>NC_142716.1:30928318-32262485 GCF_055471065.1 Atractosteus spatula
TATAGTTCTTTCAGTGTTTTCTAAACATTTTTTTCTGACCTATATGGCTGTATACAGTGCTTTGCCCCAAAAAGGAGTGGTGTCTGATTAGCCCTTGCAAGCAACAGTTCGAAAGAACCTGATTTAACTCTCAAACTCTTACCATGGACATTGAAATGACAGGGATAGTAACAAATAAAGCCAAAATGTATTAGTTGTTTTGGACTTTTAGGCCACTTAAGCCTTAACATGCATTCATTTAGCACTCCGTTCAACACAACAATTCCAATGAAAGAATACCTTTCAAAAATTAATTTGACCATTCCTGATACACTCTTTTGGTTTTGGCAGTGTTGTATTGTCATTTCGGACTAATATTTTGATTCAGAGAAGTTACATTTTCGAGCCAGATGAGTGGAATATTGTGAAAAGTCTTTGAGAAATATTTGAACCCTAACCCTAACCTAGCAAAACCCGAAGCTAGTGTTATGGTTTTATTCCCATTGAATGTAGACAGTTTTTGATGGCATGGCTGTGTTTTAGGACTGAAAGGATACTTAGGAATATAGTTCTTTCAGTGTTTTCTAAACATTTTTTTCTGACCTATATGGCTGTATACAGTGCTTTGCCCCAAAAAGGAATGGTGTCTGAATTGCCCTACAAGCAACAGTTCGAAAGAACCTGATTTAACGTTCAAACTCTTGCCATGGGCTTTGTAATGACAGGGATAGTAACAAGTAAAGCCAAAATGTATTAGTTTTTTTGGACTTTTAGGCCTCTTAAGCCTTAACGTACATTCATTTAGCGCTCCGTTCAACACAACAATTCCAATGAAAGAATACCTTTCAAAAATTAATTTGACCATTCCTGATACACTCTTTTGGTTTTGGCAGTGTTGTATTGTCATTTCAGACTAATATTTTGATTCAGAGAAGGTACATTTTCGAGCCAGATGAGTGGAATATTGTGAAAAGTCTTTGAGAAATATTTGAACCCTAAACCTAACCTAGCAAAACCCGAAGCTAGGGTTAGGGTTTTATTCCCATTGAATGTAGACAGTTTTTGATGGCATGGCTGTGTTTTAGGGCTGAAAGGATACTTAGGAATATAGTTCTTTCAGTGTTTTCTAAACATTTTTTTCTGACCTATATGGCTGTATACAGTGCTTTGCCCCAAAAAGGAGTGGTGTCTGATTTGCCCTTGCAAGCAACAGTTCGAAAGAACCTGATTTAACTTTCAAACTCTTACCATGGACTTTGAAATGACAGGGATAGTAACAAATAAAGCCAAAATGTATTAGTTGTTTTGGACTTTTAGGCCACTTAAGCCTTAACATGCATTCATTTAGCACTCCGTTCAACACAACAATTCCAATGAAAGAATACCTTTCAAAAATTAATTTGACCATTCCTGATACACTCTTTTGGTTTTGGCAGTGTTGTATTGTCATTTCGGACTAATATTTTGATTCAGAGAAGTTACATTTTCGAGCCAGATGAGTGGAATATTGCGAAAAGTCTTTGAGAAATATTTGAACCCTAACCCTAACCTAGCAAAACCCGAAGCTAGTGTTAGGGTTTTATTCCCATTGAATGTAGACAGTTTTTGATGGCATGGCTGTGTTTTAGGACTGAAAGGATACTTAGGAATATAGTTCTTTCAGTGTTTTCTAAACATTTTTTTCTGACCTATATGGCTGTATACAGTGCTTTGCCCCCAAAAGGAATGGTGTCTGAATTGCCCTACAAGCAACAGTTCGAATGAACCTGATTTAACTTTCAAACTCTTGCCATGGGCTTTGAAATGACAGGGATAGTAACAAGTAAAGCCAAAATGTATTAGTTGTTTTGGACTTTTAGGCCTCTTAAGCCTTAACGTACATTCATTTAGCGCTCCGTTCAACACAACAATTCCAATGAAAGAATACCTTTCAAAAATTAATTTGACCATTTCTGATACACTCTTTTGTTTTTGGCAGTGTTGTATTGTCATTTCAGACTAATATTTTGATTCAGAGAAGGTACATTTTCGAGCCAGATGAGTGGAATATTGTGAAAAGTCTTTGAGAAATATTTGAACCCTAACCCTAACCTAGCAAAACCCGAAGCTAGGGTTAGGGTTTTATTCCCATTGAATGTAGACAGTTTTTTTATGGCATGGCTGTGTTTTAGGGCTGAAAGGATGCTTAGGAATATAGTTATTTCAGTGTTTTCTAAACTTTTTTTTCTGACCTATATGGCTGTATACAGTGCTTTGCCCCAAAGAGGAATGGTGTCTGAAATGCCCTTCAATCAACAGTTCAAAAGAACCTGATTTAACTTTCAAACTCTTGCCATGGGCTTTGAAATGACAGGGATAGTAACAAGTAAAGCCAAAATGTATTAGTTGTTTTGGACTTTTAGGCCTCTTAAGCCTTAACGTACATTCATTTAGCGCTGCGTTCAACACAACAATTCCAATGAAAGAATACCTTTCAAAAATTAATTTGACCATTCCTGATACACTCTTTTGTTTTTGGCAGTGTTGTATTGTCATTTCAGACTAATATTTTGATTCAGAGAAGGTACATTTTCGAGCCAGATGAGTGGAATATTGTGAAAAGTCTTTGAGAAATATTTGAACCCTAACCCTAACCTAGCAAAACCCGAAGCTAGGGTTAGGGTTTTATTCCCATTGAATGTAGACAGTTTTTGATGGCATGGCTGTGTTTTAGGGCTGAAAGGATACTTAGGAATATAGTTCTTTCAGTGTTTTCTAAACATTTTTTTCTGACCTATATGGCTGTATACAGTGCTTTGCCCCCAAAAGGAATGGTGTCTGAATTGCCCTACAAGCAACAGTTCAAAAGAACCTGATTTAACTTTCAAACTCTTGCCATGGGCTTTGAAATGACAGGGATAGTAACAAGTAAAGCCAAAATGTATTAGTTGTTTTGGACTTTTAGGCCTCTTAAGCCTTAACGTACATTCATTTAGCTCTCCGTTCAACACAACAATTCCAATGAAAGAATACCTTTCAAAAATTCATTTGACCATTCCTGATACACTCTTTTGTTTTTGGTAGTGTTGTATTGTCATTTCAGACTAATATTTTGATTCAGAGAAGGTACATTTTCGAGCCAGATGAGTGGAATATTGTGAAAAGTCTTTGAGAAATATTTGAACCCTAACCCTAACCTAGCAAAACCCGAAGCTAGTGTTAGGGTTTTATTCCCATTGAATGTAGACAGTTTTTGATGGCATGGCTGTGTTTTAGGACTGAAAGGATTCTTAGGAATATAGTTCTTTCAGTGTTTTCTAAACATTTTTTTCTGACCTATATGGCTGTATACAGTGCTTTGCCCCCAAAAGGAATGGTGTCTGAATTGCCCTACATGCAACAGTTCGAAAGAACCTGATTTAACTTTCAAACTCTTGCCATGGGCTTTGAAATGACAGGGATAGTAACAAGTAAAGCCAAAATGTATTAGTTGTTTTGGACTTTTAGGCCTCTTAAGGCTTAACGTACATTCATTTAGCGCTCCATTCAACACAACAATTCCAATGAAAGAATACCTTTCAAAAATTAATTTGACCATTCCTGATACACTCTTTTGTTTTTGGCAGTGTTGTATTGTCATTTCAGACAAATATTTTGATTCAGAGAAGGTACATTTTCGAGCCAGATGAGTGGAATATTGTGAAAAGTCTTTGAGAAATATTTGAACCCTAACCCTAACCTAGCAAAACCCGAAGCTAGGGTTAGGGTTTTATTCCCATTGAATGTAGACAGTTTTTGATGGCATGGCTGTGTTTTAGGGCTGAACGGATACTTAGGAATATAGTTCTTTCAGTGTTTTCTAAACATTTTTTTCTGACCTATATGGCTGTATACAGTGCTTTGCCCCAAAAAGGAATGGTGTCTGAACGTTAAATCAGGTTCTTTCGAACTGTTGCTTGTAGGGCAATTCAAACTCTTGCCATGGGCTTTGTAATGACAGGGATAGTAACAAGTAAAGCCAAAATGTATTAGTTTTTTTGGACTTTTAGGCCTCTTAAGCCTTAACGTACATTCATTTAGCGCTCCGTTCAACACAACAATTCCAATGAAAGAATACCTTTCAAAAATTAATTTGACCATTCCTGATACACTCTTTTGGTTTTGGCAGTGTTGTATTGTCATTTCGGACTAATATTTTGATTCAGAGAAGGTACATTTTCGAGCCAGATGAGTGGAATATTGTGAAAAGTCTTTGAGAAATATTTGAACCCTAACCCTAACCTAGCAAAACCCGAAGCTAGGGTTAGGGTTTTATTCCCATTGAATGTAGACAGTTTTTGATGGCATGGCTGTGTTTTAGGACTGAAAGGATACTTAGGAATATAGTTCTTTCAGTGTTTTCTAAACATTTTTTTCTGACCTATATGGCTGTATACAGTGCTTTGCCCCAAAAAGGAATGGTGTCTGAATTGCCCTACAAGCAACAGTTCAAAAGAACCTGATTTAACTTTCAACCTCTTACCATGGACTTTGAAATGACAGGGATAGTAACAAGTAAAGCCAAAATGTATTAGTTTTTTTGGACTTTTAGGCCTCTTAAGCCTTAACGTGCATTCATTTAGCGCTCCGTTCAACACAACAATTCCAATGAAAGAATACCTTTCAAAAATTCATTTGACCATTCCTGATACACTCTTTTGGTTTTGGCAGTGTTGTATTGTCATTTCAGACTAATATTTTGATTCAGAGAAGGTACATTTTCGAGCCAGATGAGTGGAATATTGTGAAAAGTCTTTGAGAAATATTTGAACCCTAACCCTAACCTAGCAAAACCCGAAGCTAGGGTTAGGGTTTTATTCCCATTGAATGTAGACAGTTTTTGATGGCATGGCTGTGTTTTAGGACTGAAAGGATACTTAGGAATATAGTTCTTTCAGTGTTTTCTAAACATTTTTTTCTGACCTATATGGCTGTATACAGTGCTTTGCCCCAAAAAGGAGTGGTGTCTGATTAGCCCTTGCAAGCAACAGTTCGAAAGAACCTGATTTAACTTTCAAACTCTTACCATGGACATTGAAATGACAGGGATAGTAACAAATAAAGCCAAAATGTATTAGTTGTTTTGGACTTTTAGGCCACTTAAGCCTTAACATGCATTCATTTAGCACTCCGTTCAACACAACAATTCCAATGAAAGAATACCTTTCAAAAATTAATTTGACCATTCCTGATACACTCTTTTGGTTTTGGCAGTGTTGTATTGTCATTTCGGACTAATATTTTGATTCAGAGAAGTTACATTTTCGAGCCAGATGAGTGGAATATTGTGAAAAGTCTTTGAGAAATATTTGAACCCTAACCCTAACCTAGCAAAACCCGAAGCTAGTGTTATGGTTTTATTCCCATTGAATGTAGACAGTTTTTGATGGCATGGCTGTGTTTTAGGACTGAAAGGATACTTAGGAATATAGTTCTTTCAGTGTTTTCTAAACATTTTTTTCTGACCTATATGGCTGTATACAGTGCTTTGCCCCAAAAAGGAATGGTGTCTGAATTGCCCTACAAGCAACAGTTCGAAAGAACCTGATTTAACGTTCAAACTCTTGCCATGGGCTTTGTAATGACAGGGATAGTAACAAGTAAAGCCAAAATGTATTAGTTTTTTTGGACTTTTAGGCCTCTTAAGCCTTAACGTACATTCATTTAGCGCTCCGTTCAACACAACAATTCCAATGAAAGAATACCTTTCAAAAATTAATTTGACCATTCCTGATACACTCTTTTGGTTTTGGCAGTGTTGTATTGTCATTTCGGACTAATATTTTGATTCAGAGAAGTTACATTTTCGAGCCAGATGAGTGGAATATTGTGAAAAGTCTTTGAGAAATATTTGAACCCTAACCCTAACCTAGCAAAACCCGAAGCTAGTGTTAGGGTTTTATTCCCATTGAATGTAGACAGTTTTTGATGGCATGGCTGTGTTTTAGGACTGAAAGGATTCTTAGGAATATAGTTCTTTCAGTGTTTTCTAAACATTTTTTTCTGACCTATATGGCTGTGTAGCGGCGAGGCTTAATAATAAGGCAGAATTAAGTGTTTCTGAGCTTCCCAAATGAGGCCCCATTTCTCTGTTCATCTCTGTGGTGCAGCCACAGAGAGATCATTAGTGCAGGGTGATTTAAGGTTTCCTAGGACAGCTCCCAAAGGGGGATGCATTTAGCTAAGTCTGGCTATCATGATCAATGGTCATCCACTGGCGCCTATCAGTCTAGGGAGTGCCGGATGGACATCTGGACTGCATTCCTAAGTGTCAGGACTAAGTGACTCATATCTCACCTTGATCAACCAATCAGGGACTGGTAGGGCTGAGTAACCCACGTGGGACTCTGATGCCCATGGAACTTTCAGCCAATCAACGAGCTGAAGTTCCTCCAGGTAAAAACAGGCAACACAGAGAGCCTGTGAGATTGAGATTCAAGAAGGGGAGATTCAACAAGATTCAGATTCGGGAGATTCAGTAAGATTCTGGAGAGGATTCTGTGGACTGTTCTAAAGGGAATTCAAAGGAGAATTCCAGGGCAGGACGGCCCAGGAGCAGAAGGCTCCCAAGGGCAGGACATTCTCGCAGCGCGCCTCCTGACCATCCTGAGACTCAGCCCGGACAACCACGGAACGGCCAGTGTGTCCGAGTGCCAGAACTTTCCTTTGTTCTAAGAGTCTAGAGTGGAGGTTGCCAGAGAGTAACCAGCAGCAGGCCTCGTGAACAGGTCAGAACTGTGGACAGCTGAATCACTATTCAGAACTAGCTCTTCATCAGGAACGACCCGGTCCTCTTCCTGACTTGCTGGGATCCACAGTCATCTTTTCTCCTGTGCACAAACTTTGCTAGTTAAAGCCAACACTAACTAGCCGGTCAGTGAGCATCAGCAGCGCACCGTCGCAAGCCGCACAGCACAACCTGGCACCGAGCCAGAGAGCGCGGATTGGACAGCAACAAGCCTGCAGCTGATTGTTTGTGCCTGCAGGAGATCTGAATCCCCAGAAATTGGATGAGTATTCAACTTCAATGCATTACAGCTCGAGAATTCAATTGTTATCCCAACCAGTTGATATCAATTTAATTCCTAAGAGTTATGTACTTGTTTTGAGTATCTAATGTAGAAGTTGTAACCAAGTTCACTTTACGAAACGGTCTTAATGAATGATATACTGAACGTATGTCCTCTTGATATGTGTAACACTTCGTAACTGATTGAATATATATCTTTGTATTCTGATAACCCTCTCGATAAGATCTGTTAGGTTTACATGCATATTCTATGTATTAATAAATGTATCCTCGTGTATTAGTATCTGTGTGTGCGCGTTGTTTGAGTTATGTCGCATGGTTGGATTCTAAAGCCATCAAAAGAATCAACTTTGTGATTTACTGCTACAATTGAAAATTGTCTCAGTAAATGCCCAAACCCTACAGAACTGGTGCCTTCAGAGAGCCACTATGATTATTTATTTGGCGTCCCTGAACGGCTATGAAACACTACATTTATGGCGTCCCTGGGTGGGCGTGGCAAGACTGAAATGAATCAACCAAGCGGAATAATTCATATAAAACGCCGCGGGTTTCATACACGATAATACAGTGTGCTGAAAGCCGAAAGAAAAAAAAAGTTCCCCTTGCTCTTTAAGCAGTGCTTGAGTGTTTTGTGATCTTTTGCAATCTACCGGGTTGATTGCATACTTGATCTTGTGGTTTTCTGTGGTAAAACTGTGATTTCGTACTTAAAAGTAATACTCTTTAAGTTTAACGATGGTTGCTAAAAGGTCTGAATTCGAGTCGCTATTAAGCACTCTCTCTAGCAGCGACAAGTCTGACCACGATCTCTTCCATATCTCCGTCAGCGGAGAAGCTAGAAGAATAAATCTCCATTCTCTGAGAGAGCTAGCGAAGGACATAGAGAGATTTGACCCCGCAGTGTCAGAGAATAATATCGAGAGTTATATTCAAGACCTCAGGTATAACCTGCAGTTCCTGCCAAACGCCACAGAACAGGAGAAAGTGTTTCTGGTCAGGAAAACTACCAGCAGAGCTGTACATGAGTGGATGGCTAGGCAGATGAAAGAAGTCTGTAATGACTTTGAGCAGTTATGTCAAGCACTTATCGAAGAATACAGTGCGTTTATTGACCCGACTGCCGCGATAGCCGCCGCCCTTAACATTAAGCACGAGAGAGCAGAGTCCCCTCACGAATATTACGAGAGACTTAGACGAACTTATTTTGCAGGGCGAAATGATGAGGGTTGCGAAGAGAACATACATTTCAAGGGTTTATTCATTGCGAATCTCCACCCATCAGTCAGAAAGATGATCTTAATGCATACAGATGCACAGACCATGAAAATGACTGATATTAAGAGATTCGTGCAGAAAGCCTGGGAGTATGATGTCCAAAGTCGCTCTGAGCAAAAAGCTGCTAAAGCGACCGTGTTCGCCGTCAGAGCCAGCAGGGTTAATTCCCTCCTGCTCGAAGGAGCACAGGCTCCTGAGCTGGCTAAGCCCCGTTCCAAAGCATGCACACAGGACCGCACCCAGCGTCCTAAGTGCCATGAGAACACCGGGGGAGGAAAAGGGCTAGATAAAGCTGAACAAAAGGATTCAGTAGCCACCCGCCTGGCCAGGCTTGAACAAGCTTTATTAGGACAGGGACAACTGCTCCCCAAGGCTGCCGGAAGCGTGAATGAGCTGATACTCTCCACTGGAGGAGGCGGAGACCCGCCCCCTCCCACTCCCTCAGTCTATCTGATTGAGCGGAAGGGTTCCTGCCTGGATGAGGTCGGCCACTCCCAAGCGAGTGCTGACTCCACCCCTGAAGTCACAGAGCAGGCAGTAAAACAGAGAGGAAAAGCAGGAAGCTTTTACCTCAAGGCTGCCATGGGAGATGTCTTACCCAGTGAGACACTGATTGACACTGAGGTTGAAAGGTGTTTGATGTCACACGGCAAGCTCAAACGGGTTGAAAAAGAAAAGGGCATGCGACTCAGAGTGGAACCTTTGGTGGATCACCAGAAAGGCAAAGTGTGGAAACAGGTCAAGGCTCCTAAGCCTTCTGTACAGAAGGAAAGGGGGGCCAAGAGGCAGACTGTGCTCACACAGTGCCCACCGAACACAGAAGCCTATGTGGAGATTCCTTTTGTTCCCTCTGGACAAGAAATAAAAATATTTCCTTGTTCCCCGGATATACAGGGAAGTCGTGTCCCGGCTGAGGTCACAACAGCCTCCATGCCACAGGAGCGGTGCTCCAAGCAGCCGCCTGATCCACCAGGCAAAGCACACACCTTTTACATCCCTAAAGAGGAGCAGATCTCCCCACCTGGCGATGAAAAGGAGCTTTCCCTGTGCACCCTGGCACCCAAGAGGGGTCAGGAACACCACCCTGCAGTGGTGGAAGGGATCCAGATGGCAGGAGAGCAGATTGGTGATGTAGCCCTCACCCTTAGCCCTGAGAGGTCCTCTATTAGTGAGGATCGGCTTGAGCAGCTGTCACAGGGCCACCGCCAGGTGCCCCTGGTGCAACATTCACAGGTTAGACAGGAGGTCCAGCTGGACGCTGAGACTACTGCGCTGTGGACACACCTGATCCCAGATGCCGATTCCCTCTGCTGTGACCCAGGGAACCTGCAGTCAGGTAACATTATTTCTCACAACTACCAGGTAGTGAGTGAGACTGACCTGATTGTTCCTGCCTCAACGGCAGGGTTGCCAACACACCCAGTCCCCCAGAAGGGACAGGGAATGAAAGCCGAGCCGGTTTTCTTACAGCCACCAGCTCAGTCTGTCAGTCTGAGTCTGACCAACAGTGGTTCAGCCAGACTGGAGCTGGATGGTCAAGTCACCCGCCTGCCAGTGCAGGACATCGCAAAGAGGGGTGTCAGAATCCCCGCCTGCACTGACATGGGCCTGGTGGGTGATAGCGAGTTCGAAGACAGTGAACTAGCTATCCCAGTGCTGGGGCAGCTCCCTGAACCCCTAGCGAGGGAAGGGGGGAGCGAGCAGGTGTCCTACACCCACGCCCAGCGAACGATTGTAAACATGCCGATAGAGGGATTCCTCAATCAGGAAGTGTGCAGGGTGGACCTGAACAGTGAGAATGGGATAACAATCCCAGATCACTCAGGTGCTCCAGATGACCACTCAGCCGAGGGTCAGGTATGCTCCACCGCTGCACCGCCCCCTGCAGGGTTCCTAGAGCACAGGCATGAACAAATCGAAAAAGCAGATGCCCTGGAAAAGGAGGAGCAGCATCAGCAGCTGTGTCAGATCTCCCCAGATTTCCAGGATGTTGGTGCCCAAGATGCCACATGGCATACTGAGAAAGACACCATGTACACGCTGCTCCAGCTTAGAAAGGCAACAGTCACTCAGAAGGAGATGACTGGGATCAGCCACCCGAAAAGACTTTTGGGAAGACTGATTCCTGCCGCCACTGTTGCACGTTTGCTTTTTCTGGTAGGTTTGTGTGCTACTGGCACTCTCACCCTGACTGCCCCAAGAAGGCAGGTGTCAGAGATGCCAGAGGGTAGTGACAGACTGTATCGACAGCAGCAAAAGTTGGAAAGCTTAGGGAAAACCCTACAGGCAACTTCCTATGCAACAGGGTTAAACCTTATTCCCCAACCAGTGGACATGATTGTTGGTGTTATACAGTGGGTTTATGCTTGTGTGCAACAGGCCAGAATGTTGACACAAGACCTGTTAAGGGAGTTTAGTGCCACTGTAGCCAGTCTAGCCACGGCACAATTCCCAACCCACTTGATTCCACTCTTCTCAGTAGAGGAGTATGTGACATTAACCCCATCACTCATAGCTCACCCAGAAGGCGATCCAAGATTGAATTCGGTTCCAAATCTTGAGATGGGTATGGCTACCAAAGCTATCCATTGGCTGTGTCTAAACGATTCACCAATGAAGGGTGTAAAGCTACTAATGGGCAGAGGGAGGTTAATGAACCCCATGAAGAGCAGGTGGGACGTAAATGGCTGGTCAACACACCACATTTAACTGACACTATGACTTGTGACAGGCATGATACAGCTACCGCAATGCAGCTACCTAATCAAACAGTTCCTGTAAGTTCCCGAGGAGGCCATAGTACAGCTTGAACTTAACACTGTACGGTCTGGAACCAGACAATATAAGACCAAGGTCTTGAGGTCGTGGAGGCCTTCAGCTGCCACACTATTGAATTGGATAGAAATCCAAGAAACAGTAAGCCCTGAAGAGGTACAGGTAGTTTAGTTTGCTTTAATGGAACAAACCTCCAAACCACCCTAGCAGATACCCAACACAGGTGTTGTGGTTTATCGGGGGGCTGGGAACAGGAACTGTTGTTATTGTAACACTACTGCCAGGTAGCTGGATCATGACTGACAGTGTACTCTGAATGATGTACTCTCACATCAAGATGTACTCCGGGTAGCATGAATGAGTCAAAGGTAGCATGTCAAAAGAAAGGAAGTGACTTCTCCCCAAATATCTACTACAGAGGTATCAGATATTGACAGTGAACTTCCTGATGTGTAATTCCTAGACTGAGATAATGTCTCCTACCGTGTTTATACATACTCCAGATGTTATTCATCCTGTTTGTTCCCAATGCTGGTTCCGGTATGAATTCTCGAGGAGTAATGTAGACATTTAAGATTAATGTTCTAATGGCAAGGGACATCACTTAACTCTGTTTTGTTTTGAAGGCAACAACGCCTCAGGACCTCGTGACCTTCAAAAAGGGGGGATATGTAGCGGCGAGGCTTAATAATAAGGCAGAATTAAGTGTTTCTGAGCTTCCCAAATGAGGCCCCATTTCTCTGTTCATCTCTGTGGTGCAGCCACAGAGAGATCATTAGTGCAGGGTGATTTAAGGTTTCCTAGGACAGCTCCCAAAGGGGGATGCATTTAGCTAAGTCTGGCTATCATGATCAATGGTCATCCACTGGCGCCTATCAGTCTAGGGAGTGCCGGATGGACATCTGGACTGCATTCCTAAGTGTCAGGACTAAGTGACTCATATCTCACCTTGATCAACCAATCAGGGACTGGTAGGGCTGAGTAACCCACGTGGGACTCTGATGCTCATGGAACTTTCAGCCAATCAACGAGCTGAAGTTCCTCCAGGTAAAAACAGGCAACACAGAGAGCCTGTGAGATTGAGATTCAAGAAGGGGAGATTCAACAAGATTCAGATTCGGGAGATTCAGTAAGATTCTGGAGAGGATTCTGTGGACTGTTCTAAAGGGAATTCAAAGGAGAATTCCAGGGCAGGACGGCCCAGGAGCAGAAGGCTCCCAAGGGCAGGACATTCTCGCAGCGCGCCTCCTGACCATCCTGAGACTCAGCCCGGACAACCACGGAACGGCCAGTGTGTCCGAGTGCCAGAACTTTCCTTTGTTCTAAGAGTCTAGAGTGGAGGTTGCCAGAGAGTAACCAGCAGCAGGCCTCGTGAACAGGTCAGAACTGTGGACAGCTGAATCACTATTCAGAACTAGCTCTTCATCAGGAACGACCCGGTCCTCTTCCTGACTTGCTGGGATCCACAGTCATCTTTTCTCCTGTGCACAAACTTTGCTAGTTAAAGCCAACACTAACTAGCCGGTCAGTGAGCATCAGCAGCGCACCGTCGCAAGCCGCACAGCACAACCTGGCACCGAGCCAGAGAGCGCGGATTGGACAGCAACAAGCCTGCAGCTGATTGTTTGTGCCTGCAGGAGATCTGAATCCCCAGAAATTGGATGAGTATTCAACTTCAATGCATTACAGCTCGAGAATTCAATTGTTATCCCAACCAGTTGATATCAATTTAATTCCTAAGAGTTATGTACTTGTTTTGAGTATCTAATGTAGAAGTTGTAACCAAGTTCACTTTACGAAACGGTCTTAATGAATGATATACTGAACGTATGTCCTCTTGATATGTGTAACACTTCGTAACTGATTGAATATATATCTTTGTATTCTGATAACCCTCTCGATAAGATCTGTTAGGTTTACATGCATATTCTATGTATTAATAAATGTATCCTCGTGTATTAGTACCTGTGTGTGCGCGTTGTTTGAGTTATGTCGCATGGTTGGATTCTAAAGCCATCAAAAGAATCAACTTTGTGATTTACTGCTACAATTGAAAATTGTCTCAGTAAATGCCCAAACCCTACAGAACTGGTGCCTTCAGAGAGCCACTATGATTATTTATTTGGCGTCCCTGAACGGCTATGAAACACTACAGCTGTATACAGTGCTTTGCCCCCAAAAGGAATGGTGTCTGAATTGCCCTACAAGCAACAGTTCGAAAGAACCTGATTTAACTTTCAAACTCTTGCCATGGGCTTTGAAATGACAGGGATAGTAACAAGTAAAGCCAAAATGTATTAGTTGTTTTGGACTTTTAGGCCTCTTAAGGCTTAACGTACATTCATTTAGCGCTCCGTTCAACACAACAATTCCAATGAAAGAATACCTTTCAAAAATTAATTTGACCATTCCTGATACACTCTTTTGTTTTTGGCAGTGTTGTATTGTCATTTCAGACTAATATTTTGATTCAGAGAAGGTACATTTTCGAGCCAGATGAGTGGAATATTGTGAAAAGTCTTTGAGAAATATTTGAACCCTAACCCTAACCTAGCAAAACCCGAAGCTAGGGTTAGGGTTTTATTCCCATTGAATGTAGACAGTTTTTGATGGCATGGCTGTGTTTTAGGGCTGAAAGGATACTTAGGAATATAGTTCTTTCAGTGTTTTCTAAACATTTTTTTCTGACCTATATGGCTGTATACAGTGCTTTGCCCCAAAAAGGAATGGTGTCTGAATTGCCCTACAAGCAACAGTTCGAAAGAACCTGATTTAACGTTCAAACTCTTGCCATGGGCTTTGTAATGACAGGGATAGTAACAAGTAAAGCCAAATTGTTTTAGTTGTTTTGGACTTTTAGGCCTCTTAAGCCTTAACGTACATTCATTTAGCGCTCCGTTCAACACAAAAATTCCAATGAAAGAATACCTTTCAAAAATTAATTTGACCATTCCTGATACACTCTTTTGTTTTTGGCAGTGTTGTATTGTCATTTCGGACTAATATTTTGATTCAGAGAAGGTACATTTTCGAGCCAGATGAGTGGAATATTGTGAAAAGTCTTTGAGAAATATTTGAACCCTACCCTAACCGAGCAAAACCCGAAGCTAGGGTTAGGGTTTTATTCCCATTGAATGTAGACAGTTTTTGATGGCATGGCTGTGTTTTAGGGCTGAAAGGATACTTAGGAATATAGTTCTTTCAGTGTTTTCTAAACATTTTTTTCTGACCTATATGGCTGTATACAGTGCTTTGCCCCAAAAAGGAATGGTGTCTGAATTGCCCTACAAGCAACAGTTCAAAAGAACCTGATTTAAGTTTCAAACTCTTACCATGGACTTTAAAATGATAGGGATAGTAACAAGTAAAGCCAAAATGTATTAGTTTTTTTGGACTTTTAGGCCTCTTAAGCCTTAACGGACATTCATTTAGCGCTCCGTTCAACACAACAATTCCAATGAAAGAATACCTTTCAAAAATTAATTTGACCATTCCTGATACACTCTTTTGGTTTTGGTAGTGTTGTATTGTCATTTCAAACTAATATTTTGATTCAGAGAAGGTACATTTTCGCGCCAGATGAGTGGAATATTGTGAAAAGTCTTTGAGAAATAATTGAACCCTAACCCTAACCTAGCAAAACCTGAAGCTAGGGTTAGGGTTTTATTCCCATTGAATGTAGACAGTTTTTGATGGCATGGCTGTGTTTTCGGGCTAAAAGGATACTTAGGAATATAGTTCTTTCAGTGTTTTCTAAACATTTTTTCTGACCTATATGGATGTATACAGTGCTTTACCCCAAAAAGGAATGGTGTCTCAATTGCCCTACAAGCAACAGTTCAAAAGAACCTGATTTAACTTTCAAACTCTTACCATGGACTTTGAAATGACAGGGATAGTAACAAGGAAAGCCGAAATGTATTAGTTTTTTTGGACTTTTAGGCCTCTTAAGCCTTAACGGACATTCATTTAGCGCTCCGTTCAACACAACAATTCCAATGAAAGAATACCTTTCAAAAATTAATTTGACCATTCCTGATACACTCTTTTGTTTTTGGCAGTGTTGTATTGTCTTTTCGGACTAATATTTTGATTCAGAGAAGGTACATTTTCGAGCCAGATGAGTGGAATATTGTGAAAAGTCTTTGAGAAATATTTGAACCCTAACCCTAACCTAGCAAAACCCGAAGCTAGGGTTAGGGTTTTATTCCCATTGAATGTAGACAGTTTTTGATGGCATGGCTGTGTTTTAGGACTGAAAGGATACTTAGGAATATAGTTCTTTCAGTGTTTTCTAAACATTTTTTTCTGACCTATATGGCTGTATACAGTGCTTTGCCCCAAAAAGGAATGGTGTCTGAATTGCCCTACAAGCAACAGTTCAAAAAAACCTGATTTAAATTTCAAACTCTTGCCATGGGCTTTGAAATGACAGGGATAGTAACAAGTAAAGCCAAAATGTATTAGTTGTTTTGGACTTTTAGGCCTCTTAAGCCTTAACGTACATTCAATTAGCGCTCCGTTCAACACAACAATTCCAATGAAAGAATACCTTTCAAAAATTAATTTGACCATTCCTGATACACTCTTTTGTTTTTGGCAGTGTTGTATTGTCATTTCAGACTAATATTTTGATTCAGAGAAGGTACATTTTCGAGCCAGATGAGTGGAATATTGTGAAAAGTCTTTGAGAAATATTTGATCCCTAACCCTAACCTAGCAAAACCCGAAGCTAGGGTTAGGGTTTTATTCCCATTGAATGTAGACAGTTTTTGATGGCATGGCTGTATTTTAGGGCTGAAAGGATACTTAGGAATATAGTTCTTTCAGTGTTTTCTAAACATTTTTTTCTGACCTATATGGCTGTATACAGTGCTTTGCTCCAAAAAGGAATGGTGTCTGAATTGCCCTACAAGCAACAGTTCAAAAGAACCTGATTTAAGTTTCAAACTCTTACCATGGACTTTAAAATTATAGGGATAGTAACAAGTAAAGCCGAAATGTATTAGTTTTTTTGGACTTTTAGGCCTCTTAAGCCTTAACGTACATTCATTTAGCGCTCCGTTCAACACAACAATTCCAATGAAAGACTACCTTTCAAAAATTAATTTGACCATTCCTGATACACTCTTTTGTTTTTGGCAGTGTTGTATTGTCATTTCAGACTAATATTTTGATTCAGAGAAGGTACATTTTCGAGCCAGATGAGTGGAATATTGTGAAAAGTGTTTGAGAAATATTTGAACCCTAACCCTAACCTAGCAAAACCCGAAGCTAGGGTTAGGGTTTTATTCCCATTGAATGTAGACAGTTTTTGATGGCATGGCTGTGTTTTAGGACTGAAAGGATACTTAGGAATATAGTTCTTTCAGTGTTTTCTAAACATTTTTTTCTGACCTATATGGCTGTATACAGTGCTTTGCCCCAAAAAGGAATGGTGTCTGAATTGCCCTACAAGCAACAGTTCGAAAGAATCTGATTTAACTTTCAAACTCTTACCATGGACTTTGAAATGACAGGGATAGTAACAAGTAAAGCCAAAATGTATTAGTTTTTTTGGACTTTTAGGCCTCTTAAGCCTTAACGTGCATTCATTTAGCGCTCCGTTCAACACAACAATTCCAATGAAAGAATACCTTTCAAAAATTCATTTGACCATTCCTGATACACTCTTTTGTTTTTGGCAGTGTTGTATTGTCATTTCAGACTAATATTTTGATTCAGAGAAGGTACATTTTCGAGCCAGATGAGTGGAATATTGTGAAAAGTCTTTGAGAAATATTTGAACCCTAACCCTAACCTAGCAAAACCTGAAGCTAGGGTTAGGGTTTTATTCCCATTGAATGTAGACAGTTTTTGATGGCATGGCTGTGTTTTAGGGCTGAAAGGATACTTAGGAATATAGTTCTTTCAGTGTTTTCTAAACATTTTTTTCTGACCTATATGGCTGTATACAGTGCTTTGCCCCAAAAAGGAGTGGTGTCTGATTTGCCCTTGCAAGCAACAGTTCGAAAGAACCTGATTTAACTTTCAAACTCTTACCATGGACTTTGAAATGACAGGGATAGTAACAAATAAAGCCAAAATGTATTAGTTGTTTTGGACTTTTAGGCCACTTAAGCCTTAACATGCATTCATTTAGCACTCCGTTCAACACAACAATTCCAATGAAAGAATACCTTTCAAAAATTAATTTGACCATTCCTGATACACTCTTTTGGTTTTGGCAGTGTTGTATTGTCATTTCGGACTAATATTTTGATTCAGAGAAGTTACATTTTCGAGCCAGATGAGTGGAATATTGTGAAAAGTCTTTGAGAAATATTTGAACCCTATCCCTAACCTAGCAAAACCCGAAGCTAGGGTTAGGGTTTTATTCCCATTGAATGTAGACAGTTTTTGATGGCATGGCTGTATTTTAGGGCTGAAAGGATACTTAGGAATATAGTTCTTTCAGTGTTTTCTAAACATTTTTTTCTGACCTATATGGCTGTATACAGTGCTTTGCTCCAAAAAGGAATGGTGTCTGAATTGCCCTACAAGCAACAGTTCAAAAGAACCTGATTTAAGTTTCAAACTCTTACCATGGACTTTAAAATTATAGGGATACTAACAAGTAAAGCCGAAATGTATTAGTTTTTTTGGACTTTTAGGCCTCTTAAGCCTTAACGGACATTCATTTAGCGCTCCGTTCAACACAACAATTCCAATGAAAGAATACCTTTCAAAAATTAATTTGACCATTCCTGATACACTCTTTTGGTTTTGGTAGTGTTGTATTGTCATTTCAGACTAATATTTTGATTCAGAGAAGGTACATTTTCGCGCCAGATGAGTGGAATATTGTGAAAAGTCTTTGAGAAATAATTGAACCCTAACCGTAACCTAGCAAAACCGGAAGCTAGGGTTAGGGTTTTATTCCCATTGAATGTAGACAGTTTTTGATGGCATGGCTGTGTTTTAGGGCTAAAAGGATACTTAGGAATATAGTTCTTTCAGTGTTTTCTAAACATTTTTTTCTGACCTATATGGATGTATACAGTGCTTTACCCCAAAAAGGAATGGTGTCTGAATTGCCCTACAAGCAACAGTTCAAAAGAACCTGATTTAACTTTCAAACTCTTACCATGGACTTTGAAATGACAGGGATAGTAACAAGGAAAGCCAAAATGTATTAGTTTTTTTGGACTTTTAGGCCTCTTAAGCCTTAACGTGCATTCATTTAGCGCTCCGTTCAACACAACAATTCCAATGAAAGACTACCTTTCAAAAATTAATTTGACCATTCCTGATACACTCTTTTGTTTTTGGCAGTGTTGTATTGTCATTTCAGACTAATATTTTGATTCAGAGAAGGTACATTTTCGAGCCAGATGAGTGGAATATTGTGAAAAGTCTTTGAGAAATATTTGAACCCTAACCCTAACCTAGCAAAACCCGAAGCTAGGGTTAGGGTTTTATTCCCATTGAATGTAGACAGTTTTTGATGGCATGGCTGTGTTTTAGGGCTGAAAGGATACTTAGGAATATAGTTCTTTCAGTGTTTTCTAAACATTTTTTTCTGACCTATATGGCTGTATACAGTGCTTTGCCCCAAAAAGGAATGGTGTCTGAATTGCCCTACAAGCAACAGTTCGAAAGAACCTGATTTAACGTTCAAACTCTTGCCATGGGCTTTGAAATGACAGGGATAGTAACAAGTAAAGCCAAAATGTTTTAGTTGTTTTGGACTTTTAGGCATCTTAAGCCTTAACGTACATTCATTTAGCGCTCCGTTCAACACAACAATTCCAATGAAAGAATACCTTTCAAAAATTAATTTGACCATTCCTGATACACTCTTTTGTTTTTGGCAGTGTTGTATTGTCATTTCGGACTAATATTTTGATTCAGAGAAGGTACATTTTCGAGTCAGATGAGTGGAATATTGTGAAAAGTCTTTGAGAAATATTTGAACCCTAACCTAGCAAAACCCGAAGCTAGGGTTAGGGTTTTATTCCCATTGAATGTAGACAGTTTTTGATGGCATGGCTGTGTTTTAGGACTGAAAGGATACTTAGGAATATAGTTCTTTCAGTGTTTTCTAAACATTTTTTTCTGACCTATATGGCTGTATACAGTGCTTTGCCCCAAAAAGGAATGGTGTCTGAATTGCCCTACAAGCAACAGTTCAAAAGAACCTGATTTAACTTTCAAACTCTTACCATGGACTTTAAAATTATAGGGATAGTAACAAGTAAAGCCGAAATGTATTAGTTTTTTTGGACTTTTAGGCCTCTTAAGACTTAACGGACATTCATTTAGCGCTCCGTTCAACACAACAATTCCAATGAAAGAATACCTTTCAAAAATTAATTTGACCATTCCTGATACACTCTTTTGTTTTTGGCAGTGTTGTATTGTCATTTCAGACTAATATTTTGATTCAGAGAAGGTACATTTTCGAGCCAGATGAGTGGAATATTGTGAAAAGTCTTTGAGAAATATTTGAACCCTAACCCTAACCTAGCAAAACCCGAAGCTAGGGTTAGGGTTTTATTCCCATTGAATGTAGACAGTTTTTGATGGCATGGCTGTGTTTTAGGGCTGAAAGGATACTTAGGAATATAGTTCTTTCAGTGTTTTCTAAACATTTTTTTCTGACCTATATTGCTGTATACAGTGCTTTGCCCCAAAAAGGAATGGTGTCTGAATTGCCCTACAAGCAACAGTTCAAAAGAACCTGATTTAACTTTCAAACTATTGCCATGGGCTTTGAAATGACAGGGATCGTAACAAGTAAAGCAAAAATGTATTAGTTGTTTTGGACTTTTAGGCCTCTTAAGCCTTAACGTACATTCATTTAGCGCTCCGTTCAACACAACAATTCCAATGAAAGAATACCTTTCAAAAATTAATTTGACCATTCCTGATACACTCTTTTGTTTTTGGCAGTGTTGTATTATCATTTCGGACTAATATTTTGATTCAGAGAAGGTACATTTTCGAGCCAGATGAGTGGAATATTGTGAAAAGTCTTTGAGAAATATTTGAACCCTAACCCTAACCTAGCAAAACCCGAATCTAAGGTTAGGGTTTTATTCCTATTGAATGTAGACAGTTTTTGATGGCATGGCTGTGTTTTAGGACTGAAAGGATACTTAGGAATATAGTTCTTTCAGTGTTTTCTAAACATTTTTTTCTGACCTATATGGCTGTATAGAGTGCTTTGCCCCAAAAAGGAATGGTGTCTGAATTGCCCTACAAGCAACAGTTCGAAAGAACCTGATTTAACTTTCAAACTCTTACCATGGACTTTGAAATGATAGGGATAGTAAGAAGTAAAGCCAAAATGTATTAGTTTTTTTGGACTTTTAGGCCTCTTAAGCCTTAACGTGCATTCATTTAGCGCTCCGTTCAACACAACAATTCCAATGAAAGAATACCTTTCAAAAATTAATTTGACCATTCCTGATACACTCTTTTGGTTTTGGCAGTGTTGTATTGTCATTTCAGACTAATATTTTGATTCAGAGAAGGTACATTTTCGAGCCAGATGAGTGGAATATTGTGAAAAGTCTTTGAGAAATATTTGAACCCTAACCCTAACCTAGCAAAACCCGAAGCTAGGGTTAGTGTTTTATTCCCATTGAATGTAGACAGTTTTTGATGGCATGGCAGTGTTGTATTGTCATTTCAAACTAATATTTTGATTCAGAGAAGGTACATTTTCGAGCCAGATGAGTGGAATATTGTGAAAAGTCTTTGAGAAATATTTGAACCCTAACCCTAACCTAGCAAAACCCGAAGCTAGGGTTAGGGTTTTATTCCCATTGAATGTAGACAGTTTTTGATGGCATGGCTGTGTTTTAGGGCTGAAAGGATACTTAGGAATATAGTTCTTTCAGTGTTTTATAAACATTTTTTTCTGACCTATATGGCTGTATACAGTGCTTTGCCCCAAAAAGGAATGGTGTCTGAATTGCCCTACAAGCAACAGTTCAAAAGAACCTGATTTAACTTTCAAACTCTTGCCATGGGCTTTGAAATGACAGGGATAGTAACAAGTAAAGCCAAAATGTATTAGTTGTTTTGGACTTTTAGGCCTCTTAAGCCTTAACGTACATTCATTTAGCGCTCCGTTCAACACAACAATTCCAATGAAAGAATACCTTTCAAAAATTCATTTGACCATTCCTGATACACTCTTTTGTTTTTGGCAGTGTTGTATTGTCATTTCAGACTAATATTTTGATTCAGAGAAGGTACATTTTCGAGCCAGATGAGTGGAATATTGTGAAAAGTCTTTGAGAAATATTTGAACCCTAACCCTAACGTTGCAAAACCCGAAGCTAGGGTTAGGGTTTTATTCCCATTGAATGTAGACAGTTTTTGATGGCATGGCTGTGTTTTTGGACTGAAAGGATACTTAGGAATATAGTTCTTTCAGTGTTTTCTAAACATTTTTTTCTGACCTATATGGCTGTATACAGTGCTTTGCCCCAAAAAGGAATGGTGTCTGAATTACCCTACAAGCAACAGTTCAAAAGAACCTGATTTAACTTTCAAACTCTTGCCATGGGCTTTGAAATGACAGGGATAGTAACAAGTAAAGCCAAAATGTATTAGTTGTTTTGGACTTTTAGGCCTCTTAAGCCTTAACGTACATTCATTTAGCGCTCCGTTCAACACAACAATTCCAATGAAAGAATACCTTTCAAAAATTCATTTGACCATTCCTGATACACTCTTTTGGTTTTGGCAGTGTTGTATTGTCATTTTAGACTAATATTTTGATTCAGAGAAGGTACATTTTCGAGCCAGATGAGTGGAATATTGTGAAAAGTCTTTGAGAAATATTTGAACCCTAACCCTAACCTAGCAAAACCCGAAGCTAGGGTTAGGGTTTTATTCCCATTGAATGTAGACAGTTTTTGATGGCATGGCTGTGTTTTAGGACTGAAAGGATACTTAGGAATATAGTTCTTTCAGTGTTTTCTAAACATTTTTTTCTGACCTATATGGCTGTATACAGTGCTTTGCCCCCAAAAGGAATGGTGTCTGAATTGCCCTACAAGCAACACTTCGAAAGAACCTGATTTAAAGTTCAAACTCTTGCCATGGGCTTTGAAATGACAGGGATAGTAACAAGTAAAGCCAAAATGTATTAGTTGTTTTGGACTTTTAGGCCTCTTAAGCCTTAACGTACATTCATTTAGCGCTCCGTTCAACACAACAATTCCAATGAAAGAATACCTTTCAAAAATTAATTTGACCATTCCTGATACACTCTTTTGTTTTTGGCAGTGTTGTATTGTCATTTCAGACTAATATTTTGATTCAGAGAAGGTACATTTTCGAGCCAGGTGAGTGGAATATTGTGAAAAGTCTTTGAGAAATATTTGAACCCTAACCCTAACCTAGCAAAACCCGAAGCTAGGGTTAGGGTTTTATTCCCATTGAATGTAGACAGGTTTTGATGGCATGGCTGTGTTTTAGGGCTGAAAGGATACTTAGGAATATAGTTCTTTCAGTGTTTTCTAAACTTTTTTTTCTGACCTATATGGCTGTATACAGTGCTTTGCCCCAAAAAGGAATGGTGTCTGAATTGCCCTACAAGCAACAGTTCAAAAGAACCTGATTTAACTTTCAAACTCTTGCCATGGGCTTTGAAATGACAGGGATAGTAACAAGTAAAGACAAAATGTATTAGTTGTTTTGGACTTTTAGGCCTCTTAAGCCTTAACGTACATTCATTTAGCGCTCCGTTCAACACAACAATTCCAATGAAAGAATACCTTTCAAAAATTCATTTGACCATTCCTGATACACTCTTTTGTTTTTGGCAGTGTTGTATTGTCATTTCAGACTAATATTTTGATTCAGAGAAGGTACATTTTCGAGCCAGATGAGTGGAATATTGTGAAAAGTCTTTGAGAAATATTTGAACCCTAACCCTAACGTTGCAAAACCCGAAGCTAGGGTTAGGGTTTTATTCCCATTGAATGTAGACAGTTTTTGATGGCATGGCTGTGTTTTTGGACTGAAAGGATACTTAGGAATATAGTTCTTTCAGTGTTTTCTAAACATTTTTTTCTGACCTATATGGCTGTATACAGTGCTTTGCCCCAAAAAGGAATGGTGTCTGAATTACCCTACAAGCAACAGTTCAAAAGAACCTGATTTAACTTTCAAACTCTTGCCATGGGCTTTGAAATGACAGGGATAGTAACAAGTAAAGCCAAAATGTATTAGTTGTTTTGGACTTTTAGGCCTCTTACGCCTTAACGTACATTCATTTAGCGCTCCGTTCAACACAACAATTCCAATGAAAGAATACCTTTCAAAAATTCATTTGACCATTCCTGATACACTCTTTTGGTTTTGGCAGTGTTGTATTGTCATTTTAGACTAATATTTTGATTCAGAGAAGGTACATTTTCTAGCCAGATGAGTGGAATATTGTGAAAAGTCTTTGAGAAATATTTGAACCCTAACCCTAACCTAGCAAAACCCGAAGCTAGGGTTAGGGTTTTATTCCCATTGAATGTAGACAGTTTTTGATGGCATGGCTGTGTTTTAGGACTGAAAGGATACTTAGGAATATAGTTCTTTCAGTGTTTTCTAAACATTTTTTTCTGACCTATATGGCTGTATACAGTGCTTTGCCCCCAAAAGGAATGGTGTCTGAATTGCCCTACAAGCAACACTTCGAAAGAACCTGATTTAACGTTCAAACTCTTGCCATGGGCTTTGAAATGACAGGGATAGTAACAAGTAAAGCCAAAATGTATTAGTTGTTTTGGACTTTTAGGCCTCTTAAGCCTTAACGTACATTCATTTAGCGCTCCGTTCAACACAACAATTCCAATGAAAGAATACCTTTCAAAAATTAATTTGACCATTCCTGATACACTCTTTTGTTTTTGGCAGTGTTGTATTGTCATTTCAGACTAATATTTTGATTCAGAGAAGGTACATTTTCGAGCCAGGTGAGTGGAATATTGTGAAAAGTCTTTGAGAAATATTTGAACCCTAACCCTAACCTAGCAAAACCCGAAGCTAGGGTTAGGGTTTTATTCCCATTGAATGTAGACAGGTTTTGATGGCATGGCTGTGTTTTAGGGCTGAAAGGATACTTAGGAATATAGTTCTTTCAGTGTTTTCTAAACTTTTTTTTCTGACCTATATGGCTGTATACAGTGCTTTGCCCCAAAAAGGAATGGTGTCTGAATTGCCCTACAAGCAACAGTTCAAAAGAACCTGATTTAACTTTCAAACTCTTGCCATGGGCTTTGAAATGACAGGGATAGTAACAAGTAAAGCCAAAATGTATTAGTTGTTTTGGACTTTTAGGCCTCTTAAGCCTTAACGTACATTCATTTAGCGCTCCGTTCAACACAACAATTCCAATGAAAGAATACCTTTCAAAAATTCATTTGACCATTCCTGATACACTCTTTTGTTTTTGGCAGTGTTGTATTGTCATTTCAGACTAATATTTTGATTCAGAGAAGGTACATTTTCGAGCCAGATGAGTGGAATATTGTGAAAAGTCTTTGAGAAATATTTGAACCCTAACCCTAACGTTGCAAAACCCGAAGCTAGGGTTAGGGTTTTATTCCCATTGAATGTAGACAGTTTTTGATGGCATGGCTGTGTTTTTGGACTGAAAGGATACTTAGGAATATAGTTCTTTCAGTGTTTTCTAAACATTTTTTTCTGACCTATATGGCTGTATACAGTGCTTTGCCCCAAAAAGGAATGGTGTCTGAATTACCCTACAAGCAACAGTTCAAAAGAACCTGATTTAACTTTCAAACTCTTGCCATGGGCTTTGAAATGACAGGGATAGTAACAAGTAAAGCCAAAATGTATTAGTTGTTTTGGACTTTTAGGCCTCTTAAGCCTTAACGTACATTCATTTAGCGCTCCGTTCAACACAACAATTCCAATGAAAGAATACCTTTCAAAAATTCATTTGACCATTCCTGATACACTCTTTTGGTTTTGGCAGTGTTGTATTGTCGTTTTAGACTAATATTTTGATTCAGAGAAGGTACATTTTCTAGCCAGATGAGTGGAATATTGTGAAAAGTCTTTGAGAAATATTTGAACCCTAACCCTAACCTAGCAAAACCCGAAGCTAGGGTTAGGGTTTTATTCCCATTGAATGTAGACAGTTTTTGATGGCATGGCTGTGTTTTAGGACTGAAAGGATACTTAGGAATATAGTTCTTTCAGTGTTTTCTAAACATTTTTTTCTGACCTATATGGCTGTATACAGTGCTTTGCCCCCAAAAGGAATGGTGTCTGAATTGCCCTACAAGCAACACTTCGAAAGAACCTGATTTAACGTTCAAACTCTTGCCATGGGCTTTGAAATGACAGGGATAGTAACAAGTAAAGCCAAAATGTATTAGTTGTTTTGGACTTTTAGGCCTCTTAAGCCTTAACGTACATTCATTTAGCGCTCCGTTCAACACAACAATTCCAATGAAAGAATACCTTTCAAAAATTAATTTGACCATTCCTGATACACTCTTTTGTTTTTGGCAGTGTTGTATTGTCATTTCAGACTAATATTTTGATTCAGAGAAGGTACATTTTCGAGCCAGGTGAGTGGAATATTGTGAAAAGTCTTTGAGAAATATTTGAACCCTAACCCTAACCTAGCAAAACCCGAAGCTAGGGTTAGGGTTTTATTCCCATTGAATGTAGACAGGTTTTGATGGCATGGCTGTGTTTTAGGGCTGAAAGGATACTTAGGAATATAGTTCTTTCAGTGTTTTCTAAACTTTTTTTTCTGACCTATATGGCTGTATACAGTGCTTTGCCCCAAAAAGGAATGGTGTCTGAATTGCCCTAAAAGCAACAGTTCAAAAGAACCTGATTTAACTTTCAAACTCTTGCCATGGGCTTTGAAATGACAGGGATAGTAACAAGTAAAGCCAAAATGTATTAGTTGTTTTGGACTTTTAGGCCTCTTAAGCCTTAACGTACATTCATTTAGCGCTCCGTTCAACACAACAATTCCAATGAAAGAATACCTTTCAAAAATTCATTTGACCATTCCTGATACACTCTTTTGGTTTTGGCAGTGTTGTATTGTCATTTTAGACTAATATTTTGATTCAGAGAAGGTACATTTTCTAGCCAGATGAGTGGAATATTGTGAAAAGTCTTTGAGAAATATTTGAACCCTAACCCTAACCTAGCAAAACCCGAAGCTAGGGTTAGGGTTTTATTCCCATTGAATGTAGACAGTTTTTGATGGCATGGCTGTGTTTTAGGACTGAAAGGATACTTAGGAATATAGTTCTTTCAGTGTTTTCTAAACATTTTTTTCTGACCTATATGGCTGTATACAGTGCTTTGCCCCCAAAAGGAATGGTGTCTGAATTGCCCTACAAGCAACACTTCGAAAGAACCTGATTTAACGTTCAAACTCTTGCCATGGGCTTTGAAATGACAGGGATAGTAACAAGTAAAGCCAAAATGTATTAGTTGTTTTGGACTTTTAGGCCTCTTAAGCCTTAACGTACATTCATTTAGCGCTCCGTTCAACACAACAATTCCAATGAAAGAATACCTTTCAAAAATTAATTTGACCATTCCTGATACACTCTTTTGTTTTTGGCAGTGTTGTATTGTCATTTCAGACTAATATTTTGATTCAGAGAAGGTACATTTTCGCGCCAGATGAGTGGAATATTGTGAAAAGTCTTTGAGAAATATTTGATCCCTAACCCTAACCTACAGTAGCAAAACCTGAAGCTAGGGTTAGGGTTTTATTCCCATTGAATGTAGACAGGTTTTGATGGCATGGCTGTGTTTTAGGGCTGAAAGGATACTTAGGAATATAGTTCTTTCAGTGTTTTCTAAACTTTTTTTTCTGACCTATATGGCTGTATACAGTGCTTTGCCCCAAAAAGGAATGGTGTCTGAATTGCCCTACAAGCAACAGTTCAAAAGAACCTGATTTAACTTTCAAACTCTTGCCATGGGCTTTGAAATGACAGGGATAGTAACAAGTAAAGCCAAAATGTATTAGTTGTTTTGGACTTTTAGGCCTCTTAAGCCTTAACGTACATTCATTTAGCGCTCCGTTCAACACAACAATTCCAATGAAAGAATACCTTTCAAAAATTCATTTGACCATTCCTGATACACTCTTTTGTTTTTGGCAGTGTTGTATTGTCATTTCAGACTAATATTTTGATTCAGAGAAGGTACATTTTCGAGCCAGATGAGTGGAATATTGTGAAAAGTCTTTGAGAAATATTTGAACCCTAACCCTTACCTAGCAAAATCCGAAGCTAGGGTTAGGGTTTTATTCCCAATGAATGTAGACAGTTTTTGATGGCATGGCTGTGTTTTAGGACTGAAAGGATACTTAGGAATATAGTTCTTTCAGTGTTTTCTAAACATTTTTTTTTGACCTATATGGCTGTATACAGTTTTTTGCCCCAAAAAGGAATGGTGTCTGAATTACCCTACAAGCAACAGTTCAAAAGAACCTGATTTAACTTTCAAACTCTTGCCATGGGCTTTGAAATGACAGGGATAGTAACAAGTAAAGCCAAAATGTATTAGTTGTTTTGGACTTTTAGGCCTCTTAAGCCTTAACGTACATTCATTTAGCGCTCCGTTCAACACAACAATTCCAATGAAAGAATACCTTTCAAAAATTCATTTGACCATTCCTGATACACTCTTTTGGTTTTGGCAGTGTTGTATTGTCATTTTAGACTAATATTTTGATTCAGAGAAGGTACATTTTCGAGCCAGATGAGTGGAATATTGTGAAAAGTCTTTGAGAAATATTTGAACCCTAACCCTAACCTAGCAAAACCCGAAGCTAGGGTTAGGGTTTTATTCCCATTGAATGTAGACAGTTTTTGATGGCATGGCTGTGTTTTAGGACTGAAAGGATACTTAGGAATATAGTTCTTTCAGTGTTTTCTAAACATTTTTTTCTGACCTATATGGCTGTATACAGTGCTTTGCCCCCAAAAGGAATGGTGTCTGAATTGCCCTACAAGCAACAGTTCGAAAGAACCTGATTTAACGTTCAAACTCTTGCCATGGGCTTTGAAATGACAGGGATAGTAACAAGTAAAGCCAAAATGTATTAGTTGTTTTGGACTTTTAGGCCTCTTAAGCCTTAACGTACATTCATTTAGCGCTCCGTTCAACACAACAATTCCAATGAAAGAATACCTTTCAAAAATTAATTTGACCATTCCTGATACACTCTTTTGTTTTTGGCAGTGTTGTATTGTCATTTCAGACTAATATTTTGATTCAGAGAAGGTACATTTTCGCGCCAGATGAGTGGAATATTGTGAAAAGTCTTTGAGAAATATTTGATCCCTAACCCTAACCTACAGTAGCAAAACCTGAAGCTAGGGTTAGGGTTTTATTCCCATTGAATGTAGACAGTTTTTGATGGCATGGCTGTGTTTTAGGGCTGAAAGGATACTTAGGAATATAGTTCTTTCAGTGTTTTCTAAACTTTTTTTTCTGACCGATATGGCTGTATACAGTGCTTTGCCCCAAAAAGGAATGGTGTCTGAATTGCCCTACAAGCAACAGTTCAAAAGAACCTGATTTAACTTTCAAACTCTTGCCATGGGCTTTGAAATGACAGGGATAGTAACAAGTAAAGCCAAAATGTATTAGTTGTTTTGGACTTTTAGGCCTCTTAAGCCTTAACGTACATTCATTTAGCGCTCCGTTCAACACAACAATTCCAATGAAAGAATACCTTTCAAAAATTCATTTGACCATTCCTGATACACTCTTTTGTTTTTGGCAGTGTTGTATTGTCATTTCAGACTAATATTTTGATTCAGAGAAGGTACATTTTCGCGCCAGATGAGTGGAATATTGTGAAAAGTCTTTGAGAAATATTTGATCCCTAACCCTAACCTACAGTAGCAAAACCTGAAGCTAGGGTTGGGTTTTATTCCCATTGAATGTAGACAGTTTTTGATGGCATGGCTGTGTTTTAGGGCTGAAAGGATACTTAGGAATATAGTTCTTTCAGTGTTTTCTAAACTTTTTTTTCTGACCTATATGGCTGTATACAGTGCTTTGCCCCATAAAGGAATGGTGTCTGAATTGCCCTACAAGCAACAGTTCGAAAGAACCTGATTTAACGTTCAAACTCTTGCCATGGGCTTTGAAATGACAGGGATAGTAACAAGTAAAGCCAAAATGTTTTAGTTGTTTTGGACTTTTAGGCCTCTTAAGCCTTAACGTACATTCATTTAGCGCTCCGTTCAACACAACAATTCCAATGAAAGAATACCTTTCAAAAATTCATTTGACCATTCCTGATACACTCTTTTGTTTTTGGCAGTGTTGTATTGTCATTTCGGACTAATATTTTGATTCAGAGAAGGTACATTTTCGAGCCAGATGAGTGGAATATTGTGAAAAGTCTTTGAGAAATATTTGAACCCTAACCTAGCAAAACCCGAAGCTAGGGTTAGGGTTTTATTCCCATTGAATGTAGACAGTTTTTGATGGCATGGCTGTGTTTTAGGACTGAAAGGATACTTAGGAATATAGTTCTTTCAGTGTTTTCTAAACATTTTTTTCTGACCTATATGGCTGTATACAGTGCTTTGCCTCAAAAAGGAATGGTGTCTGAATTGCCCTACAAGCAACAGTTCAAAAGAACCTGATTTAACTTTCAAACTCTTGCCATGGGCTTTGAAATGACAGGGATAGTAACAAGTAAAGCCAAAATGTATTAGTTGTTTTGGACTTTTAGGCCTCTTAAGCCTTAACGTACATTCATTTAGCGCTCCGTTCAACACAACAATTCCAATGAAAGAATACCTTTCAAAAATTCATTTGACCATTCCTGATACACTCTTTTGGTTTTGGCAGTGTTGTATTGTCATTTTAGACTAATATTTTGATTCAGAGAAGGTACATTTTCGAGCCAGATGAGTGGAATATTGTGAAAAGTCTTTGAGAAATATTTGAACCCTAACCCTAACCTAGCAAAACCCGAAGCTAGGGTTAGGGTTTTATTCCCATTGAATGTAGACAGTTTTTGATGGCATGGCTGTGTTTTAGGACTGAAAGGATACTTAGGAATATAGTTCTTTCAGTGTTTTCTAAACATTTTTTTCTGACCTATATGGCTGTATACAGTGCTTTGCCCCCAAAAGGAATGGTGTCTGAATTGCCCTACAAGCAACAGTTCGAAAGAACCTGATTTAACGTTCAAACTCTTGCCATGGGCTTTGAAATGACAGGGATAGTAACAAGTAAAGCCAAAATGTATTAGTTGTTTTGGACTTTTAGGCCTCTTAAGCCTTAACGTACATTCATTTAGCGCTCCGTTCAACACAACAATTCCAATGAAAGAATACCTTTCAAAAATTAATTTGACCATTCCTGATACACTCTTTTGTTTTTGGCAGTGTTGTATTGTCATTTCAGACTAATATTTTGATTCAGAGAAGGTACATTTTCGCGCCAGATGAGTGGAATATTGTGAAAAGTCTTTGAGAAATATTTGATCCCTAACCCTAACCTACAGTAGCAAAACCTGAAGCTAGGGTTAGGGTTTTATTCCCATTGAATGTAGACAGGTTTTGATGGCATGGCTGTGTTTTAGGGCTGAAAGGATACTTAGGAATATAGTTCTTTCAGTGTTTTCTAAACTTTTTTTTCTGACCTATATGGCTGTATACAGTGCTTTGCCCCAAAAAGGAATGGTGTCTGAATTGCCCTACAAGCAACAGTTCAAAAGAACCTGATTTAACTTTCAAACTCTTGCCATGGGCTTTGAAATGACAGGGATAGTAACAAGTAAAGCCAAAATGTATTAGTTGTTTTGGACTTTTAGGCCTCTTAAGCCTTAACGTACATTCATTTAGCGCTCCGTTCAACACAACAATTCCAATGAAAGAATACCTTTCAAAAATTCATTTGACCATTCCTGATACACTCTTTTGTTTTTGGCAGTGTTGTATTGTCATTTCAGACTAATATTTTGATTCAGAGAAGGTACATTTTCGAGCCAGATGAGTGGAATATTGTGAAAAGTCTTTGAGAAATATTTGAACCCTAACCCTTACCTAGCAAAATCCGAAGCTAGGGTTAGGGTTTTATTCCCAATGAATGTAGACAGTTTTTGATGGCATGGCTGTGTTTTAGGACTGAAAGGATACTTAGGAATATAGTTCTTTCAGTGTTTTCTAAACATTTTTTTTTGACCTATATGGCTGTATACAGTTTTTTGCCCCAAAAAGGAATGGTGTCTGAATTACCCTACAAGCAACAGTTCAAAAGAACCTGATTTAACTTTCAAACTCTTGCCATGGGCTTTGAAATGACAGGGATAGTAACAAGTAAAGCCAAAATGTATTAGTTGTTTTGGACTTTTAGGCCTCTTAAGCCTTAACGTACATTCATTTAGCGCTCCGTTCAACACAACAATTCCAATGAAAGAATACCTTTCAAAAATTCATTTGACCATTCCTGATACACTCTTTTGGTTTTGGCAGTGTTGTATTGTCATTTTAGACTAATATTTTGATTCAGAGAAGGTACATTTTCGAGCCAGATGAGTGGAATATTGTGAAAAGTCTTTGAGAAATATTTGAACCCTAACCCTAACCTAGCAAAACCCGAAGCTAGGGTTAGGGTTTTATTCCCATTGAATGTAGACAGTTTTTGATGGCATGGCTGTGTTTTAGGACTGAAAGGATACTTAGGAATATAGTTCTTTCAGTGTTTTCTAAACATTTTTTTCTGACCTATATGGCTGTATACAGTGCTTTGCCCCCAAAAGGAATGGTGTCTGAATTGCCCTACAAGCAACAGTTCGAAAGAACCTGATTTAACGTTCAAACTCTTGCCATGGGCTTTGAAATGACAGGGATAGTAACAAGTAAAGCCAAAATGTATTAGTTGTTTTGGACTTTTAGGCCTCTTAAGCCTTAACGTACATTCATTTAGCGCTCCGTTCAACACAACAATTCCAATGAAAGAATACCTTTCAAAAATTAATTTGACCATTCCTGATACACTCTTTTGTTTTTGGCAGTGTTGTATTGTCATTTCAGACTAATATTTTGATTCAGAGAAGGTACATTTTCGCGCCAGATGAGTGGAATATTGTGAAAAGTCTTTGAGAAATATTTGATCCCTAACCCTAACCTACAGTAGCAAAACCTGAAGCTAGGGTTAGGGTTTTATTCCCATTGAATGTAGACAGTTTTTGATGGCATGGCTGTGTTTTAGGGCTGAAAGGATACTTAGGAATATAGTTCTTTCAGTGTTTTCTAAACTTTTTTTTCTGACCGATATGGCTGTATACAGTGCTTTGCCCCAAAAAGGAATGGTGTCTGAATTGCCCTACAAGCAACAGTTCAAAAGAACCTGATTTAACTTTCAAACTCTTGCCATGGGCTTTGAAATGACAGGGATAGTAACAAGTAAAGCCAAAATGTATTAGTTGTTTTGGACTTTTAGGCCTCTTAAGCCTTAACGTACATTCATTTAGCGCTCCGTTCAACACAACAATTCCAATGAAAGAATACCTTTCAAAAATTCATTTGACCATTCCTGATACACTCTTTTGTTTTTGGCAGTGTTGTATTGTCATTTCAGACTAATATTTTGATTCAGAGAAGGTACATTTTCGCGCCAGATGAGTGGAATATTGTGAAAAGTCTTTGAGAAATATTTGATCCCTAACCCTAACCTACAGTAGCAAAACCTGAAGCTAGGGTTGGGTTTTATTCCCATTGAATGTAGACAGTTTTTGATGGCATGGCTGTGTTTTAGGGCTGAAAGGATACTTAGGAATATAGTTCTTTCAGTGTTTTCTAAACTTTTTTTTCTGACCTATATGGCTGTATACAGTGCTTTGCCCCATAAAGGAATGGTGTCTGAATTGCCCTACAAGCAACAGTTCGAAAGAACCTGATTTAACGTTCAAACTCTTGCCATGGGCTTTGAAATGACAGGGATAGTAACAAGTAAAGCCAAAATGTTTTAGTTGTTTTGGACTTTTAGGCCTCTTAAGCCTTAACGTACATTCATTTAGCGCTCCGTTCAACACAACAATTCCAATGAAAGAATACCTTTCAAAAATTCATTTGACCATTCCTGATACACTCTTTTGTTTTTGGCAGTGTTGTATTGTCATTTCGGACTAATATTTTGATTCAGAGAAGGTACATTTTCGAGCCAGATGAGTGGAATATTGTGAAAAGTCTTTGAGAAATATTTGAACCCTAACCTAGCAAAACCCGAAGCTAGGGTTAGGGTTTTATTCCCATTGAATGTAGACAGTTTTTGATGGCATGGCTGTGTTTTAGGACTGAAAGGATACTTAGGAATATAGTTCTTTCAGTGTTTTCTAAACATTTTTTTCTGACCTATATGGCTGTATACAGTGCTTTGCCTCAAAAAGGAATGGTGTCTGAATTGCCCTACAAGCAACAGTTCAAAAGAACCTGATTTAACTTTCAAACTCTTGCCATGGGCTTTGAAATGACAGGGATAGTAACAAGTAAAGCCAAAATGTATTAGTTGTTTTGGACTTTTAGGCCTCTTAAGCCTTAACGTACATTCATTTAGCGCTCCGTTCAACACAACAATTCCAATGAAAGAATACCTTTCAAAAATTCATTTGACCATTCCTGATACACTCTTTTGGTTTTGGCAGTGTTGTATTGTCATTTTAGACTAATATTTTGATTCAGAGAAGGTACATTTTCGAGCCAGATGAGTGGAATATTGTGAAAAGTCTTTGAGAAATATTTGAACCCTAACCCTAACCTAGCAAAACCCGAAGCTAGGGTTAGGGTTTTATTCCCATTGAATGTAGACAGTTTTTGATGGCATGGCTGTGTTTTAGGGCTGAAAGGATACTTAGGAATATAGTTCTTTCAGTGTTTTCTAAACTTTTTTTTCTGACCTATATGGCTGTATACAGTGCTTTGCCCCAAAAAGGAATGGTGTCTGAATTGCCCTACAAGCAACAGTTCAAAAGAACCTGATTTAACTTTCAAACTCTTGCCATGGGCTTTGAAATGACAGGGATAGTAACAAGTAAAGCCAAAATGTATTAGTTGTTTTGGACTTTTAGGCCTCTTAAGCCTTAACGTACATTCATTTAGCGCTCCGTTCAACACAACAATTCCAATGAAAGAATACCTTTCAAAAATTCATTTGACCATTCCTGATACACTCTTTTGGTTTTGGCAGTGTTGTATTGTCATTTCAGACTAATATTTTGATTCAGAGAAGGTACATTTTCGCGCCAGATGAGTGGAATATTGTGAAAAGTCTTTGAGAAATATTTGATCCCTAACCCTAACCTACAGTAGCAAAACCTGAAGCTAGGGTTAGGGTTTTATTCCCATTGAATGTAGACAGTTTTTGATGGCATGGCTGTGTTTTAGGACTGAAAGGATACTTAGGAATATAGTTCTTTCAGTGTTTTCTAAACATTTTTTTCTGACCTATATGGCTGTATACAGTGCTTTGCCCCATAAAGGAATGGTGTCTGAATTGCCCTACAAGCAACAGTTCGAAAGAACCTGATTTAACGTTCAAACTCTTGCCATGGGCTTTGAAATGACAGGGATAGTAACAAGTAAAGCCAAAATGTTTTTGTTGTTTTGGACTTTTAGGCCTCTTAAGCCTTAACGTACATTCATTTAGCGCTCCGTTCAACACAACAATTCCAATGAAAGAATACCTTTCAAAAATTCATTTGACCATTCCTGATACACTCTTTTGTTTTTGGCAGTGTTGTATTGTCATTTCGGACTAATATTTTGATTCAGAGAAGGTAAATTTTCGAGCCAGATGAGTGGAATATTGTGAAAAGTCTTTGAGAAATATTTGAACCCTAACCTAGCAAAACCCGAAGCTAGGGTTAGGGTTTTATTCCCTTTGAATGTAGACAGTTTTTGATGGCATGGCTGTGTTTTAGGGCTGAAAGGATACTTAGGAATATAGTTCTTTCAGTGTTTTCTAAACATTTTTTTCTGACCTATATGGCTGTATACAGTGCTTTGCCCCATAAAGGAATGGTGTCTGAATTGCCCTACAAGCAACAGTTCGAAAGAACCTGATTTAACGTTCAAACTCTTGCCATGGGCTTTGAAATGACAGGGATAGTAACAGGTAAAGCCAAAATGTTTTAGTTGTTTTGGACTTTTAGGCCTCTTAAGCCTTAACGTACATTCATTTAGCGCTCCATTCAACACAAAATTTCCAATGAAAGAATACCTTTCAAAAACTCATTTGACCATTCCTGATACACTCTTTTGTTTTTGGCAGTGTTGTATTGTCATTTCGGACTAATATTTTGATTCAGAGAAGGTACATTTTCGAGCCAGATGAGTGGAATATTGTGAAAAGTCTTTGAGAAATATTTGAACCCTAACCTAGCAAAACCCGAAGCTAGGGTTAGGGTTTTATTCCCATTGAATGTAGACAGTTTTTGATGGCATGGCTGTGTTTTAGGACTGAAAGGATACTTAGGAATATAGTTCTTTCAGTGTTTTCTAAACATTGTTTTCTGACCTATATGGCTGTATACAGTGCTTTGCCCCATAAAGGAATGGTGTCTGAATTGCCCTACAAGCAACAGTTCGAAAGAACCTGATTTAACGTTCAAACTCTTGCAATGGGCTTTGAAATGACAGGGATAGTAACAAGTAAAGCCAAAATGTTTTAGTTGTTTTGGACTTTTAGGCCTCTTAAGCCTTAACGTACATTCATTTAGCGCTCCGTTCAACACAACAATTCCAATGAAAGAATACCTTTCAAAAATTCATTTGACCATTCCTGATACACTCTTTTGTTTTTGGCAGTGTTGTATTGTCATTTCGGACTAATATTTTGATTCAGAGAAGGTACATTTTCGAGCCAGATGAGTGGAATATTGTGAAAAGTCTTTGAGAAATATTTGAACCCTAACCCTAACCTAGCAAAACCCGAAGCTAGGGTTAGGGTTTTATTCCCATTGAATGTAGACAGTTTTTGATGGCATGGCTGTGTTTTAGGACTGAAAGGATACTTAGGAATATAGTTCTTTCAGTGTTTTCTAAACATTTTTTTCTGACCTATATGGCTGTATACAGTGCTTTGCCCCCAAAAGGAATGGTGTCTGAATTGCCCTACAAGCAACAGTTCGAAAGAACCTGATTTAACGTTCAAACTCTTGCCATGGGCTTTGAAATGACAGGGATAGTAACAAGTAAAGCCAAAATGTATTAGTTGTTTTGGACTTTTAGGCCTCTTAAGCCTTAACGTACATTCATTTAGCGCTCCGTTCAACACAACAATTCCAATGAAAGAATACCTTTCAAAAATTAATTTGACCATTCCTGATACACTCTTTTGTTTTTGGCAGTGTTGTATTGTCATTTCAGACTAATATTTTGATTCAGAGAAGGTACATTTTCGCGCCAGATGAGTGGAATATTGTGAAAAGTCTTTGAGAAATATTTGATCCCTAACCCTAACCTACAGTAGCAAAATCTGAAGCTAGGGTTAGGGTTTTATTCCCATTGAATGTAGACAGTTTTTGATGGCATGGCTGTGTTTTAGGGCTGAAAGGATACTTAGGAATATAGTTCTTTCAGTGTTTTCTAAACTTTTTTTTCTGACCTATATGGCTGTATACAGTGCTTTGCCCCAAAAAGGAATGGTGTCTGAATTGCCCTACAAGCAACAGTTCAAAAGAACCTGATTTAACTTTCAAACTCTTGCCATGGGCTTTGAAATGACAGGGATAGTAACAAGTAAAGCCAAAATGTATTAGTTGTTTTGGTCTTTTAGGCCTCTTAAGCCTTAACGTACATTCATTTAGCGCTCCGTTCAACACAACAATTCCAATGAAAGAATACCTTTCAAAAATTCATTTGACCATTCCTGATACACTCTTTTGTTTTTGGCAGTGTTGTATTGTCATTTCAGACTAATATTTTGATTCAGAGAAGGTACATTTTCGCGCCAGATGAGTGGAATATTGTGAAAAGTCTTTGAGAAATATTTGATCCCTAACCCTAACCTACAGTAGCAAAACCTGAAGCTAGGGTTTGGGTTTTATTCCCATTGAATGTAGACAGTTTTTGATGGCATGGCTGTGTTTTAGGGCTGAAAGGATACTTAGGAATATAGTTCTTTCAGTGTTTTCTAAACTTTTTTTTCTGACCTATATGGCTGTATACAGTGCTTTGCCCCAAAAAGGAATGGTGTCTGAATTGCCCTACAAGCAACAGTTCGAAAGAACCTGATTTAACGTTCAAACTCTTGCCATGGGCTTTGAAATGACAGGGATAGTAACAAGTAAAGCCAAAATGTTTTAGTTGTTTTGGACTTTTAGGCCTCTTAAGCCTTAACGTACATTCATTTAGCGCTCCGTTCAACACAACAATTCCAATGAAAGAATACCTTTCAAAAATTCATTTGACCATTCCTGATACACTCTTTTGTTTTTGGCAGTGTTGTATTGTCATTTCGGACTAATATTTTGATTCAGAGAAGGTAAATTTTCGAGCCAGATGAGTGGAATATTGTGAAAAGTCTTTGAGAAATATTTGAACCCTAACCTAGCAAAACCCGAAGCTAGGGTTAGGGTTTTATTCCCATTGAATGTAAACAGTTTTTGATGGCATGGCTGTGTTTTAGGACTGAAAGGATACTTAGGAATATAGTTCTTTCAGTGTTTTCTAAACATTTTTTTCTGACCTATATGGCTGTATACAGTGCTTTGCCCCATAAAGGAATGGTGTCTGAATTGCCCTACAAGCAACAGTTCGAAAGAACCTGATTTAACGTTCAAACTCTTGCCATGGGCTTTGAAATGACAGGGATAGTAACAAGTAAAGCCGAAATGTATTAGTTTTTTTGGACTTTTAGGCCTCTTAAGCCTTAACATGCATTCATTTAGCGCTCCGTTCAACACAACAATTCCAATGAAAGAATACCTTTCAAAAATTCATTTGACCATTCCTGATACACTCTTTTGTTTTTGGCAGTGTTGTATTGTCATTTCAGACTAATATTTTGATTCAGAGAAGGTACATTTTCGAGCCAGGTGAGTGGAATATTGTGAAAAGTCTTTGAGAAATATTTGAACCCTAACCCTAACCTAGCAAAACCCGAAGCTAGGGTTAGGGTTTTATTCCCATTGAATGTAGACAGTTTTTGATGGCATGGCTGTGTTTTAGGACTGAAAGGATACTTAGGAATATAGTTCTTTCAGTGTTTTCTAAACATTTTTTTCTGACCTATATGGCTGTATACAGTGCTTTGCCCCATAAAGGAATGGTGTCTGAATTGCCCTACAAGCAACAGTTCGAAAGAACCTGATTTAACGTTCAAACTCTTGCCATGGGCTTTGAAATGACAGGGATAGTAACAAGTAAAGCCAAAATGTTTTAGTTGTTTTGGACTTTTAGGCCTCTTAAGCCTTAACGTACATTCATTTAGCGCTCCGTTCAACACAACAATTCCAATGAAAGAATACCTTTCAAAAATTAATTTGACCATTCCTGATACACTCTTTTGTTTTTGGCAGTGTTGTATTGTCATTTCGGACTAATATTTTGATTCAGAGAAGGTACATTTTCGAGCCAGATGAGTGGAATATTGTGAAAAGTCTTTGAGAAATATTTGAACCCTAACCTAGCAAAACCCGAAGCTAGGGTTAGGGTTTTATTCCCATTGAATGTAGACAGTTTTTGATGGCATGGCTGTGTTTTAGGACTGAAAGGATACTTAGGAATATAGTTCTTTCAGTGTTTTCTAAACATTTTTTTCTGACCTATATGGCTGTATACAGTGCTTTGCCCCCAAAAGGAATGGTGTCTGAATTGCCCTACAAGCAACAGTTCGAAAGAACCTGATTTAACGTTCAAACTCTTGCCATGGGCTTTGAAATGACAGGGATAGTAACAAGTAAAGCCAAAATGTATTAGTTGTTTTGGACTTTTAGGCCTCTTAAGCCTTAACGTACATTCATTTAGCGCTCCGTTCAACACAACAATTCCAATGAAAGAATACCTTTCAAAAATTAATTTGACCATTCCTGATACACTCTTTTGTTTTTGGCAGTGTTGTATTGTCATTTCAGACTAATATTTTGATTCAGAGAAGGTACATTTTCGCGCCAGATGAGTGGAATATTGTGAAAAGTCTTTGAGAAATATTTGATCCCTAACCCTAACCTACAGTAGCAAAACCTGAAGCTAGGGTTAGGGTTTTATTCCCATTGAATGTAGACAGTTTTTGATGGCATGGCTGTGTTTTAGGGCTGAAAGGATACTTAGGAATATAGTTCTTTCAGTATTTTCTAAACTTTTTTTTCTGACCTATATGGCTGTATACAGTGCTTTGCCCCAAAAAGGAATGGTGTCTGAATTGCCCTACAAGCAACAGTTCAAAAGAACCTGATTTAACTTTCAAACTCTTGCCATGGGCTTTGAAATGACAGGGATAGTAACAAGTAAAGCCAAAATGTATTAGTTGTTTTGGACTTTTAGGCCTCTTAAGCCTTAACGTACATTCATTTAGCGCTCCGTTCAACACAACAATTCCAATGAAAGAATACCTTTCAAAAATTCATTTGACCATTCCTGATACACTCTTTTGTTTTTGGCAGTGTTGTATTGTCATTTCAGACTAATATTTTGATTCAGAGAAGGTACATTTTCGAGCCAGATGAGTGGAATATTGTGAAAAGTCTTTGAGAAATATTTGAACCCTAACCCTAACCTAGCAAAACCCGAAGCTAGGGTTAGGGTTTTATTCCCATTGAATGTAGACAGTTTTTGATGGCATGGCTGTGTTTTAGGACTGAAAGGATACTTAGGAATATAGTTCTTTCAGTGTTTTCTAAACATTTTTTTCTGACCTATATGGCTGTATACAGTGCTTTGCCCCCAAAAGGAATGGTGTCTGAATTGCCCTACAAGCAACAGTTCGAAAGAACCTGATTTAACGTTCAAACTCTTGCCATGGGCTTTGAAATGACAGGGATAGTAACAAGTAAAGCCAAAATGTATTAGTTGTTTTGGACTTTTAGGCCTCTTAAGCCTTAACGTACATTCATTTAGCGCTCCGTTCAACACAACAATTCCAATGAAAGAATACCTTTCAAAAATTCATTTGACCATTCCTGATACACTCTTTTGTTTTTGGCAGTGTTGTATTGTCATTTCAGACTAATATTTTGATTCAGAGAAGGTACATTTTCGCGCCAGATGAGTGGAATATTGTGAAAAGTCTTTGAGAAATATTTGATCCCTAACCCTAACCTACAGTAGCAAAACCTTAAGCTAGGGTTAGGGTTTTATTCCCATTGAATGTAGACAGTTTTTGATGGCATGGCTGTGTTTTAGGGCTGAAAGGATTCTTAGGAATATAGTTCTTTCAGTGTTTTCTAAACTTTTTTTTCTGACCTATATGGCTGTATACAGTGCTTTGCCCCAAAAAGGAATGGTGTCTGAATTGCCCTACAAGCAACAGTTCGAAAGAACCTGATTTAACTTTCAAACTCTTACCATGGACTTTGAAATGACAGGGATAGTAAGAAGTAAAGCCAAAATGTATTAGTTTTTCTGGACTTTTAGGCCTCTTAAGCCTTAACGTGCATTCATTTAGCGCTCCGTTCAACACAACAATTCCAATGAAAGAATACCTTTCAAAAATTAGTTTGACCATTCCTGATGCACTCTTTTGTTTTTGGCAGTGTTGTATTGTCATTTCAGACTAATATTTTGATTCAAATAAGGTACATTTTCGAGCCAGATGAGTGGAATATTGTGAAAAGTCTTTGAGAAATATTTGAACCCTAACCCTAACCTAGCAAAACCTGAAGCTAGGGTTAGGGTTTTATTCCCATTGAATGTAGACAGTTTTTGATGGCATGGCTGTGTTTTAGGACTGAAAGGATACTTAGGAATATAGTTCTTTCAGTGTTTTCTAAACATTTTTTTCTGACCTATATGGCTGTATACAGTGCTTTGCCCCCAACAGGAATGGTGTCTGAATTGCCCTACAAGCAACAGTTCGAAAGAACCTGATTTAACGTTCAAACTCTTGCCATGGGCTTTGAAATGACAGGGATAGTAACAAGTAAAGCCAAAATGTATTAGTTGTTTTGGACTTTTAGGCCTCTTAAGCCTTAACGTACATTCATTTAGCGCTCCGTTCAACACAACAATTCCAATGAAAGAATACCTTTCAAAAATTAATTTGACCATTCCTGATACACTCTTTTGTTTTTGGCAGTGTTGTATTGTCATTTCGGACTAATATTTTGATTCAGAGAAGGTACATTTTCGAGCCAGATGAGTGGAATATTGTGAAAAGTCTTTGAGAAATATTTGAACCCTAACCTAGCAAAACCCGAAGCTAGGGTTAGGGTTTTATTCCCATTGAATGTAGACAGTTTTTGATGGCATGGCTGTGTTTTAGGACTGAAAGGATACTTAGGAATATAGTTCTTTCAGTGTTTTCTAAACATTTTTTTCTGACCTATATGGCTGTATACAGTGCTTTGCCCCAAAAAGGAATGGTGTCTGAATTGCCCTACAAGCAACAGTTCAAAAGAACCTGATTTAACTTTCAAACTCTTACCATGGACTTTGAAATGATAGGGATAGTAACAAGTAAAGCCGAAATGTATTAGTTTTTTTTGGACTTTTAGGCCTCTTAAGCCTTAACGTGCATTCATTTAGCGCTCTGTTCAACACAACAATTCCAATGAAAGAATACCTTTCAAAAATTAATTTGACCATTCCTGATACACTCTTTTGTTTTTGGCAGTGTTGTATTGTCATTTCAGACTAATATTTTGATTCAGAGAAGGTACATTTTCGAGCCAGGTGAGTGGAATATTGTGAAAAGTCTTTGAGAAATATTTGAACCCTAACCCTAACCTAGCAAAACCCGAAGCTAGGGTTAGGGTTTTATTCCCATTGAATGTAGACAGTTTTTGATGGCATGGCTGTGTTTTAGGACTGAAAGGATACTTAGGAATATAGTTCTTTCAGTGTTTTCTAAACATTTTTTTCTGACCTATATGGCTGTATACAGTGCTTTGCCCCAAAAAGGAATGGTGTCTGAATTGCCCTACAAGCAACAGTTCAAAAGAACCTGATTTAACTTTCAAACTCTTACCATGGACTTTGAAATGATAGGGATAGTAAAAAGTAAAGCCAAAATATATTAGTTTTTTTGGACTTTTAGGCCTCTTAAGCCTTAACGTACATTCATTTAGCGCTCCGTTCAACACAACAATTCCAATGAAAGAATACCTTTCAAAAATTAATTTGACCATTCCTGATACACTCTTTTGTTTTTGGCAGTGTTGTATTGTCATTTCGGACTAATATTTTGATTCAGAGAAGGTACATTTTCGAGCCAGATGAGTGGAATATTGTGAAAAGTCTTTGAGAAATATTTGAACCCTAACCTAGCAAAACCCGAAGCCAGGGTTAGGGTTTTATTCCCATTGAATGTAGACAGTTTTTGATGGCATGGCTGTGTTTTAGGACTGAAAGGATACTTAGGAATATAGTTCTTTCAGTGTTTTCTAAACATTTTTTTCTGACCTATATGGCTGTATACAGTGCTTTGCCCCAAAAAGGAATGGTGTCTGAATTGCCCTACAAGCAACAGTTCAAAAGAACCTGATTTAACTTTCAAACTCTTGCCATGGGCTTTGAAATGACAGGGATAGTAACAAGTAAAGCCAAAATGTATTAGTTGTTTTGGACTTTTAGGCCTCTTAAGCCTTAACGTACATTCATTTAGCGCTCCGTTCAACACAACAATTCCAATGAAAGAATACCTTTCAAAAATTAATTTGACCATTCCTGATACACTCTTTTGTTTTTGGCAGTGTTGTATTGTCATTTCAGACTAATATTTTGATTCAGAGAAGGTACATTTTCGCGCCAGATGAGTGGAATATTGTGAAAAGTCTTTGAGAAATATTTGATCCCTAACCCTAACCTACAGTAGCAAAACCTGAAGCTAGGGTTAGGGTTTTATTCCCATTGAATGTAGACAGTTTTTGATGGCATGGCTGTGTTTTAGGACTGAAAGGATACTTAGGAATATAGTTCTTTCAGTGTTTTCTAAACTTTTTTTTCTGACCTATATGGCTGTATACAGTGCTTTGCCCCAAAAAGGAATGGTGTCTGAATTGCCCTACAAGCAACAGTTCAAAAGAACCTGATTTAACTTTCAAACTCTTGCCATGGGCTTTGAAATGACAGGGATAGTAACAAGTAAAGCCAAAATGTATTAGTTGTTTTGGACTTTTAGGCCTCTTAAGCCTTAACGTACATTCATTTAGCGCTCCGTTCAACACAACAATTCCAATGAAAGAATACCTTTCAAAAATTAATTTGACCATTCCTGATACACTCTTTTGTTTTTGGCAGTGTTGTATTGTCATTTCAGACTAATATTTTGATTCAGAGAAGGTACATTTTCGCGCCAGATGAGTGGAATATTGTGAAAAGTCTTTGAGAAATATTTGATCCCTAACCCTAACCTACAGTAGCAAAACCTGAAGCTAGGGTTAGGGTTTTATTCCCATTGAATGTAGACAGTTTTTGATGGCATGGCTGTGTTTTAGGACTGAAAGGATACTTAGGAATATAGTTCTTTCAGTGTTTTCTAAACATTTTTTTCTGACCTATATGGCTGTATACAGTGCTTTGCCCCATAAAGGAATGGTGTCTGAATTGCCCTACAAGCAACAGTTCGAAAGAACCTGATTTAACGTTCAAACTCTTGCCATGGGCTTTGAAATGACAGGGATAGTAACAAGTAAAGCCAAAATGTTTTAGTTGTTTTGGACTTTTAGGCCTCTTAAGCCTTAACGTACATTCATTTAGCGCTCCGTTCAACACAACAATTCCAATGAAAGAATACCTTTCAAAAATTCATTTGACCATTCCTGATACACTCTTTTGTTTTTGGCAGTGTTGTATTGTCATTTCTTACTAATATTTTGATTCAGAGAAGGTACATTTTCGAGCCAGATGAGTGGAATATTGTGAAAAGTCTTTGAGAAATATTTGAACCCTAACCTAGCAAAACCCGAAGCTAGGGTTAGGGTTTTATTCCCATTGAATGTAGACAGTTTTTGATGGCATGGCTGTGTTTTAGGACTGAAAGGATACTTAGGAATATAGTTCTTTCAGTGTTTTCTAAACATTTTTTTCTGACCTATATGGCTGTATACAGTGCTTTGCCCCAAAAAGGAATGGTGTCTGAATTGCCCTACAAGCAACAGTTCAAAAGAACCTGATTTAACTTTCAAACTCTTGCCATGGGCTTTGAAATGACAGGGATAGTAACAAGTAAAGCCAAAATGTATTAGTTGTTTTGGACTTTTAGGCCTCTTAAGCCTTAACGTACATTCATTTAGCGCTCCGTTCAACACAACAATTCCAATGAAAGAATACCTTTCAAAAATTCATTTGACCATTCCTGATACACTCTTTTGGTTTTGGCAGTGTTGTATTGTCATTTCAGACTAATATTTTGATTCAGAGAAGGTACATTTTCGAGCCAGGTGAGTGGAATATTGTGAAAAGTCTTTGAGAAATATTTGAACCCTAACAGTAACCTAGCAAGACCCGAAGCTAGGGTTAGGGTTTTATTCCCATTGAATGTAGACAGTTTTTGATGGCATGGCTGTGTTTTAGGGCTGAAAGGATACTTAGGAATATAGTTCTTTCAGTGTTTTCTAAACATTTTTTTCTGACCTATATGGCTGTATACAGTGCTTTGCCCCCAAAAGGAATGGTGTCTGAATTGCCCTACAAGCAACAGTTCGAAAGAACCTGATTTAACGTTCAAACTCTTGCCATGGGCTTTGAAATGACAGGGATAGTAACAAGTAAAGCCAAAATGTATTAGTTGTTTAGGACTTTTAGGCCTCTTAAGCCTTAACGTACATTCATTTAGCGCTCCGTTCAACACAACAATTCCAATGAAAGAATACCTTTCAAAAATTAATTTGACCATTCCTGATACACTCTTTTGTTTTTGGCAGTGTTGTATTGTCATTTCAGACTAATATTTTGATTCAGAGAAGGTACATTTTCGCGCCAGATGAGTGGAATATTGTGAAAAGTCTTTGAGAAATATTTGATCCCTATCCCTAACCTACAGTAGCAAAACCTGAAGCTAGGGTTAGGGTTTTATTCCCATTGAATGTAGACAGTTTTTGATGGCATGGCTGTGTTTTAGGGCTGAAAGGATACTTAGGAATATAGTTCTTTCAGTGTTTTCTAAACATTTTTTTCTGACCTATATGGCTGTATACAGTGCTTTGCCCCAAAAAGGAATGGTGTCTGAATTGCCCTACAAGCAACAGTTCAAAAGAACCTGATTTAACGTTCAAACTCTTGCCATGGGCTTTGAAATGACAGGGATAGTAACAAGTAAAGCCAAAATGTATTAGTTGTTTTGGACTTTTAGGCCTCTTAAGCCTTAACGTACATTCATTTAGCGCTCCGTTCAACACAACAATTCCAATGAAAGAATACCTTTCAAAAATTCATTTGACCATTCCTGATACACTCGTTTGGTTTTGGCAGTTTTGTATTGTCATTTCGGACTAATATTTTGATTCAGAGAAGGTACATTTTCGAGCCAGATGAGTGGAATATTGTGAAAAGTCTTTGGGAAATATTTGAACCCTTACCTAGCAAAACCCGAAGCTAGGGTTAGGGTTTTATTCCCATTGAATGTAGACAGTTTTTGATGGCATGGCTGTGTTTTAGGACTGAAAGGATACTTAGGAATATAGTTCTTTCAGTGTTTTCTAAACATTTTTTTCTGACCTATATGGCTGTATACAGTGCTTTGCCCCCAAAAGGAATGGTGTCTGAATTGCCCTACAAGCAACAGTTCGAAAGAACCTGATTTAACGTTCAAACTCTTGCCATGGGCTTTGAAATGACAGGGATAGTAACAAGTAAAGCCAAAATGTATTAGTTGTTTTGGACTTTTAGGCCTCTTAAGCCTTAACGTACATTCATTTAGCGCTCCGTTCAACACAACAATTCCAATGAAAGAATACCTTTCAAAAATTAATTTGACCATTCCTGATACACTCTTTTGTTTTTGGCAGTGTTGTATTGTCATTTCAGACTAATATTTTGATTCAGAGAATGTACATTTTCGCGCCAGATGAGTGGAATATTGTGAAAAGTCTTTGAGAAATATTTGAACCCTAACCCTAACCTAGCAAAACCCGAAGCTAGGGTTAGGGTTTTATTCCCATTGAATGTAGACAGTTTTTGATGGCATGGCTGTGTTTTAGGACTGAAAGGATACTTAGGAATATAGTTCTTTCAGTGTTTTCTAAACATTTTTTTCTGACCTATATGGCTGTATACAGTGCTTTGCCCCATAAAGGAATGGTGTCTGAATTGCCCTACAAGCAACAGTTCGAAAGAACCTGATTTAACGTTCAAACTCTTGCCATGGGCTTTGAAATGACAGGGATAGTAACAAGTAAAGCCAAAATGTTTTAGTTGTTTTGGACTTTTAGGCCTCTTAAGCCTTAACGTACATTCATTTAGCGCTCCGTTCAACACAACAATTCCAATGAAAGAATACCTTTCAAAAATTCATTTGACCATTCCTGATACACTCTTTTGTTTTTGGCAGTGTTGTATTGTCATTTCTTACTAATATTTTGATTCAGAGAAGGTACATTTTCGAGCCAGATGAGTGGAATATTGTGAAAAGTCTTTGAGAAATATTTGAACCCTAACCTAGCAAAACCCGAAGCTAGGGTTAGGGTTTTATTCCCATTGAATGTAGACAGTTTTTGATGGCATGGCTGTGTTTTAGGACTGAAAGGAGACTTAGGAATATAGTTCTTTCAGTGTTTTCTAAACATTTTTTTCTGACCTATATGGCTGTATACAGTGCTTTGCCCCAAAAAGGAATGGTGTCTGAATTGCCCTACAAGCAACAGTTCAAAAGAACCTGATTTAACTTTCAAACTCTTGCCATGGGCTTTGAAATGACAGGGATAGTAACAAGTAAAGCCGAAATGTATTAGTTTTTTTGGACTTTTAGGCCTCTTAAGCCTTAACGTGCATTCATTTAGCGCTCCGTTCAACACAACAATTCCAATGAAAGAATACCTTTCAAAAATTAATTTGACCATTCCTGATACACTCTTTTGTTTTTGGCAGTGTTGTATTGTCATTTCAGACTAATATTTTGATTCAGAGAATGTACATTTTCGCGCCAGATGAGTGGAATATTGTGAAAAGTCTTTGAGAAATATTTGATCCCTAACCCTAACCTACAGTAGCAAAACCTGAAGCTAGGGTTAGGGTTTTATTCCCATTGAATGTAGACAGTTTTTGATGGCATGGCTGTGTTTTAGGGCTGAAAGGATACTTAGGAATATAGTTCTTTCAGTGTTTTCTAAACTTTTTTTTCTGACCTATATGGCTGTATACAGTGCTTTGCCCCAAAAAGGAATGGTGTCTGAATTGCCCTACAAGCAACAGTTCAAAAGAACCTGATTTAACTTTCAAACTCTTGCCATGGGCTTTGAAATGACAGGGATAGTAACAAGTAAAGCCAAAATGTATTAGTTGTTTTGGACTTTTAGGCCTCTTAAGCCTTAACGTACATTCATTTAGCGCTCCGTTCAACACAACAATTCCAATGAAAGAATACCTTTCAAAACTTCATTTGACCATTCCTGATACACTCTTTTGTTTTTGGCAGTGTTGTATTGTCATTTCTTACTAATATTTTGATTCAGAGAAGGTACATTTTCGAGCCAGATGAGTGGAATATTGTGAAAAGTCTTTGAGAAATATTTGAACCCTAACCTAGCAAAACCCGAAGCTAGGGTTAGGGTTTTATTCCCATTGAATGTAGACAGTTTTTGATGGCATGGCTGTGTTTTAGGACTGAAAGGATACTTAGGAATATAGTTCTTTCAGTGTTTTCTAAACATTTTTTTCTGACCTATATGGCTGTATACAGTGCTTTGCCCCAAAAAGGAATGGTGTCTGAATTGCCCTACAAGCAACAGTTCAAAAGAACCTGATTTAACTTTCAAACTCTTACCATGGACTTTGAAATGATAGGGATAGTAACAAGTAAAGCCGAAATGTATTAGTTTTTTTGGACTTTTAGGCCTCTTAAGCCTTAACGTGCATTCATTTAGCGCTCCGTTCAACACAACAATTCGAATGAAAGAATACCTTTCAAAAATTAATTTGACCATTCCTGATACACTCTTTTTTTTTTGGCAGTGTTGTATTGTCATTTCAGACTAATATTTTGATTCAGAGAAGGTACATTTTCGAGCCAGGTGAGTGGAATATTGTGAAAAGTCTTTGAGAAATATTTGAACCCTAACAGTAACCTAGCAAAACCCGAAGCTAGGGTTAGGGTTTTATTCCCATTGAATGTAGACAGTTTTTGATGGCATGGCTGTGTTTTAGGACTGAAAGGATACTTAGGAATATAGTTCTTTCAGTGTTTTCTAAACTTTTTTTTCTGACCTATATGGCTGTATACAGTGCTTTGCCCCCAAAAGGAATGGTGTCTGAATTGCCCTACAAGCAACAGTTCGAAAGAACCTGATTTAACGTTCAAACTCTTGCCATGGGCTTTGAAATGACAGGGATAGTAACAAGTAAAGCCAAAATGTATTACTTGTTTCGGACTTTTAGGCCTCTTAAGCCTTAACGTACATTCATTTAGCGCTCCGTTCAACACAACAATTCCAATGAAAGAATACCTTTCAAAAATTAATTTGACCATTTCTGATACACTCTTTTGTTTTTGGCAGTGTTGTATTGTCATTTCAGACTAATATTTTGATTCAGAGAAGGTACATTTTCGCGCCAGATGAGTGGAATATTGTGAAAAGTCTTTGAGAAATATTTGATCCCTAACCCTAACCTACAGTAGCAAAACCTGAAGCTAGGGTTAGGGTTTTATTCCCATTGAATGTAGACAGTTTTTGATGGCATGGCTGTGTTTTAGGGCTGAAAGGATACTTAGGAATATAGTTCTTTCAGTGTTTTCTAAACATATTTTTCTGACCTATATGGCTGTATACAGTGCTTTGCCCCAAAAAGGAATGGTGTCTGAATTGCCCTACAAGCAACAGTTCAAAAGAACCTGATTTAACGTTCAAACTCTTGCCATGGGCTTTGAAATGACAGGGATAGTAACAAGTAAAGCCAAAATGTATTAGTTGTTTTGGACTTTTAGGCCTCTTAAGCCTTAACGTACATTCATTTAGCGCTCCGTTCAACACAACAATTCCAATGAAAGAATACCTTTCAAAAATTAATTTGACCATTCCTGATACACTCTTTTGTTTTTGGCAGTGTTGTATTGTCATTTCGGACTAATATTTTGATTCAGAGAAGGTACATTTTCGAGCCAGATGAGTGGAATATTGTGAAAAGTCTTTGAGAAATATTTGAACCCTAACCTAGCAAAACCCGAAGCCAGGGTTAGGGTTTTATTCCCATTGAATGTAGACAGTTTTTGATGGCATGGCTGTGTTTTAGGACTGAAAGGATACTTAGGAATATAGTTCTTTCAGTGTTTTCTAAACATTTTTTTCTGACCTATATGGCTGTATACAGTGCTTTGCCCCAAAAAGGAATGGTGTCTGAATTGCCCTACAAGCAACAGTTCAAAAGAACCTGATTTAACTTTCAAACTCTTGCCATGGGCTTTGAAATGACAGGGATAGTAACAAGTAAAGCCAAAATGTATTAGTTGTTTTGGACTTTTAGGCCTCTTAAGCCTTAACGTACATTCATTTAGCGCTCCGTTCAACACAACAATTCCAATGAAAGAATACCTTTCAAAAATTAATTTGACCATTCCTGATACACTCTTTTGTTTTTGGCAGTGTTGTATTGTCATTTCAGACTAATATTTTGATTCAGAGAAGGTACATTTTCGCGCCAGATGAGTGGAATATTGTGAAAAGTCTTTGAGAAATATTTGATCCCTAACCCTAACCTACAGTAGCAAAACCTGAAGCTAGGGTTAGGGTTTTATTCCCATTGAATGTAGACAGTTTTTGATGGCATGGCTGTGTTTTAGGGCTGAAAGGATACTTAGGAATATAGTTCTTTCAGTGTTTTCTAAACTTTTTTTTCTGACCTATATGGCTGTATACAGTGCTTTGCCCCAAAAAGGAATGGTGTCTGAATTGCCCTACAAGCAACAGTTCAAAAGAACCTGATTTAACTTTCAAACTCTTGCCATGGGCTTTGAAATGACAGGGATAGTAACAAGTAAAGCCAAAATGTATTAGTTGTTTTGGACTTTTAGGCCTCTTAAGCCTTAACGTACATTCATTTAGCGCTCCGTTCAACACAACAATTCCAATGAAAGAATACCTTTCAAAAATTCATTTGACCATTCCTGATACACTCTTTTGTTTTTGGCAGTGTTGTATTGTCATTTCAGACTAATATTTTGATTCAGAGAAGGTACATTTTCGCGCCAGATGAGTGGAATATTGTGAAAAGTCTTTGAGAAATATTTGATCCCTAACCCTAACCTACAGTAGCAAAACCTGAAGCTAGGGTTAGGGTTTTATTCCCATTGAATGTAGACAGTTTTTGATGGCATGGCTGTGTTTTAGGGCTGAAAGGATACTTAGGAATATAGTTCTTTCAGTGTTTTCTAAACTTTTTTTTCTGACCTATATGGCTGTATACAGTGCTTTGCCCCAAAAAGGAATGGTGTCTGAATTGCCCTACAAGCAACAGTTCAAAAGAACCTGATTTAACTTTCAAACTCTTGCCATGGGCTTTGAAATGACAGGGATAGTAACAAGTAAAGCCAAAATGTATTAGTTGTTTTGGACTTTTAGGCCTCTTAAGCCTTAACGTACATTCATTTAGCGCTCCGTTCAACACAACAATTCCAATGAAAGAATACCTTTCAAAAATTCATTTGACCATTCCTGATACACTCTTTTGTTTTTGGCAGTGTTGTATTGTCATTTCAGACCAATATTTTGATTCAGAGAAGGTACATTTTCGAGCCAGATGAGTGGAATATTGTGAAAAGTCTTTGAGAAATATTTGAACCCTAACCCTAACCTAGCAAAACCCGAAGCTAGGGTTAGGGTTTTATTCCCATTGAATGTAGACAGTTTTTGATGGCATGGCTGTGTTTTAGGACTGAAAGGATACTTAGGAATATAGTTCTTTCAGTGTTTTCTAAACATTTTTTTCTGACCTATATGGCTGTATACAGTGCTTTGCCCCATAAAGGAATGGTGTCTGAATTGCCCTACAAGCAACAGTTCGAAAGAACCTGATTTAACGTTCAAACTCTTGCCATGGGCTTTGAAATGACAGGGATAGTAACAAGTAAAGCCAAAATGTTTTAGTTGTTTTGGACTTTTAGGCCTCTTAAGCCTTAACGTACATTCATTTAGCGCTCCGTTCAACACAACAATTCCAATGAAAGAATACCTTTCAAAAATTCATTTGACCATTCCTGATACACTCTTTTGGTTTTGGCAGTGTTGTATTGTCATTTCAGACTAATATTTTGATTCAGAGAAGGTACATTTTCGAGCCAGGTGAGTGGAATATTGTGAAAAGTCTTTGAGAAATATTTGAACCCTAACAGTAACCTAGCAAGACCCGAAGCTAGGGTTAGGGTTTTATTCCCATTGAATGTAGACAGTTTTTGATGGCATGGCTGTGTTTTAGGGCTGAAAGGATACTTAGGAATATAGTTCTTTCAGTGTTTTCTAAACATTTTTTTCTGACCTACAGTATATGGCTGTATACAGTGCTTTGCCCCCAAAAGGAATGGTGTCTGAATTGCCCTACAAGCAACAGTTCGAAAGAACCTGATTTAACGTTCAAACTCTTGCCATGGGCTTTGAAATGACAGGGATAGTAACAAGTAAAGCCAAAATGTATTAGTTGTTTAGGACTTTTAGGCCTCTTAAGCCTTAACGTACATTCATTTAGCGCTCCGTTCAACACAACAATTCCAATGAAAGAATACCTTTCAAAAATTAATTTGACCATTCCTGATACACTCTTTTGTTTTTGGCAGTGTTGTATTGTCATTTCAGACTAATATTTTGATTCAGAGAAGGTACATTTTCGCGCCAGATGAGTGGAATATTGTGAAAAGTCTTTGAGAAATATTTGATCCCTAACCCTAACCTACAGTAGCAAAACCTGAAGCTAGGGTTAGGGTTTTATTCCCATTGAATGTAGACAGTTTTTGATGGCATGGCTGTGTTTTAGGGCTGAAAGGATACTTAGGAATATAGTTCTTTCAGTGTTTTCTAAACATTTTTTTCTGACCTATATGGCTGTATACAGTGCTTTGCCCCAAAAAGGAATGGTGTCTGAATTGCCCTACAAGCAACAGTTCAAAAGAACCTGATTTAACGTTCAAACTCTTGCCATGGGCTTTGAAATGACAGGGATAGTAACAAGTAAAGCCAAAATGTATTAGTTGTTTTGGACTTTTAGGCCTCTTAAGCCTTAACGTACATTCATTTAGCGCTCCGTTCAACACAACAATTCCAATGAAAGAATACCTTTCAAAAATTCATTTGACCATTCCTGATACACTCGTTTGGTTTTGGCAGTGTTGTATTGTCATTTCGGACTAATATTTTGATTCAGAGAAGGTACATTTTCGAGCCAGATGAGTGGAATATTGTGAAAAGTCTTTGGGAAATATTTGAACCCTTACCTAGCAAAACCCGAAGCTAGGGTTAGGGTTTTATTCCCATTGAATGTAGACAGTTTTTGATGGCATGGCTGTGTTTTAGGACTGAAAGGATACTTAGGAATATAGTTCTTTCAGTGTTTTCTAAACATTTTTTTCTGACCTATATGGCTGTATACAGTGCTTTGCCCCCAAAAGGAATGGTGTCTGAATTGCCCTACAAGCAACAGTTCGAAAGAACCTGATTTAACGTTCAAACTCTTGCCATGGGCTTTGAAATGACAGGGATAGTAACAAGTAAAGCCAAAATGTATTAGTTGTTTTGGACTTTTAGGCCTCTTAAGCCTTAACGTACATTCATTTAGCGCTCCGTTCAACACAACAATTCCAATGAAAGAATACCTTTCAAAAATTAATTTGACCATTCCTGATACACTCTTTTGTTTTTGGCAGTGTTGTATTGTCATTTCAGACTAATATTTTGATTCAGAGAATGTACATTTTCGCGCCAGATGAGTGGAATATTGTGAAAAGTCTTTGAGAAATATTTGAACCCTAACCCTAACCTAGCAAAACCCGAAGCTAGGGTTAGGGTTTTATTCCCATTGAATGTAGACAGTTTTTGATGGCATGGCTGTGTTTTAGGACTGAAAGGATACTTAGGAATATAGTTCTTTCAGTGTTTTCTAAACATTTTTTTCTGACCTATATGGCTGTATACAGTGCTTTGCCCCATAAAGGAATGGTGTCTGAATTGCCCTACAAGCAACAGTTCGAAAGAACCTGATTTAACGTTCAAACTCTTGCCATGGGCTTTGAAATGACAGGGATAGTAACAAGTAAAGCCAAAATGTTTTAGTTGTTTTGGACTTTTAGGCCTCTTAAGCCTTAACGTACATTCATTTAGCGCTCCGTTCAACACAACAATTCCAATGAAAGAATACCTTTCAAAAATTCATTTGACCATTCCTGATACACTCTTTTGTTTTTGGCAGTGTTGTATTGTCATTTCTTACTAATATTTTGATTCAGAGAAGGTACATTTTCGAGCCAGATGAGTGGAATATTGTGAAAAGTCTTTGAGAAATATTTGAACCCTAACCTAGCAAAACCCGAAGCTAGGGTTAGGGTTTTATTCCCATTGAATGTAGACAGTTTTTGATGGCATGGCTGTGTTTTAGGACTGAAAGGAGACTTAGGAATATAGTTCTTTCAGTGTTTTCTAAACATTTTTTTCTGACCTATATGGCTGTATACAGTGCTTTGCCCCAAAAAGGAATGGTGTCTGAATTGCCCTACAAGCAACAGTTCAAAAGAACCTGATTTAACTTTCAAACTCTTGCCATGGGCTTTGAAATGACAGGGATAGTAACAAGTAAAGCCGAAATGTATTAGTTTTTTTGGACTTTTAGGCCTCTTAAGCCTTAACGTGCATTCATTTAGCGCTCCGTTCAACACAACAATTCCAATGAAAGAATACCTTTCAAAAATTAATTTGACCATTCCTGATACACTCTTTTGTTTTTGGCAGTGTTGTATTGTCATTTCAGACTAATATTTTGATTCAGAGAATGTACATTTTCGCGCCAGATGAGTGGAATATTGTGAAAAGTCTTTGAGAAATATTTGATCCCTAACCCTAACCTACAGTAGCAAAACCTGAAGCTAGGGTTAGGGTTTTATTCCCATTGAATGTAGACAGTTTTTGATGGCATGGCTGTGTTTTAAGGCTGAAAGGATACTTAGGAATATAGTTCTTTCAGTGTTTTCTAAACTTTTTTTTCTGACCTATATGGCTGTATACAGTGCTTTGCCCCAAAAAGGAATGGTGTCTGAATTGCCCTACAAGCAACAGTTCAAAAGAACCTGATTTAACTTTCAAACTCTTGCCATGGGCTTTGAAATGACAGGGATAGTAACAAGTAAAGCCAAAATGTATTAGTTGTTTTGGACTTTTAGGCCTCTTAAGCCTTAACGTACATTCATTTAGCGCTCCGTTCAACACAACAATTCCAATGAAAGAATACCTTTCAAAACTTCATTTGACCATTCCTGATACACTCTTTTGTTTTTGGCAGTGTTGTATTGTCATTTCTTACTAATATTTTGATTCAGAGAAGGTACATTTTCGAGCCAGATGAGTGGAATATTGTGAAAAGTCTTTGAGAAATATTTGAACCCTAACCTAGCAAAACCCGAAGCTAGGGTTAGGGTTTTATTCCCATTGAATGTAGACAGTTTTTGATGGCATGGCTGTGTTTTAGGACTGAAAGGATACTTAGGAATATAGTTCTTTCAGTGTTTTCTAAACATTTTTTTCTGACCTATATGGCTGTATACAGTGCTTTGCCCCCAAAAGGAATGGTGTCTGAATTGCCCTACAAGCAACAGTTCGAAAGAACCTGATTTAACGTTCAAACTCTTGCCATGGGCTTTGAAATGACAGGGATAGTAACAAGTAAAGCCAAAATGTATTAGTTGTTTTGGACTTTTAGGCCTCTTAAGCCTTAACGTACATTCATTTAGCGCTCCGTTCAACACAACAATTCCAATGAAAGAATACCTTTCAAAAATTAATTTGACCATTCCTGATACACTCTTTTGTTTTTGGCAGTGTTGTATTGTCATTTCAGACTAATATTTTGATTCAGAGAATGTACATTTTCGCGCCAGATGAGTGGAATATTGTGAAAAGTCTTTGAGAAATATTTGAACCCTATCCCTAACCTAGCAAAACCCGAAGCTAGGGTTAGGGTTTTATTCCCATTGAATGTAGACAGTTTTTGATGGCATGGCTGTGTTTTAGGACTGAAAGGATACTTAGGAATATAGTTCTTTCAGTGTTTTCTAAACATTTTTTTCTGACCTATATGGCTGTATACAGTGCTTTGCCCCATAAAGGAATGGTGTCTGAATTGCCCTACAAGCAACAGTTCGAAAGAACCTGATTTAACGTTCAAACTCTTGCCATGGGCTTTGAAATGACAGGGATAGTAACAAGTAAAGCCAAAATGTTTTAGTTGTTTTGGACTTTTAGGCCTCTTAAGCCTTAACGTACATTCATTTAGCGCTCCGTTCAACACAACAATTCCAATGAAAGAATACCTTTCAAAAATTCATTTGACCATTCCTGATACACTCTTTTGTTTTTGGAAGTGTTGTATTGTCATTTCTTACTAATATTTTGATTCAGAGAAGGTACATTTTCGAGCCAGATGAGTGGAATATTGTGAAAAGTCTTTGAGAAATATTTGAACCCTAACCTAGCAAAACCCGAAGCTAGGGTTAGGGTTTTATTCCCATTGAATGTAGACAGTTTTTGATGGCATGGCTGTGTTTTAGGGCTGAAAGGATACTTAGGAATATAGTTCTTTCAGTGTTTTCTAAACTTTTTTTTCTGACCTATATGGCTGTATACAGTGCTTTGCCCCAAAAAGGAATGGTGTCTGAATTGCCCTACAAGCAACAGTTCAAAAGAACCTGATTTAACTTTCAAACTCTTGCCATGGGCTTTGAAATGACAGGGATAGTAACAAGTAAAGCCAAAATGTATTAGTTGTTTTGGACTTTTAGGCCTCTTAAGCCTTAACGTACATTCATTTAGCGCTCCGTTCAACACAACAATTCCAATGAAAGAATACCTTTCAAAAATTAATTTGACCATTCCTGATACACTCTTTTGTTTTTGGCAGTGTTGTATTGTCATTTCTTACTAATATTTTGATTCAGAGAAGGTACATTTTCGAGCCAGATGAGTGGAATATTGTGAAAAGTCTTTGAGAAATATTTGAACCCTAACCTAGCAAAACCCGAAGCTAGGGTTAGGGTTTTATTCCCATTGAATGTAGACAGTTTTTGATGGCATGGCTGTGTTTTAGGACTGAAAGGATACTTAGGAATATAGTTCTTTCAGTGTTTTCTAAACATTTTTTTCTGACCTATATGGCTGTATACAGTGCTTTGCCCCAAAAAGGAATGGTGTCTGAATTGCCCTACAAGCAACAGTTCAAAAGAACCTGATTTAACTTTCAAACTCTTACCATGGACTTTGAAATGATAGGGATAGTAACAAGTAAAGCCGAAATGTATTAGTTTTTTTGGACTTTTAGGCCTCTTAAGCCTTAACGTGCATTCATTTAGCGCTCCGTTCAACACAACAATTCGAATGAAAGAATACCTTTCAAAAATTAATTTGACCATTCCTGATACACTCTTTTTTTTTTGGCAGTGTTGTATTGTCATTTCAGACTAATATTTTGATTCAGAGAAGGTACATTTTCGAGCCAGGTGAGTGGAATATTGTGAAAAGTCTTTGAGAAATATTTGAACCCTAACAGTAACCTAGCAAAACCCGAAGCTAGGGTTAGGGTTTTATTCCCATTGAATGTAGACAGTTTTTGATGGCATGGCTGTGTTTTAGGACTGAAAGGATACTTAGGAATATAGTTCTTTCAGTGTTTTCTAAACTTTTTTTTCTGACCTATATGGCTGTATACAGTGCTTTGCCCCCAAAAGGAATGGTGTCTGAATTGCCCTACAAGCAACAGTTCGAAAGAACCTGATTTAACGTTCAAACTCTTGCCATGGGCTTTGAAATGACAGGGATAGTAACAAGTAAAGCCAAAATGTATTAGTTGTTTCGGACTTTTAGGCCTCTTAAGCCTTAACGTACATTCATTTAGCGCTCCGTTCAACACAACAATTCCAATGAAAGAATACCTTTCAAAAATTAATTTGACCATTCCTGATACACTCTTTTGTTTTTGGCAGTGTTGTATTGTCATTTCAGACTAATATTTTGATTCAGAGAAGGTACATTTTCGCGCCAGATGAGTGGAATATTGTGAAAAGTCTTTGAGAAATATTTGATCCCTAACCCTAACCTACAGTAGCAAAACCTGAAGCTAGGGTTAGGGTTTTATTCCCATTGAATGTAGACAGTTTTTGATGGCATGGCTGTGTTTTAGGGCTGAAAGGATACTTAGGAATATAGTTCTTTCAGTGTTTTCTAAACATTTTTTTCTGACCTATATGGCTGTATACAGTGCTTTGCCCCAAAAAGGAATGGTGTCTGAATTGCCCTACAAGCAACAGTTCAAAAGAACCTGATTTAACGTTCAATCTCTTGCCGTGGGCTTTGAAATGACAGGGATAGTAACAAGTAAAGCCAAAATGTATTAGTTGTTTTGGACTTTTAGGCCTCTTAAGCCTTAACGTACATTCATTTAGCGCTCCGTTCAACACAACAATTCCAATGAAAGAATACCTTTCAAAAATTCATTTGACCATTCCTGATACACTCGTTTGGTTTTGGCAGTGTTGTATTGTCATTTCGGACTAATATTTTGATTCAGAGAAGGTACATTTTCGAGCCAGATGAGTGGAATATTGTGAAAAGTCTTTGGGAAATATTTGAACCCTTACCTAGCAAAACCCGAAGCTAGGGTTAGGGTTTTATTCCCATTGAATGTAGACAGTTTTTGATGGCATGGCTGTGTTTTAGGACTGAAAGGATACTTAGGAATATAGTTCTTTCAGTGTTTTCTAAACATTTTTTTCTGACCTATATGGCTGTATACAGTGCTTTGCCCCAAAAAGGAATGGTGTCTGAATTGCCCTACAAGCAGCAGTTTGAAAGAACCTGATTTAACGTTCAAACTCTTGCCATGGGCTTTGAAATGACAGGGATAGTAACAAGTAAAGCCAAAATGTTTTAGTTGTTTTGGACTTTTAGGCCTCTTAAGCCTTAACGTACATTCATTTAGCGCTCCGTTCAACACAACAATTCCAATGAAAGAATACCTTTCAAAAATTAATTTGACCATTCCTGATACACTCTTTTGTTTTTGGCAGTGTTGTATTGTCATTTCGGACTAATATTTTGATTCAGAGAAGGTACATTTTCGAGCCAGATGAGTGGAATATTGTGAAAAGTCTTTGAGAAATATTTGAACCCTAACCCTAACCTAGCAAAACCCGAAGCTAGGGTTAGGGTTTTATTCCCATTGAATGTAGACAGTTTTTGATGGCATGGCTGTGTTTTAGGGCTGAAAGGATACTTAGGAATATAGTTCTTTCAGTGTTTTCTAAAAATTTTTTTCTGACCTATATGGCTGTATACAGTGCTTTGCCCCAAAAAGGAATGGTGTCTGAATTGCCCTACAAGCAACAGTTCAAAAGAACCTGATTTAACTTTCAAACTCTTCCCATGGGCTTTGAAATGACAGGGATAGTAACAAGTAAAGCCAAAATGTATTAGTTGTTTTGGACTTTTAGGCCTCTTAAGCCTTAACGTACATTCATTTAGCGCTCCGTTCAACACAACAATTCCAATGAAAGAATACCTTTCAAAAATTCATTTGACCATTCCTGATACACTCTTTTGTTTTTGGCAGTGTTGTATTGTCATTTCAGACTAATATTTTTATTCAGAGAAGGTACATTTTCGAGCCAGATGAGTGGAATATTGTGAAAAGTCTTTGAGAAATATTTGAACCCTAACCCTAACCTAGCAAAGCCCGAAGCTAGGGTTAGGGTTTTATTCCCATTGAATGTAGACAGTTTTTGATGGCATGGCTGTGTTTTAGGACTGAAAGGATACTTAGGAATATAGTTCTTTCAGTGTTTTCTAAACATTTTTTTCTGACCTATATGGCTGTATACAGTGCTTTGCCCCAAAAAGGAATGGTGTCTGAATTGCCCTACAAGCAGCAGTTCGAAAGAACCTGATTTAACGTTCAAACTCTTGCCATGGGCTTTGAAATGACAGGGATAGTAACAAGTAAAGCCAAGATGTTTTAGTTGTTTTGGACTTTTAGGCCTCTTAAGCCTTAACGTACATTCATTTAGCGCTCCGTTCAACACAACAATTCCAATGAAAGAATACCTTTCAAAAATTAATTTGACCATTCCTGATACACTCTATTGGTTTTGGTAGTGTTGTATTGTCATTTCAGACTAATATTTTGATTCAGAGAAGGTACATTGTCGCGCCAGATGAGTGGAATATTGTGAAAAGTCTTTGAGAAATAATTGAACCCTAACCCTAACCTAGCAAAACCCGAAGCTAGGGTTAGGGTTTTATTCCCATTGAATGTAGACAGTTTTTGATGGCATGGCTGTGTTTTAGGACTGAAAGGATACTTAGGAATATAGTTCTTTCAGTGTTTTCTAAACATTTTTTTCTGACCTATATGGATGTATACAGTGCTTTGCCCCAAAAAGGAATGGTGTCTGAATTGCCCTACAAGCAACAGTTCAAAAGAACCTGATTTATCTTTCAAACTCTTACCATGGACTTTGAAATGACAGGGATAGTAACAAGTAAAGCCAAAATGTATTAGTTGTTTTGGACTTTTAGGCCTCTTAAGCCTTAACGTTCATTCATTTAGCGCTCTGTTCAACACAACAATTCCAATGAAAGAATACCTTTCAAAAATTCATTTGACCATTCCTGATACACTCTTTTGTTTTTGGCAGTGTTGTATTGTCATTTCAGACTAATATTTTGATTCAGAGAAGGTACATTTTCGCGCCAGATGAGTGGAATATTGTGAAAAGTCTTTGAGAAATATTTGAACCCTAACCCTAACCTAGGAAAAGCCGAAGCTAGGGTTAGGGTTTTATTCCCATTGAATGTAGACAGTTTTTGATGGCATGGCTGTGTTTTAGGACTGAAAGGATACTTAGGAATATAGTTCTTTCAGTGTTTTCTAAACATTTTTTTCTGACCTATATGGATGTATACAGTGCTTTGCCCCAAAAAGGAATGGTGTCTGAATTGCCCTACAAGCAACAGTTCAAAAGAACCTGATTTATCTTTCAAACTCTTACCATGGACTTTGAAATGACAGGGATAGTAACAAGTAAAGCCAAAATGTATTAGTTGTTTTGGACTTTTAGGCCTCTTAAGCCTTAACGTTCATTCATTTAGCGCTCTGTTCAACACAACAATTCCAATGAAAGAATACCTTTCAAAAATTCATTTGACCATTCCTGATACACTCTTTTGTTTTTGGCAGTGTTGTATTGTCATTTCAGACTAATATTTTGATTCAGAGAAGGTACATTTTCGCGCCAGATGAGTGGAATATTGTGAAAAGTCTTTGAGAAATATTTGAACCCTAACCCTAACCTAGGAAAACCCGACGCTAGGGTTAGGGTTTTATTCCCATTGAATGTAGACAGTTTTTGATGGCATGGCTGTGTTTTAGGGCTAAAAGGATACTTAGGAATATAGTTCTTTCAGTGTTTTCTAAACATTTTTTTCTGACCTATATGGATGTATACAGTGCTTTGCCCCAAAAAGGAATGGTGTCTGAATTGCCCTACAAGCAACAGTTCAAAAGAACCTGATTTATCTTTCAAACTCTTACCATGGACTTTGAAATGACAGGGATAGTAACAAGTAAAGCCAAAATGTATTAGTTTTTTTGGACTTTTAGGCCTCTTAAGCCTTAACGTACATTCATTTAGCGCTCCGTTCAACACAACAATTCCAATGAAAGAATACCTTTCAAAAATTAATTTGACCATTCCTGATACACTCTTTTGTTTTTGGCAGTGTTGTATTGTCATTTCAGACTAATATTTTGATTCAGAGAAGGTACATTTTCGAGCCAGATGAGTGGAATATTGTGAAAAGTCTTTGAGAAATATTTGAACCCTAACCCTAACCGAGCAAAACCCGAAGCTAGGGTTAGGGTTTTATTCCCATTGAATGTAGACAGTTTTTGATGGCATGGCTGTGTTTTAGGGCTGAAAGGATACTTAGGAATATAGTTCTTTCAGTGTTTTCTAAACATTTTTTTCTGACCTATATGGCTGTATACAGTGCTTTGGCCCAAAAAGGAATGGTGTCTGAATTGCCCTACAAGCAACAGTTCGAAAGAACCTGGTTTAACGTTCAAACTCTTGCCATGGGCTTTGAAATGACAGGGATAGTAACAAGTAAAGCCAAAATGTATTAGTTTTTTTGGACTTTTAGGCCTCTTAAGCCTTAACGTACATTCATTTAGCGCTCCGTTCAACACAACAATTCCAATGAAAGAATACCTTTCAAAAATTAATTTGACCATTCCTGATACACTCTTTTGTTTTTGGCAGTGTTGTATTGTCATTTCGGACTAATATTTTGATTCAGAGAAGGTACATTTTCGAGCCAGATGAGTGGAATATTGTGAAAAGTCTTTGAGAAATATTTGAACCCTAACCCTAACCTAGCAAAACCCGAAGCTAGGGTTAGGGTTTTATTCCCATTGAATGTAGACAGTTTTTGATGGCATGGCTGTGTTTTAGGACTGAAAGGATACTTAGGAATATAGTTCTTTCAGTGTTTTCTAAACATTTTTTTCTGACCTATATGGCTGTATACAGTGCTTTGCCCCAAAAAGAAATGGTGTCTGAATTGCCCTACAAGCAACAGTTCAAAAGAACCTGATTTATCTTTCAAACTCTTACCATGTACTTTGAAATGACAGGGATAGTAACAAGTAAAGCCAAAATGTATTAGTTTTTTTGGACTTTTAGGCCTCTTAAGCCTTAACGTACATTCATTTAGCGCTCCGTTCAACACAACAATTCCAATGAAAAAATACCTTTCAAAAATTTATTTGACCATTCCTGATACACTCTTTTGGTTTTGGCAGTGTTGTATTGTCATTTCGGACTAATATTTTGATTCAGAGAAGGTACATTTTCGAGCCAGATGAGTGGAATATTGTGAAAAGTCTTTGAGAAATATTTGAACCCTAACCCTAACCTAGCAAAACCCGAAGCTAGGGTTAGGGTTTTATTCCCATTGAATGTAGACAGTTTTTGATGGCATGGCTGTGTTTTAGGGCTGAAAGGATACTTAGGAATATAGTTCTTTCAGTGTTTTCTAAACATTTTTTTCTGACCTATATGGCTGTATACAGTGCTTTGCCCCAAAAAGGAATGGTGTCTGAATTGCCCTACAAGCAATAGTTCGAAAGAACCTGATTTAACGTTCAAACTCTTGCCATGGGCTTTGAAATGACAGGGATAGTAACAAGTAAAGCCAAAATGTTTTAGTTGTTTTGGACTTTTAAGCCTCTTAAGCCTTAACGTACATTCATTTAGCGCTCCGTTCAACACAACAATTCCAATGAAAAAATACCTTTCAAAAATTTATTTGACCATTCCTGATACACTCTTTTGTTTTTGGCAGTGTTGTATTGTCATTTCGGACTAATATTTTGATTCAGAGAAGGTACATTTTCGAGCCAGATGAGTGGAATATTGTGAAAAGTCTTTGAGAAATATTTGAACCCTAACCCTAACCTAGCAAAACCCGAAGCTAGGGTTAGGGTTTTATTCCCATTGAATGTAGACAGTTTTTGATGGCATGGCTGTGTTTTAGGGCTGAAAGGATACTTAGGAATATAGTTCTTTCAGTGTTTTCTAAACTTTTTTTTCTGACCTATATGGCTGTATATAGTGCTTTGCCCAAAATAGGAATGGTGTCTGAATTGCCCTACAAGCAACAGTTCGAAAGAACCTGATTTAACTTTAAACTCTTGCCATGGGCTTTGAAATGACAGAGATATTAACAAATGAAGCCAAAATGTAGTAGTTGTTTTGGACTTTTAGGCCACTTAAGCCTTAACGTACATTCATTTAGCGCTCCGTTCAACACAACAATTCCAATGAAAGAATGCCTTTCAAAAATTAATTTGACCATCCCTGATACAGTCTTTTGGTTTTGGCAGTGTTGTATTGTCATTTCAGACTAATATTTTGATTCAGAGAAGGTACATTTTCGAGCCAGATGAGTGGAATATTGTGAAAAGTCTTTGAGAAATATTTCAACCCGAAGCTAGTGTTAGGGTTTTATTCCCATTGAATGTAGACAGTTTTTGATGGCGTGACTGTTTTAGGACTGAAAGAATAGTTAGGAATATAGTTCTTTCAGTGTTTTCTAAACATTTTTTTCTGACCTATATGGCTGTATACAGTGCTTTGCCCCAAAAAGGAATGGTGTCTGAATTGCCCTACAAGCAACAGTTCGAAAGAACCTGATTTAACTTTCAAACTCTTACCATGGACTTTGAAATGAGAGGGATAGTAACAAGTAAAGCCAAAATGTATTAGTTGTTTTGAACTTTTAGGCCTCTTAAGCCTTAACGTACATTCATTTAGCGCTCCGTTCAACACAACAATTCCAATGAAAGAATACCTTTCAAAAATTAATTTGACCATTCCTGATACACTCTTTTGGTTTTGGCAGTGTTGTATTGTCATTTCAGACTAATATTTTGATTCAGAGAAGGTACATTTTCTAGCCAGATGAGTGGAATATTGTGAAAAGTCTTTGAGAAATATTTGAACCCTAACCCTAACCTAGCAAAACCCGAAGCTCGGGTTAGGGTTTTATTCCCATTGAATATAGGCAGTTTTTGATGGCATGGCTGTGTTTTAGGACTGAAAGGATAGTTAGGAATATAGTTCTTTCAGTGTTTTCTAAACATTTTTTTCTGGTTTATATGACTGTATACAGTGCTTTGCCCCATTAAGGAATGGTGTCTGAATTGCCCTACAAGCAACAGTTCAAAAGAACCTGATTTAACTTTCAAACTCTTACCATGGACTTTGAAATGACAGGGATAGTAACAAGTAAAGCCAAAATGTATTAGTTGTTTGGGACTTTTAGGCCTCTTAAGCCTTAACGTGCATTCATTTAGCGCTCCGTTCAACACAACAATTCCAATGAAAGAATACCTTTCAAAAATTAATTTGACCATTCCTGATACACTCTTTTGGTTTTGGCAGTGTTGTATTGTCATTTCAGACTAATATTTTGATTCAGAGAAGGTACATTTTCGAGCCAGATGAGTGGAATATTGTGAAAAGTCTTTGAGAAATATTTGAACCCTAACCCTAACCTAGCAAAACCCGAAGCTAGGGTTAGGGTTTTATTCCCATTGAATGTAGACAGTTTTTGATGGCATGGCTGTGTTTTAGGGCTGAAAGGATACTTAGGAATATAGTTCTTTCAGTGTTTTCTAAACATTTTTTTCTGACCTATATGGCTGTATACAGTGCTTTGCCCCAAAAAGGAGTGGTGTCTGATTTGCCCTTGAAAGCAACGGTTCGACAGAACATGATTTAACTTTCAAACTCTTACCATGGATTTTGAAATGACAGGGATAGTAACAAATAAAGCCAAAATGTATTAGTTGTTTTGGACTTTTAGGCCACTTAAGCCTTAACGTACATTCATTTAGCACTCCGTTCAACACAACAATTCCAATGAAAGAATACCTTTCAAAAATTAATTTGACCATCCCTGATACAGTCTTTTGGTTTTGGCAGTGTTGTATTGTCATTTCAGACTAATATTTTGATTCAGAGAAGGTACATTTTCGAGCCAGATGAGTGGAATATTGTGAAAAGTCTTTGAGAAATATTTCAACCCGAAGCTAGTGTTAGGGTTTTATTCCCATTGAATGTAGACAGTTTTTGATGGCATGGCTCTGTTTTAGGGCTGAAAGGATACTTAGGAATATAGTTCTTTCAGTGTTTTCTAAACATTTTTTTCTGATTTATATGACTGTATACAGTCCTTTGCCCCAAAAAGGAATGGTGTCTGAATTGCCCTACAAGCAACAGTTCGAAAGAACCTGATTTAACTTTCCAACTCTTGCCATGGGCTTTGAAATGACAGGGATAGTAACAAGTAAAGCCAAAATATATTAGTTGTTTTGGACTTTTAGGCCTCTTAAGCCTTAACGTACATTCATTTAGCGCTCCGTTCAACACAACAATTCCAATGAAAGAATACCTTTCAAAAATTAATTTGACCATTCCTGATACACTCTTTTGTTTTTGGCAGTGTTGTATTGTCATTTCGGACTAATATTTTGATTCAGAGAAGGTACATTTTCGAGCCAGATGAGTGGAATATTGTTAAAAGTCTTTGAGAAATATTTGAACCCTAACCCTAACCTCGCAAAACCCGAAGCTAGGGTTAGGGTTTTATTCCCATTGAATGTAGACAGTTTTTGATGGCGTGACTGCTTTAGGACTGAAAGGATAGTTAGGAATATAGTTCTTTCAGTGTTTTCTAAACATTTTTTTCTGACCTATATGGCTGTATACAGTGCTTTGCCCCAAAAAGGAATGGTGTCTGAATTGCCCTACAAGCAACAGTTCGAAAGAACCTGATTTAACTTTCAAACTCTTACCATGGACTTTGAAATGAGAGGGATAGTAACAAGTAAAGCCAAAATGTATTAGTTGTTTTGAACTTTTAGGCCTCTTAAGCCTTAACGTACATTCATTTAGCGCTCCGTTCAACACAACAATTCCAATGAAAGAATACCTTTCAAAAATTAATTTGACCATTCCTGATACACTCTTTTGGTTTTGGCAGTGTTGTATTGTCATTTCAGACTAATATTTTGATTCAGAGAAGGTACATTTTCTAGCCAGATCAGTGGAATATTGTGAAAAGTCTTTGAGAAATATTTGAACCCTAACCCTAACCTAGCAAAACCCGAAGCTCGGGTTAGGGTTTTATTCCCATTGAATATAGGCAGTTTTTGATGGCATGGCTGTGTTTTAGGACTGAAAGGATACTTAGGAATATAGTTCTTTCAGTGTTTTCTAAACATTTTTTTCTGACCTATATGGCTGTATACAGTGCTTTGCCCCATTAAGGAATGGTGTCTGAATTGCCCTACAAGCAACAGTTCAAAAGAACCTGATTTAACTTTCCAACTCTTGCCATGGGCTTTGAAATGACAGGGATAGTAACAAGTAAAGCCAAAATATATTAGTTGTTTTGGACTTTTAGGCCTCTTAAGCCTTAACGTACATTCATTTAGCGCTCCGTTCAACACAACAATTCCAATGAAAGAATACCTTTCAAAAATTAATTTGACCATTCCTGATACACTCTTTTGTTTTTGGCAGTGTTGTATTGTCATTTCGGACTAATATTTTGATTCAGAGAAGGTACATTTTCGAGCCAGATGAGTGGAATATTGTGAAAAGTCTTTGAGAAATATTTGAACCCTAACCCTAACCTCGCAAAACCCGAAGCTAGGGTTAGGGTTTTATTCCCATTGAATGTAGACAGTTTTTGATGGCGTGACTGTTTTAGGACTGAAAGGATAGTTAGGAATATAGTTCTTTCAGTGTTTTCTAAACATTTTTTTCTGACCTATATGGCTGTATACAGTGCTTTGCCCCAAAAAGGAATGGTGTCTGAATTGCCCTACAAGCAACAGTTCGAAAGAACCTGATTTAACTTTCAAACTCTTACCATGGACTTTGAAATGAGAGGGATAGTAACAAGTAAAGCCAAAATGTATTAGTTGTTTTGAACTTTTAGGCCTCTTAAGCCTTAACGTACATTCATTTAGCGCTCCGTTCAACACAACAATTCCAATGAAAGAATACCTTTCAAAAATTAATTTGACCATTCCTGATACACTCTTTTGGTTTTGGCAGTGTTGTATTGTCATTTCAGACTAATATTTTGATTCAGAGAAGGTACATTTTCGAGCCAGATGAGTGGAATATTGTGAAAAGTCTTTGAGAAATATTTGAACCCTAACCCTAACCTAGCAAAACCCGAAGCTAGGGTTAGGGTTTTATTCCCATTGAATGTAGACAGTTTTTGATGGCATGGCTGTGTTTTAGGGCTGAAAGGATACTTAGGAATATAGTTCTTTCAGTGTTTTCTAAACATTTTTTTCTGACCTATATGGCTGTATACAGTGCTTTGCCCCAAAAAGGAGTTGTGTCTGATTTGCCCTTGAAAGCAACGGTTCGACAGAACATGATTTAACTTTCAAACTCTTACCATGGATTTTGAAATGACAGGGATAGTAACAAATAAAGCCAAAATGTATTAGTTGTTTTGGACTTTTAGGCCACTTAAGCCTTAACATGCATTCATTTAGCACTCCTTTCAACACAACAATTCCAATGAAAGAATACCTTTCAAAAATTAATTTGACCATTCCTGATACACTCTTTTGGTTTTGGCAGTGTTGTATTGTCATTTCGGACTGATATTTTGATTCAGAGAAGTTACATTTTCGAGCCAGATGAGTGGAATATTGTGAAAAGTCTTTGAGAAACATTTGAACCCTAACCCTAACCTAGCAAAACCCGAAGCTAGTGTTAGGGTTTTATTCCCATTGAATGTAGACAGTTTTTGATGGCATGGCTGTGTTTTAGGACTGAAAGGATACTTAGGAATTTAGTTCTTTCAGTGTTTTCTAAATATTTTTTTCTGACCTATATGGCTGTATACAGTGCTTTGCCCCCAAAAGGAATGGTGTCTGAATTGCCCTACAAGCAACAGTTCGAAAGAACCTGATTTAACTTTCAAACTCTTACCATGGACTTTGAATTGAGAGGGATAGTAACAAGTAAAGCCAAAATGTATTAGTTGTTTTGGACTTTTAGGCCTCTTAAGCCTTAACGTACATTCATTTAGCGCTCCGTTCAACACAACAATTCCAATGAAAGAATACCTTTCAAAAATTAATTTGACCATTCCTGATACACTCTTTTGTTTTTGGCAGTGTTGTATTGTCATTTCGGACTAATATTTTGATTCAGAGAAGGTACATTTTCGAGCCAGATGAGTGGAATATTGTGAAAAGTCTTTGAGAAATATTTGATCCCTAACCCTAACCTAGCAAAACCCGAATCTAGGGTTAGGGTTTTATTCCCATTGAATGTAGACAGTTTTTGATGGCATGGCTGTGTTTTAGGACTGAAAGGATACTTAGGAATATAGTTCTTTCAGTGTTTTCTAAACATTTTTTTCTGACCTATATGGCTGTATACAGTGCTTTGCCCCATTAAGGAATGGTGTCTGAATTGCCCTACAAGCAACAGTTCAAAAGAACCTGATTTAACTTTCAAACTCTTACCATGGACTTTGAAATGACAGGGATAGTAACAAGTAAAGCCAAAATGTATTAGGTTTTTTGGACTTTTAGGCCTCTTAAGCCTTAACGTGCATTCATTTAGCGCTCCGTTCAACACAACAATTCCAATGAAAGAATACCTTTCAAAAATTAATTTGACCATTCCTGATACACTCTTTTGGTTTTGGCAGTGTTGTATTGTCATTTCAGACTAATATTTTGATTCAGAGAAGGTACATTTTCTAGCCAGATGAGTGGAATATTGTGAAAAGTCTTTGAGAAATATTTGAACCCTAACCCTAACCTAGCAAAACCCGAAGCTCGGGTTAGGGTTTTATTCCCATTGAATATAGGCAGTTTTTGATGGCATGGCTGTGTTTTAGGACTGAAAGGATACTTAGGAATATAGTTCTTTCAGTGTTTTCTAAACATTTTTTTCTGACCTATATGGCTGTATACAGTGCTTTGCCCCATTAAGGAATGGTGTCTGAATTGCCCTACAAGCAACAGTTCAAAAGAACCTGATTTAACTTTCAAACTCTTACCATGGACTTTGAAATGACAGGGATAGTAACAAGTAAAGCCAAAATGTATTAGGTTTTTTGGACTTTTAGACCTCTTAAGCCTTAACGTGCATTCATTTAGCGCTCCGTTCAACACAACAATTCCAATGAAAGAATACCTTTCAAAAATTAATTTGACCATTCCTGATACACTCTTTTGGTTTTGGCAGTGTTGTATTGTCATTTCAGACTAATATTTTGATTCAGAGAAGGTACATTTTCGAGCCAGATGAGTGGAATATTGTGAAAAGTCTTTGAGAAATATTTGAACCCTAAGCATAACCTAGCAAAACCCGAAGCTAGTGTTAGGGTTTTATTCCCATTGAATGTAGACAGTTTTTGATGGCATGGCTCTGTTTTAGGGCTGAAAGGATACTTAGGAATATAGTTCTTTCAGTGTTTTCTAAACATTTTTTTCTGATTTATATGACTGTATACAGTCCTTTGCCCCAAAAAGGAATGGTGTCTGAATTGCCCTACAAGCAACAGTTCGAAAGAACCTGATTTAACTTTCCAACTCTTGCCATGGGCTTTGAAATGACAGGGATAGTAACAAGTAAAGCCAAAATATATTAGTTGTTTTGGACTTTTAGGCCTCTTAAGCCTTAACGTACATTCATTTAGCGCTCCGTTCAACACAACAATTCCAATGAAAGAATACCTTTCAAAAATTAATTTGACCATTCCTGATACACTCTTTTGTTTTTGGCAGTGTTGTATTGTCATTTCGGACTAATATTTTGATTCAGAGAAGGTACATTTTCGAGCCAGATGAGTGGAATATTGTGAAAAGTCTTTGAGAAATATTTGAACCCTAACCCTAACCTCGCAAAACCCGAAGCTAGGGTTAGGGTTTTATTCCCATTGAATGTAGACAGTTTTTGATGGCGTGACTGTTTTAGGACTGAAAGGATAGTTAGGAATATAGTTCTTTCAGTGTTTTCTAAACATTTTTTTCTGACCTATATGGCTGTATACAGTGCTTTGCCCCCAAAAGGAATGGTGTCTGAATTGCCCTACAAGCAACAGTTCGAAAGAACCTGATTTAACTTTCAAACTCTTACCATGGACTTTGAAATGAGAGGGATAGTAACAAGTAAAGCCAAAATGTATTAGTTGTTTTGGACTTTTAGGCCTCTTAAGCCTTAACGTACATTCATTTAGCGCTCCGTTCAACACAACAATTCCAATGAAAGAATACCTTTCAAAAATTAATTTGACCATTCCTGATACACTCTTTTGTTTTTGGCAGTGTTGTATTGTCATTTCGGACTAATATTTTGATTCAGAGAAGGTACATTTTCGAGCCAGATGAGTGGATTATTGTGAAAAGTCTTTGAGAAATATTTGATCCCTAACCCTAACATAGCAAAACCCGAATCTAGGGTTAGGGTTTTATTCCCATTGAATGTAGACAGTTTTTGATGGCATGGCTGTGTTTTAGGACTGAAAGGATACTTAGGAATATAGTTCTTTCAGTGTTTTCTAAACATTTTTTTCTGACCTATATGGCTGTATACAGTGCTTTGCCCCATTAAGGAATGGTGTCTGAATTGCCCTACAAGCAACAGTTCAAAAGAACCTGATTTAACTTTCAAACTCTTACCATGGACTTTGAAATGACAGGGATAGTAACAAGTAAAGCCAAAATGTATTAGTTGTTTTGGACTTTTAGGCCACTTAAGCCTTAACATGCATTCATTTAGCACTCCTTTCAACACAACAATTCCAATGAAAGAATACCTTTCAAAAATTAATTTGACCATTCCTGATACACTCTTTTGGTTTTGGCAGTGTTGTATTGTCATTTCAGACTAATATTTTGATTCAGAGAAGGTACATTTTCGAGCCAGATGAGTGGAATATTGTGAAAAGTCTTTGAGAAATATTTGAACCCTAACCCTAACCTCGCAAAACCCGAAGCTAGGGTTAGGGTTTTATTCCCATTGAATGTAGACAGTTTTTGATGGCGTGACTGTTTTAGGACTGAAAGGATAGTTAGGAATATAGTTCTTTCAGTGTTTTCTAAACATTTTTTTCTGACCTATATGGCTGTATACAGTGCTTTGCCCCAAAAAGGAATGGTGTCTGAATTGCCCTACAAGCAACAGTTCGAAAGAACCTGATTTAACTTTCAAACTCTTACCATGGACTTTGAAATGAGAGGGATAGTAACAAGTAAAGCCAAAATGTATTAGTTGTTTTGAACTTTTAGGCCTCTTAAGCCTTAACGTACATTCATTTAGCGCTCCGTTCAACACAACAATTCCAATGAAAGAATACCTTTCAAAAATTAATTTGACCATTCCTGATACACTCTTTTGGTTTTGGCAGTGTTGTATTGTCATTTCAGACTAATATTTTGATTCAGAGAAGGTACATTTTCTAGCCAGATGAGTGGAATATTGTGAAAAGTCTTTGAGAAATATTTGAACCCTAACCCTAACCTAGCAAAACCCGAAGCTCGGGTTAGGGTTTTATTCCCATTGAATATAGGCAGTTTTTGATGGCATGGCTGTGTTTTAGGACTGAAAGGATACTTAGGAATATAGTTCTTTCAGTGTTTTCTAAACATTTTTTTCTGACCTATATGGCTGTATACAGTGCTTTGCCCCATTAAGGAATGGTGTCTGAATTGCCCTACAAGCAACAGTTCAAAAGAACCTGATTTAACTTTCAAACTCTTACCATGGACTTTGAAATGACAGGGATAGTAACAAGTAAAGCCAAAATGTATTAGGTTTTTTGGACTTTTAGGCCTCTTAAGCCTTAACGTGCATTCATTTAGCGCTCCGTTCAACACAACAATTCCAATGAAAGAATACCTTTCAAAAATTAATTTGACCATTCCTGATACACTCTTTTAGTTTTGGCAGTGTTGTATTGTCATTTCAGACTAATATTTTGATTCAGAGAAGGTACATTTTCGAGCCAGATGAGTGGAATATTGTGAAAAGTCTTTGAGAAATATTTGAACCCTAACCCTAACCTAGCAAAACCCGAACCTAGGGTTAGGGTTTTATTCCCATTGAATGTAGACAGTTTTTGATGGCATGGCTGTGTTTTAGGACTGAAAGGATACTTAGGAATATACTTCTTTCAGTGTTTTCTAAACATTTTTTTCTGACCTATATGGCTGTATACAGTGCTTTGCCCAAAATAGGAATGGTGTCTGAATTGCCCTACAAGCAACAGTTCGAAAGAACCTGATTTAACGTTCAAACTCTTGCCATGGGCTTTGAAATGACAGGGATAGTAACAAATAAAGCCAAAATGTAGTAGTTGTTTTGGACTTTTAGGCCACTTAAGCCTTAACGTACATTCATTTAGCGCTCCGTTCAACACAACAATTCCAATGAAAGAATACCTTTCAAAAATTAATTTGACCATCCCTGATACAGTCTTTTGGTTTTGGCAGTGTTGTATTGTCATTTCAGACTAATATTTTGATTCAGAGAAGGTACATTTTCGAGCCAGATGAGTGGAATATTGTGAAAAGTCTTTGAGAAATATTTCAACCCGAAGCTAGTGTTAGGGTTTTATTCCCATTGAATGTAGACAGTTTTTGATGGCATGGCTCTGTTTTAGGGCTGAAAGGATACTTAGGAATATAGTTCTTTCAGTGTTTTCTAAACATTTTTTTCTGATTTATATGACTGTATACAGTCCTTTGCCCCAAAAAGGAATGGTGTCTGAATTGCCCTACAAGCAACAGTTCGAAAGAACCTGATTTAACTTTCCAACTCTTGCCATGGGCTTTGAAATGACAGGGATAGTAACAAGTAAAGCCAAAATATATTAGTTGTTTTGGACTTTTAGGCCTCTTAAGCCTTAACGTAAATTCATTTAGCGCTCCGTTCAACACAACAATTCCAATGAAAGAATACCTTTCAAAAATTAATTTGACCATTCCTGATACACTCTTTTGTTTTTGGCAGTGTTGTATTGTCATTTCGGACTAATATTTTGATTCAGAGAAGGTACATTTTCGAGCCAGATGAGTGGAATATTGTTAAAAGTCTTTGAGAAATATTTGAACCCTAACCCTAACCTCGCAAAACCCGAAGCTAGGGTTAGGGTTTTATTCCCATTGAATGTAGACAGTTTTTGATGGCGTGACTGTTTTAGGACTGAAAGGATAGTTAGGAATATAGTTCTTTCAGTGTTTTCTAAACATTTTTTTCTGACCTATATGGCTGTATACAGTACTTTGCCCCAAAAAGGAATGGTGTCTGTATTGCCCTACAAGCAACAGTTCGAAAGAACCTGATTTAACTTTCAAACTCTTACCATGGACTTTGAAACGAGAGGGATAGTAACAATTAAAGCCAAAATGTATTAGTTGTTTTGAACTTTTAGGCCTCTTAAGCCTTAACGTACATTCATTTAGCGCTCCGTTCAACACAACAATTCCAATGAAAGAATACCTTTCAAAAATTAATTTGACCATTCCTGATACACTCTTTTGGTTTTGGCAGTGTTGTATTGTCATTTCAGACTAATATTTTGATTCAGAGAAGGTACATTTTCGCGCCAGATGAGTGGAATATTGTGAAAAGTCTTTGAGAAATATTTGAACCCTATCCCTAACCTAGCAAAACCCGAAGCTCGGGTTAGGGTTTTATTCCCATTGAATATAGGCAGTTTTTGATGGCATGGCTGTGTTTTAGGACTGAAAGGATACTTAGGAATATAGTTCTTTCAGTGTTTTCTAAACATTTTTTTCTGACCTATATGGCTGTATACAGTGCTTTGCCCCATTAAGGAATGGTGTCTGAATTGCCCTACAAGCAACAGTTCAAAAGAACCTGATTTAACTTTCAAACTCTTACCATGGACTTTGAAATGACAGGGATAGTAACAAGTAAAGCCAAAATGTATTAGGTTTTTTGGACTTTTAGGCCTCTTAAGCCTTAACGTGCATTCATTTAGCGCTCCGTTCAACACAACAATTCCAATGAAAGAATACCTTTCAAAAATTCATTTGACCATTCCTGATACACTCTTTTGGTTTTGGCAGTGTTGTATTGTCATTTCAGACTAATATTTTGTTTCAGAGAAGGTACATTTTCTAGCCAGATGAGTGGAATATTGTGAAAAGTCTTTGAGAAATATTTGAACCCTAACCCTAACCTAGCAAAACCCGAAGCTAGGGTTAGGGTTTTATTCCCATTGAATGTAGGCAGTTTTTGATGGCATGGCTCTGTTTTAGGGCTGAAAGGATACTTAGGAATATAGTTCTTTCAGTGTTTTCTAAACATTTTTTTCTGATTTATATGACTGTATACAGTCCTTTGCCCCAAAAAGGAATGGTGTCTGAATTGCCCTACAAGCAACAGTTCAAAAGAACCTGATTTAACTTTCAAACTCTTACCATGGACTTTGAAATGAGAGGGATAGTAACAAGTAAAGCCAAAATGTATTAGTTGTTTTGGACTTTTAGGCCTCTTAAGCCTTAACGTACATTCATTTAGCGCTCCGTTCAACACAACAATTCCAATGAAAGAATACCTTTCAAAAATTAATTTGACCATTCCTGATACACTCTTTTAGTTTTGGCAGTGTTGTATTGTCATTTCAGACTAATATTTTGATTCAGAGAAGGTACATTTTCGAGCCAGATGAGGGGAATATTGTGAAAAGTCTTTGAGAAATATTTGAACCCTAACCCTAACCTAGCAAAACCCGAACCTAGGGTTAGGGTTTTATTCCCATTGAATGTAGACAGTTTTTGATGGCATGGCTGTGTTTTAGGACTGAAAGGATACTTAGGAATATAGTTCTTTCAGTGTTTTCTAAACATTTTTTTCTGACCTATATGGCTGTATACAGTGCTTTGCCCAAAATAGGAATGGTGTCTGAATTGCCCTACAAGCAACAGTTCGAAAGAACCTGATTTAACTTTAAACTCTTGCCATGGGCTTTGAAATGACAGGGATAGTAACAAATAAAGCCAAAATGTAGTAGTTGTTTTGGACTTTTAGGCCAATTAAGCCTTAACGTACATTCATTTAGCGCTCCGTTCAACACAACAATTCCAATGAAAGAATACCTTTCAAAAATTAATTTGACCATCCCTGATACAGTCTTTTGGTTTTGGCAGTGTTGTATTGTCATTTCAGACTAATATTTTGATTCAGAGAAGGTACATTTTCGAGCCAGATGAGTGGAATATTGTGAAAAGTCTTTGAGAAATATTTGAACCCTAACCCTAACCTCGCAAAACCCGAAGCTAGGGTTAGGGTTTTATTCCCATTGAATGTAGACAGTTTTTGATGGCGTGACTGTTTTAGGACTGAAAGGATAGTTAGGAATATAGTTCTTTCAGTGTTTTCTAAACATTTTTTTCTGACCTATATGGCTGTATACAGTGCTTTGCCCCAAAAAGGAATGGTGTCTGAATTGCCCTACAAGCAACAGTTCGAGAGAACCTGATTTAACTTTCAAACTCTTACCATGGACTTTGAAATGAGAGGGATAGTAACAAGTAAAGCCAAAATGTATTAGTTGTTTTGAACTTTTAGGCCTCTTAAGCCTTAACGTACATTCATTTAGCGCTCCGTTCAACACAACAATTCCAATGAAAGAATACCTTTCAAAAATTCATTTGACCATTCCTGATACACTCTTTTGGTTTTGGCAGTGTTGTATTGTCATTTCAGACTAATATTTTGTTTCAGAGAAGGTACATTTTCTAGCCAGATGAGTGGAATATTGTGAAAAGTCTTTGAGAAATATTTGAACCCTAACCCTAACCTAGCAAAACCCGAAGCTAGGGTTAGGGTTTTATTCCCATTGAATGTAGGCAGTTTTTGATGGCATGGCTGTGTTTTAGGACTGAAAGGATACTTAGGAATATAGTTCTTTCAGTGTTTTCTAAACATTTTTTTCTGACCTATATGACTGTATACAGTGCTTTGCCCCAAAAAGGAATGGTGTCTGAATTGCCCTACAAGCAACAGTTCAAAAGAACCTGATTTAACTTTCAAACTCTTACCATGGACTTTGAAATGAGAGGGATAGTAACAAGTAAAGCCAAAATGTATTAGTTGTTTTGGACTTTTAGGCCTCTTAAGCCTTAACGTACATTCATTTAGCGCTCCGTTCAACACAACAATTCCAATGAAAGAATACCTTTCAAAAATTAATTTGACCATTCCTGATACACTCTTTTAGTTTTGGCAGTGTTGTATTGTCATTTCAGACTAATATTTTGATTCAGAGAAGGTACATTTTCGAGCCAGATGAGGGGAATATTGTGAAAAGTCTTTGAGAAATATTTGAACCCTAACCCTAACCTAGCAAAACCCGAACCTAGGGTTAGGGTTTTATTCCCATTGAATGTAGACAGTTTTTGATGGCATGGCTGTGTTTTAGGACTGAAAGGATACTTAGGAATATAGTTCTTTCAGTGTTTTCTAAACATTTTTTTCTGACCTATATGGCTGTATACAGTGCTTTGCCCAAAATAGGAATGGTGTCTGAATTGCCCTACAAGCAACAGTTCGAAAGAACCTGATTTAACTTTAAACTCTTGCCATGGGCTTTGAAATGACAGGGATAGTAACAAATAAAGCCAAAATGTAGTAGTTGTTTTGGACTTTTAGGCCACTTAAGCCTTAACGTACATTCATTTAGCGCTCCGTTCAACACAACAATTCCAATGAAAGAATACCTTTCAAAAATTAATTTGACCATCCCTGATACAGTCTTTTGGTTTTGGCAGTGTTGTATTGTCATTTCAGACTAATATTTTGATTCAGAGAAGGTACATTTTCGAGCCAGATGAGTGGAATATTGTGAAAAGTCTTTGAGAAATATTTGAACCCTAACCCTAACCTCGCAAAACCCGAAGCTAGGGTTAGGGTTTTATTCCCATTGAATGTAGACAGTTTTTGATGGCGTGACTGTTTTAGGACTGAAAGGATAGTTAGGAATATAGTTCTTTCAGTGTTTTCTAAACATTTTTTTCTGACCTATATGGCTGTATACAGTGCTTTGCCCCAAAAAGGAATGGTGTCTGAATTGCCCTACAAGCAACAGTTCGAAAGAACCTGATTTAACTTTCAAACTCTTACCATGGACTTTGAAATGACAGGGATAGTAACAAGTAAAGCCAAAATGTATTAGGTTTTTTGGACTTTTAGGCCTCTTAAGCCTTAACGTGCATTCATTTAGCGCTCCGTTCAACACAACAATTCCAATGAAAGAATACCTTTCAAAAATTAATTTGACCATTCCTGATACACTCTTTTGGTTTTGGCAGTGTTGTATTGTCATTTCAGACTAATATTTTGATTCAGAGAAGGTACATTTTCGAGCCAGATGAGTGGAATATTGTGAAAAGTCTTTGAGAAATATTTGAACCCTAACCCTAACCTAGCAAAACCCGAAGCTAGGGTTAGGGTTTTATTCCCATTGAATGTAGTCAGTTTTTGATGGCGTGACTGTTTTAGGACTGAAAGGATAGTTAGGAATATAGTTCTTTCAGTGTTTTCTAAACATTTTTTTCTGACCTATATGGCTGTATACAGTGCTTTGCCCCATTAAGGAATGGTGTCTGAATTGCCCTACAAGCAACAGTTCGAAAGAACCTGATTTAACTTTCAAACTCTTACCATGGACTTTGAAATGAGAGGGATATTAACAAGTAAAGCCAAAATGTATTAGTTGTTTTGAACTTTTAGGCCTCTTAAGCCTTAACGTACATTCATTTAGCGCTCCGTTCAACACAACAATTCCAATGAAAGAATACCTTTCAAAAATTCATTTGACCATTCCTGATACACTCTTTTGGTTTTGGCAGTGTTGTATTGTCATTTCAGACTAATATTTTGTTTCAGAGAAGGTACATTTTCGAGCCAGATGAGTGGAATATTGTGAAAAGTCTTTGAGAAATATTTGAACCCTAACCCTAACCTAGCAAAACCCGAAGCTAGGGTTAGGGTTTTATTCCCATTGAATGTAGGCAGTTTTTGATGGCATGGCTGTGTTTTAGGACTGAAAGGATACTTAGGAATATAGTTCTTTCAGTGTTTTCTAAACATTTTTTTCTGACCTATATGACTGTATACAGTGCTTTGCCCCAAAAAGGAATGGTGTCTGAATTGCCCTACAAGCAACAGTTCAAAAGAACCTGATTTAACTTTCAAACTCTTACCATGGACTTTGAAATGAGAGGGATAGTAACAAGTAAAGCCAAAATGTATTAGTTGTTTTGGACTTTTAGGCCTCTTAAGCCTTAACGTACATTCATTTAGCGCTCCGTTCAACACAACAATTCCAATGAAAGAATACCTTTCAAAAATTAATTTGACCATTCCTGATACACTCTTTTAGTTTTGGCAGTGTTGTATTGTCATTTCAGACTAATATTTTGATTCAGAGAAGGTACATTTTCGAGCCAGATGAGTGGAATATTGTGAAAAGTCTTTGAGAAATATTTGAACCCTAACCCTAACCTAGCAAAACCCGAACCTAGGGTTAGGGTTTTATTCCCATTGAATGTAGACAGTTTTTGATGGCATGGCTGTGTTTTAGGACTGAAAGGATACTTAGGAATATAGTTCTTTCAGTGTTTTCTAAACATTTTTTTCTGACCTATATGGCTGTATACAGTGCTTTGCCCAAAATAGGAATGGTGTCTGAATTGCCCTACAAGCAACAGTTCGAAAGAACCTGATTTAACTTTAAATTCTTGCCATGGGCTTTGAAATGACAGGGATAGTAACAAATAAAGCCAAAATGTAGTAGTTGTTTTGGACTTTTAGGCCACTTAAGCCTTAACGTACATTCATTTAGCGCTCCGTTCAACACAACAATTCCAATGAAAGAATACCTTTCAAAAATTAATTTGACCATCCCTGATACAGTCTTTTGGTTTTGGCAGTGTTGTATTGTCATTTCAGACTAATATTTTGATTCAGAGAAGGTACATTTTCGAGCCAGATGAGTGGAATATTGTGAAAAGTCTTTGAGAAATATTTGAACCCTAAGCATAACCTAGCAAAACCCGAAGCTAGTGTTAGGGTTTTATTCCCATTGAATGTAGACAGTTTTTGATGGCATGGCTCTGTTTTAGGACTGAAAGGATACTTAGGAATATAGTTCTTTCAGTGTTTTCTAAACATTTGTTTCTGACCTATATGGCTGTATACAGTGCTTTGCCCCATTATGGAATGGTGTCTGAATTGCCCTACAAGCAACAGTTCGAAAGAACCTGATTTAACTTTCAAACTCTTACCATGGACTTTGAAATGAGAGGGATAGTAACAAGTAAAGCCAAAATGTATTAGTTGTTTTGAACTTTTAGGCCTCTTAAGCCTTAACGTACATTCATTTAGCGCTCCGTTCAACACAACAATTGCAATGAAAGAATACCTTTCAAAAATTCATTTGACCATTCCTGATACACTCTTTTGGTTTTGGCAGTGTTGTATTGTCATTTCAGACTAATATTTTGTTTCAGAGAAGGTACATTTTCTAGCCAGATGAGTGGAATATTGTGAAAAGTCTTTGAGAAATATTTGAACCCTAACCCTAACCTAGCAAAACCCGAAGCTAGGGTTAGGGTTTTATTCCCATTGAATGTAGGCAGTTTTTGATGGCATGGCTGTGTTTTAGGACTGAAAGGATACTTAGGAATATAGTTCTTTCAGTGTTTTCTAAACATTTTTTTCTGACCTATATGACTGTATACAGTGCTTTGCCCCAAAAAGGAATGGTGTCTGAATTGCCCTACAAGCAACAGTTCGAAAGAACCTGATTTAACTTTCAAACTCTTACCATGGACTTTGAAATGACAGGGATAGTAACAAGTAAAGCCAAAATGTATTAGGTTTTTTGGACTTTTAGGCCTCTTAAGCCTTAACGTGCATTCATTTAGCGCTCCGTTCAACACAACAATTCCAATGAAAGAATACCTTTCAAAAATTAATTTGACCATTCCTGATACACTCTTTTGGTTTTGGCAGTGTTGTATTGTCATTTCAGACTAATATTTTGATTCAGAGAAGGTACATTTTCGAGCCAGATGAGTGGAATATTGTGAAAAGTCTTTGAGAAATATTTGAACCCTAACCCTAACCTAGCAAAACCCGAAGCTAGGGTTAGGGTTTTATTCCCATTGAATGTAGACAGTTTTTGATGGCGTGACTGTTTTAGGACTGAAAGGATAGTTAGGAATATAGTTCTTTCAGTGTTTTCTAAACATTTTTTTCTGACCTATATGGCTGTATACAGTGCTTTGCCCCATTAAGGAATGGTGTCTGAATTGCCCTACAAGCAACAGTTCGAAAGAACCTGATTTAACTTTCAAACTCTTACCATGGACTTTGAAATGAGAGGGATATTAACAAGTAAAGCCAAAATGTATTAGTTGTTTTGAACTTTTAGGCCTCTTAAGCCTTAACGTACATTCATTTAGCGCTCCGTTCAACACAACAATTCCAATGAAAGAATACCTTTCAAAAATTCATTTGACCATTCCTGATACACTCTTTTGGTTTTGGCAGTGTTGTATTGTCATTTCAGACTAATATTTTGTTTCAGAGAAGGTACATTTTCGAGCCAGATGAGTGGAATATTGTGAAAAGTCTTTGAGAAATATTTGAACCCTAACCCTAACCTAGCAAAACCCGAAGCTAGGGTTAGGGTTTTATTCCCATTGAATGTAGGCAGTTTTTGATGGCATGGCTGTGTTTTAGGACTGAAAGGATACTTAGGAATATAGTTCTTTCAGTGTTTTCTAAACATTTTTTTCTGACCTATATGACTGTATACAGTGCTTTGCCCCAAAAAGGAATGGTGTCTGAATTGCCCTACAAGCAACAGTTCAAAAGAACCTGATTTAACTTTCAAACTCTTACCATGGACTTTGAAATGAGAGGGATAGTAACAAGTAAAGCCAAAATGTATTAGTTGTTTTGGACTTTTAGGCCTCTTAAGCCTTAACGTACATTCATTTAGCGCTCCGTTCAACACAACAATTCCAATGAAAGAATACCTTTCAAAAATTAATTTGACCATTCCTGATACACTCTTTTAGTTTTGGCAGTGTTGTATTGTCATTTCAGACTAATATTTTGATTCAGAGAAGGTACATTTTCGAGCCAGATGAGTGGAATATTGTGAAAAGTCTTTGAGAAATATTTGAACCCTAAACCTAACCTAGCAAAACCCGAACCTAGGGTTAGGGTTTTATTCCCATTGAATGTAGACAGTTTTTGATGGCATGGCTGTGTTTTAGGACTGAAAGGATACTTAGGAATATAGTTCTTTCAGTGTTTTCTAAACATTTTTTTCTGACCTATATGGCTGTATACAGTGCTTTGCCCAAAATAGGAATGGTGTCTGAATTGCCCTACAAGCAACAGTTCGAAAGAACCTGATTTAACTTTAAATTCTTGCCATGGGCTTTGAAATGACAGGGATAGTAACAAATAAAGCCAAAATGTAGTAGTTGTTTTGGACTTTTAGGCCACTTAAGCCTTAACGTACATTCATTTAGCGCTCCGTTCAACACAACAATTCCAATGAAAGAATACCTTTCAAAAATTAATTTGACCATCCCTGATACAGTCTTTTGGTTTTGGCAGTGTTGTATTGTCATTTCAGACTAATATTTTGATTCAGAGAAGGTACATTTTCGAGCCAGATGAGTGGAATATTGTGAAAAGTCTTTGAGAAATATTTGAACCCTAAGCATAACCTAGCAAAACCCGAAGCTAGTGTTAGGGTTTTATTCCCATTGAATGTAGACAGTTTTTGATGGCATGGCTCTGTTTTAGGACTGAAAGGATACTTAGGAATATAGTTCTTTCAGTGTTTTCTAAACATTTTTTTCTGACCTATATGGCTGTATACAGTGCTTTGCCCCATTAAGGAATGGTGTCTGAATTGCCCTACAAGCAACAGTTCGAAAGAACCTGATTTAACTTTCAAACTCTTACCATGGACTTTGAAATGAGAGGGATAGTAACAAGTAAAGCCAAAATGTATTAGTTGTTTTGAACTTTTAGGCCTCTTAAGCCTTAACGTACATTCATTTAGCGCTCCGTTCAACACAACAATTCCAATGAAAGAATACCTTTCAAAAATTCATTTGACCATTCCTGATACACTCTTTTGGTTTTGGCAGTGTTGTATTGTCATTTCAGACTAATATTTTGTTTCAGAGAAGGTACATTTTCTAGCCAGATGAGTGGAATATTGTGAAAAGTCTTTGAGAAATATTTGAACCCTAACCCTAACCTAGCAAAACCCGAAGCTAGGGTTAGGGTTTTATTCCCATTGAATGTAGGCAGTTTTTGATGGCATGGCTGTGTTTTAGGACTGAAAGGATACTTAGGAATATAGTTCTTTCAGTGTTTTCTAAACATTTTTTTCTGACCTATATGACTGTATACAGTGCTTTGCCCCAAAAAGGAATGGTGTCTGAATTGCCCTACAAGCAACAGTTCAAAAGAACCTGATTTAACTTTCAAACTCTTACCATGGACTTTGAAATGAGAGGGATAGTAACAAGTAAAGCCAAAATGTATTAGTTGTTTTGGACTTTTAGGCCTCTTAAGCCTTAACGTACATTCATTTAGCGCTCCGTTCAACACAACAATTCCAATGAAAGAATACCTTTCAAAAATTAATTTGACCATTCCTGATACACTCTTTTAGTTTTGGCAGAGTTGTATTGTCATTTCAGACTAATATTTTGATTCAGAGAAGGTACATTTTCGAGCCAGATGAGTGGAATATTGTGAAAAGTCTTTGAGAAATATTTGAACCCTAACCCTAACCTAGCAAAACCCGAACCTAGGGTTAGGGTTTTATTCCCATTGAATGTAGACAGTTTTTGATGGCATGGCTGTGTTTTAGGACTGAAAGGATACTTAGGAATATAGTTCTTTCAGTGTTTTCTAAACATTTTTTTCTGACCTATATGGCTGTATACAGTGCTTTGCCCAAAATAGGAATGGTGTCTGAATTGCCCTACAAGCAACAGTTCGAAAGAACCTGATTTAACTTTAAACTCTTGCCATGGGCTTTGAAATGACAGGGATAGTAACAAATAAAGCCAAAATGTAGTAGTTGTTTTGGACTTTTAGGCCACTTAAGCCTTAACGTACATTCATTTAGCGCTCCGTTCAACACAACAATTCCAATGAAAGAATACCTTTCAAAAATTAATTTGACCATCCCTGATACAGTCTTTTGGTTTTGGCAGTGTTGTATTGTCATTTCAGACTAATATTTTGATTCAGAGAAGGTACATTTTCGAGCCAGATGAGTGGAATATTGTGAAAAGTCTTTGAGAAATATTTGAACCCTAAGCATAACCTAGCAAAACCCGAAGCTAGTGTTAGGGTTTTATTCCCATTGAATGTAGACAGTTTTTGATGGCATGGCTCTGTTTTAGGACTGAAAGGATACTTAGGAATATAGTTCTTTCAGTGTTTTCTAAACATTTTTTTCTGATTTATATGACTGTATACAGTCCTTTGCCCCAAAAAGGAATGGTGTCTGAATTGCCCTACAGCAACATTTCGAAAGAACCTGATTTAACTTTCCAACTCTTGCCATGGGCTTTGAAATGACAGGGATAGTAACAAGTAAAGCCAAAATATATTAGTTGTTTTGGACTTTTAGGCCTCTTAAGCCTTAACGTACATTCATTTAGCGCTCCGTTCAACACAACAATTCCAATGAAAGAATACCTTTCAAAAATTAATTTGACCATTCCCGATACACTCTTTTGTTTTTGGCAGTGTTGTATTGTCATTTCGGACTAATATTTTGATTCAGAGAAGGTACATTTTCGAGCCAGATGAGTGGAATATTGTTAAAAGTCTTTGAGAAATATTTGAACCCTAACCCTAACCTCGCAAAACCCGAAGCTAGGGTTAGGGTTTTATTCCCATTGAATGTAGACAGTTTTTGATGGCGTGACTGTTTTAGGACTGAAAGGATAGTTAGGAATATAGTTCTTTCAGTGTTTTCTAAACATTTTTTTCTGACCTATATGGCTGTATACAGTGCTTTGCCCCAAAAAGGAATGGTGTCTGAATTGCCCTACAAGCAACAGTTCGAAAGAACCTGATTTATCTTTCAAACTCTTACCATGGACTTTGAAATGAGAGGGATAGTAACAAGTAAAGCCAAAATGTATTAGTTGTTTTGAACTTTTAGGCCTCTTAAGCCTTAATGTACATTCATTTAGCGCTCCGTTCAACACAACAATTCCAATGAAAGAATACCTTTCAAAAATTAATTTGACCATTCCTGATACACTCTTTTTGTTTTGGCAGTGTTGTATTGTCATTTCAGACTAATATTTTGATTCAGAGAAGGTACATTTTCTAGCCAGATGAGTGGAATATTGTGAAAAGTCTTTGAGAAATATTTGAACCCTAACCCTAACCTAGCAAAACCCGAAGCTCGGGTTAGGGTTTTATTCCCATTGAATATAGGCAGTTTTTGATGGCATGGCTGTGTTTTAGGACTGAAAGGATACTTAGGAATATAGTTCTTTCAGTGTTTTCTAAACATTTTTTTCTGACCTATATGGCTGTATACAGTGCTTTGCCCCATTAAGGAATGGTGTCTGAATTGCCCTACAAGCAACAGTTCAAAAGAACCTGATTTAACTTTCAAACTCTTACCATGGACTTTGAAATGACAGGGATAGTAACAAGTAAAGCCAAAATGTATTAGGTTTTTTGGACTTTTAGGCCTCTTAAGCCTTAACGTGCATTCATTTAGCGCTCCGTTCAACACAACAATTCCAATGAAAGAATACCTTTCAAAAATTAATTTGACCATTCCTGATACACTCTTTTGGTTTTGGCAGTGTTGTATTGTCATTTCAGACTAATATTTTGATTCAGAGAAGGTACATTTTCGAGCCAGATGAGTGGAATATTGTGAAAAGTCTTTTAGAAATATTTGAACCCTAACCCTAACCTAGCAAAACCCGAAGCTAGGGTTAGGGTTTTATTCCCATTGAATGTAGACAGTTTTTGATGGCGTGACTGTTTTAGGACTGAAAGGATAGTTAGGAATATAGTTCTTTCAGTGTTTTCTAAACATTTTTTTCTGACCTATATGGCTGTATACAGTGCTTTGCCCCAAAAAGGAATGGTGTCTGAATTGCCCTACAAGCAACAGTTCGAAAGAACCTGATTTAACTTTCAAACTCTTACCATGGACTTTGAAATGAGAGGGATAGTAACAAGTAAAGCCAAAATGTATTAGTTGTTTTGAACTTTTAGGCCTCTTAAGCCTTAATGTACATTCATTTAGCGCTCCGTTCAACACAACAATTCCAATGAAAGAATACCTTTCAAAAATTAATTTGACCATTCCTGATACACTCTTTTGGTTTTGGCAGTGTTGTATTGTCATTTCAGACTAATATTTTGATTCAGAGAAGGTACATTTTCGAGCCAGATGAGTGGAATATTGTGAAAAGTCTTTGAGAAATATTTGAACCCTAACCCTAACCTAGCAAAACCCGAAGCTCGGGTTAGGGTTTTATTCCCATTGAATATAGGCAGTTTTTGATGGCATGGCTGTGTTTTAGGACTGAAAGGATACTTAGGAATATAGTTCTTTCAGTGTTTTCTAAACATTTTTTTCTGACCTATATGGCTGTATACAGTGCTTTGCCCCATTAAGGAATGGTGTCTGAATTGCCCTACAAGCAACAGTTCGAAAGAACCTGATTTAACTTTCAAACTCTTACCATGGACTTTGAAATGACAGGGATAGTAACAAGTAAAGCCAAAATGTATTAGGTTTTTTGGACTTTTAGGCCTCTTAAGCCTTAACGTACATTCATTTAGCGCTCCGTTCAACACAACAATTCCAATGAAAGAATACCTTTCAAAAATTCATTTGACCATTCCTGATACACTCTTTTGGTTTTGGCAGTGTTGTATTGTCATTTCAGACTAATATTTTGTTTCAGAGAAGGTACATTTTCTAGCCAGATGAGTGGAATATTGTGAAAAGTCTTTGAGAAATATTTGAACCCTAACCCTAACCTAGCAAAACCCGAAGCTAGGGTTAGGGTTTTATTCCCATTGAATGTAGGCAGTTTTTGATGGCATGGCTGTGTTTTAGGACTGAAAGGATACTTAGGAATATAGTTCTTTCAGTGTTTTCTAAACATTTTTTTCTGACCTATATGACTGTATACAGTGCTTTGCCCCAAAAAGGAATGGTGTCTGAATTGCCCTACAAGCAACAGTTCGAAAGAACCTGATTTAACTTTAAACTCTTGCCATGGGCTTTGAAATGACAGGGATAGTAACAAATAAAGCCAAAATGTAGTAGTTGTTTTGGACTTTTAGGCCACTTATGCCTTAACGTACATTCATTTAGCGCTCCGTTCAACACAACAATTCCAATGAAAGAATACCTTTCAAAAATTCATTTGACCATCCCTGATACAGTCTTTTGGTTTTGGCAGTATTGTATTGTCATTTCAGACTAATATTTTGATTCAGAGAAGGTACATTTTCGAGCCAGATGAGTGGAATATTGTGAAAAGTCTTTGAGAAATATTTGAACCCTAACCCTAACCTCGCAAAACCCGAAGCTAGGGTTAGGGTTTTATTCCCATTGAATGTAGACAGTTTTTGATGGCGTGACTGTTTTAGGACTGAAAGGATAGTTAGGAATATAGTTCTTTCAGTGTTTTCTAAACATTTTTTTCTGACCTATATGGCTGTATACAGTGCTTTGCCCCAAAAAGGAATGGTGTCTGAATTGCCCTACAAGCAACAGTTCGAAAGAACCTGATTTAACTTTCAAACTCTTACCATGGACTTTGAAATGACAGGGATAGTAACAAGTAAAGCCAAAATGTATTAGGTTTTTTGGACTTTTAGGCCTCTTAAGCCTTAACGTGCATTCATTTAGCGCTCCGTTCAACACAACAATTCCAATGAAAGAATACCTTTCAAAAATTAATTTGACCATTCCTGATACACTCTTTTGGTTTTGGCAGTGTTGTATTGTCATTTCAGACTAATATTTTGATTCAGAGAAGGTACATTTTCGAGCCAGATGAGTGGAATATTGTGAAAAGTCTTTGAGAAATATTTGAACCCTAACCCTAACCTAGCAAAACCCGAAGCTAGGGTTAGGGTTTTATTCCCATTGAATGTAGACAGTTTTTGATGGCGTGACTGTTTTAGGACTGAAAGGATAGTTAGGAATATAGTTCTTTCAGTGTTTTCTAAACATTTTTTTCTGACCTATATGGCTGTATACAGTGCTTTGCCCCATTAAGGAATGGTGTCTGAATTGCCCTACAAGCAACAGTTCGAAAGAACCTGATTTAACTTTCAAACTCTTACCATGGACTTTGAAATGAGAGGGATATTAACAAGTAAAGCCAAAATGTATTAGTTGTTTTGAACTTTTAGGCCTCTTAAGCCTTAACGTACATTCATTTAGCGCTCCGTTCAACACAACAATTCCAATGAAAGAATACCTTTCAAAAATTCATTTGACCATTCCTGATACACTCTTTTGGTTTTGGCAGTGTTGTATTGTCATTTCAGACTAATATTTTGTTTCAGAGAAGGTACATTTTCGAGCCAGATGAGTGGAATATTGTGAAAAGTCTTTGAGAAATATTTGAACCCTAACCCTAACCTAGCAAAACCCGAAGCTAGGGTTAGGGTTTTATTCCCATTGAATGTAGGCAGTTTTTGATGGCATGGCTGTGTTTTAGGACTGAAAGGATACTTAGGAATATAGTTCTTTCAGTGTTTTCTAAACATTTTTTTCTGACCTATATGACTGTATACAGTGCTTTGCCCCAAAAAGGAATGGTGTCTGAATTGCCCTACAAGCAACAGTTCAAAAGAACCTGATTTAACTTTCAAACTCTTACCATGGACTTTGAAATGAGAGGGATAGTAACAAGTAAAGCCAAAATGTATTAGTTGTTTTGGACTTTTAGGCCTCTTAAGCCTTAACGTACATTCATTTAGCGCTCCGTTCAACACAACAATTCCAATGAAAGAATACCTTTCAAAAATTAATTTGACCATTCCTGATACACTCTTTTAGTTTTGGCAGTGTTGTATTGTCATTTCAGACTAATATTTTGATTCAGAGAAGGTACATTTTCGAGCCAGATGAGTGGAATATTGTGAAAAGTCTTTGAGAAATATTTGAACCCTAACCCTAACCTAGCAAAACCCGAACCTAGGGTTAGGGTTTTATTCCCATTGAATGTAGACAGTTTTTGATGGCATGGCTGTGTTTTAGGACTGAAAGGATACTTAGGAATATAGTTCTTTCAGTGTTTTCTAAACATTTTTTTCTGACCTATATGGCTGTATACAGTGCTTTGCCCAAAATAGGAATGGTGTCTGAATTGCCCTACAAGCAACAGTTCGAAAGAACCTGATTTAACTTTCAAACTCTTACCATGGACTTTGAAATGAGAGGGATAGTAACAAGTAAAGCCAAAATGTATTAGTTGTTTTGAACTTTTAGGCCTCTTAAGCCTTAACGTACATTCATTTAGCGCTCCGTTCAACACAACAATTCCAATGAAAGAATACCTTTCAAAAATTAATTTGACCATTCCTGATACACTCTTTTTGTTTTGGCAGTGTTGTATTGTCATTTCAGACTAATATTTTGATTCAGAGAAGGTACATTTTCTAGCCAGATGAGTGGAATATTGTGAAAAGTCTTTGAGAAATATTTGAACCCTAACCCTAACCTAGCAAAACCCGAAGCTCGGGTTAGGGTTTTATTCCCATTGAATATAGGCAGTTTTTGATGGCATGGCTGTGTTTTAGGACTGAAAGGATACTTAGGAATATAGTTCTTTCAGTGTTTTCTAAACATTTTTTTCTGACCTATATGGCTGTATACAGTGCTTTGCCCCATTAAGGAATGGTGTCTGAATTGCCCTACAAGCAACAGTTCAAAAGAACCTGATTTAACTTTCAAACTCTTACCATGGACTTTGAAATGACAGGGATAGTAACAAGTAAAGCCAAAATGTATTAGGTTTTTTGGACTTTTAGGCCTCTTAAGCCTTAACGTGCATTCATTTAGCGCTCCGTTCAACACAACAATTCCAATGAAAGAATACCTTTCAAAAATTAATTTGACCATTCCTGATACACTCTTTTGGTTTTGGCAGTGTTGTATTGTCATTTCAGACTAATATTTTGATTCAGAGAAGGTACATTTTCGAGCCAGATGAGTGGAATATTGTGAAAAGTCTTTTAGAAATATTTGAACCCTAACCCTAACCTAGCAAAACCCGAAGCTAGGGTTAGGGTTTTATTCCCATTGAATGTAGACAGTTTTTGATGGCGTGACTGTTTTAGGACTGAAAGGATAGTTAGGAATATAGTTCTTTCAGTGTTTTCTAAACATTTTTTTCTGACCTATATGGCTGTATACAGTGCTTTGCCCCAAAAAGGAATGGTGTCTGAATTGCCCTACAAGCAACAGTTCGAAAGAACCTGATTTAACTTTCAAACTCTTACCATGGACTTTGAAATGAGAGGGATAGTAACAAGTAAAGCCAAAATGTATTAGTTGTTTTGAACTTTTAGGCCTCTTAAGCCTTAATGTACATTCATTTAGCGCTCCGTTCAACACAACAATTCCAATGAAAGAATACCTTTCAAAAATTAATTTGACCATTCCTGATACACTCTTTTGGTTTTGGCAGTGTTGTATTGTCATTTCAGACTAATATTTTGATTCAGAGAAGGTACATTTTCGAGCCAGATGAGTGGAATATTGTGAAAAGTCTTTGAGAAATATTTGAACCCTAACCCTAACCTAGCAAAACCCGAAGCTCGGGTTAGGGTTTTATTCCCATTGAATATAGGCAGTTTTTGATGGCATGGCTGTGTTTTAGGACTGAAAGGATACTTAGGAATATAGTTCTTTCAGTGTTTTCTAAACATTTTTTTCTGACCTATATGGCTGTATACAGTGCTTTGCCCCATTAAGGAATGGTGTCTGAATTGCCCTACAAGCAACAGTTCGAAAGAACCTGATTTAACTTTCAAACTCTTACCATGGACTTTGAAATGACAGGGATAGTAACAAGTAAAGCCAAAATGTATTAGGTTTTTTGGACTTTTAGGCCTCTTAAGCCTTAACGTGCATTCATTTAGCGCTCCGTTCAACACAACAGTTCCAATGAAAGAATACCTTTCAAAAATTCATTTGACCATTCCTGATACACTCTTTTGGTTTTGGCAGTGTTGTATTGTCATTTCAGATTAATATTTTGTTTCAGAGAAGGTACATTTTCTAGCCAGATGAGTGGAATATTGTGAAAAGTCTTTGAGAAATATTTGAACCCTAACCCTAACCTAGCAAAACCCGAAGCTAGGGTTAGGGTTTTATTCCCATTGAATGTAGGCAGTTTTTGATGGCATGGCTGTGTTTTAGGACTGAAAGGATACTTAGGAATATAGTTCTTTCAGTGTTTTCTAAACATTTTTTTCTGACCTATATGACTGTATACAGTGCTTTGCCCCAAAAAGGAATGGTGTCTGAATTGCCCTACAAGCAACAGTTCAAAAGAACCTGATTTAACTTTCAAACTCTTACCATGGACTTTGAAATGAGAGGGATAGTAACAAGTAAAGCCAAAATGTATTAGTTGTTTTGGACTTTTAGGCCTCTTAAGCCTTAACGTACATTCGTTTAGCGCTCCGTTCAACACAACAATTCCAATGAAAGAATACCTTTCAAAAATTAATTTGACCATTCCTGATACACTCTTTTAGTTTTGGCAGTGTTGTATTGTCATTTCAGACTAATATTTTGATTCAGAGAAGGTACATTTTCGAGCCAGATGAGTGGAATAATGAGAAAAGTCTTTGAGAAATATTTCAACCCTAACCCTAACCTAGCAAAACCCAAAGCTAGGGTTAGGATTTTATTCCCATTGAATGTAGACAGTTTTTGATGGCATGGCTGTGTTTTAGGGCTGAAAGGATACTTAGGAATATAGTTCTTTCAGTGTTTTCTAAACATTTTTTTCTGACCCATATGGCTGTATACAGTGCTTTGCCCTAAAAAGGAACGGTGTCTGAATTGCCCGACAAGCAACAGTTCGAAAGAACCTGATTTAACTTTCAAACTCTTGCCATGGGCTTTGAAATGACTGGGATAGTAACAAGTAAAGCCAAAATGTATTAGTTGTTTTGGACTTTTAGGCCACTTAAGCCTTAACGTGCATTCATTTAGCGCTCCATTCAACACAACAATTCCAATGAAAGTATACCTTTCAAAAATTAATTTGACCATTCCTGATACACTCTTTTGGTTTTGGCAGTATTGTATTGTCATTTCAGACTAATATTTTGATTCAGAGAAGGTACATTTTCGAGCCAGATGAGTGGAATATTGTGAAAAGTCTTTGAGAAATATTTGATCCCTAACCCTAACCTAGCAAAACCCGAAGCTAGGGTTAGGGTTTTATTCCCATTGAATGTAGACAGTTTTTGATGGCATGGCTGTGTTTTAGGGCTGAAAGGATTCTTAGGAATATAGTTCTTTCAGTGTTTTCCAATAATTTTTTTCTGACCTATATGGCTATATACAGTGCTTTGCCCAAAAAAGGAATGGTGTCTGAATTGCCCGACAAGCAACAGTTCGAAAGAACCTGATTTAAATTTAAACTCTTGCCATGGGCTTTGAAATGACTGGGATAGTAACAAGTAAAGCCAAAATGTATTAGTTGTTTTGGACTTTTAGGCCACTTAAGCCTTAACGTGCATTCATTTAGCGCTCCGTTCAACACAACAATTCCAATGAAAGTATACCTTTCAAAAATTAATTTGACCATTCCTGATACACTCTTTTGGTTTTGGTAGTGTTGTATTGTCATTTCAGACTAATATTTTGATTCAGAGAAGGTACATTTTCGAGCCAGATGAGTGGAATATTGTGAAAAGTCTTTGAGAAATATTTGATCCCTAACCCTAACCTAGCAAAACCCGAAGCTAGGGTTAGGGTTGTATTCCCATTGAATGTAGACAGTTTTTGATGGCATGGCTGTGTGTTAGGGCTGAAAGGATAATTAGCAATATAGTTTATACAGTGTTTTCTAAACAATTTTTTCTTACCTATATGGCTGTATACAGTGCTTTGCCCTAAAAAGGAATGGTGTCTGAAATGCCCTACAAGCAACAATAAGAAAGAACCTGATTTTACTTTCAAACTCTTGCCATGGGCTTTGAAATGACAGGGATAGTAACAAGTAAAGCCAAAATATATTAGTTGTTTTGGACTTTTAGGCCTCTTAAGCCTTAACGTACCTTCATTTAGCGCTCCGTTCAACACAACAATTCCAATGAAAGAATACCTTTCAAAAATTAATTTGACCATTCCTGATACACTCTTTTGTTTTTGGCAGTGTTGTATTGTCATTTCGGACTAATATTTTGATTCAGAGAAGGTACATTTTCGAGCCAGATGAGTGGAATATTGTTAAAAGACTTTGAGAAATATTTGAACCCTAACCCTAACCTCGCAAAACCCGAAGCTAGGGTTAGGGTTTTATTCCCATTGAATGTAGACAGTTTTTGATGGCGTGACTGTTTTAGGACTGAAAGGATACTTAGGAATATAGTTCTTTCAGTGTTTTCTAAACATTTTTTTTTTGACCTATATGGCTGTATACAGTGCTTTGCCCCAAAAAGGAATGGTGTCTGAATTGCCCTACAAGCAACAGTTCGAAAGAACCTGATTTAACTTTCAAACTCTTACCATGGACTTTGAAATGAGAGGGATAGTAACAAGTAAAGCCAAAATGTATTAGTTGTTTTGAACTTTTAGGCCTCTTAAGCCTTAATGTACATTCATTTAGCGCTCCGTTCAACACAACAATTCCAATGAAAGAATACCTTTCAAAAATTAATTTGACCATTCCTGATACACTCTTTTGGTTTTGGCAGTGTTGTATTGTCATTTCAGACTAATATTTTGATTCAGAGAAGGTACATTTTCTAGCCAGATGAGTGGAATATTGTGAAAGGTCTTTGAGAAATATTTGAACCCTAACCCTAACCTAGCAAAACCCGAAGCTCGGGTTAGGGTTTTATTCCCATTGAATATAGGCAGTTTTTGATGGCATGGCTGTGTTTTAGGACTGAAAGGATACTTAGGAATATAGTTCATTCAGTGTTTTCTAAACATTTTTTTCTGACCTATATGGCTGTATACAGTGCTTTGCCCCATTAAGGAATGGTGTCTGAATTGCCCTACAAGCAACAGTTCAAAAGAACCTGATTTAACTTTCAAACTCTTACCATGGACTTTGAAATGACAGGGATAGTAACAAGTAAAGCCAAAATGTATTAGGTTTTTTGGACTTTTAGGCCTCTTAAGCCTTAACGTGCATTCATTTAGCGCTCCGTTCAACACAACAATTCCAATGAAAGAATACCTTTCAAAAATTAATTTGACCATTCCTGAAACACTCTTTTGGTTTTGGCAGTGTTGTATTGTCATTTCAGACTAATATTTTGATTCAGAGAAGGTACATTTTCGAGCCAGATGAGTGGAATATTGTGAAAAGTCTTTGAGAAATATTTGAACCCTAACCCTAACCTAGCAAAACCCGAAGCTAGGGTTAGGGTTTTATTCCCATTGAATGTAGACAGTTTTTGATGGCATGGCTGTGTTTTAGGGCTGAAAGGATACTTAGGAATATAGTTCTTTCAGTGTTTTCTAAACATTTTTTTCTGACCTATATGGCTGTACAGTATACAGTGCTTTGCCCAAAATAGGAATGGTGTCTGAATTGCCCTACAAGCAACAGTTCGAAAGAACCTGATTTAACTTTCAAACTCTTACCATGGACTTTGAAATGACAGGGATAGTAACAAATAAAGCCAAAATGTATTAGTTGTTTTGGACTTATAGGCCACTTAAGCCTTAACGTGCATTCATTTAGCACTCCGTTCAACACAACAATTCCAATGAAAGAATACCTTTCAAAAATTAATTTGACCATTCCTGATGCACTCTTTTGTTTTTGGCAGTGTTGTATTGTCATTTCGGACTAATATTTCGATTCAGAGAAGGTACATTTTCGAGCCAGATGAGTGGAATATTGTTAAAAGTCTTTGAGAAATATTTGATCCCTAACCCTAACCTAGCAAAACCCGAAGCTAGGGTTAGGATTTTATTCCCATTGAATGTAGACAGTTTTTGATGGCATGGCTGTGTTTTAGGGCTGAAAGGATACTTAGGAATATAGTTCTTTCAGTGTTTTCTAAACATTTTTTTCTGACCTATATGGCTGTATTCAGTGCTTTGCCCCAAAACGGAATGGTGTCTGAATTGCCCTACAAGCAACAGTTCGAAAGAACCTGATTTAACTTTCAAACTCTTGCCATGGGCTTTGAAATGACAGGGATAGTAACAAGTAAAGCCAAAATGTATTAGTTGTTTTGGACTTTTAGGTCACTTAAGCCTTAACGTGCATTCATTTAGCGCTCCGTTCAACACAACAATTCCAATGAAAGTATACCTTTCAAAAATTAATTTGACCGTTCCTGATACACTCTTTTGGTTTTGGCACTGTTGTATTGTCATTTCAGACTAATATTTTGATTCAGAGAAGGTACATTTTCAAGCCAGATGAGTGGAATAATGAGAAAAGTCTTTCAGAAATATTTCAACCCTAACCCTAACCTAGCAAAACCCAAAGCTAGGGTTAGGGTTTTATTCCCATTGAATGTAGACAGTTTTTGATGGCATGGCTGTGTGTTAGGGCTGAAAGGATAATTAGCAATATAGTTCATAAAGTGTTTTCTAAACATTTTTTTCTGACCTATATGGCTGTATACAGTGCTTTGCCCCAAAAAGGAATGGTGTCTGAATTGCCCTACAAGCAACAGTTCGAAAGAACCTGATTTAACTTTCAAACTCTTGCCATGGGCTTTGAAATGACAGGGATAGTAACAAGTAAAGCCAAAATGTATTAGTTGATTTGGACTTTTACGCCACTTAAGCCTTAACGTGCATTCATTTAGCACTACGTTCAACACAACTATTCCAATGAAAGAATACCTTTCAAAAATTAATTTGACCATTCCTGATACACTCTTTTGGTTTTGGCAGTGTTGTATTGTCATTTCAGACTAATATTTTGATTCAGAGAAGGTACATTTTCGAGCCAGATGAGTGGAATATTGTGAAAAGTCTTTGAGAAATATTTGATCCCTAACCGTAACCTAGCAAAACCCGAAGCTAGGGTTAGGGTTTTATTCCCATTGAATGTAGACAGTTTTTGATGGCATGGCTGTGTTTTAGGGCTGAAAGGATTCTTAGGAATATAGTTCTTTCAGTGTTTTCCAAACATTTTTTTCTGACCTATATGGCTGTATACAGTGCTTTGCCCCAAAAAGGAATGGTGTCTGAATTGCCCGACAAGCAACAGTTCGAAAGAACCTGATTTAACTTTCAAACTCTTGCCATGGGCTTTGAAATGACTGGGATAGTAACAAGTAAAGCCAAAATGTATTAGTTGTTTTGGACTTTTAGGCCACTTAAGCCTTAACGTGCATTCATTTAGCGCTCCGTTCAACACAACAATTCCAATGAAAGTATACCTTTCAAAAATTAATTTGACCATTCCTGATACACTCTTTTGGTTTTGGTAGTGTTGTATTGTCATTTCAGACTAATATTTTGATTCAGAGAAGGTACATTTTCGAGCCAGATGAGTGGAATATTGTGAAAAGTCTTTGAGAAATATTTGATCCCTAACCCTCACCTAGCAAAACCCGAAGCTATGGTTAGGGTTGTATTCCCATTGAATGTAGACAGTTTTTGATGGCATGGCTGTGTGTTAGGGCTGAAAGGATAATTAGCAATATAGTTCATACAGTGTTTTCTAAACATTTTTTTCTTACCTATATGGCTGTATACAGTGCTTTGCCCTAAAAAGGAATGGTGTCTGAATTGCCCTACAAGCAACAGTAAGAAAGAACCTGATTTAACTTTCAAACTCTTGCCATGGGCTTTGACATGACAGGGATAGTAACAAGTAAAGCCAAAATGTATTAGTTGTTTTAGACTTTTAGGCCACTTAAGCCATAACGTGCATTTATTTAGCACTCCGTTCAACACAACAATTCCAATGAAAGTATACCTTTCAAAAATTAATTTGACCATTCCTGATACACTCTTTTGGTTTTGGCAGTGTTGTATTGTCATTTCAGACTAATATTTTGATTCAGAGAAGGTACATTTTCGAGCCAGATGAGTGGAATATTGTGAAAAGTCTTTGAGAAATATTTGATCCCTAACCCTAACCTAGCAAAACCCGAATCTAGGGTTAGGGTTTTATTCCCATTGAATGTAGACAGTTTTTGATGGCATGGCTGTGTTTTAGGGCTGAAAGGATACTTAGGAATATAGTTCTTTCAGTGTTTTCCAAACATTTTTTTCTGAGCTATATGGCTGTATACAGTGCTTTGCCCCAAAAAGGAATGGTGTCTGAATTGCCCTACAAGCAACAGTTCGAAAGAACCTGATTTAACTTTCAAACTTTTGCCATGGGCTTTGAAATGACAGGGATAGTAACAAGTAAAGCCAAAATGTATTAGTTGTTTTGGACTTTTAGGCCACTTAAGCCTTAACGTGCATTCATTTAGCGCTCCGTTCAACACAACAATTCCAATGAAAGAATACCTTCCAAAAATTAATTTGACCATTCCTGATACACTCTTTTGGTTTTGGCAGTGTTGTATTGTCATTTCGGACTAATATTTTGATTCAGAGAAGGTACATTTTCGAGCCAGATGAGTGGAATATTGTGAAAAGTCTTTGAGAAATATTTCAACCCTATTCCTAACCTAGCAAAACCCTAAGCTAGGGTTAGGGTTTTATTCCCATTGAATGTAGACAGTTTTTGATGGCATGGCTGTGTGTTAGGGCTGAAAGGATAATTAGCAATATAGTTTATACAGTGTTTTCTAAACATTTTTTTCTTACCTATATGGCTGTATACAGTGCTTTGCCCTAAAAAGGAATGGTGTCTGAATTGCCCTACAAGCAACAGTAAGAAAGAACCTGATTTAACTTTCAAACTCTTGCCATGGGCTTTGACATGACAGGGATAGTAACAAGTAAAGCCAAAATGTATTAGTTGTTTTAGACTTTTAGGCCACTTAAACCATAACGTGCATTTATTTAGCACTCCGTTCAACACAACAATTCCAATGAAAGTATACCTTTCAAAAATTAATTTGACCATTCCTGATACACTCTTTTGGTTTTGGCAGTGTTGTATTGTCATTTCAGACTAATATTTTGATTCAGAGAAGGTACATTTTCGAGCCAGATGAGTGGAATATTGTGAAAAGTCTTTGAGAAATATTTGATCCCTAACCCTAACCTAGCAAAACCCGAATCTAGGGTTAGGGTTTTATTCCCATTGAATGTAGACAGTTTTTGATGGCATGGCTGTGTTTTAGGGCTGAAAGGATACTTAGGAATATAGTTCTTTCAGTGTTTTCCAAACATTTTTTTCTGAGCTATATGGCTGTATTCAGTGCTTTGCCCCAAAAAGGAATGGTGTCTGAATTGCCCTACAAGCAACAGTTCGAAAGAACCTGATTTAACTTTCAAACTTTTGCCATGGGCTTTGAAATGACAGGGATAGTAACAAGTAAAGCCAAAATGTATTAGTTGTTTTGGACTTTTAGGCCACTTAAGCCTTAACGTGCATTCATTTAGCGCTCCGTTCAACACAACAATTCCAATGAAAGAATACCTTCCAAAAATTAATTTGACCATTCCTGATACACTCTTTTGGTTTTGGCAGTGTTGTATTGTCATTTCGGACTAATATTTTGATTCAGAGAAGGTACATTTTCGAGCCAGATGAGTGGAATATTGTGAAAAGTCTTTGAGAAATATTTCAACCCTATTCCTAACCTAGCAAAACCCTAAGCTAGGGTTAGGGTTTTATTCCCATTGAATGTAGACAGTTTTTGATGGCATGGCTGTGTTTTAGGGCTGAAAGGATACTTAGGAATATAGTTCTTTTAGTGTTTTCTAAACATTTTTTTCTGACCTATATGACTGTATACAGTGCTTTGCCCCAAAACGGAATGGTATCTGAATTGCCCTACAAGCAACAGTGCGAAGGAACCTGATTTAACTTTCAAACTCTTGCCATGGGCTTTGAAATGACAGGGATAGTAACAAGTAAAGCCAAAATGTATTAGTTGTTTTGGACTTTTAGGCCACTTAAGCCTTAACGTGCATTCATTTAGCGCTCCGTTCAACACAACAATTCCAATGAAAGAATACCTTTCAAAAATTAATTTGACCACTCCTGATACACTCTTTTGGTTTTGGCAGTGTTGTATTGTCATTTCAGACTAATATTTTGATTCAGAGAAGGTACATTTTCGAGCCAGATGAGTGGAATATTGTGAAAAGTCTTTGAGAAATATTTGAACCCTAACCCTAACCTAGCAAAACCCGAAGCTAGGGTTAGGGTTTTATTCCCATTGAATGTAGACAGTTTTTGATGGCATGGCTGTGTTTTAGGGCTGAAAGGATACTTAGGAATAAAGTTCTTTCAGTGTTTTCTAAACATTTTTTTCTGACCTATATGGCTGTATACAGTGCTTTGCCCCAAAAAGGAATGGTGTCTGAATTGCCCTACAAGCAACAGTTCGAAAGAACCTGATTTAACTTTCAAACTCTTGCCATGGGCTTTGAATTGACAGGGATAGTAACAAGTAAAGCCAAAATGTATTAGTTGTTTTGGACTTTTAGGCCACTTAAGCCTTAACGTGCATTCATTTAGCACTCCGTTCAACACAACAATTCCAATGAAAGAATACCTTTCAAAAATTAATTTGACCATTCCTGATACACTCTTTTGGTTTTGGCAGTGTTGTATTGTCATTTCAGACTAATATTTTGATTCAGAGAAGGTACATTTTCGAGCCAGATGAGTGGAATATTGTGAAAAGTCTTTGAGAAATATTTGAACCCTAACCCTAACCTAGCAAAACCCAAAGCTAGGGTTAGGGTTTTATTCCCATTGAATGTAGACAGTTTTTGATGGCATGGCTGTGTTTTAGGGCTGAAAAGATACTTAGGAATATAGTTCTTTCAGTGTTTTCTAAACATTTTTTTCTGACCTATATGGCTGTATACAGTGCTTTGCCCAAAATAGCAATGGTGTCTGAATTGCCCTACAAGCAACAGTTCGATAGAACCTGATTTAACTTTCAAACTCTTGCCATGGGCTTTGAATTGACAGGGATAGTAACAAGTAAAGCCAAAATGTATTAGTTGTTTTGGACTTTTAGGCCACTTAAGCCTTAACGTGCATTCATTTAGCACTCCGTTCAACACAACAATTCCAATGAAAGACTACCTTTCAAAAATTAATTTGACCATTCCTGATACACTCTTTTGGTTTTGGCAGTGTTGTATTTTCATTTCAGACTAATATTTTGATTCAGAGAAGGTACATTTTCGAGCCAGATGAGTGGAATATTGTGAAAAGTCTTTGAGAAATATTTAAACCCTAACCCTAACCTAGCAAAACCCGAAGCTAGAATTAGGGTTTTATTCCCATTGAATGTAGACCGTTTTTGATGGCATGGCTGTGTGTTAGGGCTGAAAGGATAATTAGCAATATAGTTCATACAGTGTTTTCTAAACATTTTTTTCTGACCTATATGGCTGTATACAGTGTTTTGCCCAAAATAGGAATGGTGTCTGAATTGCCCTACAAGCAACAGTTCGAAAGAACCTGATTTTACTTTCAAACTCTTGTCATGGGCTTTGAAATGACAGGGATAGTAACAAATAAAGCCAAAATGTATTAGTTGTTTTGGACTTTTAGGCCACTTAAGCCTTAACGTGCATTCATTTAGCGCTCCGTTCAACACAACAATTCCAATGAAAGAATACCTTTCAAAAATTAATTTGACCAATCCTGATACACTCTTTTGGTTTTGGTAGTGTTGTATTGTCATTTCAGACTAATATTTTGATTCAGAGAAGGTACATTTTCGAGCCAGATGAGTGGAATATTGTGAAAAGTCTTTGAGAAATATTTGAACCCTAACCCTAACCTAGCAAAACCCGAAGCTAGGGTTAGGGTTTTATTCCCATTGAATGTAGACAGTTTTTGATGGCATGGCTGTGTTTTAGGGCTGAAAGGATACTTAGGAATATAGTTCTTTCAGTGTTTTCTAGACATTATTTTCTGACCTATATGGCTGTATACAGTGCTTTGCCCCAAAAGGGAAAGGTGTCTGAATTGCCCTACAAGCAACAGTTCGAAAGAACCTGATTTAACTTTCAAACTCTTGCCATGGGCTTTGAAATGACAGGGATAGTAACAAATAAAGCCAAAATGTATTAGTTGTTTTGGACTTTTAGGCCTCTTAAGCCTTAACGTGCATTCATTTAGCGCTCCGTTCAACACAACAATTCCAATGAAAGAATACCTTTCAAAAATTAATTTGACCATTCCTGATACACTCTTTTGGTTTTGGCAGTGTTGTATTGTCATTTCGGACTAATATTTTGATTCAGAGAAGGTACATTTTCGAGCCTGATGAGTGGAATATTGTGAAAAGTCTTTGAGAAATATTTGATCCCTAACCCTAACCTAGCAAAACCCGAAGCTAGGGTTAGGGTTTTATTCCCATTGAATGTAGACAGTTTTTGATGGCATGGCTGTGTTTTAGGGCTGAAAGGATACTTAGGAATATAGTTCTTTCAGTGTTTTCTAAACATTTTTTTCTGACGTATATGGCTGTATACAGTGCTTTGCCCCAAAAGGGAATGGTGTTGAATTGCCCTACAAGCAACAGTTCGAAAGAACCTGATTTAACTTTCAAACTCTTGCCATGGGCTTTGAAATGACAGGGATAGTAACAAATAAAGCCAAAATGTATTAGTTGTTTTGGACTTTTAGGCCTCTTAAGCCTTAACGTGCATTCATTTAGCGCTCTGTTCAACACAACAATTCCAATGAAAGAATACCTTTCAAAAATTAATTTGACCATTCCTGATACACTCTTTTGGTTTTGGCAGTGTTGTATTGTCATTTCAGACTAATATTTTGATTCAGAGAAGGTACATTTTCGAGCCAGATGAGTGGAATATTGTGAAAAGTCTTTGAGAAATATTTGAACCCTAACCCTAACCTAGCAAAACCCAAAGCTAGGGTTAGGGTTTTATTCCCATTGAATGTAGACAGTTTTTGATGGCATGGCTGTGTTTTAGGGCTGAAAAGATACTTAGGAATATAGTTCTTTCAGTGTTTTCTAAACATTTTTTTCTGACCTATATGGCTGTATACAGTGCTTTGCCCAAAATAGGAATGGTGTCTGAATTGCCCTACAAGCAACAGTTCGATAGAACCTGATTTAACTTTCAAACTCTTGCCATGGGCTTTGAATTGACAGGGATAGTAACAAGTAAAGCCAAAATGTATTAGTTGTTTTGGACTTTTAGGCCACTTAAGCCTTAACGTGCATTCATTTAGCACTCCGTTCAACACAACAATTCCAATGAAAGACTACCTTTCAAAAATTAATTTGACCATTCCTGATACACTCTTTTGGTTTTGGCAGTGTTGTATTTTCATTTCAGACTAATATTTTGATTCAGAGAAGGTACATTTTCGAGCCAGATGAGTGGAATATTGTGAAAAGTCTTTGAGAAATATTTAAACCCTAACCCTAACCTAGCAAAACCCGAAGCTAGAATTAGGGTTTTATTCCCATTGAATGTAGACCGTTTTTGATGGCATGGCTGTGTGTTAGGGCTGAAAGGATAATTAGCAATATAGTTCATACAGTGTTTTCTAAACATTTTTTTCTGACCTATATGGCTGTATACAGTGTTTTGCCCAAAATAGGAATGGTGTCTGAATTGCCCTACAAGCAACAGTTCGAAAGAACCTGATTTTACTTTCAAACTCTTGTCATGGGCTTTGAAATGACAGGGATAGTAACAAATAAAGCCAAAATGTATTAGTTGTTTTGGACTTTTAGGCCACTTAAGCCTTAACGTGCATTCATTTAGCGCTCCGTTCAACACAACAATTCCAATGAAAGAATACCTTTCAAAAATTAATTTGACCATTCCTGATACACTCTTTTGGTTTTGGCAGTGTTGTATTGTCATTTCGGACTAATATTTTGATTCAGAGAAGGTACATTTTCGAGCCTGATGAGTGGAATATTGTGAAAAGTCTTTGAGAAATATTTGATCCCTAACCCTAACCTAGCAAAACCCGAAGCTAGGGTTAGGGTTTTATTCCCATTGAATGTAGACAGTTTTTGATGGCATGGCTGTGTTTTAGGGCTGAAAGGATACTTAGGAATATAGTTCTTTCAGTGTTTTCTAAACATTTTTTTCTGACGTATATGGCTGTATACAGTGCTTTGCCCCAAAAGGGAATGGTGTCTGAATTGCCCTACAAGCAACAGTTCGAAAGAACCTGATTTAACTTTCAAACTCTTGCCATGGGCTTTGAAATGACAGGGATAGTAACAAATAAAGCCAAAATGTATTAGTTGTTTTGGACTTTTAGGCCACTTAAGCCTTAACGTACATTCATTTAGCGCTCCGTTCAACACAACAATTCCAATGAAAGTATACCTTTCAAAAATTAATTTGACCATTCCTGAAACACTCTTTTGGTTTTGGCAGTGATGTATTCTCATTTCAGACTAATATTTTGATTCAGAGAAGGTACATTTTCGAGCCAGATGAGTGGAATATTGTGAAAAGTCTTTGAGAAATATTTGATCCCTAACCCTAACCTAGCAAAACCCGAATCTAGGGTTAGGGTTTTATTCCCATTGAATGTAGACAGTTTTTGATGGCATGGCTGTGTTTTAGGGCTGAAAGGATACTTAGGAATATAGTTCTTTCAGTGTTTTCCAAACATTTTTTTCTGAGCTATATGGCTGTATTCAGTGCTTTGCCCCAAAAAGGAATGGTGTCTGAATTGCCCTACAAGCAACAGTTCGAAAGAACCTGATTTAACTTTCAAACTTTTGCCATGGGCTTTGAAATGACAGGGATAGTAACAAGTAAAGCCAAAATGTATTAGTTGTTTTGGACTTTTAGGCCACTTAAGCCTTAACGTGCATTCATTTAGCGCTCCGTTCAACACAACAATTCCAATGAAAGAATACCTTCCAAAAATTAATTTGACCATTCCTGATACACTCTTTTGGTTTTGGCAGTGTTGTATTGTCATTTCGGACTAATATTTTGATTCAGAGAAGGTACATTTTCGAGCCAGATGAGTGGAATATTGTGAAAAGTCTTTGAGAAATATTTCAACCCTATTCCTAACCTAGCAAAACCCTAAGCTAGGGTTAGGGTTTTATTCCCATTGAATGTAGACAGTTTTTGATGGCATGGCTGTGTTTTAGGGCTGAAAGGATACTTAGGAATATAGTTCTTTTAGTGTTTTCTAAACATTTTTTTCTGACCTATATGACTGTATACAGTTCTTTGCCCCAAAACGGAATGGTATCTGAATTGCCCTACAAGCAACAGTGCGAAGGAACCTGATTTAACTTTCAAACTCTTGCCATGGGCTTTGAAATGACAGGGATAGTAACAAGTAAAGCCAAAATGTATTAGTTGTTTTGGACTTTTAGGCCACTTAAGCCTTAACGTGCATTCATTTAGCGCTCCGTTCAACACAACAATTCCAATGAAAGAATACCTTTCAAAAATTAATTTGACCACTCCTGATACACTCTTTTGGTTTTGGCAGTGTTGTATTGTCATTTCAGACTAATATTTTGATTCAGAGAAGGTACATTTTCGAGCCAGATGAGTGGAATATTGTGAAAAGTCTTTGAGAAATATTTGAACCCTAACCCTAACCTAGCAAAACCCGAAGCTAGGGTTAGGGTTTTATTCCCATTGAATGTAGACAGTTTTTGATGGCATGGCTGTGTTTTAGGGCTGAAAGGATACTTAGGAATAAAGTTCTTTCAGTGTTTTCTAAACATTTTTTTCTGACCTATATGGCTGTATACAGTGCTTTGCCCCAAAAAGGAATGGTGTCTGAATTGCCCTACAAGCAACAGTTCGAAAGAACCTGATTTAACTTTCAAACTCTTGCCATGGGCTTTGAAATGACAGGGATAGTAACAAGTAAAGCCAAAATGTATTAGTTGTTTTGGACTTTTAGGCCACTTAAGCATTAACGTGCATTAATTTCGCACTCCGTTCAACACAACAATTCCAATGACAGTATACCTTTCAGAAATTAATTTGACCATTCCTGATACACTCTTTTGGTTTTGGCAGTGTTGTATTGTCATTTCGGACTAATATTTTGATTCAGAGAAGTTACATTTTCGAGCCTGATGAGTGGAATATTGTGAAAAGTCTTTGAGGAATATTTGAACCCTAACCCTAACCTAGCAAAACCCGAAGCTAGGGTTAGGGTTTTATTCCCATTGAATGTAGACAGTTTTTGATGGTATGGCTGTGTTTTAGGGCTGAAAGGATACTTAGGAATATAGTTCTTTCAGTGTTTTCTAAACATTTTTTTCTGACCTATTTAGCTGTATACAGTGCTTTGCCCAAAATAGGAATGGTGTCTGAATTGCCCTACAAGCAACAGTTCGAAAGAACCTGATTTAACTTTCAAACTCTTGCCATGGGCTTTGAATTGACAGGGATAGTAACAAGTAAAGCCAAAATGTATTAGTTGTTTTGGACTTTTAGGCCACTTAAGCCTTAACGTGCATTCATTTAGCATTCCGTTCAACACAACAATTCCAATGAAAGAATACCTTTCAAAAATTAATTTGACCATTCCTGATACACTCTTTTGGTTTTGGCAGTGTTGTATTGTCATTTCAGACTAATATTTTGATTCAGAGAAGGTACATTTTCGAGCCAGATGAGTGGAATATTGTGAAAAGTCTTTGAGAAATATTTGAACCCTAACCCTAACCTAGCAAAACCCAAAGCTAGGGTTAGGGTTTTATTCCCATTGAATGTAGACAGTTTTTGATGGCATGGCTGTGTTTTAGGGCTGAAAAGATACTTAGGAATATAGTTCTTTCAGTGTTTTCTAAACATTTTTTTCTGACCTATATGGCTGTATACAGTGCTTTGCCCAAAATAGCAATGGTGTCTGAATTGCCCTACAAGCAACAGTTCGATAGAACCTGATTTAACTTTCAAACTCTTGCCATGGGCTTTGAATTGACAGGGATAGTAACAAGTAAAGCCAAAATGTATTAGTTGTTTTGGACTTTTAGGCCACTTAAGCCTTAACGTGCATTCATTTAGCGCTCCGTTCAACACAACAATTCCAATGAAAGACTACCTTTCAAAAATTAATTTGACCATTCCTGATACACTCTTTTGGTTTTGGCAGTGTTGTATTTTCATTTCAGACTAATATTTTGATTCAGAGAAGGTACATTTTCGAGCCAGATGAGTGGAATATTGTGAAAAGTCTTTGAGAAATATTTAAACCCTAACCCTAACCTAGCAAAACCCGAAGCTAGAATTAGGGTTTTATTCCCATTGAATGTAGACCGTTTTTGATGGCATGGCTGTGTGTTAGGGCTGAAAGGATAATTAGCAATATAGTTCATACAGTGTTTTCTAAACATTTTTTTCTGACCTATATGGCTGTATACAGTGTTTTGCCCAAAATAGGAATGGTGTCTGAATTGCCCTACAAGCAACAGTTCGAAAGAACCTGATTTTACTTTCAAACTCTTGTCATGGGCTTTGAAATGACAGGGATAGTAACAAATAAAGCCAAAATGTATTAGTTGTTTTGGACTTTTAGGCCACTTAAGCCTTAACGTGCATTCATTTAGCGCTCCGTTCAACACAACAATTCCAATGAAAGAATACCTTTCAAAAATTAATTTGACCAATCCTGATACACTCTTTTGGTTTTGGTAGTGTTGTATTGTCATTTCAGACTAATATTTTGATTCAGAGAAGGTACATTTTCGAGCCAGATGAGTGGAATATTGTGAAAAGTCTTTGAGAAATATTTGAACCCTAACCCTAACCTAGCAAAACCCGAAGCTAGGGTTAGGGTTTTATTCCCATTGAATGTAGACAGTTTTTGATGGCATGGCTGTGTTTTAGGGCTGAAAGGATACTTAGGAATATAGTTCTTTCAGTGTTTTCTAGACATTATTTTCTGACCTATATGGCTGTATACAGTGCTTTGCCCCAAAAGGGAAAGGTGTCTGAATTGCCCTACAAGCAACAGTTCGAAAGAACCTGATTTAACTTTCAAACTCTTGCCATGGGCTTTGAAATGACAGGGATAGTAACAAATAAAGCCAAAATGTATTAGTTGTTTTGGACTTTTAGGCCTCTTAAGCCTTAACGTGCATTCATTTAGCGCTCCGTTCAACACAACAATTCCAATGAAAGAATACCTTTCAAAAATTAATTTGACCATTCCTGATACACTCTTTTGGTTTTGGCAGTGTTGTATTGTCATTTCGGACTAATATTTTGATTCAGAGAAGGTACATTTTCGAGCCTGATGAGTGGAATATTGTGAAAAGTCTTTGAGAAATATTTGATCCCTAACCCTAACCTAGCAAAACCCGAAGCTAGGGTTAGGGTTTTATTCCCATTGAATGTAGACAGTTTTTGATGGCATGGCTGTGTTTTAGGGCTGAAAGGATACTTAGGAATATAGTTCTTTCAGTGTTTTCTAAACATTTTTTTCTGACGTATATGGCTGTATACAGTGCTTTGCCCCAAAAGGGAATGGTGTTGAATTGCCCTACAAGCAACAGTTCGAAAGAACCTGATTTAACTTTCAAACTCTTGCCATGGGCTTTGAAATGACAGGGATAGTAACAAATAAAGCCAAAATGTATTAGTTGTTTTGGACTTTTAGGCCTCTTAAGCCTTAACGTGCATTCATTTAGCGCTCTGTTCAACACAACAATTCCAATGAAAGAATACCTTTCAAAAATTAATTTGACCATTCCTGATACACTCTTTTGGTTTTGGCAGTGTTGTATTGTCATTTCAGACTAATATTTTGATTCAGAGAAGGTACATTTTCGAGCCAGATGAGTGGAATATTGTGAAAAGTCTTTGAGAAATATTTGAACCCTAACCCTAACCTAGCAAAACCCAAAGCTAGGGTTAGGGTTTTATTCCCATTGAATGTAGACAGTTTTTGATGGCATGGCTGTGTTTTAGGGCTGAAAAGATACTTAGGAATATAGTTCTTTCAGTGTTTTCTAAACATTTTTTTCTGACCTATATGGCTGTATACAGTGCTTTGCCCAAAATAGGAATGGTGTCTGAATTGCGCTACAAGCAACAGTTCGATAGAACCTGATTTAACTTTCAAACTCTTGCCATGGGCTTTGAATTGACAGGGATAGTAACAAGTAAAGCCAAAATGTATTAGTTGTTTTGGACTTTTAGGCCACTTAAGCCTTAACGTGCATTCATTTAGCACTCCGTTCAACACAACAATTCCAATGAAAGACTACCTTTCAAAAATTAATTTGACCATTCCTGATACACTCTTTTGGTTTTGGCAGTGTTGTATTTTCATTTCAGACTAATATTTTGATTCAGAGAAGGTACATTTTCGAGCCAGATGAGTGGAATATTGTGAAAAGTCTTTGAGAAATATTTAAACCCTAACCCTAACCTAGCAAAACCCGAAGCTAGAATTAGGGTTTTATTCCCATTGAATGTAGACCGTTTTTGATGGCATGGCTGTGTGTTAGGGCTGAAAGGATAATTAGCAATATAGTTCATACAGTGTTTTCTAAACATTTTTTTCTGACCTATATGGCTGTATACAGTGTTTTGCCCAAAATAGGAATGGTGTCTGAATTGCCCTACAAGCAACAGTTCGAAAGAACCTGATTTTACTTTCAAACTCTTGTCATGGGCTTTGAAATGACAGGGATAGTAACAAATAAAGCCAAAATGTATTAGTTGTTTTGGACTTTTAGGCCACTTAAGCCTTAACGTGCATTCTTTTAGCGCTCCGTTCAACACAACAATTCCAATGAAAGAATACCTTTCAAAAATTAATTTGACCATTCCTGATACACTCTTTTGGTTTTGGCAGTGTTGTATTGTCATTTCGGACTAATATTTTGATTCAGAGAAGGTACATTTTCGAGCCTGATGAGTGGAATATTGTGAAAAGTCTTTGAGAAATATTTGATCCCTAACCCTAACCTAGCAAAACCCGAAGCTAGGGTTAGGGTTTTATTCCCATTGAATGTAGACAGTTTTTGATGGCATGGCTGTGTTTTAGGGCTGAAAGGATACTTAGGAATATAGTTCTTTCAGTGTTTTCTAAACATTTTTTTCTGACGTATATGGCTGTATACAGTGCTTTGCCCCAAAAGGGAATGGTGTCTGAATTGCCCTACAAGCAACAGTTCGAAAGAACCTGATTTAACTTTCAAACTCTTGCCATGGGCTTTGAAATGACAGGGATAGTAACAAATAAAGCCAAAATGTATTAGTTGTTTTGGACTTTTAGGCCACTTAAGCCTTAACGTACATTCATTTAGCGCTCCGTTCAACACAACAATTCCAATGAAAGTATACCTTTCAAAAATTAATTTGACCATTCCTGAAACACTCTTTTGGTTTTGGCAGTGATGTATTCTCATTTCAGACTAATATTTTGATTCAGAGAAGGTACATTTTCGAGCCAGATGAGTGGAATATTGTGAAAAGTCTTTGAGAAATATTTGAACCCTAACCCTAACCTAGCAAAACCCGAAGCTAGGGTTAGGGTTTTATTCCCATTGAATATAGACAGTTTTTGATGGCATGGCTGTGTTTTAGGGCTGAAAGGATACTTAGGAATATAGTTCTTTCAGTGTTTTCTAAACATTTTTTTCTGACCTATATGGCTGTATACAGTGCTTTGCCCAAAATAGGAATGGTGTCTGAATTGCCCTACAAGCAACAGTTCGAAAGAACCTGATTTAACTTTCAAACTCTTGCCATGGGCTTTGAAATGACAGGGATAGTAACAAATAAAGCCAAAATGATTTAGTTGTTTTGGACTTTTAGGCCTCTTAAGCCTTAACGTGCATTCATTTAGCGCTCCGTTCAACACAACAATTCCAATGAAAGAATACCTTTCAAAAATTAATTTGACCATTCCTGATACACTCTTTTGGTTTTGGCAGTGTTGTATTGTCATTTCGGACTAATATTTTGATTCAGAGAAGGTACATTTTCGAGCCTGATGAGTGGAATATTGTGAAAAGTCTTTGAGAAATATTTGAACCCTAACCCTAACCTAGCAAAACCCGAAGCTAGGGTTAGGGTTTTATTCCCATTGAATGTAGACAGTTTTTGATGGCATGGCTGTGTTTTAGGGCTGAAAGGATACTTAGGAATATAGTTCTTTCAGTGTTTTCTAAACATTTTTTTCTGACGTATATGGCTGTATACAGTGCTTTGCCCCAAAAGGGAATGGTGTCTGAATTGCCCTACAAGCAACAGTTCGAAAGAACCTGATTTAACTTTCAAACTCTTGCCATGGGCTTTGAAATGACAGGGATAGTAACAAATAAAGCCAAAATGTATTAGTTGTTTTGGACTTTTAGGCCTCTTAAGCCTTAACGTGCATTCATTTAGCGCTCCGTTCAACACAACAATTCCAATGAAAGAATACCTTTCAAAAATTAATTTGACCATACCTGATACACTCTTTTGGTTTTGGCAGTGTTGTATTGTCATTTCGGACTAATATTTTGATTCAGAGAAGGTACATTTTCGAGCCTGATGAGTGGAATATTGTGAAAAGTCTTTGAGAAATATTTGAACCCTAACCCTAACCTACCAAAACCCGAAGCTAGGGTTAGGGTTTTATTCCCATTGAATGTAGACAGTTTTTGATGGCATGGCTGTGTTTTAGGGCTGAAAGGATACTTAGGAATATAGTTCTTTCAGTGTTTTCTAAACATTTTTTTCTGACCTATATGACTGTATACAGTGCTTTGCACCAAAAAGGAATGGTGTCTGAATTGCCCTACAAGCAACAGTTCGAAAGAACCTGATTTAACTTTCAAACTCTTGCCATGGGCTTTGAAATGACAGGGATAGTAACAAGTAAAGCCAAAATGTATTAGTTGTTTTGGAGTTTTAGGCCACTTAAGCCTTAACGTACATTCATTTAGCGCTCCGTTCAACACAACAATTCCAATGAAAGAATACCTTTCAAAAATTAATTTGACCATCCCTGATACAGTCTTTTGGTTTTGGCAGTGTTGTATTGTCATTTCGGACTAATATTTTGATTCAGAGAAGGTACATTTTCGAGCCTGATGAGTGGAATATTGTGAAAAGTCTTTGAGAAATATTTAAACCCTAACCCTAACCTAGCAAAACCCGAAGCTAGAATTAGGGTTTTATTCCCATTGAATGTAGACCGTTTTTGATGGCATGGCTGTGTGTTAGGGCTGAAAGGATAATTAGCAATATAGTTCATACAGTGTTTTCTAAACATTTTTTTCTGACCTATATGGCTGTATACAGTGTTTTGCCCAAAATAGGAATGGTGTCTGAATTGCCCTACAAGCAACAGTTCGAAAGAACCTGATTTTACTTTCAAACTCTTGTCATGGGCTTTGAAATGACAGGGATAGTAACAAATAAAGCCAAAATGTATTAGTTGTTTTGGACTTTTAGGCCACTTAAGCCTTAACGTGCATTCATTTAGCGCTCCGTTCAACACAACAATTCCAATGAAAGAATACCTTTCAAAAATTAATTTGACCAATCCTGATACACTCTTTTGGTTTTGGTAGTGTTGTATTGTCATTTCAGACTAATATTTTGATTCAGAGAAGGTACATTTTCGAGCCAGATGAGTGGAATATTGTGAAAAGTCTTTGAGAAATATTTGAACCCTAACCCTAACCTAGCAAAACCCGAAGCTAGGGTTAGGGTTTTATTCCCATTGAATGTAGACAGTTTTTGATGGCATGGCTGTGTTTTAGGGCTGAAAGGATACTTAGGAATATAGTTCTTTCAGTGTTTTCTAGACATTATTTTCTGACCTATATGGCTGTATACAGTGCTTTGCCCCAAAAGGGAAAGGTGTCTGAATTGCCCTACAAGCAACAGTTCGAAAGAACCTGATTTAACTTTCAAACTCTTGCCATGGGCTTTGAAATGACAGGGATAGTAACAAATAAAGCCAAAATGTATTAGTTGTTTTGGACTTTTAGGCCTCTTAAGCCTTAACGTGCATTCATTTAGCGCTCCGTTCAACACAACAATTCCAATGAAAGAATACCTTTCAAAAATTAATTTGACCATTCCTGATACACTCTTTTGGTTTTGGCAGTGTTGTATTGTCATTTCGGACTAATATTTTGATTCAGAGAAGGTACATTTTCGAGCCTGATGAGTGGAATATTGTGAAAAGTCTTTGAGAAATATTTGATCCCTAACCCTAACCTAGCAAAACCCGAAGCTAGGGTTAGGGTTTTATTCCCATTGAATGTAGACAGTTTTTGATGGCATGGCTGTGTTTTAGGGCTGAAAGGATACTTAGGAATATAGTTCTTTCAGTGTTTTCTAAACATTTTTTTCTGACGTATATGGCTGTATACAGTGCTTTGCCCCAAAAGGGAATGGTGTTGAATTGCCCTACAAGCAACAGTTCGAAAGAACCTGATTTAACTTTCAAACTCTTGCCATGGGCTTTGAAATGACAGGGATAGTAACAAATAAAGCCAAAATGTATTAGTTGTTTTGGACTTTTAGGCCTCTTAAGCCTTAACGTGCATTCATTTAGCGCTCTGTTCAACACAACAATTCCAATGAAAGAATACCTTTCAAAAATTAATTTGACCATTCCTGATACACTCTTTTGGTTTTGGCAGTGTTGTATTGTCATTTCAGACTAATATTTTGATTCAGAGAAGGTACATTTTCGAGCCAGATGAGTGGAATATTGTGAAAAGTCTTTGAGAAATATTTGAACCCTAACCCTAACCTAGCAAAACCCAAAGCTAGGGTTAGGGTTTTATTCCCATTGAATGTAGACAGTTTTTGATGGCATGGCTGTGTTTTAGGGCTGAAAAGATACTTAGGAATATAGTTCTTTCAGTGTTTTCTAAACATTTTTTTCTGACCTATATGGCTGTATACAGTGCTTTGCCCAAAATAGGAATGGTGTCTGAATTGCGCTACAAGCAACAGTTCGATAGAACCTGATTTAACTTTCAAACTCTTGCCATGGGCTTTGAATTGACAGGGATAGTAACAAGTAAAGCCAAAATGTATTAGTTGTTTTGGACTTTTAGGCCACTTAAGCCTTAACGTGCATTCATTTAGCACTCCGTTCAACACAACAATTCCAATGAAAGACTACCTTTCAAAAATTAATTTGACCATTCCTGATACACTCTTTTGGTTTTGGCAGTGTTGTATTTTCATTTCAGACTAATATTTTGATTCAGAGAAGGTACATTTTCGAGCCAGATGAGTGGAATATTGTGAAAAGTCTTTGAGAAATATTTAAACCCTAACCCTAACCTAGCAAAACCCGAAGCTAGAATTAGGGTTTTATTCCCATTGAATGTAGACCGTTTTTGATGGCATGGCTGTGTGTTAGGGCTGAAAGGATAATTAGCAATATAGTTCATACAGTGTTTTCTAAACATTTTTTTCTGACCTATATGGCTGTATACAGTGTTTTGCCCAAAATAGGAATGGTGTCTGAATTGCCCTACAAGCAACAGTTCGAAAGAACCTGATTTTACTTTCAAACTCTTGTCATGGGCTTTGAAATGACAGGGATAGTAACAAATAAAGCCAAAATGTATTAGTTGTTTTGGACTTTTAGGCCACTTAAGCCTTAACGTGCATTCTTTTAGCGCTCCGTTCAACACAACAATTCCAATGAAAGAATACCTTTCAAAAATTAATTTGACCATTCCTGATACACTCTTTTGGTTTTGGCAGTGTTGTATTGTCATTTCGGACTAATATTTTGATTCAGAGAAGGTACATTTTCGAGCCTGATGAGTGGAATATTGTGAAAAGTCTTTGAGAAATATTTGATCCCTAACCCTAACCTAGCAAAACCCGAAGCTAGGGTTAGGGTTTTATTCCCATTGAATGTAGACAGTTTTTGATGGCATGGCTGTGTTTTAGGGCTGAAAGGATACTTAGGAATATAGTTCTTTCAGTGTTTTCTAAACATTTTTTTCTGACGTATATGGCTGTATACAGTGCTTTGCCCCAAAAGGGAATGGTGTCTGAATTGCCCTACAAGCAACAGTTCGAAAGAACCTGATTTAACTTTCAAACTCTTGCCATGGGCTTTGAAATGACAGGGATAGTAACAAATAAAGCCAAAATGTATTAGTTGTTTTGGACTTTTAGGCCACTTAAGCCTTAACGTACATTCATTTAGCGCTCCGTTCAACACAACAATTCCAATGAAAGTATACCTTTCAAAAATTAATTTGACCATTCCTGAAACACTCTTTTGGTTTTGGCAGTGATGTATTCTCATTTCAGACTAATATTTTGATTCAGAGAAGGTACATTTTCGAGCCAGATGAGTGGAATATTGTGAAAAGTCTTTGAGAAATATTTGAACCCTAACCCTAACCTAGCAAAACCCGAAGCTAGGGTTAGGGTTTTATTCCCATTGAATATAGACAGTTTTTGATGGCATGGCTGTGTTTTAGGGCTGAAAGGATACTTAGGAATATAGTTCTTTCAGTGTTTTCTAAACATTTTTTTCTGACCTATATGGCTGTATACAGTGCTTTGCCCAAAATAGGAATGGTGTCTGAATTGCCCTACAAGCAACAGTTCGAAAGAACCTGATTTAACTTTCAAACTCTTGCCATGGGCTTTGAAATGACAGGGATAGTAACAAATAAAGCCAAAATGATTTAGTTGTTTTGGACTTTTAGGCCTCTTAAGCCTTAACGTGCATTCATTTAGCGCTCCGTTCAACACAACAATTCCAATGAAAGAATACCTTTCAAAAATTAATTTGACCATTCCTGATACACTCTTTTGGTTTTGGCAGTGTTGTATTGTCATTTCGGACTAATATTTTGATTCAGAGAAGGTACATTTTCGAGCCTGATGAGTGGAATATTGTGAAAAGTCTTTGAGAAATATTTGAACCCTAACCCTAACCTAGCAAAACCCGAAGCTAGGGTTAGGGTTTTATTCCCATTGAATGTAGACAGTTTTTGATGGCATGGCTGTGTTTTAGGGCTGAAAGGATACTTAGGAATATAGTTCTTTCAGTGTTTTCTAAACATTTTTTTCTGACGTATATGGCTGTATACAGTGCTTTGCCCCAAAAGGGAATGGTGTCTGAATTGCCCTACAAGCAACAGTTCGAAAGAACCTGATTTAACTTTCAAACTCTTGCCATGGGCTTTGAAATGACAGGGATAGTAACAAATAAAGCCAAAATGTATTAGTTGTTTTGGACTTTTAGGCCTCTTAAGCCTTAACGTGCATTCATTTAGCGCTCCGTTCAACACAACAATTCCAATGAAAGAATACCTTTCAAAAATTAATTTGACCATACCTGATACACTCTTTTGGTTTTGGCAGTGTTGTATTGTCATTTCGGACTAATATTTTGATTCAGAGAAGGTACATTTTCGAGCCTGATGAGTGGAATATTGTGAAAAGTCTTTGAGAAATATTTGAACCCTAACCCTAACCTACCAAAACCCGAAGCTAGGGTTAGGGTTTTATTCCCATTGAATGTAGACAGTTTTTGATGGCATGGCTGTGTTTTAGGGCTGAAAGGATACTTAGGAATATAGTTCTTTCAGTGTTTTCTAAACATTTTTTTCTGACCTATATGACTGTATACAGTGCTTTGCACCAAAAAGGAATGGTGTCTGAATTGCCCTACAAGCAACAGTTCGAAAGAACCTGATTTAACTTTCAAACTCTTGCCATGGGCTTTGAAATGACAGGGATAGTAACAAGTAAAGCCAAAATGTATTAGTTGTTTTGGAGTTTTAGGCCACTTAAGCCTTAACGTACATTCATTTAGCGCTCCGTTCAACACAACAATTCCAATGAAAGAATACCTTTCAAAAATTAATTTGACCATCCCTGATACAGTCTTTTGGTTTTGGCAGTGTTGTATTGTCATTTCGGACTAATATTTTGATTCAGAGAAGGTACATTTTCGAGCCTGATGAGTGGAATATTGTGAAAAGTCTTTGAGAAATATTTGAACCCTAACCCTAACCTAGCAAAACTCGAAGCTAGGGTTAGGGTTTTATTCCCATTGAATGTAGACAGTTTTTGATGGCATGGCTGTGTTTTAGGGCTGAAAGGATACTTAGGAATATAGGTCTTTCAGTGTTTTCTAAACATTTTTTTCTGACCTATATGGCTGTATACAGTGCTTTGCCCCAAAAAGGAATGGTGTCTGAATTGCCCTACAAGCAACAGTTCGAAAGAACCTGATTTAACTTTCAAACTCTTGCCATGGGCTTTGAAATGACAGGGATAGTAACAAATAAAGCCAAAATGTATTAGTTGTTTTGGACTTTTAGGCCTCTTAAGCCTTAACGTGCATTCATTTAGCGCTCCGTTCAACACAACAATTCCAATGAAAGAATACCTTTCAAAAATTAATTTGACCATTCCTGATACACTCTTTTGGTTTTGGTAGTGTTGTATTGTCATTTCGGACTAATATTTTGATTCAGAGAAGGTACATTATCGAGCCAGATGAGTGGAATATTGTGAAAAGTCTTTGAGAAATATTTGAACCCTAACCCTAACCTAGCAAAACCCGAAGCTAGGGTTAGGGTTTTATTCCCATTGAATGTAGACAGTTTTTGATGGCATGGCTGTGTTTTAGGGCTGAAAGGATACTTAGGAATATAGTTCTTTCAGTGTTTTCTAAACATTTTTTTCTGACCTATATGGCTGTATACAGTGCTTTGCCCAAAATAGGAATGGTGTCTGAATTGCCCTATAAGCAACAGTTCGAAAGAACCTGATTTAACTTTCAAACTCTTGTCATGGGCTTTGAAATGACAGGGATAGTAACAAATAAAGCCAAAATGTATTAGTTGTTTTGGACTTTTAGGCCACTTAAGCCTTAACGTGCATTCATTTAGCGCTCCGTTCAACACAACAATTCCAATGAAAGAATACCTTTCAAAAATTAATTTGACCATTCCTGATACACTCTTTTGGTTTCGGTAGTGTTGTATTGTCATTTCAGACTAATATTTTGATTCAGAGAAGGTACATTATCGAGCCATATGAATGGAATATTGTGAAAAGTCTTTGAGAAATATTTGAACCCTAACCCTAACCTAGCAAAACTCGAAGCTAGGGTTAGGGTTTTATTCCCATTGAATGTAGACAGTTTTTGATGGCATGGCTGTGTTTTAGGGCTGAAAGGATACTTAGGAATATAGTTCTTTCAGTGTTTTCTAAACTTTTTTTTCTGACCTATATGGCTGTATACAGTGCTTTGCCCAAAATAGGAATGGTGTCTGAATTGCCCTACAAGCAACAGTTCGAAAGAACCTGATTAAACTTTCAAACTCTTGTCATGGGCTTTGAAATGACAGGGATCGTGACAAATAAAGCCAAAATGTATTAGTTGTTTTGGACTTTTAGGCCACTTAAGCCTTAACGTACATTCATTTAGCGCTCCGTTCAACACAACAATTCCAATGAAAGTTTACCTTTCAAAAATAATTTGACCATTCCTGATACACTCTTTTGGTTTTGGGAGTGTTGTATTGTCATTTCAGACTAATATTTTGATTCAGAGAAGGTACATTTTCGAACCAGATGAGTTTAATATTGTGAAAAGTCTTTGAGAAATATTTGAACCCTAACCCTAACCTAGCAAAACCCGAAGCTAGGGTTAGGGTTTTATTCCCATTGAATGTAGACAGTTTTTGATGGCATTGTTGTGTTTTAGGGCTGAAAGGATACTTAGGAATATAGTTCTTTCAGTGTTTTCTAAACATTCTTTTCTGACCTATATGGCTGTATACAGTGCTTTGCCCAAAATAGGAATGGTGTCTGAATTGCCCTACAAGCAACAGTTCGAAAGAACCTGATTCAACTTTCAAACTCTTGTCATGGGCTTTGAAATGACAGGGATAGTAACACATAAAGCCAAAATGTATTAGTTGTTTTGGACTTTTAGGCCACTTAAGCCTTAACGTGCATTCATTTAGCGCTCCGTTCAACACAACAATTCCAATGAAAGAATACCTTTCAAAAATTAATTTGACCATTCCTGATACACTCTTTTGGTTTTGGTAGTGTTGTATTGTCATTTCAGACTAATATTTTGATTCAGAGAAGGTACATTTTCGAGCCAGATGAGTTTAATATTGTGAAAAGTCTTTGAGAAATATTTGAACCCTAACCCTAACCTAGCAAAACCCGAAGCTAGGGTTAGGGTTTTATTCCCATTGAATGTAGACAGTTTTTGATGGCATGGCTGTGTTTTAGGGCTGAAAGGATACTTTGGAATATAGTTCTTTCAGTGTTTTCTAAACATTTTTTTCTGACCTATATGGCTGTATACAGTGCTTTGCCCAAAATAGGAATGGTGTCTGAATTGCCCTATAAGCAACAGTTCGAAAGAACCTGATTTAACTTTCAAACTCTTGCCATGGGCTTTGAAATGACAGGGATAGTAACAAATAAAGCCAAAATGTATTAGTTGTTTTGGACTTTTAGGCCACTTAAGCCTTAACGTGCATTCATTTAGCGCTCCGTTCAACACAACAATTCCAATGAAAGAATACCTTTCAAAAATTAATTTGACCATTCCTGATGCACTCTTTTGGTTTTGGTAGTGTTGTATTGTCATTTCAGACTAATATTTTGATTCAGAGAAGGTACATTATCGAGCCATATGAATGGAATATTGTGAAAAGTCTTTGAGAAATATTTGAACCCTAACCCTAACCTAGCAAAACCCGAAGCTAGGGTTAGGGTTTTATTCCCATTGAATGTAGACAGTTTTTGATGGCATGGCTGTGTTTTAGGGCTGAAAGGATACTTAGGAATATAGTTCTTTCAGTGTTTTCTAAACATTTTTTTCTGACCTATATGGCTGTATACAGTGCTTTGCCCAAAATAGGAATGGTGTCTGAATTGCCCTACAAGCAACAGTTCGAAAGAACCTGATTCAACTTTCAAACTCTTGTCATGGGCTTTGAAATGACAGGGATAGTGACACATAAAGCCAAAATGTATTAGTTGTTTTGGACTTTTAGGCCACTTAAGCCTTAAAGTGCATTCATTTAGCGCTCCGTTCAACACAACAATTCCAATGAAAGAATACCTTTCAAAAATTAATTTGACCATTCCTGATACACTCTTTTGGTTTTGGTAGTGTTGTATTGTCATTTCAGACTAATATTTTGATTCAGAGAAGGTACATTTTCGAGCCAGATGAGTTTAATATTGTGAAAAGTCTTTGAGAAATATTTGAACCCTAACCCTAACCTAGCAAAACCCGAAGCTAGGGTTAGGGTTTTATTCCCATTGAATGTAGACAGTTTTTGATGGCATGGCTGTGTTTTAGGGCTGAAAGGATACTTTGGAATATAGTTCTTTCAGTGTTTTCTAAACATTTTTTTCTGACCTATATGGCTGTATACAGTGCTTTGCCCAAAATAGGAATGGTGTCTGAATTGCCCTATTAGCAACAGTTCGAAAGAACCTGATTTAACTTTCAAACTCTTGCCATGGGCTTTGAAATGACAGGGATAGTAACAAATAAAGCCAAAATGTATTAGTTGTTTTGGACTTTTAGGCCACTTAAGCCTTAACGTGCATTCATTTTGCGCTCCGTTCAACACAACAATTCCAATGAAAGAATACCTTTCAAAAATTAATTTGACCATTCCTGATGCACTCTTTTGGTTTTGGTAGTGTTGTATTGTCATTTCAGACTAATATTTTGATTCAGAGAAGGTACATTATCGAGCCATATGAATGGAATATTGTGAAAAGTCTTTGAGAAATATTTGAACCCTAACCCTAACCTAGCAAAACCCGAAGCTAGGGTTAGGGTTTTATTCCCATTGAATGTAGACAGTTTTTGATGGCATGGCTGTGTTTTAGGGCTGAAAGGATACTTAGGAATATAGTTCTTTCAGTGTTTTCTAAACATTTTTTTCTGACCTATATGGCTGTATACAGTGCTTTGCCCAAAATAGGAATGGTGTCTGAATTGCCCTACAAGCAACAGTTCGAAAGAACCTGATTAAACTTTCAAACTCTTGTCATGGGCTTTGAAATGACAGGGATAGTGACAAATAAAGCCAAAATGTATTAGTTGTTTTGGACTTTTAGGCCACTTAAGCCTTAACGTACATTCATTTAGCGCTCCGTTCAACACAACAATTCCAATGAAAGTTTACCTTTCAAAAATTAATTTGACCATTCCTGATACACTCTTTTAGTTTTGGCAGTGTTGTATTGCCATTTCAGACTAATATTTTGATTCAGAGAAGGTACATTTTCGAGCCAGATGAGTGGAATATTGTGAAAAGTCTTTGAGAAATATTTGAACCCTAACCCTAACCTAGCAAAACCCGAAGCTAGGGTTAGGGTTTTATTCCTATTGAATGTAGACAGTTTTTGATGGCATGGCTGTGTTTTAGGGCTGAAAGGATACTTAGGAATATAGTTCTTTCAGCGTTTTCTAAACATTTTTTTTCTGACCTATATGGCTGTATACAGTGCTTTGCCCAAAATAGGAATGGTGTCTGAATTGCCCTACAAGCAACAGTTCGAAAGAACCTGATTTTACTTTCAAACTCTTGCCATGGGCTTTGAAATGACAGGGATAGTAACAAGTAAAGCCAAAATGTATTAGTTGTTTTGGAGTTTTAGGCCACTTAAGCCTTAACGTACATTCATTTAGCGCTCCGTTCAACACAACAATTCCAATGAAAGAATACCTTTCAAAAATTAATTTGACCATCCCTGATACAGTCTTTTGGTTTTGGCAGTGTTGTATTGTCATTTCGGACTAATATTTTGATTCAGAGAAGGTACATTTTCGAGCCTGATGAGTGGAATATTGTGAAAAGTCTTTGAGAAATATTTGAACCCTAACCCTAACCTAGCAAAACTCGAAGCTAGGGTTAGGGTTTTATTCCCATTGAATGTAGACAGTTTTTGATGGCATGGCTGTGTTTTAGGGCTGAAAGGATACTTAGGAATATAGGTCTTTCAGTGTTTTCTAAACATTTTTTTCTGACCTATATGGCTGTATACAGTGCTTTGCCCCAAAAAGGAATGGTGTCTGAATTGCCCTACAAGCAACAGTTCGAAAGAACCTGATTTAACTTTCAAACTCTTGCCATGGGCTTTGAAATGACAGGGATAGTAACAAATAAAGCCAAAATGTATTAGTTGTTTTGGACTTTTAGGCCTCTTAAGCCTTAACGTGCATTCATTTAGCGCTCCGTTCAACACAACAATTCCAATGAAAGAATACCTTTCAAAAATTAATTTGACCATTCCTGATACACTCTTTTGGTTTTGGTAGTGTTGTATTGTCATTTCGGACTAATATTTTGATTCAGAGAAGGTACATTATCGAGCCAGATGAGTGGAATATTGTGAAAAGTCTTTGAGAAATATTTGAACCCTAACCCTAACCTAGCAAAACCCGAAGCTAGGGTTAGGGTTTTATTCCCATTGAATGTAGACAGTTTTTGATGGCATGGCTGTGTTTTAGGGCTGAAAGGATACTTAGGAATATAGTTCTTTCAGTGTTTTCTAAACATTTTTTTCTGACCTATATGGCTGTATACAGTGCTTTGCCCAAAATAGGAATGGTGTCTGAATTGCCCTATAAGCAACAGTTCGAAAGAACCTGATTTAACTTTCAAACTCTTGTCATGGGCTTTGAAATGACAGGGATAGTAACAAATAAAGCCAAAATGTATTAGTTGTTTTGGACTTTTAGGCCACTTAAGCCTTAACGTGCATTCATTTAGCGCTCCGTTCAACACAACAATTCCAATGAAAGAATACCTTTCAAAAATTAATTTGACCATTCCTGATACACTCTTTTGGTTTCGGTAGTGTTGTATTGTCATTTCAGACTAATATTTTGATTCAGAGAAGGTACATTATCGAGCCATATGAATGGAATATTGTGAAAAGTCTTTGAGAAATATTTGAACCCTAACCCTAACCTAGCAAAACCCGAAGCTAGGGTTAGGGTTTTATTCCCATTGAATGTAGACAGTTTTTGATGGCATGGCTGTGTTTTAGGGCTGAAAGGATACTTAGGAATATAGTTCTTTCAGTGTTTTCTAAACATTTTTTTCTGACGTATATGGCTGTATACAGTGCTTTGCCCCAAAAGGGAATGGTGTCTGAATTGCCCTACAAGCAACAGTTCGAAAGAACCTGATTTAACTTTCAAACTCTTGCCATGGGCTTTGAAATGACAGGGATAGTAACAAATAAAGCCAAAATGTATTAGTTGTTTTGGACTTTTAGGCCTCTTAAGCCTTAACGTGCATTCATTTAGCGCTCCGTTCAACACAACAATTCCAATGAAAGAATACCTTTCAAAAATTAATTTGACCATACCTGATACACTCTTTTGGTTTTGGCAGTGTTGTATTGTCATTTCGGACTAATATTTTGATTCAGAGAAGGTACATTTTCGAGCCTGATGAGTGGAATATTGTGAAAAGTCTTTGAGAAATATTTGAACCCTAACCCTAACCTACCAAAACCCGAAGCTAGGGTTAGGGTTTTATTCCCATTGAATGTAGACAGTTTTTGATGGCATGGCTGTGTTTTAGGGCTGAAAGGATACTTAGGAATATAGTTCTTTCAGTGTTTTCTAAACATTTTTTTCTGACCTATATGACTGTATACAGTGCTTTGCACCAAAAAGGAATGGTGTCTGAATTGCCCTACAAGCAACAGTTCGAAAGAACCTGATTTAACTTTCAAACTCTTGCCATGGGCTTTGAAATGACAGGGATAGTAACAAGTAAAGCCAAAATGTATTAGTTGTTTTGGAGTTTTAGGCCACTTAAGCCTTAACGTACATTCATTTAGCGCTCCGTTCAACACAACAATTCCAATGAAAGAATACCTTTCAAAAATTAATTTGACCATCCCTGATACAGTCTTTTGGTTTTGGCAGTGTTGTATTGTCATTTCGGACTAATATTTTGATTCAGAGAAGGTACATTTTCGAGCCTGATGAGTGGAATATTGTGAAAAGTCTTTGAGAAATATTTGAACCCTAACCCTAACCTAGCAAAACTCGAAGCTAGGGTTAGGGTTTTATTCCCATTGAATGTAGACAGTTTTTGATGGCATGGCTGTGTTTTAGGGCTGAAAGGATACTTAGGAATATAGGTCTTTCAGTGTTTTCTAAACATTTTTTTCTGACCTATATGGCTGTATACAGTGCTTTGCCCCAAAAAGGAATGGTGTCTGAATTGCCCTACAAGCAACAGTTCGAAAGAACCTGATTTAACTTTCAAACTCTTGCCATGGGCTTTGAAATGACAGGGATAGTAACAAATAAAGCCAAAATGTATTAGTTGTTTTGGACTTTTAGGCCTCTTAAGCCTTAACGTGCATTCATTTAGCGCTCCGTTCAACACAACAATTCCAATGAAAGAATACCTTTCAAAAATTAATTTGACCATTCCTGATACACTCTTTTGGTTTTGGTAGTGTTGTATTGTCATTTCGGACTAATATTTTGATTCAGAGAAGGTACATTATCGAGCCAGATGAGTGGAATATTGTGAAAAGTCTTTGAGAAATATTTGAACCCTAACCCTAACCTAGCAAAACCCGAAGCTAGGGTTAGGGTTTTATTCCCATTGAATGTAGACAGTTTTTGATGGCATGGCTGTGTTTTAGGGCTGAAAGGATACTTAGGAATATAGTTCTTTCAGTGTTTTCTAAACATTTTTTTCTGACCTATATGGCTGTATACAGTGCTTTGCCCAAAATAGGAATGGTGTCTGAATTGCCCTACAAGCAACAGTTCGAAAGAACCTGATTCAACTTTCAAACTCTTGTCATGGGCTTTGAAATGACAGGGATAGTAACACATAAAGCCAAAATGTATTAGTTGTTTTGGACTTTTAGGCCACTTAAGCCTTAACGTGCATTCATTTAGCGCTCCGTTCAACACAACAATTCCAATGAAAGAATACCTTTCAAAAATTAATTTGACCATTCCTGATACACTCTTTTGGTTTTGGCAGTGTTGTATTGTCATTTCAGACTAATATTTTGATTCAGAGAAGGTATATTTTCGAACCAGATGAGTTTAATATTGTGAAAAGTCTTTGAGAAATATTTGAACCCTAACCCTAACCTAGCAAAACCCGAAGCTAGGGTTAGGGTTTTATTCCCATTGAATGTAGACAGTTTTTGATGGCATTGTTGTGTTTTAGGGCTGAAAGGATACTTAGGAATATAGTTCTTTCAGTATTTTCTAAACATTCTTTTCTGACCTATATGGCTGTATACAGTGCTTTGCCCAAAATAGGAATGGTGTCTGAATTGCCCTACAAGCAACAGTTCGAAAGAACCTGATTCAACTTTCAAACTCTTGTCATGGGCTTTGAAATGACAGGGATAGTAACACATAAAGACAAAATGTATTAGTTGTTTTGGACTTTTAGGCCACTTAAGCCTTAAAGTGCATTCATTTAGCGCTCCGTTCAACACAACAATTCCAATGAAAGAATACCTTTCAAAAATTAATTTGACCATTCCTGATACACTCTTTTGGTTTTGGTAGTGTTGTATTGTCATTTCAGACTAATATTTTGATTCAGAGAAGGTACATTTTCGAGCCAGATGAGTTTAATATTGTGAAAAGTCTTTGAGAAATATTTGAACCCTAACCCTAACCTAGCAAAACCCGAAGCTAGGGTTAGGGTTTTATTCCCATTGAATGTAGACAGTTTTTGATGGCATGGCTGTGTTTTAGGGCTGAAAGGATACTTTGGAATATAGTTCTTTCAGTGTTTTCTAAACATTTTTTTCTGACCTATATGGCTGTATACAGTGCTTTGCCCAAAATAGGAATGGTGTCTGAATTGCCCTATTAGCAACAGTTCGAAAGAACCTGATTTAACTTTCAAACTCTTGCCATGGGCTTTGAAATGACAGGGATAGTAACAAATAAAGCCAAAATGTATTAGTTGTTTTGGACTTTTAGGCCACTTAAGCCTTAACGTGCATTCATTTTGCGCTCCGTTCAACACAACAATTCCAATGAAAGAATACCTTTCAAAAATTAATTTGACCATTCCTGATGCACTCTTTTGGTTTTGGTAGTGTTGTATTGTCATTTCAGACTAATATTTTGATTCAGAGAAGGTACATTATCGAGCCATATGAATGGAATATTGTGAAAAGTCTTTGAGAAATATTTGAACCCTAACCCTAACCTAGCAAAACCCGAAGCTAGGGTTAGGGTTTTATTCCCATTGAATGTAGACAGTTTTTGATGGCATGGCTGTGTTTTAGGGCTGAAAGGATACTTAGGAATATAGTTCTTTCAGTGTTTTCTAAACATTTTTTTCTGACCTATATGGCTGTATACAGTGCTTTGCCCAAAATAGGAATGGTGTCTGAATTGCCCTACAAGCAACAGTTCGAAAGAACCTGATTAAACTTTCAAACTCTTGTCATGGGCTTTGAAATGACAGGGATAGTGACAAATAAAGCCAAAATGTATTAGTTGTTTTGGACTTTTAGGCCACTTAAGCCTTAACGTACATTCATTTAGCGCTCCGTTCAACACAACAATTCCAATGAAAGTTTACCTTTCAAAAATTAATTTGACCATTCCTGATACACTCTTTTAGTTTTGGCAGTGTTGTATTGCCATTTCAGACTAATATTTTGATTCAGAGAAGGTACATTTTCGAGCCAGATGAGTGGAATATTGTGAAAAGTCTTTGAGAAATATTTGAACCCTAACCCTAACCTAGCAAAACCCGAAGCTAGGGTTAGGGTTTTATTCCTATTGAATGTAGACAGTTTTTGATGGCATGGCTGTGTTTTAGGGCTGAAAGGATACTTAGGAATATAGTTCTTTCAGCGTTTTCTAAACATTTTTTTTCTGACCTATATGGCTGTATACAGTGCTTTGCCCAAAATAGGAATGGTGTCTGAATTGCCCTACAAGCAACAGTTCGAAAGAACCTGATTTAACTTTCAAACTCTTGTCATGGGCTTTGAAATGACAGGGATAGTGACAAATAAAGCCAAAATGTATTAGTTGTTTTGGACTTTTAGTCCACTTAAGCCTTAACGTACATTTATTTAGCGCTCCGTTCAACACAACAATTCCAATGAAAGTTTACCTTTCAAAAATTAATTTGACCATTCCTGATACACTCTTTTGGTTTTGGCAGTGTTGTATTGTCATTTCAGACTAATATTTTGATTCAGAGAAGGTACATTTTCGAACCAGATGAGTTTAATATTGTGAAAAGTCTTTGAGAAATATTTGAACCCTAACCCTAACCGAGCAAAACCCGAAGCTAGGGTTAGGGTTTTATTCCCATTGAATGTAGACAGTTTTTGATGGCATTGTTGTGTTTTAGGGCTGAAAGGATACTTAGGAATATAGTTCTTTCAGTGTTTTCTAAACATTTTTTTCTGACCTATATGGCTGTATACAGTGCTTTGCCCAAAATAGGAATGGTGTCTGAATTGCCCTACAAGCAACAGTTCGAAAGAACCTGATTCAACTTTCAAACTCTTGTCATGGGCTTTGAAATGACAGGGATAGTAACACATAAAGCCAAAATGTATTAGTTGTTTTGGACTTTTAGGCCACTTAAGCCTTAACGTGCATTCATTTAGCGCTCCGTTCAACACAACAATTCCAATGAAAGAATACCTTTCAAAAATTAATTTGACCATTCCTGATACACTCTTTTGGTTTTGGTAGTGTTGTATTGCCATTTCAGACTAATATTTTGATTCAGAGAAGGTACATTTTCGAGCCAGATGAGTGGAATATTGTGAAAAGTCTTTGAGAAATATTTGAACCCTAACCCTAACCTAGCAAAACCCGAAGCTAGGGTTAGGGTTTTATTCCCATTGAATGTAGACAGTTTTTGATGGCATGGCTGTGTTTTAGGGCTGAAAGGATACTTAGGAATATAGTTCTTTCAGTGTTTTCTAAACATTTTTTTTCTGACCTATATGGCTGTATACAGTGCTTTGCCCAAAATAGGAATGGTGTCTGAATTGCCCTACAAGCAACAGTTCGAAAGAACCTGATTTAACTTTCAAACTCTTGTCATGGGCTTTGAAATGACAGGGATAGTAACACATAAAGCCAAAATGTATTAGTTGTTTTGGACTTTTAGGCCACTTAAGCCTTAACGTGCATTCATTTAGCGCTCCGTTCAACACAACAATTCCAATGAAAGAATACCTTTCAAAAATTAATTTGACCATTCCTGATACACTCTTTTGGTTTTGGTAGTGTTGTATTGCCATTTCAGACTAATATTTTGATTCAGAGAAGGTACATTTTCGAGCCAGATGAGTGGAATATTGTGAAAAGTCTTTGAGAAATATTTGAACCCTAACCCTAACCTAGCAAAACCCGAAGCTAGGGTTAGGGTTTTATTCCCATTGAATGTAGACAGTTTTTGATGGCATGGCTGTGTTTTAGGGCTGAAAGGATACTTAGGAATATAGTTCTTTCAGTGTTTTCTAAACATTTTTTTTCTGACGTATATGGCTGTATACAGTGCTTTGCCCAAAATAGGAATGGTGTCTGAATTGCCCTACAAGCAACAGTTCGAAAGAACCTGATTTAACTTTCAAACTCTTGTCATGGGCTTTGAAATGACAGGGATAGTGACAAATAAAGCCAAAATGTATTAGTTGTTTTGGACTTTTAGGCCACTTAAGCCTTAACGTACATTCATTTAGCGCTCCGTTCAACACAACAATTCCAATGAAAGTTTACCTTTCAAAAATTAATTTGACCATTCCTGATACACTCTTTTGGTTTTGGCAGTGTTGTATTGTCATTTCAGACTAATATTTTGATTCAGAGAAGGTACATTTTCGAACCAGATGAGTTTAATATTGTGAAAAGTCTTTGAGAAATATTTGAACCCTAACCATAACCTAGCAAAACCCGAAGCTAGGGTTAGGGTTTTATTCCCATTGAATGTAGACAGTTTTTGATGGCATGGCTGTGTTTTAGGGCTGAAAGGATACTTTGGAATATAGTTCTTTCAGTGTTTTCTAAACATTTTTTTCTGACCTATATGGCTGTATACAGTGCTTTGCCCAAAATAGGAATGGTGTCTGAATTGCCCTATAAGCAACAGTTCGAAAGAACCTGATTTAACTTTCAAACTCTTGCCATGGGCTTTGAAATGACAGGGATAGTAACAAATAAAGCCAAAATGTATTAGTTGTTTTGGACTTTTAGGCCACTTAAGCCTTAACGTGCATTCATTTAGCGCTCCGTTCAACACAACAATTCCAATGAAAGAATACCTTTCAAAAATTAATTTGACCATTCCTGATGCACTCTTTTGGTTTTGGTAGTGTTGTATTGTCATTTCAGACTAATATTTTGATTCAGAGAAGGTACATTATCGAGCCATATGAATGGAATATTGTGAAAAGTCTTTGAGAAATATTTGAACCCTAACCCTAACCTAGCAAAACCCGAAGCTAGGGTTAGGGTTTTATTCCCATTGAATGTAGACAGTTTTTGATGGCATGGCTGTGTTTTAGGGCTGAAAGGATACTTAGGAATATAGTTCTTTCAGTGTTTTCTAAACATTTTTTTCTGACCTATATGGCTGTATACAGTGCTTTGCCCAAAATAGGAATGGTGTCTGAATTGCCCTACAAGCAACAGTTCGAAAGAACCTGATTAAACTTTCAAACTCTTGTCATGGGCTTTGAAATGACAGGGATAGTGACAAATAAAGCCAAAATGTATTAGTTGTTTTGGACTTTTAGGCCACTTAAGCCTTAACGTACATTCATTTAGCGCTCCGTTCAACACAACAATTCCAATGAAAGTTTACCTTTCAAAAATTAATTTGACCATTCCTGATACACTCTTTTGGTTTTGGCAGTGTTGTATTGTCATTTCAGACTAATATTTTGATTCAGAGAAGGTACCTTTTCGAACCAGATGAGTTTAATATTGTGAAAAGTCTTTGAGAAATATTTGAACCCTAACCCTAACCTAGCAAAACCCGATGCTAGGGTTAGGGTTTTATTCCCATTGAATGTAGACAGTTTTTGATGGCATTGTTGTGTTTTAGGGCTGAACGGATACTTAGGAATATAGTTCTTTCAGTGTTTTCTAAACATTTTTTTCTGACCTATATGGCTGTATACAGTGCTTTGCCCAAAATAGGAATGGTGTCTGAATTGCCCTACAAGCAACAGTTCGAAAGAACCTGATTCAACTTTCAAACTCTTGTCATGGGCTTTGAAATGACAGGCATAGTAACAAATAAAGCCAAAATGTATTAGTTGTTTTGGACTTTTAGGCCACTTAAGCCTTAACGTACATTCATTTAGCGCTCCGTTCAACACAACAATTCCAATGAAAGTTTACCTTTCAAAAATTAATTTGACCATTCCTGATACACTCTTTTGGTTTTGGCAGTGTTGTATTGTCATTTCAGACTAATATTTTGATTCAGAGAAGGTACATTTTCGAACCAGATGAGTTTAATATTGTGAAAAGTCTTTGAGAAATATTTGAACCCTAACCCTAACCTAGCAAAACCCCAAGCTAGGGTTAGGGTTTTATTCCCATTGAATGTAGACAGTTTTTGATGGCATGGCTGTGTTTTAGGGCTGAAAGGATACTTTGGAATATAGTTCTTTCAGTGTTTTCTAAACATTTTTTTCTGACCTATATGGCTGTATACAGTGCTTTGCCCAAAATAGGAATGGTGTCTGAATTGCCCTATAAGCAACAGTTCGAAAGAACCTGATTTAACTTTCAAACTCTTGCCATGGGCTTTGAAATGACAGGGATAGTAACAAATAAAGCCAAAATGTATTAGTTGTTTTGGACTTTTAGGCCACTTAAGCCTTAACGTGCATTCATTTAGCGCTCCGTTCAACACAACAATTCCAATGAAAGAATACCTTTCAAAAATTAATTTGACCACTCCTGATACACTCTTTTGGTTTTGGCAGTGTTGTATTGTCATTTCAGACTAATATTTTGATTCAGAGAAGGTACATTTTCGAGCCAGATGAGTGGAATATTGTGAAAAGTCTTTGAGAAATATTTGAACCCTAACCCTAACCTAGCAAAACCCGAAGCTAGGGTTAGGGTTTTATTCCCATTGAATGTAGACAGTTTTTGATGGCATGGCTGTGTTTTAGGGCTGAAAGGATACTTAGGAATAAAGTTCTTTCAGTGTTTTCTAAACATTTTTTTCTGACCTATATGGCTGTATACAGTGCTTTGCCCCAAAAAGGAATGGTGTCTGAATTGCCCTACAAGCAACAGTTCGAAAGAACCTGATTTAACTTTCAAACTCTTGCCATGGGCTTTGAAATGACAGGGATAGTAACAAGTAAAGCCAAAATGTATTAGTTGTTTTGGACTTTTAGGCCACTTAAGCATTAACGTGCATTAATTTCGCACTCCGTTCAACACAACAATTCCAATGACAGTATACCTTTCAGAAATTAATTTGACCATTCCTGATACACTCTTTTGGTTTTGGCAGTGTTGTATTGTCATTTCGGACTAATATTTTGATTCAGAGAAGTTACATTTTCGAGCCTGATGAGTGGAATATTGTGAAAAGTCTTTGAGGAATATTTGAACCCTAACCCTAACCTAGCAAAACCCGAAGCTAGGGTTAGGGTTTTATTCCCATTGAATGTAGACAGTTTTTGATGGTATGGCTGTGTTTTAGGGCTGAAAGGATACTTAGGAATATAGTTCTTTCAGTGTTTTCTAAACATTTTTTTCTGACCTATTTAGCTGTATACAGTGCTTTGCCCAAAATAGGAATGGTGTCTGAATTGCCCTACAAGCAACAGTTCGAAAGAACCTGATTTAACTTTCAAACTCTTGCCATGGGCTTTGAATTGACAGGGATAGTAACAAGTAAAGCCAAAATGTATTAGTTGTTTTGGACTTTTAGGCCACTTAAGCCTTAACGTGCATTCATTTAGCACTCCGTTCAACACAACAATTCCAATGAAAGAATACCTTTCAAAAATTAATTTGACCATTCCTGATACACTCTTTTGGTTTTGGCAGTGTTGTATTGTCATTTCAGACTAATATTTTGATTCAGAGAAGGTACATTTTCGAGCCAGATGAGTGGAATATTGTGAAAAGTCTTTGAGAAATATTTGAACCCTAACCCTAACCTAGCAAAACCCAAAGCTAGGGTTAGGGTTTTATTCCCATTGAATGTAGACAGTTTTTGATGGCATGGCTGTGTTTTAGGGCTGAAAAGATACTTAGGAATATAGTTCTTTCAGTGTTTTCTAAACATTTTTTTCTGACCTATATGGCTGTATACAGTGCTTTGCCCAAAATAGCAATGGTGTCTGAATTGCCCTACAAGCAACAGTTCGATAGAACCTGATTTAACTTTCAAACTCTTGCCATGGGCTTTGAATTGACAGGGATAGTAACAAGTAAAGCCAAAATGTATTAGTTGTTTTGGACTTTTAGGCCACTTAAGCCTTAACGTGCATTCATTTAGCGCTCCGTTCAACACAACAATTCCAATGAAAGACTACCTTTCAAAAATTAATTTGACCATTCCTGATACACTCTTTTGGTTTTGGCAGTGTTGTATTTTCATTTCAGACTAATATTTTGATTCAGAGAAGGTACATTTTCGAGCCAGATGAGTGGAATATTGTGAAAAGTCTTTGAGAAATATTTAAACCCTAACCCTAACCTAGCAAAACCCGAAGCTAGAATTAGGGTTTTATTCCCATTGAATGTAGACCGTTTTTGATGGCATGGCTGTGTGTTAGGGCTGAAAGGATAATTAGCAATATAGTTCATACAGTGTTTTCTAAACATTTTTTTCTGACCTATATGGCTGTATACAGTGTTTTGCCCAAAATAGGAATGGTGTCTGAATTGCCCTACAAGCAACAGTTCGAAAGAACCTGATTTTACTTTCAAACTCTTGTCATGGGCTTTGAAATGACAGGGATAGTAACAAATAAAGCCAAAATGTATTAGTTGTTTTGGACTTTTAGGCCACTTAAGCCTTAACGTGCATTCATTTAGCGCTCCGTTCAACACAACAATTCCAATGAAAGAATACCTTTCAAAAATTAATTTGACCAATCCTGATACACTCTTTTGGTTTTGGTAGTGTTGTATTGTCATTTCAGACTAATATTTTGATTCAGAGAAGGTACATTTTCGAGCCAGATGAGTGGAATATTGTGAAAAGTCTTTGAGAAATATTTGAACCCTAACCCTAACCTAGCAAAACCCGAAGCTAGGGTTAGGGTTTTATTCCCATTGAATGTAGACAGTTTTTGATGGCATGGCTGTGTTTTAGGGCTGAAAGGATACTTAGGAATATAGTTCTTTCAGTGTTTTCTAGACATTATTTTCTGACCTATATGGCTGTATACAGTGCTTTGCCCCAAAAGGGAAAGGTGTCTGAATTGCCCTACAAGCAACAGTTCGAAAGAACCTGATTTAACTTTCAAACTCTTGCCATGGGCTTTGAAATGACAGGGATAGTAACAAATAAAGCCAAAATGTATTAGTTGTTTTGGACTTTTAGGCCTCTTAAGCCTTAACGTGCATTCATTTAGCGCTCCGTTCAACACAACAATTCCAATGAAAGAATACCTTTCAAAAATTAATTTGACCATTCCTGATACACTCTTTTGGTTTTGGCAGTGTTGTATTGTCATTTCGGACTAATATTTTGATTCAGAGAAGGTACATTTTCGAGCCTGATGAGTGGAATATTGTGAAAAGTCTTTGAGAAATATTTGATCCCTAACCCTAACCTAGCAAAACCCGAAGCTAGGGTTAGGGTTTTATTCCCATTGAATGTAGACAGTTTTTGATGGCATGGCTGTGTTTTAGGGCTGAAAGGATACTTAGGAATATAGTTCTTTCAGTGTTTTCTAAACATTTTTTTCTGACGTATATGGCTGTATACAGTGCTTTGCCCCAAAAGGGAATGGTGTTGAATTGCCCTACAAGCAACAGTTCGAAAGAACCTGATTTAACTTTCAAACTCTTGCCATGGGCTTTGAAATGACAGGGATAGTAACAAATAAAGCCAAAATGTATTAGTTGTTTTGGACTTTTAGGCCTCTTAAGCCTTAACGTGCATTCATTTAGCGCTCTGTTCAACACAACAATTCCAATGAAAGAATACCTTTCAAAAATTAATTTGACCATTCCTGATACACTCTTTTGGTTTTGGCAGTGTTGTATTGTCATTTCAGACTAATATTTTGATTCAGAGAAGGTACATTTTCGAGCCAGATGAGTGGAATATTGTGAAAAGTCTTTGAGAAATATTTGAACCCTAACCCTAACCTAGCAAAACCCAAAGCTAGGGTTAGGGTTTTATTCCCATTGAATGTAGACAGTTTTTGATGGCATGGCTGTGTTTTAGGGCTGAAAAGATACTTAGGAATATAGTTCTTTCAGTGTTTTCTAAACATTTTTTTCTGACCTATATGGCTGTATACAGTGCTTTGCCCAAAATAGGAATGGTGTCTGAATTGCCCTACAAGCAACAGTTCGATAGAACCTGATTTAACTTTCAAACTCTTGCCATGGGCTTTGAATTGACAGGGATAGTAACAAGTAAAGCCAAAATGTATTAGTTGTTTTGGACTTTTAGGCCACTTAAGCCTTAACGTGCATTCATTTAGCACTCCGTTCAACACAACAATTCCAATGAAAGACTACCTTTCAAAAATTAATTTGACCATTCCTGATACACTCTTTTGGTTTTGGCAGTGTTGTATTTTCATTTCAGACTAATATTTTGATTCAGAGAAGGTACATTTTCGAGCCAGATGAGTGGAATATTGTGAAAAGTCTTTGAGAAATATTTAAACCCTAACCCTAACCTAGCAAAACCCGAAGCTAGAATTAGGGTTTTATTCCCATTGAATGTAGACCGTTTTTGATGGCATGGCTGTGTGTTAGGGCTGAAAGGATAATTAGCAATATAGTTCATACAGTGTTTTCTAAACATTTTTTTCTGACCTATATGGCTGTATACAGTGTTTTGCCCAAAATAGGAATGGTGTCTGAATTGCCCTACAAGCAACAGTTCGAAAGAACCTGATTTTACTTTCAAACTCTTGTCATGGGCTTTGAAATGACAGGGATAGTAACAAATAAAGCCAAAATGTATTAGTTGTTTTGGACTTTTAGGCCACTTAAGCCTTAACGTGCATTCATTTAGCGCTCCGTTCAACACAACAATTCCAATGAAAGAATACCTTTCAAAAATTAATTTGACCATTCCTGATACACTCTTTTGGTTTTGGCAGTGTTGTATTGTCATTTCGGACTAATATTTTGATTCAGAGAAGGTACATTTTCGAGCCTGATGAGTGGAATATTGTGAAAAGTCTTTGAGAAATATTTGATCCCTAACCCTAACCTAGCAAAACCCGAAGCTAGGGTTAGGGTTTTATTCCCATTGAATGTAGACAGTTTTTGATGGCATGGCTGTGTTTTAGGGCTGAAAGGATACTTAGGAATATAGTTCTTTCAGTGTTTTCTAAACATTTTTTTCTGACGTATATGGCTGTATACAGTGCTTTGCCCCAAAAGGGAATGGTGTCTGAATTGCCCTACAAGCAACAGTTCGAAAGAACCTGATTTAACTTTCAAACTCTTGCCATGGGCTTTGAAATGACAGGGATAGTAACAAATAAAGCCAAAATGTATTAGTTGTTTTGGACTTTTAGGCCACTTAAGCCTTAACGTACATTCATTTAGCGCTCCGTTCAACACAACAATTCCAATGAAAGTATACCTTTCAAAAATTAATTTGACCATTCCTGAAACACTCTTTTGGTTTTGGCAGTGATGTATTCTCATTTCAGACTAATATTTTGATTCAGAGAAGGTACATTTTCGAGCCAGATGAGTGGAATATTGTGAAAAGTCTTTGAGAAATATTTGAACCCTAACCCTAACCTAGCAAAACCCGAAGCTAGGGTTAGGGTTTTATTCCCATTGAATATAGACAGTTTTTGATGGCATGGCTGTGTTTTAGGGCTGAAAGGATACTTAGGAATATAGTTCTTTCAGTGTTTTCTAAACATTTTTTTCTGACCTATATGGCTGTATACAGTGCTTTGCCCAAAATAGGAATGGTGTCTGAATTGCCCTACAAGCAACAGTTCGAAAGAACCTGATTTAACTTTCAAACTCTTGCCATGGGCTTTGAAATGACAGGGATAGTAACAAATAAAGCCAAAATGATTTAGTTGTTTTGGACTTTTAGGCCTCTTAAGCCTTAACGTGCATTCATTTAGCGCTCCGTTCAACACAACAATTCCAATGAAAGAATACCTTTCAAAAATTAATTTGACCATTCCTGATACACTCTTTTGGTTTTGGCAGTGTTGTATTGTCATTTCGGACTAATATTTTGATTCAGAGAAGGTACATTTTCGAGCCTGATGAGTGGAATATTGTGAAAAGTCTTTGAGAAATATTTGAACCCTAACCCTAACCTAGCAAAACCCGAAGCTAGGGTTAGGGTTTTATTCCCATTGAATGTAGACAGTTTTTGATGGCATGGCTGTGTTTTAGGGCTGAAAGGATACTTAGGAATATAGTTCTTTCAGTGTTTTCTAAACATTTTTTTCTGACGTATATGGCTGTATACAGTGCTTTGCCCCAAAAGGGAATGGTGTCTGAATTGCCCTACAAGCAACAGTTCGAAAGAACCTGATTTAACTTTCAAACTCTTGCCATGGGCTTTGAAATGACAGGGATAGTAACAAATAAAGCCAAAATGTATTAGTTGTTTTGGACTTTTAGGCCTCTTAAGCCTTAACGTGCATTCATTTAGCGCTCCGTTCAACACAACAATTCCAATGAAAGAATACCTTTCAAAAATTAATTTGACCATACCTGATACACTCTTTTGGTTTTGGCAGTGTTGTATTGTCATTTCGGACTAATAATTTGATTCAGAGAAGGTACATTTTCGAGCCTGATGAGTGGAATATTGTGAAAAGTCTTTGAGAAATATTTGAACCCTAACCCTAACCTACCAAAACCCGAAGCTAGGGTTAGGGTTTTATTCCCATTGAATGTAGACAGTTTTTGATGGCATGGCTGTGTTTTAGGGCTGAAAGGATACTTAGGAATATAGTTCTTTCAGTGTTTTCTAAACATTTTTTTCTGACCTATATGACTGTATACAGTGCTTTGCACCAAAAAGGAATGGTGTCTGAATTGCCCTACAAGCAACAGTTCGAAAGAACCTGATTTAACTTTCAAACTCTTGCCATGGGCTTTGAAATGACAGGGATAGTAACAAGTAAAGCCAAAATGTATTAGTTGTTTTGGAGTTTTAGGCCACTTAAGCCTTAACGTACATTCATTTAGCGCTCCGTTCAACACAACAATTCCAATGAAAGAATACCTTTCAAAAATTAATTTGACCATCCCTGATACAGTCTTTTGGTTTTGGCAGTGTTGTATTGTCATTTCGGACTAATATTTTGATTCAGAGAAGGTACATTTTCGAGCCTGATGAGTGGAATATTGTGAAAAGTCTTTGAGAAATATTTGAACCCTAACCCTAACCTAGCAAAACTCGAAGCTAGGGTTAGGGTTTTATTCCCATTGAATGTAGACAGTTTTTGATGGCATGGCTGTGTTTTAGGGCTGAAAGGATACTTAGGAATATAGGTCTTTCAGTGTTTTCTAAACATTTTTTTCTGACCTATATGGCTGTATACAGTGCTTTGCCCCAAAAAGGAATGGTGTCTGAATTGCCCTACAAGCAACAGTTCGAAAGAACCTGATTTAACTTTCAAACTCTTGCCATGGGCTTTGAAATGACAGGGATAGTAACAAATAAAGCCAAAATGTATTAGTTGTTTTGGACTTTTAGGCCTCTTAAGCCTTAACGTGCATTCATTTAGCGCTCCGTTCAACACAACAATTCCAATGAAAGAATACCTTTCAAAAATTAATTTGACCATTCCTGATACACTCTTTTGGTTTTGGTAGTGTTGTATTGTCATTTCGGACTAATATTTTGATTCAGAGAAGGTACATTATCGAGCCAGATGAGTGGAATATTGTGAAAAGTCTTTGAGAAATATTTGAACCCTAACCCTAACCTAGCAAAACCCGAAGCTAGGGTTAGGGTTTTATTCCCATTGAATGTAGACAGTTTTTGATGGCATGGCTGTGTTTTAGGGCTGAAAGGATACTTAGGAATATAGTTCTTTCAGTGTTTTCTAAACATTTTTTTCTGACCTATATGGCTGTATACAGTGCTTTGCCCAAAATAGGAATGGTGTCTGAATTGCCCTATAAGCAACAGTTCGAAAGAACCTGATTTAACTTTCAAACTCTTGTCATGGGCTTTGAAATGACAGGGATCGTGACAAATAAAGCCAAAATGTATTAGTTGTTTTGGACTTTTAGGCCACTTAAGCCTTAACGTACATTCATTTAGCGCTCCGTTCAACACAACAATTCCAATGAAAGTTTACCTTTCAAAAATAATTTGACCATTCCTGATACACTCTTTTGGTTTTGGGAGTGTTGTATTGTCATTTCAGACTAATATTTTGATTCAGAGAAGGTACATTTTCGAACCAGATGAGTTTAATATTGTGAAAAGTCTTTGAGAAATATTTGAACCCTAACCCTAACCTAGCAAAACCCGAAGCTAGGGTTAGGGTTTTATTCCCATTGAATGTAGACAGTTTTTGATGGCATTGTTGTGTTTTAGGGCTGAAAGGATACTTAGGAATATAGTTCTTTCAGTGTTTTCTAAACATTCTTTTCTGACCTATATGGCTGTATACAGTGCTTTGCCCAAAATAGGAATGGTGTCTGAATTGCCCTACAAGCAACAGTTCGAAAGAACCTGATTCAACTTTCAAACTCTTGTCATGGGCTTTGAAATGACAGGGATAGTAACACATAAAGCCAAAATGTATTAGTTGTTTTGGACTTTTAGGCCACTTAAGCCTTAACGTGCATTCATTTAGCGCTCCGTTCAACACAACAATTCCAATGAAAGAATACCTTTCAAAAATTAATTTGACCATTCCTGATACACTCTTTTGGTTTTGGTAGTGTTGTATTGTCATTTCAGACTAATATTTTGATTCAGAGAAGGTACATTTTCGAGCCAGATGAGTTTAATATTGTGAAAAGTCTTTGAGAAATATTTGAACCCTAACCCTAACCTAGCAAAACCCGAAGCTAGGGTTAGGGTTTTATTCCCATTGAATGTAGACAGTTTTTGATGGCATGGCTGTGTTTTAGGGCTGAAAGGATACTTTGGAATATAGTTCTTTCAGTGTTTTCTAAACATTTTTTTCTGACCTATATGGCTGTATACAGTGCTTTGCCCAAAATAGGAATGGTGTCTGAATTGCCCTATAAGCAACAGTTCGAAAGAACCTGATTTAACTTTCAAACTCTTGCCATGGGCTTTGAAATGACAGGGATAGTAACAAATAAAGCCAAAATGTATTAGTTGTTTTGGACTTTTAGGCCACTTAAGCCTTAACGTGCATTCATTTAGCGCTCCGTTCAACACAACAATTCCAATGAAAGAATACCTTTCAAAAATTAATTTGACCATTCCTGATGCACTCTTTTGGTTTTGGTAGTGTTGTATTGTCATTTCAGACTAATATTTTGATTCAGAGAAGGTACATTATCGAGCCATATGAATGGAATATTGTGAAAAGTCTTTGAGAAATATTTGAACCCTAACCCTAACCTAGCAAAACCCGAAGCTAGGGTTAGGGTTTTATTCCCATTGAATGTAGACAGTTTTTGATGGCATGGCTGTGTTTTAGGGCTGAAAGGATACTTAGGAATATAGTTCTTTCAGTGTTTTCTAAACATTTTTTTCTGACCTATATGGCTGTATACAGTGCTTTGCCCAAAATAGGAATGGTGTCTGAATTGCCCTACATGCAACAGTTCGAAAGAACCTGATTCAACTTTCAAACTCTTGTCATGGGCTTTGAAATGACAGGGATAGTAACACATAAAGCCAAAATGTATTAGTTGTTTTGGACTTTTAGGCCACTTAAGCCTTAACGTGCATTCATTTAGCGCTCCGTTCAACACAACAATTCCAATGAAAGAATACCTTTCAAAAATTAATTTGACCATTCCTGATACACTCTTTTGGTTTTGGCAGTGTTGTATTGTCATTTCAGACTAATATTTTGATTCAGAGAAGGTATATTTTCGAACCAGATGAGTTTAATATTGTGAAAAGTCTTTGAGAAATATTTGAACCCTAACCCTAACCTAGCAAAACCCGAAGCTAGGGTTAGGGTTTTATTCCCATTGAATGTAGACAGTTTTTGATGGCATTGTTGTGTTTTAGGGCTGAAAGGATACTTAGGAATATAGTTCTTTCAGTATTTTCTAAACATTCTTTTCTGACCTATATGGCTGTATACAGTGCTTTGCCCAAAATAGGAATGGTGTCTGAATTGCCCTACAAGCAACAGTTCGAAAGAACCTGATTCAACTTTCAAACTCTTGTCATGGGCTTTGAAATGACAGGGATAGTAACACATAAAGACAAAATGTATTAGTTGTTTTGGACTTTTAGGCCACTTAAGCCTTAAAGTGCATTCATTTAGCGCTCCGTTCAACACAACAATTCCAATGAAAGAATACCTTTCAAAAATTAATTTGACCATTCCTGATACACTCTTTTGGTTTTGGTAGTGTTGTATTGTCATTTCAGACTAATATTTTGATTCAGAGAAGGTACATTTTCGAGCCAGATGAGTTTAATATTGTGAAAAGTCTTTGAGAAATATTTGAACCCTAACCCTAACCTAGCAAAACCCGAAGCTAGGGTTAGGGTTTTATTCCCATTGAATGTAGACAGTTTTTGATGGCATGGCTGTGTTTTAGGGCTGAAAGGATACTTTGGAATATAGTTCTTTCAGTGTTTTCTAAACATTTTTTTCTGACCTATATGGCTGTATACAGTGCTTTGCCCAAAATAGGAATGGTGTCTGAATTGCCCTATTAGCAACAGTTCGAAAGAACCTGATTTAACTTTCAAACTCTTGCCATGGGCTTTGAAATGACAGGGATAGTAACAAATAAAGCCAAAATGTATTAGTTGTTTTGGACTTTTAGGCCACTTAAGCCTTAACGTGCATTCATTTTGCGCTCCGTTCAACACAACAATTCCAATGAAAGAATACCTTTCAAAAATTAATTTGACCATTCCTGATGCACTCTTTTGGTTTTGGTAGTGTTGTATTGTCATTTCAGACTAATATTTTGATTCAGAGAAGGTACATTATCGAGCCATATGAATGGAATATTGTGAAAAGTCTTTGAGAAATATTTGAACCCTAACCCTAACCTAGCAAAACCCGAAGCTAGGGTTAGGGTTTTATTCCCATTGAATGTAGACAGTTTTTGATGGCATGGCTGTGTTTTAGGGCTGAAAGGATACTTAGGAATATAGTTCTTTCAGTGTTTTCTAAACATTTTTTTCTGACCTATATGGCTGTATACAGTGCTTTGCCCAAAATAGGAATGGTGTCTGAATTGCCCTACAAGCAACAGTTCGAAAGAACCTGATTAAACTTTCAAACTCTTGTCATGGGCTTTGAAATGACAGGGATAGTGACAAATAAAGCCAAAATGTATTAGTTGTTTTGGACTTTTAGGCCACTTAAGCCTTAACGTACATTCATTTAGCGCTCCGTTCAACACAACAATTCCAATGAAAGTTTACCTTTCAAAAATTAATTTGACCATTCCTGATACACTCTTTTAGTTTTGGCAGTGTTGTATTGCCATTTCAGACTAATATTTTGATTCAGAGAAGGTACATTTTCGAGCCAGATGAGTGGAATATTGTGAAAAGTCTTTGAGAAATATTTGAACCCTAACCCTAACCTAGCAAAACCCGAAGCTAGGGTTAGGGTTTTATTCCTATTGAATGTAGACAGTTTTTGATGGCATGGCTGTGTTTTAGGGCTGAAAGGATACTTAGGAATATAGTTCTTTCAGCGTTTTCTAAACATTTTTTTTCTGACCTATATGGCTGTATACAGTGCTTTGCCCAAAATAGGAATGGTGTCTGAATTGCCCTACAAGCAACAGTTCGAAAGAACCTGATTTAACTTTCAAACTCTTGTCATGGGCTTTGAAATGACAGGGATAGTGACAAATAAAGCCAAAATGTATTAGTTGTTTTGGACTTTTAGTCCACTTAAGCCTTAACGTACATTTATTTAGCGCTCCGTTCAACACAACAATTCCAATGAAAGTTTACCTTTCAAAAATTAATTTGACCATTCCTGATACACTCTTTTGGTTTTGGCAGTGTTGTATTGTCATTTCAGACTAATATTTTGATTCAGAGAAGGTACATTTTCGAACCAGATGAGTTTAATATTGTGAAAAGTCTTTGAGAAATATTTGAACCCTAACCCTAACCGAGCAAAACCCGAAGCTAGGGTTAGGGTTTTATTCCCATTGAATGTAGACAGTTTTTGATGGCATTGTTGTGTTTTAGGGCTGAAAGGATACTTAGGAATATAGTTCTTTCAGTGTTTTCTAAACATTTTTTTCTGACCTATATGGCTGTATACAGTGCTTTGCCCAAAATAGGAATGGTGTCTGAATTGCCCTACAAGCAACAGTTCGAAAGAACCTGATTCAACTTTCAAACTCTTGTCATGGGCTTTGAAATGACAGGGATAGTAACACATAAAGCCAAAATGTATTAGTTGTTTTGGACTTTTAGGCCACTTAAGCCTTAACGTGCATTCATTTAGCGCTCCGTTCAACACAACAATTCCAATGAAAGAATACCTTTCAAAAATTAATTTGACCATTCCTGATACACTCTTTTGGTTTTGGTAGTGTTGTATTGCCATTTCAGACTAATATTTTGATTCAGAGAAGGTACATTTTCCAGCCAGATGAGTGGAATATTGTGAAAAGTCTTTGAGAAATATTTGAACCCTAACCCTAACCTAGCAAAACCCGAAGCTAGGGTTAGGGTTTTATTCCCATTGAATGTAGACAGTTTTTGATGGCATGGCTGTGTTTTAGGGCTGAAAGGATACTTAGGAATATAGTTCTTTCAGTGTTTTCTAAACATTTTTTTTCTGACGTATATGGCTGTATACAGTGCTTTGCCCAAAATAGGAATGGTGTCTGAATTGCCCTACAAGCAACAGTTCGAAAGAACCTGATTTAACTTTCAAACTCTTGTCATGGGCTTTGAAATGACAGGGATAGTGACAAATAAAGCCAAAATGTATTAGTTGTTTTGGACTTTTAGGCCACTTAAGCCTTAACGTACATTCATTTAGCGCTCCGTTCAACACAACAATTCCAATGAAAGTTTACCTTTCAAAAATTAATTTGACCATTCCTGATACACTCTTTTGGTTTTGGCAGTGTTGTATTGTCATTTCAGACTAATATTTTGATTCAGAGAAGGTACATTTTCGAACCAGATGAGTTTAATATTGTGAAAAGTCTTTGAGAAATATTTGAACCCTAACCATAACCTAGCAAAACCCGAAGCTAGGGTTAGGGTTTTATTCCCATTGAATGTAGACAGTTTTTGATGGCATGGCTGTGTTTTAGGGCTGAAAGGATACTTTGGAATATAGTTCTTTCAGTGTTTTCTAAACATTTTTTTCTGACCTATATGGCTGTATACAGTGCTTTGCCCAAAATAGGAATGGTGTCTGAATTGCCCTATAAGCAACAGTTCGAAAGAACCTGATTTAACTTTCAAACTCTTGCCATGGGCTTTGAAATGACAGGGATAGTAACAAATAAAGCCAAAATGTATTAGTTGTTTTGGACTTTTAGGCCACTTAAGCCTTAACGTGCATTCATTTAGCGCTCCGTTCAACACAACAATTCCAATGAAAGAATACCTTTCAAAAATTAATTTGACCATTCCTGATGCACTCTTTTGGTTTTGGTAGTGTTGTATTGTCATTTCAGACTAATATTTTGATTCAGAGAAGGTACATTATCGAGCCATATGAATGGAATATTGTGAAAAGTCTTTGAGAAATATTTGAACCCTAACCCTAACCTAGCAAAACCCGAAGCTAGGGTTAGGGTTTTATTCCCATTGAATGTAGACAGTTTTTGATGGCATGGCTGTGTTTTAGGGCTGAAAGGATACTTAGGAATATAGTTCTTTCAGTGTTTTCTAAACATTTTTTTCTGACCTATATGGCTGTATACAGTGCTTTGCCCAAAATAGGAATGGTGTCTGAATTGCCCTACAAGCAACAGTTCGAAAGAACCTGATTAAACTTTCAAACTCTTGTCATGGGCTTTGAAATGACAGGGATAGTGACAAATAAAGCCAAAATGTATTAGTTGTTTTGGACTTTTAGGCCACTTAAGCCTTAACGTACATTCATTTAGCGCTCCGTTCAACACAACAATTCCAATGAAAGTTTACCTTTCAAAAATTAATTTGACCATTCCTGATACACTCTTTTGGTTTTGGCAGTGTTGTATTGTCATTTCAGACTAATATTTTGATTCAGAGAAGGTACCTTTTCGAACCAGATGAGTTTAATATTGTGAAAAGTCTTTGAGAAATATTTGAACCCTAACCCTAACCTAGCAAAACCCGATGCTAGGGTTAGGGTTTTATTCCCATTGAATGTAGACAGTTTTTGATGGCATTGTTGTGTTTTAGGGCTGAACGGATACTTAGGAATATAGTTCTTTCAGTGTTTTCTAAACATTTTTTTCTGACCTATATGGCTGTATACAGTGCTTTGCCCAAAATAGGAATGGTGTCTGAATTGCCCTACAAGCAACAGTTCGAAAGAACCTGATTCAACTTTCAAACTCTTGTCATGGGCTTTGAAATGACAGGCATAGTAACAAATAAAGCCAAAATGTATTAGTTGTTTTGGACTTTTAGGCCACTTAAGCCTTAACGTACATTCATTTAGCGCTCCGTTCAACACAACAATTCCAATGAAAGTTTACCTTTCAAAAATTAATTTGACCATTCCTGATACACTCTTTTGGTTTTGGCAGTGTTGTATTGTCATTTCAGACTAATATTTTGATTCAGAGAAGGTACATTTTCGAACCAGATGAGTTTAATCTTGTGAAAAGTCTTTGAGAAATATTTGAACCCTAACCCTAACCTAGCAAAACCCCAAGCTAGGGTTAGGGTTTTATTCCCATTGAATGTAGACAGTTTTTGATGGCATGGCTGTGTTTTAGGGCTGAAAGGATACTTTGGAATATAGTTCTTTCAGTGTTTTCTAAACATTTTTTTCTGACCTATATGGCTGTATACAGTGCTTTGCCCAAAATAGGAATGGTGTCTGAATTGCCCTATAAGCAACAGTTCGAAAGAACCTGATTTAACTTTCAAACTCTTGCCATGGGCTTTGAAATGACAGGGATAGTAACAAATAAAGCCAAAATGTATTAGTTGTTTTGGACTTTTAGGCCACTTAAGCCTTAACGTGCATTCATTTAGCGCTCCGTTCAACACAACAATTCCAATGAAAGAATACCTTTCAAAAATTAATTTGACCATTCCTGATGCACTCTTTTGGTTTTGGTAGTGTTGTATTGTCATTTCAGACTAATATTTTGATTCAGAGAAGGTACATTATCGAGCCATATGAATGGAATATTGTGAAAAGTCTTTGAGAAATATTTGAACCCTAACCCTAACCTAGCAAAACCCGAAGCTAGGGTTAGGGTTTTATTCCCATTGAATGTAGACAGTTTTTGATGGCATGGCTGTGTTTTAGGGCTGAAAGGATACTTAGGAATATAGTTCTTTCAGTGTTTTCTAAACATTTTTTTCTGACCTATATGGCTGTATACAGTGCTTTGCCCAAAATAGGAATGGTGTCTGAATTGCCCTACAAGCAACAGTTCGAAAGAACCTGATTAAACTTTCAAACTCTTGTCATGGGCTTTGAAATGACAGGGATAGTGACAAATAAAGCCAAAATGTATTAGTTGTTTTGGACTTTTAGGCCACTTAAGCCTTAACGTACATTCATTTAGCGCTCCGTTCAACACAACAATTCCAATGAAAGTTTACCTTTCAAAAATTAATTTGACCATTCCTGATACACTCTTTTGGTTTTGGCAGTGTTGTATTGTCATTTCAGACTAATATTTTGATTCAGAGAAGGTACATTTTCGAACCAGATGAGTTTAATATTGTGAAAAGTCTTTGAGAAATATTTGAACCCTAACCCTAACCGAGCAAAACCCGAAGCTAGGGTTAGGGTTTTATTCCCATTGAATGTAGACAGTTTTTGATGGCATTGTTGTGTTTTAGGGCTGAAAGGATACTTAGGAATATAGTTCTTTCAGTGTTTTCTAAACATTTTTTTCTGACCTATATGGCTGTATACAGTGCTTTGCCCAAAATAGGAATGGTGTCTGAATTGCCCTACAAGCAACAGTTCGAAAGAACCTGATTCAACTTTCAAACTCTTGTCATGGGCTTTGAAATGACAGGGATAGTAACACATAAAGCCAAAATGTATTAGTTGTTTTGGACTTTTAGGCCACTTAAGCCTTAACGTGCATTCATTTAGCGCTCCGTTCAACACAACAATTCCAATGAAAGAATACCTTTCAAAAATTAATTTGACCATTCCTGATACACTCTTTTGGTTTTGGCAGTGTTGTATTGTCATTTCAGACTAATATTTTGATTCAGAGAAGGTACATTTTCGAACCAGATGAGTTTAATATTGTGAAAAGTCTTTGAGAAATATTTGAACCCTAACCCTAACCTAGCAAAACCCGAAGCTAGGGTTAGGGTTTTATTCCCATTGAATGTAGACAGTTTTTGATGGCATTGTTGTGTTTTAGGGCTGAAAGGATACTTAGGAATATAGTTCTTTCAGTGTTTTCTAAACATTCTTTTCTGACCTATATGGCTGTATACAGTGCTTTGCCCAAAATAGGAATGGTGTCTGAATTGCCCTACAAGCAACAGTTCGAAAGAACCTGATTCAACTTTCAAACTCTTGTCATGGGCTTTGAAATGACAGGGATAGTAACACATAAAGACAAAATGTATTAGTTGTTTTGGACTTTTAGGCCACTTAAGCCTTAAAGTGCATTCATTTAGCGCTCCGTTCAACACAACAATTCCAATGAAAGAATACCTTTCAAAAATTAATTTGACCATTCCTGATACACTCTTTTGGTTTTGGTAGTGTTGTATTGTCATTTCAGACTAATATTTTGATTCAGAGAAGGTACATTTTCGAGCCAGATGAGTTTAATATTGTGAAAAGTCTTTGAGAAATATTTGAACCCTAACCCTAACCTAGCAAAACCCGAAGCTAGGGTTAGGGTTTTATTCCTATTGAATGTAGACAGTTTTTGATGGCATGGCTGTGTTTTAGGGCTGAAAGGATACTTAGGAATATAGTTCTTTCAGCGTTTTCTAAACATTTTTTTTCTGACCTATATGGCTGTATACAGTGCTTTGCCCAAAATAGGAATGGTGTCTGAATTGCCCTACAAGCAACAGTTCGAAAGAACCTGATTTAACTTTCAAACTCTTGTCATGGGCTTTGAAATGACAGGGATAGTGACAAATAAAGCCAAAATGTATTAGTTGTTTTGGACTTTTAGTCCACTTAAGCCTTAACGTACATTTATTTAGCGCTCCGTTCAACACAACAATTCCAATGAAAGTTTACCTTTCAAAAATTAATTTGACCATTCCTGATACACTCTTTTGGTTTTGGCAGTGTTGTATTGTCATTTCAGACTAATATTTTGATTCAGAGAAGGTACATTTTCGAACCAGATGAGTTTAATATTGTGAAAAGTCTTTGAGAAATATTTGAACCCTAACCATAACCTAGCAAAACCCGAAGCTAGGGTTAGGGTTTTATTCCCATTGAATGTAGACAGTTTTTGATGGCATTGTTGTGTTTTAGGGCTGAAAGGATACTTAGGAATATAGTTCTTTCAGTGTTTTCTAAACATTTTTTTCTGACCTACATGGCTGTATACAGTGCTTTGCCCAAAATAGGAATGGTGTCTGAATTGCCCTACAAGCAACAGTTCGAAAGAACCTGATTCAACTTTCAAACTCTTGTCATGGGCTTTGAAATGACAGGGATAGTAACACATAAAGCCAAAATGTATTAGTTGTTTTGGACTTTTAGGCCACTTAAGCCTTAACGTGCATTCATTTAGCGCTCCGTTCAACACAACAATTCCAATGAAAGAATACCTTTCAAAAATTAATTTGACCATTCCTGATGCACTCTTTTGGTTTTGGTAGTGTTGTATTGTCATTTCAGACTAATATTTTGATTCAGAGAAGGTACATTATCGAGCCATATGAATGGAATATTGTGAAAAGTCTTTGAGAAATATTTGAACCCTAACCCTAACCTAGCAAAACCCGAAGCTAGGGTTAGGGTTTTATTCCCATTGAATGTAGACAGTTTTTGATGGCATGGCTGTGTTTTAGGGCTGAAAGGATACTTAGGAATATAGTTCTTTCAGTGTTTTCTAAACATTTTTTTCTGACCTATATGGCTGTATACAGTGCTTTGCCCAAAATAGGAATGGTGTCTGAATTGCCCTACAAGCAACAGTTCGAAAGAACCTGATTAAACTTTCAAACTCTTGTCATGGGCTTTGAAATGACAGGGATAGTGACAAATAAAGCCAAAATGTATTAGTTGTTTTGGACTTTTAGGCCACTTAAGCCTTAACGTACATTCATTTAGCGCTCCGTTCAACACAACAATTCCAATGAAAGTTTACCTTTCAAAAATTAATTTGACCATTCCTGATACACTCTTTTGGTTTTGGCAGTGTTGTATTGTCATTTCAGACTAATATTTTGATTCAGAGAAGGTACCTTTTCGAACCAGATGAGTTTAATATTGTGAAAAGTCTTTGAGAAATATTTGAACCCTAACCCTAACCTAGCAAAACCCGATGCTAGGGTTAGGGTTTTATTCCCATTGAATGTAGACAGTTTTTGATGGCATTGTTGTGTTTTAGGGCTGAAAGGATACTTAGGAATATAGTTCTTTCAGTGTTTTCTAAACATTTTTTTCTGACCTATATGGCTGTATACAGTGCTTTGCCCAAAATAGGAATGGTGTCTGAATTGCCCTACAAGCAACAGTTCGAAAGAACCTGATTCAACTTTCAAACTCTTGTCATGGGCTTTGAAATGACAGGCATAGTAACAAATAAAGCCAAAATGTATTAGTTGTTTTGGACTTTTAGGCCACTTAAGCCTTAACGTACATTCATTTAGCGCTCCGTTCAACACAACAATTCCAATGAAAGTTTACCTTTCAAAAATTAATTTGACCATTCCTGATACACTCTTTTGGTTTTGGCAGTGTTGTATTGTCATTTCAGACTAATATTTTGATTCAGAGAAGGTACATTTTCGAACCAGATGAGTTTAATATTGTGAAAAGTCTTTGAGAAATATTTGAACCCTAACCCTAACCTAGCAAAACCCGAAGCTATGGTTAGGGTTTTATTCCCATTGAATGTAGACAGTTTTTGATGGCATTGTTGTGTTTTAGGGCTGAAAGGATACTTAGGAATATAGTTCTTTCAGTGTTTTCTAAACATTTTTTTCTGACCTACATGGCTGTATACAGTGCTTTGCCCAAAATAGGAATGGTGTCTGAATTGCCCTACAAGCAACAGTTCGAAAGAACCTGATTCAACTTTCAAACTCTTGTCATGGGCTTTGAAATGACAGGGATAGTAACACATAAAGCCAAAATGTATTAGTTGTTTTGGACTTTTAGGCCACTTAAGCCTTAACGTGCATTCATTTAGCGCTCCGTTCAACACAACAATTCCAATGAAAGAATACCTTTCAAAAATTAATTTGACCATTCCTGATACACTCTTTTGGTTTTGGTAGTGTTGTATTGCCATTTCAGACTAATATTTTGATTCAGAGAAGGTACATTTTCGAGCCAGATGAGTGGAATATTGTGAAAAGTCTTTGAGAAATATTTGAACCCTAACCCTAACCTTGCAAAACCCGAAGCTAGGGTTAGGGTTTTATTCCCATTGAATGTAGACAGTTTTTGATGGCATGGCTGTGTTTTAGGGCTGAAAGGATACTTAGGAATATAGTTCTTTCAGTGTTTTCTAAACATTTTTTTTCTGACCTATATGGCTGTATACAGTGCTTTGCCCAAAATAGGAATGGTGTCTGAATTGCCCTACAAGCAACAGTTCGAAAGAACCTGATTTAACTTTCAAACTCTTGTCATGGGCTTTGAAATGACAGGGATAGTGACAAATAAAGCCAAAATGTATTAGTTGTTTTGGACTTTTAGGCCACTTAAGCCTTAACGTACATTCATTTAGCGCTCCGTTCAACACAACAATTCCAATGAAAGTTTACCTTTCAAAAATTAATTTGACCATTCCTGATACACTCTTTTGGTTTTGGCAGTGTTGTATTGTCATTTCAGACTAATATTTTGATTCAGAGAAGGTACATTTTCGAACCAGATGAGTTTAATATTGTGAAAAGTCTTTGAGAAATATTTGAACCCTAACCCTAACCTAGCAAAACCCGAAGCTAGGGTTAGGGTTTTATTCCCATTGAATGTAGACAGTTTTTGATGGCATGGCTGTGTTTTAGGGCTGAAAGGATACTTTGGAATATAGTTCTTTCAGTGTTTTCTAAACATTTTTTTCTGACCTATATGGCTGTATACAGTGCTTTGCCCAAAATAGGAATGGTGTCTGAATTGCCCTATAAGCAACAGTTCGAAAGAACCTGATTTAACTTTCAAACTCTTGCCATGGGCTTTGAAATGACAGGGATAGTAACAAATAAAGCCAAAATGTATTAGTTGTTTTGGACTTTTAGGCCACTTAAGCCTTAACGTGCATTCATTTAGCGCTCCGTTCAACACAACAATTCCAATGAAAGAATACTTTTCAAAAATTAATTTGACCATTCCTGATACACTCTTTTGGTTTGGTAGTGTTGTATTGTCATTTCAGACTAATATTTTGATTCAGAGAGGGTACATTATCGAGCCATATGAATGGAATATTGTGAAAAGTCTTTGATAAATATTTGAACCCTAACCCTAACCTAGCAAAACCCGAAGCTAGGGTTAGGGTTTTATTCCCATTGAATGTAGACAGTTTTTGATGGCATGGCTGTTTTTTAGGGTTGAAAGGATACTTTGGAATATAGTTCTTTCAGTGTTTTCTAAAGATTTTTTTCTGACCTATATGGCTGTATACAGTGCTTTGCCCAAAATAGGAATGGTGTCTGAATTGCCCTACAAGCAACAGTTCGAAAGAACCTGATTAAACTTTCAAACTCTTGTCATGGGCTTTGAAATGACAGGGATAGTGACAAATAAAGCCAAAATGTATTAGTTGTTTTGGACTTTTAGGCCACTTAAGCCTTAACGTACATTCATTTAGCGCTCCGTTCAACACAACAATTCCAATGAAAGTTTACCTTTCAAAAATTAATTTGACCATTCCTGATACACTCTTTTGGTTTTGGCAGTGTTGTATTGTCATGTCAGACTAATATTTTGATTCAGAGAAGGTACATTTTCGAGCCAGATGAGTGGAATATTGTGAAACGTCTTTGAGAAATATTTGAACCCTAACCCTAACCTAGCAAAACCCGAAGCTAGGGTTAGGGTTTTATTCCCATTGAATGTAGACAGTTTTTGATGGCATGGCTGTGTTTTAGGGCTGAAAGGATACTTAGGAATATAGTTCTTTCAGTGTTTTCTAAAGATTTTTTTCTGACCTATATGGCTGTGTACAGTGCTTTGCCCCAAAAAGGAATGGTGTCTGAATTGCCCTACAAGCAACAGTTCAAAAGAACCTGATTTAACTTTCAAACTCTTGCCATGGGCTTTGAAATGACAGGATAGTAACAAGTAAAACCAAAATGTATTAGTTGTTTTGGACTTTTAGGCCACTTAAGCCTTAACGTGCATTCATTTAGCGCTCCGTTCAACACAACAATTCCAATGAAAGAATACCTTCCAAAAATTAATTTGACCATTCCTGATACACTCTTTTGGTTTTGGCAGTGTTGTATTGTCATTTCGGACTAATATTTTGATTCAGAGAAGGTACATTTTCGTGCCAGATGAGTGGAATATTGTGAAAAGTCTTTGAGAAATATTTGAACCCTAACACTAACCTAGCAAAACCCGAAGCTAGGGTTAGGGTTTTATTCCCATTGAATGTAGACAGTTTTTGATGGCATGGCTGTGTTTTAGGGCTGAAAGGATACTTAGGAATATAGTTCTTTCAGTGTTTTCTAAACATTTTTTTCTGACCTATATGGCTGTATACAGTGCTTTGCCCCAAAAAGGAATGGTGTCTGAATTGCCCTACAAGCAACAGTTCGAAAGAACCAGATTTAACTTTCAAACTCTTGCCATGGGCTTTGAAATGACAGGGATAGTACAAAATAAAGCCAAAATGTATTAGTTGTTTTGGACTTTTAGGCCACTTAAGCCTTAATGTACATTCATTTAGCACTCTGTTCAACACAACAATTCTAATGAAAGAATACCTTTCAAAAAATAATTTGACCATTCCTGATACACTCTTTTGGTTTTGGCAGTGTTGTATTGTCATTTCGGACTAATATTTTGATTTAGAGAAGGTACATTTTTGTGCCAGATGAGTGGAATATTGTGAAAAGTCTTTGAGAAATATTTGAACACTAACACTAACCTACCAAAACCCGAAGCTAGGGTTAGGGTTTTATTCCCATTGAATGTAGACCGTTTTTGATGGCATGGCTGTGTTTTAGGTCTGAAAGGATACTTAGGAATATAGTTCTTTCAGTGTTTTCTAAATATTTTTTTCTGACCTATATGGCTGTATACAGTGCTTTGCCCCAAAAAGGAATGGTGTCTGAATTGCCCTACAAGCAACAGTTCGAAAGAACCAGATTTAACTTTCAAACTCTTGCCATGGGCTTTGAAATGACAGGGATAGTAACAAGTAAACCCAAAATGTATTAGTTGTTTTGAACTTTTAGGCCACTTAAGTCTTAAGGTGCATTCATTTAGCACTCCGTTCAACACAACAATTCCAATGAAAGAATACCTTTCAAAAATTAATTTGACCATTCCTGATACACTCTTTTGGTTTTGGCAGTGTTGTATTGTCATTTCGGACTAATATTTTGATTCAGAGAAGGTACATTTTCGAGCCAGATGAGTGGAAGATTGTGAAAAGTCTTTGAGAAATATTTGAACCCTAACCCTAACCTAGCAAAACCCGAAACTAGGATTACGGTTTTATTCCCATTGAATGTAGACAGTTTTTGATGGCATGGCTGTGTTTTAGGGCTGAAAGGATACTTAGGAATATACTTCTTTCAGTGTTTTCTAAACATTTTTTCTGACCTATATGGCTGTATACAGTGCTTTGCCCCAAAAAGGAATGGTGTCTGAATTGCCCTACAAGCAACAGTTCGAAAGAACCTGATTTAACTTTCAAACTCTTGCCATGGGCTTTGAAATGACAGGGAAAGTAACAAATAAAGCCAAAATGTATTAGTACTTTTGGACTTTTAGGCCACTTAAGCCTTAACGTGCATTCATTTAGCACTCCGTTCAACACAACAATTCCAATGAAAGAATACCTTTCAAAAATTAATTTTACCATTCCTGATACACTCTTTTGGTTTTGGCAGTGTTGTATTGTCATTTCGGACTAATATTTTGATTCAGAGAAGGTACATTTTCGCGCCAGATGAGTGGAATATTGTGAAAAGTCTTTGAGAAATATTTGAACACTAACCCTAACCTAGCAAAACCCGAAGCTAGGGTTAGGGTTTTATTCCCATTAAATGTAGACAGTTTTTGATGGCATGGCTGTGTTTTAGGGCTGAAAGGATACTTAGGAATATAGTTCCTTCAGTGTTTTCTAAAGATTTTTTTCTGACCTATATGGCTGTATACAGTGCTTTGCCCCAAAAAGGAATGGTGTCTGAATTGCCCTACAAGCAACAGTTCGAAAGAACCTGATTTAACTTTCAAACTCTTGCCATGGGCTTTGAAATGACAGGGATAGTAACAAATAAAGCCAGAATGTATTAGTACTTTTGGACTTTTAGGCCACTTAAGCCTTAATGTACATTCATTTAGCACTCTGTTCAACACAACAATTCTAATGAAAGAATACCTTTCAAAAATTAATTTGACCATTCCTGATACACTCTTTTGGTTTTGGCAGTGTTGTATTGTCATTTCGGACTAATATTTTGATTCAGAGAAGGTACATTTTTGTCCCAGATGAGTGGAATATTGTGAAAAGTCTTTGAGAAATATTTGAACACTAACACTAACCTACCAAAACCCGAAGCTAGGGTTAGGGTTTTATTCCCATTGAATGTAGACCGTTTTTGATGGCATGGCTGTGTTTTAGGGCTGAAAGGATACTTAGGAATATAGTTCTTTCAGTGGTTTCTAAATATTTTTTTCTGACCTATATGGCTGTATACAGTGCTTTGCCCCAAAAAGGAATGGTGTCTGAATTGCCGTACAAGCAACAGTTCGAAAGAACCTGATTTAACTTTCAAACTCTTTCCATGGGCTTTGAAATGACAGGGATAGTAACAAATAAAGCCAAAATGTATTAGTTGTTTTGGACTTTTAGGCCACTTAAGCCTTAACGTGCATTCATTTAGCGCTCCGTTCAACACAACAATTCCAATGAAAGAATACCTTCCAAAAATTAATTTGACCATTCCTGATACACTCTTTTGGTTTTGGCAGTGTTGTATTGTCATTTCGGACTAATATTTTGATTCAGAGAAGGTACATTTTCGTGCCAGATGAGTGGAATATTGTGAAAAGTCTTTGAGAAATATTTGAACACTAACACTAACCTAGCAAAACCCGAAGCTAGGGTTAGGGTTTTATTCCCATTGAATATAGACCGTTTTTGATGGCATGGCTGTGTTTTAGGGCTGAAAGGATACTTAGGAATATAGTTCTTTCAGTGTTTTCTAAATATTTTTTTCTGACCTATATGGCTGTATACAGTGCTTTGCCCCAAAAAGGAATGGTGTCTGAATTGCCCTACAAGCAACAGTTCGAAAGAACCTGATTTAACTTTCAAACTCTTGCCATGGGCTTTGAAATGACAGGGAAAGTAACAAATAAAGCCAAAATGTATTAGTACTTTTGGACTTTTAGGCCACTTAAGCCTTAACGTGCATTCATTTAGCACTCCGTTCAACACAACAATTCCAATGAAAGAATACCTTTCAAAAATTAATTTTACCATTCCTGATACACTCTTTTGGTTTTGGCAGTGTTGTATTGTCATTTCGGACTAATATTTTGATTCAGAGAAGGTACATTTTCGCGCCAGATGAGTGGAATATTGTGAAAAGTCTTTGAGAAATATTTGAACACTAACCCTAACCTAGCAAAACCCGAAGCTAGGGTTAGGGTTTTATTCCCATTAAATGTAGACAGTTTTTGATGGCATGGCTGTGTTTTAGGGCTGAAAGGATACTTAGGAATATAGTTCCTTCAGTGTTTTCTAAAGATTTTTTTCTGACCTATATGGCTGTATACAGTGCTTTGCCCCAAAAAGGAATGGTGTCTGAATTGCCCTACAAGCAACAGTTCGAAAGAACCTGATTTAACTTTCAAACTCTTGCCATGGGCTTTGAAATGACAGGGATAGTAACAAATAAAGCCAGAATGTATTAGTACTTTTGGACTTTTAGGCCACTTAAGCCTTAATGTACATTCATTTAGCACTCTGTTCAACACAACAATTCTAATGAAAGAATACCTTTCAAAAATTAATTTGACCATTCCTGATACACTCTTTTGGTTTTGGCAGTGCTGTATTGTCATTTCGGACTAATATTTTGATTCAGAGAAGGTACATTTTTGTCCCAGATGAGTGGAATATTGTGAAAAGTCTTTGAGAAATATTTGAACACTAACACTAACCTACCAAAACCCGAAGCTAGGGTTAGGGTTTTATTCCCATTGAATGTAGACCGTTTTTGATGGCATGGCTGTGTTTTAGGGCTGAAAGGATACTTAGGAATATAGTTCTTTCAGTGGTTTCTAAATATTTTTTTCTGACCTATATGGCTGTATACAGTGCTTTGCCCCAAAAAGGAATGGTGTCTGAATTGCCCTACAAGCAACAGTTCGAAAGAACCTGATTTAACTTTCAAACTCTTTCCATGGGCTTTGAAATGACAGGGATAGTAACAAATAAAGCCAAAATGTATTAGTTGTTTTGGACTTTTAGGCCACTTAAGCCTTAATGCACATTCATTTAGCACTCTGTTCATCACAACAATTCTAATGAAAGAATACCTTTCAAGAATTAATTTGACCATTCCTGATACACTCTTTTGGATTTGGCCGTGTTGTATTGTCATTTCAGACTAATATTTTGATTCAGAGAAGGTACATTTTCGAGTCAGATGAGTGGAATATTGTGAAAAGTTTTTGAGAAATATTTGAACCCTAACCATAACCTAGCAAATCCCGAAGCTAGGTTTAGGGTTTTATTCCCATTGAATGTAGACAGTTTTTGATGGCATGGCTGTTTTTTAGGGTTGAAAGGATACTTTGGAATATAGTTCTTTCAGTGTTTTCTAAAGATTTTTTTCTGACCTATATGGCTGTATACAGTGCTTTGCCCCAAAAAGGAATGGTGTCTGAATTGCCCTACAAGCAACAGTTCGAAAGAACTTGATTTAACTTTCAAACTCTTGCCATGGGCTTTGAAATCACAGGGATATGAACAAATAAACCCAAAATGTATTAGTTGTTTTGGACTTTTTGGCCACTTAAGCCTTAACGTACATTAATTTAGCACTTCATTCAACACAAAATTTCCAATGATCGAGTACGTTTCAAAATTAATTTGACCATTCCTGATACACTCTTTTGGTTTTGGCAATGTTGTATTGTCATTTCAGACTAATATTTTGATTCATAGAAGCACATTTTCCAGTCAAATGAGTGGAATATTGTGAAAAGTCTTTAAGAAATATTTGAACCCTAACCCTAACCTAGCAAAACCCAAAGCTAGGGTTAGGGTTTTATTGCCATTGAATGTAGACATTATTTGATTGCATGGCTGTGTTTTAGGACAAAAGTGAAATTTAGGAAAAGTGATATTTTAATGTTCTCTGCACTTTTTTTTCTTGCATATATGTCTCTATATACTGCATTGCCCTAAATGGGAATGTTGTCCAAATCCCCAAAAAGCAAAAGATTTGAAAGGAAGTAGTTAAATGTCTCAATCTCTTGCATTTGGCATTGCATGCACTGGTTTTTTAACAGTTGTACTGTAGCTAAAATGTCTTGGGTTTTCCAGACTCTTAACCTATTTAACACTGATACCATGCTCATGGAGAGCACCATTCAATACAAAATTTCCAATAACAGAATACTTGTCAAAAAATGAAATTGTACCATAGTTGATACATTTTGTTTGGTGTGGCAAGGCTGCTAAGTCTTTTCAGACTAATATTTAGATCTCCTGGGTTATATTTTCTGCTTAAATTAGTGTTAGGTTGTATTGAAGAAAATCTGAACCCTAATTCTAACTACCCAAACCCTTAGCTAGGGTTAGGGTTAGTATTATTAGAAAACATAGTGGATGTTTGATGGCATAGCTGTGTTTTAGGACAGAAGTGGAATATAGGAATAGTGATATTTTAATGGTCTCCTCAGTTTCTTTTCTTGCATATATGTCTCTATATACTGCATTGTCCTAAATGGGAATGTTGTCCAAATTTCCGAAAAGCAAAAGAGTTGAAAGAACGTGGTTAAATGTCTCAATCTCTTGCATTTGGCATTGAATGCACTGGTTTGTTAACAGTTGTAGCTAAAATTTATCGGGTTTTCCAGACTCTTAACCTATTTAACGCTGATACCATGCTCATGGAGAGTACCATTCCATACAAGATTTCCAATAACATATTACTTGTCAAAAAATGAAATTTTACCACAGTTGATACATTTTGTTTGGTGTGGCAAGGCTGCTGAGTCTTTTCAGACTAATATTTTGATGCCCTAGGTTATATTTTCTGCTTAAATGAGTGTTAGGTTGCATTGAAGAAGAAGACCTGGGTTCGAGCCAAAGCAGTGAGGTGCTAAATAGGGTGGGAGTGGCGAGGGCACAAGACGTAGAACCCGAATTCGTTACAATAACAAAAGGACAGACAATGAAATATGGGCTATTTTGAAGTCGGAACTGCAAGATATAAAGTCGTAGTTCTGAGTTTTTAAGTCGCAATTCTGAGATATGAAGTCAGAATTCTGAGATACAAAGTCGCAATTGCGAGATACCATAGCGCGTTTCTTTTTTTACTCCCTGGCGGAAACGGGGTTCCATAGTGGAATTCCACCCCGGTCGGACGTGAAAGCAGCATTCGGTGAATTATATGCCACCATTAACATTTATGAAACTGTTTATCTTTTGTTGTGTCTTTCATTGTGGTGGGCTTTTATCAGGCCAACCTGCGGGAAAAAATATTTCCAGGATTTCTCCTGCCCAACACGTGGCGTGAATACTCTCAATCACTGCTACACCGCTATCAAAGACTCCTACCGCTCCATCCCTTGCCCGCATTTCGGACATCTGTCGGTGCTTCTGCCAGCTTACAAGCAGAAGCTGAAGCGTGAGAATGTGTCCACAAGAATGCTACAACATTGGATGGAGGACACAGATGAAGTGCTGCAGGACTGCTTTGAATCTGTGGATCGGGCTGTGTTTTAAAAGTTCATCAGCGAATCTGCATGTGTACACTACAGTCGTCACCGATTTTATTAAGAAATGTGTGGATGACTGTGTGCCCACAAAGACAGTTATCATAATCACTGCTTATGATGAGACAGCCTACAGGGATGAGTTCAGGAACCTGGTGGGGTGGTGCATTGACAATAATCTCTCCCTCAATGTCAGCAAAAGCAAAGTGCTGGTCATGTATTTTAGAAAGCACGGTTGGGGACCACACCCCTATTCACATCATTGGGTTGGCTTTTGAGATGGTTAGCAGCTTCACGTTCCTGGGTACTTTCATTGCTAATGATTTAATGTAGTCCCGGCATGTAACTGGAGCTACAAAGAAGGCACAACAGTGCCTTTACTTCCTCAGACAGTTGAAAACATTTGGTCTATCTTCAACTGTCCTTACCATATTTCACGGGTGTGCTATTGAGAGGTTGCTCACGTGTGGTATTACAGTGTGGTTTGGCAGCAGCTCGTTGTCTGACCAGAAGGCATTACAGGTGGTGATCAGGTCATCCCAGTCCATCATTGGAGTACAGCTCCCCTCTGTTTCAGACATTTTTACAACTCGCTGTCTCAGGTAGGCTGGAAGTATCTCTAAGGATACCAGTCATCGTGGTTTCTCATTTTTCTCCCCCCTTCCCTCTGGTAAGCGTTATAGGAGCTTAAAGGCTCGGACTTCCAGATTCAGAGACTTCACGTTTCTTCACGCAAGCTGTCAGATTACTGAACTCTTCCCCTACCAGTGACTTACACTGATGTTTTTTTTTTCAAAGTTGTATGTTATTTAACTTGTTGTTGTTGCTGCCGCTGTTCTGTGTTTATGTTTTTGGTGTTTCCTTAATGTCTTTGTACTGGAGCATACATGCAAACAAACATTTCATTGCACTTGTGTATATGACAATAAACTGAACTGAAATCATGGTAACAAATTAATTGATGTTATAGAATTTTGAATTATGCAGAAAGCCGGGAACTTTGTGAAAGTACTGTAAATTGCTATGTTGTCTCAAATCCTAGGTCTCATCATGAGAAGAGTAGGAGTTCACACAATTGTGACTTGTGGCAATTGTGGACATGCGGTCCATGCTGCTAGCTAGTCACTGTAATGACTAATGTCATGCAACGTACATGTGAATACAGGTTGTGCAGCATGAATTTTACCGCAGAAATATTCCAAGTAGTATTTGTCAGCAAAACCCTCTCAAAATCGAGTGCAATATTTCTGTTGGATTAAAAGAGGTGTATTCACAAGCCTTTGCGATGTAATAGGGTCGCTTCACATCACTGAACATTCTGATGCCTTGTTCTGAATTGCAGACTATGGTGCTGCTCATACCTGGAAATTTGATCTATTTTGTGATGGAAATTGGAGGTTTTACAAGTTACTCTCTGGATTTTACTTTTATTGTTGTTTTAAAATGTGCTCATCAATGCTGAGTGCTTCTATCCCTGAAATATAAAAATAGTGTTGCAGTTCTTTTAAACCTGAACTCGGGTGGGGCTTGATATAAGCCTAACATAAAACTAACCAAGAAACCTACTTCAAGACTAACTGTAACACTGACAAGTTCGAACTAAGTAGTGTATTTAGGACTGAGGAAGCATTCTTGAGGTCTTTTAAAAACTTATGTGTCATGGTTCATTAGATGAATAAGCAATTTGTAATTACTCCTATACAATAATTATGGTAAGATCAGTCAACATGAGCAAAATTACCTCCTCACAGATAACCATTGGCCTTTGTAAAACCTTTGCAAACGCTATACTCTTATTTCAATCTCCCAGTCTCCTGTTCACATTTCTGGAAGTCATCAGAGGAGAAAGGTGGGTGGCATGAGAAGAATGTACTGTTTGAATAGATAAGATAATCCTTTATTACTAAATAAAAAAAACAATTTTAGCATTGCTGGAATTTGCTGGTTAAATAGCCAAACACTGAATAGCCTGGCACTCCCCAATTTTTCCAAGTGCAAACAAGCATACATTCCACTCTGTAATGTACTAAGTACTCAGAAAAGTTAATTTGAAAATACTATTAAATGCAGTATTTATTTCACCTGTTTCCACTCATTTTTACTCAATGAAATGTCTAGTTTGTCTTGTGGGAAATATGGTAAACTATTTGTTCATTTTTTTTATAAAGGTGTTTACTGAGCACAATCATGCTGGATTGAGAGAAGGTCTAACCCTCTACCCTGCATAAGAATAATCAGAGTTTCTTAATATTTATTGGTATTTTTTGGTGGAGTGTTTTTTTTCCAGTTGACAATCTTTAAATCTTTGTTTTATTATCCAGTGTTCTCCACTAAATAGAATTTTATTCTATACTTTAAAAATAATTGAATATATTTTCTCCATTATACATACTGTAGCTGTGCAACTAAAAAGAAGCAGTTGCTACCTTGTGATATATTGTAAAATGAGGAAAGACAGCAATAATAGATGGTATAGCTACAGTATTTTAAATATAACATTATGAAAGGTGCATAAACAGGATTATAATTGCTTTTTGTAGGCTAGTCCTGTCAGCTGTTCTTTTCTACACATAATTGAGGATTTTACGAGTTACCTGTAAATATTTTTTCTGATCAAAATTATTCATTTGCCTAGCAAAAATACAATACAATATCAAAACTAGAGATCAGTGTTGTAATGCTGCAGAAGTACAATTTGAATACAATACTGGTCTGTGCTGTAATATTGTGATATGAAATGAATACTATATAGGTCGGTGCTGTAAAATTGCAATTATATCAATTTAATGCAGTATAGGTCAATGCTGTATTAATTACTGCAATTGTACATTACAAATATACAGGTTAGTGTTGTAATATTGTACTAATATTGTTTAAATAGATCTTATTTAAATAGATTTAAATAGTGGTGTGATATTGCAATAGAAACATTTCAGGAGATCACTGCTATAATGTAATTGTACTGTTTAAATACAACACAGCACAGTGCTGCAATATTAGAATAAATAGTATTCAGGTCAGTGCTGTAGTATTGTAATAGCACAATTCAAATTCGAGGAAATGGCAAACGTATAATTTAAAAACATATATACAAAATCTAATGCATGTGGAACAGTAACGATACAATTTAATACAAATTAAATACAATTAAAACAGTGAAATTAAAAAAATACTTTGTCAAGGTAAATAGCCCCTGTTTTAGAAACCTATTTATTTTAAAAAAGCTACGTAACTTGGTATCAGAATGTCGTTGAAATAAAAATTGGTTAATAGAAACACGCAATAAAGACATGACACAGCATAACATCCTTTACTGCAGAGATTCAGGATGACTCAGCAACTGTCGCAACTTTACCCCGTGACACAGTTACCTTAGTTACTGTGTACGGTACTGTACTTGTCCAGCGATCTAGTATTTTTTTACACGGATCCTTACAAAAACTCCTCTCCGGGATTTCCTTCATGCCTCGCCATTCAAGTGGGCGTGTCGATATCTCACCACTTGCCTCTTTATCACTGAGTGAACCTTCTCTGCAGAGTCATTGGAAAGTTACAGTGAAAGACTCTGGTGGGAGGCTGCTGTCTGGAGTGAACTGGAGTGTTTGTTGTAGCCGTTGCTGTTCAAGTTTGGTGGTCGCCGCGCATCTTTGTTACACACATGGAAAATCACAGCGCCAGCGCCAGATTAATGCTGAACCATGCTACAACTCTGAACCTGCACACAGGGAACCTGGTGAACCGAAGCCGCCTAAAGAAGAAATGTCCTTCTTCGCCAAGTGAGGAGGTGGGTTGGTTAATCGTTAGAGCAAGGTAGCGGAAGAGACGAGGTTAACTAGGCGCTTGGAAGCCAGACAAGTGAGTCTGAAGCGACAGGAAAGAGAGGGTGGCAATGGGCCTTTTTTAGTGAGGTCTGCGGCGTGGTGTTGCAGGGGGGTTACAGGGCTGTGATCGGTACGGGAAAACACTGTAATCCCACTGCGTTGAGGTCAGCAAGTGAACCCGGCTTCTTCGCCACCCGCACGGCACCCGTAGCACCTGTTCTTGGTGTAACGTCACCCTCAGCTCCTCTTTTCTGCTTTAGATCATTAGATCCCACTGTGAAAAGTTCGGTTTCTGTTCTGTTCACGTCAGTTCTTGGAATATCGTTGTTATGGGATTAATGACTCAATGAATACATTCTTCTGGTTTTGGGCTCTTTAATAACATGATATCAATATGAAAATATAAGATGGTAATATGCGCATGTTGTGAGCAACCCGATTAAAATAAGACTCGATACAGTATGTAATGAGAATAAAATAACACCCAAAGTGATCAGGAGGTTTCTCTCTTAGGTAGTATAACGCTCTGGATATATACATTATTATTGCACTACTGTAATTAAAAGACGGCGAAGAGTAAAAAAAAAATCACTTGGTAAGCGATTTAAATGACCCGATTAATTAGATGACATGCACTTTCTCCTCATCAGTGATTCTGGTTACTAATTTAATATTCGTTTAGCTGACGTCATTGTCCAAGGCTATTTACATTCGATGCAAAATCCAAACTATAAAAAGAAACATCAATAAAATACACCTATGCTTTTGGCAGAGATTGTGTAATTAATGCATAGAAATAGCTCTTATTTTGGGAAAAACAAATTCTTAAGACAGAAAGTAGCCAGTTGGGATTCACATCAAATAAAATGTTTTTTTTTAAATGTAAAAGATGCTGATTTGTTGATGATGAGATATGTCCTTTTGTGAAAATATATATTTTTTAAAATAAGATGGTGACTTCTTAGTAGACAGGACTCTGCCCTGTCTCTTGGCAGCTGTCTTGGATGTTGATGCACAACGCTATCTTTCTCCCTCTCTTTCAGCTCCAGGACTGCATTACAGCCACCCTGAGTGAGTGGTCTTCTAAAATTCCCTCTGCTCTGGACAAGGTGAGGCTGCTCGTTTTCTGTGGTGGCCTGTGTGCCGAGTCTTACAGCAGGCATCAATGTAGGTGGATATAGTAAGGCTCCTGTCTCACACTGTATCAGTATGAGCTATTCCAGGCTTTACAGAACTTTACGGTTCTCTTCCGAGCCATTGTAACATGTGAGAGATTTCATACTTCATACTGTACCTTAAGGCTGCATTAAAATAATATTAAGAACTTATTCACTCGTTTTTTCACTGAAGTTTGTGCAGGGCTGTAGCCAGTGTAGAAGGTGAAATGGCTCAAGTCACAATATAATAGGAATTTTATTTCCATGAGTCAAGTACCTGTCATTTTAATAAAACGTTAAATGGTACACACGCAGCAACAAACGATATATTGTCAAAATAAAGAATTTCTGAATATCTTTATGTTTGGGCATTTTTTTACTGCAATATAAACCAATCAAAAAGCTTTATTTATTTTTAAGCACCTGGTGTTCATCCCTAAATCATTAAATGTAGAAGAAGCCCATTTTATCTCCCAGGTAAAAACTCTAAAGCTCTGCTAATTCTGAGCTATTTTTCCCTCTCAGGCAGAATTTACAGGTGATGTTGTTTGCTCACCCTAAGCCTGTTTTACTTGCATTTTAGGCTTTCATTTTAATAGTTTAGCTCTTTTTTTGTGTGGCTGGAAGGTTGTATTTGCCAGGTAAAAGGAGACCTGCAAATGTGTGTGGGATGCAATGATGAAAATCAGTAGACTTAAAGCTAATAAAGCAATCTAAATATGAAGGGCCATGATGAATGCTTGTCTCTAAATTAGGATCTATCGATGACTCCATTGCTACTACTTACCGTTTAAGGGGAGATGGGCAGTTGGGGAAATTCACATAGAAACTGAAGAGATCTAAATCTAGAAATAAAATGAGGGCAGCTACATTGTTACCTCAGCCTCCTTACACGATTATATCCATTATCGATTATATCTGTGTTAAGAGGCTGAAAATGTTGTTTTTCAAAAGTGCTGATTTTGGCTTTAAATGTTTAAGATCACTGCTTGGAGACATAAATTATGTAACAAATGCGTAGTTATCTCATTTTAAAGTTATTAAAAATGTAATAGAAGAAAAGCTGATTTTCCATTATATATTCTCCAGGAAGTGATCAGATTTAAACTGTTTCATAAAGTGCCTTAAGTAAAAACCATTTTTCTTTAGTTAAGTCTAAATCAGTCCCTTATTTTCAGTTTCATGGTATTCTATGAATTCAGCGGAGTTGCTTTTTTTGGTGCTGAAATAAGCAAATGACAAGACTTGCAAGAACAGAACAGCTCACATGACATAAAGAAACAAACTTTTTATGACTTATGCATTGTGTGCAAAGTACTATATGGGCCCCTCTACCTCATTTAGAATACAGTATTACAAATGAAATAGTCAAAATGTTCGTTCACTGACCTGGCCTTAAGGCTGCTTTGCTTCAGGCTTTATCCAGTTTTGCTAAGGACCTAATTCTCTTAGAAGTGAACAAGGGAAATATTTACTATTATTGTTGTACTGTGTAGATTATCCCACTGTCGTGCGAAACGTTCATGTTGTTTAGGTGATCTCCAAGTGTATTTACCTCTTGTAAGCACAATGGTACTTCTCTATGTGTCTGAGTGCCTTTAAGGAAAATAGTTGTATGTTCTTAGAACTTTTGCTTTTGCCCAGGATTGAATTAACATGGCTGAAATTTACAGTTGGTTGTCGAATCAAAATGAGATCTTAATGCACTTCAGTGGTAAATGAAGTAGGCCCCGTGCTGTATGTAAACTGATTTAGGATCCTTTGGAATAAGAGTATAGAAATGCTGGGATTTATTTTTAATCATTGAGATTTTTTTATATTGCTAGCCTCATTTTTTTTTAGACAATGGGACATATGGCTGTTTTTGTTAAAAGACTGTTTTTTTAATTGCTGGAACTTTAACATAGTTTAATTATGAACTACCCAGGGTCGGAAATAAGCAGTATTGACTACCGTATAATCAATCAGACTTAGGAAAAGGACTGCACTCAGACCAGTGGTATGAAATGATTTGACTGCTGCATTAAATTTGATTTCTCTGATCTCCTTTCTGTGTTGAGATGCTCGGTACCAGAAATCCAGATGCAAGACTGTGGTCATACATCCAACACTAGCTTAACACGTATTACAAAAGAATCCACTATATTCATCCAGAGCATTGCATGTTATATCCGCAAAGACAATTGTATAAAATGCATAAATATTACATAAATATAAATTATTGATAACAATAGAAAAGCAAAGAAGAACATCTGTGATGCAGAAAAGTCATGCAGCCTGAGATATTCTATAACTGTTTTCTATTTGAACATCGGAGATTGTTTCATTGACTTTGAGTGCAAGCAGGTAGCTGTGTCAGCATGCGTAGGCTGCAAAGGAACAAGTAAATATTTATTCCATACTGAAAAAGAGAAGAAAGGAAACACAACGTCTCGGCTGTAGAGCCTTCTTCGGGTGTGAGAGAGAGGGTTTTCCTACACGAAGAAGGCTCCACAGCCGAAACATCGTGTTTCTTTTCTTCTCTTTTCAGCATGGAATAAACCTTTACTTGTTCTCATTTAAATTAACAATCCTTAGATTTGAGAAAAATGAAGTTGCTTGTGTCCTTCAATGCTAAAAAGGTTTTAATCCACCCCACTGACTGATTCAGGCAGCAACAGTTCCATTAGAAAATTCACTTTCGAGTGAGTAATAATTGATATGGAATATCAGTGCTGAGAAGCATCAGCAGTTTACCAGATTACTACAGTCTTGAAAGGGTGAGTCTGAAACAGTTGTCTGCTGTGAAGTTTCACACTTATGGTTTCCCTTATTGGGAGCTCATAATCTCACATGAGCTAAATCGTTTTATATGACTTCTGAAATGGTATGTCCCCAAGGGTATTTTGTTTCAAATACCAGTATGGATGTTTTATTCACTGCCCCCAGCACTTTTATTTGTAAATAAGCAGTGGCATTCAGAGTAGACGTAGTGTGTTGCCTATTAGTTATAGCTCAATGAGAACTCTGTCCTTGACAGCAGATTACTATCTGACTCCTAAGAGTGAAATTTTGCATGTTGAAGTTCTTCATTTTTAGAAATTCTTTATTTTTGGTACATTCTTAGTCCTGCTTAAGAGACTGTCAGGCATCTGATTATTTGTAAGTCTGTTTCTGGAAGGGTGCTTAGAACTGGTTTACATCTCTGTGAAAGTAGGGTAAATTAATTTGAAGATTTATAATGTGTTGTTGTCATTGATTAATTTTAGGTTGATTTTGTTTTCCTCCCTCTCTGTTACATACCTCAAAACATATGAGGTATGCAGTGCAGTGTTTATATACCCCAGGAGTTGCAGTATACCTTAGTTGACTTTTTTTTGGCTTTACTTTACATCTGTATTGACATTACATTTCACACTGAAGACTGAAAAGGTTACTATCCCGCAGTGGCGTTTGAGACTAGTTTTAAGCCATTGCCTGAGTTTTGCTGAGGTCACCAAATCTGTTTTTATAGGCTCAGTCAGTGTGTAGTGGTCTTACAAACACAAAGTGAAAGCTCATTAGAGTGTCATTCTGATGAAATCCTGTAATAAGACTGTTATCCAGAAAGCTCTGAAAAACAAATGGACATGCTGGAAAAATTAGATAAAATTGTAGTCCTTCTTTCCTGTCTGTAAAATAATGTCCTTGTATGTTAAACATCCATCAGTAGAGTATTTGAAATTTAACATTTTTGGAATTTTGTGCTTTTTACAATATTGCCATTTTTAATACAGATTTAGTAGTCTTAACTTTTTTGTAAAAAAAAAAACTTTTTTGCTTCTGTGTTTATTTCTCACACAAGTTGAATGGAAGTTAATTTCAAAACTTCATATCCCCACCTGGGCTGTGATTAGGAGGAAGACTGTTAGGATTAAGGGACATTGTAAAGTTTCCCTCATGGACAAAAAAAAAGCTGAGAACAGCAGGGTTTTTTCTTAGGTTTGTTTGGGATGCAAAGCAATTTTTTTGAGGTATGAATTCTTCAGCAAGTTAAGCATGAAACGCTGCCAAATGCCATCAGAGCTGACAGACAAAGATGGGCTTAGCTACTAACTGACCTTGCTACTAAAGCAGATTTTGGAAAAGCTACTGTTTTTATCATTTCACTTTTGTATTTGGTGATCAGAAGTTATCTTCTGTGAAGTTTATAAATGAAAGGAAATCCCTTCTTCTGTAGAGGCTTTTGTTACAAGATAGAAGGCCAGTGAAGGAATTTACTCACAGCCCCGGTTGTTGCACATGAATATAGCAGCAGTGTTTAGTGAATTTGTGCTGTAGGAAGCTTTTTAGTCTGTAGTGGTTGGGGTGGACAAGGCAGCACAGTGCATGATGCAGTTCCAGGGTTCAATTCTAGAGTGGGATGTCCTCCTTGTATTCATGTGGGCACTCCTGTTTCCTTTGTGGGCTCCCACAGTTCAAAGACTTGCTGTCCCTAAATTGCACCCAGATGTGAATAAATGTACAATGGACTGGCTTTCCAGTGTGTAGTCCTGCCTTGCCTCTATTTTCCCAAAACATGCTAGTAACAAACTAGGCACAGGAAATGGCTGTATTAAAGAATTCATGCTCTGGAAAGTTTAGATATATTAAGTTATATTAATCCAGGATTTTCTGCTCCCCAAAATAATGTCTGCTAATCACGTTCAGGGCATTAGGTGCAGTTTGACACTTTTTAAAGAGATTGTTGCAGATTTCATAATTTAATATCAGCAACTATAGAGCTCTGCAGTGGAGTCCTGACTAGGACGTATCCTGATTTATGCCTTTGCTTGCCGGAATAGGCTTCTGCTCCCCCACAACCCGTACTGCATAAACCAATTAGATAATGGAAAGGTGGAATTATAGAGCTTTTTTTCCCCAACAAAACAACACAAATTTTCCATAGTCCTGTATTCCAAATTTGTAGACAATGGTGAGTCCCAAAGCCAGCTCAGTAGTTTTTGTAAATTAAAATGGTCTCATTTGTATTTTTTCTTAGGAATTGCCTGACACGCTGAACTGTACATTGACCCAAACGACAGAGGCTATCACTCCTGAAGAAAGGGAGGAACTGAAGGTTTCAGGTAAAATGCCTTCGTAGTTCAAGGCTAAGAACCTGTTTTAATTTTGACTAAAGTCATTAAGAGCTCAGTTAAAACAAGGTAACGGAGAACCATGTGGATTTTAGGAGCCTTGGAATATTTTTCAAAATGGAGCAAAGAAATGGCTATTTGTATCATGCCAAGACCAAAGGTTATGTTTTAGCATGGCACTGGTTGATTCTGTGATGGTATAGAAACTGTTTGCTCTAAGGGTAATTTTTGTTACCCCTTTTTATATTTCCTCAGGAACTTATGTCTTGCATTGTAATAGAAAATCATGCTTCAATTTAAAAAAAATAGTTTATAAGAGTTCCTTTTAATAAACCGCATAGTTTACAAAGGAATCCTAGAGTAACATTTCAGTAAAAGTACATTCATTTGCACATTCTTTACTATATAAGGAACAAGTAATAGGTTGATTACATTCTGAAAAGAGAAGAAAGAAAACACTATTTCGGCTGTGGAACCGTTGTGCTTTCTTTCTTCTCTTTTCAGCATGGAATAAACCTATTACTTGTTCCTTTGCAGCCTACGCAGGCTGATGCAGCTACCAACCTGAACTACTTTACTATATAATGTTTGTTTATTCTTGCACATAGTTTGTTGAAATGGTAAATCATTAATTCACATCTGCATCAGTGTTGTATTTTGAATGTTCAGTGTGTTAATGTTCTACACTTAATTTTAGATGGTTGGAGTGTTTAATTTTCTACTTTCTGGAAACTTGTTAGTCTGATCTCTTCAATATGTCCTTACTTGCAGTGAAGCTTTTTCTCAGTGGGTCAAACTGTTCCTGCATCAGGGATGCAGTAGAAATGGGTAAGTGCAGCATGAAAGAACATGTCTAACCTAAGTCTAAGTTAAAATATGTTCAAACTCTTAATAAATAGTATTACATATAATACCGTAGTGAGTTTATAATAATTCTCGAATACTGACCCCATCAGTTGTCCACATTGGCATTCTTTGATGTCTGCTCCATTAAAGACCTCAGAATGTGATCTGATGTTTCTTTCAGTTAAAACTCTGTTACTTAATCTTCATTCATTAATGTAATTGTAAAACTAGAAAATGTTTATTTACGTGCTGCTTTGGATATAAAACTGGCCAGTCATAGTTCTCAAGGGCCAGTGTGTCTGCAGGTTTTCTAGGTCTCTTTAAAGCAGCAGCATCTAAAGAACCATGAGCACCTGTTAAACTGGTCCAGTTTAAGCTCCTAACTGGCTGGCTTCGGTCATTAACAGTTGGAAGGAAACCTGCAAGAATTACCAAGTTTATGTACCTCTGATTTAAGGTGTTGTACAGTCACCTATAACAGGTAATCATGGTCCTGGAGACCTGCATATGTGTTGTTTTTTTCCAGCTAAGTACTGTTACCCAATTGATGTAATATGATTTTAGGAACAGGTTTAGGGACAGGTAAGGGGTTAGTCCATGCTGAAAGGCGAAGAAAAATGAGACACATTGTTCCATTCCATGTTAACAGATTCAGTTAGGTAAATAAGCTTGGCTGGAATGAAAACCAGCAGGATATTGTCCACAAGGACCAGCATTGGCAACCATTGACTTGCAAAAAGTGCCGAAGAAGAGCTTTGAGTTTTTATTGCATGTTGGCAGCCTGCTCAGCCCTGGGGGTGGCCCAGCTGGACTCTGTGATCATTGCCCCACCTCCACTCCTGGAGGGAGACAGCCTGTCCCTGGAACACCTGCAGCCTCTCTGGGAGGAACTGGAGAGGTTAGTCCAGAGCCAGAAGATCGCTGCCATTGGCACCTCTGACTTGGACAAAGCTCTTCTTGAGCAGCTGTACACATGGGCACAGGTAATGACTGCAATGTTATAACAAGGCCATAAGCCTCACCCACTTCAGCTATTATGAGCCAAATTTTTTTGAACTTTTTGTTTAACAAGGAAAAGATTTACAGATTTACAGCTGAAAGAATTTCTAGCTACTTGGAATTCCCAAGTAGTCAAAAGTAACATTACTCAAATATATAACATAATTCAAATGGTATGTCTAGGTTTACGATGTTATTACGGGCATAATGTATGGATTTCCAATATAGTTATATTCAGGGTCATGCCCAAAAATAATGTGTAAATTAGTTGCTACTTGCTTTCCTCATAGACTCCAATATTGTGAACTGCTTCCTTTTTGTTTGTTTGAATTTTAGGAGTGATAAAAGACGAGTCAGGTTCTTCCAACTGAAAAACTGGTAGAGCTTTGTTGAAATCTGCATATGCTCTTCCACCGTTTTGCAGAATTTTTATCATTTTCCTTTTCCCACTTTATTTTAATATATTCCATTGAATCTTTTGTTAATATTTTCAGTGTTATTATAGTTTTCTTCTGATTTCATTGCTAATAAGAAGCTATAAAACAATCAAGCAATTTTTTACCTTGCTCTGTATTTGGTTGTTTTACCCAACTATTTGCATAGTGCCTAATTTGGAAGTATCCATAGAATTCTTTAAGATATTTAATTTCTAACTTCCCATGTGTATAATGAATTGTGGTGTATATGGATCCAGTGCTTGATCCAGCTTACATGAGCATGTTGCTCTTAATTTCTGAAATTGCTGGAACTGTCAAAGCCTGATATTTTGAATACCTTTTCAGTCCTTTCCTTTCAGGGTTCTTTTAAATCTTCTTCAGTTGATTGTTTTAAAAATAGTGGTTGGGTTGAAAAATATCAGACTGCACCATAAACTTAGTGAATCAACTAATTTTAGTTGGTTAATCAATATTTTTATATAGCGCCTTTTAAAGAAAATGTCCTTCACAAATCACAGATTGTTGCCTACATAATAAATGTACACACTTCATAGATGGATATAAATGAGGGTATGCAAAGTTAATGACTTTACAAGCCCAGAACATAGCCTCAGTCTGTTTGCTGATCACCTTCCCTGAACATTTACTTCATCTGCAAGTAAACTATTCATGATTTAAAGTCACATAAAAAACAATAATAGATCTTTAACAAGATAAGTCATTTGAGAATGATTTCTCTTTTGTCAAAGTCTAAAGATCTAAAGATCACACTCCATTATTGAACAGAAGGCATAATAGTGATAAAGGTTCATTACATTGTATTAATTGGTCATCTCCTAACAGGACATGGCAATTTAATCATGCAACTGAAATGAGCTTCAGCTGTGAAAGTGACTAGTTTCAACTCACTCTGCAGATTGTTCCAGGATTTAGCAGTGGTAAACTGAAACTGAAAATAATTGTGCCAAAGATTGGTAGGTGCTCTTGATAGATTCAATTTGAAAAAAGAACTACATCTTTAATTTGTAGATAGTGTAGGGAATTGCAGTACTGTACATTATGAAGATAGGGAGGTGTTTTCCTAATTAAAGATATGGAAGTTAAATTAACCCAGTGAAATAGTTTGTGTGGTATGCAGGAAGAGCAATCATGATGATTTGAGTTCATAATAGTGGGTGTGATGGGGGGGGGGGGATGCCTGAATTTTACATTTACAATTCAGGCCATAATACCAGGTTTCTTACAGAACAGTTTTGAGGAAACGGCATCACCATATTCTGAAAATGGGGTTGTAGACCTTCAATTTGGTATATAGAGCAGTGTGTAAAATGAAATTTGTGATAAAGGAATCCAAGTCTAAACTTCACGTGAGCTAGTAACTGTAAAGTAAACTGCACATGGATGATTACAGCTGCTGATGTGGGTGGGCTAAGATGGTGATGTTGTCTACATGAGGTTGGACATGAGAGCTGTCTTTTGAATGAACAATATGGTGCTGCATTTTGGTCTCCGTACCACACAAAGGATATTATTGACTTAGAAATGAGCTTCCTGATCTTGGAGGATTCTCATATATGGGTTAAAAGGAACTACAGAAGTGATTCAGAGGAAATTTGATCCAAGTATATAAACCCTTAAATGGTATAGATCAATCCAGGGGGCTACTTTAGACCTTGTATGAAATAAAGGTATTTTAGTTTTTGGAGAGGTGACATGTAAAGACCTCAAGCTTATTGCCATACTTTTAAATGCACTCTTATTGAGGTGGAGTGATGCACTTTTTTCCTTCTTTAGGTAAAGCCCAGCAGCAATCAGGTGAACTTGGCCTCTTGCTGTGTGATGCCTCCAGACCTGACCGCGTTCGCAAAGGAGTGTGACATCCAGCTACTCACTCACAATGACCCCAAAGGTGAGAAGTGCCCATCCAGTTTAACAGAGCTTGAGTAAATCTCTAGGAAGAATGAGTGAAAATTTCTAAATCCAAATATGCATAGCTGATACAGAATACCCAATGTAATTCCTGCAAAAGTTTAGCAAATTAAAAATTGTGATCGGAACATTTTCAAAAGTGGGGGGGAGGGGTTTGGGTGAATATTTTCTGAAGGCACTGTACGTTTGGGCATGTTCCATGTCAAATTTTTGGAGGTGAATTACACTTTATAAGATACGAATACTTTGCGCAGTTGGGTAAAGATCATCCTTTGCCTGATGTACCGACACCCGGTACATATGTACCGACATATGTTTGCAAATATGTAAACTTGACTGAATCTGCATTCAAATTCCTTTTTGTACCTTGTTCCCCTTAGAGCTCATTTCTGCCACAAGCTTCCAAGCAGCTGTGCAGGAAAGCGTGAAGGAGCTCCTGGTAGCCGACTGGTCGCTGGAGTGGGTTTTGCGATATTCTGTCATCGTCAAAAGCCGAGGGATCATAAAATCAAAGGGCTACCTTGTTCAGGCTGAAAGAAGCAACACTAACCACACTTCAAGCTATAGTTCTTGAAGTGTTTCTTACAATTAGTTAAACCAGATCGGTAAACTTATTTTTAAGAAGATACCCTTTTAAAGTGGCTCTTTGCATGTGATTTGTTTGATTTGGAGGCTTTTTAAGCAAAAAAAAAATCAAATCAAAAGTGCCTCCACTTCGTCTCTGTACCTCTGTTTACTACTGTGCTGCTTCCACTCTGAGCCTAAATGCTTTTGAGTGATAAAGATTCTAGTTGTTTGAAACCAAGCTGTACTAAGCAGTAGTATTTGGCATTCTTCAAGAATCATAACATATATTGTTGCTGAAGAGAGGAGGCCATTTGGCCCATCTAGCCCTATTGGGAAATAGAAGCTGTAAACTCAAAACCCACGTATTGAGTTTAGCAACATGTCTGAATAACTTGTTCCATACTCCCACAACCCTTTGTGTAAAGTGCCCCCTGTTCTCAATTCTGAATGGTCTTCTGTAGTTTCTCCTCTGGTTACTGTTCCATTGGTGATTCTAAAGAAATCCACTGGGTTGACAAAGCTTATCAGTATTTAGAATAATATTCTTGATATTGAGGTTAATTAATAATTTCTTTTAGTGTTGGACTGTGTTTAATATTGCATTTTCACTCTTGAAATTGAAATGGAAGGGCTTTCAGAAGGTAATAAATACTGTTGTTGCAGTATTTTAAAATAATGGAGCCGATCTGGGGAGATCATTGAGCTCAGGGCCCCGAGAAGGTATGATCTCCTTGTTCTTGCTTACAGAAGCAGTGATCACACTGTACATGTAAATTGGCCAAGGACTGCCATTTAAAAAAACTGTACAGGTTTCAGGAAGATTTCAGTTGTATTTGAACCTGTGATGTTTTACATAATTTCACATTTCTTAAAGTGTATTTATTTCTACAGTTTGGCTTGTAAAATTCCCTTTCTCACTTCAAAGCTCTTTTTAGCGACTTGGTTGAAGATTTTAATCTTTGTCTTTGTTTTACTCACAGCAGTCGCTTACATTAACTGTTTTTGAGTAAATCTACAAAAGAATATGGAGGAAAAGAGTTCTTGCATTGGAATGTGGTCTGCTCACTAACCTTTTCAAGCAACATTATGTTTGAGTTTAGAATTTATACAAGATGCACTTTAGCAGACTTGATTATGCCCAGTGAAAGTGCATTCTGGACGATACAAACGCAACGCTCGTCTTTTTAGAATATGAATATCTAGCAGAATAAAAATCCTGCATAAAAATGCTGAATTGAGCACGAGGATTTTATTATTTGTATTAATGTTTTCATAACCATACCCCTGTGGTGAATTTTTGAAAGGTGTAATCAGGGTCCAGCAGAGTAATTAAACTGATATTCTGTGATTTATTCAATTGCAGCTCATTAAATTACACCATAGTGAATACCTGGATGTACTGGCAAGTGCCAAAATGGAAAATAGCGATACATCTTGGCAGTGAAAAACCTGGATTTGTACGCAGGATGGGATGCCTTTATTTCTGGCAGCTTTAAGTCCATGGGGTCCAAAATGGATTTATATAAGATTAACCCATTTGAAGGTCTTGATTATGTGTCTTTAGTACTGTATAGTTAATTTTTACATTCATGTTTGTTGGATTAATATATTCATTTTTCTGTATATCAGGTTTTTAATTTATGATAATAAATTATAAAACCGTTTTCTTGTGCAGTGATATTTTTTTGTTTCTGCTCTTTTGTACCACACCTGTAAGGTGTAAGGCCCTGTATGGCAAGTCTGTAGAAGTTTTACTGCTTTAAATAGATTAGAGGGTTTAAGGATAAGCAGTTTTTTTTAAATAAATATAAACTTCAGAAGTTTCAATTGTGACGATGTGCCAAATTAATTATTGATTTGATGTATAAGTTGAAATGAATAATTGCAAGTTTTGTTTTCCATTTCAGTGAATGAGGTCTTTTTTTGCATGCAGTTTACTAGGAAACAACAAGGGCTCAACAGTTGAAAGGTTAATGATTGGTTAAAATATAAATTTTAAAGGTGTGTTGTGAAACTGTATATGGCTTGTGATATAGTATTATCAAATTAACCTTTGTAAATAGTATATACCATTAAAAATGTTTATTTTAAAATGTCATTTAAGTTACCAAGAAAAACTTCAGAGAACTACTTCTTATACTGTATGTGAAGGTCAAATATCCCATACAGTGCTCTCTTGCATTTTATACATGAAATTTCTAGCTCAACCATGTGACTTTTTAGGGTAACAGGGGACTTCATACATGAATACATGAACATTTAAAAACACCACTCACGTGAATTGAATGAAGACTTTCTATATGGTGCTTTAAGGTATCTATAGTTACAATACACAAAATATTAATTGGATAGCAGAGTTTTGCACACTTGTGGAAAGCAACTTATTAAGTAAGATTTAAAAACAATGTTCCATTTCTACATAGCAGTTCAGAGGGAATTTTAAAACTTATCTGAAAGCATCACAGGGACTATTGTGTTTGTTTTTATCCCTTAAATTAGTACTATATATCACATTTACAATTTGCTATTCAAAAGCACATTCAGAAACCCGTTTGGGGTTTTAGGGGTTGCAGAAACATATTTTAGGGGTTGCAGAAACATATTTTAGGGGTTGCAGATCACAATTGTGATTGCATTAATAATAATAATTGCTTACACTTATATAGCGCTTTTCTGGACACTCCACTCAAAGCGCTTTACAGGTAATGGGGACTCCCCTCCACCACACTAATGTGCAGCATCCACCTGGATGATGCGACGGCAGCCATAGTGCGCCAGAACGCTCACCACACACCAGCTATCAGTGGGGAGGAGAGCAGAGTAATGAAGCCAATTCATAGATGGGGATTATTAGGAGGCCATGATTGGTAAGGGCCAATGGGAAATTTGGCCAGGACGCCGGGGTTACACCCCTACTCTTTTCAAGAAACGCCCTGGGATTTTTAACGACCACAGAGTACTGACCAGGCTCACACCTGCTTAGCTTCAGTAGCTTCCATGTTACCAAGTACATTATACATTACTAAAGTATTAAGGGCAAAGATCTGTCTTTGATTAATCATCATTAATTAATCATTAATCATTAATAAATGTTGTGATAATTAACTTAAGGTAAATTATTAATAGCTGTTCAATGATGCTTTTGCAACCTATGGTATCCTGCTCTGTGAAGTTCTCGGCAGATCGTTTTTAATTAAACTGGCTGCTCCTGGCCTAGACTGAAATTTGGAGGCACTTGATCTGCAGTTACTTATCTTTCACTTCAAATTAATGAACCAAAAACATTACCCTGGTGTATGCGCGTCTGCCCTTTTCTGATATCGCCTTAGACACCCTTGTTCGTGAAACTTCAGGAAGTTGAGCTGTCTTAGTGAAGCTTCTGCCAAATGCACCGCAACACATATCCCTCTTATAAAGTCACTATGGTGTGGTCATACAGCCATGCTGGTGATATTCATTGATCAGTCCGGTATTTTTATATATGACCCTAAGCATGCTGGGATGTTGTTTGCTTAAAACACGTAAACCACGCCTTTGTGGAAGATTTTACTTTGATGTACTGTACTTGGTCCCTCATTTACTCATGTATTTCCATTTTTTGTCCACTGCCGCAAACTAGTTTTTATTTGAATTTCGTGAAACAGTTAGGTATGCCCGCTTTGAAGCAACCAACGCATCTCATTTTTAACAAAAAAATGCACTATTTTGCCATTTACAGTATACACATAAATTGGTAATGTGCAGGTCTGAAATGCGACCAAAACGGGTTTTGAGAGATAAGTGCCGTAAAAAGCTCAGCTTTTTTATTTAGTATTTGAAATATTTTAACGGGGAAAGTGAATCGGTTCTAAGGTTCTAAAACGGTTGCATATCACTTTAAGAAGCATTCAGCGCACACGACTAAAAACTGCACACAGACGCTATCGACTCCATCTGAGTTCACCATCTTTTGCGCTAAATAGATTGGTCGAGTCTTGTCCCTTTACTTTCGAACGGAAGTTGGAGTTGGTTTAGAAGGTGGTGAGTAAGAAAGCAACATGGTTGCTACTAGGAGAGGAGCAAGTGTGGAGTCTCCAGACAGGACCAAAGCAGAAAAATCTCTTAAAACGGTAGTAATGTTATTGTTTATTGTTATTGATATGAATGTGGTTGTTTGGCCAGTGTTTATTTCAGACGATTGCATCCCTAGATGCTTTTACTGTGCCTGGAGAAATTGCTGATTAACGTGGCTGTGTTGTCTCAGTGTTAAAAATAAAATCACATAATTTTGAAAATGCTACAGTATCACATATTAGGCTGAAATTACATAAACTATAAGCTAAATTAAAATGGCAACTAAAGTTCAGATATTCAGTGAAACCTAGAGAAATCTTTGCTAAGCACAGATAGGTGAACGAAAGCACATGGTGATTGCTTGATTTGCGACTTGGAAAAAAGTCACATTGCCAGTCCCTGGCTTTTTAAAGTGTAGATGGGTCGATATAATACGTCAAATTCAGCAGTTTTGCTGCAATTGAATTTTTGCTGGAAACTACAAAGTAAATAATTTAACATTGAATTATACGAAATACACGAAAACAGATTAATACAGACAAGTCACCTGAATGACTGATATAGCTTACAATATAGTTGTAAGCGAAGAAAAATGGCAAAATCCGAGGTGTACGAGTTAACCGGCAGCTATACGTACTTAAGGCGATATGGTCAGTACAGTCCTCAATCTTCTGATTCTCCTTGTAAAAGAATTTGCCCATAGAGCTACAGTGCCTAAGCTGGAAAAATATTTAGATGACATGGCGATTTTCATGTCATGCTTTGCCTCATCAGTCTCTCAGACACACTTTACAAGTGGCAATGATCAATTTATCCCAGACACCCTTTAATTTGGTAATCTGCATGATTTAAATGCAAATAATTTATTATATAGTTGTGCTAGTCGTAAAATGAGGCATCAATATTCTTCAACAGAATAGTGATGTATACACTGTAAAATGGTCTAAATAATGGTTAATAATAAAAATATGCTTCCTATATTTAGACAATTGCTAAATTGGGTTTTAGTGAAGGGTTAATGGCTGCTTTGTAAAGGTAGGTATTCATGATGAGAACGCCTCTCAAGTTTGTAGCCAGTACTGTCTGCAAATTACAAGATTTCTTTTTGTCTTTGTCCCAGTGGTTCATATTATGAGTCATAGGCGCACAGGCTTCTTCGATCAGAAAAGTCATGCAGGATATTGCTCTGGGTTTTCACAGCTGTTGTCAAGTTTCTGATTACCCAAGAAATATACGTTTGAATTTTGTTTGTGCTTGCTTGTTGCCTAAATAATAAGGGCGGAGCAGTGGCACTGTGGCTAAGGACCTGCGCCTGTGGCTGGAAGATTGCCGGTTCAAATCCCACGGCCGGCAGAGGAATTCTACTCTGTTGGGCCCATGGGCAAGGCCCTTAACCCCAACTGCTCCAGGGGCGCCGTATAAATGGCTGACCCTGCGCTCTGACCCCAAGCTTCTCTCTCCCTGGTCTGTTTGCCTGTGGTTCTCATGGAGAGCAAGCTGGGGTATACAAAAAGACACATTCCTAATGCAAGACATTGTATATGGCTAATAAAGTGACCTTATCTCTAATACTTATAGAGTATAAAGTTGTATGCAAAGGTTTGGGCACCCCTGGCCAACTTACATGTTTTGTTGATTTTCTAAGTGAAAAGAAGTTAACATAGCCTCTGCAAACTTAAACTTGACATATTTCTGCAAATAAATAATAACTGTGCATTAATTTTTGCAGAAACATGTCAAGTTTAAGTTTGCTTGCTGCAGAGGTTGTGTTAACTTCTTTTCACTTTTTAAAAATCAACAAAATGTAATTTGGCCAGGGGTGCCCAAACTTTTGCATAAAACTGTATGTAGTAATGCTGTAATACTTTAATCAGATTAAACATTGGTAGATTAAAAGGCTTTTGCAACAAAATCAAAATAAAATGATTACAATATCTTGACATACATGAATGGCCTTTTTTCCTAACTAATCATGCCCATTAATAAAGATTTTTTCACTAACCGTACAAAAGCTTAACATTGATCAAAATTTCTACAAGGGCAATTGAAATACCTTCCATATCACAAAACACCAGGTTTTTCAGCCTTAATAAAAGATCAATTTACAATGGTGTGTGTCTCAGCCACAATCTCCTTCATTCAGTTTTTAATGTGTCAACAAAATTTATTTTTTGGACTGTAAAGTAGCTGTCCACGTATACATGTTTTTTCAAAAAAATAATGTAAGACACCTGACTTATTGATCACTTTAAGAGCAGCTGTGTCTATCCAGAGCTGCACAAGTTATTTTTTTGCAAATAGGTGCTTTGCAGCATGGTCTTTGAAAACAAAGTCAACAGCATTGGTATTCCTGTATCTTAAAAATATGAATACCAATTTGTAAACCAGACGTTTTTTGCATAAAACTGACTGGAAATATAAAAATTGCACATCCCTAGTATTCATGATTTTTAAAAGTAGGTATTTGTGATTTAGAACTCCTCTCAAGCTCACACCTGCTACTGTCCATAACTTAGAAGAGCTCTTTTTGTCTTTGTCCCAGTGTTTCATTTTTTCTGATAAGCAATCAAAGGTGTTTTTAATTTCATATGCCTGATATTTTTTTTATTTTAAAAGTCTTTTGAAGTTCCAACCAAGCCTTGTCATCGACTTTCTCTGCTGCAGTGTCCTTGCGTCCTGAAATCTAAATCTGATCCTTCTTGTACAGGATTCCTCCCCGACTCGTGTTCTTACTAGGACCAGAAGAACCACAGCGACAAAAACTGAGTCGCAGTCAGAGGATCCCTGTGACTTGCAACACGAAGAGGCCGAAGACATGGATTCTACCACTCGCACAGAGGAGGTTCAGAGCTCAGCTGTCAAGAGGATCACGAGATCAACGAGCCGGCAGACCAGGACTGTACAGCAGGTGGAATCCTTGAATGAGGTTGAGATTTCCGAGGCAGAGTCCTGCTGTTCCAATGTGTCCAGTGGACGTGTAACTCGCAGCCGCAGGACTCCAGCTGTGGCCCGAGTTAAACCTGCCTTGAGGGCAGATGATGATGATGATGACGATGATGGCTCTGAAGCAGAGTCGTGCTCTTCTTCTATTTCCACAGCTGGTCGCAGAACATCCAGGAGCCTAAGAAGCAGAATGGCATCACTGCACAAGCCCGTGATTAAGCTTGCAAGTTCAGAAACTGAAAATTCAGAGGCAGAATCCTGTTGTTCAGATATGTCTGGAGCGAGAGCTTTTGGCACACAGAGATCAACAAGGAGCCGGAGTTGCGCAGCTCCTCCTTGCACTCCATCCAAGTCTCAGACAGAGGACAAGGAGCCTTCAGAAGCGGAGACCCATGCCACCAGTTTATCAAGTCTTCAGGGCTCTGCAGTCCGTAGGTCAGCAAGGAATAGGCAGGAGAGGACCACTGTTCCAGCCTCCACAGTTCCTAAGAAGAAGGCTGAAGCTTCCAGTGCTTCTCCGTTATCTAGCTCCAGCAGACAAGCACTCAGAGCAAAAACTCAGTCTGTCAGTGAGTCACAGAGTAGTGGGTGCAACAAGGCTGTCCCTGGGCCTATCAGAAGTCAAGACAGGTTCACCTATAGTCAGGCTGAATCCAAATCCACAGAAGAGGTAACCGTTATATCGGATACGGAATCAGAAGATTCCCTAACTTGCACTGGTCCTCAGAGTCAAAAGAATGATGCAAAACAGGAAGTGGCGACCAAGTTTGCCAACAGCTCTCGCACAGGATCAGGGAGCAGTCGCCATGCACCATCACCCTTGGAGACCATTGCTGAAGAAAGGGCAAAGACCTTTCAGTCTCCTGCTGCTGTTCCCAAAGAGAGAGAAAAGAGGCTGCAGCCTGAGAGCTCCCTCCCAGAAATATCCAAGGACTCCCAGAGTTCTAGCCTTCTTGGCTCCCAGCCCGTCTGTCCATCTGAAGAGCTGACCACATCTAAAACCAACATTGAAGAGACTGAAGAGGAAGAAACCATGGACGTGGCCCTCAGTGAGTCCTCAACTTGTGAGATGGAAAAGACCGTGGCAAAGAGAGAGTCTGTTGCAAAACTGGATCCTGTGGAAGGGAAGAAAGACTCAAGTGGACAGTGCAGCACTGCACCGCAGGAATCACAGTTCATGAGTTTGCTGCTGAGTAGTGACGATGAAAATGATAGCGATGAGAGCAAGGCGCTAGATTCTGCTGGTGATGATGATGATGATGATGATGAAGTCTCTCAAGGAGAGAACCAGGCAGCCCTTTATAAATCCCCTCTGGATGATGGACTGTTTGTTATAGACACTCAGCCTGGACTGCAGCCTGATAAAAAGTATTACTTGGATACCAAAGGTATATGTGAAACAAGAGAGAGCGAAGAGGAGGAGGAATACAGTGATGAAGAAGCAGAAGAGGGTAAAGATGCTGAGGAATTTATTGATGAAGAAGATGAGGATACCGCGATTCTTTTGAAAAGTAAAAAGCCCCCCCTGTAAGTATCTAAATACCTACTTGAAAATATTAGTGAGTATAAGAAGTGTACACTTTCTTGTTCTTTAGCTGTTATGTTCTTGTATGATCCCGCCACTCAGCTGTTATGGAAAACCTTTAGATTCTCTTAGACCCCTGCTATATGTTTCTTTTTTAAGTAAGAAATTCAGATTTTATTATACTGTTTTTACAAAGGTAACTCAATGCATTATGCATGAAGTACAAAAACATTTAAGTTTAGAAATATAAAAACTACTAAATATAATAAATCCTAAATGAACAAGTAAATCTAGAGATGTTGAACTATTGATGGACACCATATCCATTTCCTCCTTTCTACTGACGTTGCCATACATACCCAAAGCCAATTAGTGCAGGTTGGTTATTTTTCAACCACGTTATCTGGATATTTTGGGATGATGTTGCACATCTCGGTGACAGTACCTTCTTGCTTTTGTTCCTGAAATGAACTGTCATAAACACTTTTTATTACTTTACTTTTTTGCAGCACATCTTAAGCTTTTATCTTGTCGTTTGTTGTAAATTCTTAAAATACTGTGTCATTTGATTTTGGATTGAAGATTCCAGCTTTTATAGCCTGGAGTTTTAATAATCCTTACATAAATAATCATTACACTCATATAGCGCTTTCCTGGACACTCCTACTGTTTTTAAGAAATGCCCTGGGAGTTTTGATGACCAGACAGTCAGGACTTTGGTTTTACATCTCATAGAAAGGATGGTGCTTTTTCTGCATTAGAGTGCACTAGCAATGAGTGTTGCCTACTGGTCCAACTAAATCCTCTTCCAGTAGCAACCTTAGCTTTCCCAGGAGGTCTCCCATTAGCTTAGCTTCAGTGGGTTTCCAGTTGTGAGGTGCAGGGTGATAAAGTTTTGTTCAGGGTGTAAAAAGGTACATTGCTTTGTGAGGTGACGAATGATCAGGTGTCCATATGCAGTAGAGCACTATATCGCTGTTTGTCCGGGTTTCATTTTGCAGATGTGTCAGTCATTTCATGTGAACTCAACTAAACCAAGGAGAAGTGAATCTTTGCTTTCTGTATAGGGAACATGGAACATATGAGTTTATTTGATTGATATGATTATTTAAAATGTGCCATAATCTATGATTAATAGATAGCACATTGTAAATTTCTTTAACAGTTGACGGGTCTTGTAAAATACTATCATTTGCTTTCAACAGGATAGAGTTGTCTAGCAGCATTGACCCAGGACTGAATATGAAACAAACTGGGGGACTGTACATTAGTCTTGATGGTGGGAAAATTAAGAGTGGCCCTAGTGCTCTGCAAAAACTGAAGGAGAAGAAGAAAAAAGATGAGGTATGTTGTTATGTCTGAATTAAAACTGTGTGGTTCTCAGCCCTTGCCAATGCCTTTCATTTCCCATCTCAGCTGAAGTCTTAATAACTGAGGATAATTCATCCCTGCTGTTGAACTGCTTCTTGATCTTATTAAAATCTTTTTTTCAACCATTTCTGGACCCCTTCTCTGTTTTTCAACATCCTCTGCTTCCAGTATGATGTTGTGAGGACATTAACTCCATTTCGCAATTTGTTTCCAAACTCTGGGCACCTTTAAGTAGTGGCTGAATGACATTTTAGTTTCACTTACCACACCATCAAGTTTGGCCGTGAGTGTTTTCCTCAACTCAAAATGTAATGTTATAATTAAAAGATTACAAAAGACACAAAATAAGGGATTGAGAACTTCTGGAGTCATGTGTTTTTAATCCAGACATGCTATTGAAACTGTCTCTGTAGGATTAGAGATATTCATTTAGAGGGTGCTGTTATTACTGAAGTGATCATTTGGAATTAGAAGCAGTTCGGTCTAAATTATTGTTAAAAGTTAATTAAAAGAAAACTGGTTCTTCAAAGTATGCTTGATGTTATTTTTTCATACTGACCAAGAAAGTGGTCTTTGACAGAATATTTAATTTTACTGAGGTATTCTTATTAGTCAGTATTTATCTGTAACAACTAATTTGCAGAAACCCAAAATTATCTTGAAACTAAATCTGTTTTTATAGCATATAATTACTGTGATAGGATGGTCACTACATTTCCATATGGTCACTTCAATTCAGTAGTAGCAAAAACCCTAGTCACATAAGGAAGGATTTCTGAATCATGTACTTTTTAAGGAAAAAGTTATTTATAAAAGGGAACTTTGTCACTTAAATTGAACAAAGCTTGTGGAGCATTCCTTTCAAATTTCTCAATCATGGTGGTGTGTGATCAACAGGCTTTAGAGACATGCCTTTGAGTGCCATTGTCAGTCAGCATTAGACTATATGTAAAAGGAAGGTTCAGACTGCAACCAAAGATTTCTGGGGTTGACAATATAAACTTGAGCAAGTAGACAAAATAATCTGAAATGTTTGCTACCCTATCAGACTGGTAATGGCCTGCTTTTGTGGTTGTAGCTACTGAGGAAGAGTGTGATCACTCCAGATTTTGAAAAGAAAGATGCTGTACCTCCATACCTAGAGTCAAAGGACCAACTGAAGAAGAAACGCAGAGTGAGTAGACGGGTCTTTTTTATGCTCAGGTTGGAGATATGTTGTACAGAATGAATATGAACACCTAAACTTCTTTGAAAGCCTTAAACCGAATTAGAACTACACCTCAAGCTTCAGACAGTATTAGGATTCTGACTGTGCGCAGAGCACAGCAATGTTCCATTTCCATACAGATACTGCCAAAGATCCAACTGTATCAAAGTGGTCCACATCTCTGCCTTTTTAAACTAAATATTAATGAACATTGGAAAGTAGCAGTGCAGTTTTGATGACTCTGAAAGAACAGTGGTTTTCAGACCAGGTTTGTGCATCTACATTCACAAATTTGTAATTAAGGGCATACTTTGAGATTTATACTTACAGATTTTGGAAAAAGTCAAATATTGCCAAAATATTAAATCCACCTTAAGCTACAAAGTAGCCTAAACACCTGGTCATGTTTGCTATAGAAAAGATGAGGAACTGTATATATGACATTAACCATCCTGGTTAACCACCAGACTGCTTTTTTCAACCCGGCTTAAGGCAGTGATTCTCCTGGTGTTTGAGGATTTGGTTTAAGAAATAAGAAACACACTGTAATCATAAATAAGATACCAAAATACTTTTTACAAAATACAAGTAATTGTCACAGTTTGGAGAGCAAGTGCTGCTGTCCCAAAATGTCTCAGCTAAGATGTTTGCTCTTATTGAACACTTTATTATTTAGTAATAAAATAGTACTAGTAATTATTTTTTCTATCAGGTTTGTTTTTATTCTACATGTTTGTTTTATTCTTGTTAATTAACACCCGTTTAAGACAAAGTTTCAGTTGATCTGTCAGTTGTATTGTGCATTCTGTCTTGGTATTACTTGGTATTAAGAGTATATTGCTTGTGTGATAATGTTAACAAATATAATTCTTTTTAATTATTTTTGTGACATTAGGCTCAATCTCAATTATTGCATTTCCAACTTGACAAATACCACATTTACTTATGGCTGGAATCAGCTTGAAAAACAGCAGCATAAATCAAGAAATAATACTATTTGGTATCTAAAATGTGTCAATTGTGGTAGATCACTGGTTAAATTGCCTGGGTGTAATGACAAGTTGGTGGCCACCAGAGGTCACTACTGCGTTAGTTGGTGGGTTTTTCTTTTCTTTTCATTGCAAACAGGTTGGTAATAGTCATGGTAGTCAGTAATCAGAACCCACGGTTATTATAGCAGTAATATAAGGTATTATATAGAGAGCCTTCAAAAATGGCTTTTCAGAGTGTTTTACAATACGAACAAAGTACACAATAAGAGGAGACAGAAAGGGTTTGTAATACAAAAGGAAAGCAAAAGGGCAGATTACCCCCTTAAACCAATTAAATAAAAGTGGATTGAGTATCATCAGCATAAAAATGATAGTTTAGACCTTGGTAGCATGAAAGGTTAGCTTTACAGCTCTTGGGTTCTGGGTTTGATTCTGCACTGTATGGAATTTGCATATTCTGTCAAGAGAGGATCTTCCACTGTGCAGTTGTTGACTTTCTTGGTTTAAATGCCTGATACTGATGTGTTCTCTTGGTTTCCTTTACCTTAATGTAAAAGTTCAGAAAAACACAGCCTTATACATCACCAGGTTTTTACAGCTTTTCGGGCGAACTGCCTGTCCATTTTAAAGTTATTAGCTAGTGTTCTGTGTTGGAGGTGTTTCCCTGAGTCTGCACCATGTCAGACATGCGAACCCTGATGCAGTACAAGCTCTTGTCATTTGTATTTCGTGAGTGGCTTCTAATTGAAATGCCTCCTACTGCCTGTTCTAGTTATTGGTTTAAAAAATCATAAGCTAGCTAATGTAATGTTATGTTTTCTTAAAATTTCATCAGGAGGAGAGAGCAAAGACTACAGGGGACAGCTGGTATAATATGAAGGCCCCTGAACTGACGGAGGAGTTAAAGAACGACCTGAAAGCCCTAAAAATGAGATCAGCTCTGGATCCCAAAAGATTTTACAAGAAGAATGACCGGGAGGGATTCCCCAAGTATTTCCAGGTGTGCAGCTTTTTTAGGACTGTTCGAGAATCTAAGGTCCTTTCTTTTAATAAATTATATCTACAGTGGAACGTATATATGATTACTTGTTTTAAAATAACTTTATTGAGAAAAATTAAAAGTTAAACATTTAGGGTTTCTGAATTTTTTAATAATGATTCACCAATACTTAAAATATGCATGTGCAGCGTGCTGAATGCCTGTTTCTTATTAGCATTTAGTTTTTTGTGGCTGTTTTAAATGGGTTCCATTATAAACCACAGAAGTGTTGGCATTGTGTTGATCTTTTTAAGTGGCTGTTTTAAATGTCTGTGTCAGGTTGGAACAGTAGTGGACGACCCTGTGGATTTCTATCATGCACGGATCCCTAAGAAACAGAGGAAGAGGACTATTGTTGAGGAATTAATTGCTGATGCTGAATTCAGAAGGTTTGTATTGCAGTCAGTGGTGCAATTTATAAAGTATGAATGTGAAATTAATCCAAAGGTTATTCAGCAATTATTCTTATTTTTCTGTTTAAAAATGTGCTGTCTAAGCTATGTGGTGTCTCTAAATTATTACTGTGTTATGGATGGAATGGTTCATTTTTTTGCTAGGGGATAAAGATTAGACAGTGAAGTTTTATAAATTGTTAAACCTATTTTCCATGCATGAATACTACTGTAGATTCCATCTGTGTTTTTAAGCTTTGATCTTTAAAACAGAACTTTAGTACATGAAGGGGAGATTTAATACTGATGTTTGCAGTCCTGGTCCTGAAGAGCTCAGCCCTTAAGGAACTCCAATTAATTCAGTAATACTCCTATTAGGCTGTTTTCAGCTAATAAACATTTTGGAGCTTGCCTTTTAACTACAAAAGTTCATAAGTAACTTAAAACCTTAAATAGCATAAGTAAAAAAAACAGCAGGGCTACTTTTGCTTCGAAGACTAGAACTGAGAACCCTTCTCTGGATCGGTAGACACTTGCATCTTTGTTATACAGCTGTGCTGTGGGGTCTCTGGTCATTCCTGTTTCATTTTTTTTTCTAGTTACAATAAGAAGAAGTATAAGCAGATCCTGGCAGAGAGAGCCGCCCTGGCAGCTGGCAAGAAGAATCGCAAGAAAAACAAATTTCACAAGAAGTGAAACTGTGTACTTGAAGTTGAAGTTAGGCACCAGATCCCCAATTCTGTCTATGTCATTTTTAAATAAACATAAAGGACTATGTAAGAGTATTTTTAGGTATTTATGCATATATCTGCTATTTTATCAGTCATTGGTATATGATTATTACTCAATTTAAATAGGGATCTAAAGTGTGTGAAAAACTATATTTCTTGTATTTCAAATGAATAACTGGCAGAAAATGTGCATCTTCATCATTAGTCACAAATTGTCACATATTTTTACTGGTTACCTAAAAAATCTGCTGGGTTGGTGCTCTCCTGAGCCACAGTTGGACCTTGGGCTTAATCTTTTCTAACTGATTTTTTATAGTCATAGAAAACACCTTAATAAACCATTGCCATCATGCTGTCTTGCTGTGTGAAGAGCTGCAGGAGTTAAGAGACACTTGATTTAATTACAGATTTTCATGATGTTGCCGAGATCATGTGTCCATTCCTAGGGAGTGTTCAATGGGGGTCTGATAGCTTTTACAGTTTCTAAATTTGTATGCTAACCCAATCCACTGAAGCCAGTAAATGGTGCTGCAGATGATTGTCAGCTATAGACATACAGTAGCTGATTGTATGGAATTGGTTTGGTACAGGGAAGAGGGTTTTAATGGGATGTGACTTTGGGACCTTCCTGACCACTCTCTGGAATTATTCTCCCCATTCTACTCTGGAGTTCCCATTCCTGCAAGTGGGAATACCTACTGTTTTTTTTTCCACCTACACACTTGACTTTTGTCCTTCGAAGTTGAACGTCATTATAAAGGAGACTAAAAGGCAAAGTTCAAATCTGGATAGTAACTGAAAACAGTTCAAATGAGTTCTGTTACTTGGTCAATTTAGGAGTTCAGTTAAATCACAGAGAGTTCAACTGGAACAAAAAAAACAGTAGGTGTCATCTCCCCAGGTCAAAGGGAGAAGAACCCCTGTCTTAGTGAGAAATAAAAACCTGTCTTGTGACTGAAGAAAATATACTGTATGGTGCCCTCTGTCTTTTCTGTATGCACAGAGCCTCATGGCGAAAATTATATGGTTGAATCCTGAAATGGCCATAAAAAACTGAATGCACATTTTGAATGTTTCCTGTGAATTTGTGGATACTCGATTTCAGAACTGCTTTAGAAAATCCTCAAATCAATAAAAAACTTAAAATGCAGATCTCCGACATAAAGCCCCATTAGTTGTTAAATATTTAAATTAACGGTTAGATTGACCCCCATTCAAGTTACATTGCTTGGTTTTCCTCCTTCTATGATGAAAAAAGGAATACACCCCAACACCATGTAACCTAGACTGTGTCACAACATTTAGCAGGAAACTTTTTCCCTGTACTGTTAAAAGTCTGTAATCTACAGAATGTGTGACTGTTCCTCTGTAATGGGCTATGACTCAGTTGTTTATTACTCACTGCCTCATGGAAAAATTTGATAATTTGTCATATTTATCTTCCCAGTAGTGGTTTTGGATAAAATCCTTCTAACGTCAAAGGTACTATACAAATGTAAGTTATTATTCTTATTATACTCTTAATGGGCATTTAGCAATGTGGGACAGTCTGCAAGAAAATGCACTCTGCCTAGTTGCCTAGCTCTCCTGCCAAGTTTTCCCACATGATCCTTTTAAACCACACCCCTGACTCAGCTCACACAGTGAGTTTATAACTCTCCAGTACAGGAAGTATATCTAGTGCACTCCATTTCAATTCAATGTGAGGGAGGCTTCTGACAGTTTGCTGATCCACAAAGACTTGTCTGAAAGTAAGTAACAGACTATATACCACCTTTATTAACTGGTGCATATGTTGTGTACTGACGGTAATACAAACTAACTTTGTAATTTACAAAATGTGAAGGTTTAAATTTTTTGAAACTTCGCTGAACATTCCTATTATGTCTGCTGATGGGAATATTTAGTAAATATGTGCAGTTGAGAATTCCTGTCTGCTCTCACTTTGAAAGTGGTTCAATAGTTTTGAACCACTTTGAAGTAGGTAGTAGTTTTAATGTTTTCCCCTTTATATATTGCAAGGGCTATGAGGTTTTTCAATTTTGTTTGATAACAGGAATTATAGCTAACTTAATGTATAGTGAGCATTAATGTTCCCAAATAATGTGCTTGTGTTGGCACTGCATAAAGCACATATTCTTATAGATTCTGTTGTAATCTCCAGCTGGACTTTCATAGTTAACCTTTGACTTTTAAGTTTTTGCGAGGTCTGTAAAACAATTTTGATCCTTCATTTCTCATTAATTTTATGTTCTGCAGTATTTATGAGCTCATATGGGCAGCTTAGCAGATTTATGCAGCTGCTTCAGGATATTCAGGCTGTCTTGCAGATTCTCCCTTCACTCTGTTCTGCTATGTGAGAAAGGTACTGTAGCCCCTTTTTTCCCTCAGACATGGTTAAGGAATGGAAAGGATTTGAACGGTTTATACGCAAGGTAAATTAGTGTTCTCTAGATAAGCATGGAAATGTATGGGTTCTAGACAGAAAGTGTTACACAACCATGAAATTTTACTTGCTTAAAAGTAAGTGAAACCTGTGATGCACAAATGTTTATTTTAGTGGTGAAACATGTCACTTAAAGTACATAGTGTTTTGGCTGTTTCATTTCCCAAGCTAAGAGCTGAAACAAAGGCTGTAAGCTGATGCATGCTGTAAACGTCACTGGAAGAAGTAAGCTGGATGTGTGTGCTACCTTTCACACATGCTGCTGAGCCTGTCTGTGTTGGGGACTAAAATTCTGTCTTTGTACTGTATGAACCTAGGTGGCAATGTATAGGTAGGTATAGTTGGTATATCTACCAAAGAACTAGAGGAGGCACTACCACGTATTTACTTAAGATTTACATTTTAAGCTTACATTTTTCAGGTTTTGTAAGCACAAAATACAGTATATCTTTACTTGCAATATGATTGCAAAAGAGGACTATCAACGAAGGTAACTGGATGCTTGCTTAGAGGTCTGTGCTCATGTGCTCTGTCACAGGATATGCTGGAAGACTACAGGGTTACAGGCGAAGTTGCAGATGGCATTGTAGCTACGTGACTTTGAGTACTGAGAGTATCTTTGTTGCGGCAAGATGAATGCTCTGCTGTTCAAAGTGCAGGGAGGCAGCTGCAATGTGACGCAAGCTATTAGGACAATTCTGCTGCCAAGTTCTTATCTACTTCTGTCCTGCAGCTGTATAAACATGAAAAAGAACCCAAGGATTGTGGTGGTGGGGGCTGGCTTGGCGGGGATAGGGGTGGCCACCAAGCTCCAGCAGGGTGGATTCAGTGATGTATATCTCCTGGAAGCTGCAGCTCAGCCAGGAGGCAGAGTTGCCAAGGCTCAACAGGGTAAGTGACATTCTTGTGTTATGTGCACACATTCAAAATAAAGGATGTTACTAGAAATAAATAGGAGAAGGGTTTATACTTTCTGCAAAAGGGAAGTAAGATTATAGAAGTCATCTCTCTTGTATTTTTTTAAGGCCAAATGTGAATTTGTTGCAACATGTGACTTTTTGGAATGGATGGGACCATGCTCATTTCTGCTTATGATGAGCTTTCATTTCCGTTTGACATTTGTACTTCTAAAATTGCTGTAGTCCCTTCAGTCAATGGTTTCCATCATCTTATTCGAGATAATCTTCAAACACCAACCCCAAAATGGGGTTATGAATTTGTATTAGCAAGAAAAGCCTGGCATTCACAGGCTTCACAAAATCCTATTATTGTTTGTGTTCCTGTTTTATTGACAATTCTGTTACACATTGGAAGTTATATATAACACATTCGGTCATGTATTTAACAGGGAAGACCTGGGTGGACACAGGCGCTCAGTTCATCCACGATGCCTCTGAATCAAATCCTGTATTTCGCCTGTCAAAACAGTACGGGCTTCTGCATGAAGTAAAAGAGAAGGAAGGGAGGTGGAAAATTTACAGCAACAGTGGCAGCGACATTGACATCAACTTTGCTGAAGAAGTGTACAGTGAAGGAGAAGGAATCATCCGCCAAAAGTACAGCAACTGTGCAGGGAAAAGCATGGGAGAGCACTTCACTGAGAAGGCCCAGGGAATATTGGAGAAAATGGATGGTGATCCAGAGAGCAGAAAGTGGGCACCAGGCCTGCTCAGCATGGTGGCCAAGGATACTCTCATTGACATCGGGGCTTCGGACCTCAACTCCATTGCTCTAGATTCATGGCAGTATTTTGAACATAGCTCTGGAGATGATCTCAATATTGAAGGGTAGATCTCCTTTCTGTATTTACCTTTAGATTAACATATTGTATATTAATAGTAATATAGAAGTCACACAGAGGACCAGAGAAAGGCAACTTTGCTACTGTAGGGCTTTGATCCTTCCTTCTATTCTTAATTACTTAATTAACTCATGCATTTCTTTCAGTTTTTAGTGAATCAGGGCTTTTCAGTTTGAGATTTTGTTTTAACAGTATCTCCATAGAGAGGCATAATAAATGTATGGATTGGCATCCTCTATCTAAAACAAGTGTATTCACTAATTGTAATATGTTGTCTTTGGCATCCATAGTTTTAGACATAAGCATTAGTGTTCAATCTCTAAAATTTAGTTCACATCTCAACACTTTATTGAATGAATGAATAGAGATGCACTACACATTACACTTCATAAAATAATGAATATCAGGGCTTGTTCACCAAATCAAGTGCCAGATTGCTAGCTTTTTACTTTTTTGATGTTACAGAAATATGTTTCACTTAGTAGACAAGATACTGGAGGACTTCCCTAAAGACAAGATTTTGCTGAACACAGTTGTACGTCTAATTGAGTGGAATGGCTCTTTTAACTCCAAGGATTCTCAGCAGTATCCGGTACGTGTGGTTTACGGAGAAGATAAAGAACTTTTGGCAGATCATGTTGTGGTCACCATCTCCCTGGGTAAGGAGGGCTTCCTTATTTACAAAGCCATTGAACTGTAGCTTTTCTGATGTGATTTACTGTATATAACACAAGCTTATGTTTTGAAACATCTGTTCCCTGGTAAGGTTTGAATAATATACAAATGGCTTAGTAACAAAGTGCACTTCATTTGCTGCACTTTTCAACAAATTCATACTGAATTGGATCACTTGCGGTAAAAATCCCATAGTCCAAACTTTGTCTGGATTATAACTGTAACCAGCATTTTCCCTTCTTCAGGGTTGAGTGGGTTCAGTCTGCAAACACACCTTCATCCTGCCCTGAAATGACCACTGTGTCTTGGCAGGCTCCTCTGCCTTTGCTATGTTTCTAGTACGAGATGTGTATCATTCCTAAGGTTTATGCTTTCTCTCGCTGTAGGCTTGTGGGGCTAACTGTGTGAAAAATGGCAGAGGACTGTACAAAGTTTGGAGGAAAGCATACAGTCATTATTTCTTTCTGTGCTGGTTTGAGGGTCATAGTGGTGACCTGAACATACTGGCAATTCAAGACTGGTGTGTTAGAAAATAATTCCACGTTTACAAGAAATAGACCAAGTTCTACATCACTGAAGGAACCATTCTTTACCAGTTCTAACCATGCTAAAGTTTATCAAATACAAAAGCACTGCTTCCTAGTAATACGATGTCAGTTGCTCTGAGGAGTGGAAAATGATGTGCATGATATGCCGAAGAAACAGCAAACTTAACCAGCTGCAGGATGAGTAATCACCAAACTGTAAATCTGTATTGTGCCCTATCATACAGCTTCTATGGCAACGTTATGAGGAGAGTTTTGCAACTATACTATTCAGAAGCATAGGGGTCTTCCTGTTTTGTTCAAACTGAGATATGAGTGACTTCAAATATTTTGCTTCATTTTCAGAATATTGTCTTGGTCTTACCTTACAAATGCTTAAAGGTGCCTGTGAATACATGCATAACTCTGTAGAACAAGAATTACATATCTTTAGTTGTTGTGTAGTTAATCTAGGGCTTGCTTTGATAAATACAACATTATTTAAACTTTGTACAATCTTAGCATTTGTGGTGCAACACAGAATGTAATACTATTCATGATCCACTTAGCTTTTGCTACACCATTATATGAGAAAAACAACACTGTTGTTAGTTTGGCATATAACAATACAAAAGAAATGCAATTGGCATAGCAGACTTTTTTAGGAAGCCCGGAAAGTAATCACAATGTTTTATAAATGTACTCTCAAAAAATTGATGCATTCCCTGATGCTGTATTAAAAAGCTTCATTAACAGAGATGTTGTTTGCACCTTGATTTATAAATCCTTCTGTATATCGTATTGCCTTTTCTTTATTATTCTCTATTAAAATGTGAAAAAAGGAAATGTGACTATGTCTCCTCCACTGAATGAAAACACAATAGCGTGAATGTAGACCTGAAACAAAGAATTCTGACACTTTTTGGTTTCATTGCAATCATCATTTGGTTGATAAAAAAAATCTTTACATTTTGAGGACAATTGGCTGCTTGTCACGAGTGACTATTTTTTGTGGTAACTTTTCCCACAATTCAGTTATGTCCCCATATGGACAGTAATACATGTTTGGTCCCACATGCAGGCATGGAGTGCACAGTGTTTTCTGAAGGCTGTTTCTCACAAAGCTCTCCAAAGAGTAATATCCTTTTGTGTGTTTTTCTTCTTGCTTTAGGTTGTTTGAAATCAATAGCCTCAACCCTCTTTTCTCCCCAACTCCCTGATGACAAGATTCAGGCTATTGAGAAACTCAAGTTTGGGACCATGAACAAAGTGTTCCTGGAGTACCAGGAGGCTTTCTGGGAGAGTGGCGTGAACGAGATAAGCCTACTGTGGAAGGATGAGACCCCCTCCTTTCAGTTCACTGATTCTGATCCTAATGCCTGGCTGAGGTTTCTCCACAACTTTACAGTCATGCTTCCACAAGAGAGGTAGGCAGCAGGCAGTATGGCTACTATTATCTCAAAAGGAAATGTTCCAGCCACATTTACTCCTATTAGATGCTGTGATATTGTTGGCGTTTTATAATTTCATAACCCGGGGAAATAAGAATGGAGAGTTGAAGCTGCTAAAAATGGTGAATTTTTAAGAATATGAAAATGTCACGATGAGAGGAGGCCACTCATCCGTTTTAGCTGTTTGGAAGAAAGCAACTAATTGGTTGAAGTATGTCTTTAACCATTATTATAAACAAAACAGGGTATAGAAGTATGGCTGCTGTTGCTGAATAGCTTGCTCCACACTCTCACAACCCTTTGGGCAAAGTATTGCTTCATCCTTTGTTTCCTAAGTGTACAGCATTGCCATTTTCTCTTCTCATTTACCTGGTGACAACGTTCTGTGTTCAAGTTATATTAAGAAAAAGAAACCAAGCACATTGTAGTGGCTTTATCACATTGTTGCTTGTCACTGTTAGCTTGCATTAGACTTTATATTTTCCATTTTCTATGCAGCTTGTGATCAGTGCACTTCAGGGATTTTTTAAGGCAGTTTTCAGTTAACCGTAAAGGGATGGTCAGTGTGTAGCTGTCAATGGCTGGTTCTGTCATTAAACTGCACTTAACTCCAGGATGTATGACCTATCACCTGTGCTTGGCCAGGTTTGGGAATGTCCTGATTCTGTGGGCTTCTGGACAAGTGGCTGAGCAGATAGAGAAAAAGACTGAGGAGGAGCTCTCTGTGGCAATCACTGAACACCTTCGGAAATTCACTGGTAACATTTGTATTACAACTATAACTATGACTGCCACTGCTGCTGCTAAAGCTAACACTCTTGCTGACAGAAAGTTTGGAAATATAATATTCTGAACTGCAGAACATAAGAAAAGTTGCAATGAAGAGGAAACCTGCAGTTCATCCTAATTATGTGGTTGTAAGTAGCTTGTTGATGCTCAGATCTCGAAAGTGATTTATTGGAGGACCCCAGAGAATCTGCTTCAACAACATTTTTGTTCCATTGCCCTTTGTATAAAGACATGCATTTCCACATAATTTCCACTTCTGTACTTAAAGGGGAACTGCAGTCCCAATTTCTCAAACTGGTTATTAAATCTTGGTAACAAATTAAATTCATTGATATTACAGAAAAAAAGACAAATTTCAAATTAACCACAAAATCGTGAAGTTTGTGAAAGTACTGTCAGTCCCCATGTCAACACAAACCCCTGGTCTCACCACAGGTAAGAGAGAGAATTGCGCCGTGATGCAGCCCTTCCTGCTCACTAGCCACTCTAATCACTAGAGTAATGCGATGTACAAGCGAATAAGTACAGGTTGTGCAACAGACATTTCACTACAGAAATATTCCAGTGTGGTCTGCATGCAGTTAACAAGTAAGTAAGCAAAACCATCTCAAGGTCAAGAGAAATATTTCTATTGGATTACAAGACATGTATTCACAAGCCTGCTTGTTTATAATGTCATTGGGCCACACACATCACCAAAAATCTTGTGGCCTAGTTCTGAATTGCAGAATATGGCACTGTGCAAACCTGGAAATTATGTTTATTTTGTGGTGTAAACACCTTACTTTTAAACATTACTTTGTTCATTTTACTTTTATTGTGGTTTGAAATGCACTCATCAATGCTGATTCTTTCTAACCCCAAAATATAAAAATAACATTGCAGTTCCCCTTTAAGTCTGTTTATTGTTAAGAGTGAGGAGACATTTCCTTTAAAACACAACAGCATTATTGTTGACAGTTAAATTTCTTATCAACAGCAGCGGAAATATTATAACAATTATTACTATTGCTATTATTTCTCCTTTCAGGAAAGCCTGATCTACCTCCCCCCAGGAGAATTTTATGCACTAAATGGTACAGTAACTCCTTCATCCGCGGTGCCTACACCTACCTGCCTGTGGGAGTAGATGGCAAGCTGATGGACAAACTGGCACTGCCTCTGCCAGGCAGGGAGGCTGCTGGCCAGGTGGGTGTGACAACTGATGCCCCCTTCAGTGGTGCTTCCATGGTGGCCCATGGTTTCTTTGCTAATGTCCGATTCAGGGTCTAACCAACTTACAGTGAGTGTAGAAAGTATTTTTGAAAATGTTTCTCTCCTTTAGCATTAACACTCCATAATAAGCTCTGACTCAACCAGTTGTTTTCAGAATTTGCACAGTATGTTAATTGGAATCCTCCTGTTTGCAATTAAAGTGATTAACTATTCAGATGGAACAGACCTCTCTTTAGCTGCCTTTAGACCTGTAAGGATAGATATACCTGTCTGTGTGCATTCTCACTGTTTGACTTTGCATACAAATTAGACAAAGGGCCCAAAACAACCCTGAAAGACTAACAATGTCTCATAACTGAGTTTGGAGAAACTTTGAACGAGTCAACAGTGGTTCAAGTACTCAACAAATCTGGGCTGTCTGGTAGTGGTTAGGAGGAGGCCATATTTGAAAAAAGCACATAGGAGCCTCTGGAAACAATACGGAACAAAATTGTCATCTAATGACAAAAATTCTGTTATTTGGCCATAATGCCAAGAGTTATGTCTGGTGAAAGAAGAGCACTGCTCATTACTCACTAAACACCATCCCCACATTAAAGCATGGTGGTGGCAGCATAATGTGGTGGGGACTGGTATGCTTGTCAAAATAGAGGGCAGAATGAATGAAGCAAAAAAAGGCAGATCCTGAAGCACAACCTGGAACCTTCTGCAAAAGATCTTTCTGAGATACAGAAGTTCAGATTCATAATTCAACAGGACAATGACCCTAAATCCAAAGTCATTGCAGTCCTTGAGTGGCTTAATGTTGTAGGGTTACTTTTCATTTGGTTTTTTTTTATTTTCAAAAAGAAGAAGGTTGAAGTCCTTGAAGTCTAGATGTAAAGAAAATTCTGTGGCAGGAACTGAAGATTGCTCTACACCACCATTCTCTGAGTAACCTGCAACAGCTCGAGCAATTATGCAAAAATGAATCACGCAAGATGTGAAAAGCTGGTTACAACTCCCCACAAAAAACTTGAGGCTGTAATTGCTGCAAAAGTGGGAGCAAATCAGTATTGAAATGCTTAAGGTCTCAGGGGGTGAAAGCTTGTTCAAGCTAGATTTTTTAGTTTTCTATTTTTCATAAAATGTTCTCTTACAATAAAAAATATTATCCCCCCATTAAAATGTTAAGTAGTTTTTTGCTAATAGTACAAAAATAATTATTTGCATAAGTGTTGCAATTTGAGGTTGTAACACACCAAAATGTGCAATCCAAGGGAGGTCAAGACTTTCTACACCCACTGTAACTCTCAAGGGTTAGGAATGGAATAATGTTTACCATTGTTGTAGACAAAGCAGTTTCCTCATCTTTGTGCTGCCTAGGGCTTTTCTCTTGCCCTTTGGTTTGCGTTAGAAGTAATTTCACAATTTATCTCCTAGTCCTTACGTCAAAACAAAGTGTGCTGGGTTGTTTCTGTTGTGACAGTGTGGAGTGGAAGGGGCCAGGTGAAGGGATTGAAGCACTGGTGTGAGGTTAGCAGGGACCAAAAATCATACAAAAAGAGTAAAGAAATAAAATAGTGCTTACCCTATTTAGCGGGGTCCAGTTTGGTAGAGCAGGGCGACTAAGGCAAAAACAAAACAAAAAAAGTGTATGTGTACCTGCCCTGGTGAAAATACGTGATGGGACAGGCAAAAAATAAAGAAAAAGAACATCTTATGCTGGTGCAATCCCCACTGGGACTGTCGGTGTAAAACTCCCCCTTCCGGGGTGTCCCTACTCGTCCCTTTGGGGGGTGTCCAGTGTGCTTTTATTGGATCTTGAGAGCTATGGCTCATCTAGAAGACAGGACAGCTGTGACTACGAAGACGAGGCATTGTTCTTCTACCAGGGCTCCGCCTCCACACTGCGTAATGCCCCTGCGTAATGCCACACTGTTAAGGGGCCACATCAATTTCACTTCGGGATCAATAAAGTCTTATCTATCTAAGGTCAGTGGGACCAGCAAAACAGCAGCTCAAAGACCTTCTAAATAGTTCACCTGTTGTAGTTACTTGAATTTTTGCTAATTGTTTGAAATGTTGAATTTGCATGTGGATTTAATTAGGGAGATTGTTACAGGTTAGCATTGCTGCCTTGAAGTGGGTCCTATCTCCATACCTGGGGTCCTATCTCAGTGCAGTTTATATAATTATCCCCATTTCCACATGCATTTCTTCTAGGTCCTCTGCTCCCCCCCCCCCACAGTCCAAAGACATATTGGTAGGTTAATTGGCTTCTGGGAAAACTGGTCTTTGTTTGCATGTCTGTGAGTCTCTAGATTTAGAAGTGTTGTCCTGCCTTCCATTAGGACAAATGGGAGCTTATCTAGGTAAAGCCTTCGTCCAGGGGGAAGCGAATAGGTAATACATGGGAATGATTGGGAAACAGAACATTTCTCATTCATTCAGAGCCTGAGAATGCCACCTACAGGGCATGACCGTGTATAGATGTACAGTATGTCAGATTTAAGTAGTTCAGGTGGGTAGCTATGTCAGCATGCGTAGTCTGCAAATGAACAAGTAATAGATTTATTCCATGCTGAAAAGAGAAGAGAGAAAAAACGTGAACACTCCTGAAGAAGGCTTCACAGTAAAGATTCATTTTGTGGTGAACACAGTCAAGAGAAGACACACCAGTTTGGCTGTTAAGCCTTCTTCAGGTGTGAGGGAGAGAGAGGAAAGTAGCAGGGAACAAAGGACAGTGCAGGGAGATATAAAGTGTTTAGAGTTGACTGCCAGTAGACCAGGAAGCAAAATTTCAGTAGACTAAGTGTATCTTGGTGGCAGTAAACTCTATATAGTAAAAACAGACAGGATAATATGTATAATAAATATACAGAGCAGGTTGGGAATGTAATAAACATTAAGATCTACAATATCCTGGACCTTCTGTCAGAGTTTTTTATGTGCCAAAGTCCCATCTGGAGAATGGCCATCCTGAGGTGAGGGCTTTACCACAGTTTGGGTAACTTTTTAATGGTCACACTGAAGCATTCCTAACATATCAGTGGCTGTGAAACACACTGCTCATCACAGCCACTCTCCAAACAGCTCTTTGAAACACCCTTTCCTGAAAGGCTCTCTGGAATTTACTTTCTAGGAACATAAAACATCTTCCTCCATCTTTTACATGACGGTGATTTCCTTTTGACTGAAGCTATTCTTAAACTTTTGGTTCCAGGGGCTGCAGGTGCTGTTTGCGGGAGAGAGCACTATGAAGAACTTGTATGGCACAATACAGGGGGCCCTGCTGTCAGGCGACAGAGAGGCAGACAGGCTTATCCAGCACTACCAGAGGACCGTGCCCAAAAGCTGAACGTGACACTGATGAAAACAATATTATTTTCTTACTGCACTTCTATATATATAGATACTTGATTGTCCCCTGCTGTGGAAATTTGTCTTTGGCTTCTCCCATAGACGCACACCAAATTCCTCTTTGTGCTCCACAGTGAAGCAGAAGTTTAATGAAGTCAGGTCTTTGCCTGCTGCAGTTCCCTTGCAATAAACAAAGCCTCTCTTGCCATGCTGGATCCACCATTAATCTCACTATCTTCCTCTTCCTTTCACACAACCTGTCTATTTTCTTGTCTTTAATGAGAATATGCACTCACTCGCTAAAACATTAGGAATCCCCAAAAACTAACATGCTGGGCTTCCACGAGCCCTATTTATAATGACCCTACTTGTTAAAAAGGATGGGAAAGGGACACCGTCCAACTGCTCCCTGCCAAAAACACCACATAGCTCTGGCTCTCTATGTGACATATATGTTATTAGTACTGTGGGCATGTATACAGTTTAAAAAAAAACACAACACTTCAGAAATGTTTGGTTTCACAATGTGAAAATGAAGAAATTTAATAAGCATTGCTTCATAGGCCCCACATGTGAACCCTCTTCTCTCTGGAAAAACTGATCTCTTTTTCAGTTGTAAGTGTGTACGTTTTTGAGTCTTAGAGTGATCACATAGTGGGATTTATTTGGGATGTATTTCTTTATAGTAGGGTGACTTAACATATTAACATATTATATATGTTACAAACATTTTCACTCCCTGAATGCCTTCATTTGAACCATTGGAAGGAACATCTAGATCCCGTCTGCAGAAGAAAACCCCTTTAATTCAATAGTAATCATTAATGCATCCAAAGTCTGAAAACTGCATTAAAATTAAATTAAATCTGGAAATAAACCACAAATTTAGATTTCAAAACATACTGTCACATTAGTTATTATAATGGAATTAATTGTCAATGCACATTTTGATAACATATCATAAAAGTATAAAAACAATAGGAATCAAATGGATCCAAAGTAGACAGAATCCAGTCCAAGCAATAATGCTACAATTGGTATTATCATAAATTCAGAAAGACGACATAATTATTAATCTCACACTTACCAGTTGAACTTGAAATGCTCCCCTAGATCACTTGCCAATTCCAGATAGAATTGTGAATGTTTTATTCAGTCCTCTTTTGGTGTTTCTTGTTTGAGAGAGGCAGCTTCTGTTATGAACTATGAATGACATTGCTATGAATTAAAAGTTTGTTAATTTAATGTGGAATTATTTTAGTGTTGAGTGTTTTGAATTTTGAGTGTGACTCAAATTGTGATTGCCAGAGTGATTGCTAGCAGCCATATCACCATGCAACTCACAACCAACAACCCACTGAAGCAAAGCAGGTGTGAGCCTGGTCAGTACCTGGATGGGGGAGACTTCCTGGGAAAAACTAAGGTTAGTGCTGGATAAGGGGTTAGTGAGGCTAGTTGGGCATGCTCAACCTGTGGTCAATCTGGGCTCTAATGACCCAGTATAGTGATGGGGACACTATACTGTAAAAAGGCACCATCCTTTGGATGAGATTCTTGAAAAGAGTATGGGTGTAACCCTGGTGTCCTGGCCAAATTTCCCATTGGCCCTTACCAATCATGGCTTCCTAATAATCCCCATCAATGAATTGGCATCATCACTCTGTTCTCCTCTCCACTGATAGCTGGTGTGTGGTGAGCATACTGGTGCACTGTGGCTGCTGTCACATCATTGAGGTGCTTGCTTATTGGTGGTGGTGGAGGGGAGTCCTCATTATCTGTAAAGCGCTTTGAGTGGAGTGTCCAAAAAAAGCACTATATACGTGTAAGGAATTATTATTATTAACTAAAACATAATTTTCTAAAAGAGACTTCCAAGTGAATTGTATATTTTTCACAGTCTTTTCATAGTTCTTTTTAAGACATAATTGTCCCCTCTCTCTTGTCCTTGTATTATTGTTCCTATCAGATAGCTCTATTTGCCTGCTTTTTGCTGCATAGCCTGTGTTCTGCTGTCTGCTGGAACTATGACCAGAGTTGGTTATTGCCTATGAAGACCGTAAATTAAATTTCTGAACAAAGAGTCCACCTCCATATTTTTTAGATTCCACATCAGGGCTTGTAAGTATTACAATAACGATAAATCCAATTAATTGATTTAACATTTATTCATGGATTTTGATATTTTATTTGCCTAAAAGGTTTTTGAAATTAAAAATCATTGTAGAATTTTGGAATACCTCATAATAAAAGCAACATCCTTAAGAAATGTCTTAATGTTTAATGTAAATATTGTAACGCAACAGGGGCTCAGGCGGGCGCCCTTGCCGCATTAGGTCGGCCCCCCACCGTCGAGGCCTCGAACCCGGGACTCCCGTGTCACTCAACAGAGACCCAGCCCGGTGAGTCAAAGAGAAATCTCTCGACAGCCCAGGGGCTGTGGTCCTGCTATCACTGGGAAGGGCGGTGACGTCACCTGCTCTTGTAAGCCGGCTCTTACACAGTACCTGTCGGCCGTAAGCGTTACAATATCATACGTATAACACTACTCAATCTGCCCATCTTGTTACATACACACCCCCCAAAATACAATTCCCAAAAACCTTTTCCTTTCGTGGTTCCGTGTCTTCCGAATTACTGCGGAACTTTAATTTTCCGGAACTTTAAACAACAATCCAGTCGGTTTTCGAAAGGGGAGCGTTTTGTTTGACGGACCATAGATTTACAGTGACCTTACAGGATGCTGCGTGCTTTAGTGTTTTAGTTTTGCAGTTTTTGAAATATAACTATAGTTTGCGAAATGGCTTTACACAGAATATGGAATTCGTCGACAGTGAGGTGTATATACAGGTAAATACATTTTACGATAACATCAAATTAGAAGTAGCAGAAAAGGTAGTATTTTTATACCAGTGTCAGCATATTGTAGCATAATACGAATAAAACTAAAAATAGCACTGAATTTAAAATATTTATTGATGTATTTAACCAGATAAGACGTGTCTCATTGTTAATAAAGAGAAGATTGTAAAGTAGGACATTTGCTGGAGCAATTTGAGTGAAAGAACGTCCTGGTGTTGTACAAATCCTGACCTAGTAGTAATTAATGCAGTTTTGAAAGTCTTGCTGCTAGGTTAAACATCACGCTGTAACACTTGTGGTGACTAAATTGGTTTTCTAAGTACTGTACTTGTAAAAAAAACGAGTTCTATTAAATGACAGTTTGATAAAAGTCGAATTTTACAAGCCGTTGACTCTTATACTGTATGTAAACCAAATTTAACTTTTAGAGGTTTTTGTTATTTCATTCTGGAGTCTGTATAAAGAAACAGTATGCAAGCTAAGTTTGGTATACTTGCTGTTGTCTACGTCATTAACACTTTTTTAAGAGCCTATGGCTTGCAAAACCTGGAGTGATTTTCAAAGGCATATCTGATTTTCACTGCTGGTATAAAAAGAACACTTCACCTTGGACACTTTTCCAAATGGCTCAGTCACGGGTTTTTGCATTATTAGGCCTTCAACGGTATATTTTCCTCCTCATGTACATGTGCCGTACTCAAGTACCATAACCTGTCTGTGTTTTGCTCATAGCTTTCTCCAAGAAGGAGGCACCTCCAGGTCCTTGCCTGCTTCATGTGCTTTTCACTCAAGTTGCAATCTGCAGAACTCCAACAGAACCTCCATAGTACAGTATGGAAGGCAGAGCTATGGAAGAATGTACCCTGTGTTACTGGTGAGATGTGATGGCTCCACAGTCAACATCAGATACAAGGAGCCCAAGAGGATTCTGACAGTAAGCAAGATTGACAGTGTTCAGATTGAGCCTGTTGTTTGTTTTGTTTGTTCACACCAAGTCCTGGTGTGATATGATCTTAGAGAACATTTTAACACCCAAAAATATATTTTGATATTTGAGATTGTCAGTTTCAGTGCAGTTTTAACCCAGTTTACTGGTGCAACTTCTGTCTTTGGACCAGTAATGCAGTGCATTATCAATGAAAATAATTGTTCAATTTGCTGGTTAATACTTTTGCATTGAAATAGCAGAGAAATAAGGAAGATAACAAGTAGAAAAATGCTTGAGTTAATGAACAACAATAAAAAATTGTTCAGGTGTGTTAGTATTAATGGCAATAGTGTTATTTATGTTTTATTCTCAGAAAAATGTCAAGATAATTTAGAGTTGCTTTCATTAGTTCATTATGCTTTAGGCCCTTTGTTTTGCAGTTTCCCTACAACTATAGTCCAGAATATTTCTTTTTCTGTCTGCTTTTAATCTGGGTATGTATAGTTTAAGAAATGCACTCCATTTCAGATTGTAGAGGGGGGACATGTTCTTTATGTGAATATAGAACGTGTGCAAAAGCAAGCACTCTTCCCAGTACCCCTTCCTTTCAAAAGTAATTTGGACTGTCCAACTATGGAGTCTCAGTGGAACAATTGATTCTGTCTTTCGTCTCTACAGTCTTTGTTGACCACACCCTCTGCTGCTGCTAAAACAGCTCACTATAGATTTGCTTGTCTTGTCAGATGCCAGTGGACATCTCCACCCTTTCTGAAGAAGAGAGGAAAGCCAGGCTGCAGAAGAGGGATGCAAGGAGAGTGGAGGCTAAACCAGCCAAGGAGGAGATCAAGGACGACTTCAACGTGGACGATTACAGCAAGTTTTGGAAGAAGAAGTAGCAGCAGCTCTGTAAACAATGTTGAGACCTAGATTTGTGTGAAACTGCTTCACTGTTAAATATACGCTCATTTTTTAAGTTTGCTGTGAAGTGTGATGTATTCCTTCTTTCAGAGTAAAAGGAAAGGAAACAACTGGATAATTCCTATTCACTCCTTTCTTGAGGAAAGCATATTTGACATGTCTGTTTATACCCAAAAGGATTTCTCTTAGATATATGGTATCGAGCTTCAGCAACATGACTGGGTAGGCTGTTTGATATTCCCAAAAGCCTTTGTGTAAACCTACTGAGTTCCTGCTTTCAGTTTTAAATGCACCTCTGTGTAGTTTTCTCTTGAGTCGTCTGATTTGTGTTTCACTATTGGTTTGGATGTCCACTTGGATGACTTTGTTAGTCCCTTTGAGGATTATTAATACTTGGATCATGCCCCCTTGTAGTCTTCTCAGTTCATGATTAAAAAGTTAAATTTTTTTGGTCTGTCAAAGTAAAGCATTCCTTTAATCCACAGGAGAGCTATCTGTTACATTCCTGGGTTTAATTTTAGAGCAGCAATAAGTTCTTTGGGAAGTGATGACTTTTGTTTCACACAATATTCTAAATGACGTCTTGCAAATCTATTATACAACTGCCCTTGATTTAGGTTCTACATTTTTAACTGTATATCCCAACATTTTAAGCGCTTACCTAGATGTAAATAATCTTATCAGCATACATGCCTGAATAACAAGCTCCTCATCTTTCTAAATAACAAAGTAGCTTAACCGCCTGTCTTTAAAGAATCATGGATCTGTTTACCACTTTATATTTCCTTTTTATTTTAATTCAATTGTCACTTAAAGGAGGTAAACATTCCTTGATTGTGGTTTTGAGAATAACAATTGTTACTTTTGAATAATACACGCCTTACTCCAGGGCTTAATTTGTTGAAGTTCACATCATGAACTGCAAAATGTCATGTGTGAAGTTTTGAATCTTTTCTGTTGCCTTTTTTTTTGGTATATTTTAAATCTAATTATTTTGGTTATTTTCTTCTGATCCTCAGAAAGTTAGGGTTTTGTGAAAATACTCAAGAATTATTCCCCTTTAGGAAGTTTATTATTATATTCTTACTACTATGATCATTAAAACTTGGCACAACAGTATGATAGGTAGTTATTATGTGATCTAGGTTTTCCAGGGCAGAAAATAACAAATCCAGAGAAACAATATTTTTTTTTCTGAACATGGGAACCTACAGTACATAGAATCGAATCTTGGGAATGGTGATACCTCGAGTACTGGAATGGGTCTTTCTAATTTCATGACATGTATTGGTATTCAAGGATTAAATTCAGAGGGATGGTTTAGCTAAGGTGGCTCAAATGAATTAGTCTGATTTATCTGATGCTATTGGTACATGTAGCCCCCTCGAGAAAATTGTTACTCTGCCCCTAAGTCTTTTTCTCATACCATAAATTAAATTTTGCTGTTAATAGATTGCCCTGACCTGTCCCTGTGCTTTCCTGACTGACGGGGACAAGTTTATAAATGATCAGTGAAGAGGATTTTCACCCCCTTTTACAGTAAACAGGTTAATCATTAAAGCACATTGTAATTGTGCTTCAAAGTTCACACTAAACAAGTTCAGCTGGCTTCTACGATGACTCCGGGAGCTGTTATTTCCTCTGCCACTCCAACCCCAGAAACAAACAGAAAATTTGCCTTGGAAACCCCGGATATCATAGTTGTTATTGTCTATTTTGCCTTTGTTATTGTTGTTGGAATATGGGTAAGTAAAGCCAGACCACTACGTACAGTATGTGTTTATCTCACACTGGGTTTGGAGTCCCATTATGGGACTTCTGCTTTTTATATTCCAGTGCAGTTTTCAATTGAACTGAGATCATTACATAATAAATTACATAATATATCTAATATTTAATTAAAACTTTACAGTACTTTAAAGTTCATTTTCAGGTCTTAAAGGGTTGGATATCTCGGGATACATTAAAAGTTCCAAAATGATAAAAAAATCCAAATTATTGCTTCATTTAAAGTTTATAACATAAATACTTTGTGAATATGTATGAAATCCTTGTTTCCACTGAAAAGCAGGTAAAGAGTTGATGGTTTTGTCTCTGTTTTTAGAAGCCGATCATGTTTTTAGATTACAAAGAAACTTATATACTTTCACCTGTGATAGGTGAAAGGAAGAACATACTGTACAATTTCTGTAAAAGTCCTCTGTATGCAATCTACAGGATTGCATACTTTTTTACAATTTTATATTTCATTCTAGGATTGCTGATCCTAATCATTAAAACACTTCATTTTCATTAAAAAACAGAAATTGGAAACTAACGGTTTCCAAAAAGTCGGGTTATTAAAGCCTAAGTAAATTAATGGATTTGCTTATTCAGCATCGTGACAGTGTATTTCTAAGAGTAAATTCACAGTCATTCACAGTTGATCAAAGGGTGACTTTATTAATCAAACTGCTATCCTTAAGACAAAATCTAATTTTACATCTCAATATCTGTGTATGCTTTTGTACACTTTTTGGCTTTCAATTGTTTAGGTAAGTTTTCTCTAAACATAGTTCTAAAATGTTGGAGTTTTTTATTTTGTCTTTGATTAATGTTTAAAGTTAATGTTTACCTACGGAGTATGTAACAGGATCAGGTATGTGAGAGTTTGATTTTAGCAAAAAGGAAAAAGTAAATCTCCAGGTGTTGAAGAAACATCTGTTAGTCTGATATAATTCTAACTTTTATTCCAAAATCCCTATTAAGTGATGCAGGAAAATACCCTTGAGCCTTAGGTGCTACAAAGATGCTCATTATTCTGGCCATGTGCCATTATAATGAAAATGAATAAAGCAGCATTTCTAATAATATGGTGACCTAAAAATATGGATTTTCAAGTCAAGCATAAATGCTTTTTTTTTGCTAGTAGAAAAGTAAGATTAATCGTTACTTTTGGCAGAAATTGAAAAATACCTTCTCATTCAAACAGTCCGTGTGACAGTTAATATTAACTATCTTGGTGTAGTAATCTCCATTCTCAGTTGTACTAGGTGACAACCATCTCTACTTTTTTGCAGTCATCAATCAGAGCCAACCGGGGAACAGTTGGGGGCTACTTCCTGGCTGGGAGATCAATGACATGGTGGCCAGTGAGTTTTCCTATTGAATATATTAATTATACACACTGTACTGTATGTTTAACAGTATTATCTGCTGTAATGAGCATGAGGTTACTCGGTGTTTTACACTTTAATAGTGTAACACTTTTAAATAGTGGTGTTCTCAATTTTAGATGTTTTTTATCATAGGTTGGGCCGACCTGGTGTACTCATGATGAATGATTAAACAAAGTAATGTTACACATTAAAGGGTTCACATACACCTATCAGTACAATATTAAATACCTTTACTTCCTTGTCAGGATTCCTCAAAGATTTAATATAATTCGGTTGTGCAGTCTGGAGGGCAATTTTAATTTATTTCTAAATGTAAATGTGCATGTCTCTTCAAATGTGAAATGCACATTTGGGAATCCTGACAGGCCATTATATTTAATATTAGAATGACAGCTGTATCTCAAGCTTTTACAGAGCAAACAGGTAGTAGGTAACAGGTTGTTTTATTTCCTGAATTAGTAGTGTGTAGTGCCTTGGTTTGATTTGATTAAATTTGATTAGATGTAAAAATGTTTTTGAATTCCTGCCTTGTTCATCCTCGTTCAGCCTTAGAGCTCTTCATCTTTGCTCCCAGACAGCTATTCTTTGAGGTGTCCTTTCCGTTTTTCACTGAGGATCTCCCTGCTCTTAGAGGAGGCTTTTCTATTTGCCACTGCCTGTTTAAGCAGAATATATATTTGATGGCAAGATGGAGGCTCTAAAGTGCTAGCTTCCTGAGGACATGACAGGTCATCATATACTTACACACACACGATAATTAATTTAATTAGGTTTTGATATGAGGTGGAAGAACCTGGAAACTCTCATGGTTTTCTTCATGAGTGACATATTTGTAGATTTATATACGTTCCTCAGTAACAAAGAAAGAAATGTTTGTTTTTAGGGGAAAAACCCTTTTCAGCATGCTGTACATTTTAAAGTCAGCCTTTTGCACAAATGTAGAGCTGTAGGTATTCATCCCCAGTGGTCTCACAGAGTGTGATCAGAGTGGAAGCAGAAGTGTCAGCAATCTTCCTGTCCTTGTGCTCATGTTCAGATTGGTGCCTCCCTGATGTCCAGCAATGTGGGCAGTGGACTGTTTGTTGGCCTGGCAGGCACTGGGGCAGCAGGAGGCATTGCTGTGGGTGGCTTTGAGTGGAATGTGAGTACTGTTGTGCCAGAGGCCTTGAAGCTGTCTCCCAAATTTTGATATGCCAATCAATACTGTATGTAAAGCAGCATAGATAAGTAAATTTAGTTTGTGATGCCGATAAGAAACTATCTTGAGTTTTGCCTTGGATTTTATCCTTTTGATAAAATGATAAAACTTTAATAAACATACCAACAAGGGACACACAAGCACAAGCATTCTTACATGGAAATATTGGTGCCGCAGTGATACGAGTAAAATTAAATTCTATTGAAAACTGGCATACGGCTCTCTATGAATATTTGTGTAAATAACTGTTTTGTGATTCCCAAAGAGAAGGCCTGTAGCTATGAATCCACAGACAGTCACACATGTCCTTAAAAGGATCCTAATGGATGTATGATTATGGGTTGCTCAGGAAAGAAACTGATGTTTTTTTTTTTTACCAGGCAGCTTGGGTGCTCATTGCTCTGGGCTGGATCTTTGTGCCTGTGTACATCTCTGCCGGTGTGGTCACCATGCCAGAGTACCTGAGAAAACGGTTTGGGGGTCAGAGGATTCGCATCTATATGTCTGTTCTCTCCCTCATTTTGTACATTTTCACCAAGATCTCGGTAAGTTTGGAAACTTCTGTTAATCTTTCGCATAGAGATGCCCTGGTTTCCGAGAGCTAGGAAATCATCTGCCCTGACTTGCAATGTCAGCAAGTGTTTTGAATTGCAGATGAGACAAAGATCAGTGTGTCACATCTGTGTTACATTATTGTGTCACAGACTTCATGCAGTTAGTGCCTCAAAGGGATAAGCAACCAAATTCGGACTTTTTCACTCGCTTAAAATTAATGTGTCCCGGTCCTTGTGCTCACTTGAAATTTCTAGATTCAACACTAAGTCGCTTCTCCTGTCTGGGAGACACCTTTGTGTCCCCAGGTGTAATACTAATAGACACAGGTAATTTTTCATCCCCACCACAATATCTCTTTCAAACAATGTATTGTAGCTATCATCTCCCTTTTTGTTCGTAATATTTTGTCTGTCATTGTGTTATGTTTGGAGTGTGCTGTAAAACAAATTTCCCCAATGGGACAATAAAGCTTAAATTGAAAGTATAGTGTTGTTCAAATGAGAACATCCATGTATTTTTGGAATTATCCAAATAATAATCATATTATTTTTGTGCTTATCATTCCTGCTTATCACATTATCACAAGTACATTTTTTTTTACTGTAAAGCATACATGACTGTTTAGACTTTGCTGTCCCCTATGTTGGGGGGCACAGTGTGAATATACAGTCTCCCTCCCTCAGGGTAGGCTAGCTTAATGGATGTGTAATCAGCCATTTGAGTGAGTACCAAGTAGTAACTAAGAAGAGATTATGTTATCACTTATTGGTGTTTTGTCTCAGACAGACATCTTCTCAGGAGCCTTGTTCATCCGGGTCTCTTTGGGTTGGGACCTTTACCTCTCTACAGTAGTACTGCTTGTGGTGACCACAGTGTACACCATTGCAGGTATTGTACACTTCTTCACTGCCCTGACAATTGAGACAATGGTTGCACAGGAATATTTACTACCACCAGTTTGCCTTCTGTTTCAAATTCAATATGATTACAGCTTCATATTCTGAACTGCAAGAGATCATGAACTGTGAATTTGGTTCATGAATACATAATGAGAGAAACAGGTCAGAGTCCTGTATTACCTATAAACAGCTGTTATTGTAAGATACTGAAGCAGTGAAAGATCTTCCAATGTCTAAGAAGTACACTGGAATAAAAGTAAGGACCATGATACTGTAGCTGTCATTCTCTGAAGAAATATTACGAGATTGCTTTTCTTCCACAGAGAAAACAGGCAAACAAATGCCAAACTAATGATGAAATCTGCTGGTGATTTATTCTAAAATATTGTATAAACACACTATTTTTGGATTTCACGTATTTTATCACTGGTAGCTTCAAATTCCACAATTCAATCTAAATATTTTAGAGTTAAGCTTGGACAGTGACTGTCAAAGATGGGTTTCAAATTGTTTGACTTCCACTGGAAATTTCTCTTCCCAGCCTGAGCAAAAATTTCTAGGTGCATGTTTTGCAAAGACATTTTCATGAACAATAAATTAGCACATTCACTTTTTGTTTCAGTATTGTTTTGAAAAAAAAGCTGAAGACTTTTGGGAGAACAACAGCCCATGTTTTGCTCTGGAGTCATAATCTTAATAATATATTTACAGGGTTTCTTTTCACTATCACATTAAAATCATGCATATACATATGGTATACAATAGAGACAGCAGCTTACTAAGATGAAGATAAACTATAGGTGATGATTCATAATATGACATTACATTGATAAGCAATCACATATTGTACTGATGATAGCAAATTTTGATGTATGAGATGACAACACAAATAATAGTTACAAAAGAAAAACCTTAATACCTGACTGTAACTCTTCTATCTAACCTCCATCTTTTAACTGTTTCATCTGATTTGGAGTATTCAGGGAGCCAGAACCTATTCCAGCGATAAATGGGCACAAGGGGAATACACCCTGAAGAGGACACCACTCCATCACAGGGCACACAGAGACACACACACCAGGGCCAGTATTCCCAGAAGCCAATTAATCTACCAGTACATTTTTGGACTTTAGGAAGAAACTAGAGTACCCAGCAAAAACCCATACAGCATGGGGAGAACATACACACTGTTCTGCCACCCTCTGTTTAATATATCCTATTCCATGTCAGAATAAGTGAGCTCTGCTATGGCTTGGTACTCTAACTTCTAAAAGTTAATTAAAACAGAATTGGGTTCAGAGAGATAGCACATATGGACCAAGAGTAGTAAGGACATGTAAAAACCAAAGAACTGTCTGCCTAATAGCAACTAAATGAGGCTAAATGGGTCAACTGACTTCATCTTGTTTGCAATTTTCATAAATTCACACTGAAACCAACATAATTTTAAGATATTAATACATCTGTATCTGCAGGTGGCCTGGCAGCAGTGATCTATACAGATGCTTTGCAGACCGTCATCATGGTGGTAGGGGCATTTGCCCTGATGTTCATAGGTATATGATTCTTTCCTCTTTCTTTTTGGTTTGAGCTAAAAAGCTACAGAAAATTACATTATGTACTAACTAGAGTTAATACATACTTTAAGTGTACATACTGCTGTGTTTCTGTAACTATTCTGCAGCTCCACTATGCATTCATAATGTGTAGAGATATTTTGAAAAAATGGGAGACAGACCTTCATACCATGTTTGTTGTATGGTTTGTTAGCCTCAATTGAAGTGTTGGTGTCCATATTATCACTACTGTTGGTTCACATGAATGAAAAAGCCCCCTGCCATATCTGACACACACTGTGGTCATGACTTTGCAGTTTGGCAGATGAACAATGTGCTCTGTGAGGTTGAGACCTGACACATAGCATGTCAAAATTCTCTCCGAACCATTACATTGCTTTTTTAATAAAGATCAAATTGGCCTCTAAGGGGTTTAAAGTACGTGATATGTTATATGTGCTTTCCCTTTGTTGTTTGGAGATGTTAGTACACATACTATATATTTCTGAAAAGTCCACAATGCACTGACTGATGCTTAATTTCTAAATGAGTTGAATGGAGTGCATTTAAAAAACACTCTAAGTGTACTCTAAGTGTACCGTGTCTCAAATTATCGTGAGACCCTAAGTAAGATAACACTGCCTCCCCATTCAGAATCAGGGATATTCAGAATCTTTCCGTAGTTCATCCTTCCTTTAATGCATGTCTCAATGACTACATCATCAACCTTTTAGTATTAGTAGCACTGTAGTCCCCTGTAACATTGGTATGAAAAAAATATTATTTTCTCCATTAAGTAGTGCAATACTCAGGGGTGTTTCTTGCTGGGTTGTGCAGCAATCACCATCTTCTTACCTTACCACACCATATTTACAGCCGTGCTGAGAAAAATAAAAATAAAGAGAATAGCCTTCTTTCTGTTACCTAGATGAAGGCTCATTAATATATGAAGCTCACTTCTGATCTTTCCCTCTCACATAGCAGCACAATACTTTATTTCCTTTTCTGCTGAGATACAGTATAAGAGTGTCAACCATTTCTGGAATCCCATTTGTTTTGTTGCTGAAGATTAAGATTCCCTGCTGGTTTTACAGTAGTATATATTGCACTGTGGCTATGTCAGTCCCCAATAAAACTGGAACTGCTTGTAATGCAAGAACATACCAAGTATGTTCTATGTAGTGAATGTGAGCTACCTGGTGGAGATGTACATAATCATTTTCATACATGTGAATGGGATCATATAACTGAATATTTTGACATGCAATTTATCATAAATACATGACAGGCAATTATTTTACAGATTATATATGATAAAAATATAGGATATCTTTTATTACATCGAACAAACCCATTATCCGACTTGTAATACAATGGCACTTTATTGTTTTATGTCAGGCAAATGGCTTCAGATGAATGGCCCAATTCAGTCCACTCTTGTGCTGTGCCTCTCCAGGTTTTGAGAAGGTGGGCTGGTATGACGGACTGCTGGAGAAGTATGAGGTGGCCGTGCCCACTCTCACTGTGCCCAATTCCACCTGCCACCTGCCCCGTGCTGATGCTTTCCACATGTTCCGCGACCCACTAACAGGAGACCTGCCCTGGCCTGGCTTGGTGTTCGGGCTCACAGTCCTGGCAACATGGTGCTGGTGCACTGACCAGGTAATATCGCAAGGCTGTGCCTATGTGCCTTGCACCTCAGTGTTAACATTGATCATGACAATGTAGTTAGCTGATTGTAGTATTGTAGTAAGGTACAGAGGTGATTGAGCTGTACTTCCTGCTGGAGGAGCTGATTGAGCTTAGCTGAGCTCAAGCTGCAAACCAGAGGGACCTCCACTACATCTGCCAAGAGCTGAATTCCAGTGGTCTTATATAGTCACCTGCCTTAGGTGTGGAATTTGAATTTGTTTATGAGCAATGAAGTATTTATGCAATTCAGGGCTCATGTGGAATGAAAGTCAGAGAATGTGAGACTCTCAGAAATAGGATGTAAAACCCTGTTGTAAACATCAGCAACCAAAACAAGATAATCTTATCTCAGGGTTTACAGGACATCTTGTCTGCTCTACCTTGCATTGTCAGTGAGTGTATACCAGTATGAAACATTCTGCTATGACACTCACAGATTAGGACAGAAGTGAAGCCAAGTCTTGTACTGAGGCCCTTGAGTAGAAGCATGCTTCATCTTGGAATTTCCAGAGAGTCTGTCTCAGAAAGTCATTTGCAACACTATATTTTTGCAAATATGATATAGCATATAGAATCATACTGACTGTATTAAAATATGTCGACATTTGTGCCCTGGTTTTTCAGCACATTATCAAAAGAGATATAACAGTCTTAGTTGTGTACAGAAGTGGAGCGTGTGCTTTAGAGGACATTAAAACATCGCTGTATGTAAGACATCACTAGTGCTTCCAGTGACTGGGAGTCTGCTGTGTCTGCCCGCTGTGTGCCTGTTCCAGGTGATAGTTCAGAGGTCCCTCTCTGCAAAGAACCTGTCCCATGCCAAGGGGGGCTCGGTGCTGGGGGGGTACCTGAAGGTCCTGCCCATGTTCTTCATTGTGATGCCAGGCATGATTAGCAGGGCACTCTTTCCAGGTGAGTGCTGGCAGAATTTTAATGTCCCCTAGTCCGCGCCAGCCGGACTCTCAATCTCAAAGTGATTTAAGAGTTTAAGATAACCTAACTAGGACATTTCATGCTCTTTACCTTATTCTGAGCAATTTGGGAATGACAACCATGTGGATTTGTAGTACTATTAGAAATACAGAAAGGTTTTTGAAACCAGTTTTGTCATGTATTTTGTACTCTAATAATAATAGTATGTTAAACAGGGTAAATACAATTTTTGTCTTATGTGTCTATGAACAAAAGTGATCAAGGAGAGTTTCATTCTCCTATAGCATTTTCATTTTATGAGTGAAGTAGTGCTAGAGAAAGTTCAAATTGCAGGTAGCAGAACCAGGATTAAAATAATTAATTTCCAGGCTAGAAGAGTAATTTTTCACACTGATAATGCATCCATCACTTCAAAATCATGAAGGCTCAAACAGACTTTGTATGTTCTGCATGAGCACAGAATTGTGTAAGTAATACATTAGCAGCTGCCTGAGACTTGAGCTGTAGACTATATTATAACATTAACCAGCCTGGATTTACCTACAGTGTGTGGTGCTTTTGAACCCCAGTGATTTTTGAGTTGACTGTTGCTTTCCCCCTGTCTGAGGCCCTGTCTGATTTGCTGTCTGTTAGATGAAGTGGCCTGTGTGGACCCTGAAGAGTGTGAGAGAATCTGTGGAGCTAGGGTGGGCTGCTCAAACATTGCCTATCCCAAACTTGTGGTGGAGCTGATGCCAGCTGGTAAGACACACTGCAGGACTTACTTATGTCTTTGTCCTTTTAAAAGCTTAAGAACATGGCCATCATGTTCTGAAGTTGAGACTATAACCTGCTCAGACTGCTCATACTGATCAGACTATAACTTGATACAGACTGCTGAGCTTTGAATAGGTTCAGTAAAGTACTAGCTTTACTGAAGCAATGGTTTTAGTCTCCACAGCTAGTGAAATAATAAATAGAAATCTGTATCCTTGTTATGGTATTTTACAGGTATATGGATCATTGACAGGTTATTTAGTTTTTAAGAATGATTTCATTGTAAAATGTCATGAATAATCAACCAGATGATGATGCTGTAGTTAACAGTAGATATTCTTCTTCTGTATTTTCAAACAAGACAAAGAAGCATGAAACCTCATAACTTCTAATAATGCAAACAAGAAATTCTTTGCTATATTGATACCCAGGTTTTCCCTAGTGAGTTGTGTTAGTGCACTACTGGATTGACAAATGTAAGGAATATTATTATAATATGAATAATAGAATACCTATGGCTCAAAATTAATCCTGGTATCTTAGTGTGACAGCTGGTCTGAAAGGTGTTGGTACAATCCAGAGTGATTGCTAACGGTGTGTCCATGAGTGCTGTTTTTCAGTGTGCTCAGTGAACTCCACTGTGTGCCTCTCACTCCAGGCATGAGGGGGCTGATGATTGCAGTGATGATGGCCGCCTTGATGAGCTCACTCACCTCCATCTTCAACAGCAGCAGCACTCTCTTCACCATGGACATCTGGAAGCGCTTCCGCCCCCAGGCCTCTGAGCAAGAGCTCATGGTCGTGGGCAGGTACCCATAAATGCTCTGCCTGGAGAGTGTTAAGAGAGATGAGATGTTTCCAAAGAAGGCAACAAACAGAGAGAGCTGTTTGATCAAGGGAACTGCTCAGCTAATCTTTGTGCAAGTTCTAGGGGGAAGTGTTCTGACAACTCCAGAGGCCCCATTTATCTCTTGATCAGATTTTAAATAACTGCTGTTTCACTTATTGCAGTAGCAATTATTTAAGGTGCTACACTGCTACTGTAATTTATTATACACAAAAGTGTTAGTACGCCTATTGTTATTACTATTGTTGTAGAATAGATAGTGCATGTTAGATAGGGCTGCCCAGCTGGATGTTTGGGGGTCTGCCCATCTGGTTGGTTTGATCTCAGCCATTGTGCTTCTGCAGGGTATTCATCTTGGTGCTGGTGGCCCTCAGTATCCTCTGGATTCCCATCATTCAGGCAGCCAACAGCGGAAAGTTGTTTGATTACATCCAGTCCATTACCAGCTACCTGGCACCACCCATCACTGCCCTTTTCATCATGGCTGTGTTCTGGAAACGTGTCAATGAGCCAGTGAGTGTGCCGGGCATCCAGGCCTCTTTTCTTAATGACCAATTTTAGAACACAAGAATGCTTTGAATAGTATTTTCATACTCATGGCTATCATAGGTTGCTTTGCCTAAAGGTATGAGACAGGGTCATAAATTAAAAAGATAGAAATACTGATGAGTCTAACACACATTTTCCTTAAGTGATTAAAATTAGCTATAATAAAAAAAATCCAACTAAAATTTTAAATATGTTATTCAGATTGTCAGCTGTGCTATGAATCAGAGGCTCATAATTAGTCAAAATGGAAAAGCAAACCATATGTACTCTGCCAGTTATGTCAGTCAGGTAATACAGGTGTCTTAGAATTAACAAAATTTCAGGGCCATGAAAAACATTTGGGTGCATTTGAATGAGCAGTTTTCCATATCAACCAATGAATCGGTCTAATTTTCTTTTTAATGTCCTTCATGCAAAGCAAACTTCATAAAGTGCTAAAAATTCAGATACAATGGTATCTATATAATGCAGAAAAAAACATAAAATGTAGATATATTAAAAAACAATAACAGCAGATAAATGGTTGCAAAAGTAATATTCCCAAAAACCCAATCCAATAATTAACAATCCTGAATAACCATGATCCTTATTATTATTCACTAATTATTGTATGGTGGGCATTGTTAAGACCTCTAAAGCTAAAGGTATATTTATATCTTTTTGATGGTTTAGTTTGATAGATATGCTTTGATGTATTATTCTGGACTAAGGGATTAACAACAATGTGTTTTAAGGTATGCTTCCTATTGCACATCATGGTGTTTCCACAGACCAGGTCAGTAAAGCACAGTCAGCTAATGTTGAAACCTAAGGAAACCACAAGAGGCACTATGGCAGAATCATAATAAACGTGCAAACATTACATGGTAAACTTTACCAAATTAGTTATTATTAAGTGAAAACCATATTGATATTGTCTCCATTTGGAGACCCTGAAAATCCAGTCTACCATACAATAAACAAGTGTGAATAATTTTCTGATTCTTCTAATTTAAACCTGGCTTGAAGGATGTAAATCCTGACTGAACTGCTGTGGTGTAAGACACTTATTCAGTGAACTAATTTACATTACCTCTGCTTTTTGGGAACCGTGAACTCCAAATATCCTTCTGCCTGGTTACAGAAACAAAACCAAATTGACGGATTCTTAAACCTTTAAAGCAGGAACCACAAAACAGTTCATCCATTCAGGATACTACATTAAGATTCTCTAAAATAGTATCTGCTTTACCACCTTGGTCCAGAATTATGTCCAAATTACTTAATTTAACAATATCATTTTTATAATTATTTAGAAACCTGTGATTTAATGGTGACCTATAAGACCAGCAGGCTTGGGAATCTCCAGGACCAGGGTTGGAGACCCCTGCTCTAAAGGGAGCAAATAATATTCTTTTTCAAGTTCCGTGTGATTAAAGTTGAGAATAAATTTACAAGCTTCATAGAGATAAGTTAAATCAAAGCCGAAACTCTGGTGTGTCACAGGTGACGTTTTTGGCCTTGCAATAATGAGGAACACATTTGCTTGAACCAGTCAGCTGACCCCTTTCCCTGGTACATTTGCTTGCAGGGAGCCTTCTGGGGCCTGATGGTGGGTCTGGTCATCGGAATGGTCAGGGTATTCTTGGAGTTTGTGTATGGAGCTCCCCCCTGTGGTGAGAAGGACCAACGGCCTGCAATTGTGAAAGACATCCACTACCTGTACTTTGCCCTGATCCTTCTGGGTCTCACTGCCCTGGTCATCACTGTAGTGAGCCTTTGCACTCCTCCTATTCATGACCAACATGTAAGTGAGTTCTTAAAAAGGTCAGATAACACTTTAGATCAGGGGCTGAAAATTCAGTTTTTAAATTCTTTGTGACCTCTTATGTATTAACTGAACATTAACACAGTGTTAATATCCTGATAGAAACTGACATCTAATAATGAATCATTAATGAGAACAATGGCATACATAATTGTTCACATATGTAAATATTTTATAAATGCATAAATTTGGCATTAATTGCTATTTGAAGACTTTATAATGTGAAATCTGCATTCAAAAAACTAGTGTTACCAGTTTTTCATTAGTGTGCAAAAGTCGGACCTGCTGCTATGTGAAGCCTTATTAAAATTAAATGGAACATCTCCCAAAAATGGAAATATCTAATTTTCCCAAAGTGCACCCAGGTCGGGTACATAGATTTTCAACTCCTACACCTTCCACCATCTGAACAAAGTAACCTGATATGGATTCCTGTCCGGCTTTGAGTTGTGTTTCTTTATGCAACTCACTGAAATGTTGTAAGACTTTGTACATCAAGGTGCTCATCTTAAGGCTTGTCCAGTCCTCTCTTTTGCAGAATGTTCATTTGAAAAGCAGAACACTTAAGGTGCTGAAAGTATTGAAAATGTTGCAGTGCAGAGTTGAATGTTAAGCAGCCTGTTTGTATATTAAGGTTTTTTTGCCATGTTTATTTAAAAACATGGACAAAACTCTACAGCAAAATACATTTGTGGATTCTTTAATCCACAAATAATTGAATTGTCAATTATGAGGTCCTCTGCATTAATGACAGAGTAACACACTTGAATTCACAGAATACCTGTCATTGCCATGAGCGCCTCATTGACTGTTGCCTTGGGTAGATGCAGTAGAAGAACATGTCAATTAAGTTTGAAAAGAGGCAACGGTATCAGCGGTCCTGACATGGATGTGGGTGTTGACTGGAATGGAACACAAAAACTCCAGGAGCCGTCTCTCATAGCCTTCTGACTTCCCTAGGCTCTTGTTCCCTTTATCTGTCTTGCAGCTCACCCCAAGCTTTTGATCATGTATTTGGAAGTGAAGGAAATAAAAAATGTGCAATTTAAATAATGGAAACCGAAAAACTAAAAACTAAAAGGACTAATCACACAAAGATTTATCCCTCCCAGGCTTTGCAAACTGCACACATTTGTCCAGACTGCAGCAGTGAAGCAGACCGGCAATGTTTATTTCTTTAATCTCAGAATTTTGTTTTTACATTTACTTGAAATACTAAAATATCCTTTAAATATGCCACATTTGCTGTAAGTTTATATAATAAACTAAGTAAAAAAAACTGTAGCACTGAGTAAAACAAATTTAGCCATTTAAAAATTTAGCCTTTGTTTGTGTCCCTGTGTTTTTAAGCTCGACTCCTGTTGTGTCCCTACTCCAGCTCATTCGATTGACCTGGTGGACGAGGGGGAGTCAGGCCCCCCGCATTGACCTGGAAGACCCCTGGGCTCCTGTTTCGACCCCTGACCCCAGCAGGCCCTCTTTAGAGGACACAGAGTCACCTCAGGGAACAGGTAAGAATGACATGCCCGAGACTCAAATCCTGAGTGTCTCAACCAGGGCTCACTTGGAGTCCAGGATGAGATCTTTACCCAGACATCGCTGCTTCCTGCTCAGCTCGCTATCCAACTGTGATTGGGAACTCTAAAGAGGTGACATACCCCGGTAGAAGATAATTAGGTAGGTGGGTGTTGTTGCTTTTTTGTGAATCCCAGCTTGTGGTTTGATACATTAGCAAAACCGACCTTGCATCGCGGATAAATAGAGTTTTGAGTGCTTTCTGTTCATGTTGTTTTTATGTGGCTGAGTTGCTATCACACATGCACAGTGCTGTCAAAAAGTGTTAGCTCCCCACCCCCCATACAATTGCAAATATTGTTGTTACAACCAGAATTTTTAATGCGTTACAATTATTTTTTCCCTTGATTCACACAACATATGTAACAATTTAAAGGAGCAAAAATATGTTTCATAAACAAACATTTATGAAAAATGAAAATATTTTATTTACTAATGTATTCACTGCCCTGGGCTAATACTTGTTGAAGCACAATTTGCAGCAAATACAGCTTTGAGTCTTCTTTGGTACTCTATCAGCTTTGCACATTTGGACTCATTCTTCCTTGTAGATATCCTCAAGCTCTGTTAAGTTAGATGGGGCATGTTAGTGAACTGCAATCTTCAAGTTATTCCACAGAATGGGATTCACATCTGAGCTATGACTGGGCCACTCAAGGACATTCACCTTCTTGGTTTGAAGTCAGTTCAGTGTTGCTTTGGCTGTATGCTTGAGGTCTTGTTGTTGTCCTGTTGGAATGTGTGTCCTTGACCCTCTAGGATGTTTTGCTGATTGAAGCAAATTCTCCTCAAGGATTTCCCTGTATTTGGTTCCATTCATTGTCCCCCCTATCCTGACAAGTGCCCCAGTCCCCGCTGCTGGAAAGCATCCCCATAAGATGATGCTGGCACCACCATGCTTCATGGTAGGAATGGAGCTACACAGGTGATGAGCTGTATTCGGTTTGCATGAGGAATAGCTCTTTGCACTCATGCCAAGGAGTTCAGTTTTTGTTTAATCAGACCAGAGAATCTTTTGCCACATGGTCTTGGGGTCTTTTATGTGCTAGATGTGCTATTAGCTTCCATCTAGCTACTTTTCAATAGAAGCAAAATATGTGTAGTACTGCAGTGATTTTCTGACCACAGCCATGGAACTCTCTAGTTATGTCAGGGTGGATTTTTGGTCACTTCTCTCACCAAGGGCCTTTTTGCCCATATGCTCAGTCGGGAAGGCCGGCCTGCTCTAAGAAGAGTCTGGATGGTTCCATATTCTTTTTTCCATTTCCTAATATTATTTTTGTATCCCTAACCAGATCTATAGCTCCTCACAATTCAATCACAGAGTTGTACTGACAGCTGCTTGGTCTTCATGGTAGAGTTTCTGCTCTGACGTACTGTCAACTTATGTACCTTATATAGACAGATTTCCTCTGACATTGTCACCAATAGAACGGAACACAGGTAGACTTCATTAAAATTTTAGAGTGATCTCAATTGGAGATAACTTGGGCACTGTTTGGAGTGTCATAGGAAAATGATCGAATATTTATCTAGACTTCTCAGTGTTTTCTTTCAAAATACATGTAAAAAGTCCAGAACTTTCATTCCAGTTTGACAATATAGAATTATATGAGTAGATGAATAACAAAAAAAAATCATATAAATGTATTCCTATTTCATTTTGAGACACAAATTGTGAAATAATTCACGAGTCAGTGAATACTTTCTGAAAGCTCTGTAGTGTCTCAAAATGGCTGTACCTGCACTGGATACAAATGAAACATTGACAAACACGTGCCCAAGTTATGGTATTGAAGTGAATGGTATGAGCAAAATCTAAGTGAATAAATATATTTTTCTAGGTGGGTATATGAGATCTACATACTGTAAGTATATAGTAAGGCTTGCAATTGTTTTATTTTTAATAAATTCATTTATATCTATTATTTAAATAAAAAGCTGAAAACATAATTAAATGAAATGTTGGGGGTAGACGTTCCTGATGTTAATGGTAGAATAGTGGGGATATCTTTGTCTTGCTTCAAACCCTTTGGCTAATCACGTTGGCCTTTTCTGTTGCTCTTGACAGCAGACGTGTCACGCTGGAAGAGAGTGGGCCTGTGGTTCTGTGGCCTATCCAGTAGTCAGGCCAAACCCCAGATGAGCCTTGATGAGAGACAGGCCCTGGAAAAGAAGCTTACCAGTATTAGGGAGGACCCTATCTGGAGAAATGTCTGCAATGTCAATGCCATCATCCTATTGACTGTTAATGTCTTCCTGTGGGGATACTTTGCCTGACCATCGCCAACATCCCAGCACTCCAAAAAACTTTACTTCTTGACTATCTTTTTCTGCTTACAGTATGCAAAACATTGTTTTTCTGTTCAAAAGTACAATGCAGAGCTGTGTCAGTTTGGACTTTATAACAGAAGACCTGAATTTTGATGAGTCAGACATGAACCTTGTCATGCTTCACTGGACAAGTCCAAACATGAGCCCTATCCAGCAGTTTGTCCCCCACTGACATTCATAAAATTAAATTTATACTACTGAATGTTTCCTCTCCTTTTATTTACAGTAAGTGTTTTTCTTTCATTGAGAAACATATTAAATCCACATTTACAGTATGTGTTGAGTTTTTAGATTTTTGTTGGTACTCTGAAAACAAAATTACTCAATTTATATTGCCCCAGGGTATTACTGCAATGACATTTTTAAACCAAATATTTAGAGCAGTAAATTTATGCAGAATACATTAAAACTATAACATACTGTTCTTCATTTGTATGGCCTGCCCTATTTGTATGGCCTGCTATTGTTTTGCATCTAATGAAAACTCACCAAATTCAGAAAAGGTACAGATTTGAGAAGAAATAAGTAGCAAAGTTTTTAGAATTTTAGAACACGAAAAGGTTCTAAAATTTGTCAAAGATCACAGGGAATCTTGTTTGGTTAATATTCCAGTTGTCTTTATCTTCTTTTACAAAACACTCCCAAATTTTGCATGTCTCCTGAAGCGCTTCAAATTTCATGTCTCTGGCACAGGTACCCTTGACAAACATGGAGAAAATTCTAGATTGTTATAGAAAATAACAAAAACAATATATAGTACAGATTAAACATATTTTGATTACAAACTCCTGATTTATCAATCAGATATGAATAAAACATTTTAAACATTTACAAAGAAATGGCAAAGTATTTTTAAAGTTCATAAAAATGTAGTTTTTACAGCTGAATTGTATTAGAATGAACAGTAGATGGCAACATTGTTTTATATTTGTTTCATTAGCACTGTATTAAAGGAACAGGTTATTCTCGATATTGATTTTTTAACTTAAAAAATATATATTTTTTAAAATGATGTTCCTGTTCTTTAATAAAAACTTCCCAGGGTAATTCCTTTTGATACCAGAATAAAATGCTTTTTTAACTGTATGACTTAAATTGCAACCAATTCTACAATTTATTGCATTTAATTTACAAAACCTCATTAATATGTCAACTCCTTAACTGAAACACATTAAAGGAGCAAATGATCCAGACTGGCTCCCATCTTAGTCATCATCTGTGATCCCTTTGCCTCCACAGATCCAAACTGGGATCACTGGAACATCAGATGCAGGAATAAAGGTCAATTTATTGTCAAGTGAGGGCTAATTTCTTTGTGAGCCTTTTCCACCTATATTGAAAATCAACATGTTATACCAAACTAAATCATATATGGCTTTAAAGAGTCTGACTAATGAATATTATTTTTGACATTTTAACAACAAAAATCTCCAATACTAATTAAAGAGGAAAAAAAAGTATAATATTAAATGCAAAATATCACAAAGAAAATTGAAAACACATGCTTCAACATATTCTGTAAACTATGTATTTATCCACACAAGCCTAGAAAAGATTCAGAAAAGGGTCATGTAGAAAATATGTGCATAGAAAATATGTTTTATGTTGTATATGAACAACTCTTACAGAGTCAAAGTCCCCAGCTTCGATGTGTTAAGGCTATTGTGCCGTTATTATTAAGGTTATTGCAGAAGTTTTCTATTGTGTTCAATTTTTTCTATCACCTGCCTGAGGAATAGGACCCAGCTGCTGACTCTACCAGGTTAATAAAAAAGACCTGATGAGAGACAAACAGATGGCTGTCCTGTATCACATAGTCTTCCAACACAGTGTAAGAACCATATCTAGAGGTTAACAAGAGAGACTGGGTTGCCTTGGGGACATCATCTGTGAATTCAATGGAAATACTTTAAAAATGGGGAAGGAAATACAAAAAAAAGCAATGCACTTATTTGCGCTTTTAGTAACATTTGAGACTCATTATGAAAAATTGATCTAAGTGATATTCTTAAGTGTCAATTAAAGGCAAAAGCTTTAATTTGAAGCTTCCCTGACAGTAGTGGAAGTGTAGGTCTCATGTAGACATTGACAGTAAGATCTCACCCAGAATAACCCAAAATCTCAGATATTAGTGTAATGATCCGGTAGTAGGGAAACACAGGACAGTTCTGGAAGCAACTGTATAATTTCACAAGGCTTTTATTCTTTGTTTCTCTGCCCAGATCATGATAATGATTTAAAGTTGTTTTATGTCCATTGAGCTGTAGACTGTCTTGGCTTATGATCTAAGATGGGGAAATAACCATTGTGTAATTAAAAGTTAAGAGTTGACAAAATAGAGTTGAAAGTTTTGATAGGTGACTTTTCTCTTGACTGCACCATTTTAATCAAGTTTGTCCCTACATTACTATCAAAAATGAAAATTGCCCCCAGATGTTCCTACAATATCTCACTGAGATGGCACAGCTGCTATTGGTAAGGTGTGAATCGCTCAGGGTTGACCTGGCTTGATAGGACCAGTGATAACTCTGCTGGAGGCACTTTGGTACACACACCGTGGGAAATGGTAGAGTGACTGTGCTCTTTCCTGCAGCACTGGTGGCAAAACCTGGGGTATCTAAAGAAAACAAAAGGCTCATATCATTCCTTTGTTGGCCTCACTGCATTGATCGCTGATACGTTACAGGATTGATTTTACATTTTTTCTACTAACATAAAAAGCACTTACTGAACAGAACCTTGGTTATTTAAGACCATACCAGCCTACACTTTCACTGAGACCTGAGAGAGTGTTGAAAACATTGGCATGATTTTCATGGACCCTCGCTGACTAATTTGAAATTAAAATGTAGCTCAGATTTGTGGAAAACAAACTGACTGTTTTTCAAATGTGATATAGTAGTTTGTTGCTCTAATTATTCTATCATTGTAAATGATTCTTTTATTTTTCTCTTTATTTGAAATGTGTCAGCTTTGAGCTGCTTTTAACAGCTCAGCTTTTAAGTGAGAGGTGCTATACATATGAAATGTATTATTATACATTATGTGATAAGAGCAGAATAAGATGGAAGCCTTACCAAAGCTGGCAACATGAAATTAATAAATTGGTTTTGGTGGTGATCTAATATGAAGAACAAAAGACAGGGATCTGCAAAGGAACCTTAGTGAAGGGGTATCCAATCCTGGTCTTGGGGACCACAGTCCTGCTGGTTGTTCATTGCAGCTGAGCTCTTTAATGAGTCCTTAATTGGTCCAACTAGTTGCTTGGTCAGAACCTGTACACTTCCTACTCAAAGGTTGAAGATGTTAAGTTATTTAAGAACTGCAATAGTTAAAAGCTAAACCTACTGTATGTTTTTAGGAACTGAAAACATTTGAGGAGTTCAAATCAAACCTATTATTTGGTCAGTTAAGGGTTCAATTACTTAACTGAGTCTTCAGGTGGAACAAAAAGCAGCAGAAGTGTAGGATTCCCTGCCTTAAAGAAATCTTTATCCAGTTTTAGTCTTAAAAGGGATGGTGACGGACAATGATTTGCATGTTTTTAACAAAACAAATACTTCCTAAAAGAAACTTTTACAAATTTAATTATTTCTTAATTTTTAATAGTTTATAGTTTTTGCATTATTTTTATGTATAGACTACATATTATTTTTATATTTAACTAAAATAAAGGACAGAGAAAAGGGACTCTGTGTCTTTAAATCAGAGTATTCTGGCAGTTCCCAGCCTTAGCAGTGGGGTGGTGCTGTCTTGCAAGGCCGTTGAAACATTGTTTTTCCAAACAGATTGTGGAAAGGAACTTGCCAGCCAAGTCTAACCAGCAGTGCAAAGAGGTGAGTAATTACCCCGTTTTCATCTTTCTAAATTTTGAAAGATGTGTGCGACATATGTGAAAAGAAGATATTCAGGTTTTTGTAGTGGCTTCTTTTCTTCATCACTTTATAGTTATAAAATTGTTATAAAGTTGTGAGTTTGTACAATGATTTAGTTTGTGTTTGCTTGTGTAGAGAAGATGTAGATATTTGTCACATCATTCTTACAATCTAACTAGAAAACACTACTACAAAGCACGAGAATGTTCCCTTGTACAGGAAAAAAAATCAAATCATGTCTGAAGGTTGTTGGGGCCTAACTTAATTGTGAGTTCACTCAAGTTCTCTAAATTATTTTATATTCTTAAAGGACAGATGCAAAGCAATTGGTTAAGGTCTTCCACTGGAGCAGCTCTGTGTCTCCAGTCTGGCAGTCTTAATAAGATTTATTCTTGGAAGTATTAGATAAGTGTGTCCTCAGCGGGTTTTAAAACCTAAAATGGAAACAAATGCCACTATAAAGATGTGCATTTAAAATGCTTTAAAGAACTTAGGAAATTTGTAGAATTATTTCTAAAGCATATGAAAGTTTACTAATGTCTAGATAGATTGTATTTTAGCAGCTAATTGATCCAAAGATCAAAACCATTTTGCAGCCTTTGCTTTACTTTACAAGATATAAATGAGTCTCCTGTGATACCTTTCACTAATTTGTTGACTAGTCTTTCAGGACCTATTAGCTCAAAGGTTTTTAAAGGAATATAAAATATAATTGTTACAAAACTTCAATAGTTGATTACTTCATATTTGCTCAACAAATAATGTCTCTGGACTTAACTATTTGACAGACATGCCCTATTTCAATACTAGAGGCTAGGTGAGCGAAATATTTATAAGACAAACCTAAGAAGCATTCATGTGAAACAAAAATTGAAAGAGAAGATTAAAAAGATTGAAAACTCAACCTTGGATTCCTCAGAATTGGAAGAAAAGAGCAGAGTGAAGTGCTCAAATATTTTTCAAAAGCTGTAATTAGAGAATTTGTCTTTAATAGACACACATGATATGGTTCAGTTGGCTCTGCATGCCTCCTCCTGGAAAAATCATTGTGTTGTTGGGAGCAATTATCTGCTTGTGGGGGACTGGGTATACAGGCGGGGAGGTTGTAGAATGCTTTAGGGTCCCTACTGCTATAATCCAGACCCCCTCTGGCATATTTACAGGTCATGAAGGGAGAGGGGTCTGTCAGTGAGTAGGTCAGTATTCAGCACAGAGCTCTCAGCTCTCACAACTCGCAATACCATGAGTAGGATTCTCACTCAGTCACCGCTGCGATGAGGACTTCATTCCAAATCTCCACATGTCACAAATACGAAGAACACATTTCCACAAATAGGAGCTGGCTGCCTCATGCCTGAGTAATCCAAGCACAGAGAAAGGAGCACACCACAACAGGGGGCATAGCAGTTTTATTCAGTAGCTCAGAGACACTCATCCTAGATCCTGAAGAGCTGTGTTTATTTCTGGCTTCTGTTTTATCCCATACCATAAGAAGCCATCTATCCAGACATTCATTTTCTAACCTTTTCTTCCCATCTGGGGTCAGGGTAGGGGAGCTAGAGCCTATCCTGGCAAGCAAGAGGTGCAAGACAGGGTACACCCTGGCTGGGATGCCAGTCCACTGTAGGACGGACACAGTCACAAACATGCACACTCCAGGGCCAGTTTTCCCAGAAGCCAGTTAACCTATCAATATGTTTTTGAACTGTAGGGGGAAATCAGAAACTGACGAGAATGTAGGGAGAACATGCAAACCTTAGGTATGGAATTGAACCAAGGGGTCCAGTGCTGTGAGGCAGCAATGCTAACCACTGCGACACCATGCTGCCCCATAAGAAATTAAGTGACTCAAATAATGTGGTTAATTAATCTAAAAATTTTAGGTAATGTTTTACCATGTTTAGCCATTTTTGCTGTAGATACCAATATAAAGTAAAAGTTTTGATCCCAAGAAGACTGAGAGTGGTGATAACCTTGGTACAGGCAACCTTGGCCCTGGGGCCTACATTCAATTACAGATTGAATCAGGCTGGTTATATCTAATATTTGTTTTCTAGATAGCTAAGCTGTATGGGTCCTGGATAAATGTAGTTTCACCATCTGTTCCTCTTGAAGGTTTCAAGCACATTATGCACTCTGTAGGAGTGGGTTCTTTTTTTTTCTTTTGAAAATGATTTGAAAAGCAAAAAAAGATTCAAAATCTTTGCCTGTTGAGGTTAAAAAAATTGGGGTCCACTCAACTGAGTCATCCTATTGATTCCAGCACAATCCTGCCTGCCTTCGCACTAATTGGTTTGGTAAGAAAACATGTAACTTGTTTTTGTGATGGATGATTAATACAGTAGACCTGAGCAGAGGCAGTGATTTTTGGAAAGATAATTAGACCACTGTAATGAAGATCAAGGCAGCGTGGGGTTGGAAAGCTTGCATCTTATCTTGAAAGTACTGTTGCTCAGTGTGTTTATAACTGCTCTGCAGAGAAAAAAGAGTAGTATATTTAGAAAATCAACTAATATAATAAGCGCATTCCACAAATGGTCAGGAATAGTTAAAGAATAACAATTGCTGTTGTTCCTTCATCATCTGTGCTTACTACCTCAGTCTCAGAAGAACTAAGACTCAAGACTAGCGCGGTTTCTAAATTGTAACATTTTCTTCTGAGAGTTCTGCTCTCCTTCCAGATGGAAGAATCTTGCTCAGAATTGTGTTAACAGAGAAATTGATTTCCCTTGCAGGTTTATGCTAAAAGGCAACTACATTTTCTTGTAAATCAGCCAGACATTACTTCAGCATTTGTCTAAGGGTAATGTGAAAATACATATAAATGAAAGGTCAAGATTTCAATACATTAAATAAATAGGATTAGTCTGAGAAGAAAAAAAGTTCAGTGTTGGACAGAGCATAGTAGAACTAATATTTAAGTTAATGAGCATTCATTAGTAATTAAAGTTTCATTGTTTTTGTGTATTTTGTTCTCTTATGCTTGTAGATGACATCATAAGGGCTGGCTTGTTTAATAAGGCACTGTAAGTTGATATAGAGCAACAACAGAAAAGTTAATTACATTATGTTTACCGTTAGGTCATATTTATGTACTGTACACACTTATATATTTAACAAGTCTTTAAGACAGAAGAGAAACAAAAAATCAAAGCAAAGAAAAAATAACCTAAACTGTAACCACAGGCAACAAATAACTAATTTTTATAATTTCCCAGTGGACTTGTGTCCTGTCCAGGGTGCATCCTGTTGATTCCTGGGATAGGCTCTGGTTCCCCTGTCTCAGAGATACCCTGATCTGTGATGATCACTTAAACTAATGCAAAAGATAAAAGCTTTGATGGGTGGAAACAACCTCTTACAAAGTTTCTTTGGAGTGACTCAAAACATTTTCCTTTAGTCTTCTTTGCTTAGCCCCTTTTTCATGATGTAATCACAAAGAACTGAAGAGTGCTTGCCTTGACTTTTAATGCTCCACTTTTCTCAAGTCAGGCAGTATTAATTTACACTGTGGCCTCCAGACTAATAGCTGCCCAAGCATGTCTGCTGTCATGACAGTGACTTCGAGACAGGATATCTCTCAAAACCTGCCAAAGTCAACGTGTTACCTTACCGTGTCCACTGCATGGAGGTATGAAGGGGAACTAACTTTATAAGGTTTAACGTTTCGATCCTCAGGGCTTGCGTTTGTTTCTTTTTCGCCTTCCACATGTTGATTCCAATTCTGGTCTTTGAGCTGATGTGGTTCTGGAGCTTCCACCACAGGTTTTTCCTGATGGGCCTTTGGCAGTTTCTCACACATGGGTAAGCATGGGAGGATGTCAGATAACCAGCCATCACATTTACTTGGTTTGTTTTTCTTTATACTTTGGGATGACAAGTCTCTGTGCTCTGAATTCATCTAGGGCACATTTTCTGTCTGCTTTCATCTGGGCCAGAAAAATAGGTTTCTTCACAGACCTCAGGTTTCCCTGCACAAATCTTTCTGTCAAAGCACGGGAACAACTGTTATTTCTACCATACAATTTACACTCAGGACACTCCTTAATTATTTGCTAGTTCCGCCCAGCAGGGAGTTTTTCTTTTTAAACAGAAGGCAATCAGTGTTCGTTTTTCTTAAATGGACCAGATAATGAACCCCCTTTCTCATTAATGCAAACGTTCTTTGAAAGAAGATGGGTTCAAATCAAGAGGAGTCTTATTCTCAACAAACTAAAATGTTACAAGCTCTAGGACTGATCTATACATGCACAGTTTTATAAAAAATGTTTACTGACTATCCTTGCAAAGGGATTTTAGATCATTTAAAGAGTGCTTAGGGTTCAAAGCTGATCTTTATTTCCCTTGATTTCATTGCATTCATCTGAAAGTACATTGAAAGAAAGGTGGTTGGCCCCGTAATGGATTGGATTTTATTATTCAGGGACGTATTACAAAGCAATTTAATCCATTCAAAATATAATCACAAAAGAAACAAAGTCAAAAAGTGAACAAAATCTTTTCTTTCTATTCCCTCTGTTCATAGCTAGTTGTGTGCAAGGTGATAGCATTTGCAGTAGTAGTAACACTGTTAGCACTGTGAAAGAGTTGTCATAGCAACCTGTGATTTTTTTTTTGGTGATGGAACGTTGACAGAAGTTGTTTGTTTTCAGTGTGTCTCCTAACCTTTTCATCTTCGTTTACTCCTAAAGATCAGTGTTGAGGCAAATGTGTCACGACAAGCACGGGTGAAAGCCACACATTCCTCTACTCTATCTTCATGTTTTATTTGAATAATTTTGACTGCATTTGTAATTAACTCATTGTTTGGTTATTGTTTAATCAGAGGTTTCTTTTTAAAATGCAAAAGTGATCCAGAGCACAACTAACTGGAGGTGTCGGTGGCAAGACGTAAACAACAGCTGAACATTGTTATGAAAAATAATTGTCATGTTCTTCTCATTTAAAATTCTGCCATTCCATGATTATCTAGTGTTTAGTTTTTTTCTTACATAAATCACCTTTGAGTCTTTTGTGCATTTGAAACTACATACTGACAGCTCACAGATGTGTAAATATTAAATTCAATATGTCACATTTGCCTTGTGCACATTATTACTATTAATACACTTATATTGATACACTGGAGTAAAACTCTACAGTGTAAAGGAGTACTGGACCTTCTGTTCTGCATTGACATGAGTTTAGAAGGTTCAAATGTTATTCAGCTTTTAGGTTGCACAAATTTGATGTATGATGACCTAATCATACTCTTTTATATTATGAAATGCATAAAAATCAATGAATAATGTATTTCCCCAACTACTTCAAGCTTTTAAGTGTTTGTCATATGCCAAAAGGTTAATAGTTTTTCTTGTTGAGCAAAACTGTGGTTAAAATCCCTTTCCCACGACTCTTTTTTTCTGTTTTGTTCAATTACCTTGTGACCTTACACACAAATTCAAGCAATTATTTGCAAGATCAGATGGACTGTTTTCCAACTCATCTTAACAACTAGTGCTTGAAACTGAGGTTTACATTCAGCCTCAGTGTATTTTAATAAGCAACAGTTGTATTTACATAGCTATTGTTTCTTACTCACCCTAATGCTAGTAATATTATGCAAGACAGACCGGCCTTCTGAGGCTCTGAACTGGAAAATGGTTGTTACTCAGAGGGCGGTTTTGGTCCTTTGGTCTATGGGTTTCTGATTTGAGTCTGGGCAGAGTGGTGCTTGGGAGTGGCTCACAAAAACATCCTTCAGTATTCCCTCAAAAAAAAAGTAAACCCCAAGGATACTGAAAACAAACACTTTATGAATTCTTGCAACAGTTCCTGCAGGATGCTTTTAGAAATTTCACAGAAAGAAACAAAGGTTACTGAAAAAGTCCTGAAGGATACTTTTAAGCAACTGTTGACTCCCAAATCTGCCAGAATGTTTACTTGTACCTCATAGAATTTGTAGCAGGAAGATTGAGTTTTTGTAGTCCAGTAAAATAAGATATACTGTAGAAGCCAAAATGTAACAGACAAAGAATACATTGTGGGACATGTATCTTTTCACAAGGCATAACACTTTCAAAAAAATGCATTTCGGAGTGTTCGATGAGGAATTGCATATACCACGCTTTGGCTTAACCCATTTGGCTGAGGACCAGCCTCAGGCCGTTCTTGTAGGTCAAGACAGTTTTGACCCCCAAAAGACCTCATACTACCAGTGCGGAGCTAAGGCTTAAAATATAAAATGCTTGACATTATATTTTTGGAAATTTGAATGAAGTGGGTGAGTAACCTGATATATGAGCAACACGAATTGTGAATTGGTTGCAGATGATGGTTGAAGTGTCTCAGATGGTTCATAATATGTGAAGATTAACTTCATAGTGTGAGGCTTTGGAGTGTCCTTACTGACAATGTGAATGAGCAGTGTGTTTTAATTGCTCTGGGTTGAACCCCAAAAGAGTAGTGGTGATTATGTGTTATACAGTAGTTCACAAACACTGCAGAGGAATCGGGAAAGGGGGTGTGACAGAATCTGTGCAGCCAGGGACTGCAAGCATTTTTCACAGTAGGACATCCAAAACCTATATAGAGATTGTGAAATTGTATTTGTTTCAAACAAGCTGTAGGTTAGGGTCAGCAGCCATTAGTTCAAAGGCATTTTCCATGTTAACTTTATGACCTAGACACTTTGGCTTGGTGCTATGGTCACTTATATGGCATGCTCAGGGGTTGCATAAGCCAGATAATACTATGTGTGTACAGAATAGCTCTCTGGAGGAGAGGAAGTAATTCCACATCCAATGAAATTAAAGTTTAAAAGGCTTTGACACCAATCTAAGAAGATGATGAAATGACCTCAGGTATCCCATGACCTGCAAGAGATATGGGGTTCAGAAAGAAAGAAAAAGTGAGGAGCAACAAATGAGAAAGGTTAAGGGCAATGAAGCAGAGTTGTTGGATATAGGAAAGTGTGAGAGCAAGAGTTCCAATTAATGCAGGTGATGGGGAATAAGCCAGCACACTGATGGCACTAGAAACTGGGATTTAGTGCTCTGCAATGGAAACAATGGTTCTACTGCTGAAGGAGGTCTGTGTCCTGAGCTGAAAACTGGTGGAGCTTCCAAAGAGAGGGGCAAGGTACAGATTGAATGGATGCGGTTTAGGCAGAAATGCTGAGATGTTAGTGTGAAACAAACAGAAATTGTGGGGCAGAGATTGTGAGATACTTGTAGATTAGGTGTCCAGAGTCCTTAGTGTGACAGAGATGGAGCCACAGTCTATGGTTCTGGGGTAAGTAGGTTTGCTTCTATTGAGGAGACCAGAGCCCAAGGTAATATCCACATTGCATATTATTTGTTAAATAATGCAGGGGGATATAGACCATAGAGCAAGAAATAGCTCTAGGTGAGATAAGAGTGTGTAACTCGAGCAAGGAAAGGAACCACAGAAGGACCTTGTTTCCAAAGTGAAATGGTCTTAGCATTAGATCTTAGCAGCATGAGGTTTAATGCACGCAGCATCTGTGGAAAGACAAAAACAAGTCAAAGAGATAAATGAGATAGGCTTACTATGATACTTATAGTTTTTCAGGAAGTAAAGTCATGGAAAGTTACGAGTTTGAGAAGCAGAGGTGAGCAAGACCTTGGTCTGAAGTTTCATTATAAACTCCATTAAGAAATCAGTTGACAAGATAGTACAGATAACATTAGCCATACTTTTAACCTATATGGGTGAGGATTTGTAGAAATTCGTTTGGATATGGACATTTACCGACTAACACTGTGGGAGTTGGAGGAGCCGCGGGAAGCACCATTATTTGTTGACGCACCAACAGAGGGACTGAGGCACCAGTGTGAGGTTAGGGAGAACCGGAAATTACACAAAAAAGGGGAAAAACAAGAACAAAAAGGAAAAAGAAAAATGCACAGCTGTGCACCACAACATCCAGTCTGAACTTACCCTATCTAACAGGGACCAGCCTGGGAAAAAACAAAGGCTAAACACAGCAGTAACCAGACTGGGCTTACCCTATTTAACAGGGTCCAGTCTGGAAGAGCAGGGAACACAAAGCCAAAACAAAATAAAAACTTGATGTGTGAAAAAGGTCAGCCTGCCCTGGTAGAGATACATGATAGGACAGGCAGAAAGAAAGAGAAAATAAAAAGAAGAAAAGCGATGGCATTACATTCGAGTACTACCCCTCCGGGACTGTTGGTGGAAATTCCTCCCCTTCCGGGGTTGCCCTGCTTGTCCCTTCAGGGGGTGTTCAGTGTGTTTTTAAAGAGCCCTCACAGATGTGGCTTATCCTTGATCAGCCAGTACAGCTGTGACTACTAAGGCAACTTGTCGCCTTTCATCCAGGGCTCTGCCTCCACACTGAACATTCCCCCCTGTGATTCAATATATGTCATTCAATATGTTTTTGTTTTATACAACCCACTTCACTGTGCCTTATTTAAAACCAAAAAAAGGTTACAAATGAGAAGACATCTTTCAGTCAAATCAATCAGTTTGGTTGCTTGTAACTTATAGCATCTTTTCCAGACATTTCTGAAAGGGTCCCAGGGAATCATCTTCAACAAAATGGCTTGTCAGATTGTTCCAGACACACATCAATCTTGGAGTAAGTTATAAAAAAATCAACACTTTTCTCTATTCAAAGCTAACCCCACCTTAGCACAATGAGGCAAATGGTTATTTGAACATCACAAGTCATCTTATGTGGCTGCTTGATATACTATGCTAATTGAATACTTTATCAGGTATTTAGAATTATTTTTTTCTTAAGTTCATATCCTTCACATAATAGTGAGACAGCAGTCAGCTCAAAAGCATGTTGTCAGCTTATGCAAAAGAAACACCTGCCTCTCATAGCTTGCAGTTCTCTAATTAAGAATTTGTGCGATCTTTCGAGAAAAAATTTACACTGAAAATAAGAAAGGGTGACATCATTCTTTAACCTCCTAATTGGAAATTGAGTCTCTATATACACCACTTTATTTGCATACAGTATATAAGAAAATTGTGATAAGAGCAATAGGGTATGTAGTCTCCCTTTTCATACTTTATCACATAAGCAAACTTAATCCTTAAAGATCTGGCGCTTGATGAATGCCAGTTTTACAACTCTCTCAAGTAGTACTGTATATCCTCTAGTTCTGTTTGCTAATCGTAATTAAGAGTAGATGTGTATCTTAATCTGTATTTTGGTTAGATAAAAATATGATCTGTTAGTGACCTATGCAGAAATCGGCTCTGCAGCTTGGAGCACAACAGTAAGATGTTGGGACAGGATTAATTGAAATGAAGATAATGTCAGTGCAGTCTGAAGGTACTGTATATGTACAGTAGACACGCATATAATGATTTCCACAGGTGTACTCTTTGTTTTGTACTGTACATTTGTAGGTTCATGAATAAAAATAAGGCCACCTTCACTGACTATTTGACATCTGGTGACAGAAGGGAATTCTTAGAGAAGGCTGTGTTTCGCTTTTTTTCAGGTAAAGTATTGGATAAGCCAGTAGTTTAGGGTTGATTGTGTATGCAACCATTTTTTTTGTCTTTTTCGGTAAATGTAGAATCCATTGAATTATGGAGCTAGGAGAGTGAATCTTGACTTATTCATATAGTGCTGAAGAAATAGTCAGTTGTAGCTTGAAAGATCTACCAGCTTGAACTGGTGTCCCGGCACATCTGCTGCATGGCTTCTACCTCTCCTTGCAGCTCAGCAGCTGAAAGGGGTGATTTCTCTTTGTGCTGCAGCCTCCCGTGCTGTTTCCAGGGGAAGTAGTGTGTCCTCTGCAAGACTCAAGAAGCAGCAATTCTTTTTGGTTTCGTTTTTTAACCAGCATTTTTGTCTTAAACTTTTTGTCTTACTTAAAGCGCTGCACTAGCAGAGAACACTGGCTGTTGTTGGTTTTGCCCGTCATGAGCATTCTTGGTTATCAGTTCTCTTTGGCATGTATTGCCTCACTCAAACTGACAGCAATGTTAGGAATTTCACTTTGCACAAATCTGCAGGTGCTAATTATCACCACTCTCACTTCAGAGTATTACTATTCAGATATCAGGCTAGCAGGGCTTGGGGCGGAGCGGTATCTGTGGCTAAGGATCTGCGCCTGTGGCTGGAAGGTTGCTGGTTCAAATCCCATGGCTGGCAGAGGAATTCTACTCCCTGCTGTACAATGGCTGCCCCTGTGCTCTGACCCCAAGCTTCTCTCCCTGTCTTTGTGTCTCATGGAGAGCAAGCTGTGGTATACAAAAAGATGAATTCCTAATGCAAGAAATTGTATATAGCTAATGAAGTTATCTTATCAAGTTTACCTGATAGTCTCTATTGAAATCCCTTTATTTCATTCTAAAGGCAGATATAAACACACAAAAGTATTTTTTTTTTTGCATCGGTGGATCAGTGGGTGGTGCTCTTCCGTCTGGACCAGAGTTTCTGAATCAACGCCCCAGTACGGTGTTTGGAGACACTGTGATGTAGGAAGTGCTATACTTCAAATTACATATTAAGGCACAGCCCTGACTGCTTGGTCATTAAAAATATTATGGCACGTTTTCTAAGTTAGGTTATGTTAACATTGGTCTCCTGGCTAAATTCCACTTTAGGCTTTTACACTCTGGCCTCCCTAAAGTTCAACCTTAATTCAATTGGTGAAGTAATTCTCACGTCTCCACCTGATCTGCTGTGTAGTGGAGCCCCATAAATGTAAATGTGTGTGGGAGTTTCCTGGGTAAAAAGAATTATGTAAAGGATGTTAATGTCTTTTGCTTTAGAGCATGATTAGCTCCTGGTTTTCAGAAGGTTTTTGAAGTTTGAATGTTCACATTTAGAAAGCTTATGTGCAAATATGCTTTTTTATTTTCATTTAAGCAAAACGAAGAAAATTTAAGCTGGTGTTCATCTGTACATGGAAAATATTAACTAAACAATGTTATATGAAGCTCCTACACAATGCGGTTCCAGCTGTCCACAGAATATTAAGTGCATATTCTTGTATGTAAATGTACAGTTGCCCTACCAGCAAGATATATAATGAAAAAACAATACATACCCCACACTAAGAACTGCAGATGTGTCTGAACCATTTTTATATATAACCTGAAAAGTTATCTAAAGAAATTTAAGTAGTTCAGCTTTTATTATCCCCAGCTGGAATTCAAAATCTTTATTTATGGGTGCTATGTTCCTGATAAAAGAAGAGACGGCATCACTCTAGAGTACTTTATCAAGAATACTGTAACTATATAGAGACAATAATGAAACTAGCCAGCAAGCCTTTGGAATCTGGAAGGAGAAAATTATCTAAAAACAAACGCACATAAGGTGCCTCAGTATGGTTTTCAACCTTCTGAAAAACTTTGCAAAACAGATGGTACACATTTATGCTATGTTTTGCATATATATATGTAGGATGAAATTGTCTAACTGAAGAAAGGCCCTACTCATACAACTCTCAGATATGTGATCTCTATTTATCCTGTTTGACCAATGAACTGTCAGCTTTCAGACACCAACTGAGGATCATCTCAAAATATTGTAGATATTAAAATAGGTTTTTCCCCCTCTGATGGAGCAGAAGCAATAACTCTTTAAAACTTTCAATGTTCTCTGTGTAGTTCAATTGCATATTGCATGAATGCATGAAAAGACTCTATCCTTCATCTATGTAAAGATCCTAGAATTTTCAGATGAGGAGCTGTTAATTTGGAACACCAGTAAAATACTGAGGGATGCTTTATCTTTACTTCATATTTTAATTGGAGCTATGTCAAGCTTCCTTCTGCGTGCAGGTGTCAAGACCAAAGGCATGGTTTCAATACCGATGCAGCAATTAGGCGAGATTTACATTCTCTGTCGAAATGTAACACAACATGTGGTCTTTTCCTTCAGCTGGAAATTCTTTCCAACTTGGAATGCATTAGCAGCATATTCAGAGGCAGCCCACTCTTCAAACTGTTTTGTTTATGAAGATCATGTTATGAGTATTAATTTAAAACATTCTCTAACCTAATTTGGGTCTTAGCCTTTCTAGGAGAAACATAAACCCTGGAGTTGAGTTTCTTAAAACCTATGAACACAATTCATTTGTATATACCGAAACCAGAATGGTAAACAGAACTTCCAACCCATGTGATAGACTTTATCTATAAACATGAATGAAAAGTAAAGCTGCCCTTAAGTTAGGGTGCATCTACATTTTTTTTGCCAGCTTTCTTGTCAAAGATGCTGCAGGAAACATTATTTTATATTTTAAGGCTTTTCATGGGTTTCACTTTCAGATAGCAACAAGGATTGCAAATGTTTAAATTCACAGCATCTCCCTCTTTAGAATTAAGTTCGCATGGTGGGGTTGGTTTACATGAAAAGAAGTGAAATTAGAGAAGATGTACTGCTCCTATTATAAGCCATGGCATTGTTATGATTTCTTTTGAAAAATGATGTTTCTTTTTTATAATGGTTTTCCCCTTCTTAGACCAGAGAAAATAAATGAGTTTGATTTCAAAGTGCTTGCTGGGAGGGCTGATTGAGGTAGAAAGCAATATTTCTCTACTAGACAAAAAAAACTACATCAAAATAAAACACAAATCTTTCTTTTTTTTTTGGCTCCTAAAAGAATACATAACCTCCAGTGTGCAATATGGTTGTCTGGCAGATTTTGACAAAAGCCAAAAGCTATTTTGTTTGACTCTAAAGAACTTGCACTGGAAAATGTAAAAAAAAAAAGCTTAAATCTCAACAAAACTTTTTTTTAAAAGATCAAAAGGCCAGATGTTGCACATGTTCCCGGGTGCCTCAAGTGGTAAAGATGAGCATAGGTTGAGCTCCATGATCTGGATGTCATGAGTTGAAAACGGTTATGCCTCCAGCCAGTTGTCTGGGATTCCCTCAGCAGAAGATAATGACTCTTGCAACCTCCCATGCACTTGCAGGTTTGTGTTGCTGCTGGTGAGAGACCTGTCCTCTGATCAACATTGAACCTCTGGCACAAGACTGTGTTGCCTGGGATGTTTTAGAAGATGCATGGCTCCAAGGTGGTTGGCTCAAAGGAGTCTGTGTAAACTACCTCATTCTCTGCCTTGTTCTGCTACAGAGATCATAACAGTGAGGTGAGAAATGAAAAACACATAACTCCACATCAGTTGGCTTTATAACAAAATAATTGGCAAACTAAATTTTAAAAAGAAGAATTTGACAAAACAGAAAGTGACTACAGACTACTTTTTCTCTTAATTAGTTGACCACAATTGAGCTAGTTTATTGTAGTCAGCTAATTAATGTATCAGAGCAATAAAGAGGAAATTAACCTGACATTTTCAATGTACAAATTGCACTCTGGCACTCCTGCTTTTTTTGTACAGTATCATGTTTTATAATACCTTTGCTCATTTTAAAACTGGCTTAGTCAATAATAGCGCAAGGTATTTAAATCCATTCAAATAATTCGGTGCATTATATATTATTTCAGTAATTTTATTTTAATCCTTAAAATCAGTCATATGTTTCTGGATTGTTTCTCAACAAGGAAGGTGGAAAACCCAGTGGAATTCAACACTTCACATGATGGTGCATATGTAGCGGAGCTAGTGCGGTGACGTCAGCACCCTCACTGCGCATAACAGGGTCCTCAGCTGCCTGGGCTGAGGGAGGTCTCCTTTAGCTCATGCGGTTGGTGCCCTGTTGCGTTACGCCGGAGACCCGGGTTCGTGCCCCAGGTGTGGGGGACGGAACGGGTGGTGGGGGGCACGACCCCACACGGAACCGTGACTATCACACATAGGGTGAGCAACTAAGTGCTCAGCTTGAAACCATCTGCCTGAACCTCTTGAAGATTTCTTGTAATCTGAATGCCTTGCTAACATCATTACAGCTAAATGATTTCCCAATTGGAGAATTTATTAGGCAAATCAAGGTGGATGAGATACAAGCAGACCTTGGCATTTCACAAGGAGGAGAAATGCCATATCATTTGGGTATGCTCAAGGTCTATATGAGATGGACACCCCTCAATATCATCAGAGGAAATCAACCATCTCTAATGCCTGTTTACAGGCATGGAGACATGGATTCACAAGAAACATAAAGAAAAAAATGCTGATTTATTATAGGGCTGGAAAGTTCTAATCATGTTTTTGAGAACATTCGGAATAAGCCAACAAGCCACCCAACCATGCTGTTGAAGCTGATGCCTTGGCAGCTTTCAAGAAACAGCTGGATGACATCCTCAAATTGATTAGCTCCTAGCAACCGAATGAGAAAGAATGGTTGAATTACCTCCTCTTGTTTATTACTGGTCTTAAGTTCTAATTGCTTGGTTCAGATGGACGTCCTTCCTTGTTCAGCGGGTCAGGATGTAGATCCTCCCACCTAGCAGCTAAAGAGTCTTCATTTCATTGCATTGACACTTTATTGTGCATGTGGACAAAGAAAGAACCCTTCCTTTTCAATTGATGTGCATGCCTGGCTGGAAGTCCAAATACAGTACAATATATAATTAAATAGATTCAATGCCAGATAGTTTTTCTCTTATCCAATGGCAGTTTTATTACTGTTCATCAATAGTCCCCTACTGATAGCAATGTTCTGAGAAACAATTAAAAAAAACAAGTCTTAGTAAAAGAAAATAAAAATCTTAATCTTACAAAGAAATGCTCATTTATCTGTGGGATGATTACTCATTCACAAATAATTAACTAGACAGCTAATGTGAATTGAAAACATAATAATGAATAGAAACCCCAGAATTTGGAGGCCGACTTTCATTTTGTGTGACTGCACCAGCTGAGCTGAACCTTAACATTGTGGATAAAGTAACATAGCCAATTTGTTTCAGATCTGTTTCCAATCACGTTTTTCCATCAAGGGAAAAAGACGTGTCTTTTTTCATAACTTACTGCCAGTGCTCTGTCAGGGCTGTTGAGGATCTAGCTTTCAGAGTGACAGATCTAATAAGGAGTACTGCACAGCCTGGAAATACACTTTTTAATGTTTCTGACGTTTATGATCCAGCAATGTAACAGGAATATGCCAGTAATGAAAATCATTAATGGCATCTCTTTTCATATGCATTATGTTTTGAAAATATGAAGGCACAATATTTAACTGTACATTTTATCTTTTAATAATAAAACTTTGTGCCAGTTTTGAAAAAATAAATTGTATTGTGTTAATCATAACATTCAAGATGCAAACTACATGCTGTGTAAAAGTGGTCCTGAATTTTGTATATATAAAGATAATGATTGTAATCAGTCTTTTTTTCTTCCATATGATTGTATTTTGCCAAGTTGATGGACAATATATAGACAACATTAATTACATATTATCTTAAAAATTACACTGAATTTCTTATTAAATTACTTCAGTCTACAATGGTCATAATGTGCCTCTGTAAATACGTTTTAAAAAAAAACATTTATTTATTTTTTTCAAACTCACAACTCACAAAAGCAGGACACCGTCGCCATAAGACACAAAAAATAAAAGGGAAGAATGAGGGTTTAATCAAAGAACCTTGGAATCTGGCTGTACTGTATGTCCTTTCAGCAATGCAGCAACGAATGGTTTAATGGTATAACCTACTCCTCAACACCACTAGCTAGATTTTGCTGGCTGCTTGCAACAGTCATCACACATGTAGATTGATAACTTGAGAACAGCTATTGGGCAAGAGATGTCTAGGACTCACTGTCCTGGCTAAAATAGCAATTACAATTGGCTAGAACCATTTTAGAACAATCGCTTATGAAACTGGGCATCGATCTATCGATCACACCCTGACAGGTGCAACCTGGAAGCATCGGTGCAGTGTTGTGGACGTTTTCAGTTCAAGTTTCAAATTAATGCAACTGTTTGTTTTTTTTTGTTTTTGTCTGTGTAGCATATGTAGTCAGACCCCAGATTGAAAACTCCATCAGAGGCATTCAGCAGCTTCCAAGCCACACAGATGCAACAAGCATCAAGCTTTGTTTTAAAATACCCATCACCTTTGGAGGTCGTTCAAGCCAACCCCATATACTCACAGGACTACACAAGACACATGAGCCATGACATCCATATGATTTGTGTCTGGAACCCTGATTCAAGCCATGGGTACTCCTTCTATTTCTTATGATTTTGTCTCTGTTAAGAATGTTTTGTTAATTGATTTGTACTACATTTACTCATGGATTGAGATGACACTAAACTCAGAAGTTTTTGGATGTGTAAGAGGAAATACATTTCAGCTGCATTCAGTTATTATTTTTTTATTGGTCAGAGTTTGTAATTAAATGTTAGAGAATTGTCCTTCCATGGAAATAATGTTTTTCTGTTTGATAACGGTTCTATATTTAAATATACAGTAACGTGCATTTACTGTACAGTAGATGTAATAAACAGGCTGCCAGTAATTTGGAAAGATGAAGAGATTACATTAGACTTTAATAATGTTTTTAATTTCAACTAATTTCAGGAAGAGGCCACATCTTCATTTGATTATCTTTAATTGAATTGCTTAACTTTGCTTTCAGTGATTAAAAGATAAAAATGGAACATGATCATTTATGCTCAGCATGGCATGTAACCAAGTCCTGTAATGCAGAACCATAAATTGTACTGACATGAATAATAAAAAATAAATGCACTATACGTCTCCACAGGGTGTTTTAGCATTAATTTATTTTATTCGTAACTTGCATTGAACAGTAGCAAGTTGTTTGCCTAGACTAGAAAAACAGAAGATTGGTAAACATATACAAATAAACGTGAAAAAAAATTCAGTCATTTCAGTCAGACACTCAATTTTTTTTAAAATTAAAAATACTCTTAACAGTGATCTGTCTTCTTCCCAAATCAATACCTAATTAAAAGGCTTCACACTCTGCACCACTTTTTTAAAAGTAAATGCAATTCAGACTGGTTGAAAAAAATGAATTTTTGGTCATGGAATTGGACACTTTCCCCCAAAAGCAAGGGGGCAAACTCCAAAAAGCAAACACTTACATTGCAGATTACAACTGCACATTCCTGTGATGACTCACTGGGGCACGTATCATGGCTCTCACGCACACAACTCCATTCACTGAGTGATTTTCTCCTAGGTTGCCTTGGGGACTCTGAAAACTGATCTGATCTCTTCACTGATTTTAAAGCTGTCGAGGCCACTGTACAGACCATGCATCCATGTTCCTTTCAGAAGCTGAAGGAGAAGGTTGCTACTGTTCTGGCATTCATATCATTCATGTACAAAAAAAATATATAGGTACATATCCTGCATGCTGTGCAGCATATCAAAGAGTTAAGGAACAACCCTGCATGAATTCCATCTCACCAGACTTGAGGATGTAATTTGCATACCATTGTGCTGGCAAATGGTGATAAGGGAGGTGACACTACTAAGCTTTTAATACCAAATACCAAATATTTGTAACAAAATTCCTACCTATTCTGACCAGCATCAGGCCTATTGAAGTCACAAGGACACATAAGAGTTGTCACAGTCGTAGTGCACAGATAGACGGGCTATGTGCCTTCATCATGAAAGTCCTTCACTATAATTAACAATAGATTATCCTTCAGGCAGCCATGCATCACCTTAGCAAGACAGAACTTCACTGCTCTTTTTGAATTATTCTATTGTCATGACTCAGTGAACAAAATATTTTGTTTTGGTCCAGAAGTCCCTTCACTAGTTTGGGGTGAACTAGTTTCTGCATTACCTGGGCAAATTAAAGACCAGCCATGGCATTAAATCCCATTTGTTTAAACTGCACGTGACAAAGATAGATCCATCTCAGCAAAGTAATGCCTATTTTAAAATACAAAACTGTTGGTGCTACTGATTTGAAAGCTTTTGATCTGATACGGTGAAACAGAAAATATATGAGTTTCTCTGATATTATGGTGACTGTGGCTCAGGAGATGACATTAAATATTACATTATTAAATTCAACTTTATTATAATTCTTGGGTTGTCATTTTTATACTGTAGAACATGTAATCGTCACACTGATGGACTGCACAGCTGAAGAACATTATTTTGAGCTTGTGAGTGTGCATTTATTTACATTTTGTCTTATTCCCATGGAAATAAGGTTTTCAGTACAATGTGTGGCAGTACAGGTTATGCTTTTTCTTTGGTGTTTCTAGTAGCCAGGGTGTTTGTATCTTTGTTCCTTGCTGTCTAATTCTATGTTTGTGTTTGTTAGATTACAGTTCTGATGAGTGTTTAAGCATTTGAGAGCTTGTTTTTTTATTATTATGGGGCAATTTAACACTTTTCAATTCCATTCTTCAATGTGATCATGTTCAGCTACTCCTGTAACTACCCATTTGGTAGTTAGTAGTAGCTGGTAGTAAATATTTACCTTGTTTGTGTTCATTTCTTTCTTTGTCACCTGCTTGTTTTCTATTACATTTGACCAGATCCCAGGGAGCAGAATTTTCTTCACTGTTTTAAAATGTCTTTATGTGACAACCGATAATGTTGTATACTAGAATTGGACAGGTTGCTTTTATTTAAAACGTTTAATTTTTTACACTTTAAGAATATTGTTTTTTTTTCAAGAGAGCCATCTCAATTTGCTTATATTCAAGGTTTTCAAAATAAAAACTAGAATTGCTCATTTTAGCAATTTTACTGTTAGTGGCTTTAGCTGTGAAAAGGTCATTTCCGTCAGGCGATGGTATTGTTTAATAGTATTAAGTTGTGCTTGTCATCTTTAGGCAAACACTATTTTTCATCCATAGTTTCTGGAGTACATAAAAATGAAATTATCAGAATTCTCCTTTCAGAATGTCTAGAGTCAGTACTTAAGAGACTTGATTTTTAATCCATAACTGGCTATTCCTCACCAAGTCCATCACTGTCCCTTCCCTCTGCCTCTAAGTGTTTCAGAACATTAAAAAAAAGATTTAAATGTATGTGATACTTGGAGAAAGATAAATAATGGTCTAAAAATGACTTTTTAATGTAGACACAAAATACTGCCACATTGACTATAGGTTTGTGTCTCTATCCTTGTTGCCTGGCATTACCTGTACACATAAGTATGCGTCCAATACCTGAATACTTGAAAAAGCATTTAGACTCTTCATATGGTGTCCCATTTTGTGAAATTGCAACATCATGTCTTTGCTTTTGTCTGGTGTGGTGTCTTTGTTTTTTTTTTTCTCTTTTGTGTCTACCTTCCTCTCCTTTTAAGGTCTTCCTGCCACCTACAATGATCAGTACTGCACACAGCAGTTATAACAGATTGGGTGGCACACTGTTTGCCTAGACACCTGTTAGTTACCACGCAGTCAGAGGTGTCACCGTAAATGAACACTAGAGTAGTGTGGGTGCTGAGCAGGCTGGGTCCAGACCTGGAACAGAGAGACAGAGAGGAGAGACAAAGGAGAAAGAAAGGAGGAACAGTGCACAGAGGCACAGGGTGATTTTAGTAAATGTTCTGAATACTGTTGACTGACATGACATTTTCTCCCATCTCAGCTATTGAACTCTACCTCCCTCAAGGTTGTTGCTGGCCTCGCAGTGGCACCCTTCACCAGTTTCTTTCTTGCCTGGCTGCTCAGTTTGGAGAGACAGCCTGATCTAGGCAGTGTGTGGGTGGTGTGATGCACCTTCCACTTTTGATGTTAAGGGAGATATTCAGAAACATCCTCACACTTTATACTTTTATCTATAGCAACTTCTCATCCATCCAATATTCCTATGTGGTGGCTACCTTTTTCTTATATCGGTATTATGATTGCCCCATTTTCCAGCAGATTTGTATAGAGAATAGGCTAGAGCTCCTGATTAAAATTAAATCTTTTTTTTTAAATTAAGTAAATTGTCTGTTTTACAGGCTACACTATATGACCAGGCCATACTTCACTGATGAGATGGTATTTTTGGAGCATCTGCAGTGCCTTTCTTCTAGGTTTATTTGTTTATTTCTGTCATATTTGACAATGAAGGTTTGTTCCAAAACTCTTTTTGTCTTTTTGGCTTGTCTTCACTTCTGAGCAAATTTAAAAGCATACAGTAGTAATGTCATGTTCTGAGTGTGCATGGCCAAGTCTGGAACTGGATCACTCGTCTTTTTGATGAAATAAATAATGATGACAGCAGCAGAATTTATTCTAAAGATTACAAAATAATTTTGTCTACTTAAGTAGAAGAAAATGCTTCCATACTTATTTGGCAGTGTTTCACCATCTAATATGAAATGGATCTGAACGAATATAGTCAATACAACAAAGGAATACATCTGATGGGGAAAAAAGGAAATTCTTAGATTGGCCATGTCAATTTCCAGATTTAAATTAAACTGAGCATGCATTTTACGTGCTGAAGAAAGAAAATGCAGTTAGAACACCCCAAGAATACACAAGAACTCAATTTGGTTGCAGAAAAGCATCTCAAAAGGAATTACCCAAAAATAAAACATATGTCATATTCTACATATCATTCACATTAATCTCATAATCACAAATTCTAATTGATTAGTTGTAAAGCAAAAATGACCATTTTGACTTTGTTTTTCCCAAACATTTGGAGGCCACTGTTTACATTTGACATATTGCCAATATGTATACTGTATAAGTATTTCTGAAGCACCTTGAAAAATGACCCATGGTACTTTACGGTGAGAAACCAATATATAATTTGATACAATTCTGTGGTCTGTCATATCTGTGTAATTGCTTATGTCTATCTTTCAGTGCTACTGTGTGCAGGATTTGTGAAGCAAAAACAGCATTTTAGGAATGTTATAATAATTCATTAAGGTGTTCATTAAGATTTTATACTATACTGTAGTGGAAAAAATAAAGGTTAATTCTCAGATTATTTTTGGTGGCTTCCATGGTAAAATGTTTATTTCATCCAATGATACGAATGAGAGTGAAGGGGGAAAACTGTGATACATAGCTGGTAAGGTGATGCTGAACAGCCTTAAAGCTGTTGCAACCTTGATATCTGCTGAAATACATGTTTCTGTTGGGCACTACAGGGACTGTCTCAGGGACTACAGGATAAACAGTATCTTCCTGACTCAGATGCTTATCAGGGTCTCTATCACTGTAATGTGTAAATATAATAATAATAATAATAATAATAATAATAATAATAATAATAACAAATTGCTTACACTTATATAGCGCTTTTCTGGACACTCCACTCAAAGCACTTTACAGGTAATGGGGTCTCCCCTCAACCATCACCAATGTGCAGCCCCACCTGGATGATGCGACGGCAGCCATAGTGCGCCAGAACGCTCAACACACATCAGCTATTAGTGGGGAGGAGAGCAGAGTAATGAAGCCAATTCATAGATGGGGATTATTGTTCTAATAAATATAAATATTCTAATGAATTATGTAGAACACTTTCAGGTTCTTGGTAATATACAAGAAAACCTGCTAGTTTGGAGTGAACATTAAATTGGGATCTATCAGTACCATAAGTGTGGTTTTTCCTTTGAGATATAACAACTGCAGAGCTACAGTATCTTAAAAACTCATGGATCGATGGAATGAGCTTGTTTTTACCTAGATAACAATTCACTTAGATACTTGAAGCAGCAGTTATGAGAAATGGGGCAAGCAAATTGAGCATTTGTGATGAAGTAATATAGAATACGTAATTTTAAAAAAATGAGGAAAATGCTAAAAGAAAGGAAGTTGGCTCATTAGGTGTTAGAACAGAAGTTTTCTGCCTACCCGGACACATTTTTTAAATAAGGCAAGCTAGCACCCTGTTTTACCATACTTGAATTTACACTCATGCCAATAAAGTGGGAACGGAAATATTCAGGATGATTGTGTTTCATATCAGAAGGGCTGTGCTCACATAAATCATAAATCACTGTAAGAAAAAAATCTTAATTTTATTGACACCAGTTGTAATGGTAATATATAATTATATAGGACTGATAATTACAATAAATCCAAAATCACAGAGACTGATGTCATTCACCACTGAAGCACAGGGAAGCATCTGTGGTGGTACCTTTTGTTCTCCAGGACAGTAGACCAGGTACAGAAGGGAAGACCTACTTGCCCAGTTCACCTACTTTAATCTCTGAATTCTGAATGTTAATCCTGGATGAGAATGGTTGATGAGAAGCTCTTGAGTGAGAAATTCCTGAAATTAAATCTGATCAGGGTATTGGCATTAGAGAACCCTTAACCTTTTTATCTGAATGACTGACAGTATAAAGTTAATAATGAGATCAAAAAAGCCATTATATGGACTTTTCAGCTTGGCTTCATTTCAGTGTTTGAAAACTACATACATGCAAGGGACATACTGTAGATGTGTCTCACCATTTTTCCCAGCTTATTTTCTATACCTGAAAGAAATACAGAAATGTTGTTGATGTACTATACTTCTGACAAAAAGAGTGCATGTAGAATCCATTCTTATTAGGCACTTAAATCTCTAATACAAGTCTTAAACAACACTATTTAAGGGAATGTCAAAAAGTGTTTTAACATAAAACCTTAATTATCAGCTAAAACCTCATGACCTACAGTCAGGCAACAAAGAGAAATTGAAGTTTAATAGGCATTATATTTTGCTCACACAAAGTAATCAATGAATGGCATTGAATGATACTGTAGCTAAACGCCCCTACTCCAACTAACTGCAGAAGAAATCCTGAGATCTAACCTGCTTTAGAATACAGCACACTGTTCAAGGAGTCCAGAGATGTGCAATTTAAAAATATGCCCCATATTGGTTTTAAGCAGATAGCCACTCCAAAGATTGATGGGATGGAGACATTTGGAAAAAATCATGACCCCGGTTGAGGTAGTTAATAAAAATGTCCAGAGAACCAGTGACATTTTAGATTACAACATAACGTAGAGCTAAGAAGACTCTGGCAAGGTGATGTTTGGATCAGGTCTGACTCCCTGTTTTAGTTTATTAACTTATTAACACATCATAAAGGATTTCATCCTCCAGGATTTAGTCTTCTTAAGGGGAAGGATACCAACTATGTATTACTTGTGGACTCGACTTGAGATTCAAATAGTAGAGAAATCTGCTATTTCATATAAATGCTTTCAAGGACAGCATCATTCACCAAGTGATGGTGTAATGGACCCCTGAATGAACCTGAAGGGTGGAAGACAGGTACGGAATTAAGGAGAGCCAATGACAATCAGCAGTTTTGTAGGAGTAAGTAGGCTGGGCAGGCAGACCAGCAGGCAAGACAGGCAGGCAGAGACACAGACAGGATGCAGCTGTGCAGCCATACAGCTGCGCAGCCTGGCAGCCATCGTAGAGCTGCAGGCAAGCTGTGCAGATGATAATAGGGGAAAGTACAGGGGAAAATCCAAATGAGATGTCAAGCAGGTGAAAGATCCAAGTGTGTCTCACCAAATCAAATCTCAGATTAGATTTGGGGTGTGAGCGGAAGGTGAAAACAAACAAGAGGGAGATTCAGGAATCATGGTCCAAAGACAATCGAGAAGTCAATCCAGGGTGAAATTCAAAAGACAGGAGAAAGAAACATGGAGACAGAAACTGGGCAGATTGGACGACTGATTTGGTGATTGACCCCAGCCATTGTGTTACTGAAACCGCGCTTACCCAAGCGTGAGCATTATAGATGTAGACCAATCTCAACTTCTGTGTTTTGGATTTTCTTGTTTGCTGTAGAAACAGACATGCTGGGTAGACACCTGTTGCATTTACAAAAGAACCTGACAACTAGGCTAAGAAAGACATACTGTTATCTTATAAAAGATCAAAGGTTAACTTTAAACATACTGATCCTAAAATGTTTCTTGAAATCCCATTTATAGTAATTGAAGGAGAGTTTTAGAGTATATTAGGTGCTTGTGAACATTTGTATGTAGGGAGAGACGATTGTTTTGTCAGTCTGATCTCCACGAGGCCCCTCCATTACTTCTTTTCAAACCTTCCCGTAACTGCTCTGGGAAACCTTATATTGCATTTTTGCATTTTTAATGACTCTCAATACAAATACATATAAAGTAGTTTAGTTTTAGGTCTTTTGAAAAACACAAACACCTGATAACTGGTTGTAAAACAATGAACATTCACAGACTGCACTGAATGGAAATTTCCATAAAGGCATGTAAAGTACCTGTACAAGGTAGAAACACCCTGCCACACATTAACCAGTCACCATCCCTGACCATTAACAATAGGAAGTAAGCATGACCTGCACCTGAACTATCAAGTGTCAGCTGTTATGTGTATGGCTGCTGAGCAATGGTTCAATGTGTTGTTCCACTGGGCGCAATCTGGAACTTCAGTGCAAGAGCCTTATATAAGATATAAGGAGGTATGCTAAAGTGAAACCGGCTGCGCATTGTGTGACTAATGAACGAAGGAAAGTAGCTGACATCATCCCTCCAAGTGAGATCCTTCAGTATTCTCCTAATCACTTCAGCTTTATACTCTCAAGCCTGCAGTTCACACTCCTACCTATCCCTGTACCTGGGCCAGGCTCTTAGCAGGAACCACTGCCCACACAAAAAGATCTCTAGATTGCTTGCTTTATATATGTATATACAGAAAGGCTGTAAGTTCTGATTAGGGTTATTAATAAGTGGTTTCTGATCTGCTGTAAAACTTGCTTCACATTCTCAGACTCTCAATACATTCATCACGGTTTTACAGAATTTTGTTTTATTATTCCTGCAATTCTACTTGAATTTTAAACAGGGTTTAAGATTTCCGCTTGTAAAGCCACTCTGTATTTCAAATGCATTGCTGTGTCTGTGCAGAGTAACATTTTATTTTAAAATGATTCAAGACATTTTAATGAGAAGTCATTCCGAATAACAATGCAGCAGTCAATCCAGAAGGCGGAATAGTTTTCTGAATTTTGATCTTGAAATTTCCTGTCATACATATCAAATCTTCTCCTAATGTAAGAGCGCGTCATGAAACACTGTCGGGGGGAAAAAGCAGAAATTGAGAGTTCCATTAATCAGGAGTGTTTCATTAATTAGAAGACATGTATCTGTTTAGCATTATTTGTAGAAAGGGCTGTTCACGGAATCTAAACTGAGAAAAGGGAAATAAGGTGCTGCTTTGGGGGGTTCTATTATACATTATATGTTTTTGCAGACAATGCATATATTTTTAAAAAATTCATTCTTGAAATTTGCTTGGAATGAAATGTTTACCTGCCATTCTTTTGTCTAGGTGAGAAAGGACACTTGATAAACATCTAATGCTAGTCTGATGCCACACAGTCACTTGTAAAGACAGAACCATAATAAGCAAATAGAGTCTATATGTATATACAATTAAATATAAGAATCTTCAGCCTCCAGGACAGGTGGCTATGTTTTATTAAGCGTGTCATAATGTGAAGTGAGCCAGCTTCCTAAGGGCACAAAAGATGAGTCCTTGTTGTGGCAGCCATGACAAAACCTTGTTGTGATTCATGTGTCTCAGGGTTAAGACATTAAATATTTATTCATTAGTCATGAGCTAGACGAAAATAACTTGTCAAGTTTTAACTGTTTTTTATGTTTCTTACTCAGTAGTGATATTCTTATTTATGCAAAGATTAAGTCTATGAGCATGTGTGGATGCCATTCCTTTAAGATCACCACCAGAGTATGGAACTAAGAGGGTTGCAATAACAACAGAGCCACCATTAGCGGCCGCTACAATTAACTTTTTTCTCTTTGAACTATAGTCCAGGTCTTGTAGTATATTTGTTTAACTACTAATTGTTTGAAATGTGAAATATTCATATGGGGTTTATGGGTTGCTGGAGTTTGACTACATTTGGTAGCTTGTGTAGATGAGTATTAGAGTAAGATTGATAGTCAAGGTAGTTTATAAATTTAGTGCATAAATGCCCAACTCTAAACCTCATAGGCCAGAATGCAGGAGATTTTCTAGGTTTCTTTAAGTAATACAGTATACACCTGAAGACTTTAACAAAAATTGTTAAATTGGTCAAATTAAGATAATGACTAGCTTAATTAGGTCATACACCAATCTTACACCTGCAAACAACATTAGTGAAATTTTGTTTAGTTTGGGGATAACAATGGTCCTTACATGCCATTTCAGGACTTTGAACCTTTATTATTAATTAAGTACTGAATTGATCCATAATTGATTAATTAACCCATGTAATAAAGATCACTTTGCTGATTAAGGATTAATTCAATCAGAACATTCAAAATCTGGAATGAAATGGAATGAAAATATCAAGGTTGACAGGACCTGGTTTAGTGTAGTGCAAGACTACTCAGCCTGAGGCCCTTCTGATCTGCTCCATTGCAGGACTTAAACACAGCCTGCTCCTTAATCTCTGTATTGATCCTGCTAATTCTCACATAAATAATTAAGATGGCTGCAGCAAAAGTGTATGATGGAGTCAACTGGTGGGGGCTGCTATTTTTGTAGGCCCTCAGTAGTGATATTTCTAAAGTCTTTTGTTTCATATCAACTCAGAGGCAGAACTTGACAATCATGGTCCCCAAGCAAAGTATTTTTATGGGCACCCTCCTTTCCCTCTCCTGACATCACAAAGAAGCAGCACTATAATATTGAAATTCATCTTGTGAGTCCTATACTCCACAAAGTCATCTAAAAACCCTATATACAGTAGAGCCCCTGGAAATGATATACTGTTTGCATGTCCTTTTAAATTGAATTGTCTTCTATTGATTGGATAAACATCATCTGACTCCAATAAACTGCCCATGCCATTGCTGTAGATCACTGCGGTGTGGTGAATTCCACATCATTGCTCTGTATTTCATCATTTCCTCCCCAGTCACTACAGGAGCACTATGTAGTGTGTTACTAGCAGGCACTGAGCTAGAGTTAACAGGTTTCAACCTCTTTGTTAGTTTGCGACCTGGAAAACTGTCTCCATTTTAGTGTGTTTGGCTGCCACTTCAAACTTCTGTCTTTTGATTTTTTCTTTTGAGATGACCACTTTTATGCTTTTGTGATATAAGAAAGGTAGCATCATTTCAGACACTGTGGTTATGTCCCACAGCTAATTTAGAACATTGCCACCGATTTTGTTCTTCCTGTATTTTTCCCATAAAACTTTAGTGTGTAAGTAGTGTATTTAAATATGACAATCAATATATTTCTCACAGACTTTTGTCCTATTGCTCCTGAAAGTTGCATCAATTAAATAAATTACATTTTAATTCAATTTTATACCCCAGCCCCAGATCTGAACTTGTCTTTAGCCAGACTCTGTTTCAAGCAAAAACTTTCAAGCAAACCACAAGAGAATATTTAGAAGGTTCACTGAGAAAGAATTTGGATCGGCATAGTAGATCAATTATGTTTCTAAAGCATGTAATGTTAAACTCACTATGTGTTCTACCTCTGTTAAAACATTGTCCATACGTAAATGTAGATGGGTCGCACTCAGGGGGCCTTGGTGTATTACCTCAGCTGTACAACCTATATTTCTGCCAATGTTTTAGCTGTATTGAAAAAACAATGCCTTCAATTAAGTTGCAGCTGTAAGTTAGTTTTATATTGAAGTTTGGAATAATTCCTAGATGCAAAGCAATTTGCCTTTGAATAGAAAAGAGACTTATACAGTAAATATTGATCTGCCTAAGTACTTGCAACTTCAAGTACTTAGGCTTCATATGCAACTTGTTTTCCTATTTAGCTCTGGTGTCACACCAACCATTTTTGTGATAGGCCCTTGCAAATGGTGGTGTAACTCACATGTTTCTGCTCAATCAGTTTCAGCTGTACTGATTTCTGAGGAGCTGGAGCATGAACAGGAGTCAGGACTTCTGATACATAAAGAGTACTTATTGGAAAAAGAGACTGCTTAGATTAGGATTCTGTACTGGGTTATATATTTATGTGATATGCAGTACTTCATTATTATATTAAAAACTTGAACCTAAAGAAGCAAGTTCAAACTTGTTATCAGATCTGCTCTTCTTAGAAACCTTTGTGAAGTATGCCTTTAATACTAATAAATAATAATAATAAAAATAATTGCTTACACTTATATAGCGCTTTTTCTGGACACTCCACTCAAAGCGCTTTAAAGGTGATGGGGACTCCCCTCCTCCACCACCAATGTGTAGCATCCACCTGGATGATGCGACGGCAACCATAGTGCGCCAGAACGCTCACCACACACCAGCTATTAGTGGGGAGGAAAATAGAGTAATGAAGCCAATTCATAGATGGGGATTATTAAGAGGCCATGATTGGTAAGGGCCTACTCTTTCCGAGAAACACCCTGAGATTTTTAATGACCACAGAGAGTCAGGACTTTGGTTTTATGTCTCATCCGAAGGACGGCACCGTTTTACAGTATGGCATCCCTGTCACTATACTTTGGATTTAGGACCCCCCAGTATAGACCACAGGGTGAGCATCCCCTGCTGGCCCCACTAACACATCTTCTTCCAGCAGCAACCTGGGTTTTTCCCAGGAGGACTCCCATCCAGGTACTGACCAGGCTCACACCTACTTAGTTTCAGTGGGTTGCCAGTTGTGAGTTGCAGGGTGCTATGGCTTCTGAATAAAGGTGTCTGCTTTTTGTTTAATTGTATTTAGTTTATTTTTCTTTTATTTTTCTGTCTAAGAAGACTAAATTCAACCTTTCAAATTTGCCTGATGAGTTACTTTGTTAGGACTCTGTGTACATACAGCAGACTATGGGTAAACAGATGTACAGTATGCTGCTCCTGCTTTGATGTTTCAGAATGGAGGCTATTAGACTTGCCCATACAACTCTGAATAACTTTCACTATGACTACTGTAATTGCAATTAAGAATCATTGGTGTTGTGCCCTGAATAGCTAATGACAATGAAGTGTAATACAAAACAATAAAATGTGCTTTGGCTTTCATAATTAGAAATGCAAATGTAATTTTCAACCGAGAAGACAATTTTATGCTTACAGATTTCTCTGTGCCTTATTGGAAAAATCCACAACCCATTTTTAATCTGTTCTGATCCAAGCAAAACTTCCACTATAAGGACTCAGAAATAATCTACTTCTGCATTAATTACAAACACAAGGATAATTAATAGTTTAGGTAACAATGCCACTGTTAAACAAACAAAACAAGTTATAAATGTTAATGACCTTTATGACTGACTCATGATGTGATTCCTTGCATGAAATGATGGATTAAATCACTGAGAAAAATTGATTAAGGTATTAAAATTTCAGTGCATACACAGGAGCTTCCCAGCAGTGACAAGATGCAAAATTCTAAAATGAGCATGTTTCATTTAGATTAGAGTAGAGGAGTTTGTTGCCATATACATGTATTAGTGCTGATCTATCGGGACACACAGCACACAGTACAACAAACAACACCACACAATGAAGATAGAACATACCAAACATAATAAATAATAACAACAGGAACAATAAATATGTTGTGGGACAATAAATATGTAGTAGTGAGAAAAAACATGGTAGACCATGCAAAAAGTGTATTGTGCATATGTGTATTGAGTCTGAGGCATTGCAGTTAGCTGTTGAGGATACGCACTGCAGTACGGTAGAAGCTGTTTTTAAGTCTAGTGGTCTGTGTTTTAATAGAGTGATATTGCTTGCCAGAGCATAGGGGGAAGGACAGTTTGTGACCAGGATGGTTGGGATCCTAAATGATGGATTGGGCTTTATTGTGACAGTGGGTGTTGTGAATCTCACCAGTTGATAGTACTGTAAATCACAATAGATAGAGGAAAGAGGATCTCTAATCCTCTGTCCCATTCCCACAACCCTTTGTAGTGCATCTCTGTCATGCATTGTAATATTGTTGTACCACACAGTGATACTGCTAGTGAGGACACATTCTATAGTACTGCAGTATAAGTTCATGAGTAACTGATTTCCCATACCACATTTCTTTAAGCACCTCAGAAAGTGCAGGTACTGCTGTGCCTTTTTCAGACTGGCTACAGTGTTATGAGACCAAGCCCAGTCGGTAGAGATCAGCAGGCCGGGGAATTTGAAGCATCTGACATTTCCACTGCTGTGTCATCGATACTGATTGGGGTGTAACTCCCTCTGGGTCTCCTGAAGTCCACAATGATTTCTTTTGTCTTGTTGGGCCAGATTGTTGTTAAGGCACCACCTTGTAAAATGCTCCACCTCACTCCTCTAGGTGGACTCGTGGTTGTTGTTGATCAGCCCAATAATAGTGGTGTCATCTGCAAACTTAATAATGTGATTGCTGCTGCTTCTGTAAATATATGTCAATTTAATAGCTTTCTCCAGGTCATACCTTGATTTTTTATACAGCTCTCTGTCACCTGATTGGAAAGCAGCAGATCGTGCTTTGTTTATCCAGGACTTCTGAATAGGTTATATCCGAATCTTCCTGGTACGAACACATCATCAGAACATTCATTTGCATGTTCTGTACTGTCCTTAGCTTCTAGTGAAAAAGTATAATACAAATGATAGCTTTTTGCAGCATTCCCCTTGACTGACATACTGTATATAATGAGCTAAAGTCTATAAGCTCCCATTTCTTTTAAATGCAGTTACTGCTATTGAACTCAAGGAAATGCCTTTCGGACTAGCTCTGCAAGGACTGAGACCATCCACAGTATCCTCGAAAATTTGCAGTAGCTGGAGCCATCCACCATTTTTCACTCAGTGACACAGAGAGTACAGCAGAACTTTTGTCAATTGCAGGAACGATGCAGCTCTCACTGACAGCACTGTAAGATTGGAAGTTTTTTTTTGCCAAAATAAATGTAATTACAACTTTTAAAGGATATATAATATTATTTGCAATTCATGTTGCTACATAAACTTTTTCTTGACATTGGTTTCTATAAGCCATTTAAGGTGTGAAAGCTCTCCTCTCTGGCCTCAAACGTCCTTCAGCATTTACATCTTCTATTCCATTAAACAGTTATTAAATGGTTGGGGTGGCTAATTTACCCCCTCTTGTATTCCCCTCCTGGCTCTAAAACTTTGACTGTCTGAATGTCCATAGGAGCTGTTTCAGGCAAGGTGTTTTGTCCTTAGTCTTTGTAAAAGGCCAATAGTCCTCTCCACCTTTCCTTTGCAGGGGAGAAGCTCTGCTTGTGAATGTCCCTCTTCATTTGCTCTCTCAAGTCTGCAAGGATTTCCCCTTTACCCGATTCCCTTCTCCTTGTTGTATATCTTGTAACAACTCATCCCTTGAGTTCCAAAGTTCCTTCTTTGTGACAGACACCAGTAACCAAAGCAGATGCTGTTTCTTCTTGTTCAGTCTGGTCAGTGCCACAGCCAGCTCTGATAGGTCAGCACTGTTTGCACTTCCAAAAGCGAAAATGCCTTGGTGAAAATGTACCCAACAGGAAGTTGAGTTGCCTCATACTTCTTGGGTCCTGTGACTACCTCCTGTGTGGAGTTTTCCTGTTCTCTCACTGTTCACTTGGCTCCTCCAGTTGCTCTGGCTTCTACCCGGAGTCCAAAGGCATGCTGTTCAGATTAATTAGTGTCTGTGGGCATGTATGAGTTAATGCACGTGGGTATGCCCTGCAATGGATGGAGTGTATGCCATCTTGTGCACTGTGCCAAGCAAAGCACCAGCTTGCTACCACCCATTGCAGATTAAGTGGTTTCTGAAAATGGATGAATGGCAGATAATTCATTGGAATCGTTATAATATTTGTGAAATATTGTAAATGTGTGAAAATTCCTATTGAATTCCAATTGCATAGCATAGTTTCTTAAATGCATATAAATGTGGGTTATTTTAAGGAATGAGAAACATCCACGTAATTATTTTAAAGTACTCCCCATAATTAAAAAATAATTAATTAAGAAATTATGGATTTAATTTTTTTATCCCACTGTTTACCATATGTCACGTTGTCACTGTTTTTAGTTTTTGCTTGTAGCTGGTTTTAGAGAGCAAGGAATTCAAAGCAACAGTTTTAAGCCTGATTAAGGCAGTGTGACCAGATGGATTCATGTTTAATCAAAGAAAATCTATTTGGCCTTTGTTAATATATTTTTTGAGCCACCTTGCTGTCCAATTAGTGTGTGCATATCTCTCAAATACCACACACTTACAAATCCTTAAACTGCTTGGATTTTCTTTTATTTTTAGCTGAATTTGGGATAAATGTTTAAAACTTGTTAACCCTGAAAAAAGGTTGGAATGACTCATCTGGTTTCCATGGGGTTTTGCATTAAGTGAATACAGCAGCATACAGTAACTATGCAGTTGTAAAACCTTTGAAAAACAATCTCCTTTTTCCAATTGATTGTGCTTCTGAAAGATGAAATCACACATACACCTGTAAAACCTGTAAAACCTACACCGCAGGTCTTTCCTCCTGGCGGCTGTCAGGGTGTATAACGCTGCTCTAGGCTAGGACTGTTAGCCCTTCATTTACTCGTCTGTAGACAGCATGTTTGCTCCATTGTACTTTTTGGACAATCAGTCTGTATAAACCTATGCACATTTTGCACATATTTTATTGTTTTTACAATGACTATGATCATCACATTTTGCACACACCTATGTATTTATTTATTTTTTATTTATTTATTTTTATTTATTTTGTTGTCTTTTGTTTTATAACTATTCTGATGTCTGTTTTTGCTTGTCTTGGGCTGGACTGCTGTAACACATCAATTTCCCTATGGGATTAATAAAGTATTATCTATCTATCTAAAGAGTGACAGAAAGATCCTGCCATTGCTTATCTTGGCTTGAATGTTTTGATCTTTTTCTCTATGTATTGCTACGGTGATGTGGAACATTTGATTTCAATGTCTTTTTGCAGATTCAGAAATGGGGGAGGAGAATGAATCATTACCACCTCTAAGCTGATTCTAAGCCCCTTAGGGTTTAATAACTCAGTGTTACTTAGAGGAAAATAGGATTCCTGCTAGAACCAGTAGGTGGCGATCCTCCCTCTTAAACAAAAATTCCAGTATGGAAATTGAAAATTCCAGAAGACTTCAGTAGGAGGCTGCCTTTCGAATCAATCCTATGGTCCCTCTTTACAAAAACAGGACTGCTAACCCTGGTGTCATAGCTTCCCTCAAATGTAGTTCCATGAGTACAGATGGGGAATACTGTGCTTGTACATGTACATACTGTGCTTGTACTTGCTTTTTTATATCATGAAAGACGCACCATTTCAATGTTCAAGAGAAAACCTAGCTTCTGCTTCATTATGGAGCATTTTCTTGTTTTGAAGGTGAGAATTGTTATATAAGAGCAACTTGTTGGTGTGGAGAGTGAAGGCACCTACTGTAGATATCCTTTGTGATAGGTTTTCTGTTGTGAAACCCACCTTAATCTCAAATGTTTCTGAATAGTAAAGCCCTGGAGATTTGAGCTTAACAAAACTGTTTTGCCCCGATATTAGAGAATGACTCTTCAAGGTTCTGTGTGATACAAGGCAAGTAACCTTAAATCAAAACCCCACCTAATGCATAAAAATAAGATCACATATCCACTCTGCTGTTCTGGAACCTAACTAGGATATGTGTTACAACACCACATTCACATTTGTTCTTTGTGATTAGAAAGCAACAGCCAGCAAATTCCATTTAATAAACATGGAAGGATATGCTATATTTCCAGAAAATATACAAACTAAGAGATATTCAGCCATGAAGCTACAGAAAAATGCATGCTTTAACAGAGGCTAAAGAAGAACAAAGTGCCCTTCAATGGACGACAAAGTAAATGTTCTAGGAATATGTGAATGCAATTTAGTGTAAAAGCATTTTTTTTAACATACACACTTTTAACAGACATGATATGTATATTTTGCTATATGTTCCTTTAAAAATGTAATATACAAATGTAATATGATTTTGAACTTTAATACACTTTATAACTCCACATTTTCAATAGTGTATGCAGATCAGTGAATGCTTTTGTCTTCGATGGAAAAAACAAAGATGCTTGCCAAAAATATGTCACATCCTCATTTTCAAGAAAACAAAGGCCTTCATGGAGAGAATCACTAAAATTCTCTTGGCATTAGTTTAGGCTGCAAATTAAGTTATTCAAATTGTAGGCTGTCTCATAAATAATGAAATTAAAACTTTACAGCGGCTAAATATTTATATACTGTACTACATATGCCAGATGTAGATGTGCCCAGATACCATGAAAAGATGTACAAATGGGACACATTTAACTAATTTATGGAGGTATTTAAATCTTTCCTACTTAAAAATGGAGATCCTGATTAATTTTCCTTCTGCTATCCTGAAAGTTCAAGTAGCTCTGTTTATTCTTGCATTTCATAAACTCCAGCTAATTGTTTTCCTCCTCTATGCATATGTTCAGACAATTGTGTGCTCATTTCTTACAAGCAATTATGGGGAAAAATATTTTTGGCACTTTAGGTACCCTGGTGGCACAAAGTCCTGTAAGAACAAGTAATGTTAATTAACATAGTGGAACTGTCTAATGTTCCTACAACACTTCCACACCTGTAGGTCAAAGATGAGTTTTCTGCAATCTAAAAGGTGGTCTAAAAAGAAAGTGTGTCTCATCCATTTTCTGCTTTGTCTTGTGCCACACACATATTATCCTTATGTCAAGGCTGCTTGTTTTAGCACGGTTTTGGCTATGCAAATTTAGTCACCAGGAGATGAAGCTTTGAATATTAATTTTAATCGTGAATGCAGCACCTGTTGACTTACAGTACATACTTTTGTGATCTCTGAGAACTGCAGACAATGGTCCATAAGTTGTAAGAAAAAACTGGGTGAATCTACCAGTTTCTCCTGTAGTGTCCGCAGAGTGCTTGGGTTTCCTCCCAAAGTCCTAAAGCATTCTGGTAGGTTAATTGGCTTCTGGGAAAATTGGGCCTGGTGTGAGTGTGTGCATGTCTGTGTTTGTGTCTGTGTGTGCCCTGTGATGGATTGGCAGCCCATCAAGGGTGTACCCTGCCTTGTGCCTGTTGCTTGCTGAGATAGGCTCTGGCATTGGGAAAAGGGGTTAGAAAGGTGATGGGTGGTGTAGTGGCCAGGCTACCAGAAAGAGGACACAAGTGTATCATGCCACCACGGACTGTGAAACATGTGGTTTGGAAGGCAACTGCAAATCCTAAGGCAACAGGCATGGGTCTTAAATTCACACTGGCATCTTCAGGATACAAACTGTGTAAAACTACCATTTAAAATTGGCGTGTGAATGTGGATTAGCAAAAACAGGAGACTCCAACATCATTTGAATGACAATTGAAACATTGTCTTATGGTAAGATGAAACACCAATAACAAATAGAATTTTTGGACATGCTCATCAGCATTATGATTGGCATAAAAAAGATTAAGCTTATGCTGAGAAAACATTCATGCCCACTTTGTAATATTGCGAGTCTATTATATTTTGGGTTTGTTTTGCTTCTTTGGGTCCTGGAACCCTTGTTCAGAGGAAATCATGAACCCCCACTATACCAGGGCAGTTTGGCCAGATACCTGTTTTTTTTCTGCCAAGAAGCTCAAGCTGGGCTGAATACTGCCATTCCAGTATATCAGTGATCCAAAGCATTCATCCAGATTGACAAAGGGGTGGTTAACTGCACTCAAAATAAATTGTCTTTTAATGGCCATATCACTTTCCAGACCTCGGCTCAGGGTAGGACTTCACAAACAGAAACTAAAGGAACTGAAGTACTTTCTATGTGAAGGTATGTTCATTCATTTCCCCTCTGAAGAGCCAGAACCTTAGGAGCCATGTACTGTAGTCAGTGTAATCCCAGCCAAAAGAGGATTGACAAAATAACAACTACTGTATAGGCGTGTGAATACATGTGACTGGGTTTTCTGAACTACAATTATTTATGGCAAATATAATTTTGCTCTATGCAATGCCATTCAGATAACAGGATATTTTGTTAGAACTTCTTAGTTAAGAAATGTTATCTATTCCATAAATCTTGTTATTTTTTATGTTTATTCTTTCAATTTTGTCATCAGAATGAATAAATGACTCCTTGAATGATTACGTTTAAATACCCTAAATTAAATAGCTGAGAAAGTGAATATAAAATTGTTGATAAACTGATATTGTCACTATATTACTAGAAGGCATCATTATTATCAGTATTGTGCTATATATTTAATATAGAATTGTAAAAAATTCCAAAGCAATTATCAGGTGAAGGACTGTATTCACCCACTGCTGAAAGTGTACGATTCAACACTACAGCCTTGAATTTAATTGAATATATTTATCATTTAAAATATTCAAATTTTTGGACATCAGGATACCATATACGGTAACTAATGAAGACATCAGGATACCATATATAGTAACTAATGAAGACTTTGTCGTGTTTAAATTCTTCAAACAAAACAATCTGAAAGAAATGATCGTCAAAACATGGCTGTGCTGTTCCCACAAATTATTCTACAGTAAGAATTCTTTCGTGTTTGCTAAGAAGGGTGATGCTCAATGTGCTTGTCGGTTTGTTTTAATTGACAAGCTCTTCAGTTTCAGTTTGCTCCATGATTATGAGACTTGGTATTTGTGATTCTTGGGTGACCGCTGGGAAGATATACGGTATTAACTTTCTTTGGTATTCTGAAGACGTGTTTAGATTTTCGAAAGTCAGTTCGTAGTCTGTGACAGTGAAGCGCCTTAAACATGGTGTTCTATCTCAGGTCCAAAAAACCTCACATGCTCCCGTTATCATTCAAGTTGAATTCTTTTTTATTATTTAACCTTATTTCTAATTGTTTTTTAACCTCGAAAAGAATTAAAACAGACATGCGTCCTGTGTGATATTCAGAAAGAACTGTGCTCCCCTTGGGCTAGAAACACCTTGCACATAGATTATTATTTTTAGGAATTATGTTGCTCGTGATACTGGCTCGTTTGTTTTATCTGTTTTCATCACTCGTTTCAATTTGATAACCTCAACAAGAGGTGGTGCAGTTAGAGATAAAAACATCTGACCTGGCAACAGGTAGGGATAGGAGTGTACGCTTTGTCCTCTAAATAAATTGAACTATTTTTAGGACAAAATGAAAAGATCGCTCGTTAGAAAACTGATTGTGCGTGTCATTACCCATTAAAACACAAGCAAGTAAATCGCTGACCGTCCTCATACCCTCGTAATAGATTCACAGTGGCTACCAGTACTAAAAAAAACAGTCTATATGAATGGACACCCACGCACGCCTTTTCGCTTGGCTTCATTCATCCACAGAATTTCCGATTGAGAAGATCGCACACACCGGCGGAGCAGAAACTGACACATGGCATCCTCCCAAAGCTCTTTGTCGAATTAATTTTCATGAGTCGAGCAGATGGCTCGCACGTTATATCGGAATTTCTTCTTATTAATGTTTTCTTGTCAGTGGAAGAGACCGCTCCCACCCAGTTTATGTTTTGGACCTGTCTTTAGGATGGTAGCGCGTCGACAGTGATTAAATGGACGTGGTTAAAAAATATGTTTTTTAAATTAGGGATTTAAACATCTTCCGTCTGTAGCATTCTTATAGGATTAACGGGCTGACTGATATTGTGTTAACGCGCAACAAGTTTTTTTTACCCCTCTGAGTAAGTATGTGATGCATTTTTTAGCATCACTCTGAGGCTTGTTGGCTGCTTGCCCCCTCTAGTGTGTTAACCTGTCTGGCTCCGAGTCACAGTTTTTACAGGATGTCGATGTGAGCTCTGCGCGCATCTCTCTTCGCGCTGTCTTTTCACTTTGCTTAAGAATAAAAAAGACCATTAAATACACTTCTCTTTGAGCACATACTGAAATTCATGGGAGTGCTGAAAGCATGGATAAACTATCATCTCTTTTAGGTAAGAACATTTTTGACGTTTGCTTTATTTGCTGAAATAACCCCCCTTTTTTTAAAAAAAAAAGATCACACTGTAGTTGTACCTGTGGATCTTTTCTTGCGTTTAGTTTAATGAGAAGCGAGTATGAATGGTGTCAATATTTAAAGCCAAATATTTAATTATGTGAAACGTTTTTATTTCCATTACAGTATTAAAGCGACGTTTGGATTACGTTACTAGAGTGATATATGTTGCTCTTTCGCTGGTGCAAACGGACGGAGCTAAGTTTGTCTAATCAATGGAATCATTTTTTTGGGTATAAAAACCGGGTATGGAAATTGAAGACTTCTGCACAACTAGGGAGTGGTGAAGCTGTTACAGAGTATGTGTGGGATGCTAAAGTATTGTTACAAAGTTAATGCTTACAAATACAGTGTTTCTGTGCTAGTAGTCAACATGTTTGTGTTTGAGACCTGACCTACTGTAATAGGCTACTGTATTTGTTTGCTTTGAACACCGGTTTATAATGCTTTGCCAAATGCAGTCAAGAGTTATTTAAAGAACCGTCAGTTGTGACCATTTTGAATTTTCTGCATTCTGTTACGAGGCAAAACATAAGTCGGACCAGTGAGCATTTTAATCAGACATGGAAGACCAGATTGCTACCAAACGCAGAAGCACGCGCCCAGAGAAGATTTGCTTTATGATAAATGGCACCTGTCCATTGAAGAATTAAATACATTTTCATTTCGATACACACCATTTTTTCACTCTGATAGGAAACTCATGTTTTAATAATGTCCAAATGTGTATCCATTAGTTGTTCTGTATATTATATGTGATAGGCTATTTAATGCCTAATACGTTCTTTAAATATATCAGCACAAAGCAAAATGTTAATAGTGTACTGTAGTAATTGAATAGTGATTTTCTGTCCTTAGACATCCCCAGGAAAATGATTCCTTAAAAAGATTTCAGTCATTGCGCAGGCAGCTATACCAGTGACACCTGTAGCTGACTGCATAACTTTGTAAAATGTGATTAGCGTGCACCCTGATAAACGAACATGTGCTTACATTTTTTTACTTAAATAAGAATAAAAACTAAGAAGATGCAACATAAATATTGCAGCTGTGCTCAGCATACTGTAGGTTCCATAAATGTAGAATATTTGTTATTTTTGTCTGTGAATGTAATGAGTTGTTCACCGCAGTCATAATTGGCTACACGGTATACAGGGTGTGTCTGTATACTTTTGATGATAGCGTCCGGGTACTGCCGAGATTACATTGAAGACAATTTATGTCTCGATAAGTGGACTGTGGTACATTCGATGATTAAATGGACGTCGGAGCGGCCAATACTGTATATTCAAACTAGACAGCCTTTGAGACAAGGCTGAAAAGTTTTGATTGCACTTATTTGCTTTTATGTACAGTATAGGGAACGTTTTCAGATATCATTTTACAGGTCTTTAGCTGGCTCCCACTGTAACGATAGAGGTAGCAGTGTCAATTTGAAAGAAAACAGGAATACAGTACTGTAAGTATCAAAATGGTGAACCATTTATTGTTCCACTTCCTGGGGAAAAATGGAGTGCACAACATTACCATTAAATTCTCAATATCGTCTTTAAATTAAGGTGTTATTTGGTCTGTGCTACTGGTGACTCTATGGAACAACTGCTTTTTAGAGAGAAAGCTTAAGGTTTGTATGGTGATGGTTAAGATTCTCAGAAGTATGAGATTGATTGCTGTGTGTCTCTAATCATTCTCACAATTCAGCAGGAGATGGGAGGACTTAGGACCAAATGCAAAAGCAATTGCATTTAAATAAAAACTGTTCCAATATTTATATTTCACTTGGCAGTTGTGCATTCAGAACTACACATTTGCATTTTTATTTACAATCATGGGAAAGCTACACAGGCATTTGATGCACCTTATTAGAATTAATCAGATTAGTAATGGTGTTATTCAGTACAGTGTGTACTGTATAGTCAAATAGGTTTTAATAGGCAATAGATAATAAGATAGGAGTTTATAAAGGCACTGGAAAGTGATGAAGGAAGGAATGAAGGGCTGTCTGAAGGAAGCAGAGAGCTGTCCCAATGTTTGCTGGTCACTGTTCTCCTCCCTTGTCTCATAGAGAAGATGAAGTAAGAAAGGAGAATAGAGGGAAAGAGGAAGATGTGACTTATTAGCTATTCAAGGGACACAGAGGGTGGAAGGCTGGATTTGAGTGGGTGGGAGTTATTCACTGCTGCCCCATAGCACCATGGACCTGGGTTTGATTCTAGAATGAGATTCGTTATGTGTGGAGTGTGCTTGTTTTCAATGCATTCATGTAGGTTTTCTCCATATACTCCGGTTTCCTCCCACATTCCAAACATTCTAATAGGTTGATTGTCCTATTTTAAGGATATTGTGTGTTTGGGGGGTGGATTGTGGAATTTTGCTTATTTCGAGTTGCCTGGTAATTCAGTACTGGCATTTAAATTATTTTTATTCCATTGGTCACAATGGAAAGCTTTCTAGGACTTTTCCTTACAAGTAAAAGTATCTGCTTTCCTGAAGCAGTTCATAAGAAAGTTGGCAAACAAGCAGAGGTCAATTGACCCATCTGACTTGTTTGGCCGTTAAATTATTTATCCAAGAATTTGTAAGGTATCGGCTTCAACCACATGGCTTGTTCCATACTCTCAGAACCCTTAGGGTAAGGACGTTTCTCCAATTTTCATTTTTAAATGTACTTTCACATCATTTTCACTTGTGTCCTCTGTTTCAATGTGAAGTCTCCTTGTAGTTTTCTCTGTTCAGCCTGTTATAACTGGATATTCTGTTGAATCCTGGAATGCATCTAGATGATCTTCTTGGATGGAAGTTTCACAAGTTTACCTCTGTATTTAAGGACATTTATCCGACTGAGAACGGAAAACCGAACACTGTAGCACAGCATTAGTAATGTGAAAGTGTATAGATCTGTTTCAAGAGCAAAAATAAGAAAGAAATATAAAATTTATTGGAGGGCAGTTTGTTTTTGTTGTACTATCCTTAGATTCTGTAAAGGTTTGTGAATTTTAAACTGGGCATTATTTTTTGATAAGCTGGGGTGTTATCCACGGTAGTTCTGTTTTGAATATAGAAGATCATTGCTATAAGAGGAATGAGATCAAGTAGAATCCTGAAGAGTGGAAAATTTGTAATTCCATTATACGTTCTTCTGGGAATCATTACATACTGTTTTAAAAAGTGTTCCCTGATTTTATCAATTTATATTATATAACGTAGAAATCTAAGGTTGATCATGTGTGCATTTTCTTTTCAGAATATGTAGGCCTGCATAACAGGCTCTTTCAGTGTCATAATACTTGTGATCTGCCCATTATTGTCCACTGGTGTTATTATATATTGGCTATCTACTGTACATTTCACGTGAAAGCATTAGAAACAGTGTGAAATCAAAACACTGTTGGTCCATTTTAAACATCCTCGATAACAGTGGTGCTTGATCCCTAGTCCTGGAGACCTGTTGTCTGAAGGTTTCCATCTTGGTCTAGTTTATAATGATATCAATTAGCTCAGGATTGACTTAGCTGGATTAATTTAACAGCCTGTTTCAGCTTTCCATGTGTTTGTGTTTTAAAGAGATGTAGAAAACATGAAGACACCTTGGGCCCCCAGTGACAGGATTGGTCATCCCTTCTCTATAATCTTGCTTTCTACTGTGTCACTTTATGTGTTACAATGTATATGGGCAGCGTAGTGGCGTGTCAGTTAGTGCTATTGACTCACATCTCTTGGATCCTGGATCCTGGACCAGGCTATGTTTTGTGTGAAGTTAGCACATTCTTTGAGTGTTTGCATTGGTTTCTCCAGATATTCCCCCTCACCTTTCAAATTGACGCCATCTACTGTAGGTTAGTGTTTCTAACCTGTCCCAGTGTACTGTATGGGTGCTCCTATGATTGGCTTATGTCCCCTCCAGCGCATTGTCCTAATTTGTCTGTTCAGTTATACTCTGGCTTATTGTGAGCATAATATTTTTAGTCTCTTTTCAAACACTCTTAAAAATGGGCCAGCCTCATTATAGAAACAATTTTAGATGAAACTGCTTAAATGCCACTCAGGTATTGAATATTTCTTTAAAACAAAATTCCAACCAGAGTGACAACAATACAACTTTCTCTGCTCTAATTCAGTTGCATATATTGTAAGACTCTGTGATTACTTGAGTATTCTCTTGTCAAAACACATAACGAAGAACATCTCAAATACTTTGCCACAGTTGTTACAGATGCATATGGAAAATCTCATCTTTAAAATCTAGTTACAAAATAAACTTAATTTTGTTATTGTGCACTTGTTCACAATGGTCACTTTACATGCCAAATAAACATATAGCATGATATAGATTACACATATACCATACATTGTCTTATTGTCTATCCCAAACTGAAGATTTTTAAAATGGACAACAGTTAGAAGTTTTTTAATGTTCTGGACATTGCCACACAGCTACTGTCTCAATATGGTGGCATGTTGGTTTAGCATTTAGAAATACCTGGCTCACACCTCTAGGGTCCTGGGTTTGATTTTGAACACAGACTCCTACGTGGAGATTGCATGATTTCCCTGTGTCCATGTATATTTTCATCTGGTTTTCCAGTGTGCTCCCACATCACAAAGATGTCATGTCATTTGCCAAACTGCTTTATAACATACAGTGTCACGGGAAGCTGGAGCCTACCTGGCAAGCAACAAGCACAAGACAGGGTTCACCCTGGACGGGTCACCAGTCCATTGCAGGCCAAGTGCAAGTCAATCATACATGGGGACAATTTGGAGGCCAAAGTAAAGGCAGAGGGGGGAAATTTGGCCCTAACACCGGGATAACTCCCTACTCTTATCGAAAAATGCCCCAGGATCTTTAATGACCACTGAGAGTCAGGACCTCGGTTTAACGTCTCATCCGAAAGACTGATCACAAAGATGTGCTGGTGAAAATTTAGCAAAAGTTGGTTGACTGTTAATCAGTCAATTTGATTGAATTAATCCTCCCTGTTTAGAGTAGCCGTCACCTTACCAGCACAGGAAATTTGTTTTATCGGCCTAAAATATGTTACATTTTGATCTTTGCGGGACGTGACTAAGACTTTTTTTGATCGGTTTTGCGTTGCTAGCACTATCTTTTCCTTTCATGAAAAACACAAAATGCAATTTTGTGAAATCTGAAAATGACTTCTATTTTGTTCCTGGTCCCCAAGCTCCCATGCAGTTAGTGCTGGCTCTGGTAATCAGAGACTACAGTGAATGAGATCAGTTTCAATTACCTTCATTAGTATGCCTGAAAGGAATGATTGCTAAATGATAATTGAACTGTTCTGCTCGTTTCCCTTTGGAAGGGCTAAGTATATTCCAAGCTAAACAGAAAATGGTATGATACTATAAGGAAGAGAACTTATACTTTTAGTTGTTGGGTTTAATGTTCAGTATGTGCTGAAAACTGTTGTCTGACAATCCCACTCTAAATACAGACAATTTTAATAGAGTTTAAGAATCTCCAATCTTTGGATCCTTCTCTTTGTGAAAATCATGTTGAGCCAGGGGATAAGAGTGCCTAGAATATTTGTTTATACTAAGAGAGGAGTAAATGCCTTAATCTCTGCAGCTCTGACACCTAAACAGTATGATCTGCTGCACAATGGAATTTTCTCTTTACTGTAGCTCAATTCCTGCGCAGATTAATATTAATCTGTAAGGGAAGTAGTATTTTAATATTTAAAAATAAAACGGAAGGGATGTCCATCCTTGAGCCTGGAGAGTCAGGTTTTTGAGGTTAACCTTATTTCATCAGTTGAAGAAGATTGGAACATTTTTGTTCAGTTAAGTAGGAAATGATCAGTTGTCGTATTTTAGAGTTGTAGTCATGCACGTAAGTTTTTTGCTTTTACATCTTACAAATAATTTACCATGTAAACCCCTGGCTGTACAAGTATGTGACTGACTTTAATGACCAGTAATGTAGGCCTCAGGGTATGATGTGTTCGGAAAATAAAGCCTGCAGATGGCTGAAAGCAATAGATTTGATCAGTGCTTTGCCATAAATAAATCTCCTGTTGTTAAATATTTGAAAAGCATAATTAAATATAACTAAACTCTGTAGGAACAGAGACTGAGATGCAACTTTAAATATTAAATAGTCAGGAGAGATAACAGAAAAGGAAAAGGGTTTTGCCATGATTTAGGAATGGCAGAGGTACAGTTTAGGTGAACTCCTTTACTGTCTTTCTGTAACTACATATTTAGTCATAATTTGATGCTGTTAATTTATAACCCAGATTGTGTTAAATAAGCCATATCATTGTGGGTCTAGCTACAAATACACAACCTCAAATGTTTTGGGAGTATGGAACAAACTACCCAGCATGCAATTGGAGCTGAAGGCTTGGCTTCTATCAAGATATGGCTTGATGAGATCCTTGGAGCAATTAGTTTCTAACCATCAAATGGGCTCGATGGGTCAAAGAGCCTTTTTTAGGGTTTTTATTAACACTATACTAAACTATAATCACCAAAAGTTTAATGTATATTGCAACCAAAGTGACTTAAAATATCATTGTTAAATCATCTGGGTATCTGTTTCTTGGATATAGTCTAAGAAGCCTTTCATATGACATACAGCCTGTTTACAGTATTTCAGTATTTGTTTTAATCTTCACTGTGATAGCCTGATTTACTAACTTGTATACATGCAATACTAACAAACTGAGCAGGATAGTGAAAGTAGCCAAATCAGTGCTCAACAGCTGCAGCTTGCAGACATCTACAAGTACACCAACAAGTATTGCCAAAGGCCAATATAATCGTTGATTGTCATGAACATCGTTTGTACAGTAAATTTGAGCTCCTTCCATCAAGAAGTTGATTTAGACAACCTAATTCTATTGCATTTAAATTTAGGTAATCTTTTATTCCAACAACTACTGTATTGACCTGCTCAATTTGGAAAAGTGATGTATTTTCAACATGTATCTGTATCTGTCTCATACACTGATGATAACTTCATCTATTTCTGGATTGTGAGGATTATTTTAAAGCTTTTAACTTGTTCTTAATCTTGTGCATGTATATTATTTTTTGTGTTAAATGTATTTGGTATTGTGTTGCATCTTTTACCTTCCAGCAAAGCAAATTTCCCATCATGAGATAATGAAGTGAGTAAGCTCCATGAATTAAGGTATGTTATGGGTGCTAACAAGAGTTTTCTCTTGTGAAGCTCCTAATGCCTGTGAATATTAACAAGGTGATGCTTGTCTTAATGTGTACCTTTCAAATTGAATGAAAACCAGTGACTTTGTGTTGACACATGGGTATTTTAAAAAAGACAGTTTTAAACTATGTAATGCTTTTGAGTGTCAGTTTTAAAAGAAAGTGGTGACATTTTTAATTGAATTGTACTGGATAATGGGCTATTATACTTCACATTGTATTAGGATTGGAGCTGACATCAGGATGAAGCTCCATGAAACTGCTAAATAAAAGAAACACAGCAGGCAAGGGGTTCCAGATACCTGACACACAAATGTGATGTCAGTAGCTATCAAAAATGAGAGTAACAAAAGCGAGCATTTTTTTTTCATTTAGCTTATAAACTACTTGTATTTCCTAAAATATCTAGTATGCTCGTCTGCACTCGATGAGGGTAACTGAACAATGTGAATGGTACGGTTGCTGCTTTGATTAAACCGCTGTGTGCTTTTCTTTCCTGTTTGGCCTTCATCTTGAATGGCTGATCCTTTTGAAACACTACCTTAGTTTTGGCAGTATTCTGTGACAGCTGGATATTACCGTGCAGTGTTTCAATTTGCACAAAAGCATTTTGACTTTGTAATAGCCCAAGGGCAAACATCATTACTGTTGACATTTTGCAACTCTTAGTTTTATTACACAGTACAAGAGTTTTTAAAAATACTATGAACTGTTGTATTAGTTCAACCTTTTTTCTTTTATTTTTGTATGGAGATCATGGGGAAAAAAGAGAGAGTTCACCTGAGGTCAACTTTATATAGCATAGATTTGCATACTCAGTAATTGTATTGAAATACAATTACAATAAACTGGATTTTCTCTGCACTGATTTCTCAAACCTTATCAAAATTTGTGTGTATGTTCAGCAAAAGTAAAAAAAGTAAAGCTCCATTAGCATGTGGTGTTGAGGGGTCATGCAATAGAGCTATACAAGGGAAATGTGGGTTCAATAGTAATGTACAGAATTTTTTTTCTATGTCAGCATTTTGTATAGTTGGATGGATCATAACAGACTGATAAATGAATAGAATATCAGTCCAAGACTAAGATACATTTGTGACTCCTAGTTGCCTGACAGGCAATACTTACTTGACAGACAGAAGGGCCTGCAGGGCAGGGGGTTCAATTTACCTGACAACAGTAGGATATATCTGACAGAGTTTAGGTCATGAAGATGTTGGCTTTTGGTACATTTAAGAGCTGAATTCCTTAGCTGAAATGTTAATGAGCTTGTGCCGTGAATGTGAATGTGACTTTTATCTGCAGGAGTAGGATGGTGTGTTCAAGTTGGAGCTGAGCACTAGAGGTCTCTGTTTGAATAATCGTTTATCTTGGGTTAATAGTGACCATTTGCTTCCCATTGATTTAGCGTCCATTCTAGAGAGAGAAAAAGTCGGTCTCGTAGAGGAATCCTTATTGTTTAGGACATTAGTTCCCTGTTTTGCCTTTTTTGCATCTTGATTTCACAATGAATTCTGGATTTCCTATGCCTGTAAGAAGATAGAGCTCTGGATTTGTATGTATTGTGAAATGTTGTGTGCAACTTGGGTAAAGTTGGGTAAACACATTTGTATTACAATGTTTGCCACCAGCCTGTGCCAGTGAAGCCAAGAACAGGAGTGCCATGTGATTTTGTATTTCCAGACTAAAGGGAGTATAATTATTAACCTTTATCATTTTGCTCCCATAGGAACCTGGACTCAGGACTTTATTATATATATTGATTTAAGAACTCATTATTTTATAACTATTCTCACTCATCCTTATTTCTAACAATTATTTTATGCAGGTAACACTGGTCACTATCCCTGCCATCAGTGACCAAGAAATGAATGAACTACTGATTACTATAATATCGGGAGAGTTTGGGGCATAATCTGGGTGAGAGCTGGATTGTAAATCTCAAATAGTGCCTACTATTGGGGAAAAAATGCTAACAACTCAATTGATATTAAGAAAAACAAGCATTTGACATGCATTTTATGTTTTTGTTTTGTGAAGATGATGGCAGCATCATGTTGTGCATGGCTTTATTCAATGCTGTAATGCTTAAGTGAAATCAATTATTTTATTACAAGGACAACATGCTTTGAGTGCCCCTGTGATATCTTATCTTAGAAAATGGGAGTCTTTTTTATGTTGTTGCTTATGTTTTTAGGAACCAACATGGCTTTGCCTGGCCTGAGGTAAGGACACAGGGCTGCTCTAAAGGAATGGAAGTAGCATTTCTATTGCTTTACCCTTTCATTAAACTTCAAGGAACTGACCTGTGTCTTGAAAAGTGAAAATCTCTAACATCAACATCTTCTTGATACAGTATGTGTTACTCCTTAACCCGTCCTTGATACTGCATACTTACATGATCCTGATGGTCTTGCAAAATGCAAATGTGTGAACTACAAACCACAGGAATTTTTCTGAGCCTTGGCATGAATTCAGAGTGACGATTTTAGCTTTATTTTCATTCACCTTTTCCAAACTGAATCCCTGCTAAAACTTTACTGCAGTTTTTACCACAGGTGAAATATTTATACTTATGTCCATTGAAGTATGTGAGGATGGTGGGCTAAACTGCAACTGGCATTCTAATTTCTTGCAATTCATAAAGTGATAAGTTTGAATGGTTACTCAAGCATAAGATACCAGTTATACTCACCCTGTGTCACCAGAGCAGTGAGTTTTGGCTGCCTGTTCTCTGCATGCAGCTAACTTACGATTAGCATGTCCTTTGGTTAATCCTAGGACTTTGTCCTTGCTGGTTAGGAAACTCCACTGACTTTATTGTGGTCCAGTAAGGAAGCATCTCCAAAGAGACTGAGAGTCACTAGAACATAGAAAGGAATTTCAGGTGCCCAACTCAATATTGGCAGCTGAATATTTCAATTTTCCTTCTGTTGTTTAACTGATTTCAATTGACAGATATGGAAAATATAAAAATAATATAATAATTCCTCACTTTTCTTTTCCTCCCACATGGATGATGCAATGGCACCCATAGTGCACACAGTACACTCAACTCATATCAGCTATCAGTGGGGAGGAGAACAGGATGATGAAGCCAATTCGTAGATGGCGATTAATAGGAGGCCATGATTGGTAAAGGCCAATGGCCAGGACACTGGGATAATATCCCTACTCTTTTCGAGAAACACCCTGGGATTTTTAATGACCACAGAGAGTCAGGACTTCAGTTTTACATCTCATCAGAGGACAGCACCTTTTTACAGTATAGCATCCTTGTCACTATACTGGGGATTTAGGACCCACACAGACTGCAGGGGTGAGTGCCCCCCTGGCCCCACTAACACCACTTCCTGCAGCAACCTTAGTTTTTCCCAGAAGGTCTCCCATCCAGGTACTGACCAAGCTCACACCTGCTTAGCTTCAGTGAGTTGTCAGTTGTGAGTTGCAGGTTTATATAGCTGCTGGTCATATGGAACATGCTGCTGTTTAGGTTGATTAATGCAATGTGTACAAGGACCTGGGACTCTTGATAGAGGGTACTAAAATAATTTGTCTTTGAAAAGCAATCATGTCATGACTACGGAATATCACAAGAAAGGTGGATGAGGCCAAGTGATAAAATCTATTTATCCTTGCCTCAGATGTTACTAAATATATCATTTAAAGACCAAAAGTGCACACACTAATTGTCTGCAATTTATATTTTACAACTTTTTTTTCTTCACATGTATCCTTTTTAATAAGGCTTTTTAGTCCTGATTGTGCATGGTAAAGTGAACTCCAGTCTATGCAATGTGTGCAATTATGCCCTGGCTGGTTTGAAAATGGACCTTTAACGTGATTTAAGCACAAATATGTACTGATACTACCTTGTCAAGACATCCTTAGAACTGGTACTGATTTTATGTTTGGCTTGTGGAGTTCAACTAAATGTTTGCTCAAGTATACCTCTGCACCTGTAGGCGCACAGGTCTTGGGTTACACAAACTGCAGTCTAAGAACCCTTCCTTCGATACAGTATTCAAAAGTAAGGATTATTACAAAGTCTCAATCTAAGCCTCTTGCAATTCATCTGGAGTGAAATTTCTTTATGGCAGCAATAGAATATAATATACATGGTACATTGAAATGACAATGAAAGGCAATCTGTTTTAAAAGAATCCATGTACGTAACATTATTTGGTTAATACTACATGTAGAAGTTATTTTCATTGCATTTTCTCTGGGTGTTGTGTATCTTTCTTTTGTTTAGCAATTATGGACTGTTGAATTAATTAATCCTGGCATTTCTATTTACCTGCAATTTCAGTCTCCCTTTTATATAATAGTGAGGTTCAATCCATAACCATTTAATCAAATTTAAGCAGTGAAATGCTAATCATGAAACATATCTGATTTGATTTCCAAGGTTTTGGGTAATCTCTTTTGCTTCCTAATAACAAACCCTTAGGAAGTGACACCTTCTTGCTCTCACAAGTTTTTTTTTTATTCTCCTCTTTATTAACTATAGAGATTGTGATACAGGCTTAAAATGTATGTGTAGGGTGTTAGAGACTATAACATGAAACTCTTCAGTCTGAAGAGAAAATGCATTGGTGTGTTGATGATCAAAATGGAGTGTTAGCTCCATGAATCACTGGGATTGTAGCCCATTGGCCATATCAGCCTAGGGGCTAATTTATCTGTGCTCCTTGTCTCTAGTGTTTTAGCCCACTTCCTGTTGTGTAGGCCTGACCAGTGATACTGGAGACCCTACATGCCGATGTGTATCGGCCTACTCAATCAAACCCACATTTTCCATTCCTCCTCAATCACATCCTTCTGGAGTATTATTCTGTCATCTGTATCGTGCTGAAAACAGAATTCTTAACTGTTTTCCCTCTTAACTGTGTCTTCTCATTAAAGACAGACTTTGGAAGAAGGACTCTAATTTTTATATAATCATTTTTTCATTTTCCCAGTGGTGCCTATGGCCTTAAGCCAGTATGAGTATCCTGGACAATAAAACAGACTGTTCTTTGTGTTCTATAATATGAGGAGCTGGTATAAACAGACTTTATTCCTTCTTTTTTTGTTTGTTTGTGTGCAGCATGGCATCACAGTGCCTCACAGCACTGGGTTCCTGAGTTCAATTCTGGACCTGGGGTGTTATTTGCATGGAGTTTGTATGTTCTGCCTGTGTTCATGTAGGTTTTCGCTGGGTTTCCTCCCACATTCCCACCTCCCACAAAATATATTGATAGGTTAATTGGCTTCTAGGAAAATTGGCCCCGGTGTGATTGTGTGCTCAGTGATTGACTGACACAAATTTTGGTCACCCCAATGTAACTTATGGGGCAGGAACAGCACACTTTTCAAAACGTGTTTTTCAGCCGATATAAACGCGTTTTTGCAACTTTGGTCACCCCAGTGTAACTGCTGGGCTCAGAAGAGCACACTGTGTCAGCTCTTAACCCCAGTGTGCAGTTGTTGTCAAAACGTTTTTTTCAGCCGAAATAAACGTGTTTATGCAACTTTGATCACCCCAATGTAACTGCTGGGCTCAGAAGAGCACACTGTGTCAGCTCTTAACCCCAGTGGGCAGAAGTTGTCAAAACGTGTTTTTCAGCCGAAATAAACGCATTTTTGCAACTTTCGTCACCCCCATGTAACTTATGGGGCAGGAACAGCACACTTTTCAAAATGTGTTTTTCAGCCGAAATAAACGTGTTTTTTCAAACTTTGGAATCCCAGTGTAACTGCCTGAGGTGTAGGCAGTTACACACAGTTGTAACTGCCTGACTGTCTAGGGTGTATCCTACCTTGTGCTTGCTGGGATAGGCTCTGGCTCCTCCATGACCCTGTTTTGAATAAAGCAGCTAGGAAATGAATAGATGGATAAAGGGTTTTTGTTTCAAAAATGAACTTAACCACAGAGGTTCTTGTTATAATAAACAGATATTCCAGAGTAAACTGAACTGAGTGTAAATTTTAGAAAGCTGTTTTGAAGGTAATAATTCCAAAGGAAACTTGTATTAAATGGCTATGATTTCATTCTTAAATTGTATATTTTCATAAACCTTTTCCTTTAAAGGCATTTGAAAGAAACCTTAAAAAAATGGCAAACTAACAATAGATATCAGGAGTAAATTAATATAGACAAAAGCACCCCTGAAATATCTCTATTATTCTGTTCTTTCCATTCAGTTAGACACATTGCCCTATTTTTTGTGAAAGTAAATCCTCCTAAATGATATATAGTGAAAGATTACTTGAACCTGAGCACAATAGATCCCAAATTCCATCTCTTCTGCAGACTGCAACATTTTTCAAGGACACTTTCCTATTTCCTGAAGTGATTTGGCTTTTTTTCTGAAATTGCTAGACTTGGTAGATTGCTTCTTTCTATTCCTTCTCTGCTTTATCCAGGTTAAGACTGCTTCTGTAGATTTTATTTTTCTACAAGAAATTGTTTCCTTTGAATAGAAACTCTTTTCAATAAATGTTCAGAGCAACTGGCATGTAAGACACTTGCTGCATGGTCTGTATACAGAGTTAAGGAAAAAATAGTTCTCAGTGGTGGAGAATTCCATGTACGGTAAGTATCTGAAGCTCGAGATCTAAAAGGTGGTTAATAAAATGTTTTGCATGGTTCCAACACATTATGAATGTCATCCCATTGTGCTATAAATTCTGGAATTAATTTTTATCTTTAACTATAACATACTGTGTTGGATGAGAGATATTTGTAAAAGTTGCACAGAGGGTGTTAATCTTTATATAAAGAACAATGCAGAATTTAGTACTTAATTTAAACATTATGGAACCCGTGTTTCCTTCACAGAGTTTCATATGTCTGCAGTATTGTAGATAATTACGCTCCTGCTGTCAGGTACATGCTAATGAATGTTTTTGATCAAGTCATTGAAAATAATGCTGAAATGAAGAAATGGAAGACCCAGTTTTTGCCTGCATGGTTCACTGCACCTTCAAATGTGTTTATTTCTTTGAGGAATGTTTACTCAGAAGATTTCAGCAATTTAGCTTTGTGTGTAGCAGAAGACTTATTTTTCTTCTGCCAGATAATGATTTTAATTGCTGCTCCAAAGTCTAATTTACAGTAACTGCAGTTATTTCAATGTGTCTGGTGGTTTTTCAATTCTGACTGAGGAAATGTCAGTCTTATTTACATGCCCTGGCCCACCTCTGACATTTTCCCTTTATACCTGGTATTCTGTGTGCTTGGCATGCTTTTCTCCTTGGGGGCTTTCTTCATGGTGTGGATGAGTGAGCATAGTGTTCAGTCAACCTGTAGCCTTCCACAGTCTTTGGTAGACATGTTGAAAGAAATGACAATCTTGGCTTTTATTAGGAAAGGCAGTTTGGATGCAGAATTTCAAAGGACAGTAAATCATCTTTCAAGAGACTTGTTATACTAAATTTAGAAAAGTATCTCACCTCTAGCTCGAAATCAGTCATACTTTTTATTGATCTTCATTTCTTAGCAATTCCGTTTGGTTGTTTAATGTGTACCCTGCATTGCCTTTGCTTTCCAAAAGAAAAAACAAATGGAAAAAGAGTTGATGTGCTGTTTGATTAAGATGAGAAACTACCCACAGAAAGACAGACATATTTCTGCCCTACGATATACACCAAACAGTGACTGAATTTTGTGAAACATGTATACAGACTATGGGGATCCTGCCTGTCTCTAGTCCTTTTCATGTGTCAGCCTCATTAAGTCTTTTTTCTTTAGCTGCTGTCTTGAGGTCACAGTGTTTGTGCAGATTGAGATTTTAGATGTCTGTCTTGTTTTCTGATGGATTGCTTAACCTTGACTGATTATCTGGTGCCAGTTTCTTTTCAGTCTGTGTTCTGAGCCTTGCAAGACCTTCATTAGGAACAGCTCTTCTGGGAAGGCTAGATAAACATAGGCTTGTAGCTTTTTCAAGAATGCGCTAAACTATTTCTTTTCTGTTACGGCTTGGGCTTCCTGCTAGGTCGTAGAGCACAGTAATGAAGTGCGAAATCTCTGATTGATTCCCCATAGTTGTTAATTCTATCCTTAGGCCATTCCTTCTTTTGCACTTGAGTCATCAGTACACCAAAAATTATTTTACCACAGGCTAGAAAGATTCCACCCAACCAGTCATTAGGCTTTAAATACACTTATATCATATGTTTATTTCCCTGGGAATTTATATCTTGCTAATCTTAATTGTTAGGTATTCTTAACAATATGTATGTTGTTAATATGTATGTGATCTGTGTGCTGAAAAAGCAGAATCCTATGCATTCCATTTAAACAAGCAATAGTCATAGTGATGGGCAGTGTTCTGCAGAGTGTTGGTTATATACTGTATACCCTAGGTTTCAGTTAGATTATTTAATTTTGTTCAGTTAAAATCATTCAATCATTCAACTTTATAGGCTTTTGTTCTATGCATGGACCTCCCCACTTCTCCCTGATGAACAGACCAGAAAGCTCACACCAGTGCTTCTCTTCCTAGATCAGCTATTTACGTTTTCAAAATGACACATGAAGTGTGTCATTGCTTTCTGTGTCTTTAAACTGGTGTTGCTGATGGCAGAGAAGATGCAGGCACAACCTTCAACAGTACACAACAGTATTGTTTCCAGTTAATAAATTGACCAGAACTGAGTTACTTTCTAACATGGGTTACAGTATTTTCTGCAATAATGTTGCACGTGTCTCATATTAAGTATCCAAATAGCTGCTATTAAATTAGTACACAGAAGGGAAAAATTACAGGTGTGTTTTCAAAGAAGCAATCTCTAAAAACAATGCAGAAATAAACAACAAATATCAGGGTATATGATCATTTACACTGAGAACAAGACTGTTGTTTTCAATGTGAAAAACCAACACAAATATTGACACCCATAGCTATGAAAAAGTTTGATAAACAGCTTTGATACTACTAATACCTTTAATAGTTAAGTCCACTTCTTAATCTTAAACAGTGATCCAGGAACATCTTTTGAAATATTAAATCTCATCTCCAGAAATGTCAAAATAAGCTGTTTGTTGTAATAAATTAATGGAATATCAAATCTAATAAATCTATCCACAATTTTAAATTTGCCAGGCAACCGAAGAACTGAGTATGTTGTTTCATTAAATAACCAAAACTATTCAAAATACAAGTTTCAATTTGGCACTATACTATGACATGAGACAGTACTGAGACAAGACAGTGACCCTCCAAAATCCAGGTGTAAACTGTTTTAATATTTCCTTTTCCACCCTTGTTGGGTACTTCAACATCTTGGATTTCCTATGATGTAATCTAATACGTTAATGTGCGGCACATTTGATTGATTATCTGAAGATGAAACCACATGGCAGTTTAAATGTTGATGCATTACTAAAGCACAATGGAAAAAAATAAGTGTTATCTGCAATTAGAGAGCTGAAACATTGTGGTTCTCCTGAAAATTACAAGCATATTTTTTATGCTATTTCCAGTCAGGAGATTTATGACACAGGTGAAGCGCATAGTGTTTTGTGGATACACACATTGATTATTAAGCATCATTTCTCAGCTTAATAGCACTGCTGTTACAGCTCTGCCAATATACTGTAATTTCTGTGCTCCCATGGGAAGTGCTTTTATTTCCATTCCAGTTGCCATCTGAGACTTTGGATTTCCACAATTGTGATGTTTTTTTTCTATTATGCAATGTGATATTTGTTTGGATTCAGCAATCCATTATCAGAAGGACTCTTATTCCTGGTAGCCTATCCTGGATGTGAAGAAATCAATGCTCAAGAACGCTCTGGACAGGACACCAGTCCCTTAAAGGGCTCACACTCAGTGTGCAATATGTTGGGCTCCAAGACCTCACAACCATTATAAATATTAGACCTTTTGTATATTAGTTTTTAAATGTGATATAGTATACTATATAGTGTATATAGCATACTATATATAGTATATAGCATAGTATATACTATAGTATATATATAGTATACTATATATACTATTTATTTTGTATATAGTTTTTATACCTTTGATATAGTCTTTCTCCACCACCACATCGCTATAGAAAATGAAAGGAAGCATGTGACCTTGTAAGTGTTCCCTGATCAAAGGGGTGTGTGTAATTATTTGACCTTTATAAATTACTGGCATTGGTGAGAATTAAATATTTGTCATAACAGTTAACTACATCTCTAACCTATTCAGCTTCTGACTCTTTTGTCAACAGCTAACACCCAACTTACTGTGATCTGAGTAATTTTAATTAGAGCATAAAAAACCTGTACAGTGAGTGTATGGTTTCAACGACAACATCGGTTTATATAGAAATATCACCAACATTAACATTGAACTCCATCTGATACACAAAATTTATTATGGTGTTCTTTTGAGTGGTGGACTATTTTTACATGAAGATTAAATGGTTACCAGCATTTAGAGGGACAGAGTGAGAGAGAGTCACCTGAACAATGGTTATATTTGAACTGGTTTAGGCCAAGAAGGGTTGATTTGCCTCTTTGAGCAAGTGCTTTCTTTAGTTTGAAATACATAAAAAACTAAGCAGGTGAGTGTCAAATTACAGAAAAGAGTGTAGCTGCTTGCTAAGAAGCTTCCAGATGAATGTTTTAGCCGTGATGAGTGTTCACCAGAAGTAATTTCAGCATGTGAAAATACAACTTAAGAAAGGGAGACATTTGGTTTCTAGGCACAAATTGATTGAAGGATCCAACCTGCATACTTGTTGAAAGAAAGAAAACAGAATTTCTGCTTTCACAACATGACTGGGTAGCTTCTACTCTCCCTCAACTTTGTGTAAAAAGCACCTCTCAATTTTCTGTGTTTCTGTAGTTTCCACTGGCTCTCTTGGGTTTTTATTTCAGTATTCTGAAAAATTCAGTTGGGATGACTGTCAGTGCCTCTTTGAGATTTTTTAATACTTCAGTCAGGTTCTCCGTTTCTAGTTTTCTCTGATGACTAAAGAATCTTTGTTCTTCAGTTCTTTATTCCTGGTTGCTCTTCTCTGGACTGGTTCCATTGGCGCATCTGGATTTATAAACTGTGGTCAACCATTAAGTACTTACAGTACAAGCCCGCATATACTACATACAGTGTGCAATTTTCACAAAATCCCTTAATTTAAATTTTGCTTTACGCTATTTATGTTTTTATTGCTTCCACACATTATCTAGAAGATAAAAATGTTAACATTTCCCATTTCATATTAAGATTTTTTACATGTTATCTCCAAGCACTATATCACTGTACACTTGTCTACAAGGCTATCTGCCCGGTATTAACCTTGTCTTGAATTTTGTCTGGGCCATTTTGTATTTCCTGCACCTTTTTACAGTAGTTGTTAATCCTGCTTTTTTGAGATCATCTGCAGACTTCAATGGCTTCCTAGCTGTACAAATATCTGTCATGCTTCAGTAATTATACCACCCCAATTTTTAAGCACTTGGGTCTTACCAGTACTCTTTCTATGTATTAACCTTGCATTGCCTGAACTGCCTGAAATTTAGGAGTTAGAGAAGCCTTTTCTAAATTCAAGTTGACTATCCCCAAGATTACACATACTGTTGTACAATACTGATGCCATACAGTTGATACAGTCATTAAAAATAAATGAGAAAATCCATAACCTTTCATGTGTTACAGGATGGGCTTAGCAGTCTTTGTTCAGTGTTTTTGCCCTTTTTATTGGTGGGTGCTATAAACCATTTTCGGGGTCTCTACTTATGAAATATTCTTCAAAGAAAGTTTGATTATAATCAAAGCTCCCTAAATGTTCCTTTCCACCTTACCCGTGTTTGTTCAGAATGATTTAAATCAATGTAGGCATTTCCTCCATGTTTAATTTTGAAGAATACCACTGAGAACTACCATGTTTGTTATATAAAGGTGCTCTTCTTCAATCTTCCCTGTGTCCTCCATTTCCTTTCCAGTTTTAATATATTTTTGTATTTCTCTTTATTTTTACTAAGAGCTGTACAAGTGGCCTTTGCCAAAATTATTTTACAGTAACTGAAGAAACTGAAGTATTTCTTAGCACATTGTGTTCTCATCCGTGTGTTGTATTAACTAACATTTATTCAACTTTTATTAACTAGCAGTAATTCACCTTTCTATAATGTTTGACAGATAGTGTACCCCTAGTGGCATGATTGCAAGCAGGTGTTAGTTGTAAGATATAGACAAATGCTAAGGTGGAAGAGTCACAGTCCTAATTTTTAACTTTGAAGTTTCTTTGAAGCACTTTGAATGTTTTTTCTCCATTTCTAAAAATATTTGTTTGCACACCATTGCAATTTTCTCTGAGGAAATGGCAATGCAACATTTTTTTTTTCCTTGATTGATCCCCATATGTTGGGATAATTACAGTACTAATTACAGTTTTACTACAGAGATGCCAAAAGGGCAAGGCAGGCCAGAGTGGTTGCAGATGACACAGGGTCCAATTAATACTGGCAATCTAGAGCCTCCTTTTTGTTAAAGTGCAAAGGGGAGAGAGCAGCTTCTCGGTCTGCATGTAATGTGAGAAACTAAATGCCAGTATTTCCACTGAAGGTACTAATTCTTCATTTAAGAAAGGTTTTATATCCATTAGTATTTAGTTTTACTTATGTGTAACTATAATATGATGTACAGCCCTTTGGTTGGGATTGAGAGTTTAGAGGCCAAATCATCTTTAAAAGAGTAGAACTGTAGACTCGACTCTGAGGTTGTACTGAACAAGCATTTTTAAGAACGAGTCCCATTAAAGGCACAGGACTGTAATTGTGACAAAGGTTTGCCAGTATTTTCAAGAGGTTTTGTTTGAGGTCCAAAAGAGCCTAAATTGAAGATCTTCCTCACAAACCTTCTGGAATCTATGAGGTTTGTCTTGTTAGGCATCAACGGGACACCGGTCCACCTTATTGGCAAATCCATGTCCTGTCTTGATGGTAAGGATGAGCTCACATCATCTAACTACAATTCCCACATTTTATTCCCTCACATTTCCCTGATAGAAAGTAGCTGGCTATAATTGCCTATGAGTACTGTGTTTAGAAAAGAAATAATATTTCTTTCACTTACACTTTCATAGTTTTGTACTAGAGTGGTATCATCAATTGTAGACTATTAAATTATGGTTAAAGCTGGATTCAGACCATCACGAGCAAAAAAATAAAAACTGAAGATCATCCTGTTTGTCTGATTCTGGTCCCTTTGTGAAGAAGCTTGGAATAATTTTCCTGCTTATGTATCCTTTAATAATTTGTAATGCTGATATAATTAGTTTATTGTAAAAAATGCTTGAATTAAAAAGAAGGAGCTTCTTTTGTTGACTTACTAATGGTTGTGGTGTGTGGCAAAGTTGTTCCTGTTACATAAAATAAAAAAAAACTTTCAGAAATACAGTGTTTGAGTTTAAGTCCTTACCAATACATAGACAAAAACCTGGAGTTCTTTTGGGTCTTATGAGTCACTCACCTGTGTCAAATGACATTTTTTTTGTTACATTACAACACAGTAGAAATGGCCTTGTATATCACAAAGGCCTGGTAACAGTGCTTTGTTTAGAGCACAAGTACATTTTCAGTCTCCTTGGGTCATTTGATGCAGTGTTGAAATTTATAGTCATATTTGAAAACACTAACTTTAGTGCCAACATAGTTAAAGTCAGAGGTCTCAAGTTCAGTCCCTGTCAGGAAAATAGCAGTCAGTTGACACTCTAGCGTTAAGGCAATTAAATGCCAATTTACTGATTCTTAGTATTTACAGTAGCTACTGATCTTGTATTTAGCTTTCCTTTCAGTGTATTTGTGCAATGTTGTGCATTTAACGTAAAGCCATAAAAATCATTCTCTGGTGGATCGACATTTTAAAATACTAATGAGCTATTTTTACAGAAGTCTCTTCCCCTTTTGTGAATGCACTAGAGCTTCATTAGATCAGATATAATCTGAATTTCACGCACGTTTGCAAAATAAGCAATCTGAGTCAACATCAATTTCAGTTCATCCTTTGAAAGCAGAAGATTCCTTCAAGCTCACGGTCTGTTCTGAACCAATAATTAAGGTGGGGGAGAAATATGAAAGGTTTTTCATCCTTTGAAAAACAGTCTAAAATAGAAAAGCATTTCCCATTGCTAATTTAAATTCAACAGTCTGTGCTGGTTTACTGTGTGTTGTATGGTACCTGCCCTGCTCTTTCAGTGTAAGATGCCTGCATACAACAGCTAGGATAAACATCTGTAGCATTTTTTTGTTAATTAAATCAAGCTCCCTCTTTGTGCAAGATCTGTAGCCCAGCTTTCACTCCTGTGTCAGAGTGTACAATAGAGATTTAATTTACTGTACACACAGTTTATGGCTCTATGGCATACAAGACTACTCATGGAATATTTTCATTGTGTATTCTGGACAGTACTTACTGAATGAGACTTATTTAGTTTGGTCTTTCTAATTAACACATTCTCAGTATTACTCCTGATAACAGAAATAATGAAGGTATTCTGTCCTTCTCATTCAGAACCAATTACATGAGCTCTGATCCTTCTTAATGAACAGAGTTCAGTGAATGTTACTGGTATTGTGGAGTCATTATACAGTGCATTCAGAAGTATTCGACCCACCTGAATAATTGCAAATGTTGTAAACAGAATTCCTAATGCATTAAAATGATTTTTTTTCTTTATTAACACCACAGATGCAACCATTGAAAGGGGAAAATATATTTTTGTGTAACTTTGACAGAGTGCTTGTTATTTTTTTTTCTTTCTGAATGTGAAATACTCCAATACTTCCCATTACCCTTCTGGTATGTTTGAAAGAGTGTATGTGATACGAATGAAGTGTGAATGATACTTACCCTTTTTGTTGTTCCCCCAAAAGCACTGCAGTGTTTTCCCCATTTGGAGTATTGTATTGTATTGTTTTGTGTTGATCAAGATGGCCACCATCACCTTTTCTGTTTGTAGTATCACACAAATGATCTTAAAGGGAAAGGTTACTGGTGAGCCATCTATAAATAACAGATGTAAGGTTAGTTGTTTTGTTTAAGTGAATATATATCAGTTGCATGACTCTGTTAAAATTTATAAGTTATTCTGGGATGGTTAAATACTTTAATTTGATCAATCTGCCCATCTCTGTTAACAAAAATGTGAGTCCCTTTAAGAGGATGGTCCTTAGAAGAGGAGGGGCTATAAAAGGGACTGGGAGAGCTCAGTATGGAGGAGGGTGCCTTGGAGGAAAGGTGTGGAGAGTACTCCTGTGAGGGTTTTTTTTTTGTTTTGTTATCCCTATTTTTGGCAATAAATCCAGTTTTGTTTGCATTTGAAGACTGCTGTGTGGAAGTTTCTTTTCTTTTGAGCCAAACCTGGTCACTTGGCTGGTGACAGTAACATATTTGTGAAAAATGGAAATATCTTGTTTTCTTTAGTTTTCACTACTGAGTTGATACTTTGTAGAAGCAACATAAGTCTTCTTGGATTTTTCAGTATCAGCTTTGCATGTCTGGATTTGGGGTTTTTCACTCATTCCTTCTTGCAGATTTGTTCATGCTGGCTCAAGTTGGATGGGGGATTTGGTGAACCACATTCTTCATGTCTTTCCACAGATTCTCAGTGGAATTAAAATTTGGGCTTTAGCTGGGCTACTTAACATTCACATTTTCATCCTGAAGCCACTTTGGCTATATGCTTGGGGATGTTGTCTTGTTGGAACGAGAGTCTTCAACCCAGTGTAAGGTCTTTTGCTGACTGAAGCAGGTTCTCCTCTTTTTTTTGCCTATATTTGGCTCCATTTGTTGTTCCCTCTATTCTGATAAGTGTCCTAGTCTTCGCTGCTGAAAATCCTCCCCATAACACGATGCTCCCATAACATGATGCTGCCACAACCATCATTCATGGTAGGGATGGTGTTACACTGGTGATGAGCTATGTGTGATTTGTACAAGACATGGCTCTTTGTATTCAGGCCAAAGTCTTAGGGTCTGCCGTGAGCCTTCTGGCAACCTCCAGCCATCCTATTATGTAGTCTTTTCTCAGGAGTTGCTTCTATCTAGCCATTCCTCTCATAGAGGCTAAACAGATTCTCATTCAGAACTTGTTACAGTACCTCAGGTACGATCTTTATTTTAATTACCAAAGTTCAGTGTGTGTTTTATTGGTCTTATTGTCCACAAACCTGTCAGTATACATTGCCTTCAGAAAGTGTCCTCTTCCCTGTGAACAATTGTAAATATTGTGTGATGATTAGAATTAGAGTTTAAATCAGTGTGGTTCTGCAGAGATTGTTGTCCTTGGACAGCTTCTCTGATGTCTGCCACTGAGCTTTTTAGTTATGTCACGCTGGGTTATTGGGTTCTTTGTCACTTCTCTTCTCATCCAGTTGCTCAGCTTGGGAGGGCTGCCAGCTTTAGAAAGAGGCTGGGTGGATCCGTATTCATTCAGTTTCCTAATAATGGACCTCACTGTACTCCTGGGTACTTTTAACATCCTAGATACTATATGTTTTTATACCCTTCCCAAGATCTAAATGCTTCATTACCATTCTATCACAGAGTTGTACAGTCACTCCTTAATCTTCATAATAGAATTTCTTCTGCACTGTCAACACTGTACAGATACAGTACATGTATTTTTTTTTCAAATCAAATGTTTTTTATTGTACCTCATTCATAATTGACATGTAAGTTTCTGCTCTTCATGTTTGACATTCTGGATCACCTTTTCTCTTTTATTCCATCAGTGTTTAAAGTGAGAGTACAGTATGTGTACAGTATAACAGAAACTAGTGCAAATTTGTCTTCCCATTTTTTGTTATATGTTGTTTAAATGGTATATTAATATCAGGGCCTCTGCTTAACAGACGGCACGCAAATGTACAAAGCATTTTAAAATAGGTAACACTGTCCTTATATTGTTGTTTTGCTATTGAAGGAAGAGTGGAATTTGTCAGTGGTATTTATTTGCTAGTCCATGCTGAAGAGATCTGTTCTCATCTATTATGAAGTGGTAGTAGTGGTAGCAATATAAATATATTTATACGTGTTTCTAATTGAGTAAACACTGGGAATTTGATACATACATTAAATTAGAAAACACTAACAAAATTAAAAAGTGAGAGAGACGTGTAAGCATTTAAACACTTTACCAAACAAACTGGTAAATATTGGTATATCCTAAAATGACATGATAAAAAAAATTCTCTCTGCAGGGCTTTCTTTTCAGTAGCTTTGTAAAATTAGAATGTCTCAGAACTTGGGGTTATTTCCATTCCTGTTATGGTTGAGAAAATGCAAAATTATTTTTCTACTATGCCAGTTGAATGTGTAGAGACAGAGATAACAAAATTAAAAAAACAGCTAGTGTGTACTAATGCTTTTTCAATGCTTTTTTCATGTTATTAAAGAGAATTATCCAATATGCTTTTGACAAATACCTTATTCACCTGTAAAGAAAATTTAATGGAATTTTCTTTCTGTAGAATAAAACTGCTCAGCTGCTTTAGAAAAGCAAAGTTTGGAATCACATCGCAGGAAAAAGCTGAGAGTAGTGTGAAATTAGATATCATACAATTGTTAAAACTCCTTTAATTATAATCCTTACTTGTCTGGCCTACATGTCCCATTCAACCTTTTGCATACGAATGCCAGAAAACTGATGAGTACACCTTTTATTGTGATCTGAATTGGAGCAAAAAAATGATGTAGGAGTTCTTAATGGAGTTTAAAAATCTCTGAAAAATCACTGATGAGGACTACTCATAGAAATAAATGCTGTCTGATTGTTTCATTTTGCTACCTAGTTTATTATATAAGCCTAAGGGCAGCAATTAATATGTAAAAAAATACTTAGTGAAGTACTTCTGTGGATTAACAACCTTTTGGTAAAGTGCTGCAATTAATTTTCAAAGGTCATCCTCTACTTTCACATTCAGGTTAACTGAATATGTTCAATTTCCTTCAAATGGTAGTTTACTGTATATCCAATTGCCTATCAGCACAAACCGAAACCGGCAGATTTAATTCAACGCTTGGTATGGGCTCTTTCTAAGACAGTCTTCCTGTTCTGATTATGTTTTGTACTGAATGCATATTCTCATTTTAAAAGTTATTTTATAAAGAAAAATCTCCCATTGAAAAGCTTGTAAATCATATAATTGTGTAGCAAGAAAGGGATCTGATGCTTATGAAAGAAGAGTCAAAAGGCTGAACTTAAGTCATCGGAATTGCCTCAAGTCTGAATAAGTTTGATTGCACTGATCTGAACGGAATTAATACTCAGTGTTCCACTGTTTTGAAAAAGAGTATCATCCTGTGGGAGTGTGCAGTGTTCTGTGCTCCATTTTATTTTAAAAGTTTCCATAAGACAGCTGAAAGAACATCAGTCTCTGCTTCACAGAGAAATCTATTTTATCCTTATTAAGTTATTAGAAAGGAACTAGAAGATCAGGGTAGGTGACTCTCCAATGTCTTTGGGAATAGAATTTCAGAGCTTTGGGGTATAACAGGAGGTAGCCTTGTCACCCATAGAATATAAATGAGCTTTGGGGACAAACAGGAGACCAGAATCAAACAAATGATGACTGTACACAAAATCTGATAGGAAGCCAGTGAAAGGACTAAAGTACACGAGTAATGTAATCACACGCAACCTGGTCAGGATTCTGGCTACCAAATTCTGCACATGCTGAAGTTTGTTCAGTATGGATTCAGATACCCCAGTGAGTACAGTAGGGTGTTACAGTAATCAATTCTAGAAAAATGTGTTAACCTGCTACAATCAGAGACAACATAGGATGTAGTCTGTTGATACGGTATTTCTGAGATGGAAGAATGATGTTTTTACAATATTTTGCACATGTCAAACATCATTCCTCATCCCCCAAAGTCTTCAATTTAGATTGAAATTGAAATTCAAGTACAGTGCGATCCACAGATAGATTTACTGTTTTGGCTTTACAAAGCTGATGGGAGGTGCTGAGAAGCATGACTTCAGTCTTGTCACAGTTTAAATGAAAGAAAATTAGAGAGTGCAGAAACAGCTGCAGTGTCAAGTTTGGTGTGGACAAAGATTTGAATATCAGCATCATAGAAATGATAATTCAGTTCATGTGATCTTAATAGCTGACCAAGTGGGAACAATATCCAATATCCAATATCGAGCCCTCAGGAACACCAGCCTAAGATGTTGTAGCAAACATTGTTGAAAACAGCACTGAGGTCTAGGAGACTAGAGATTGATAGAGAATGGATTCAGCAGCCATAAGAAAATAGTAACTTGAACAAGAGTAGCGTCTGAAACCAAATTGGAACAATTTGAATAGGTTATTTTTAATGCGATGGTTACTTGAATTGCAACTGCATGTTCTAAAATATTTGCAAGAAAAGGCAGGTTGAATATAGGGCAAAAATTGCTGAGGTTATCCAGAGCTATATTTGTCTTTTTAACCTTATGGGTAGCTACAGCTGGATACACTGCAGTTATTTGGCACTTAGAGTAAACTGTACTTTTCACAAATATTTCAAAAGCCTCTCTAACCCTAGTTCATCCAGATTAGACCTGCAGTTCTTGCTTCTGTCAACTGACATGCAGTCACCTTGGATTCCTCTGTTTATGATCTTTTCAACCTGTCAGGTATCACGGAATGTCACTTTATTTACCAAAGGCAAGTAATTTCGGTTTTTTAGTTGCCATTTTATGAACTACAAACCTGTTTCATGAATTCATGAAAGCTTTGTATTTTCAAGTAAATATCCACCTGTAAGTGTTAATGACTGTGAATACCCTTGCTAGAAAATATGCAGATGAAATAGTGGTGTGATATCATTCTCTAACTTGCTTACAACAATCTTCTAGTTAATTACAAGTAGTATATGATATACTCCCTGTTCATCATCTTGAATAAAGTACTATGCCATAAAAATATTATACTTATTTTTTTCACATACATCTTAATTCAATCAAATCAAGTCTATTGCATACAAGAGGCTTTAAAATGTGGTTTAATAAAGTTTGACAGTTTCAAAAAGTAGTCATTTGAATTTATATTAAATGCATTTGAACCTGTGCCCTTATCAGTAGGACAGACATTTGATCTCGTCAATTCTCTCCATAAAATCCCAGATTTTTATTGTGCTCAAAATGGCTGAATTAAGAATTGAATGAATAGATCAATTTTTGCTTCACACCTTTTCAAACATTTTACTCTGACTGAGATTATGTAATCCACTGTACAAATTTCAAGATGTGCATTTTTTGGGAAATTGCAAACACAATATCAAAGTAAAAGTCATAATGTACTGTAAATACTCATTAGCTGAGGATGTTTTCAATGTTATTTGTGGAAGCTTTTTGTTGATTTGAGGGAGAGAATGCTTTAATGTTACACTGGTTTTTGTTTTGCTCCTTGTGGTGTCTTTAATAGTTTTCCGACCGAAAAAGGGGGCTATAAACTCCAGAGAGCATAAAACCACACATTTTCCTCCAACTGGCTTACAGTGTTCCAACTATGACCTACACTGTACCTTTTTATTATTCCGGTAATGCAGAATACAATCCCATTTGAAATTTGTTTGAATTTGTGCTTAGAGTGATATCTGTAGTTTCCCAGTGAATAAAAGCATTTGAAAAAAGTCTGGGCCCCTAAATTGGGAATCTTGTCTTTCTTTTTCACACTTTGAATCTGTGTTCTCATCTGAATTTCAGGACTAGGTCATGAATGTACACACGGAACTCAAAGGTCTCCCTGATTTCTAATATATTGGAAAAAATCTGAATAACACAAACCTCACATTTGAATCTGCCAAATCTCTGATGAATTTTAAGAATTACAAACTGATCTAAAATACAATAAATGAACCTCAGATACTGTACGATTAAAGAAAAATGTTTTCATTCATTGCTAAGTGATACTTTAACCTCCCCAAATGTAATATGGTGACCATAAACAATGCTTGATTCATGACATGCAAATTAAAAACTATTCTAAAAATGGTTTAAGTTTTAAGGCAGTAGCATGGTGTAGGAGAGCTTGTTAAATCAACACCATTTGTCTGGGATCCCAAGAAAATTAAGATCCAATTTTGCACATTGGTATTGATACTGGCTTGCACTGTGCCGAATAAGAGGTTTGAATTCAGAACCTAACTGACATACAGTAAATTAAACAGTGGTACTTAGAGATATAGGTGACAGTCAAAAAAAAAAAAAAACTTGGGCACAAAATCATTTTTTAAAATATTTATATATTATGATTTCTTTATTTTTTCCCATTCTTTTTGCCCCCAAAACCAATATGGATTCTATGGCTATGTACTGTATGTATTGTCCAGCTCGGTTACAGAGTTCACCCAAACGTATCATTTGAAGTATGTTAGAGGCAACCAATTTGAGTGTTTGACTGGTCAATCCAAAAGAACATTCTGTATACTCCCAGGTACATACAGTACAGTATATAGTATATACAGCAAAATGGTTATATTAAACCATGAGTAATTAGATGCCTGTGATGAGACAATATCAACAAAGCACATCCCTCCATAAAAAGCACACTACTACTATGCATCTTGTCAAGACTGAACCTCAGGCTAACCTTCCCTTTGGCACAGACTATTGACTTGAACAGAATCATAGGTTATGCTTTGTACAGTTGTGTATCTTTTGAATGCCACCTACAGTAATGTGCTTCCCCATTGGAAATGTACCTGTTGTTCACTATCCATGCTGATTTTGTCATGGTCACACTCATCCTTTTTAATGTATATGGTGCTCATAAGGAAGAATAAAATTTGTGGAATAAACTCTGAGATTCATTAAACCTTACATCTTCCTCTGATGAAAGCACCTTTAATGAAATTTATTTTTAGTTTACCTGGGCATGATTTTGGCATGGAAGTGACTTCCAGCTGGTTACAATGACTACATGCAGCTTTGACCTTGGGTTTTCTGACACTGCAGCCATTTTCTGTGTCGACTGTGCTTGTGGCTCCAGACGGTGAAGCTTCTTTCAAAAACTGATCTTACGGACAAACTGAAAAATGCCTTTAACTGGTGCTGCTATCAGCAGTATACCTCTTCACAGAACTACCACAGTGATTGTCCTTGTCCTGACTTCCAGCTAGAGCAGACATGTTGTGTACAGCTTTTTGAATCTCTTATGGTGCAGAAGAGGCTCTGATCTATTCCTCTAGCCACTGAAATGTCTAGAACATATATTTTTGGTTACATGGTGTGAATGCAAATTAGCTTTTCTAGAACAACTTGTGCAATTTCATTATAGATTTACAAGTATGCAAACAGTGTCCCCTTGTGATAATATTCAGACAATATTTTTCAAGTTATTCTTTCAGTTTCTTTTTTAAAATAAGACCAGTCATACATTTATTGGAATCATTTAAATTTATTTTGTCTTTTTTTCTTATTACATTAATTAATGTAAGACTCCCAGGATGGTTACATAGAAAAAAAATCTCCTTATTTTTTATCTATTACTTCCAAGCGAAGCATATTTAATTGTAATTTGGCACTGTAACGTGACCACACCCTGGTTATTTCCTGCCAAAATATTAGTAACGTTCAGAGTCCTTAAAGCTTATCTTGTACTTGGTCTTTGCATCATGAAACATTAAACCACACACTTACAGTACAACTTAAATTGATAGAATATGGTTAGAAGATATTATTTTATAGCTTCCATTTTAAGTGGAGAATCCTTCGCAAAGTGCTTTTTAATATAGATTTCTTCACTGTTTCCATACTTTGTGGGCATTGTTTGCAGTGACCACTGAAGGCCTGATACAGCTGGCTTGTTACTGCATTTTTTATAAAAGTGATTAACCTTTCTCCATCTGCACTGACATCAAATCACTAAACTCTAGTGAATCTGTAGGAAGATGTACTGTAGATTTCAACAGCAGCAGTATTCTAACAAATGTGTAGGATTTATAATACACATGCGAGTTTACATTTTTCATGTAGACTGTGTTAATGAGTCCCCTGAAGAGTCCCACGTGGCCCATAATTTATATTTCAGTTTGAGGCGAAGAGAGCTGGCAACATAAATTGCAACTGAGGTAGACTTCATTACTTGGCATCTCTCAGCAAAAAGAAGAATCATTTCATGAAAAATGATTTTGGCAGTGAAAGATAAATATGTAGAAAAACAAGCATGGAGTCTTTTATCTTTTTAAAATGACTTGATTATTTAAGACTCATGAAAGAGAATTAGAGATGCATGCAATCTTATATTAACAGTACTATGATAATACTTTGAACATTTTCATGGAAAAAATGTTTTTTTTTGCTTACATAAGGTAGTAAACAACTAGATTTTTTCTTTTTCTTTTTTAAGACTAACTCATAGGGATGTAAGTTTGTGAAAATATCTGCATCATTGCTACTGTCTCAATCTTAAATTCCAAGACTCTTCTACTTGTCCTGCATCTCTTTTCATTGTTACTGTAGCAAACTCTTGATCTCTTTCTGTCTTCTGATTTGTCCCACGTGTTTTCTTGCCCTTGGGAAGAGATTTCACAGCTTCTTTCAACTTCTACTGATCTGTTCTTGCAGTCTGTCAGGATTTTTCTTATCTTTACCCGCTTTTAATCATGTCAGTATTGTAAATATATAATAATAACATTGCGTTTGTGTATGGTAATGCTTTTCATTCAAAAGAATCCTAAAGCATTTTACACACCGATGAGGACCCATTTTATCCACCACTGAACTGCAGCCCCTGCTTGAAAGACTTGTGGTAGCTCCACCACACAACAGATCACATATAGAACAGAGACATTGCTTATCCGTCTATTGACTAACAGCTTTATCCAATATAGGGTCGTGGAGGAGCTGGACCCTATTGTGGACAGCAGTCCATCACAGGGCACGTACTCACACTCGGCACGTACTCCCAGAAAGCAGTTTACCTACCAAATTTGGGGAGAACATACAAACTCAATGCACATAACACCCCAGGAATTGGACTCAGAATTGCTAACCACTGTGCCATCACGATGCCCTAGACAGTGTTTATTACAATTTACATTAATGGGGACTTTAGGTTAGGCCACGTTGCACAAACCAAGAGTGGAATTTAGCTTGGGACACCAGTATAACACCCTTATTCCCTAACAATGCTATAGGTTCTTTGGTGATGAAGTAAGCTGTCAATTTTAACACCTCATTCAAAGAACAATATCTTTTATAGCAGAGAGTCACCAATCACTATACTGGAACACTGGTTCTGGTAAATTGGGCCCAGTGGGAAATGCATTGACTAATTGTCCACAGACACCACCTACAGTACATCTGCAGTATGGATTACGTCGGAGGACCAAGACCAGTCTTGCTTAGATTCTGAGATCTGATGAGATCAGACTTATAGGGTGGTGATGGCTTGTTTTATTATATTTAGGTATTTCTTACTTTCTATTAACTTGTCTCCTTCCATTTCATTTGGTGTTCAGTGTTTTCATATCATTTTCGCAATTGTCAGGTTTCTGTGCTATAGGTCAGTGCTGGTAATATAGATTCATAGAACACTTTCCTCTTGAGGCTGGTGGGCACGTCTCTCAATTCCATAAATTTCTCCAGATGCATGCTGTTCCATTTTTCTCTCTCCCTTTTGAATTTTTTTGAAAGGTCTCCATCTGTGCTGAATTGATGATTAAGATTGTTATGGACACAGATATATTTTTATGGAAGATTTGAGGAAGAAAATGTTTATTTTGCCATACAAAATTTGCATAATTTCCAAACAGTCTAAGGTGGTGTTTACACAAAGCAATATAAATATTTAAGTGTCTTGGATGTGCTACCCTTTCCTTCGTTATGCATATGATATACAGTATAGGTACAGACAGATTCATCATGCATCCTTTCAAGCTTGACTGCTTTCCAAGGAGAAAAGGAAGATCTGGAGAACTGGCATTGTGATGAGGTAATATAATCATCAGTTTACAGTTTTAAGAGGAATATGATATGTTTCCAGAGTTAGCAAGATGGAAAAAATTATGTCATCTTAATATATCTGGCTGACACTTTTATCCAGAGCAAATTGCATTTATAAACTTTAATAGATGTGGGCACTTTACTGAAAGGATCTCTATGAATACTTTACTCAAGGGCTCAACAGCAGTACATCTGGAATTTGCATATACAGTATATAGTTGAGAGACAAAACCTGAAGTACTGTTCCACATGGCTCCCTGTATTGTACTCTGTACAACCAGTAGCATCTTAAGACATGAAATCAAGTTTTTCTTAGCCTATTGGTCCATGTTTCCCATAATGACTTGGAACCTGGCCGTGTTAATGTCACTTTCCATCCTGTCTGCTCCCTCTTATTGTTGTTTTAAAAGTGTAACTTGTTATTCACATGCAAAGCATGTTATTTTTTATGATGCCTCCATACTAAACAGTGAAGGATATACAGCCTCTTCCTTAGGTACCTTGGAGCCTGTCTGGACCTTAGGGGAATCATTTATCATATCACCCTTAAGTAAAAATGTTGGGGCTGTGATTCAGACCTTTAGCCATTACTTGTTTACCATGGATAGTACATGGTTTCTTTAGCTGACTGATTTTATTATATCTTTTTTATTGCATAATTGAAATGTGTACCTTGTGCATTTCTTAAGAGGTATTTTAGAAGTTTTGTAGGTCGTGGTCTGCAATCACATTTAATTTGTTTTGCTTTTTGGACAAATATCCCTAAGATCTACGGCCAGCAGCCAAAGTGCTCTGCAGCTCACAACTGGCAACCCACTGAAGCTAAGCAGGTGTAAGCCTGGTCAGTACTTGGATGAAAGGCCTCCTGGGAAAACTAAAGTTGCTGCTGGAAGAGGTGTTAGTGGGGCCTGCAGAGGGCGCTCACCCTGCAGTTCATGTGGGTCCTAATGCCCCAGTATAGTGACGGGGGCACTGTACTTTAAAAAGGCACCATCCTTCAGATGAGATGTAAAACCGAGGTCCTGACTCTCTGTGGTCATTTGAAATCCCAGGGTGTTTCTCTAAAAAGTAAGGGTGTTACCCTGGTGTCCTGGCTACATTTCCCATTGACCTTTATCAATCATGGTGTCCTAATAATCTCCATCTATGAACTGGATAGCATTAGAGCCAGAATCAATAAGTAGTGCAGTGTGCTTTTTTTTAAACTGTTAAGTTTAGGCCAAAAGCTCAGTCCAAGCTACTGAATGGATATGCTATTAGATAGAAATGATATGGTATGAAATGAATACTAAAGCCTGAAGCATTAAATAGATAAAGCTTATTTAGTCAAGTTTAAATAATGCTTTTTCCAAGTGCTATTTTGGTGCTTGGAAATAAACACATTACAGAAGCTCAAATATATATTTTTTTTACAAATTGTTCATAGGAAATGTATTGGATAATGCTATACTGTGATATTAACATTATATCTAATTTATTATGAGATAAATATCTCTCCCCCCTTCCTCTCTCATGCACACACATGTGAAATGATATAGTCCAATTAACTTGCAATATGACTAGAATTCTGTCTGGAATACCCTCGAAATTCAAAATAAAATGCATGCTTTAATTCAAAATTAACAACAAATTTGTTTTCAGTAACATTAATGAGAAACATTAAGACTGTTTGCAATGGGCTCTTTTGTTTATAGTATTGTGTTTTAAAAAAAATAAAATTGTCTTAATTTTAAAATAAAACAGACATGATCTTGTGAGGGTCACAGGGACTGTAGAAAAAGACTGAGAAAGAAAACCTGGGCTATACTCATAATGTGAATTTGTTTTTATATTAACTGGGATTCAGAGAAATTAAACTCTTTACTCTCACATAGTTTATTGTGAAAAAGTTTGTGAATGCTTTGGAATCATCTGTATTCCTACATTAATTGCTCCTCAAGTGGGATCGTATCTTCATCTACCATAAGACATAATAGTATATTAACACAATCTGATTAAATAAATAATACAAAAACAATTGTGCTTTTTCTTGTCTATATTGAACATGTTTTTTAAACATTCACTGTCTATGCAGGAAAGGGTGTGTAAACATCTAGGATAATGACCTCTAATAAAGGGGGTAATTGGAGTCAGGAGTTCCAATCAATTAGATGACATTCAGGTGTGGGTTTGAGGTGCCCTGCCCAATAAAAACCCCACAAAGGTTGGTTACCAACAGAGTCTGGTCTTCACAGCACAGTTTTGTTGAAGTGAAATGTGCCCTGATCAAAAGAGGTTTCAGAGGACCTTGGAAGATGAGCTGTCAATGCTCATAAGGCTGGAAAGGTTTACAAAAGAATTCTGAAGCTTTTCCATCAAACTACAGTCATGCAGGTAATGTACAAAAGGAAGACATTCAATACCATTGTGAGTCTCCCTTGTTATGGTTGTCCAACAAAACTCACTGCAAGAGCAAGCTGTATAATGCTCATGATGAGTCCAGAACAAGAAAAACACTGAACAAGAGTGATGTGCATGGGATATGATCAATAATAATTGATTGTTTATCAATTATTATGACAGATGAAGTTCAGGTCACATTTTAGGCTCAGTTACTGCAGGAATACAGATAACCCTTTGGAGTTCACGAATTTTCACTACTGTACATATTTAGTTAATGCATCCTTTAAAATGAATTGTAAAATATGCTCTGACCATTGGCTTAGTATTTCCCACTTTTAGTATGGATTTGTTTGACAGTTTAACAATTTGCAGTCTTACCTAAAGTGCTCATTACTAATACTTCTTTCTTTCAATTTTACTTTTTTTGTTTATTCCTTACTACTCTTAAAAGTTAAAATCAAAAGAGGATAAAGCTTGCTTTTACAAAAATACACTTTAGCAAAAACAACTTTCACTGTGCAATGAGTATTACTTCACTTACAAACTTCTCCAACCTCGCTTCTCAAGCTGCCAGAGCCAGCCCAATTTTCATTAATTAATGGAACTGCAGTGGCATTCTGTTAATCTGGATCAAGAAGAATGGTGCCTTTAATTGTGTTCAATAGCAGTGAATTTGCATATTAACGTGCAGCTGTTTCTGCACCTGTGACAGGAAGATATATTTGGAAAGTGGGGAGCTGTTTTTTTATTTGTTTTTGATGAGAAAACATCATTTGTTTTCTAATCTATAGACAGGCTTCTGTAGGAGGAACCATAATGGGGCTTAATCGATAAATCCTTGTGTGACTTATCTCTAAAACTCTATACTATAAAGTTTCAAGCACATCCCTCTTTGAATTTGCAATGTTTATTGAACATTTGGAACTGTCGTACTGAAATGTGTACAAGTCACTATAGTGGAATTGTGCAGATTTCCTTAAACACTTCCGCTCCTCCTTGAAGAAATAACAACACTTTCTTTAAACAGCTGTGTTGGGTCTTGGAAGAATTAGAAATTGGCTGAGGTGACGTGCTGTAGCTGTGTTTGTGTCTGGATGTTATTGTGCTTAGTGTCATCTTAGATGCAGTGTTTATTGTGAGGGCTGTATGATCTAATTTTGCAAGTCCTAACATGCACATTTGTATTGAATTGCCAAGATCAAGGCAGGCTCTCCAAATAAAGCCAATCCTGGCTTTTCATGACTCTAAAGTACCAGCACATCCTTTCCTCTTCTGTGTGCTGGATTGAATGCCATGATTCAAATGAAACCCTGCTAAGCCTCTCCTATCTGGTAAAAACAATCAGTGCCCACTGTGGCCTCGTCCTCACACTGCACAGAAAATGTGTTTCTCTCCCAAGGCAGCATTTCACTGCTTATTAAAAAGTAGGAGCAGCAGTTGTCTTCTTTCAGCTTACTGATTTCTGCATTGAGGAGGTGCAGCTGAATTAGTTCTAGGTGGTTCTAAGGACAGGTATCCTGCCATGTGAACTGAACACCCAGAACAGGAGTCACCCCACTGCTACAGTACATACTGGAAAGTTCCAAATTAAACAACAAGAAGAGGACAAATTTATAGTAATGAGGTTCCTATTGTGTAATCTGGGAAAGGTTAGCATTATATTGATGTACATTTTTTTGTAGCATTGATTTAACAAAAGAAAGCTTTACAACTGGTATGGTATTCATGTTGTTATATAAAATCAATATAGAATATTTGCATATTGGCAGCACAGTGGCACAGTATTTCGCTTTTCTTCCTTGCAGCACTGGGGCTCTGGGTTCAGTTTCAGACCTGGGGTGCTATCTGTGTGGAGTTTGTATGTTCTCTAAGTGTTCACATGGGTTTCCTCTGGGTGTCCTAGTTTCCTCCTACAATTCAGAAACATACTGGTAGGTTAATTGGCTTCTGGGAAAATTAGCCCAGTGTGAGTGTGTGTTGGTGTCTGTGTGTGCCCTGTGATGGACTGGTGTCCTGTCCAGATTGTACCCTGCCTTGTACCTGATGTTTGCTGGATAGGATCCAGCTCTCCTGCTACCCTGTGCTAGTAGTTAGAAAATGGATGGATATTTGCATATTAAATATATTAGGAGAAATGTTTAAAGAAATCAAGAAATCTCTTAAAATATTAAACGCCAGCAGTTCAAACGGGGACCAATCAATAATTTATACATACCGTCCCCTTCAAATATAAATTAAGGAATGTTATATGTATAATGCACTAGTACAGGCTCAATTTAGAATATTGTGTACAATTTTGGTCACCATGTTATTGAAAAGATACTGTAGCTCTGGAATCAGTCCAAAGAAGAGCAAACAGATATATTCCTCAGCTTAAAGGAATGTCCTACACTGATGTACTGATGGAACTAGACCTTTTTAGTTTTGAACAAAGACCATAAGGGAACCTGATAGTAGTATTCAAATTCCTTAAAAGAATAGACAAAGTCTTAATCCTTTGTGAAATGAAAAAGGTGAAATGTCACCGGAGACACTTTTTTACCCCAAGGGTTGTGGGACTATGGTACAAGCTACACATGTTATTGAAGTGGATGTTTTGGCTTCTTTCAAGAAACATCTGGATCAGTTACAGTAGCTATTAACTACCAAAATGGTTAAATGGGCCAAATGACCTCCTTTCATTTGTAACCTTTCTTATCTTTAGTAATCCTGCAATCACAGTGAAGAAGACAGCCAAGGATAACCAATAGTATCACCACTCTCTGTACATGGTTTACAAACTTTTCAGAAGTAGAAAACAGTCAGTTTTAAAATGCAGGTACTACAGACTTTAACAGGCAGTGCATGCACACACTGTGCAAATGTATAACTTTTCTAGTAAAAGACACTGGACTGCTTTCACAGTTAGACAACATTCTTGTTAATATCTGTTTGTACTGTATATTATAAGGCAGCAGAGTTACCCCCTTGTAGCCTGATCTTGTCTGATCTCAGAAGTCGGGCCATGTCGGTAATGTTAAGGGTGAACCTTGTTAGTACTATGATGGGAGATTTCCAAGGACATCCAGCTGCTTCCAGAACTGGTTTTCATGTACCAGTTTGTGACGCTTGTACCTCTTGACCTGTATTAAGAAATCAACACCCCTGTATAGCGACTGAGAATACTGCATTGAAAGAGGGCACATCCTTTGGATAAGATGCTAAAACAAGATCTTTGGGCATTAAAGATCTCATGGCAATGTTTTTTGAAAGAGTAAGGGCATTGCTGTAGTATACCAACCTAAACTGTACTTTGAATTTAAGAAATTGGTCTTCTCTTCATTCAAATGGTGAAGCTCTCACTTCTCCACTTGATGTGTTGTGTGTTGGCAGCCCCACTACACAATGACTGACACAGTCTGCTCATTACTACATTGATGGATGAGTTGTTTTTTTCCTATTTGTAAGGCAATTTGGGGTCCTTTGGGAAGAAAGGTCCTGTGTACATTTTAATGAATTAATAAGAGAATACAGTTAATCTGTTCAGTAATATTGAGAGATTAGAATAAATATTTAGAATTGACTGACTTAAAGAGAAGAATATTCTTCTGCCCCCCAGCTTTTCTATACATTTGTAAAACATTGAAAGATAGAGTCTTTATGAAGACAAATTTAAAAAATTAGATTAAAGTCTATTTATCGTAAGTTTACTATGTATAAATACAATAAGCCTCATATTTGCAAGATTCACATCCAATATGAAAGATCTGAAAAACATAATACAACCCTGTTTGAATAATTGTTATGGACCCTGCTGTGTTTTTGTTAGTTTTAATAACTTTGTTTTAAGACTGACTTGGAGTGGCTGCTGCATTTTCTCACTCAATTCTTGAGATTTTAATCTCTTGTAATATGAGAGACCTTTCCCACGGGATAGATAAAATCCAGAAATGCAAGTACATTGTAGACATATTTCCTATTAAATTGTAATGCTGAAATAATTCTAAGCACAGCCCAATGTGAAGTGTGAAAATATATTTTTAAAATGTTTAGTGCTTTACAGTATGATTAGTTTGCCTGCCTGTGGTAAATAGCAGTTTATTATCTGCTTATGGTATAAATATCATTAAAAGGAAGTGTCTTGGGACAGTAATACTGTAATGCCAACTTTGTTTTATTTATATTGTACTGTATACAGGTACATCTACAGTAGGATAAGAAGATCACTTTATTTGCCATATACAATTTCTCACATTAGGAATTCGTCTCTTCCCATACCCCAGCTTGCTCTCCATGAGACACAGACACACCGACAGGGAGAGAAGCTTGGGGTCAGAGCGTAGGGTCAGCCATTGTACAGCGCCCCTGGAGCAGCTGGGGTTAAGGGATCAGGGGCCAAATGGAGTAGGATTCTTCTGCCAGCTGCGGGTTTTGAACCGGCAACCTTCCAGCCACAGGCTCAGATCCTTCCAGCCACAGAGCCACCACACCGCCCCAGTGTGCTACTAGAAGAACTTTAAGACTGCAATGAATGGTTCAGAACAGGTCTCGCTCAGACTAACTCTGAGAGGCACCAGACAGTTAGTTGAGCACCACCGCATGCTGGGGTGGGATTAGACATTCAGGGCACCTGGTGAAACTCGGACCCCTCTCATGGCACCTATAGGTCTGAGGTGCTGTCGGTGAAGAATGCTCCTCTCCTCTGAAGCTCCTGTATGAGGCTGAGTGGTTTGTGACGTGTTGAAATGGTGGATCTGGCAGTGCCTTCCAAAAGTATTCACCCCCTTCCAATAATGTCCTGTTTTACAGAATTTATGAAAAAAGGAGATGTATGCAAGAACCTATTTTTTAATCCAAACTTGAATGTTCATACTGAACACATTTGTGAGGAAAGAAGGTAAAATGTTGGCAAAAACTGCAAAGAAAAATCTGAATCTTTAATGTTTTTTGCTATGGATCAAATTAGTTCATGTGCACAAAATAACAAGTCATCCAAATAGTTGAAAGGCCTTTGTGTGCAACAATGCCAGATCGCGTATTTCCAGAATACACCTGCCTGTGTAAGAACAAGAAACTTTCAAAAGTGTAGAAAGGCACAGAACAGGAGAAGGGAATAAAAAATAAAAATGCTCAATACCCCTTTGAGTATGGTGGGCTTAAGTGGAGAAATAAGTGGAAGTTAGACACCAGACTATCAAGACACTGCCAATAGTGACATTAAAAGAGCTTGAGTTCAAAATTATCCCCGAGTACGTGATATCCTGATCACTCCACAAAAATAGCCTGTATGTAAAAAGAAGGTAGCCATCAGTTATAAACAGCCATCTCAAATGTTATATGGTATTACATGGCATTTAAGTCTGTAAGAATGAAAAAAAAATGGATCTTTCTGGCCTAAATGCAAAGCATTATATCCAATACCAACCCACCACAGTGGATCACCCAGTCGCTACTATCCATACTCTCAAGCATGATGGAGGTAACAGTATGCTATGGGGCTACTTCTCATCAGCCTTGGAAAAGTTATCAAGTGTGAAAGAAAAAGGGATGGAGCAAAGTCTAAGCAAATATTAGAGAAAAACTTGCTTCACTTTGAGAAGAAACTAAAAATTATATTTCATATGTGAAAAAATAAAATTTATTATATATTATACAAAGCTACCCCGGTGTGGATCAACAAGGGAAAGGTCAGTTTGTGAGTTGTCTAGACAGTTCTGATTTGAATCCAGTAAAAACCTATGGCAAGGTATGGGTAATCGTTGTCCAACAGAAATCCTCAACGGTTTAAGCAAGTTTGCAAAGAATGGGCGAAAATTTTATCACACCTGCGAGACATTAGAGACATATTGAAATAAACCTTGTAGCTGTAATTGCTGCCAAAGCTGTTTCTAACTGGTATTGATTTGGGGAGTTCAATACCTTATGCAAGCAAAATATTTTAGTTTATGATTTTTCTTTCCAATATATGCAGACATAGCATAACATATTTTACCCATAAAAGTGTTCAGTTTGCGCAATCAAGCTTTGATTAAAAATAGTCACAAAAGTGCATACTGTATATCACTATTAAATCAATGAAATGAGCCAGTATGGGAAGGGAGTGGATACTTGTTCAAGGCACTGTATTAGTCTATTAAATAATAATTTGATTGCTAATTGCTAATTAATCCAAGGATCTCATCCAGCTGTAGTTTTCAAAGAAACCAAATAAACACTAGCTTCAGCAACATGGATGGTCTATATTCTCCATGTGTGTGGCTGCCTGGCTTGTAGCTGTCCAATTAATCACAAAAATTCACAACTGACAACTCCAAACTGAATACTTTATGTATAAAATAGAACAAACATGTAAAAGTTCCCACTGAAAAAGAAGAAATACAGTATATTTCAACTGTTGAAGTAGTTCAGGTGGGTAGCTGTGTCAGCATGCGTAGGCTGCAAAGGAACAAGTAATAGGTTTATTCCATGCAGAGAAGAGAAGATGGGAAAACACAACATTTCGGCCGTGGAGCCTTCTTCAGGTGTGAGAAAGACAGGGCAGTAAGCAACGGTAATGTAGCATAGGAGAACAAAAGCTGGGAGAGGAGGAGCGAGAGGCGGGAGCAGGGGACAGACAGAGTGGCCAATCAGGTAGTGTGAAGTCAGGATAGGTGAAGAGAGGTGTGAAATGAAACCTACAGTGAATAGAGAGAATTTAGAAGAAAATGAGTCTGTCGTTGAGAGAGGGGGAAAGGTGTGATCCTAGCTGCAGGATAATTTTAGTTTAATTCCGTTTCTCTTCTGTTTCTAGACATCAACTTCTCCATTAACTACCCCCAACTCTACAAACCCACTGATTCACAACTATTTCCTGCATAGCTCATTTCACCCCAAACTCCTATGCTACATTATCTTTGTTAACTGCCCTGTCTTTTTCACCCCTGAAGAAGGCTCGATGGCCGAAACTTTGTGTTTTCTTTCTTCTCTTTTCAGCATGGAAAAAACCTATTACTTGTTCAGTTTCAACTGTTAGCTGTCTTCAGGTGTAAGAGTGTAAGGCGACAAGAATAAAAAGCACACCAAAGGGAGGAGTTGGTGTAAATGGGCACACAGGTGTGAATATCCACAGGAGGGGAACAAGCGAAGAGGTGTAAAAGTTGGAATCTGTAAATGAATGGAGGGGATTAAAAAAAAATTAGTCTCTCACAGACCCAAAGAAGGCCCAGCAACTGAAACCTTATTTTTCCTTTCTATCTTTTCATCATGGAATCAAACTTTACTTGTTCCTTGGAATCCAACACACTGATGTAGCTCTCGACTTGAACATATTTTATTTACTGTATAAAATGAGCTACTGTAATATGTTAGCCTGTTACAATCTATGAAGAAAAGAAAGGAAGTTATACAGTACATATATTACCTTTCCGCAGCAAAGTTAGTTCTTCAAAGGCTAGCTTCACTTCTCTTAAAGTAGGTTTAAAAAAAAACATCAAGACACTTTTTATATTATAATAGTTAGCATGGAAAGTTATATTTTGAAAAATATAGGGACACCTAGATCATCCAAAGACCATATACTGAGCAATAAAAGGTAATGTAGCAACTGCAGTAGCTGGTGATTCTAATATTATTTGAATAACTGGAAATTTATGAATATAGGAATGTGGTGATGTATACTTCACAATCTCAGGAGGATGGATGGAACTTGGGGAGGGATTTGCAGGTTTGCAGGTCCTCTACACTCCCGGTTTTTGTTCTCCTGTGCTATATAATCTCTGCTGACTCCCCTGTCTTTCTCACACCCGGAGAAGGCTCCACAGCCGAAACATTGTTTTCTTTCTTCTCCTTGATAGGCCAATGTCTTGCTTACTAATTGCAAGTGAACTGGAGGAGCAACTTTTTGGCTGTGTGTGTGTAGTCAACATATTTAGAAAAGTAGTACTAAATTTAGAGGAAAAAAAATATTTCTGCTAAGTTCTGGACAGGGTAAACTCATTGAGGGATAAAATGGGAATTCCCTGGACAATTTAAATTTCAATACAACAGCTTTCCTTTACATACTGTATATTTTGGGTGACATGAGTACCTTCTATGCCATTGTAACTAAATTACTATAAGTGACTAGATTAATTTTCATGTTCTCATTTACTGTAAAGCAGTCAATAGTATTTTTTTTATCTTGTATTTGTTAAGGGATAGCAGTTGTGTGCTCTGTTTCTTCTTGTGCCCTATCCTTCTAATATGGAGTCTGGCTTATCTCACCCCTCACCAGGATATACTGTACAGGTTACTGATAAAGGCAGCTTACTCCCATTAACTACTTAATTCCATCCTTAAAAAATACATTTTCATATTTGTAGTAGTTACTACATAAAAGCAGTGATATATTTTTTTAATAATGTTATTCTCTGGAAGAGTAATTCTGTAGATTTGGGATCTGTGTCCACCAATGTCAATACCAAACTTTTTCCACGGTCCTCTCTGAGGAGACCCACAACTTGCTGTTTTGTAGGGGCTGGGCGGGCTCAGATTTACAGTATCCAAGTTTTCAGAGTGTTACAGGGGCCTGAGAGAGGATGCAGTGTTATCAGAGCTCTTGCACTGTGGGCTTTCAAGTTACAACAAGTGAAGAACAAACTAACATGACAATAGAACTACTATTGCCTTATTGCTGCAGGGACCTGGGTTTGATTCCAGACTTGTGTACTTTTCTGTGGGGAGAATGAACACTTTCTCTCTGCATGGGTTGTTTCTGGGTACTATGGTTTCCTTTCACTTACCAAAGTCACACAGAGTACAGTATGTCACTTTAAATGAACGTGTATATAAAAAGACCCGGCAGACGTTACTTTCAGCAGTCAGTCCCTCCCATGCTTGAACAAGGTTCAATGAAGAAAGTTATTTAAAAATGGCATAAAAAGAATAAGGGTTGATCTGATTTTTAACAATGCTACAGTATATAATAGCCTTTTCAAGACCTTACAAATCTGATGGACAGAATCAGTACAAGGCAACAGAATTTGCACCATTATAAGCTGCAAAAAAGTCTATATAAAAATCTCTAAAAGGGGAACAATACATTATACAAAAAGAAGAACAAATCTATTTGAGTTCTTCAGTGAGTATTTACTAGAATGAAAAGTCTTTGGTAGATGGTGTAGTTCTATATACTGTAAGACCAACCATTGGACCAAGACTTCAGGGAAAATAGGGAAATTTCAACATTTCTGAAAGAATGCAAGTCCCACTCTTCAGACCAATGTTAAGACCTGACTGAAGGACTTACCGACTATGTTGTGCCTAGCAAGCAAAATAAAAAACAGGGTCTCATTCAGTCACAACAGAAGCTCAAAGTTGATTCAGGAAAGATTTTGGAAGTCTGGAGGTTTGCTAAATATTACTGTTCCTGCTTTAAAGGAATCATGGATGTCGCATACAGGGTTAGTTTTCCAGATAAGCAGAATGCTATTCGTCGTAAACTTCCTGGCAATCAGCTTCCAGAGGTTTTCAGTGAAAAACACAATATTCAGGAAAGATAATTGTGTAGACCTCATAAGGAGAAAGGAACAAGTAATAAATATACAAATGGGAAGCCACATACTATATAAGCAATTGCATTTTCTTTTGTCAGTTGTGTAAAAGGTTAGGCCTACTTTACAGAGCAAATAATTCAAATTTTTATTTTGGCACCTCTGAAAAGCTGAAATGTTTTATCAAGCAGAAGATTATACCACTGAGCTGATTGTTATTCACTCAACATTTCACTTAGCAACAGAACATTAAAACAGGCACCTAGGGCTGAGGTTTACATTTATACAACAGATCTGATTTCTTTTTTAAGCTGGAGATACCCTTGTGGCACTTGTTTTTTTCTGAATATGCCTTTAACAATAGGTTGGAAGAAAATATCAATGCAGATGAATTTCTTTACTGTTATAAATAGTACTACAAATTTTCCTGGCTCCCATCTACTGCCAAATTTGTATTCCTTATGTTGACACATTGACAGCAAATATGGTCTCTGTATCTTAGAATTACCTTGTTATATGTTTAAATGAAAATAAAACTTTAATATTATGGGGCTACTAGATATTTCAAAAGATAATGAAATAATGTAATTGTTTTTCTGTTCTATAACCACCTAATTTTAAACAGTTGTTTAAAAGTGAGAATGCCAGCTGTCATGCACCCCTGACCCGACCACCTGCCAGAGACTGCAGTTTCTTTTACAGTAGAGTTAGCATCAATTGGACAGGCTGTGCATTTCAAACTGATGTCTCTCTGTAAACCTGGCCCACTCTGTCAAGGTGCAGGAATATTTTTCTCTGAGACCTCCCAGAGACAACCCTAAGTACAGTAATACCAACCATACCCTGGGGGTGCTGTGTCAATTGTGTGCTGGCACCTCGGCAATTCCAGTTACAGTCCATTAGTGACATAACCCAAGTGTGAACCAGTCCACAGAGGTGTACCATTACACCACTGGGATCAGGTTTATATATAAGTGAGCAGTGCAGTGGCTTGTGAATGTTATTTGAAGCTGCCCAGAGTTTTTTCTTTTCATGTAGTGGTGACTTCTTTGGCTTACTGGGTGTCTGTGTCTGGCTTTGGGGTCTCAGTGTCAAAGAAAACGGGTGGATTGGCGATGTAGTCTTCTGGTCAAGTAGACTGTATGGTGAAGTGAGATAACAAGAGTTAGGATGAGATTGCTGGTTGGTTCATTTAAAGCTATATATTTTTATGTTAAAGGCATAAAATGAAAATGGGGTAATGCCTTGAAGGACAATTGGTCTTTGACGCGTTTATGTACATATGTTCATAGCTATGTACTATGAATAAAGAATCAAAGTAAATACTGCTTTGAATGAAGAACCCATTAAATAATTAAAGTGGTGCATTTGTAGGTAAAACTAGCTTAGAGGACGAGAATTGCATCTGTTTAAACAACGTGACGTAAATGTCGCTTTTATTTTCTGGGTATTTCAGCACAAATATGCTTTAATATTTTACAATAATACCATGTTTTGTGTTCCATCACTGCATTATAGGCGAGCGTAAGTATTGGGACAAATAAACTTATAGTAAATTAAAGTAATATAAAACTAGTATTTTGTTGCAAATCCTTCTTGTTGACATTTTCAGTTGATGTATGTTTTTTTTTGGGGGGGGAGGAGGGGTTGCCTACTTCAGTTTCTTTTTCAGCAAGTGATTGATTATATGCAATCAAGTGATATGCTTGATTGGATTTAAATCAGGAGATTGACTTGGATAGTCGAAGACTTTCCATGTTTTTCCTCTGATGAATGCCTTGGTTATGTTGGCAGTGTGTTTTGGGTCATTGTCTAACTTCATGATGAAGTGCTGGCCAATGTGTCTGGAAGCATTTTCTAGTACATAGGCTTCTAAAGTCATTCTGCCCATCCACCATGATTCACAGATTAAGAGGTACAGTATGCTCTGGATTGTCTGCAATTCATTCTTTTCTCCCTACTTTTACTTTGGTAAATGGTTAGCTTTGTCTCATCTGTTCCAGAACTCTACTCACTCATCTCTACTTTTTTGCAAATTCTGATCTCGCCCTTTGAGCACCTTACTGTGTAGCTTTTATATTTCTGTTGTCTAAATCTTCTGCTAACAGTAGATTGTGATACCTTTCCCCCTGCACTGTACAGGTTGTTGGTGATTTCAGTGAAAGTTGTTTTAGAAATATTTTCAGTGCTGTGAATAAAAACTCATATTGACTACAGGTGTTTTACTTGACTGACCTGGTTGTTGCAGATTGCTTATTACACTATTGGTTTGTTTTTTTCTTCCAAATTGTTGATTTGCTGTTCTAAGTTTTTGCTTTGGTTCTAACTCGATTATTCTTTCTTTCAGTATCCAAATCACTTGTGTTTCTTTCATAGACAGTTCTCTAGTCTCCATGTTAGTTTAGGCCTGCTGACTACAAAGGCAAAATCCAACACTACATATTTACTGATCTTTCATGCACAATCAATGCAACAGGAAACACTTGACCAATGAGAAACACTGGAAGCCAATTATTCCAATACATATGCTTACCTGGAATGGGGGGATTGAACACAAAAAGTGCTATTATGCTAAAACAGAACAGCATATAAGCACAGAAAAAAAGGTAACAATCTGTAGTTGTATCTCATTCATTTTATAATATCTGGATATGTTGAATAAACAGTAAATATAGTTATTTATATGACTTTACTCTTCCAATAATTATGGAGGACACTGTATGTACTTTGTACAATTTGTATTGTTTTTAATACAAAATTTCCTTTCATCCAACTATATGTTGACACTTACCTCAGAAGCATAATTTTTGTCCAGGTCTCTGATTTTATCCTCTGCTCAGAAAAGGTATTCTTGTGTCTTCCAAGTTGGCACTTAATTAAGGAGCAGTTCTTTAGCAGCCATACCACCCTGCAACTCATAACCGACATCCCACTGAAGCTAAGCAGGTGTGAGCCTGGTCAGTACCTGGATGAGAGACCTCCTAGGAAAAACTAAGGTTGGTGCTGGAAAAGGTGTTAGTGGGGTCAGCAGGGGGCACTTACCCTGTGGTCTGGTGGGTCCTAATGCCACAGTATAGTGACGGGGACACTACATACTGTAAAACTGTGCTATTCTTCAGATGAGACATAAAACCGACATTAAAAATCCCAGGGCATTTCTTGAAAAGAGTATGAGTTTTACCCTGGCGTCCTGGCCAAATTTCCTATTGGCCTTTACCAATCATGGCCTCCTAATAATCCCCCATCTCTGAATTGGCTTCATCACTATGCTCTCCCCTCTCACTATGATAGCTGAAGTGTGGTGAGTGTACTGTGCGTACTTTGGCTACCATTACATCATCCAGGTGGATGCTGGAGTTTCCAGAAAAAAGACAGATAAGTGTAAACAATTATTATTATTTACTTGTTATGTAATTGTCATTGTGGTAGTTACAGAAAAGCTAATTGTTGCATGGATGGATAAGCGTGTGCAGTGAAGAAGACAAATTCCAAATAAAGAGCTACCAAATTAAAATGGAGAAATATTTTTTATTCTTATGTAACAGGGAATGAATGTACTGTATATAATTAAAACAAAGCAATACAGGAGCACCATATTGAATCTCTGCTGAAGAGTCATGGGTTGGACTGTATAGGCTGTAAGCATCCACAGCAGTATGTCTCAACCAGGTTTATTCAAGATCAGCAATGGTAGTATTTAATGCTTTCTTATGTAACCAACATCTAATTTGTGTCTGAGACCAGAAACATGGGACTGTATACAGTCTTGGACATGCTTATAAGCATGCAATAAAATGTGTACTGCTTACTGACAGGTGAAAATGTATCATTGTCCTCTGAATTGGACAAGGATAATCATTGCATAGGTACAGTTATTAGTTTGACTGAAAGAACTGACTCTTGCTAAACGTTCAGTGGGTGTGGCTTCAATGCACATTTGAATTACTTGGAAAAGCACTGTAAAAAGAGCAACTCATGCCAGTTTTGTTTGAGGCTTCTCTTTCATGTCCAGCCATTTTCTCACTGCTTCATCCAATTCAGGACAGTGGAGGAACTGTCCTGAATTGGATTGCCGGGTTTATCTCAGCAAGCAACCGGCACAAGCCAGGATGCACACTGGACAGGAAACCAGTCCATTGAACGGCAGACAGACACACTCACAGCAGGTCCAGTTTTTCAAGAAACCAATTAACCTAACAGTATGCTTTTGGACGGTGGGAGGAAACTGGAAACACCCAGAGGAAACCCATACAAACATGAGGAGAATATACAAACTCAACACGGATAGCATCCCAGCTCAAGAATTGAACCGAGGGCCCCAGCAATGTGAGGCAGCAATGCTAACTAATGCACCTCTGTGCTGCCCCTGAAAACTTTTTTGCCTAATTGACTTAGTAGTACTTTTTTCTGCAGAATCATTTTTGCAACATTGTTAAACTGCTTTTGTCGTTTTCTGTTTAAAGGGGAACTGCAGTCCCAATTTCTCAGACTGCTTATTAAATCTCAGAAACAAAATAAATTGATTGATGGTATTGTAAAAGTTTAGAATTAATCACAAAATTATGAAAGTTCTGGATAGTTGCCATGTTGTCTCAAACCCCTGGTCTTGCCAAGGGACTTTACAATGTAAAGCAGCCCTTCCTGCTCACTAGTCTCTGTAATGGCTATTGTAATGTACGAATAAATACAGTTTGTGCACTGACATTTCACCATAGAAATGTTCCAAGGTGAACTGCATACAGCGTTCACAAGTACAGTAAGTTGCAAAACTGGCTTGAAGTCAAGATAAATATTTATTTTGAATTAAAAGAAATGTACAGTATATTACTTATTTTGCTTACGTTTGTTTACGATATAATAAGGCTGCTTTACGTTGCCAGAAGTTTTGTTGCCTTGTTCTGAATCGCAGAATATGGCGCTATGCATACCTAGAAATTGTCAATTTTGTGATGTGAATTGGAGGTTTTGAACATTATGATGTACATTTTACTTTCAGTGTGGTTTGAAATGAACTTGTCAATGCTGATTCTTTCTAACCCCAAAATATAAAAATAGCATTACAGTTCCCCTTTAATGATAAAGCCATATCTGTGTTATAAATTAGCCTCATTTAAAATTCCTCATATTATGTCTGAGCTTCCTTGTGAGTTTTGTTGCTTACTTCTGATGTCATGAGAGGGCTGAGGGTTAACTGAATTCACTCCCTTTACTCAAAGGAAAACTCATCTCCAGCATAGAATTAGAAGGTAGAATGGTCACAAGATTTATTCTTTCTTCAGAGGTGCAAAAACTCCAAGCATAGTGTCCTTCACAAATATAAATCAAAGATTAACAAGGACGAATGCTCTTCAGTCACAGATCACATTCTCAACAGGGAGATTTCTTTTCTCAAACGACTTATTTTATTAGATGCAGTTCCCCCATCATACAGATGCAATTATCATTGTAATAGCAAAATTAATCCTTCCCAATTCAGTCTTTTCAGTCTTTGTACAATACCCATTTTCCAATAGCAAATTCATATATAAACAGTATAAAGTACAGTGTCCTACAGAATTATTCATCCCCTTCCAATAATGTTCCATTTTACTGAATTACAAATATATACTATAATTTTTTAAAGACAATCTGAAAACATTTAAGACAAAAGAGCCCTTAAATGTAAACAGAAACTGCAATTTTCGCTCATTGGTGTTCATGATTGAATCTTTACTTGAATTTTATTAACTTATGAATAAATACACTCTGTAACATCCCTCAATCACATGACCCACTACTATTAAACTCAATGGCTTTTCAACTAATTTTGTGGCTTGTCAAAGTAATTTTGTTAAACTAATTTATGTCAAAGGGGTTGCTTTACAATCTACATATTGTTTTTTGCCTTTGCTGTTTTTGCTGACATTTAACTTCTTTCACCCATTAAAGTGTTTATTTGTATACTTATTTTGTGATTTAACAAAATAGACATTGTGGGATGGAGGTGGACATTGTTCAAAGGCACTGTAAAATAAATGTGAGAATGCAACTTCTTGCTCAGTTTTATCTACCACAAACTCAATCGCGACACACTATTAGAAAACAGGCAAAGTAATTCCCTATTTCATACTGAAAAGTCAATAGGCTGGCAAATCTGGTGAGAGGTCAACTTCTCTGTCCTGAGGTTTCTCTGCTGTGATAATGACTTGAAATAATATTCTCTCTTAGCCTACTTTAATTAGGTTGGCTTCTGAAGCCAGTTTCTAGGATAGTTACAAGGAGCAATATTATCCATTTTCTGTTTGTTCCAGTACAGCATCATTGGGGAGCTGGAGTCTATCCTGGCAAGCAAAGGAAAAGGGCTGGGTACACCTTGGATGGGACCCCAGTGCATTATAGCACACACACGCATTCACACCTAGGGACAATTTTCCCAGAAGCCTATTAACCCATCAGTATGTTTTTGGACTGTATGAGGAAACACCCAGAGGAAACCCGCTCAAACACAGCAAGAACATACAGACTGAGTGCAGATGGCACCCCAGGTCCAGAATTGAACCCAGAGCCCTAGGCTGTTAGGCAAAAATGTTAACCACTGCACCACTGTGATGCCCAGTGCCATGCCATATGCAATAAGTATTAATTATAAAGAATGGCCTTAAAGCTTATTTATTTTCTCATTTTAGATCTTATATCTCCATATTAGTCCTACGTTTGCCATGTTTCAGAAAAAGCTCCTAGTGTTACAAAATTTAGAATATTTACAAGATACAGTATATGAACAGTATGCTGCCTATAGCAACTAGTAAATTGTGCTTATAATTTTATGTGAAACCTTACAAGCTCAGGTAAGCTAACGTAAATTGCTTATAATTTACCTCATAATTATACATTTATATAATTTACTTATTAGAAATATAGCCTTTTACACCTTCTATACATATTATATTGTTCTGTTTTTACTACTGTTTCTATCAAAATTATTCAAGGTGGAAACCAACATTCAGGAGGGCTATGGTGTTACACAGAAATGCCAATGAATTTGTAGCATGCTAATTTCCCTCTACTCTGTACTTAATAGGAAATTGGAGCATTTCCAGAATCGCTGTTTTTGACAGCATACTGTACATAATTTGGAAAGCAAGACAGTATTTCACCCTTAAACTAATGGAAAGAGGCAGTGTTCTGATTTAATTTTACACGTTAATGTTTTTCTTCCCTTCAAAATACCTCCACATGTAAAAAAAAAGTGACTTTTTTTAACACGGCACATCCACCACAGAGGATTTAATGAATTAGTTCAGTTTAAAGACAAGATCTCTGCCCTTGTTTCAAGATATTTACAATAGAAAGTAAACATAGTAAATGTGAGAGATAATGTTTGGTGAATAAATTCTGGAAAGGAATGTCAGGGCTTTCCTCAGTCTGCTTTAGTTTCACTTTGTTTTTAAACATAAAACTATTTAATCACCTTTATCTATCTACCTTTATCTATAGTGAAACAACTAAGATAAACCATTTATACTGTATGCACTAAAACCCAGATCAAATCAACGTTTCCATCCATTACCAATTCAATTCAGAGGAATCCTACTCTGCTGGGGTGGAGCGGTGGCACTGTGGCTAAGGCTCTGTGCCAGTGGCTGGAAGGTTGCTGGTTCAAATTCTGTGGCTGGCAGAGGAATCCTACTCCGTTGGGCTTCTGAGCAAGGCTCTTAACCCCAGCTGCTCTAGGGGCACCATATACTGTAAATGGCTGACCCTGTGCTCTGACCAAGTTTCTCTCTCTCCCTATCTGTGTGCCTTTGTGTCTCATGGAGAGTAAGCTGGAGTATGCAAAAAGAAAAATTCCTAATGCAAGAAATTGTACATGGCTAAAAAATAAATCTTATCTTATCTACATTAAGATAAGAGAGGTAGATGAGAGAAGTAAAACTTAGAAACATTATATTTAAAATGTTTGCAAATAAGTGTAGAGTATTCAGACTCTTTACTTTTAGGAACCAACTGATCTGAGAATTTCTTGAAAGACCGTATTTTTTTTGCCCATTAACAACATAGTTGGAAAGTTTGATCTAGGCTCCCACCAGCCTTTGTGTAAAATGGATGTCCTGTTCCCAGTTCTTAATCTTGGTGGTAGCTTTCGCCTTGTTATATTTTCATATATTATGTAGACCTTTACATTTGTTTTGCTGGAACATTCCTTCTTGGTTATTGTGCGGTTAGGCATTTGTAACAGTAACAATGCCTTTGAATAACAAATCTAAATTGTTGAAATTGTTCATTTTATTTGAAGTATATAATGTTGAAAAATGTTGGTTAGAAAATATTGTATGCACTATTTAATGATAACAGCACAATGAAAGCATGTTCACTTTTATTAACCTACTGTATGCAGCTCTATGAATACAAGGTATAAAATATTTAATCCCTAAAGCTGGCCATTGAGTGGTTGAAATTATTCATTTTATTCCCCTAGTGAGAAGCATGCTAATAAAAAAGCCCAAGGGTTGTTAGTTGTTACTTTTTAAAAAATATATACTGTAGAATTTCAACTGTACTGGCAACATAACTTGAGTAATTCCTCTGTGTTTTGGAATTGAAGTGCTTTTCTGATTGAACTGGTTCTGAAGGTATTAGAAAAATAGTCATAAAACTGACTGCACAAAAGGAGATATACTTGAATTATTAATGATCGATCTGAATTATTCACTTCACTGAATTTTCTCCATCTTTCTTTTACTGACTAATAACTACCTAATACAACTGATTACATATTATACAGATGGTGCCTCAGAGGTATGTTCTAACGAATGAAGCCTGCTTTTTTTAAACTACAAGTAATAAGGCCATAACCAATTCAGGAAAGTGATGATATAATGACTGACCATATGAAATATTTTCTACCATAGATTCTCACTTTCTTGACTCTTAAATGACTTTTGTCGATGAGTGAGAATGTGCAGCCATTTCCTATGAATGAAAATGCATCATATCAACATTAGTGCATCAGTACATCAAAGCCACTATGTTAACCCAGATTTCTGAAACTGAATAACCACAGTTAAACAGTTACAGAAAAATCACGTTTTTAAGCTCTCTGGTGAAGAAAACAGCCAAAAAAATAATAACAAACAAAAACATACAAACATTAGCAAAATCCTATATCCTATTTTTAAAAAAATATCAAAGTCTGGTGCATGCTCTATATACTGCAGTAAGGTGACTAAGTAGATCCCATGCTTTGCTTTAAAAATGTTTTAAGGTAATGTTTTTTCAAGGCATATGAAAAAACAAATGATGTCATAGGTGATATGAAATCGTTATTAATAAATGGATAGATATAGTTTCATCTTCTGAGTATAACAACACCAGCACTACAGTTAACTGTAATTATATTATCTGGAAAAAGGACAAATGTTCTGGGTAGATTTACTTAGCTTTGTTTTGTGATTACTTATTTCAGCCTTTATTAAATTTAGTTGTGATAATCAAATGAGTTTAACAAATAAACCATTTTGTTAAATATTAAAACATGGTTTTTCACACAGAAGAAAATATATACAGTATAATGGTTTGCAAAGTCATAACAAGAAGAAAATGTCAAGAGACTAAGAAAGCTTTCCAATCTGTAAAAAATGACTTCTCTGCCTCATTTATAACCAGGGCTCCCTTGTGATTGTTTCAGGAATACATCCAAAGATTATGCATGAACTTGCCTGAGCACAGATTTTTGAATTTCGCTGTTCCTGCTGCTAAGACAAATAATTAAAAAGCCTTAGCTCAAATTGGTTTTTGGATAGTTGACAATATAAAAGAGCCCATTGGCTTGAGAGGAGAATGGTGGATCTCTTACTCTATATATCACGTTAGGTGTTAAGACTGGTGTTTCCAGAATTGTTTAAGTGCTAATTAGTGTGGTCAGTGCAGTTTTTTGTAGAAGTACTGTAGGTTCTGTAGTTAAGTGTTTATTTAGAATGCATCTTTGTGGAACTGAAATGAGCTGAAAACCTGTGATATATTAGTTATTGTGCATTCATTCTTTGCAGCCTCATGAATTTTCTTGCAAATTTTTAAAATTAAATTTAATTAAATTGATTTAATTGTTTAATTGTGACTCTTTTATTGCTTTTTGAAGTGGGTTAGTGGAAGACAGGTATAGAGCAGGGAGCTGAATTCTTTGCAGGAATAAAATCTTGATTGCCTTTTCTGCATTTTTCATACATGAACAAAACTACCCTATGATTGTCTGAGGTTTTGATTTTATTCTTTGCAGTTTTTGCTGACATTTAACTTCTGTTACCCATGTAGGGGTTCAGTTTGTGCATTCATGTTTTGAAACTGGAAGCTTTTGGAAGTCAAAAATATTCACATCTACAGTACAGTATATATAATTTTGCAATTCAACAAAGTGGAACATTGTTAGAAAGGGGTGAATACATTTGCAAGGCACTGTATATTTGTGAGCAAAACATTTCTGAATTTCTCTCTCAGAATACAAAATGCACTTATCATTGATATTTTCGTGCCTTTTTACTATTTACAACACACTTTATAGGTTTTTCTTTTTCTTTGTCAGTAGAGATGAATAATCTTTATTTTTCATCCTCCCCTACTAAAGCCTGTAATATTTCAATTAATGACTTCCAGATCCTTTCCTTCAATTCCACATTAGAAGAGCCTGATAGCCTTTCAACAATTACTTCGATACATATGTAGAGTTTACAATGATTTGGCTACTGAGTAAAAGTACTGCACTTGACTTTGAGATACATTTTAATAAGTACACCTGATAATACATTGGTGCCACAGACTGATTTCTTCCACATCCACATCAGAGTGTACTAAAGTAGTGCTCTTTCAGCCATTTCCTTATAACTAATAGCTTCAGTGGCTGCATTGATTAGTTGATTAGAATTGTGACAAATCCATTAAATATCCTCTGTCATGAACCTGTTTTTTTTCATATAGTGCCCTTTGTGGCAATGCATTTCATATCATTGTACTCTCTTGATCTTTATTGTATCAGCAACCACTGTGACGTTGCTTTTGCCCACAGGCTTGCAGTGATATCAGCAAGAGATTAAATGCTCTTCTAATTGGTGTTGCCTCTCCTCTCAAGCACAGTGAAGCATGCCATGTCTTGGATGACCCTGAAGGTGGGCATGTCAGAGGAGCGCATCTACAAAACCTGCTTAAAAAAAGCTTAGGCTTCGACAGTTTTCTTCATTAGATCAAAAGTGTCATAAAAAGCTATTAGTGCATTTTTTGTTAAAATGAAGAATTCCCTTAGAAAATTTCCTTGAGCTATTGACAAATGGCATTTTTGTTTTGTTTTGATCCCAATATCCTTTTACAAAGCAATGTGTTTTAATGTGATCTATTAGTCCTGTCAGAGTGTCTCCATGAATTATAGTAACTAATTTTCTGTATGAATCCCCTGGCATTTACACTGCTTGGAAATGGGAAAGTTTGCTCCCATCTCCATTAAGGACAGTCACTTTATTCCTGATCTTATCGCCGTCTTGGAATCAGGACACCCCTCAAACACACCGCTGCACACAACCCACAGTGTCTCTTCACATTAATTCACACTGACCATTCAGTGCATTTCTGTGGAAAACAGTCTTTTCAGATTTTCTTTCCATCTCGGGGATTCCTGTGGCTTTTCCCAAAGTAATACTTTGTCCGAGGCTCTCTGTATTATGCTGCTTGTTATAATGCACACAAATCCTCCAGCAATAAACTATTTCTTTCAGCTCTACAGCAGGACCACCTGCTTATTTATTTTGAGACTGAGGGAAAAAAAGGTTTGCTGTTGTTCATATTCTGAAATGAGAGATGATTTGGCTTCAAAGGGCTGGAGTAAAACCACGCTGTAATCTTACCGTAATCATGTGTTTTGTGCTATTTTGTCAAATGTATTGTATTTTCAAAATGCACTGAATGGACATTGATGGAAATCAAATCCCTTTATCTATCAGTGATGCAGGCTCACACCATAAGGATACAACATGAATTTTCTCCCCACTGTGCACTTTGCAGTGTGCCTTGTCCTTTTGCTGATCATATAATCCATTAAAAGTTTAAATGCCTATCATATAGAAAAAGTTATATTTGCACATAATCTGTATCTTTTTTTTTAAGTACCACGACTTGATTAATAATGTTGTTGAATATTTTTAAGGATATATAGATATAAAAATAATTTTGTTTGAACAGAGAGAGCTACTGTACCACATCAGAGGTCTGTAACTGTACTCACTCAGTGACTGGCAGGCACAAGGTGAGGTTATGCTACAGTACAGTCTAAAAACACTTGAAATTAGTTCCCCCAAAACATATGCATTTCCTTTGTTTATAAATCATTCTAATTTTCCACTACATGCAATATTTTGTCTAAGTGATACTGAACAAACCACTTCGAAAAATTGACCAACCGTTTCCTCTTCAACCTCCCAAGGATGAGAGAGCATAAGTCTAGGAAATATTAAAAGCATGTGGGGTCTTTTCATTACATTGTAATAAGGTAAATAGCATATTTTCCCCAATTAATAATATTGTAGACACCAGAGGGGCCTTGGTTCTTCTTAAAAATTCCTATAAATGTCTAAGAAAATTAGGTTAATTGTTTTAATTATTCATTTTGAACAAAAATCAGAAGACATTGAACCCTCCAGGAACTGAATAGGAGACGTCTGGTGAAGGCCTTTCTTATTTTCTGTTAGGTGTTTAAATTAGAAATGCTAGCTGACTAATTTCTAATTTCTATTAGATGCAATCAACACCAATCAAGCTATTTTTTCTTGTCGGCAGAACTCCCAAGGTCAGAGGCTTTAATATAATTGTTCTTGCTTTTGAAGCCTTATTTTTGTCTCATTACCATTAGTACAGCTCTTTTTCTCCCTGTCCTGAGAACAAACAGCCCGTTTCTCCACTACCATTGCTTAACAATTGTTTGAAAGAGTGCACTTAAACTAGGGTGTGCATATCATACTTAAAACAGGCAATTAAAAGATACTGTATACACAAATTGCACACTTTACATTGTTAAAGAATGATTTTTTTTTGTGATGTAATTATATGATCTCTGACTAATTCTCTCTGAATGGTCATTGAAGTGTGTTGTTTTGGATAATAGATCACTGATTGTACAGTATTTTACAAGTGGAATAATGAATTGTTCTTCTATTAAACATGTTAGGTTTTAGTTTGAAGTGTTGTAAAGTTCTGAAGAAAGCATACAGTGCCAACTGTAATTAGTATTGCCTTAATGAATGAATAATCTTAAAGATATTCTTACACGAGAAAATAATCCAAATAATTTTGCAATGTATATTTTGTTTCTTAGGAAACAATAAATAAACTGTAAAATGTAGGATATGATCAACTGATGTGAAAACAGAAGAAAACAGAAGTCAATTCCAGGGAAATAAGGTTAACCATTTTCTTAAGCTTGTAGATGCCTTGTACAGAATTTGGAATAAAGTTGAAAAATTAAGCTTATCATTGTTTCCATCAGCCTCTAATTCTAGGAGACTAGCAATAACTGTGGATATCCAGTTTTAAAAGGAAGATTTGTAGTGATTTCAAACAATATTGGCTGAGTGAATAAAAAGGCAATAATGCTAATACTATCAACCTAATGAGAGAAAACCTTTCTATATTTAATTTAATTGTGAATGAGTTTTCATCAGTTCCTCTGGGCCAGAGCGTGTTTTACAGTTTTCAATTAACATTTGAAAAACAGGTAATTTGACTGGTAATCCAAATCAGACCAATAAGTAGTTCATTTAAACCAATTAGTGTTAGAAATGGAATAAAAACTACAGGAGCCTAAAGGTGGTGTCTCTGAATTAAATGACCTGTCAGGGAGAAATTGCTTGGATCTGAAATTATTGGTTAATGGGAGTCCAGGACAAAGAAGGAGCCATCTGGTGTTGTGCTAATGGTGAATGACTGTGATCTACCTGATTTTCAGTTAAAAAACACAAGTCTTATATCCTTGATCTCCAGCCTTGCTCCTGGTATACCACAGTCCTTGATGATGTAGAGGTGTTCTTCATTGGTGTCTATTATGACTTTGCTAATCTTGACTAAATCAGTTACTTGTTTTAGTTTAGCAAAATATCTTGTAATTGTACATTACAAGCACTGTAGAGTTCTTGATCCATTCTATTATCATCTAGTAACAATACACTAGAATAATGGGTTTTTCTGTTGGTGTAAATTATAGAAAAAAGTGCAGGTATTTTTTTTACTCCCACTATTAAAATGATCTGTTGTTTTCTGTTTATGACTTAATGTTTGAGTGTTTAACAATGTGAATGACAAATGAGATGCATTGTATGCAAAATCAAATTAGTCTTTTTTTGCCTTGTAATAAGGTATTAGAGATCATCAGCTTTTCCAATTACCTTGTTGCAATAAAAATAGTCTGTACTGTTTCTTTTCTGTATTTTAGTAATTACTCATGCACCTCTTAACCTTAATGCAGTTTATAATCAACAACAATGATGGTCATTCATGCAAAGCTAATGCTAATGCACTCTTCACTCCACATAAATATTAGATGCTTTGTGTGTGAATTTTAACCATATGAATTAGTCTGCACTTCATTCGTAATTGTATGATCAAAACACATTCTACTTGCTTGCAGTGAGTAAACTAAACAGTAAATATTCCTTCTATGCTCTTCATATATTGATGTAAAGGCATGCATTATTAATCACTGGTTGTCTACCGCCAATTTGTTTCTTTATTAAAATCAAATCATTATATCAACAATTTGAACGTGAAACGTTTAAGATTTTTTTTCATTTGGGTATTAGCACCTTAGAGGTTCAGGGTTTTTATCCAGTCGTTTGAAGAATCCTTGGAAGTGAGCTTGAATAACACGGCTGTTCAGCTTGTTCCTGGCTCCCACAACGCTTTCTGTGAAGAAGTGTATCCTGATTTCAGGCTTAAATGCGTTTATTCTTTGTATGTGTCCCTGGGTCTTTATTTCACTGTTGATCTTGAAGTACTTCATGGTGTTAACAGTGTCTTTGTGGTTTAAAAATATTAGATTTGAATTTAACTTGTTAATGTTATTTTGCATCTACAAAGCCCTGTTGCTGTTTTAACATCAGTACATGAGAAAGGCACACTTGCATTGTTTCTCATATAAATGGGGTTATAGTAGAATAATCCTGATGTACTGTATACTATAAAGTATTGATTAATGCCTACATATAAAATTGTATTGTATAGCCTTTTTTCAGATTCAATGAATGTGAAGCAATACATTTTAACACTGTGGTCAAAGTGTGTAAATGTACACACTTTTGGACAGTAATTTCCACAAGCAAGCACAAAGGCAGCTATCTCCTCTTACAACATGAGTAAGGGTAAATGCCTTTAATAGCAACAGAGTTGAAAGTGCAATTTGCTGTGTAGTCTTAATCAGGCAGTGTGAACTTCAGATTATCTAACTTCTCTGCTGGATATGGCACCCTTGCTGTTTTAAAGCATTTCAGAAATTTTAAGTACGTACTAAGTTAAAAGTTTGGTATTTAATAGTAAAACGGAGTCTCGTACAAACTCTTTGAGTGAGCTATGAATTTAAATTCCAGCCTGACATTCTTAATTGTAAATTCTTAAAGTTCAAAACATTGTGCAAAACATTTACTGTACTTAACACATTAATCTGTTGTGTAAGCCTATAACAGGATTATATTGTGTAATAAAAATATTTATGACCTGGGAAGTGTGTACTCCTCAAAACTTTATATTCAGTAGTGCCCATGTGAAAATATCCCTTCTATTACAACAGACAGACTTTTGGACTGAGACTTATTTGAACATTTGTACTGTAATCCTGCACAGTTTTCCTTCATGACTGGATCTGGGAACCACAAATCTAGATTGCATAGGAGTAATAGTGAAGGACCTGGGTAAGATTCAAGATGCACAGTTTGAAGACAGTTGGAGATTTAAAGTAATTTTGGAAGAATTGTCATCTTTTTGTACTTTTTTCTTTCAAAATGTATCCATTGCTTTTACTGTAAAATGTATTATACTCTAGATAGTGATATGTTGCTTTATCATAAGTTAAATCATAGATTATAGACATTTGGATAGGATCGGATAGGAAAACTAATTGTGATATAAACCATCAACCTACAGTAGGATTAGAATGACCATTGTTGGTGAGACCAGAAAATAATAATCACAGAGGAGAGGGCTAAATAGTTATGCAATTCAATATGTTTAGCAGTTTGTGCTTGACATTTAATCATATTTGTACAAGTGTTCAATTTCAGCTTTAAATTTTGATTAATAATGGTTTAAAATGTGTATATCATTTGTAATTCAACAGAATGTGACATCATTAAAAGGGGAGTGAACACTTTTGTAAAGACTGCATACTATAATTTGTTTCTATTTACAGTTTTTGAAATTCAGTACTGCAAGTTGGTCTTTTTATGCTTTGCCTTTAGCCTAACTATAACGTTGACTCATCATCCTTGTCAATTTAGGCTCTTCAGTTCAGTTCTTTCAAATTGTCTTTATTTTAAACACACATTAGTATATAAAAAATGTTCTGTAGACACCATGATATTTTAATGTGCACTCATATCAGTAACCTAAGAAGGTCGGGCATCATTACTTTGCTTTTGAAAGTTTTCTTTATTTTCCTGTATTACGTCCAAAAATGAAAATAAAAGAATGTAAACGGCTTTCCCCAGTTCATCGGACCAAAACCTGATTTTTTCAATTCTCCACAAGAATTCTTCAACCTCCATGAACTCCAAAGTTCCAAAGTAACTGCTGACATGGTTCCTCAGTATGGCTGCCCATAACACACAATGGTCATATTATAAGTAGCTGAGGAATAAATCTAAAAAGGAGATGAGACAACAAATTTCTTTGATCCTCTCTGAGCTCAACCTTTTTATTTATTATGTTAAACAGTTTTTTTGTTATATTCAGAGAGGTATATGACATTGTTCTCAAAAAATGTTTTTTAGAATGTGGGATAAAGTGGGCCAAAAATCCTTGCCATTAATTTGTTTGAGCTTATAACCATGGCACCTGATAAACCACTCCTACATAGCACATAGAAACAGAATATCAGGATGTAAAATAAGATAGAATAGTTTTTTGTATAAAAATAAAACTTAATTTATTAGTATTCTTTTCTTTTTAACATTCATTTCTCTTGTCTTGGTTTGAAAGTCCACCAATCTAAACCTGGCACAGTACCATGGTGTATTAGGTTTAGCTATCACATTGAGAGACATCTCCACCTTAGGCATTAACCTCTCAAAGGATTGGAACATAAAATTTATATATGATAGGTAAGAACAATAAAAGAAAGGATCTTATGAATGAAATTGTTAGTATTGTAAGTAATTATAATTATTAGGGTTATATGTAAAAATTCTTAAACATACAGTATTTGAGTCAGTTTGGGTAACTCGTCACACCAAGATGAGTTCAGACAGCTGGGAAAACTCACCTCAAAGATTATTCAAGCGTGTTGTCTGGCACTATTTTTGTATCTTCAAACTGACAACTTCCCAGGCAGTAAAAAAGTGATATCATAACAGGAAAGGGAGAGATGCCGAATGCATGCCTTAAAGTCTTTAATGGAATCCACCTAAAAACTCATGGGACCAAAAAATGTTGTGCTGTGTAAAAGGTGTAAACTGAAAGATGACTTTTTTGTTTCAAAAGCGATGCCCTCGGTTGACTGATAAAATTTATCATTGCCTTCCTCTCCTTTTGGATTATCTGTGGTTCAGTGACATCAACCAAAATGCAATGTGAACCATCTTTTGTATGGTGCAAGTGACAGTCAGCTGCGAGTGGCATCTCAGTGCATTTCAAGCAATCCTCAGCATCAACGTGGTTCAAATTAGTGGAGTGGCAATAGGGAGAGGGTGCATGGGGGATTGATCTTAAAAGATTGTGAGTAACTGAAAGAAGAATCTGATATGCATTCACTGGCCAAAACATTAGGCACTCCACCCAATTCCATGACGGTCTCTGCAAGCAGCAAGGGGACATGGCTCATACAGTGTCCTCCAAAAGTGTTGCGACAGCAAAGTGAAACCTGCTACTTATGCTTTGCAGTCAAGTAATTTGTATTTGTGCCAATGACATTAATATGAATGAGAAGTACAATTTTGGATATTTCCATGCGTACATTTGAACATATTAGCATAGAAAACAGTTTGTGTTCAATCCAGTGAACTCAAGTGACATTACATATTGGGACAAATTCCCTTTAAGTGAATTTCGGAGTGTACAGTACGTCGTGTCAGTGTGTATAAAATTCAGTATTTGGTTGCATATCCCTTTGAGGCAATAACTGCATGCAGTCTGCATCCCACTGAGCTTAACAAAATCTTTTGTGTAATCATTTTAGAAGCTTTGTTGCAGCACTGAATGCCAGTTCTTGCCAATTCATGGAGTTTACATGTATCAGTTAGATCTTCAGCATGTATTTGTTGTCTCAATACTTCAGGAGTATATGGTATTAAGCAAGGATCTGAAGCATTCACAAGTCTGTGACCCCATCAAATTATTTGATCCCCTTCAGTTGTGGGAGAATGAAACAAGCTGCCCAGCCATGTTATTGAAACTGATACCACAGTTTCTTTCAAGAAACTGTTGAATGAGATCCTTAGATGAATTAGCTAATGAAAATCAAATGAGCTAGAGGAGCCAAATGAACCCCCTTTCTTTAACTGTTCTTAGGCTTGATTAACCTATAGTGTGTGAGATTTAGCTGTATATTCAATAGTTTCACCCTGTATTCAACTGGATTGAGATCCTTAGGTCATTCTCACTGGGGAGGTGGTGAAAAATTGCCCTGTGCTGCTAAAGAGAGAATGTATTCTTTTGACAAATATACATAATATTTTGGCCTGTCAGTATAAATTAGTTGTTTGTATGTATTAATTAAAGAATCATTACAAAGCACATAATCATGTAGCAATGGACTGAAATGTTAAGTCAGTTTATTAAAATAGTTTTACGTGAGTTACACAGGCTTATTTTATTTTCAAAACAGTTTCAGCTTTTTGAAATGGTTGCAGCTCCTCTCCACTGTCTGGCCAGTGATCAGTGCATGTTGCCAATGGATACAGTGTGAATAGCAGTGTATGCTGACAGCCTGTTGTGATGTCTTGTAAATGCAAATCTCTTGCTGCAGATATTTATTTTTTGGAGTAGTATTGATGTCATTTCACATGAATTTACCATCAAATTCCAGATGTTTTCTTTGGGTTGAAATTTGCTACTCACAATGCCATTATTTACTAAACCTATTTGACTGGATTCTTTCTCCTCCTTTTGCTTTCAATTTCAGGTTTGTCTAATGGAAAATTAATGGTGAACGCATATCTTTATCATCCAATTCAGTTCTCTCTGCAACTTTCCCAGTGAATATTCCCTTTCTCTATACACCCTCTTAGAAGCCCATGCACCTACAATTCCCAGCTTTCTTCTTACAGTGCTCTCTGTCTGACTTTTGGTTGGTCTCTTCGGAGTATTTGTGCTGTCTCCCTCTCTATTCAGTTTCTTGCATTACTCACACCTGATGCTATTCAGCATTGAGCCAAACAGAGAAGCTACTTTGATGGTAGCTGTGTGCATGCTGTTGTACTTCTCTCAAAAACCTTGCAGCAGATTCATGTTTCAGTGTGCACCAAAAGATGAGCCATACTTAGATGACAATACTTGCAGAAATACCTGGATGCTTCATTGTACTTTGGACAGTGCAGAAACATTAACAATCCTAACGACAAGTGTCATTACATGATCAAAGCTGTTTACTTTGGCACAAACGTGTTGGTGAATAATACCATTATAGTTCAAGGAACTATGGAAGTCTGGGTTTGTTTTGCAATTTGAAGCCTGATTATGAAACCTAATAGCCATTTTGTCATGATTGGCACTTCTTTTCAACACAATAGTTTTTACCACATTATAGATATCAATACGTTTGATTGATTTCAGAGACAACAATGTCAAAGTTTTCTATTCCATGAAGTCTTCAACCACCATTTGAGCAAAAACTGTCACCTGGGCAATATCACTTGAGTCCATGGATTCATCACTCTGAAATGAGAAGAATCTCAAGTACCCATATCATGCTCCAACTGCTTCTTTACATTGGCAGAAGCTGTTCATTGCATGGTTTTTGTTCCCAGTTGCAATGGCTGAAATAAGACATACAGTATGGTGTGGGGACAGTTTTTGAAATTCTTGAATGAAGATTCATCCATCAGTTATTGTATAACACAAGTCGCTCTGCTCTGGCCCTCTGCATTCCTTGTTGCTTGCAGGCTCAAAGTGGACACTGAACCATTGACTAGACAACCTGCTGCTCCAAAGAACCAGGTCTTCCATGGCAGCAAATTCTACACCATTTAGGTTTGAAAGGCTGAGGATATTTATGCAATGTGTCCTGTTACAGTTGCGCCATTCACAATTTCAAAGTCTGTAAATGACCTGTTTCCTGTCAAATAATAACCAACTTTCAAAGACGCTTCATTTGTAGCATGTCTTTTCTTAATTAGTTTGGTGAACAAGAAGTACTGAATATGAAATGCAATTTTAAGGTTTTACATTTTCAATGGTTCATTGGTTTGGTTTTTTTTCCACATTCATTCTCTGCCATTTCTTCTCACTGGTGAATTACTATACCTAAAGAAATCAGAACCGGTCCTTCCCCAACCACTTCTGGTGCATGTTTGAGTCATCCTTAGGCAGCCCTGTGAATTAACTCTTAACCAAGTACATAACCAGGTTTACAGCTGATAGCAGACTACTTGTCCCATTTAGCTTGTTTGAATGTTAATAGCTAGTTGGATCCAAGAGTCTCACCGAGATTCTCACTGAGATTCTTGAAAAAAGACAGAATATCAGCTTTGACATCAAAGGCTGAGTAGTTTGTTCTAGACTCCCATAACCCATTGGGTAAAAAAAAAAATCACTTCTTCTTTTAATTTATACTGTACCTTTAGGTTTGTGTTTTACTGTTAATTCAAGAGAAGCCCATAGGTGATATAGCTGATGTTTTTTGTGAAATACTAAAAAAAAGTAAAAAATGATATTTGTAGTAAAAGAATTATTATTATATATAGTTCTTACATTTCTCTGTTAAAGTAATACTTGGCATCTTAGGATATGTAATTTCTTTCCTTACAGTAATGTAATTTGAATGTCCTCTAAAATTACATTTACTGTACAATTAAAACTCCTGTGACTGTACATCTTCAGGTTGTATTGGGATGGACGTCTCTCTGTAGACAAATGTTAAGGGCAAAAGGATTTTCACTTTCTGCAGAGCTAAAACCTGTTGTGATCGCGCAGTTCGCATTTTACTAAAAGCTTAGGCTTTATTCTCTCTCTACTGGAGATTAAAACCTATTACAAATAAAAGCAATTACTTGAAGGAACTTCAGCATTCATTTTCTATGTCTGCTGGATATTCTGACACGGTGCTGCAATTATTCTATTTCTTCCCGGTACAGTTTAATGCTGTCAGTAAATGGTCTCTCATTAGCACCCTGTGGGATGGGGGACAAAAGGATGAGCCGCGGTAATCCTCCTCAGAGAAAGACCAAATTGAAATGCTGGGCTCCTTTTGGCAAGCCGCTGCTGCATCACCTCAGCTGAGCAGGCGGACTGGAATAATGAACCTGGCAGACCAGATGGGAATTGTGCAATACTACATTCAGTAAACATCTCTTGTTTAAAGGTTGGCTGTTGGTGTTTAATCTTTCCCTCGTTTTTCTTCTGTGGTTGCCGATTACTGCCTAAAAGTTAGGCTTTTTGCCGAATTCATATCGGTGAGCCTGTATGTGGAAATTCTGTAATGGCAAAGGCAGCTCTTACACAGTGGCCAGCATGGACCGCTTGTCATTAAAATTCGCTTTGTAGAGCGTGTATTAGGTAAAAATAAAACTTACTGTAAGCAGATTGTTAAAAGTTCATATGTTTAATCATGCTTGAAGGTGTTGCCACTTCTTTTTTTTATTTGTTTAAGCTTTAGCATAGGAAAGAGCCCCCTCTATGGGAAGTACAGACTTTATGGATTGGGTCTCAAAGAGGAATACTGTACATCTAATCGTTCTAATTAAATGATGTTCAGTATCTATCCAGAACCCCTGCTACTCTAATATTCTTGATTTCATGAAAAAAAAGAATTGAATGTTTCAAAATATGTAGGGATCACATAGTAAACAATAGTCAGATATGCCCCACTAGAAGGCAGTGCTGCAGTGGTTTCTTTGGTTATGTTGTCAAATAAATAAATGGAAAAAAATGGTATTATGAAATTTAGACTTTCTTGCCTTTTAAAGATCCAGCAATTTATTATTTTTCCTGCTGCTCTAGCTGTTTAGAAGTAGTAAGTAGCCTCATGTTTAGCTTTATGTTGGAAAATTGTCCATCATATGGAACTCATTGGAAAGTTTATTGGAAGCTTAACTGTGAACTTCTGGAGAACAATATAACAGAACAAAAAGCTGTTCAGTGGAGTGTTCCCTGTACAAATACACTAAATATATCTCAGGGTCAAAGTGGCAAAATATATGTGGTCTTGATTTAACCAAGTGAAATCATTAATAATTAAAAATAACATTTGAAATAAGCAATCTTTTCATTCTTATACAGTATGAGGAAGTGAATGGATGAGCCATTTTTGTATGTATTTCAATAAAGAGCAGTTTGTGTAAAGTACTGTATGAAGGTTTTGTGGCAGGGGCAGTTTCATGACCTTGGAAACAACCGGTAACTGATTCATTTGTTGGTGTAAGTGCTCAAAAACAGTAAATATGGCAACTAAATAAGGAATAATAGAAGGGTTTAAATGTGCTGATTCTAAGTGTAATGCTTATAGCAGCGCTTTAATAAAAGAGGGTATTAAAAGCAAAGTTTTGAGCTTGATTAAATATAGCTGAAAGCAGAAGAGAGGTGTCCCTTAAACAGGCTGCAGAGGCTTAGTAATGAATCTGTTTGTTTGTTTTTTTTAAATAGAAGATGATCCTTTTCTGATAATTTCAATGCCTTTGGAATTTTCTTGACAGTTACAGGTGGTTTTTAAATAGCAGTTGGTGTGGACTGATTGCCTAGACTTTATTTTGCTTCCTATAGAGACTAATGGGATTATCCAGCATGACCTTATTAACTGTAGAACATCTCAATATTTTTTCCACTTGATTTCTCCAGTTGCACACACTGAAAAAAATAAGATCTCAAATATACTGTAAGCAGAGCTCAGAGTTCAGATTTCACTTAACTGCTCCTTGTGGGATTGTGTTTTGGTGGAACCTTTCTTTAAAAATTATATTTGTAATTGTTTAATCAACTGTGATTCAATGAAATTTCCATATTATATTTTTAATTTTTGGTGTGAAGAGAGCACCATGTAAAATGGCGAACTGATGGTGCACAGGCCTAATTGGAAATATCCAGTAATCTGGGGTATATTGGGGTGTTGTGATTCACACTTCCATTTAATCAGTTAGTGTTGCATTTAGCTGGTTACTTTTGCTTGCTCTTCCTAATTAGAAATTTGTGTGCATTTGAATGAACATTGAAGAACAGATGTGATTGGAAGGAAAGCCAAAATTTCACTATCTAAAGCCTAGAAACCTTAGTATGAGAGCATGTCACTTGAGCTGTAAATCAACTCTTGTGCCCTTTAAGGAAATTGCCACATGTTCAGACGGGCAAACATAGGTGTCCATGGTGAGTCATGTATGTGTCTCTGGTTGTTAAAACTGTCAAAATTTGAAGATGTTTTCATTAAATAGGATATTCTGCTAGTATTACTGACAGTCCCATGTAGCGAATGATATGCTAAAAATAATAAATAAAAAGGACCCACAACAAAAATTGGTAACAATAACAGACACCTGATGTTTTCTGGATAAGCATATTGTTCAAGGACCAAATGAGATTTGGCTGCAGAAGCAATAATGTCAGGCTTGGCATCTCATTGTCCATGAAAAAATAAAGAATGAAACACTTGCTTTCTGATCTGTCATATCCCTCTGATACTCAATAGGGTGTCTTGTGAAGTGTCTTGTAAGTGAAATCGCTGAAAGAATGCCGCCTTGTCAATTGGAAAATTGGAATACGGGTTGCAGAACACAACAAGAAATGTAAAATTGCTTAGTGTTACCCCTTATATGCGGTGTCAGTTTTATGCACTCTGATAGGATGTTCACAATATGTTTTACCTTTTAACTCATTCACCTACTACAGAGTGGATTCTTCTGATGTGGTATGTTAAAAAAAACCTGTGGTCAGGCTATCCAGCTATTATCTCTTCATGGTTGAGTTTGGTTAAAGGCAGTCCAGTCCTCCTGTACATTTGTTGATAGAGTATAAAGGAACATACAGTAATCCCATTTTTGAACGGCCATTGGCCTCAAAACCTTCTTCTCTTTCCATCTTTCTTTCAGCATCCTCAGTAAATATTTATCTATTTATCTATTTCTCTTCAATCAGCAAACATTTTTTTGTCTTGGAGAGTGATTTAGTGGGCTTTCTGGTCAGGAAAACAAAACACATTTCAAAATCATGATGATATGCAGAAATCTGATGTAAACATTTAATAAAAAACATGGATTTTCAAAATGCAGTGTCATCGCCAAAAGATCATTTATTTTGGTTAAAGGAAGTAGAGAAATGTATTTTCATTAGTTAATCATTCCTGTAGTTGAGTGGTGATTCTGTTCTTTTACTGCAGTATAAATAAGGTACTTGCTTTAGGTACAGCAAAAAATAAAGCATGTGGCAAATGAAGAATTTTTAACGACTGAAGAAGATTCCTTCTTTTTTGGAAAGGAGAACAAAAAATGAAAAGTATGCAGGGTGGTTCTTATTGAGCTAGATAGATCATAACTAGTATGCCATTCTTTGAGAACAGTTCTAGTACGTAACTGTGAAATAAGGAAATCCTTAATGTCTTAAAGTGCTGCAGCGTAGAAATGGTGTGTCATTCTAGCACTGAATTGGCAGTTGGTTACTAGTTTGGCTCTGATTATCTGGCAGCTACTGAAAGGGGTCCTCCAGTCCTTAAGTCATTTGGGTAATCCAAATTCCAGTCCTCGGAGGCTGCAGAGCACTTGCTTTTTCATTCTGGGCCTAGCTCTCCAACTTATTAACATAACATTCAACTACTGTAGTATGCTTAATTTCTGCTGCTTTACAGCTGTTGAAAGGATACAGTTTATTCAAAGGTTTACACTATAAAGGTAAAGTGGTTTTAAATGTCTTGTTAATAACATAATATAACCAACATGTTCCTGAGCTCATCCAGAGGATCCTATATGCCCCTCCGCTACTTTGGATGTCAATGAATGTGTATTTAATTGATGTTGATGATTTTGAATGTGTATTTCTTACTTTCTCCCTTTTTGCAGCACTATGGTGAAACAAGAGTCTGAAGATGCTGGAGTTGGGCACTTGTTCAGTCAGCGCTCACACGCTTTCAGACCACAATGCCCTGGGAGTTCCACAGCTGGGCAGCACCCCCCACCGCTACATGCTGCCACCGCCAGAGGCAGAGAGCTGGCACAAGCATCGGCTGGGCTTGACCCAAGGCTCACGGTCCTGCTCCCTGCTGGAGCCTGAGAGCCTCTCGGACAGCCTCCTGTCCCGCACCGCCAGCTTCGACGCCCTGTACGAGCTGCGCGCCCGCGAGGCCGACACTAGCTTCCCCTTTGATGGAGGAGTTTCCTTTGAGGTGCCCACGCTGGGCCTGGACCCTGCGATGCCCGTCAGCCCCCACCTCATCAAGCGCCGCCGTGGGGGTCTCATTGAGCAGAAGGACATCATCAAAGCCCATGAGGCTCACAAGATGCAGAGTACCCCTCAGGCCAAGCGCAAGGAGTGGGAGTAAGTACAATCAATTAATCCACCAAGTCAATTACAGGACTGGCTTTCACATGATGATTTGAAGCACCAGTTTTCTTTGAAAGATAATGGGGTTCTGTCTTACTGTGAATAGGATGTTTGAGGATGCCCATTACTGTTTCCACCTCTGCAAATATCTATAGAAAGGCAGATGTAAAAGTGCAGTGATGTAAGGGTTTTAATTAACTGTAATAATTATTAATTGTAACAGCAAATTGTGAGTGCTCTTACGTGGGTATCAATCACTTGATAGTTTACAGTCTCTGACATGGATTCTAAATATACACTGGTTGTCATAATTTATTAATACAACACCAAAACATGAATAACAAAACAACAAACAGAAAATATTTGAGAAAGAGCTGCTGTGATATAAAAAAGTTGATCACTCGGGGATTTCAAAGATCAGAGATAATAACTTCAATGTTAAAATACATTGTCTATGACGTGTTATGGTTGACCTCATAAGTTTCCTCAATCTAATATAGTTAAAGCACATTCATAGTCTCATATACAAGTAAAATTAGTCTTTATTTCTGTGAACTAACTATCAAACATGTTTGGATTCAGCTCTTGAGATCAAGGTTGCATTGGTCAAATGTCCTTGGCGAGTTTAAACTTCCCACTGGAAAGACAGAGTTGGGCTGGGTTGGTCTGTGATCCAGCTGGTACAGTAGATGCTTGCTCTGTGCTGGGAGTGTCACAGTATAGAGAGAAGAGAGAAAGCTTTGCCCAGCATAGCTGTGGAGCACTCAGCTGGGAAGTTAGCCAAAGTCAGCACGAAGCCTTAAAACCGTTGGGCACATTCAACCGCTTGGGTCTGGCCGCAGGTGAGATAGGTGGGAGAAGCATCCTGTTTATAGTGTTTTGCTGAAAATACTTGAATATTCAAGGTATTTGTATTGACAAAAAGAGACCACCTCTTCAATTACATTGAATAATAAGGCTTTTTATTTTTTTTTATTTATTTACTTATTTTTTTCACTTATTTAGAATATCGTGGGCAAAAAGATTTGTGGGTTCTTGCAGTCATGTGGTTGGTAAAGTCAGATTCTAAGTTCAGTTGTAGAGAGAAGATGAGCTAGTGAGTTAATTAGTGAAAATTAGTTGGGTGCTAGATATAACATTACAGTTGATGAGCAGTTAGGATGTTTGGGGTATAATCCTGGTACTAACCCTGTAGATCCCCATTGAAGGATCATCAGTTGGCTAATGGACAGTAAGCTCTCGCCCTTTACCCTAGTAGAAGGTGAATACTGTAGGTGACTGGATCCAGTCTACACCATATATCAAGATGTACAGCTTTGTGATGTCCTGGTCTTTGTTTCAGACCTGAAAGATCTTTCTTTTCAAGTGGACCTCTTCATTTCTCTGGTTTTACACAGTGACTCAAGCTCTTTGTTCAAGGCAAGAGAAAGATTATTATACATCTTTAATAATACTTACTGTAATTCTAAGTGCAATAATGTGCCGTGCTGCTACAAATATTACCCCTGGTCTGAAAATGTCACTTATAAATTAGTAATAACTGTCACGTTAGAAATTAGTATGGTGTGTGGGGGGTATTGTATGTTGCCTAACTTCACTGCATCAAGAAAAGACTTTATTTTTGTATTTAATACTGTAAGTAAGAAACTGAGGGAAAGGACAGAACTGGATCGCATGGCAGCTTGTTATGACCCTCAGGGATTATAATACTTTTTGGTGCTAATTAAAAAGAGATAATGAAAATGTACTGCTTTATCTCTCACAGCTTATTCTACTGAACATCAGCCACATGTAGAGATTTGTGAAGATACACAATGAGATGTAATTCAGAAGATATACCAAATAAAATTGAAAGTTTTCTTGTTTGTTATTTGGACCTTTAAGTTCAAGTATGGCCGTATCATCTTGTGTTATTTTAAAACACTTGTGACCATTTTAAGACATTTGCAAGCACAAATTCAATACCATCTGTATTCTGATATTTGGTATCTTTTTACATTTGTTTTTTATATCATTCTTAAGAAGAAGAGGAATGTGCTGATATCATTAAGCCAGTCAATCAGAGCTCAGGGAGTGTGGGAGAAGGCCTACGAATCACCAGTTATAAAGCGATCCTCTGCAGTCCCTCAATTAGAACCCCCTCGCTTGTCAGGGGTGGTAATGTTTTTATGAATGAATGGAGAAATTTACTACTGTTTCCATGAGATAATTCATGCCAAAGAAATGTGGATAGGGAACTAAGATCTCCTCCAGTGTCTAATGTTGGCACTGCTCTTTCTAGGGATGATGCTTTTTCTACACAGCAGTGTCATTGTTTCCAATTTTACTTCCAATTTTAAAAGAAGCAAAATTTCTTTATGACTCATTATTCACCTTTAGGGTTCATTTATATGCAGCACAGATGCTCCAGACATGCTTTCCACGGGGGTGTAAAATATGATAGAGCTTATAGAACCAGTAATAGCAGTCAACTGAAAATGTACAGTATACTTTGAACATGTATGCAATATACAGTACATACTTTCAAACATACATATATCCTTCTATTAAGTGTGTGGAAATTATGGATATGGCTTTAGCCAGCATCAGAAAAAGTCAGTCACATTATTATACTGAATATATATATATATTTAAATGCAGCCATATGAAACAGCAATTTCAAAATGAAAGAATATACATGCTATTAATTGGTATGGTTCTGGGTTAGAGAGAATGATAGTACATTGTGAAGATGAGGGTGTAAGAGGGAGAAGGGGTAGCTTCCTAGGAGTGTAGTAGGTACTACAGTAGGTACAAGGCAGAGGGGTGAATTGATGAGCAAGTACTGGTAGGTGGCAAGACTGTGCAGTCTTGGCATTTTCTGAGAGAGAATCAGGGGAAAGCCAAGCCAAGGAGCATCAGAGAGCACAATAAGTAAAGACAAGATACTGAATGCAAGCCTGGTGGGACAGAGAGCTGAGGAGAGAGCAGGTGGGTAAAACGGGCATTACAGTGCGTTTATCAACTTGGATATCAGGCAGAAACAACTTGACATGACATGCTCAGCATTTCTGTCCAAAATATGGGGTGGACATGTAGAGCAGTAGACAAGCCTCTGGACACCCTGATCAGAGGGTTGCAGGCTCGAATTCCAGGTGGGAAAACTGCTATTGTGCCATTGAGCAAAGTAACCTTACCCAGAATGCTCCACAGTTCCCAGATTTGTAAATTTTTGCCAAAATGTCATGCAAACGTAAACGTAGCCCCTATAAGCTGCCTTCAATGAATGCATAAGCCATATAAATTGGTAGTCATATAAATTATAATCAATATAAATTGTGACAGCTACATGGGTTGGGCATTATAGTGATTGATCTTTTGATAGGCAGGTCCTAACATTGTATTGGAATGGGTGCTTGTCTAAAATTGATTAAGAGTACTGTAATTTGTTCTTGGTTGTAGTTTCAAACTACTTTCTGCCCCTAAATCTGTCTTCAGTAGGGTACATCCACATACAGTAACAAAAAACTGATAAAAATATCAGAGACTTTTGATTTTTTTAAATGCTTCATTTATTTCTTTGACTTAACAATGGTTAAACAATTTCAAACAACAAGCACTAAATAATTGCTTTGAACTTCTGATGACAGTATGTTGCTTTTCAGTATCTCCTATGTCCTTTTACTCTCATTTGAATGCATCCATTTCCCTGCTTTTCAATATGTGTGGGCTGAAGTTCCCCAGAACACTGAAATATTTTTATTATTATTTTTCTTGTGGTAGCATCATAGTGCTAATAAAGCATATATAAAAGAAGTTTTAGGGGGTGTGTTATTGCCTTTTTCATTCAGCATGAGTTTGGAATTACATGAAAGGTTAAAAAATGAAGAGGAATTTGCCTTTCAATTTATTTTTTTTCTTCAGTTGTTGGAAATTCATATATGCATACATTGGACAATTAGAAGAAAAACAGAACTGCTATAGTTATTATTTTCTCCACATTTGTACATCTGTTGATTTAATGCTTATGGTGAGAAAAAATGCACATATTCATTAGTGTTGTAACATGCAATACTCATGCACAGGACTTGCTCATATAGTGAATGTCTTGTGAAAGGGCCCGTGTAATTTCAGACCAGTAAGTATTTTTTCATAATCTTAAATTATATAATAGTTAAATAGACATAGAAGGGATACTTAGAAAAGGGAAAGTCTTGCTAAACCAATTTGCTATAGTCTTTGAACAAACAGCAGGAGAAATGTACAGTTATATGAACAGAGAATATACTGTAACGTGGTATATTTAGGTATTCATTTTTTTCCATTAAGTCTCCATAAAATATTAATATGGAGCACTTTGTTTACACAGAGGGTTTTGGGAGCCTGCTACAAGTTACCCAGCTATGATATTAAACTTGATCCCCTGCTCTTCCATTAAACACCTAGATGAGATTCTTGGTTCAATTAGCTATTGGCAGTCATGCAAGCTATATGGGCTGAATGCCATCTTCACATTTGCAACCTTTCTTGGATTAATTATTGTTAGAAATTACTTCAGTTTAAAGTGCTTTTTTAAATTATCTGGTATTTTATTAATATATGTGGATAATACAGCTGGCATACAGTACCTGCAGGATATTTGGGTTGTGTTAAATTAAAAAAATTAAAACAGTATTTAATTTCCTTTTGGGGAGGGCCTCATTTCATAACAGTTTAGTGCAGTTTATAAATGTACATGTAGCTAATCACAAGTGCCCCCATTAAACTGCATGTGAGGTTTCTCCATATTAATATATAGAAAAAATCAATACCACAGTTATAGCTTCTGTGGTTTATAAACATGTTTTTTCTTCATAATTTTCTTCATAATTGACTCATCCGCACGAATGGAACTGAGAATGCGATTTCTTCTCACTGCACACTAATCATACGAGAGCTGTTTGACTTGAAGAGGAAACAAAATACACTTTCTGCCTGAGCGTGGCCTCAGGGGAGCAGTTTCCCTTTACACATAATTTTAATCTTGTTCTGTCCGTCTTGGAAATGCAAAATGTTTTAATGTGTTTCTGACACTGATGGAAGTAATTGGGACACTCTGAATGACAGGTGAAACAAGGCATTAGTACTTGCAAACCTCTGTAAAGCAGGGGCTTATGAGTAATGAAGAGTTTCCTCAGTATACTCTTCAGTAATGAAAAACCACCCCAACTTGCTACTGGATATTATCAGTTCCCATGAGATGCATAAGGCTTACCCTACACAGCAGTTTACAAAAGGAACATAAAATGGTACTGAGAACGATGGTTTTGTGAAATCTTTTTGGAGCATTGCTCTTCTCTTGACCAGTGAATCTAAATTTGGTCCAAGTCACTGTCTCTCAGTGCTGTGCTTTACTGTCCATGACAGGCTAGCCTAAACAACCAACACATTTGCACCTGGCATTCTGCGTGGCCTGCTGTGTTGACATTTATTGTCCTGCTTTGTCCCAGTGGACTGCAGGAGACTGCAGTGTTTGGCCGGTGGCCTGCAGTGACTTCTGAGGACACCTAAAGATTTTACTTAATGGAGGTTTTTGAACCTCACCATCACAGTCCAATACCCATTTTGAAAAACACTTATTGATTCCCATGGCCTGCTGCCTTGGTTAAGGTGTGTTTTAGTGTTTTAATGTGTTTGTGCCATCATGTTGAAACTGCAGCCTGAAATATGCTATTTGATTTTTGATTGAACTGGAGCCCTGCAGATGTGAATTATATTAATTCATTCAAGTAGCACACAAAGAATTTCCATAATTTCCTTCTACTGTAAATTCTATTCTGCATGTTGTTCTTTTACACACTCATCTGGAACTCATACAGTAGATGCATTTCATATACAAGTAGAAACATTAACTACAGTATAAGATCTTGCTTTGATCTTTCAGTTGTTTACAGCAATTCTGAGTAAATGACAAATGGTGGATTTGTGTAACGGGATTTCTAGCAGTTATGCTACATTCAAAAATTATAATATGTGGGTAGCCCTTCTTAGGGCTGGAAGCCCATATTACACTCCCATAGCTTTAATGGATTAAATAAAATAATTCCATTAACATATTTATAAAAAAGATTAAATTCTGAGAAGAAAAATACAAATTAAGCACATGAATACAGTTGAATGTGGGTTCTGTATAATCCTCTGTTTTCTTTTTATTCTTTCAGTGTTTCACACTTCTCATATCCAGTCAAAAGGATAAAAATTCTCCTAGAGGCAAATTCAGACACTGTCTGAAGTGCCATTTTGCAATTTTTCTACAAGAATGGCCTTTTGCTGTTGCATGTTGTCGTGTTCTAAAATTTTACTTATGCCAAACTTAAGAATTTGTTCCAAAGATACTTTATGTAACATGCTGATTTAACAACGTAAGCAGCATGTACGACCCATATCTACTATACAGTACATAGACATTAGAGTCCCATTGCACAGAAATTGAGACATTTCTGATTTTCATTGCTAATGTTTTTTTATGTGTAGTAAGCGTGCATTAGGAGGGTTGCAGATAGAATAATAAACCTAACAGATATCAAACTTTTTATGGAGGACTGCTATCCCTTATTAGGTGCCAATGATTCTCAACTAAAAGAAGAGTTTAAGGTGATGTCCATATCTGTGTCCAATCAGCAAATGTTCTTGGTCTTACTGGCTTTCTCTCTCAGCTCTTAGTTTACTGCAGGCCCTGCTCACATCATGTTAAACAAATTAACCTCCTCTCTAAGCCTCCCTACTTCACTAGCTCCCTGTATCTATGGTGCTGTCAGACACTCATAAGTAGAATAACGTCACAATTATAACAACTAACAGATTCATCACAACCCATAGAAGTCCAGTGACTGGCTACCATGGTGTCCCCTCCAGTTATTTGCTTCTCTATTTCACCATGTCACTCTCCAACTCACAGCTGGCAACCCACTGAAGCTAAGCAAGTGTGAGCCTGGTCAGTACCTGGATGGGAGACCTCCTGGGAAAAACTAAGGTTGTTGCTGAAAGAGGCGTTAGTGGGGCCAGCAGGGGGTGCTCACCCTGCGGTCCATGTGGTTCCTAATGCCCCAGTATAGTGACAGGGACACTATACTGTAAGCAGGCGCCATCCTTCTGATGAGACATAAAACCGAGGTCCTGAGTCTCTGTGGTCATTAAATATCCTAGGGCATTTCTTGAAAAGAGTAACGGTGTAACCTCGGTGTCCTGGTCAAATTTCCCATTGGCCCTTACCAATCACAGCCTCCTAATAATCCCAATCTATGAATTGGCTTCATTACTCTGCTCTCCTCCCCACTGATAGCTGATGTGTGGTGAGCGTTCTGGCGCACTATGGCTGCCGTCGCATCATCCAGGTGGGGCTGCACACTGGTGGTGGTGGAGGGGAGTCCCCATTACCTGTAAAGCGCTTTGAGTGGAGTGTCCAGAAAAGTGCTATATAAGTGTAAGCAATTATTATTATTATTATTATTACCCCTTTGTCTGCTTGCATCAATACAGTAGAGAGAATGAAAAACAGCCCCTTATTTTTCTGCTAAAGAAAAAACAACCCGACTAATGACAACTATATTAAAAGAATGCATCATTATTATTAATTTGCATATAATTTAAAAAAGTTTGAATGAACTGCAGTTTGGAACACTAACCTTTTTAATCTAATCAGTTCACCACTCCAGTCCTTGAAGACCATGCCCTGTGTCCTCTGGAACACGCACTGTTAGGCCATCTGCTTCTGCTGGCAGGCAAGCCTGCAGTACAAACACTAGGGCCAAGACATCAGAAAGGAGGCTGTCACACAGCTGTAACTGAGAGCTCTGCATGCTCATAAGCACCCCACAGCTAGCCAGTTTTAACCCACCCAAACCTTGCGATGCCCTTTTAATTGTGCATCATACCTGGAACCTTTCTGGGAACTGTAGGCTTTATTACATCTTGAGACCACTGTACCCACAGTTCTCTACTTGTGCTCTTATAAAGAATATGAGAAATGTTACAAACAAGAAGATTCCCTCTTGTACATTTTTTAGAATATTAAAAAGACTAACAGTTCATTGTATAAGGAATATGTAAAATATATATGATATGTATTTCAAAGGTCTTAAAGTAATGTAAGTATAATGAGGTTATCCACTTCATTCAGGCATGAAATACAGCACCCACCAGATGCTCTACAGCTGCTATGTGGCAGCAGCCCCACAACAGACTTTCAAGCAGTGAAGTGATAAAATTGCTTTACCAATTGAATTGAAGGGAAACCTTAGCAAGGCCAAACTGAACATATCCAGAGAGGAATTAAACTCTCACCAGAATTAAATAACTCACTCTTACGAAATGTGTCATGGGATCTTTAATGACCAGTCAGTCAGAACTTTGGTTTAACATCTTGTGTAAAGGATGGCACCCTCTAAAGCGCTGTGTCCCTGATTCCCATATAAGGGACATTGGATTTTTTGGTTCCAGAGTGAAAAATGCCACCTACTGGTCCACCAATGCAACAATTAGTATTTTTTTTTCTATTCAGGATTCATTTAATGCTTTATGATTTAGTGCTGTGTCAACAAAGTTGATTGAAAGTTGTCACAGTGCAGCCCAGATACAAGAACAACAGAAAAACACATTTTAATTATACTGTATGCAGTACATATTATTTAATAAATTAAAGGTCTGTCCCACTTATATTCATACTCACTCCTATGTAATACTTGCAGCATCCAAGATATGTATTGTATATTGAGGTGCCTAATGTCCTCTAGGTAGGTGCTACTTCGGAATGGAGCAGTATTACATTGGATGCTTTGAAACCTCTTCCTTGAAGTTTACAAAAGGAGCTGATGGGATGGAAGGGGTCTTTGCACATCTGTTCTAAAGTTCTGACCAGGCCCAGCTTGCTAAACTTCTGAGATATAAAAGGATCAGGTTAAATGGAAGTTTAGTAGCTCAGTGACTTTAAAATTACTACTTTCTGAATAAGCCCAGAGTTTCTGTCCTCCCACCTGGCTGGGAACCCTGTTTTTTAGACAATCAGAGCTCTTTGTGTAAGGACTTTTCTTTTTTTCATCCTCAACAACTTCACTTTTAGTTTCCAACTGTGGCATGTATGTCTTTGTTTTTTATCTGTCACCTGATTGTAACGGGAGCTGGTCCAGGCTCCCGCGAAGTGTAGTTTAGGACCCTATGCAGACGGTATAATCCGGAAGTAAGTGGAGAAGAACATCAGGGAAGGTACAGCAGGACAGCATGGGTAGACAGACGGGGTGTGTGATAACGGTGATCCGGTACTTGGGGGGGTGTGGCAAGGGCAAACAGATCCAGACAGTCCAAAAGGGGAATCTGGGGTGCAGTCCAAAGTCCAAAACCGGGTGATTCATCCAAGCCGAGACAAACACGGTTAAAATCCGGAACGGGATCCGGAACAGGGAAAGGGATAAAACCAAGGTAAGGAGGCCAGGCGCTCTGAGCCTCAGACTCAGATGGTCACGATGCCGCGTTGAAGCCTATGCTGTCGGGTCTCTCCTGGCCCCGCTGGTAGGTGGGCTTTCGGGCGTCCATCTCCCAATGCTGAGCCAGGCATAGCGGGAGCGCCCCCCCTTAAATAAAGATGGGGGGCAGGTGCATGTAATCAACTAAAGATATGACAGGGCCGGAGTGCCCTAAAGAGAAGGGATTACAATCATGACACCTGATACAGACAGGGTCTACTGAAGGGTCTACACCTCTAAGTATTTTATATACAGTACTAAGATTACAGTAAATCTCTTTTCTTCTAAATCTGAAGGGCTTCAGTTATGTTAACCTGTCTGCATATGACAGCTCCTTGAGACCAGGAATAACTTTAGATCTTTTTAACTCCTTCTAAGAATATAGAATCACGTACAGTATGTGCGATGGCAATGGAGACCTTTACTGGTTTAAAGAATTAAAAAGCATATTAATCGTATTGATCTATTTCACCATTCTACTGCTTTTGTGGGGATGATTTTGTTTTGGGGAATGTGGGTTTAGTTTCGGGAATAGAAAGTTTCCCAGTTAGGCTAATTTGTCTATGCTATAAACACACAAGGGCATGACACATTGTTATAGCCATCTAATGTTTCTCTGATAGGCTTAAACTCAAAATAACTACTTTGTTCTTGAAAGAACAATTCTCAGTGCAGAGGAAAATAAATCTAAAAGGAGTTTAGTTGATCTGCAGTTAATTCTGAAAGAGCAATAATTTAATTGGATATTTATTGAATTATATTGTATCATTTTCAAGGCTGCAATATTCAGTAATGATGTATTTAAATTGTCAGGTATCTTTATAATGATGTAGCCCTGAATAAAGAAAAAAACACATTAGTGAACCTCTGTGCTTTTCAGTACAGTATGTGGATCTTCATGCAGATGCATTGGGATGTATAAGGATCAAAATCCAATCTGGTTGTTCGAATGTGTAAATTGTTTTATCAGTTTTCATATTATTATGTGTTTTTGTTAAATGGAAAATGTTAGAAAGTACAACATTAATATGAAAAATAAATGGTCTAGGGGCCATTTAATAATTATAGTTAAGTATTCTTTGTAATTTAATTATGAACTAAAATTCCCTGTGATCTCAAGTGATCTACACATGAAGTAGGAATATACATTATGAATATTACATTCTGAGCTACTGGAAGATTTGTATGAAAGGGATTTTGCTGTTTACTGTATGTAGATTCTTTATGTCCTTAGAAAACAAGGGTACATACTGTAGCAAAATGTTTGGAAATTAAGTCCAAGGAACAGCATGTTCAAACTTTACAGTACGCTAGAAAGACCTTCCGGAGAATATTTTGTTTGATTTTTGTTTCTATATCATAAAAGGATATTCCATCAATCCATTTTTTAACTTCCAATTTAAGGTCGTGGGCAAGCAATGGGCATCAGACAGGGTACGCCCTTAATGGGACTCTAGACCATCTCAGAACAATATAATGGATATTATACCCTTGAAATAGTTCAGAAAGGAACAAGAATGATTCCAAGTCTAGGGGGCTAGCCTATATAGACTTACATATTCTAAGAGGGTATAGACGGGGTCAACTAAAGGGACTACTTAAGGTCAGAAGAGAAATAAGCACACTAGCTGGAAACTGAAATGGAATCCATCTAAGACAGAGAATAGAAAACCTCACTAAAACTTTCTTCCTTGCTAAATCGTTAACGCCCACACTTTGGGCTCATTCAACACCCATCAACTGTTTTATGTAGTTTTAGGTTCACTTACTGTGCTAAACTGCTAAATGAATAAAGTGGTCCAATGGCCCCTACATGTTTGCGGCCTTTTCTATGATTTCCCTATCTCTTATCCTTGCACAGAATCACTCATGTATCCGAAGGGCTCTCATGTACTGTATCATAAGTCTGAAAATGGTCTTTAAATTTAAGGAACATTTTTTGGTTTAGTAACATGAAATCCAAGTTCCACTTGGGATTAACATCAGGCTTCCCTTCAGCAAGTGTACCCTCTGACAACCAAAATAACCAGAGGTGATTCGCATCTATAGAAAAAAGAAAACCCCTGCCAAAATTCTCTTTTGTGTGCCTTGCTTCTCTGTTTCAGATTTTACTTTTTAATTATAATTAGAATGAATTAATAAGTCATGTTATGTTACTGTTGCAAATTTCACTTCTACTCACATTTTAATTGTTTTGTCAGTTACTAGCAGGAAAAAAGAATTCCACATAATTGCTTTATTAATTACTCTGTAATTTAAATAAATTATCACTAGGAATGCTAGGAGACTGTGTAATGTACTGTAGCATGAAGAGATGTCCTTCCTTTAGTGTCTGAATTTTTTAAGATCAAAAAGAGCAAAAATTGTTTTCAAAGGTTTATGCACAGATGTTGAAGAAATACACAAATGTAAAGAAATATCAATAGTATCAATAGAAAGAGCCTTTATATTTAGTAATATTGAAGTGAATAATTGTTAAAATATTCAAATTGTTACAAAAGGCTTTATTTCTCTATTAAAAAAGAACTCCTCCTCTATTTACATGCATGACAAAGAACTGCTCAGTGGTGGTTTTTTTAACATACATACTGTACATGTTCTACAGCATGTGTCAATGTAATTTACTACCAAGTTCATGCACAGATCACATATAGTTTTATTTACCTTTTACAGTACGCACAGATTAGGTATAATGAAAATACTTTTCTTTCCATTTGAAAACTGTCAAAGATACTGTATGTGCAGCCCTTTTAACCATTCAAGCTACCGTATCAAGGCAATTGGCGGGCATCACCAAAGGAATACAGCAAAAGCACTCCAGGAAATTTCCCATCATTCTTTTTAAATAATCGCCATCCTACAGGCTGCTGAAAATGTTGATCAAACACAGCCTTTGTGTGGATGTGTTTCATCTTAATCTGTATCCCCCTGTGAACATATCTATTAATGGGCCTGACCGGCAGCCTGAGAGCAGGGCCTGTGGCTGTATGTGCCATCCACACATAAAACATGGAAAGACATCCTGACCGGATCATGCATGTTGGTCTACATTTCCTGCTCCTGTGCTGTCTGAAGATGACCTACTTACTTTCTCATCAACCTGAATGGACAATGTACATGCTTCTCAGAAAACACCCCTGGGACTTTTCAGAGACAAACCCTTTCATTGTAATAATCCCCCAGTTTAATTTGTGATTTTCACAGAATACAAAAAGGACCAGATTTTTGGTTTTGTTTGGTCTGGTTACATTCACAAAATTGTGTGTATTCTGCTGGAGAAAAAAAGCACTGGGATGGATTAGAGTATGTATTATAGTACTGGGATTTTTTTGTAACCAAACATTTTTTTATTATTGTGGAGAAAATGTTCTTAGCCAATAGAATGTGGTTACCTCAGGTCTTTATTAGGAGAATGTTGTATGGTCTTCCATTATAAAACTGTACACATCGTCAGAATTATTTGTTGCCACCTGAAAAATGCTACAATTTAAAATAGATGCACTAGCAATTGTTTTTTAAGGTTTTCCTTAATTTGCAAATAGTGCCTTTACCTGGTGAGACATTGAATATAATCATGTTTAAGATCACCTGGCCCAGTTCCTCCTTCAGTGCTGTTCATACAAGTGGAAATCTGAATTCCTTAATTGCAGATGCCTTAACATACTCCTAAGTACCCTCTCCAGTCTCCATATCCTGGGAGTTTCCTGTATAATTAATTTCAATCTGAATGTGCATGGTGTCCTCCATCACAACTTTTTATCTACTTCATATTTACATTGAAAATAAAGATATTCCACAGCTGTTTGTTTTCTTGATTTAGTTTGATTAATTGCTGTACTGTTGCTTAAGGTGAATAACTCACTAGTTCCTATGTCTAATGTCCTATACTTTATCATCTCTGGAGAACATTCAGTTGAATAAGGCCGCAAACTGTCAGGACAAAATGTTTTTACTTTCCTTTATACTGTATCTAAGGCAAGAGCAAGACCCTTCAGGAAAATTGAGCTAGCATTCATTCATTCCAATTATATGACACAGAAAAACATTTAAAACCATTTAATATTTTTAATTAACTTGGAATTTTTTTCTTTAAATTAAATTGGCACATAATTTACTGCTCTTTAGTTCAAGCCTTGGCAACAGACATCACTGAAATTCACACAAAGAGAGAAGCTCACATTTTCATACCTCTTATTAATTGCCAGGTAACTACAGTAGGCTAAGGAAGCCTGGTTTCTACTGAAATTAAGATATTCACATGTCTAAAGTTTCATTACTACCAGACAGCAAAAAAAAAAGACTTTTGACTGTGCTACACCATGTCTCATCTAATACAACACAGCATAAATCGATAACAGCTTCCAAAAACAACTTTTTATATGGTTTGTTTTCACTTAATTGATTGGGAGAGTTCTGGATGTAATCTGGAGATGTGCTTAGATAGATGTAGTGTGATCTTTCATCTGGACATATGTGGTATGCAGATGTACAGTACTGATCTTCCCTGAGTGCGTTGCTCCAGCAGCCCTGTAAATACAGTATATTTTCTCCAGACAAGCTTCATAACATAAATGTCAAACTAATGCTTGTTGTCAAAACTGAATTATTTATTGTGACAGATTAGAAAGAGCATTTATGGTAGCGGTCAGCATTGTCAGCAGGAGAAGGAAAAAATAAGACTTGGGTTTCTCAGGGCAGCAAAAATTAAACATAAATTTCCCTTGTGCAAATAATGTTTTATCACTGTGGGATAGAGGAGTTATAAGAAATATGAATCATAAAGTATATCATATTAAGAAATAAAGCAAAACCATTGGTTTTATAGTATAGGGTTATAATCAGCCATTATGGCATACTGTATACAGTATCTACTGTATGTTAGGAAATGAAAATACTTTTCTTCATTTAAAAAGCGGTCAAAATATGTTAAACACCCAATAATGTGGTGTTTGTTTTAGTATGGAGTCTTGTACTTAGTTTGTGCTCTGATTAAAATGAGGATTATTGGTACATTATACTTCTTAAGGAACTGTGCTTTTCCCTCCTCTTATTGCATTAGCTCTTTGTACTGCTCAAAATCTTGGGAAGAGCCAGGTCTATTTTTCTTTCACGGTCAGCAGTGCTCAACTGTGTCTTAGCCCTGAGGTGTGAATTATTGATCGAGAGCTAATTGAGATGTACATAATAACAGTGGGGGGGAAGCTGCCTTTTTAGGTTTAATAGTAACAGAGTTTTCATGCTATTAAAGCTTCACAATGGAGGTTCTGCTATATTCATAGTTCATTCACCCCACCTCACATTTTCAATTTGGAACTCCCTCCAGACTGCAGTTGCTTAGAACACCATTTTCACGTTTCCTTAGAAAAGCTGGTGTACTTTCTGCGTCAGCACTTTTGTGTTTTTTAACCTCTCTTCCGATGCTCTCATTGTTGCCATGTGTCGACTGCAGGCCTTGATTTGTCAGGCAAGGAGAGTGAGACTTTAAAATGCAGTTTATGAAAAGCATTACTTACTGAGAGGGTAGGCGTAGCAATAAAGGCATCCAGTGGGGAGGTGATAAAAAGGAGGAAATGGAATAATAAAGGTATTTAGTCATAGCAGGCTGCCACCTACTCACTGCACTTTAAAAAGTACAGGAAAGGGTGGGGGAAAGGCTACAGGTAAAAAATAGAATCAACATTTCGTCTAAAACATTTGAGAGAAACATTGCAATCCCCATCAGTAGCTGTGCTAGTTTTAACTGAGATTGTTTTACGCAAATTTTCTAAATGAACTCATTGCTGGGGGTCCTCTGATTCAGACATTTTGACAGCTACCTACTATATTTACACAAATAAAACCCAATCAGTGTGTACAGCTGTACTTGCCAAAAGAAAAGTGCTGGATGCAAAGTAGCTCTATGTCAGCATCTAAAAGACAATCTCTCAACAGCTCACTTTTTTAAAGGAAAAGAGGATACAAGCTTACATATTAAATAGCTTACAGTGGGATACAAGTTTCTTCTTATGTGCCACCCTTGGTAGTTTGCAGAGACATGCCCAACAAAGAAGAGAGTTATTAGTTATTTGTGGTGTGAGATGAGAGAAAAAGATATGTTGTTCTTATCCCATCTAATGGAAAGCCCACAAAAGAAATCTTTTTTACTGTTCTTGACATTTCAGAAACATCTGAAACAAACAAAAGATTTCATCTGCTGATGCTGCCTTCTTATTACATGTAGTCTATCCCCCAGAACAACAGCTTCAGTGTCTTTGAAATGAATGAATGTATTTTCTTCAAAATAATGATGATTACGGTAAAATCGTCTGACTATTTCAATGCTCTGTGTTTAATGTTCTGGGGAGATCCTTGAGACAACCACTGATTTAATCCTGCCCTTCAGAATATTTCCAAGGTCTTTGAATTTGTGTTTGGAGTCACTGCACTTACTGTAGTATGGTCATTGGTATATTGTGACAAATGCCATTGGCATAAATTAAATAACTGTTAATTACCTGCATTTGTGTGAAGTATGTTTAATTTTTATTCAACATGAGCAAATTTGGCTCCAGGGAGACGGCAGACAGCTGTTAATCTAGAATCCTTATTGCACTTCTCTTTAACAGTGATCTAGAGGAGTAGAGTTTTCCACCACCATCACCACCTCTCTTTTTTGTTTTTGGTGATGCTGGCAAAAACTGAAACTTGAGGTCATTTTCACAGATGTGGTCTGATTGGGATTGATTCTTGATGCTACAAATTACAAACGTAAAGACCATTTTTAGCAATTTTTTATGAAAAGGTCATACTTTTTAAATGTGTTAGAATCTATTTAACTGGCAAAGTTAAATTACCTTGTCCTTTCTTGTTCTAGATTTTTTACTTTCTGAGTTTACCCTGCATTAGCTTCTACACTAAGTAGTGTATTACACACGGAAGCTTAACGGTATTGAGTTAGGATCTACTTCTGTTTTTAAAACAACTGTTTGCGTGCTACTACTGTATTTTAGAATAAGAGATGGGTGTGGATTCATTTTGTTCATAGTGCTAAGGTTAAGATTCAGGACAGGGTAGGTGTGTATGCAGAGATGTAGAATATGCCTAGAAAGACATATAATACTGTAGATTGAAGTTGAAGAATGAGTAACATGCTCAGACCTCTGGAGTTTGATATTCCATTACTCAAGGGTAATGATGAGATGAGGCGGGCCAGTGCAAAAAACAAGGCAAGAGTATTTCTGAGTGTATTGTCACAAAATGTATTTGCTTACATTTATATAATATGTCAAAAATAGAACTTAAAAATAGCATTGGCTTTTGAAAATTAAAATGAAAGTATTTTTTGTCAAAAACGTAGATTAATGAACTGTTTAATTTATTGAAGCTTGTAGTAGCAAAAGGAAATGCTGCAGAGGGGCTTTAGCATTGTATTATCTAGAGAAGACCACCGACTCACAGTGTGTGCCGTGTGCCTGGATAGAAGTTCATAATTGCCTGAATGTTGCTGGAGCTCCTATTTTCACAAATACATCCTAGCTCTCTGTAAAAATGTTTTAACCACATGCTCCTGTAAATACAGTTCTTGACTGATAAGTGTATCGCTGCTCCACTGTACCATTACTGTTTTCATAGTCCAATGAACAAATGTGTTTTCACACAATGAGGTGCCTCTGCAGGCATCACAAGAGCTGCACTTGTCATGAAGCGGTCATTTACACAAGGAAGACAAATGCGAATTATTCTTGGTAGATTCTGCAAAATATTACATGATCAAATACGTTCGAGAACCCTCTTTAAACCAGTCATTGACAGAGATGCACATGACAGACAAACAGATAAACACACATTCATTTTTGTAGTTTAAAATCCAAGATTCCCCAGTAGCAAAAGTGTGAAGTGTTCCTGCTCAGAGTTCATATTGGGTTCTCCAGGTCAGAGGTCACAGCTTGATTCAGTAGTTGACCCCAACTCGAAGCTCCCTGTGGGAGCGATGCAGAGCATGCCATTGCTTTCTCTTGTCACTGTGACGACCTTTGTGGTTGTTCAGGAGCATACAAATGCTGTGTCAATTTCTCTTATTGGACGTGTTTGAGCTGCAGTTTGTTCCACAGGCTCATGCAGTAAAAAGAGAAAACTGCCAGTACAGGGTTTTGTATGGACGCGGTTATGTTGCCTCAATCATTTCATCTCTAGGATGTGCTAAAAGAATTTGTTTAAAAATTGGTGATTCTAAAAAATGAATGTAGTTTGAAAAAGTACGAAAAGAATATTTGTCAATCCAAAAAAGACAGGGTGCACTGTAACCAACTACCTGTTCTAGCACCTTTAGGTGCGCAAGTACGTAATTCACAACACATTGGCAAGTCAAATCTAATCTCCCACCACTGTTAATGTCATAAATTGAATTCGGCACTAAAATAAATTAACAAAGTGAGATTTTAATCTGACTGTCTGCATAAACAACACTGGAGAAGGTAATTAACCATAAAATAATGAATGCTAGTAGTAAATCCCCAGCTCAAAGGAGGGATGATTCTCTATTTAATTAAATTATGTGATCCTACTGTTGATTAATAACTCTATTTGTGTTTTAATGATACTGCAGAAATCACTGTGGCTGACAAGTGGATGATTGGCCCCTGGCACATTCTTCCCTGGCATCAGTGAGCCCTTGGCTTTCTTCGTGTGGTCTTTCTGTGTTAATCTACCACTTGGGTCCATAGTTCCAGGGAAGGAGACCTATGATCTTAGGAGACCACTGCTGATGACAAAGAGGCCCTGTTAAAACATGCCACTTCCATTTGCTTAATGATTTCATGCCTGACTCTCCTGAAACAAAATCATTAAGGCAGTGGAGGGTTTAAAAATCACCCTTGTTTCTAACTTTGCCCGGTGAAGGACTACCACTAGTGGAAGGGCGATTTCTAAATGCCAATTTGATTTTTATGTTATATATTTTTTATCTTTCTGTTCTTACATTTTGTTCACAATAAACAAAAAAAATTAAATAATGATAGAAAACCATGATAACAAGTAACTCCAGTTAAAACTTTTGAAATCCCTCTTTAGAAGAAATTATATTTATATTTATTTAGTTTTATAAACCTTGTTTATTAACCTGTACTGATTTATCAGACATACAGATTTCAGGTGAATTAACTGATTGCAGACAGGGTGTACCAATCTTTGTACGTTCTTGTGTTTTCTACCAAATATTGTTATATCTTGCATTGCATATAGTGTACTAACTAAAAGTAAATGAATGTTTTCATTTTCATATATTGTGTTTGCCTTTTCCAGTACTTTTGATGTTTACTTTCAAACTAAGTGTGGATATCATCTATGCATATGTGACACTGCTTTATATAAATGTAACATATCCGAGCCTGAAATAAAAAAATTGTACATATGGCAACTGAAAGCTTGAAATATAATTAACTGCATTTATATCTCTGCCCTTCACACAATCAGCAGGTCTTGTCAGGAACCTTTAACCTCTACTGTCACATTTTAAAATTATAGCTTATGTTAACAAATGCTGAGAAAATTATAGTTATATAATACAAAGCGCACATTGCTCCTTGAAAATTGTATTTTAGACTTAAAAAATAGAATTCTTCAATTTTATTATCAATATCATAATCAAAAATGTAGAAGTTTAATTTATATCACTGAGTTTAAATGAAACACTAAGGTATGTAGGAGGGTAAGTCAATCTGTAGACTGAATTTGTACATTATCCACAGTTTGGTGTTCATTTTCTCAACATTGTCTTACAGTTCATATGACATATTTCTTCTTTTGCTTTAAATGGTTATGAATGACCTTAAAATGAAATGATATCAGTATCATTTTGACCCCAAGTTCCAGCCTTGAAGAGATTCCTTCACAGGTCCACATGTAAAAATCTAAATGAGAACTGGACTGTAAGGCATTTGGGGAAGCAAAATAATTAGTGGACTATACTGTGTTCTAAAGGGTGTGGTGATCTGCCATTTTAGAAAATGTTGTCCTTTGCTTCTAAGACTTGTCAGCTTAAATAGCATTTGTGCTCCTGATGGTTGTATCTTCAGTGATTATAACAGCGCAGGAATGCATGAGGGACAAATCAACCTCATTTCATTAAGATGATATCCTTAGGATTTCAAAGCAGTGAAAGAGATCTAGATATGAAAAGAAACTGTGTTGAAAAAAAGGAATCTTGCTTTGTGCCTGGAAGCAATGCCTCTACATTTCTTCCAGAGAGATTCTTGAAGCCCTTCTTGACAGACACCACTCCTTTTGATGGATAGTGGTTAACCTCAGCCTGATCTCCATTGCCAGGTTTTCTCTCACCAATTGCTACACTACCTGCAAAATATTTTTTGACATTCTGACATTTTTTAAATCATTGCTTCTTAGACACTCATTTCTTCAAGGCATTATACTTTCTCCGTTTCTGTCAGACTTTCTCATCGGCCTCTATCTTTCAGTTTTGAACTAAACTAGCTGAATTAATAAAAACATTTTCCTCTTCCTCCGCTTTAAATGGCTGATTTTTCTTTCCTTTTTTGGAGCTTAAGGAATGGTAGATTTTATTTTTTTTGTGATAAAAGGAGAAGCTTTTATCATTTTGCATTTTGATGAGTGGGTGTGGCATCGTTGAACTATGTGTCCAAATAAGAAGATTACGGTATTAACAATCCCACAACACAGACACCTTATCTCCCCCTGACTTAAAACAGTCTTCTCCACCTGTGAAATGGATTTAGTGGATACTTTGTGAATTTATATATTAACTTGTACTTTCCATATGGTTTTATGTTTTTTATACCTCATGTTCTTAAAGGACTTATTGCTCCTCTTTGCTTTGCTCCTTTTTGTGTTTCTTATTCATAGCTTAAAGTTTAAGCTAAGGATGTGCAAATGTGTTTGTTTGAAGAGGAGCCTTTTACTGGTACATAAGTACTTCAGTGGGTCCGCAGTGGAGAGAGTCAACAGTTTCAAATTCCTAGGTGTCAACATCACAAATGATCTAACATGGATCCACCACACCAACCTCATAGCCAAGACAGCACGGCAGTGCCTATTCTTTCTCCGCAGACTAAAGAAGTTCAGCATGCCGTCACACATCCTAACCAATTTTTATAGGTGCGCCACTGAAAGCATCCTAACTGGCTGCATCACTGCCTGGTATGGTAACTGCTCCGCCTGAGAGCGCAAGGTTCTCCAGAGGGTGGTGAAGCTGGCACAAAACACTACCATCTGCACGCTACCGACCATCGAGAATATCTACTCTGTTAGATGCTTCAAGAAGGCCAGGTCTATTCTCAGGGACTCAGGGCTTTTTGAACTTACCTTTGCTCTTGACCACGGACTCGCCTGTCAATTCGGATTGGACACCTGTGTTGTTTTTGCCTCTACTCTCTCTCCTTTGTCTGCATGGGATCCTTCTACTTCATCACTTGGAGTCGTTACAGTTACTTTCACACAATCTGTCAATTGTATTGTACTGTAAATTGCAATTTCAATTTATTGTATCCTAATGTTAATCTAATCCATATAAATTCCTGTCCTCCTACTCTTCTATCCCTCTTAATGAGCTGAAAGCATTTCATTGCCGACAACACCGCTGTATGCTGTACTGTTCGTGCATTGATAAATAAACCATGATTGATTGATTGATCAGAATGCCATCAATCAGTCATGCCATCTAAGGTATGATGAAATGAATAAATAATGTTTGTCACTGTCTTAAATTGAGCTTTATCTTTATTTCTGCTGTTTTATGTAGAAGACTGTTGTCGATTTCCAATTGGGCTATGGGTACTGTATGTATGCGTGTGTGGTGGTGGTGGGAAGGTCATTCTTGATTTTTGAATAAGTGCAGTCATAGAAATTACAAAGTTTAACATTGCTATACTCAGTAATGTAAATTAAAAACCTCTAATTAAAAAGTCTCAACTGTAACATCTAATCATTTCCCATCCATTGAGTACATTAAAAAAATATTTCTCATGTTGCTTCATAGCCATCTTTCAGGAAAGAGCACCCAAGAACCAAGTGTCCGCAGGTTTAAAGAATTGCAAAGTTCTTTGGTAGAAGCCATGTTGGCTCATGGAAGCAGTGTGACCATGAGGTTGGGGAAGTCAAACCCCCAAATGGTGGTGGATTTATCAAAGCAAGTGAGGCTAGGACATTTTTTTAAGATCCATTATGTTCAGTATAATATATGTTCTCCTCATACTAAACTATGTAGACACTGAACAGTTTTTTGTAAAACATCTATATAGTATCAACCAAGCAACAGATATCTGAATCTGTATCAAATGCAATCTACTGCATTTGGCTTTAGCTTTGTACCATAGAAGTTCAGATGTTCAGATATGTCAGAGAATATAATCTTAGTTTGCATTAATCCTCACTCCAGATATAGTGTTTCTCTTTGATTTACAACATGAAACAAGTACTTATAAAGTACATGAAACAAGAGATATGCATTTTCCTTCTCTTTGCTTTAGATAACTGGTTTGTACTTTTAGAGCTTATTTAAATATCAAAGCTGTGACAGTGATGCACAGATGCTATATTACGCTGATGACATAATTCTGCACCTCTTTGTTGTACAGTCCTTAATGCCAGTGCTTTTAAATGAGTACAAAGTCATGACACATTCTTAGTGTAGAACATCAACTGGTTTAAAACATGACTGTTCCCTCATATCCTGAAATTGTAATTTTTGTGTCAAGTTGTATGGAGAGAGGAGTAGGTTGTCTGTGTTCATCAAAAATTATGGGAGTACTGTCTTCAAGATGACTGTACCCTACAGCACAGGGCCAGGAAAGAGAGTTCAATGTTGTTTCCTGCTTCAGCAATGAGGAATTTAAAAAGCGAAATGGACAGGTTTGAAATCATTAATGTCTGGTTTTTGAGAGAAAGCGTGTAAAAATTCTTCATAATACTTGAAATGTATTCAAACCTTGAGCAACTACTTTATTATCCTTTTAAATAATAGTTTGAATATTTCAGATGAAGAAATATCTTGGAAACGTATCTGAGACAATAATACATTATGCTTGCAATACTCCAAATTGTTGATTCCCTAACCTTTTCACAGCGCATACAAGACACCTAATGTACACTTAGATGCCATGGCACATTTTCATGCCTTATTGGTTATGTCTGGATGTGCATAGGTTTTGGAGACTGTTTTCTTCTTCTGTGTCCAGTACTTTGCTTAAATACTGTACTCCTGTTAGGTGATGACTCCACGTATGGTTTCTCACAACAGCAGAACTAAATATGGCTCACTGCATTTGATTTGGCCAAAAGGTTGTTTGTGCTGCTCCTTTAAACTACGTATTCCCTTACCTGTCATTATTGGATTCTGGATTTTCTACACATTATTTCTATTGAGCATTCTTTGCCTGGATTCGTTATACTGGGGTTCTGGGTGGAGGCATGAAAGGCAGATGCTGCTGCAGTCTTTATTAATGCAGGTTTTTATTACTTGTGTACCTCTTTGACAAGAGACATGATACCACTGATTAGGATGGGGATTTGTGCAGTTTTTTTTTACTTGTTTTGTATTCAATTTATGCTCATAAAAAATAATAAAAGTGTATTCTCAAAAATTGAAAGGCTGAGATAGAAAGGGGCTGACCTGGGAACAGATGGATGCAGAGTCAAAGGACAAAAAAGGGTATTATTCAAAATCTAATGTTGAAGGCTCAAAACAAATTCATCCCTAAGCCATGTCTAGGAAAATCTGCCCTAATGGTTAATGGAGAAATGAAGAAAAATCAGAAAGAATAGGGAGCTCTAAAGATTGTATAAAAGGGCCAAAGATTAAAAGATAGTGTATACCAAGCTACAGGCATATTTGAAATAAGATCTTAGAATGCTATCTCCAGAGAGAGAGTGAAAAGAATGTTTCAGTAAAGGCAAAGAGTAATGCAAGCTATTTTTCAGAGCTACCACTGTAAAACAGCCATAGAAGGAGAAATAGTTTTCCAAGGTAATAGCTGAACACATAGGTTTTTGCAATAGTAGATGGCAATAGCATACAACACAAAAACAACACGTGTAAATTCTTTAAAATGTGGACAAAACTAAACTAAGGAATAAACAGACCAATTAATCTATTACTGGTAACCTTATGGAAACAATTTGAGCTAAACTAAAATAATGCTTACAACACAATGGCAATTTAAGAGTCCACTATCATAGACTCAAAGAATGAAGACACTTACAGGTAACTAACTTAATTCTTTAAATAAGTAACAAGGACAAGTGATGCAATAAAAGCATATGACGTGATGTGTTTAATGTCCTGAAAGTCTTTGATAAGGTCCCTCATAAAAGACTATTCTTCAAATTAAAAGCCATAGGAATTGAAGATAATGTGTGGACATGAATCAAGAACTGCTTTTTGTTTCTGTGCTGAAATCTGAATCGATCCATTAGGTCTTGTTAACAATTTATTTCGAAGCTGTGCTTCTTGATGTTCCCCAAAGGAGAGCAAATGATCAGGCATGTTTGACCCATACCAGGGCCTGGAGATGTATCAATGCTCTACCCGACATTTAGAAACGAGGATTATGCAATAAATTTGGCGGCTGCTGTAAAGTTATAAGCAACTGTGAAGAGGTGGAAAAAATGGTCTCTCTCCCTTTTTTAAGAGAATCAGTTCATGAGAAATTCTACAGCTTCCCAGATTACTTGAATATTGAAATGTTTCACAATTCAGAGGTTTTATAGTAGTAAGAAATAATATTTGCAGACATGAGAAAGTGAGCAACATGGTGGTGTAGGGGTTATCATTGCTGCCTTGTAATGCTTGGGACCTGTGTTCAATTCTGGACCTGAGGAGTTTGTATGTTCTACTCATGTTCACTTGGGATTTGCTGGGTGCTCCAGTGTAGCTCCCACAGTCCAAAGACTAGGCCCACGCAGATAGCATTTCAGAAACTGAACCCAGGGACCCAGTGCTGCGAGGCAGCAATACTAACAACTAAGCTGCCCTCTACAAGCAATAACTTTGTGTAATCTCAGTTTCTAAATGACCTGCACTGTGCCTCTATGAAGATCATTACAGTTTTAGTTTGTGTGCCTTTCCTTTGGTTTCCTCCTACAGTCCAAAAACATACTGGTAAGTTAAGTGGCTCTGGCTTCTGGGAAAATTGGCCCTGGTGTCCCAACCAGGTTGTTTCCTGCCTTTTGCTTGTTGCTTGCCAGGACAGGCTTCAGCTCCCCTGCACACCAGAATTGGAAGAAGTGGTTGGAAAGTGGAAAATGCTTTGAGATAATACCTTAACAGAAAAAATCAATATGAATGTAGTTGGCTTAATCACCCACTGACGAACCTTGAATGAGTCCTTGCAGTGAAAAAAAAAATCACTTTTATTTTCTTTAACATTGAATTGAATAATTAACATAGCGGCATAATCTTTTTTTTATACTTTAAATAAGTGGAGTTGTTTCCCTTTGGGTTTGTTCACTTGTGGAAATACTTATGAGAAACGGTATATACAGTAATCTTACTTCTGAAAAACAAAAGCTGAATTAAGCCTGGTTCTTGTTCTGTACAGTACAGTATATCTAGATATGAAAACTGTTGTGGCACTTTCTTTTACTGCACACCTGTAGGCCAACCTAAGTTACAAGTTTTTCTATTTCAGTGTGAAAATCCATTCACTTTTTTGGGAGGAGGGAATACTTGTGTTTCCCCACCCGCCACCATTGCTTCTGGTGGTTATCTTGTGAGTTGTTAGCTCATTGCACACTGTACCTACTAACTATTCACAGTACATGATCCTTGTTTGCTGTGCAATGCTGTAGGCTATTGCGACACAGGGCAGGCATCCCCAAAGAGTGGTTACTCAATCTGTGTGGGTAATGTGTCCTGCTCATGCTCCAGACCATTAGAAGAATGAAGTGTGAATGTACAACTGAAATGACTAATGTACCTCCGGGGAGTCCTTTGACAAATTGATTAGTTCTGATGACTAAAACAAATATTACTGTTGCATTTCTAAATGCTCTTTGACATGTCTATGCCCCCATCATGTGGTCATGTCTGGAAGTGCTGTTCTCAGATAACTAGCTGTTCTCCAGGTGCTTTGCACATGTTGCTATAGGACACATTAACAACGCAGTATAAGAGTAATGTATAACACATATAATGTCATCATCACATTTTCAATATAAGTATTTTATTTGTAATTAATAATTCACATGAAGATATACAACTCATTATGGGTTGAAGAAGTTCAAATAGGTAGCTGTGTCAGCATGCGTAGGTGGCAAGGGAACAGGTAAAGGTTTATTCCATGCTGAAAGGAAAAGAAAAGAGACAATGTCTTGGCTGTGGAGCCTTCTTCAGGTGTCCTTTCAGCATGGAATAAACCGTTACCTGTTCCTTTAGAACTCATTATGTACGGTATTGAATATACTGTATTTCAAATGCCTCCCATTAACATAAAGTGCCATCTGAATCTAGTTTTAGGTATGAAGCATCCATGGTTGAGTAAAGAATTTCTGGACAAGGACTACTCTGCCGTGCTGGATAGTTCTCGAGGCACAAATATGACTTGACTCACCTCGCAAATTTATGATCTGCAATGTCAGATTAGCCCTCTGCTGTCTTCAATTCACCTCCCACTTCCAGCACACGACTCTCTGCATAATGTCACAGAGTCTGACTGTCAAGATATGATGGAGAATAGAATGCCTGCAGAGCAGTGAGGATCTCCTGGATGCCTACAGTTAGCATGTGCCAGGCTGTAGCCTAAGCCATTGTCCCTTATCTTTTGTGAGCTCTGCCACTATTAATCCGTGACATTCTAGACACAGCTCAACAAAAAAATTAGAACACGATGCTTTTTGTAGAATGGGCCCCTTGCAGACAGCTTTTTGTATATGAACCTAATGTAGTGCTAAGTGGATTCTATCAGTGTCATCCACTCCTGAAATAGCTACAGCAGTTAGTAGAATGCATGACATTCTTCTCTCCCCCTAGAACAGGTTACAAATTAGAGGAAGCCATTCAACCCATTTTGTGCTCATTTACCATAAGCACCCTGGATTAAATGTTTTAATCACCCTCATTAAACCAATATTGTTTCTGAATTAAGTGATGAAACAAGCTGTAATATTTTTCCAGCAATACTCTTATTAAATAAAAAAGATTCTTAGTTTCCCTGTCAGGAGAATTGAGTCCCACCTCATGTTTAAAGAATAAAAAAAAGACCTGCTGAATTTAGTCATTCTTACAAGACTGACAGAGAATTCGGAGAAAACATCGACAAAAAGGAAGTCTTTGTAAACAACATTCATTCAATAAGGGAAACTCTAAGTGCTAAAGAACTAAGGTAGTTTATCCTCTGCCTTTCTTTTGCATAAAAATAGGCTTTTACATTTTTTGACAAAACAAAAGAAAATTGAATTCTGATATAAATGTTCAAAAAGGGAAATTCTAAGAAAATAATTGTTTTATTCTATTTGGAAAGGGGTGGCTGCAGACTGCAAGTGCTGATGGGAAGTTACATGTGTTATATTTTGTCAGTAGTGACATCAGTAGTTACTTCTTTTTGTTGTAGTGTACATAGTTTAATATTTTATTTTCTCATCTATGTATTCAGATCTATTGAAAATAAGGTAAATGTTATTAAATAAACAGCACCATTTGGTGGCTATATACAGTAAATCAAACCCTTCTGTCCTGAAAATGACAGAATGTCCTGAAAAACGTCCAAGGCTGTGGGCATCATATTTCCATTCCTCAAACTAATAAACCAATAATGGTTGAGAATGACAAGCACAGTTTCCAGAATTCAGAAAATGCTGAATATTCTTAAACACTTCATAAAAAATGCCAAAGATGTCATTATAGCATCTCTAAAACTGTGCCCCATGCATAGCCTTTATAAGCTATGATTCTACTTATGATAATAAGACTGTCAGTGTCAACTAAGTATGAATCTTTTTCAATACTTGAATTTTTCACTGCAGCAAATACTACATTCTGATTCCACCCATCTCTCTTTATCCTTTCAACAAATTACCTTGTCTACAAAGAATACACCAGGCAAATATTTACATCATGAAGAGAGTTCTACATCAGATCAGCATGGTAATCACTGAGATATGTGTGGGACGCTGATGAGGCATTCTAAGTAACGAATGTAACTCATTTATGCACACCATAGCTGCGCTCAGCTAGTTCCTGTCAAGAAGACCATCAACTGGTAAACCCAGCCATCTGTCCTGCCCTGAGGTGAAAATTTCCTGTTATCCACTGAGACACATCAATGCCAGACTGCATGTCTGCATGCTTGCAGCAGATTAGGCAAACCTACAGTATATATAAAATCTAAATATAGATTGTGAATGCTAAATCCATAAACTGTGTCTGCTTAGAGTAAACAACAAACACCTTGGAATGAAAAATAACCAATTGCGATGATCATTATTATTATGAGGAAATATTTGTTGTGAGCTTACTCGACAAACTAAAACCTAATAAATCACTGTGGTCTGATGGTATTTTTAAATTAAGGATTAAGGAAATGAGGGGCCTTATTGAAAGGTTGATTGAAGGTTGATATTTCAACCTACGCTAAGGATGGTGGCTCTACTCATTGGAGACTATTAAATGTAACACAAACTGAGCCTGGCTCTATCCTAAGACAAATCTGCCTTATTTTTAATATTGGTTAAGTAACAGCAACGATAGTTAGAGCTGAGGTAGAATATTTTCAAAACACACAATAATTATGAGAGACTTACAGCATGTCAGTCATTACAAAGGGGAGATCTTTTTTTAACTTCTGCATCAGACTCATTAGGAAATTAAAAGAGAATCCATTTAAGACAGAGTATAGGAATTGCAACTTTACATTAAGAGTGGTGGGTATCTGGAGCAGGCTTTTAGAGAAGGCAAAGTTTTAGATTCTGTTAGATACTGAACTAACAAATGAGCGAGATGGGTAAAATTGCCTCCTCTAGTTTATAGTCATTCTCATGTTAAAAAGTAACAGACCTAGTTAAATTCTATACATTCCTCTTCTATGTTTTTTATTACTCTTTTTGTTCTAGTGTACACTTACAGCTTAATGCCAATGTACAATGTTTTTTTTCTTGGTTTATGATGTTTTAAGTTATGTTGTGAAAAGTCAAGGAAGCATACTTTTTTTTCCATGGTTTGCCTATTGTACATTAGGAGAGGCAGCAGGATATCGCCCCCAAAGTTCCCAGCACACACAATTAACTGCTAATTGGCCATCTAGCAGTACTAACTTTACGCTGATGCATTATTCATTTAAATGTACTGTATATTACTGCTACTGTATATAAAGAACAATGCGCTGTTGCTAAGTAAGATAAAAGTAACTAAACATAAGTAACATGGATAAACATACAGGCATCAGCATCCCAAACTGTTAAATGTTATTTACTGTTATGAAAGCAACAGGCTTTTATATACTTATATACTATATATTTATGATTTTAAACAAATTGCTAACTGATGATGACTTAGACACATTAAATCATTATGTGTGGCTGAGAAAATGTTACATGTTTTTATGTTGAATAAAAATAAATTATTGATACTACTTTTGTTTTTAGGTATACCCCAGCTGTTGGTGTTTAACGTGGCAAATGCTTTTCCAGATATTGCGTCTTCTAACACTTTCTTTGCTTAAAAAAAACAATTTATATTTTAGAATATGTATTTCCATGTGTATTCCATCTGCTGTACTTTGTATTACATTATACTATTATCTGTCTGTCTATTTTTCTATGCTAGTTCTGTTGAACAACAAGTTGACATTATGTGTGCCTGGGCCATAGATTGCAGAAATTACCAGAATTTTGAAAAGCCAATACCTCAGTATGGTGACTCTGGAAACTGTACTGCTGGCGATCATCCTTTGGATGAGACATTAAACTGGAGACCAGCTTCTTTAGAGCCATTTGCAATAGTAGGGTGTTTGCCTGATGTTCTGGCAAACTTCCATTCTTGTATCAAAATTCCAATCTGGCCTGGCTAGGTGGGGCTGCTGCCATATAATAGCAGTCAAGCATCACACAGGTGGGAGCTGTAGCTCAGTATTGGATCAAATGAGTTTAAGTGTAAAGTGGTATTATGACTAACTCTTTGCACTATCTGGATGTACAGGTTCCCCGTATAAAGAACAAAGCATCAGTTTCAAGTGTGGATGTGCCTATGAAGGATTATTTATTTGATGAAATTAGTCCTTGCTTTTCTATTTAAAAATGTATGAAAGTACAGGGTGAAAGAATGTGAAACATCCAATTTCTCACATTATGTAGTTTTTAAATAGTGGTTTGTGTGTTTTGCTCTTTTGTTTTCATTATAATAATCTTTGTCTCTTAAGCTTTCTCAACCACTGAATTATTCACAGTAAATTGAAGAAGTCATGTGTCCTCGCTCTGTATCTCCTAATCAGTGTGGGTGTTTTATTATTTAACTTTTCTAAATTGATTATACGAGAGCCACCTGGTGTCAGGACTGATTAATATTTAACCTCCACTGCTAACTCTCTGTATTTATAGCCATAACATATCCAGACTAAGCAAGGCCCCTCTAGGGTTATAAAGAAACTGTTATTTCAGAATGTTATTGCAATGGAGTCCCACAAAATTATAGAGTTCCATGTCTCTATAATATAACATATCCCTAATTGAGTTTCTGTTTGGCTCACTAAACATTTCCATTTTTCCATTTACTGTGAAGTTTTTTATGGAAGGTGGTGTTTTAACAGCAGAAGGTGGAACTCAAGGCATTAATATAATTGGGCTGCGGTTCTGACAGTGTTTTGATACAGACAAATGTGAGTTGGGGTTTAAGGAGTGAATTATATTGTGTGAAGTGGTTCATTAGTATTCAAGCAGTTGTATGCACAATTTAACCTCCTGAGCTCCAGAATCTATTTTAAGATGGATGTGTAGGTGCATTCAAATCAATTTTCTAAGTTAAAACTCTCAGATTGTAAATTTATTTCTGACTCATTCCCCAAAGGTTAGATTAAAGCAAGTTCATCTTTGAAAAGAAAGAAACATCATGGTTTTGAAGAACATAAATCTGATATATACAGTATATTGTTTTTCTTTCTCAGAAATTAGAGATGAAGCCTGTATCAAGTCTAATACACACTGTTAGATCCCTGCCTAAACTGTAATTTACTGCCATTTTATTATGTTAGGGTTAGACAGATTAATAAATGATCTAATCCTACCTACAGTACAATATACTATTCCCTTTTAATAATGGGCATGCAGTATAAACACGGTCTTATTCAATATACTGTTCATAATAGATTTTTACATAAATGAAACTGAAGACACTGTATTTTCTCATGGGTTTTCAAGTCCATTAATATTCCAGCAGCATCTATGTACTATTTCATATGCCCAAAACAGTTTTTTTTGCCCATAAGCATATGCCCATAAACATAGTTTTAAAAACAAGATTGAACAGAAGATGTAACAGTGAAGGCGCTGATCTCCCTGATGCATGAATTGCATACAAAGAGTATATTGATGGAGGTCTAATTATTAGAAACTAGTTTTTGGTGGACATAAGTATATAAAGTTTCCACTAGAGGGTGACAGAGATCAATAGTAAGGAGCATATTATACTCACCCATGCGCGTTGTCTTAGTTTTGTTGTTATGATGGAGAGTGATTCTCCAAAAAGTACAGTAGAAGCCATGGGACCTCGCTCAATTTCCACATACACCACTCCAAAACGTGCACAATATACACTGTACAGTATGTCCCTTTGTTCTAACTAGTCAGATCTAGGACAAAAACATTACAGAATAAAGAATAATAAATGAATAGGATGTTCTAAAGTTAAATATCAAACATGTACATTGTTTCCCTTACTGTGTATAGGTGCTTGAAATTATATTGCTTGTCTTTGGAAAGTGTCATGTGCCCACAGGTAACTTGCTCATCTCTGCTCTTAAACTACAGGGCAATCAATGAGAAACTTTTTCAGGAACAATGAGTGATCCATTAGATTTGTGCAATTGTATTATTTTAATTGAGTGAGAAATGGGGTATTAAATGTCACCTACTGTAAAATACAGTGCAATTTACAGGAGTCTTTTCTTTCCCTTACTTTGAGCTATTTTCATTTTATAAAACAGTTTTCCAGTGGATATTCAGCTGTTTTGAGCAATGTTAAGAAGTACCACATTCAATCAGTGCTTCTGCAGATTCCTGTCATCGGATTAATTTCTGCTCTTATACAAAATGCCTACTGTATGTAACCATAGTCTGTTTAGACAGTTTATAGTCTTTTATTTCCAATTAAGGACAAACTCAAGTAATCAACCTACTAATAGAACCTTTGGTTTCATAAACAATAATTCAGGTTTTCTTTTTTCTCAAAACTGATTTATTAATTATGATCTCAAGCAAGAGAGGTCAGAGATCTGGACTCATGAATGTTATGCATTCAGCTTGTTTCAGTAATGTGCCTGGCATAATAAATTGTTATACAGTAAATGTACTTTGCTTATGATAAAAGTCCCACCCAAATAAAATATAGATTTAAAAGAGCCAACCATATTCAAAATATCTCTATAACTTTCACAAAGACATCAGTATTTTTTTCCATAACCGCACTTGCCAGTCTCTAAAATCTGAGCCTTTTTTGAGAAAATAGTTTTCAAACTACTAAATTGTCAAATTGTGTAACAAAGGAATGACAGTTTTACAGGTAAAAAGGAATACTTTGTTAGTATGGTATTTTAGAGGTAAGAAAAATGGATTTGATGTACAATGATGATGAGAACTTTGATGAGAATTTTACTATTACAGACTGTAAGTGGTTTTATGAATTTTCAGAACACTTTGAGATTGCAATTGCAAAAATATGTAATCTAAATAAAGATGCCAAGCCTATAACAGAGTAAGTCACTATGCCAAAAACTAAAGCTTTTATTCTTCAATGCAGAGCTGCATGCAGGAGTTACAAATGATCTAACCTAGTAGTTAACTTAGGTAGTGTCAGCTTCCAGCTGAAATATCACAAAATAAAAATGACCTCAGTTTTACATCTCACCCAAAGGATGTTGCCTTTTTACAGTATAGTGTCCCAGTCACTATACTGGGGCATTAGGACCCACATACACAGCAGGGTAAGCACCCCCTATTGGCCCCACTAACTGCTCTTCCAGCAGTAACCTAGGAGGTCTCTCATCCAGGTACTGAGCAGGCTCACACCTGCTGAGCTTAAGTGGGTTGCTAGTTGTGAGTTGCAGAGTGATATAGCTGCTGTCTAACACAAACATTGATTCCAGTATTTAGAGCGAAGTGAGAGAGTGCAAGAACCATGTGACAATGAACATGTGTACTGTAGTACACATTGTCATACTGTATGTTAACAGACTACACTATGCTTGATCCTTGCCAAAAAGTGTACACTCATACAAAGCAGTCAAATCTTTTTTTTTTCCTTTTCAACCCTTATTTATTTTATTTAAATTTATTTATTTATTTTACAAAGATTTTGAATCTTATTGCCTGGAGCCAAAATGAAATCACTTTGTCCATTATCAGAAATTCACTTATTCTCGGGCAAGTCAGCAGCGTCCTGCAGCCTACTCTGGGAACATAGAACTCAAGGCTGGAACGCATCCTGGATGTGATGTTAATCACATACACACAGAGATAACTTCGAAACCTAGCCATCCAATTACCTTATCCAGCTTGCCTTGCGAAGGTGGAGGAAACTGGAGCGCCAGAGAAAACCAATGCGAGCTCTTAGATGCCACTCCATACAGTGGCATTCCATATTGGAACCTAACCCACGGTCTGTGAGGCAGCAGTGCCATCATGATGCCTACCCAAAGGGGTGTGAGCAGGCTTATTTCACGTTTCTGCCTCTACATTATTTACATCTTGAGAAGAGGGGACTAGGAAGTGAAATCAACTGTTCAGACTTTCATCTTTCAACTTTCAAGTCCAGCCTTCTAGAATTTGACACCCACAACAGGCAACCATACTGGAGCTGTAAGCGGAGCTGGTGTTGTCTTGCCTGTACAATTATTTCACCTACTGTACCAGCAGTTTTATTATATTCAGTAAATTGCTCTTGATTGAGTCTCCTGAGAGTCTTTTGCTTCCAAATAAGTCTCTTTAAGTTTTATTAATATCTGCCACAGATCAGTGAAACACAATTGGTGTTTTATTGGCTGATTTTCCAGTGATGATGGTGGAGAGCTTTGGTCCCTAATTCCTTTTTCCTGATACTGCACGGGCTAATTTGCATTCTTTATTCAGTTTCTGTACCAGCAATACAGTATGTGTCATTTTATCATTTTATTGTTGGCACCATGTGCTGCTGTGCCACTAGAGGTCAGTAAGAAAACACATTAATGGACTGTCAAAATACTATAAAAAATGAAGTGAAACTCATTGAAATTGACATCACTCAGCTGGATTGTTCTGTTTTATTTTAGTTTTTGTTTGCAGATGTTGATGCTAGATGTTAAAAAAACTGCAAGTTTAATAGTGTAATTAAATTTGTCTTGCACATCAGTAGAAAGCACATGACAAGTGGATCATCCAAGTGTTTTTGTGAAATTTTGTGAACTATACCCCTTTGTAATTGAAGCCTTACATCAAATACTTTAAAATAATGCCGACTAGCTGTAAGTGTTTTGTTTTAGTTACGTTATTATGTGCATCAACATGACTTTGTGACTGATATATGGAGTTTAGATTAAATCAACAACTCAGAGAGCTAATGAAGCAGAAATGTCTACAGTTAATCTATTTTGATATTGTGAAATGTAATCTGGAAGAAGAAAAGTTTGTTGTACACATATTTGTGGCTAATGGCAGACCCAGGACAGCTGGACCTGATATAGCAGGGATTTGTCTTTCTATCGTGGTTGCTACAGTAAATAATTTACCACAAACTCATTGTTACTTTCCTAACAAGAGTTAGGGGAGGGGAAATCACTGGGCTTTGGATCCCCAGCAGTTTATTTTGCTTTTGTTTGCATCTCTTCTATACCTGCGTGTTCAACTGCTGCTGTACAACATGGTCATCTGCTGTGGGATGCTGTAAAGCACTCTTTGGCAAAATGTTGTGAATGCTTTTATAACAAAGACTGCTTGAAATGTACACTGACTTTTTTTCTGAATTTATATGCCAAATAAAAGCATAAAAGAACCATGTGTGATGCAGGTGTGACTCACTTACACCTAAAAAAGGTGAATGAACTAGCATGTGTTACAGCCTATAACTCTCGAGGGCTAGTCCTTTTCTTTAGGGTGTTGTGAGGCCAAATTTGTTCTAAAGCACAAGAAGCACAGTTGTTGGTGCAGCATGTCTGTATGGTTCTTAGTTGACAGTAGCAGCAGACTTGGCTGTTGAAAGTGTCCATTCAGACAGTCTCAAGGATTCACAGCAAAATAGCAACAGGAAGTGAGATTTAAATTACAAGAATCACTGTCCTTCTGCTTGTACTGTATATCAAGCAGAACCCCATCATTTCATCATATCTTATCTGATATTTACATTTTGTGGAATCAATGCTTAAACAGGTTTTAAATGCATCACTGCAGGAGGTGGAGCCTCCATTTGTGAGGTTCTATTAGGAGTATTCTGGAACGTTTAGTATTGTGGTATGTAAGCAGTAGCAGACCTGGCTAATATGCAACTGTATTTTTAACTAGACTTTTAAGGTCTACTTTGAGTATCACCTAAATAGAAATTGTCAGAAGTAGACTATACAAAAAATATTAAATGTATCTTGAGTGTGTCTCTAAAAAATGTATTAAACTGTAGGTAACTGATCATTCACAAACAAAACTTTCGCTGTTGCTTGTTTGCTTGCACATAGCCAATAAGGAGTTTTGCTTTCCAATGTTCATTGTGCAAGATTCTGCAAGCAAAGCTGGATGCTAAATGTGTATTCAACATCATCTGTTAAGTCACAGTTGATCTCTTCTAGAGCCAAATTTCAAAGTGCGATCAAAGAGTGAGGCCTTAGTTTAAGCATAATTGACTTGTGCTGTGAGCATGGTTGAATATAAGCTCCTAACAAAGTCATGGGCATGATTGTGCACAACATTTTTTATGAGGGTTATGTGTACTGCTTCTTTGTATTTACACACACTATAAATTACCGTCAGTTAGCTAGGGCATCACCTCTGCACTTTTGTTTTCCATCACATCATGCAATTAAAAACCTTGAGCGTCATGTAAAATGAATAGCACCATTAAATCCTGACATAATATTGTCATATTCCTTGCCATATTTTTAGCATCTCTGAAAAGATACTATTCCACCAGTGTGATAACTTTCCATTCAGAAAAACACTCCAAGGCTGTTAAAAAAATTAAACATGTTTTTATTTTGCTAATTGTAATGAATAAAAGCAAAACATATTTATGTAATTGTATCAGGATTTCATTTGAACAGACCTTCAGGTGGCTCAGTGTTGTCTCTCTACTGTTGCTTAGCAACTGCTCTTCTCCTACTGCAAGCTCTGTTTCTTACCTGGGGTGCTCACCATTATATAAACAGATGTATTAATCATATTCTAAATGCAAATGTAAGAATAATCAGATTTTGCCTCACAGTACCAGGTTTTTGGTTCAAATCTAGCCCAGGGCAAGAGTCTGTGTAGAATTTATGAATTCTCCATGTGTTTTACTGGATTTTTCCTGAGATGTCCAGTCTTCTCCTACCTCCCAAAGAGTTGAATAGGTTAAATTGCCTCTGAATCACCCCTTTCATACCTATTTGACATACCCCGCCTTTAACTAAGGTGGCTACAGGCATTTACCACATTTAAGATCCACGAGGGACATCAAAGTAAGTGCAGTAGGATATATTGTAGAGATCTTCCTACATGTACTATCAACAAATTCCTTAGCAGGCTCTGCTATCAAGCTCAGCCACTGTGGTATTCCTTCATACAGATGCAGCCATTCAAAGTGCACGGTACAGACACCGCGGTACAGATACCGCAGGTATGATGACACGGGATACCGCGGTGCGTGATTGGTTGACCGACAGGGGCACTCGTGGTCCGTTGGTCTGTCGTAGAAAGACTTACTGTAAACGTCTTTACTGTGCCCGTTGTAGATATTGAATTTTACCACTGAAGGGAAATCTTAGTAGCTGAGCATAAAAAGAATAGGAGCATACTGTAACGCGTGTGAAGGCCATAAACGATATTAATTTTGGAACATAAACATACAGTATATAGCTGGTCTTGGTACTTTAAAGAAAAAAATACACACCGGTATTCCATTTCTCCCTAAACATTGTAAGCTTCGAAGTCTTTAACTAACGTGATACCGGAGTCAACAAGCATACTTTTAGAATTTGATTAAAAGGGAATATAATATGGAATCGCGTATCTCAAGAATTTAATAACGGTATGATTATATCCGTGTACTGCGGCAGGGCTGTGTAGGGCTGTTTCGCCTGCCTGATCATGCGAGCTCTCTTGTAGCCTACTGGTCTAGGTGCGTGACTACCAACTGGCAGGTTGTGTGTTCGAATCCAGCTGGTGCTGGACTTTTATTTTAACAAACATTTCTTCGAAAAAATAGGTAAGCAATATTATGGACAATCAGTTGACAAATCCATTTCCTTTTTCTGATCACTCGCTTTCTGGCTACACATCTCACCTGTCCTGTTCTTTGTTTTCCTGGTTTGCTGATTATGCCTGCTGCGGTCCACTCCTACCCTCACACCTAAAGAAAACTATTTTAAATTTCTTGGCGCAGTTCATTAACCCTTGTATGTGCTGTCCGCGCCCAAAATGCAATTTTAAGAAAGTCAAAAACCGTGCTCAAATGCAATTTTCAAAGTGCAATGAAATACAATATTGTTGTTGCTGCTGTTCTGGTTGTTTTTATCCCGTAAAGCGTTTTGAGAAGCCACCTTTAAAGGCGATATATGTTGTAGAACCGCTGATTCTTATGGAATGTGTTCCGCAGGAGATTCAAATTTTTATTTATTTTTTAGTCGCGTATCTAAGGAAGTCTCAGTATAACTTTGTTCATGAACAAACAGTGGCATGTTACATTGTCATTGTTTTTTTTAACAAGGCTCGCCAGCTAATGTGAATCGAAACCTGTCTTGCTAGCTTTTAAAGTCGTGCATGTGTAAACGACAATTGAAAAAGAGAAAAAAAGACCTGACTGACAAGCCGATACATACTCTTAGAGTTTGATTAATAGGGAATATACTACGAAAAAACCGTAAGGGACTTAAAAGCTAAAGGAGATGCTTCATATTGCTTGACTAATTTTAAAAACTAAGTTATAAATGCAGACGCTCCCTCGGTGACGCGCCGGGTGTAAATATCAAAGTATACATTCCCAACAAGAATTGTACCCATCTGTCATGCAAATAAAACACCTTGAATTGAATTGAATTGAGGGAGATAGGGGGACAAATATACTGTAGACAGGCCTCAAGGCAAATAAGATACTTATGGGTACGCAGGCATTCAAGACAGCAACATACAAAACGTTTGCACGTACTGAGTTAAGTTATTACTTGGTTTTCAAAGTGCAATGAAATACAATATTGTTGTTGCTGCTGTTCTGGTTGTTTTTATCCCGTAAAGCGTTTTGAGAAGCCACCTTTAAAGGCGATATATGTTGTAGAACCGCTGATTCTTATGGAATGTGTTCCGCAGGAGATTCAAATTTTTATTTATTTTTTAATCGCGTATCTAAGGAAGTCTCAGTATAACTTTGTTCATGAACAAACAGTGGCATGTTACATTGTCATTGTTTTTTTTAACAAGGCTCGCCAGCTAATGTGAATCGAAACCTGTCTTGCTAGCTTTTAAAGTCGTGCATGTGTAAACGACAATTGAAAAAGAGAAAAAAAGACCTGACTGACAAGCCGATACATACTCTTAGAGTTTGATTAATAGGGAATATAATACGAAAAAACCGTAAGGGACTTAAAAGCTAAAGGAGATGCTTCATATTGCTTGACTAATTTTAAAAACTAAGTTATAAATGCAGACGCTCCCTCGGTGACGCGCCGGGTGTAAATATCAAAGTATACATTCCCAACAAGAATTGTACCCATCTGTCATGCAAATAAAACACCTTGAATTGAATTGAATTGAGGGAGATAGGGGGACAAATATACTGTAGACAGGCCTCAAGGCAAATAAGATACTTATGGGTACGCAGGCATTCAAGACAGCAACATACAAAACGTTTGCACGTACTGAGTTAAGTTATTACTTGGTTTTCAAAGTGCAATGAAATACAATATTGTTGTTGCTGCTGTTCTGGTTGTTTTTATCCCGTAAAGCGTTTTGAGAAGCCACCTTTAAAGGCGGTATATGTTGTAGAACCGCTGATTCTTATGGAATGTGTTCCGCAGGAGATTCAAATTTTTATTTATTTTTTAATCGCGTATCTAAGGAAATCTCAGTATAACTTTGTTCATGAACAAACAGTGGCATGTTACATTGTCATTGTTTTTTTTAACAAGGCTCGCCAGCTAATGTGAATCGAAACCTGTCATGCTAGCTTTTAAAGTTGTGCATGTGTAAACGACAATTGAAATAGAGAAAAAAAGACCTGACTGACAAGATTTAATTAATGCAGATCAGTAAATCAAGGGACAAAACAACTATTGCGCCCGGGTCCTCAATGCGCTTTGACGTGCTAATGCGTTGGTTTAACAGTCCGGGTGTGGCAAGCCCCCAATGTCTCCCGACTTCGGCAAAAGGCACCCGCCTTTCATTGGAAGACAATGAACACACTCTAGCCGTACAGGTGAATATAGCATAAAAGACACCAAGGGATTGGGTGAGCTCCCATCGCAAAAAAAAAAACTGCGAACCTGCACTACAGCGACCATAGTACAGTATGGAGACCAAGACCTTTTACGGGAAGAGACGAGGTGCTTCTGCCGCCCCAGCTTCCAAAGAGCGAAGGGTAAGCAAATACAGCAGACTTCATCTGAAATACGCGATTACAGCGCATATTACAAGGTATTATTGCCGTTTTGAATTTTAAATTCAATTATAATTATTTCTTCGTAGCCTGTTCTTCAAGAAAACACCGCACGGGCGAAACGATCTACCACAAGGACAGTAAAAAAGAAAGCGGTAAGACGGAAAAAAAGAAAAGTTTATTTTGACTTCTGTTCCGCGACTGATGAATACTACTGTGTGACTTTATTTCGTACATGAATTATGTTATTTTGCCACAGGCCGTGGGTCTCTGCTCTCGGCCACTGGCCAGGGTGCCAACCTGTAGAAGCAGCACCTGTATGGAGACATTTCGGCAGCAGCGGGAGCAGTACGATGCATTACTGGGGAGGACTGGGAGGCTAGAGACACTCCTGAAAATGCAGAGGAAGGAGACAGTATGTTCCAGCAGTCAAACAGTTGAGCAGCTGTCTCCTGAAAAGTGCCTCTCCCCGCTGCGCAGGTTGCAATGCCTGGCGGAAGCTCTGCCCCCCGCAGAGCACACACCGCCTCAGGACACTCCATCCCGGCCTCTCAGTTCACCACCGCGCAGGACTGTTGATGCTGTCCCCGCCGGCTATCTCCCCCCAGGAAGCACAGTGGAATTCACAGATGCCAGTGGGACGAATAATTCTCCCAGATGTCCAACTGCTACCCATCACCCAGGAGATGGAGGGGGGGTTGTACTTGCAGTGCATCGGCATAGACGGGAAAGCAAGAGCCGACCGCTACGCCGCCCTCGTGTTTCGAAATCTTGTGACTTTTGAAATTTACTGGGGGTGGACCACGTCTGTAAATTTCGATGGGTCCAGAGGCAAAAGTGCCTTGCCTTGCAATCTCCGGGAAACCATTACTACGATGGTGAATCGGAGATTCTCAACCCTTGCTGCGTACGACTGGAAAAGAATTCGTGATCGGATCAACGAAATGCTTCGTAGGAGGAGGCGGTCTTTTCCTCTTGTCTAACAGTCTGTCCACAAACAAAACATTCCTGTTAGACAAGAGGAATTGAAAAAAAACAATGTTGTCAATGAAAACCGGTGTGTGTGTCTCTCCCTGCTGGATGTCCCTCTCACAAACTGCTGAATGAATAAAATAATTTTATTGAAAACGAGTTTGCGATTGTCTGGTCTTTAAATTCTGGAGATACGCGATTACATATTATATTCCCTTTTAATCAAATTCTAAAAGTATGCTTGTTGACTCCGGTATCGCGTTAGTTAAAGACTTCAATGCTTAAAATGTTTAGGGAGAAATGGAATACTGGTGTGTATGTTTTCTTTAAAGTACCGAGACCAGCCATATACTGTATGTTTAAGTTCCAAAATTAATATCGTTTATGGGCTTCACACGCGTTGCAGTATGCTCAGGCACTAAGTAAAAGGAGATGCTTCGTATTGCTTGACTAATTTTAAAAACTAAGTTATAAATGCAGGCGCTGCTCTGGTGCGTCGGCTCCTACACAGTGCCTGTCTGCTGTAAGCGTTACAATATACATACCCAACACTGCTTGTACCCATCTGTCATGCAAATAAAACACCTTGAATTGAATTGAATTGCTCAATGGGCTTTGACGTGCTAATGCGTTGGTTTAACAGTCCGGGTGTGGCAGGCTTCCAATGTCAACTCAACTCGATTGGAAGACAATGAACGTATTTTAGCCCTAAATGAATTAATAGCAAACATGGTTTACATAAAATACATTTTTCCAAGAAAGTTTATAATAATACGATCTATAGTTGAAATCTGAGCCTACTTTAAAAATAAAGGAAAAGCATTTTCAGAGAGCAATCACGCTGTGTTTATGTAGAAAAAGCGATTAGGTTTATGAGCAATCTAATTACCTAATCGCTTAAAACGCTATATAAAATAAAGTTTATTTAGAGATGAATGATCAGTGTGGTAGTTTAAATAATGTGAGTCAGGAAACTAACACAGCGCCACCGGATTTAATAACGCAATAAAAACGCTATAAAATAATGTGACACAGTACAGCACAGTACAATAATACTGACCATGACTTTAGAAGCATAAATTACCTTACACTCAATTTAAACACAAGCTGTCTTTCTGTATGAACCTCTAAGCTGGTTCATACAGAAAATGTAGAAATGCATTAGCCTGATTATGATTAAAAACACATAATTAAACACGCGTTTGCGATTTAAATCAGAACACGATTTAAATCAATATAAATGTTTATATTGTAACGCATACTGTCCAGCCCCCATTTCTCTATAAAAATTTACTGTTGCACACACACACACAATAGAAGCAGGAACCGCTGTCAGAAGGGAAGATATGTTCAAAATATCGCAAATATCGATCATGTTGCGATATTTTGAAATATAAAAGTCAACTGATTGTCCATAATATCGCTTACCTATTTTTTCGAAGAAATGTTTGTTAAAATAAAAGTCCAGCACCAGCTGGATTCGAACACACAACCTGCCAGTTGGTAGTCACGCACCTAGACCAGTAGGCTACAAGAGAGCTCGCATGATCAGGCAGGCGAAACAGCCCTACACAGCCCTGCCGCAGTACACGGATATAATCATACCGTTATTAAATTCTTGAGATACGCGATTCCATATTATATTCCCTTTTAATCAAATTCTAAAAGTATGCTTGTTGACTCCGGTATCACGTTAGTTAAAGACTTCGAAGCTTACAATGTTTAGGGAGAAATGGAATACCGGTGTGTATTTTTCCTTGTGATATTTTAAGCTCTAGTTGAATGATAGGTGTCGCATTTTAAATCATTTTCGTAGCTAGAAATTATGAAACGCCCTGTTAAAAGCAAGGAAGTTTTTATGCCCGTTGAAGTAAAACAAAATGCCTGACAAAGTATGGCTTGGACAGATTCCAAGTGCTTGTACAAATGTGCTAAAGAAATTATACTTTGAGTATACAGCTTGTCCAAAGTCATCCATTATTAATACTATTAGTAATATCTTCAGTAAAGGCTTTGATATTTCTGATAAAGGTAGGTTGTGTACTTTTGTCCAACTGAGCAATCTTGCTTTCATAAAATATACCAACATTTTAATGACTGATGATTAACATGCTGTAATACACAGTTCAAAATTAAAGGCTCAAATGCTGTACATGAGAGGTTAAGCTCCCCCTGGCGGTTTTACAAGGCAACGCCGGATAGTTAACCACGTGACACCACGTTAACTGCGTCATACCGCGTGATACTGTGACACGCCCACCGGGGTATGCCGCGAAATACCTCACGCATTTTGAATGGCTGCATCTGTATCTACAAACATTACTAATTGCTCCACTGTAAGAATGGCCTTAACCATTGCTGGTAATCTCATGAACTAATTATTACCCGCTGTCAACTTGCAAATAATGGAGTCCTTAATGTCCTAATTGGCCAGCTATTAAACACTCCCCTCAAACGCTGGCCTGCCACACCTTGCAGGGGACTGGTGCACCGTTAGTGAGGAAAGCAACTGACTGCTGTCCCTTCTGTCTTGCGCTCCCTAATTGACTGTTGCCTTTGCCAACAATAGGACACTAATTGTTACAGGGGATAATGGATGGATAGGTTATATATGTAATACTTTGTTAAGGAAATATTTAGTTTGTTTGCCATGTGCTTCAAGAAGAGACTTGTATTATTGAAAGGTTCTTATACAGAATCCCAGTTAAGGGCTAAACATGTTTTTCTTCTTCCCAAGAGAAGATGCTTGTAGATGGAATGCACTTGCTCGTCTTACTGTGGAAGGTTCCTTGTGTTTGTACTGTATGTTTCATGTGTGCAGCAGAAAATTACAGTTCACTACTGCTAATCCTGAAGCAGGCAAAACTGTTCTCTCTCTTTTTCATATTGTTCACTTAACTCCATCACAAAGCAAGCTGATCTGCTGGAGTGAGTGTATTTCGTGGCCAGACATGCAGAAATGTCCCATTACCACCAAAAATGTTGAGTTGCTTGTTCTCTGCAGTATGGGTAATGAATGCCCTTGTGATTTATCTTGATTTGGTCAGCAGGTAAATTTGAGTATGATGCCTCATAGTGGTAAAAATAAAAAATTTCAGAAGCAACATGTGACGTTTCTTCACAGAACCCTATGAAATACCTCTGGTGAGTAGGACATCAGATTGAAAACCGAGTCAAATTTTTTACGAAACGGCTCCTATTAGCCAAAGCAACAAAAGGCTTTGATGTCACTAAGATGCCATTAATAGAATCAAAAGCTGTACTTAGTATAGATGAAGAAGTTACTGAGAGTCAGATCCCATCATCATGGTTGCCTAACACCGGACTAAAAATATATTTTCAGAATGTTATAAGAAAAAAGGCAATTTGGAAACAGTAGGATCATTTTTAAGTATGCAGGTCTCCATACCAGGCCTTTATAACACAGGAGTGATAGCAGCTGTTTTTAAGGCTACGCATACAAGATCAGATTTCCAGCATTCATTGATGAGATTAGGAATATTTGAAAAATGTGAATAGCTGTATGGGAGTAGGATCCAAGATACATGTAGTTGTTATCATTTTAGTTACTGAATCAGTCACTTAAGCGCTTAAGCACCATGCTAGCCAACAAGCACCAATAACCCCATACAGTATTTCTCCAGTCAGGTGTTAATGCTGACACTCATTGTAAACCAACCCAACAGAGTCAACTTCAGGTCATGACAAGATGAACCAGATTTTACAAAATGTTTTTCTAACAGAAATAATACATTGTAGCCCCTAAATGTATTTTGACATGACTAAACCGATCATGCTGGGCGTGTGTGCTGGGAGTGTGTGCTCAAGGCATCTGTCTGTTACTGTCACTCGTGAAGAGAAGGGGCTGTGTGATAAGTCTAAAACATTGTCACTGGACCATCTGATCTCAGAATTTAAAGGGCTCATGAAGCGATATCAACCAGCCTGTTTGCTTGCAGTCCGTCTCACAATTTTGTCTGGAGTTAAAAATTAGCATTGCCTGTGCATGAAGCTCTGGATTTCAGACTGCCTCTCATTTATGTGAACTGTTTCAATGAGCAGCTAGGAATTTTAATCAATCAAACCTGCACTGAACCAAATTAGAGGATTTTTTTATATTTTCATTTACTATTTATTATCTTTGTAATTATATAACCACCCAATTTGGAAGCAGAAATTTGATCTTTGTACCTATTCGGTGGGGAGGGAAGTGTAGACAAAACATCTGTCCCTTAAGCCACTCACTTTGTGGTATGTTCCAGGCTCTGCATTAATGCACAGAAGATTGAGTGCCCACTGTAGGTAGTAGTGTTCCTCACCTCAGTAACACTGCAAGAGCCCGGGATACCTCAGGGACTGTTACTGGGAGCCATCTGGGAGAGATAATTAATCCCAGCACTGTCCACAGCAGAATGAATCTGTTGTACATCTCCCCTTGGACAATCCTGATAAGTCACCTAGTGACAAGACCCTAGCTTGAACTTGTGACATCACAGAGCTGACCCTGCACCAGGATTAAGCACCTTTACTGGTTGATTCTCTATTAAAGGAATGTTAATGTGTTTTTTTTTATTGTGATATAATAACAGGTAAATAAAAGCCATGTGAGGACATCATTTGACACCTCAGTACAAACAGGCAAAACATTGCTTTTTCTTTCTTACTGTTTTTCGGTGTGGAACTAACTAACTTTTAATTGTTTGTTTTTGCAACTTTATATGTCTGTGATTGGAAAAAAAAATATTAATTATAGCTTTAATGGCAAATAGAGAGGTCAGAAATAAAAATGTTGGAAGCTGTCATGCCTAGTCATGAAGAGACTTTTGAATTAGAGTGTGTGGATTTGTCTCAGCCCAGATGATGCACTTATAGCTATTCAGTTGGACATGGGGGTGGAAGTGGGCTCTGGTAGTCCACAAAATGTTAAGGGAGTTATCATCCACTTGAATGCATACAATGAAATCTAAAATGAAGTTCACCTGCTTTTCTGCATTGGCTTTTCTGCATGAAAACAGCTGTATTATCTCAGGAATTGTCTCTTTTTTGCACATTTTGTGGGGTCAGCCAGATGGGTCCCACACGTACAGTCTTCTTTTGATTAAACAAGGCTCTTGGGGTGCATGGAGCTTAATGGAAACCTCTGTCAAAACAGAAAGAACCTGTGCATTTCGTTCTTTTTTATTATGCTGTTATTGATTTACTAGGCTGACATCTTAATCCACAGTGAGTCACATTCAACAACACATCTGAATTACAGAAAATTGTAAAAAGCATTAGAGTGCCGAAGTGAACAGTTTAACAGTTAATGGTGTTATTCTATTACAAAAAGCTCTTCAGTTAAGCTAAAACAAAGTGCAAAATACAGCAACCGATATGAAGAATTATAATACAGTATTCTCTGACAATACATGCTTAACAAAAGATTCTGGGGATCTTCATCTTCAGCCAGTTTGGGCATCCTTCAGATGAGACATTAAACTCAGGTTCCAAGGTCCTGATTTGATTGGAGATCCCATGACATTGTTCATAAAAGTAGTGGTGTTCACTTTTGTATCCTGGTTAAGACCATAAGAACATTAGGAAGGTTACAAACAAGAACAGGCCATTTAGCCTATCTACCTTGGGGTTTTTAAGCCACTTCTTGAAAGGAACCAGGTTATTGCCTTCAACAATATTGGTAGCTTGTTCTTTACACCCAATGCCTCCTGTTCTGTTTTATTTGTACTTACATATAGTTTACACTTGTACCTTCTGGATCATGTCTATGATTTTGGGCTTGCACAATCGGGCCTCCCTCTATTTTACCCTTAATCAATTGATGAAGGACCTTATCATATCTTCATTTGATCTGTATGTAGTGGGGCTATAGCGTGTCACCCAGGTTAGTGGTGGCACAAGTGTACGCTCTCTTACATATCAAACTCTTCGGAATTATTCAATACAAATTCATCAGAAGAACTAATGTTTCATGAGCAGAGAAAGCTACTAGGCAATCTGATTCAAAATCCTCAAAGGCATTAATCTTTAAAGTCAGTTAGTACTGTACAGTATGTACTTCTTCAGAATCAAAAATGAAAAGTGAATTAGACAATGAAAGGGGAAACTACAAGGAAGAGCATTGAAAGCTGAGCATGGGAGTCACGTCTTTAAACAACAGGGTTTAGAAGTACTGTATGGAACAAGCTACCCAGCCATGATGTTAACGCTGATACCTTGACTTCTTTTAAAAATGGTTAGATGAGATGCTTGGATCAATTAGCTACAGAAAAAAAAACAATAGAGCTAAATGTGCCAAATGATCTCCTCTTGTTTATAGCAATCTTTAAAACTTCCGTTACTTAGAATTTACAAGCCCTGCATGAAATTTAGCAAAGACACTGGGTCTTACAAATACTTTCACAACACCTTTAATGTCAAATTAGTAAGAACCTAGGTTTCACGCCTCATTTGAAGGTCAGGATTTCCTATAATACCCCTGGTCACCATACTGGGGTATGGAAATTTATTGGTTTGGAAATTCTGGATCAGAGGTGAGTCTGACACTTAATGGTGAATAAATCCAATTTGCAGCAGTATCCTGGTTTTCTTTAGAGGTCTCAGATCCCAGTGCTGAGCAGACTCAGCCTTGATTAGTTTCTATAAGTCAACAAGATCAGAGCTCAGGAGGTAAAGCTGCTGTCAGATGTTTTTTTTCCAAATGTTCCAAATGTTGTTTTTAATCAGGAAATCTCACTAGATGTTGCCATATAAAATGGCAGACAACAGAGTGAACTGTCGTGTCTAACATTCTCTCAAAGTTTAGGGATGTTTCATCACAAAATGCAGAGCTCCACAAGCTGAACTTTGTTTTTCAATTCCCCACTAAGAAGTGAAATGCACCAGATGTTGTATTTATTATCCATTCCTTTAAACTACCTTGGCTGGCTGAATTTAGTTTCTGCAGGAAACAGAATTCACTTTAATTGCCTTTCAGAGGGCAGAATGAACTGCATTAGTACTATATAACAGAACCAAATGCTTTTCTCAACTGTATCAGCCTAAGCAACATAAAATTAGCTTCTTGCTTTTTTTGGTCCAAGATGAACAAAGGAAATATTATCACTTTTTTAAATATATTTCTGCCATTAATCGGTGCTGCTTTATTGTTCTTTATGAACATACTTCTCGGTGTTCATTACAAATAGAACCACACACAGTGTTGAACAAACAGCTCATGTGAAAAGATAACTGCTGGAAGAGAAAGTCTGCTAGTCTGGTTTCTTCAGGCAAGGCATTCAAGACCTTAAGGCAACAGAGGCAGCAGGCTTTAGAAATGATTTAGAATGGGCTTTAAGCAACCTCTGAAAGAAAATCTCTGGTCAAATGAAGATAATTTTAAACGTCAAACACAGCTTGAATAAAAGCCCCCTTTTTCAGCTATCCACATAGAAGTGGTACACTATTTTATTGTTATTAAATTGTATCATCCCATTAGTGTTAAAATCTCTGATTGCTTTTGACATGACCTCTGTGAATATTCACACTTAATTCAGCCACCATACAGTATAAACATTAACATTTAATGTATAATGCTTACTATTAAAATGCACCCATTGTTTTGAAAAAGGTCCATGTTAACTTTACCCTGTTTAAGAGTGATTTTCATCAATTTTTATATTTCACCATTTAGAAATACTAACATAGCCGTGACGCATTAAGGCCTGCTAATTAAATCTGTTCAGAAATGGAGAGAGTCCAATCACCCCACCACTGCTGGTTTTTTCAAAGCCTAGAAAGGTGCATTTCTCCCACTCAGACAAAATGAAGTGAATTAAGGCGGCTTTAATTATAGGATTAATACAGAAAAAGAAATCAACTGTTATTTAAGCGACTGTAATCGCTTTAAGTGGAGACATCCTTAACTTCTGGTCAGGCTAAGAAAGCAATTAGCAGGTGTCAAAGTCATTTTTAAATACCAATTAACTTTTAAAGATGAGGATTTTATTCTGATGTTTTTTTGCACAGATCATCTACAAATGTCAGAAAGGAGCAGGCCTATTTTTACCATTTTCAATACTATTACGTATTGCTGTACAATGTACATGTATTAATAGGCGCAGGTCTCATAGGTTGCTCAGCTTGTAAGCATCTGTTTGGTTTCAGTGTCCAGTGGTGTATGCCATTATTTGACTCTGACTAGGATTGCCTAAAAAGAGTTTGGTAGGATAGGTTTACCATCTGCCAGGGTTTTCTCAGATTGCTGTGAAACTGTGTCTAGGACACTGTGAGTTTGCAATGCCACTAGTCTGAGATACAGTATGGCAGTTCTATGGCAGAGGGGTTTCAGGATGAATATGCAATATACAGTATATATATATATAAAAATAGATGCACAATGTGCTACTACACAAGCGCAAAATGTTTGCCATTTTTAAGAAGTAATGTAGTTATTTAGCTCATAACATACTGTAAATAAAGCAATGTACAATGAAACAAGAGCTGTGTTTCTGATGCATACACTATATTTGTGTTTTTCTCAGATGCAAGACAGAGGTTACTTATTATGTGAAATCAGACGGGTGGTGGTGTCAGAACTTGAAGCAGTTTCTGTTAGTCTTATGGAGTCTAGTACAAAGCCAGTCACCTTTACAAATCTGGGCATGATACTGAGCAAATAGATAACACTAAACCTGCTCCATCCTCATTTTTTCCAGATGAGATTTTTGGGGTGATGCAAATTAAGTAGGTTGTCTAAGCTGGCAAAGCCATGTTCCTCTGAAACAGAAATGATTCATGTTTTCTCCTATTCTTATAATAATAATTGCTTACACTTATATAGTGCTTTTCCGGACACTCCACTTAAAGTGCTTTACAGGTAATGGGGACTCCCCTCCACCACCAATGTGCAGCATCCACCTGGATGATGCGACGGCTGCCATAGTGCGCCAGAACGCTCACCACACTTCAGCTATTAGTGGGGAGGAGAACAGAGTAATGAAGCCAATTCATAGATGGGGATAATTAGGAGGCCATGATAAGGGCCAAATTCTTATGCACATTATCTTCCCATCTGTATTTGTTTGGTTTTAGCTTGATATCCATCCATTTTCTACTTACTTTATCCAATACAGGATCAATGGGGATCTAGAGCCTATCCTGGCAAGCAATGGGTGCGAGGCCGAGTACACCCTGGATGGGACACTAGTCCATCACATAGCATATGCAGACCCAGACACACACTCACACCAGGACCAAATTTCCCAGAACCCAATTAATCTGCCAGTATGTCTTTGGACTGTGGGAGGAAACTGGAACAGCCATAGCCCTGTGGGATTGTACTCATTACAGACAGCCTGCTATTTGTCAGACATAAAGTAAATTTGCAAACTGTTAACCCCATGTGACAAAATTAATTTCAATATTAGTAGTCAAACAGGTCAAATGCAAAGCAATTAAGTCTTTGTCAACGTCATTGTGGATTATTTTTGTGAGAGTTTTGTCGTTGTTAACTAAAATGAAAAACAGGTCATTAACTAACATTTTTGTCAAAATTTCCATCAATGGAATTAACACTGTTGAAGCACCCAGAGGAAACCCACATGAACATGGAGAAAACATACACATTCTATAGCAAGATAGCAAGATAATGACATCTAAAACAAAACTATCTGTAAACGAACTTCCTAGGACCATCTACATGTGTGTCTCTAGTAACATGTCACAGTGACACTGAAATATTAAAAAAATAAATAAAGTGACACACTCTTCCAGTAAATGTTTAACTCCTCATTAGTACAATTAGAAATGAAGGAAACAAAATGCATGCTCATGTTGGTTTAAATTATCTATTATTTTGAAAGGCATCACAGGCATTTATTTCATAGGCCCTGTGGAAAAACTGTCTGAGGGTGGGCTCCCATTATAATAGACCGAGTCATGATAAACACCCAACCCACTATTCCATTTTAATATCTTTCAGCATGTGGGGTTCATTTGACAATAGAGACAACAGTTCAAACACCTACCTCTTTAAAAAAACTTAACTCCTAGACAGTTCTTTGACTACAGGCTAGGACAGATTCACGTTTTACCCAACAAGCCCTCTGTCTGTTACATTAACACTGGGGTCTACTGTCCTGTTAACGGTGTCCATTACTTCTAAATGTTTTATTTTTAAGGCTCAGCTAACCCAGTCCACAACTTCATCCCTTCTTGTTCTCTCCTACTGAGCAGAGGAAGACCTAACACACATGTACATATTCCAAGCGACAGGTGAATTAATTGCACTCAGCTAAGCTTGAGGGTGAGCTATTTCCATAAATACAGGGCAGCGTGGAATCCACTAGTAGTAGGGCTCCATGCTCACTGCAGTCCATTCCACATTCACGTCAATACAATGTCTTGCAGATTTGTAAAGAACCTGCTCCCAGTATATCTGCACCCGGGGATTACTGTATGTGCAAGCCATTGAAAGGGAGATGTTGAAATATACTGTATTTAAGTTCTTCTAATGCATTTCTAGAGTGACTACAGTATAATACTTTGAATACAAATGTATTCATATATGCAGTCATAGCCACCTCATGATAGGAGGCTACAATATGTGTTAGAGGAGAAAGATGTATATCCCTATCTTCCACATTCATGGGCCACTTAATTTAGAATCGTTCTCTAAAACATTATCTCTATTGTTAATGTTTAAGTTGTTCTTTTACTTTAAAAACAACAGACACCGAAAATACAGAAGAAAACGCAAAAAATGGGAGCTCACAGCTTAATTGTGGTGAGATAAGTAATCATGTTTTTAAGATGGGGGGGGGGCAATAGGCTATATGATCTTTTGCATTAGTTAAATGTACCCTATGCTTATGTTTTTCTGTAAAAATATATATTTTCTGTAAAGTATTTAAGTCTCTGCACAGTCCTGTTGCATTTAGACCCACTAGCAAAAGTCATAATTTCTGAAGATTCATAGTAATTTATAAGTTGCCGCAGGAACATTTGGGACCTTGGTATTTATAGTCACACTACTCACGTCAGAGAGCATATCAATTAATCTCATAATTCCAAACACACTCTATTACAAGACACTCTTAAAATATGTTTAAGTAGGAACCTGTTACAAGAAGCATTTTTAGTTAAAATATGTTTAAGTAGGAACCTGTTACAAGAAGCATTTTCAGACACAAACACTAATAATTGGGTCAATGCATGTCAAATAATTGATTGTGATGAACTGGAACTACCTGAAGACAACATGGAATGTAATTGTCAGTTTATCAGCTGAAGGGGAAGGGGACTTCTTTGCTTAGATCCTCAGTATAACACAAATGACAGACAAAGCTCTCTTCATTCAAGATAATTCTGTGAAATTTACTGAAGCTTCCTTAATGCAGTTTAAGAAATGATTAAAGGCATCATTATTTGTAAATATGAACTATTTTTCATTAACTGTGCCTGGTAGTGAATAGATACCTTGTGACACAGCACACTACAACACTATGCCCTAGTTTCTGATTATTTTTTTTTCCTCACATTCTTTCAGGATTATTTGAGTGTTTTGTCATATTTTTCTCTATTTGTGATTTTTTTTCCCATTCTGTGGCTTTGTCCAAAGTACTACCTATTTTAAAACAGTGGCATTTAAGTTTCTTTGATCATTTAAACATAATCATCTCGAATTGCACTTTGCCTATTGTTTTGGAATTGTACTTGTTTTAGTGCGGTGTGGTATTTAATAACACTATCTGGGTGAGTGGCACTCAGTGTGAATGACCATGCCATAGTGAAAGTGTTATGTTGGCACATGACCAATCACTTTCAGAGTTCCCCAAAGACTCATGCTCCAGAAGGTTGAATAGACTGAAATATGAGAGATTGTTTTTAAAATGAATTTTAAGACTATTAGTTTAAGTGAGCTGGAATTATTCGTTTTACCTGTACTCAGATGCAAGCAAAGGTCTTCAAATGGTGCTTGAATTAAAATGTTTTTAGGTTCGTTATACTGTACTTCAAAGCCAAATTAAACATGAGCAGCATTTTGATGAGATGTAATTTTCTAGGGAAATTGTACTTTCTTAAGGTCTTTGTTTATGTAAGAGCAAGATTACAGAGCATTTTAAAAGTCCTGCACAGCAGATGCCCGGTATTATCTCAACAGACTGCAATTAATACCTGAAATACAATGTTCTCTTCTTCATAGTTTATTCAGTTACTATTATGTACTGTACGCATCAACCATAATGCAATTTGAAATTGCTTGTATTTTTTCATCAAGTGGAAAGCTAAGTAAAGAATCAATAATTGTGTTTAATTTCCATACAACCTCTAAATACCAAGGCTTGCAGGCAGAAAACTGAAGTAACTAAAAAAAAATTAAAAGCACCCATCAGTGGTCTGTTTTTCGTAACAGTGATCAATCAACCAATCTACAATTCTGAACAAATTTCAAGTTAGAAAAAAAATTGCTCCAATGTTTGTATTAGTCTGCATCTGTTAGTTCTGATTGAATGTCTTTAAATTGAGTTCCTTGCTGCAGTCATGTTGGTCACTAAAGCTAAGCTTTGGTTTAGTGTTATTCACCTCAGGTAACAGCAACAACAACTACCAGGTACTTTCAGACTTGACAACTAAGAAATACATCTACAGTAGGTAACATTGTTTCATACATAACTTTGCAGTCTGTTTCCAATCAATTAAAGGGCAGTGAAAGCTATGAAGGAGCTACTGTGGTGCAAAATGAGACGTGTGAAGTTAGGCAGTTTTTGCCTTTAATTTAATGAAGGGATTCAATGACTGCCCAGATATTGTGGCTACAGGGATGGCTCCTTTCAGAACTGCTTTCAGATGACAGATAGAACACCTGCAGTGTCAGATGAGGTGTGTGCTCCACTGAAAAACAGGTGACAGAAGATTTTTCAAGCAGAAAGATTTCAGCTATATATGAACTTAGAAAGTGCACGTATATTGTTAATTTATGAATTTCAAAATATCTTGCCATCCTACATACATAATGGTGTAATTAAGAATTTTACAGTATGTTTGTTTGGGGTTTATACTCAATCATTGCTCACTACCTTCATCACTTACAGTACATGTGTTTTTTTATACCTAATGTCCACAGCTGTAACATTTGTTGGTCTTTCTTTACGCCTCTGTGTCAATCCTTTCTTAATATTTTGTCAACAATTCACTATTACAGATCTTTTAAATCATTTTATACCTGCTAGTTTTTTAACGTTCACATCAGAAGGCTGAGATGTCTTTCTCTCTCATTCCCTGGAGAGTCAGCCTTGAAGCAGTGCAATATATCTATATTTGCTCTGGAAAAAACAGTTAAAGACAGCAGGCATAAGACCGCAAGGAAAAGGTTAGGTAAGTAAGGTGTCTTTTATGCAGCCAGCTTTGTTCCCATAAGTTGAAAAGCTGAGAAGAAATTCTAGGGTGCCTTGTCGCTATGGAAACCTCAGTTAAGGGAAAAAAATATCATCCTTCTTATATTGAGCTGCTCGTTGTGGATCCTTGTACATTATGTAACATTTTTACATAAACCTTGTTTATTCGTGAAGAAGCATAGTATTGTGCTTCTTGGGTTGTGATCCTTACTAAATAAAGTTCTATTGATAGCCTTGTTCCACTCTTCCTCATTATTTGTGCATCTTTGGAGCACTAGGAGCAACCTGTCAAAATCCTCTATTATTCTTCTGGCCCAGTACAGAACAGTGCAAGACAGTATGGGATTACCAAGGGTCATGGGTGTGACCTAGGGACATCCATGCTCCACAATGAGGTTGTAAACCTCCATCCACAGCTGCCCTTCCCAGGTAATCCTTCCAAAACCGAGTACTGCACAGACTAGCTCTCAGGAGAGCTGTAGGAAAAATGGAATAGCACCTCTGAATGCGTGTGACAATCTACAGTATATATGGTAATTATAATTTATATCATATAATACTGTATATTAAGATCAAAGTTTGGATAATTTGGACACAGGGTACTGTAAAAGGGTGTTTCTGGTTCATTCAGGAGCTTCTAAGACTTATACATAGGTTGACATTTTTCAAATGTGCATCTGTATTGCCGATGCAAAATGTCTCCATCACTGTTTGTTCTAATCCTTTCACAAAAAAACGTCCCATTTCTCTGGGTGACCCGGAGAAACCTAAGAGTGGTAGGACCCTTTTGCCGGCAGCTTCCCATCCTGGCTTTGAGCCCACATCCTGTGGGCTGGAGTCAACAGCCCAAACCATTATTCCACACTGCAGCCCACATTTTTATCAGCCCTGTGCTGTAGAGGTAAGGTACAGTAAAACCCAGTTAAAGTGCATTTGAACACTATTTCATCCATTACACTGCTGAAATGTCAAAATAGGACATGCTGTTTTTAAGCATGTCATGTTTCTGTTCCCATGTGGCTTAAGGCCTATTTAATCATGTTCCCCATGATATTCCTGCCTCCTCCTGTCCTGTAGTATTCAACAGCTTTCAATAAATGCTGATGAGGATGTAGTGACATATGGTATCCATAGAGTCTATGTTTATTTATCCACAGCCACGGCACCCTTTGTTTATCAGAGGAGTACTTTCATTTTTATTAAATAAACGGCACATTTAAAAGGCATTGACAGCACTTGAGACTTAAGCCCTTTGTGTGTATGCACACAGCGGCTGGGAATTGCCTCTGTGGTGTGTCTGTTTGTGTATTTATTATGTTCCTTAGATAGATACAAGCTTATTTCTACATTGCTTACTGTAGGTTGGGGCCTGCCTTAACAAGCCTGTTCTAAGCTAATAACTCATTCTCTGCAAGTTAATGAGCAGCTTTCACAGGGGATGATTTGCTGTTACAAGTTAATCAAAGGAAAGTATTATATGGCCATGATGTATTTATGTAATGCATAAATCTAGCAACTGTTTTTGTTTCTGGTTTTGATACCCATTATTTGGAACCATAAGTTTGTGGTCTTGTCTAGCTTTAAAACTACAATCCTCACAACATGCAAGGAGAAAGAGCACTTCATTCCCTCCTCTGACTTGCCTACCTATCAGTGCTATTCATCATTTGACATGCTGCAAGCTCCACAGTGCCTTGGAGACTGACCACCAGTCAGAGTAGGGATCTGTCTCTTACTGGCAATTCATTTTTTTGTGGTGATTGCTATAACCATAAAATATTTTCTTACTCACTAAATGTTTTTGGAAAAAAGAAAATGTCCCACCTAATGTTATAGTATTAAAAGGAAATATTTCAGCTGGCTGTAAGGACTACCAAATTGTTTTTAGATTGATGTGACAGAGTACATTTGCAAGCGCTGCTGACTCACAGCTTGGAGTTCTAGGTTTAGTTCTAGGCAGGAATGCCTGTTGTGTGAAATCTGTAGGTTCTGCCTGTGTTTGCGTGGATCTTGTTTAGTGCTCTGTTCTCCTCTCTGGTCTTCACTTTCAAAAGACATGCTGGCAAGGTCTCTCTAAATTGTGTTTTTTTTGGCTTGTGTCCAGTAAATGGACTGGCATCCCATTCAGAGACAAGTACTGTTTTGTACCCCATGCTTCTGGGATAAGTTTTGTTTTGCCTTAACCCTTACTAGGAATGAGCACTTTTCTGATGACGGATAGTTCTTGTTTAGTAAGAAAATCTTTTAAATTTGGAATAGCTGTAAGCACATAATAAATACTGCTCATGGTGCTCTGATTGGAAATCTTCTTTTTTCCACCACTTTTTAATGCAAAAGGTCAGTATTGTGACCTCAAGCAGCTTGTGGGGATGGTTTTCAGGAAATAAGCTTGCATCTTTTACTGGACACATAACAGAGAAGCATAACCTAAGAAAGATGTAATAATCAAAGGCTTTAGAGAGGTTTATTGCTACACTGATCTGCAAAAGAGAATTCATTTGCTGCCCCACAATTTCTCACTGGTAATTCCTGACATATCAAAGGATTCTTAAGTCTCATCGTAATGGAAATAAAGTCCTTTACTCCTTGCTTTCTTTCCCATTGTTTTTTTTAATAATTATTTGTATTTGCATAGTGAGCTTAGGATATGACACCAGGTTTTTCATGATCTAGACCGGGATAAAATCAAAAGGCTTCTCCTTTTTATCAATCAAACACTGTGTTTTTAGCTTGCATATACTGTTAGTGTTTTGTTAATGTCATGCTTATAAAATTCCAAAAACATTACAAAAGGTTACAATCAAACGAGGCCATTCAGTGCTTCTAGTTTGTTTGGTTATTAGTAGTGTATTGGCCTTGAGAACCTCATTCAGCTGACTTCTGAAGAACATACTGTAATTGGGCAGTTTGTTCCAGATACCTACTGTACTGTGCAATCCTTAGTACTGTAGTCTCAAAGCAGTTAAAAGGATTTACAGTGGGCAATGGGATACCATTCAGTGCCTTTCAATGATCACCTGCATTGTATGAGATTGAAAGAAATAGATGAATAGTGATATATAGACTGATTTGCTGAATTCTGAGACTAAAATAGAAAGGAAATCCAGAGACCATTTATGCTACATCCTGTCGCAATACATTTCTTATTTAAACTCTGTGTTTGTAGCTATACATTAATACCTGCTGAAACTTTTTACCCTAGGGAATACTGGCATACATGCCTTTGGAAATTTCCATTGGTAAAATGTTCTCCAGTATAATTTTTTATGTGTTTTCATTTACTAGAAAAGCATTTGCCTGTATTTTAACAGGTGCCAGAGATTTCACATTCTGGATTATTTTATCATTTGTATATTCTCAGCATGACCATCCTTTTAGTACACAGCAATGTTTCCTTAAAAGTTAAAGCATAATTTAAACAATTATTTAAAAAGTTAGAAAATAAGTTCTTGTACTCAGTTTTTATTTTATTGTAGATAAAAATAAAACCTTTCTCCATTTAAGAGACAGTAGTGATGAAGTATCGAAAAAGATTATAATTTTCAAACAATGCAGATGTCTTCTATTGTTATAAAATAATTTTTCAGAGGTCCCTAATTGCTGTTTCAACATTAATCTCACCTTATAGAATGTGAATGAGACTAGTGCAGTTCTGCATTTCAATTTACTGGGTTTTTTTTTTTTGTATTTGTTGCGCTCTGCAGGTCTGGCATCACTTAGTACTGTCTCTGCCTGACCTTTCTGGGCATCTCCTCAGCATGGATAGATGTGGCAGTAGAACAAAAGTCCTCCTCAACCTACTTTTTCTCCTCACCTACTGTGCATATATCTGTGGCTTGCACCTGCTTGCCACTATTCCTCAGTTAGGTAATAAAATAAATGAATTATTTTGTTAACATTTGTAAAAAAAAACAAAAGGTTGAAATAGGGCAGGGATTGGAAAGTCATGTCTGTGCTATAAATCTCAAAGATCCTTAGAGATGATTCTTGGAAGATATCAGACAGATGGCTGAGGCTGCTTTCTGGTACAGGGCCACCACTAACTCTATGGACCCTGGAGGGAACAATCCACAGTGACTGCTTGCTTCAAACAGACAACCACAGTGTGTCCATGCAGAGCAAAATAATCTGGTTCAGAGTTTCATTTCTCAACCATTTAATGGCTTTTCACAGACTTACACTATTTTGAATTGTGAATGACGCTCACAAAAATGTTTACAACTGTAGAGAAATATGATAGTTTGCGAAACTTTTATTTCATTAGCATTACATTTAATTTTCTTTTGAAAGCTATTCCTCTTGTTCACTAAATACGTGCATACTGAAGGTATCCCAGGATGACAGAAGGAAAACCAATCTATAAGTGTAAAACTAATCAGTACACTGATAGAATCTTTGAGTAAAGTCATTGGAATGTTCCTGAGATATCAACATATGACTGTAAAGAGTAAGAAATAGCTGCTCTTTCTCAGAAGTGCTAAATTGCTACCTAAAGAGACAAGCTGCTTCCAAGTGTCCAATTATTGAATCTGCTCAAAACATAATGATAGAATTCTTGATTTACATTGTTAAACACTAAACTGAAAAAGTATTAAAAAATCAGAGTTTGAGCGTCCCTTTTTCTCATCTATTTTTTCATACTTTGTGGCAGTCTGAGATCTGTTTCATCTTCTATTTTTATAACTGACTGGTTGTGCTGATATTAGCATGGGTGACCTCAATTCAAAATGTACAATCTCGTGTTCACTGGAGTCTTCTATGTATCACAGGCTTCTACGTCTGATATATCTGAGGACTGTTATTCTGGTGCCTCTCTTCCTAATAACTTGAAGTGGTTATGGAGTTTTAGTTATTAAGAATGAGAAATACTCGCCTCTTTTAAAGCACTGTGGATGTGATGCCTGTGAAGATGCAACAGTGTCACCAGCTTCCAAAAAAGGAGTAACAGCCTTCCAACCTGGTGTGTAAAGGTCACAGAGGACCTGGCAGTGTACCATACAAGCTTTCAAAACAAAGACATCAAATCAGTGTTCAGAGTCCACTAGAAGACATTATGGTTAATTATTTTCACATTGACATATAGCATTGCCTGGAGTGTGCCGCAATTTCTTGTGTTTCATGATGAATTTCATGATTATTATACCTCTTAAGGGGAGAAAGGTTGAAAATTGACTGGAAAAGAACTGTCTATGGCTGCTGAAAACAAACAGTGAAGGACTTCAGTACTTTCTATACAGTAGACTTTTTATTACACATGGCAGAACACAGTATAAAATTAAATATCATTTAATTGCAGAGCATGCAAAAGAACAAACCCTTAAAGAGGAATATCTGTAATTGCATTTTACTAAAACACTTTCTTTTCCTTCAATGGACATTCTTGCATTTATGCTTACGATTGTGTGCGTAATTGTGTTCAGGTCTTTGATTCTTCACCTGAGCTTCCATTCAAAACAAGGAAAACAGAAAAAACATCACCAAAATCTTCTGCTTTCAAATCACTGGGGAAGCAGAAACAGTGGTGCATCATCAACTGCCAATAACCTCTTCATACATGCAAGATGTTATCATCATTTATTTTATCGAAAATCACTACATGCCACTTTGCGTGCAGTAAGCTGCTTTCAAGTATCATTTCTGTTTTACAGCAAAAAGAAACAAGCACACGACAGGCATTTAAAACGATCCTGAATATGCAGCTTCCCTCCCACACACCAGGAGAACAATCGCTGAAACAGTATCTCTTTAATACCAATTATATCTTAACTCCTTGCTTGCTGATTCTGCCATTACAATTTTTTCATGAAAAAGTACATAGTGTAAGTATTGTGTATATTGATTATCAATGACCCAGGTCATTTCTGATATTGCAAATTCACCATTTGAATGACAAATTTAGAATCATGTTTTTACTATTGCATTTATGCTCATTATTCCCAGGGAAAATTGAATAATTGGTGTACTTTTACATCATGGGTTACTCCCCAAGATGTTTGAATGTGAAATATTAATGTTGATAATAATAGCCAAAATTCAAATCACAAGAATAGTAATTGGGCTTATATCTCAAAGCAAAATTTTTGGTTAAAATGTATTACCATGTATCAGAATTATCTTACATCCGTTATAGTTTCAGATCTGTGATGCCATCAAGTGAGCTGCAATTTCAGAGAAACTGAATGTGGTGAGTTAAACTTGAAGATGAGACTTGACAGGTAACACACAACAGGATCAAAGAGGAAATGTGACCAAGATACTAATATACTGTATGAAGAATTGGGTTCTGCAGCATTGCGAGTCTTGTATCCCTTAATCTGTATCCTGCTTTAGTACCAGACAGCAATACAGTTTACTGTCCCAATTTGCATAGGTGAAAAATAGAGCTGAGATGAAAGACTGTCCTGCAATTGCATGTCTCCAGGGAAAATTTTGGCCACTATTGTCCCACAGGCTGCACACAGTACCATTGAATGCTAACTATAATATCTCAGGTAGTCCTTGCTGCATGGGTTTCTGAAAATTAAACATAATGTGTGATTATGTAGCTTATGTTTAGCTTTAGCTTTATACACTCTTTTTTGGCTTTTAAGTGAATCAGTCATGAATATATCATATGAATCATAAATGAATCATATATGGATATTTTCATCACTCTTTTCTTTGGAAAATGTTTTTAGGCTCAAGGTTCAGACTAGGAAGCATCAGTTGCACTAAAAAACAGTGTTGTTGGTAAAAAAAGACAGAGATGACTGTTCTCTGGGAATTCTGTGTTGATAGACCGGAGCCAATAGTTAATTTACTGCTGGGGTTCTGTATGTGAAAAGTAGCACTGATATCCAGTTTTATTGTTTTTGAAGAATTGTTGTGTACTCACTTGAATCCTTATTTATTGCATAGATGGTATACTTTTTTGTTCATAGCAAAATACCAAAGGCCACAAACAAGGGAGACCACTTGATTACTTTGCCTAATTTACAGTACACCAGTTGGTACTGTAGACCCCAGATCAACTACAAAATACAAAGTAAGGTTATGACAAAAAAAAAACTCAACATATAAAATTAATTAGCAACACACCCTGGATTTTTGGTCAGAAGTAAATGTTCTTGCATTTTTTTTTCTCAATACATGTTAAACAATGATACTTTTGGCTCTTTCATTATAATTCTGTGTCTGATGACAGTTTTCTGCAGACGGGTGTTTTTTTTTTAAAGACAATTGAAGCAGGATCAAATTAATGACAGTTTTCATCTGAAAAAAATAAAAAAATAGGTCAGGGTCAAATGAAAAGTCAAGATTAAACAAGCATTCAACAAAAGAAAAAGAAAACAATTCCATCCATCTTAACTTCCGTTCTTGGGAACGGTCGCGACATGAAAAACCGCCACTAAACGCAATTACTGTACACCCAGATTACAAATGCACTTTAAAAATCTTGATTATAGTTACAGGAAACTATTGCATGGTTGGAACATTTGTTGGTCGTGTTCCACAGGCATGAGACAAAGTTCACAACTTGCAGAAAGTTGTGAAGTTTGGCATCTGTCACTGCTTACTGTCTCATTTCAGTGCTGCCCCGGTGCTGAAATACACCGGATTGTCTTTTGCTTTTACGATACAACGTAATACCAGATAGGTGTAGTGGAAAGTCGTTTATGTTAAAGATTTTTGTCTCGGTTAAAGAAAGAACATCGGCAACAATCAATCTTGATGTTATCCATTTTTTTTTGTTTTTTTCCGTTTCTTTTTGGAAAAAAAATCAAATAATTACTCGAGCTGTGTAATTAAAATGACACGGAGCTTGTATGTGGTTAACCAAGAAGATTGTGACCTTTTAAATAGTGACATCGCCATGGTAACAAATAATCTTTTTTGCTAAGGATCCACTTCAGAGAAACACCTTAAATTAATTTTCATGAGAACATGTGGGAGGGGGGTGCAGGGAGCTAGCTTTAGGGTGTCTGTCAGGCAGTGTGATTGGTATGACCCGCTGCAATCATACAAAAGAAATAATACACCATGTAGACAAGCAGCACGGATGAACGCGTTCTTTTCCTTCTCCTCCTGCAACAGGATTTCTGGATAGACTTTTTTTTTGCTCTCTAAAAAGCAACTTACTAGCTTCTCGCTGATCCCGTTTGGCTTTCGAAGTTACCGGAAAAGAATAAGGTGAACTTTGCATTCTGTAGCTTCGAATGTTTCCTTTTTGAGTGAACAAAGGACTTAAGATGGAAAGGTCAGTGTAAAGTTTTGGGCGTAGAGGCGAAAGATATAACGTTGGCTTTGCTCAGCAGATGGAGATCGATACTTCCCGGATTGTTCTTGTGAAAAATAAGTTTTAGGATCTAAGCTGCTGTACCTTACCTGCCGCCCGAACTCCTTCTGCAGGTCTTGTGAAACACCTACTGTAACTGGTGGCTTCGCCTGTTAGTAAACTGATAATATACTTTTTTTTTTAAAGAGACATTTAATATTAAACCTGGGATTGAGATTTACCCGAAACAAGGACACGTTGATTTAACCATTCAAGGGGAGTTGCTAGCAAAGTAAAGAACAATTTCTCAGACTTTTGAAGGCGGTGTGATTTGCATCACACATTTATGCGAGCAGGGAGTTGCTCGCTACTCGAAAAGCATTGCCTCAGATTTCACAGATAAACGGTTGATAGTGGGTTCCTCTTGCCTTTTTAAAAGCTAATCAACATAATTTAACCGAGGCACAGAAAGCAGTTCCTAATTATTTTTGTACTGTACTTTACAAGGGATTAACATTTCTTTGCTGCACTTTTGGGAATATAAAGACGCTGCAGACAGTCGCCTGCAGACTGATTTGAAGAGATTATGATGGATTAAAATTGCGAAGACCTTTTTATCAGTTGTTTTTTCCTCCTTTCCAGCGGCTAACGATCTTTATTGGATTTTCTTCCTTTCTCTCCCTCTGTCTCGCTGCTCGCAGAATGGCTCGTTTTGGAGACGACGTGGCCGGCAGGCTGGGATCCGGGGATGGGGGCTCCGAGCGCAGCAGAAACAGGCAAGGAGTGGCGGTTTCTTCGGGTGGAGTTTCGGCAGCCTTTAAACAGTCAAAAGCCCAAAGAGCCCGCACCATGGCTCTCTACAACCCCATCCCTGTCAGGCAAAACTGTTTCACTGTCAACAGATCTCTGTTCATTTTTGGAGAAGACAACATTGTTAGAAAATACGCAAAGAAGATCATTGAGTGGCCATATCCTTTTAGCTAACGGTAAACCTTTTGTCGTAATGTTTCCCCCCGTAAAATAATTGCAGTTACCGCATGCCCATTTCAAAACGTTGTGGATGAGACAGTGTTTTCTTTACGGTGCTCGTCAGTTTACATTTTTAAGGTATTGATGATCTATTTGTGATATCTACTATATCATTCTCAAGCGATTAGAAATTAATGGAAGCCTCGGTTGGAAATTGGTTACGTCTGCATCGTCGAAGTATGGAAACCTGTTGTTTCACTTGGGCTCATTTTGATACATAACTCATTTTATTATTATTGTACAAGATCCTGTTCCAATGAAAGTTAGTTTTTTCCCACCAAACGACCTAATGCATCAAGTCTGTGTTAGGATAAAAAAAAACGGTTTAAGTCCTGGGAAATCCGTCATAATTACTGCGAATTTTGATTTTGCACGTATAAATACATTTATTACGATTTAACAGCATTGCATTTTAAACATTGTATGGAGAAGAAAACGATCTGTTTAGATATCAAAAGACTTTAGCGTCTCAAACGCATGGACGATATATTAGCCCTAAAATAATATATCAGTTACCAAAAATGCAAAATTTAAAAAGCGCGGCAGACTTCAGCACCATGGACAGCTGCACTACCTAGTTTAGAATAACGGTCGTTGGACATTAGAGATTAGTTAAATTGCATAGATTTTGTCGTTCTGAATCGACAGCTTTGAAAATGAGAATTAATACAATTATTATACAGTTACAACAGTCACTCTAAAAAACGCTCGCAAGAAACAATACTCTCAGATCTTGCTCATTTAATATTACTGCAGTGTAACAAAAGCTGAAGGAGGCATGTCAAAATCGCGCTGATGCAATAACTATTAAATAAACGATATGGTATGGTCACTGTTTAGCGAAATGACTACATAGCCTTTTTGAATGTTTTCAAACTGTAAGATTGATTCACTTTTATTTAGTAAAAAATCAGAATTTACTCAGAGAGATGTTCCTCAGGTATCCACCTCAATACAAACTGAACCATGTACAGTACCAGATGTTGAATTTTCAATGGGTAATCATAGCAAGAATTTCTTCATAATATAATCCCATTGCACTTTCATTTCAGTGTTAAAGACAGTCGCTTTAACTACAGGATGAGATGTGTAGTGAGTGCAGAAATTTTATGGCACACCTCCCTGGAGAAAATATAACCTCAATCTCTGCCATGCTGTACTTGTTGATCAGGACTGCTTGCTTCCAGCTCTTACTATGTGGATTACTGAGCACAGAGATTTGTTTCTTTGAGATGGCTGGACTAGGAGTGCGCTGGCATTGAAGGGCTCAGTTAATTTGTCTGTAATGCACATTTACTTTCCATGGGTTTGCCTCATTAAAATCTGTACCGTTGAGTTGATACAGTAGTACATATAAGGGAGTGGGGTGGGGGTAGGTTGACTCATCAGCCTTCAGATCTCACAAGTTAGAAAAGTAGTAAACCAAGATGTCACTGAAAATGTATAGTTTTCATGTTGGTTACTAATATACTATAGTATACTGTAGATGCTTTATAACCCATTGACTTTTGGTCACATGTTAACAAAGTCCCTTAAAAGTGGTTAGTGATGGCAGGCCACATTTCAGGAAAGTGCTATATTAGGGTTCTCGTTTTGAGTATGTTCATCCTAAAAGTGCATTGCCTTTGGTGCTGTTGTGCAGTTACACCCTTCATTTTCACTTTAATTTATGCACAGCAGCCAGAAATAAAAAATACACCAACATATGGTCATTATTTTTAAGCAGAGTCTTGTGGATATGTTGAGTGATTTAAAAGGGAAAAGGTATTATGTTACCACATTAGAAACAATTACTTGCATGTGACATTAGGCAAAAAGAGTGGTACTGTACTTTGTCTCATGCATTACCTTTGTCCCTTGTCTTCTCATGCAATTGTTTTGCACACTGCAAAAGGACTAGGTGTTGCTGTTAAATAACCATGCACATAGTTTCTTTAGTTTTCCAGTCCTGTGTGGCTTGTCATGGCATTCCCCTCTTATGTGTGGAGGACTGTACCTTGTCATATTTTCTTTTTGCTGCTTTCGTTGGCTTGGTCATGTTATTTTTTAAACAAAACTTGGAAAAAGCACACCCCTGCCATTTCATAAAGATGTATTACAGTGGTTATTTATTTGTACTCTACTGTTTTCGTCATTGGCAGTAACTGGCAAATTAAGCACATCCCATCAGTCACTGTGATTTATGTATCCGAGTTAGTCATATTTTAGTTCCTTTCTGGACATCCCATGATGAAGTCAGATTGGATGTTTTTTTTCATGCAGATTCTCTTTCCTTTTTCACTTTTTAACATTAGTAGCTCCTATAGCAGTGAGTGAGATTTTTTTCACTATTGCTGAACAATACTTAAGGTAGTGCCTCCAGTGTTGTGGGACAGAGAGTAGACTTCTGTGTTTGTTTCCTTTAAAGTGAAACAAAAATTATCCTTAGTCAACTTTGTTTTAAGTAGTCAAAAGGTATCTCATGTCATATTTACAAGTTTTGTCCATTTAAAAAGTGGTATCAAAAGGTGCCTATATTAAGGAGTAGAAAGTATTATAATCAGTCATTTTTCTTTCTTTTTCTGTTGCTCATTTTGAATAATAAAGCAATAACAATGACAGTTCTTTTTAAACTTGTGTGATAATCACCACTTTCAATTTCAATGGAAGTTATGGGGTAGGATGGATTAATGCTCCAAAAATACATATTTTTCTAGATATCAAGTGCCATGACTAAATTAAAATGCGATGACTCAGTCTCAGTGATGCTACTTTGACACGAGGTGGTGTTGCAAGCAATTAAAGGTCTGAAACTGAACCTTTATTTTTAAAGAACATTATTAACATTTAAGCATCTGAGCTAATAATCCTGAACCATTTGCATAATTGAACATGAAAAAAGTGTCATAAGGACGTGATACTAAGTGTTCAGGCACAGTCCTGTTATGTTTTAATTAACATAAAGGAGAAGAAGATCATAAGTTATAAAGGAATTTCATCACAAAAAAAGAAATAGGGGCTTTAAGGGGTAAGGAGTTCCACACGATGAGATGTGGACAGTGTCTGTTAAAATGAAATCACACCCTATAGTGTTGGCCATCTTTTGTGAATTGGCATTGTTCATAAGGTTCCTCAGATTTATTACAACTGTGCATAATGTTTTTGCTCATTGAATATATTTGAATGAGATTGCAATATCAGGTGTCTTGACAGGCAGGACTGTAGTACAATAAATGTGTCCCTTCTTTGACAAATTTTAAATTGTGTTTGAGTTTCTATGAGTTCCCTATTTTAAAGTACATTTTTGTGTCAATTTAATTCTGCTTTGTTCTTTTCTGTTTCTTTACTGATTATACCTATAGTGATTTAATTGTCTCTTGAATTCTTCTATTTTTTAACTTTGTGCATGGAAGTGCTATATATATAAATAAATAAGTTAAAAACCAATAAGTGAAGCTGGTTTGGAGGCTCAGTAGCATACTGTATGTCCTCTCTCTTTCTTAAAACAAAAAACTGCCTCATTCCTCTTTCTGTGTTGAAACTACCCCTGCCAAAAGAGATTTCCCTCAGGTGTTAAGGACAGTCCATTCCAGGAGCTGTTTACAGTAATTTTTCATATCTGCTCTCAGTTTGTATACTGGGGATTCAGGTCCACATGGAATGCCAGATAGTGTGGCAAGACAAGTGTTCTTTTTGGTCACTCACTCTGAAACTACTCGCCCATCAATATGTTTTATTGTGTAGCTCCTCAGCAAGCTAAGGAACAGCTACTGTACATTCACTTTTGCTAGCCTGTTTGAGTGCCCATGTGTCTGGGTAGTATATTTCATATGTACCTAGCAGGGAGTACTAGGGTTCAGAATTCCCTTCCACTGTATTGATCATGCAGCTTTTTTTGGCTCATGGTTTACTCTGAAATTTGGTTTCACTGCACATGTTTGTGTTAACAGTTTTTTGTTACATTGTCCTTCAGCAGCCTCCATTTCTGATTGTTCACTGAAGGTCTATAAGTGTCCAAATTTGAAACCCAAGGGATGAGAAGTGAATACTTATATTAATTTATAGTTAGTTGAAATAGAATTGGAAATAAAGGGTCCTAAGGAAGGACACTGCTGGGGTGTAAGATTTGACCTAAATAGGAAGCTTAATTAAAGAAGAGGAAGAATAGTTCTTCTGGTTTTATGTCACTCTCTTGGATTGCTGAAAATAAAAGCCGATCTAATGTACACCCTTTACTTTAAATTATAATCTAAAGCTTCTTGCTTTTAGGACACAGATGTGAGCATTTCGGAATTCTTCTGTCTTAATTGTTATCTCCATAAAATTTTCACCCTTCAAAATGTAGTGCTATGTTGTAATATCCAGTTCTAGTATTTCAAAGCACTTTTTTTCACCTTTTTTTGGTGCAAGCAGTTTTGGGAGTTGACGTGTTATTTGTTCCAACTATTTATACACTCTCCCACCTGGGGCTAAAGAAAGAAAGATGTGAGGCAGCTGACAAGCACACACAGTCATTCATAGTGGTATGTGATAAAATAGGCTGGCTCTGTCACTGTTTTGTGAACTCACTATTACACTTCTGGGTAGCATGGTGGCTCAATGGTTAGCATTGCTGTCTTGGAGTTCTCTGGGCTCAATTGCTAGTAAACTAACTGCACAGAGTTTGTATGATCTCGTCTTGTTAGAATGGGATTCCTCAAGGTTCTTCAGTTTCCTTCCACTGTCCAAAGAAATACTGGTGGGTTAAATACTTCTGTGAAAAAAGCCCTGCTGAAATTGGCACTGTGAGTGTATATGTTTGTGTCTGTGTGTGCCCTGTGATGGACCCATCCAGGATGTCTCCTGCCTTGTGCATATTGCTTGTCAGAATAGGCTCAGGCTCCCCTGCAGCCTTACTGTGTATTGCATAAAGTGGTTAGAAAATGGATGGATGGATAACACTAAATCTTTGCATCTTTAAACATTTCTTGGTTAAAAATCTCTACAGTCCAAAACCAGAAGGGCCCCAGAGTTGGACCAGAAAGAAGCACTCAAAACAGAGCACAAATGGAGTCCTAAAGTCCTGACCTCAGTTTGGCTTGAACCATCTTATTAGACTAATGTGAACATTGTTTTCTGGACAGCAACATGCAGTTAGGTTAGACACGCCAGGAAAATGGGAGCTTGAGTCATTCATAATATGCTTGCTATGCAATAAAAAACATTCTGATGGCAAATGGAACATTGATAGCAATATCACGTTCTTAATCTTATCTTTGTGTTCAGTCTGTACTCTTAAAAGTTGTATTGTCAGAATCCCTCTGCTCGGGAGGAATCCCTGTGCTCAGTTAGGATTGGATTGGCATATGTTGGCAGCTTGGGGTCTTTGAAATCAATGTGAGTTGATCTGAATGACCACATCTATCCCTAAATGTCATTACCAGACATCCTACCATTTTCTAACTTCTTCAATTCAGGGTCGTGAGGGAGCCAAAGCCTATCCCAACAAGAAGATGGCACAAGGCAGGGTATAACCATGGTCAGGACGCCAGCCCATCACAGGGCAGACAGATGAATACAAACACAGACACACTCACATCAGGGCCAACTGACTCAGAATCCAATTAACCTACTGGTATGTTTTTGGACTGTAGGAGGAAACAGGAGCACTTGGAAGAAACCCATGCAAACACTTGGAGACTATAAAAACATCACACAGATAGGACCCTAGGTCTGGAATTGAATCCAGAGCCCCACCACAGTTAGGCAGCAGTGCTAACCACCGCACCACTATGCTGCCCCTGTTACATCACATGTCATGTGTTATTAAGTGTGAATGAGACACTGTTAACCTACTGTAGCAAGGTACAGTACTGTACACACCTTTGTCTGAAAACAAGATTTACTGTTTGAAACAATCTGGCAAATAGTAGTTTCATCAATGCCAATACAAGTTGGATGATTAAATGTCGGGATGTGCAGAGTAGGTCCAGTGACTTCTTGTTCTGAGCTTTGTTACTCCTAATCATTTGTAATTCCAATAAACTACAGCTAAAATTCTGTAAGTTGTTATCATAACCTCTATAATGTCTTCACCAAGTTCTCAAAATGTCTGGCACCATTCTTCAAAAGGTCAATAAAGAGGCAAACAAATACAATGAAGTAAAGATAGATGAACTTCAAATTCTCTGTTTGTTTTACGTTGTTGTACAAAGGTTGTATTAATATGCGCATTGCTGAGACATTGGAGTTGTTCAGTTTGGTTTTTACTAGAAAACGTATCTCCTATTAGTTTAATGTGTTATCCACCAAAAATAAATAACATAATCCATGAACATGTCTGTGATATTGACCTTTTACCAAAAAGAGGGTTGCATGTTTTCTACCCCTAATCAACTGCAGGAGACTGCCTTGAACCCAAACCAATTAAAGTTGTCTTTTTCAGTCCTGCAGTAACTATGGAAACCAGCTACAAACCTTTGCAGTGTGTGTCCTTGGCTTACTTAATAAAGAGCAGGATAAACAACCTGCATGAATTTCCAAAAGAAAAAAATGACCTCAAACAGCAAAAGATTTTTTATAAAGTATATACTGTATATACAGTAGTGATCAGACTATTTTTCATTCTTGATATTTGTCCTTAAAAATGAATAAAAAACATGGTTTTGAAAAATACAGCTTCACACACATCTGACTGTTTCTAAATTTTTATATAGTATTAACAGAAAAAAGCTGGTCTTTGGACCATTGGATTTTGTTATTGCTGAATGTTATAAACCTTTCATGATTAAGACACCTCCATTGATATTATTTCTCCAAATAAACAGGTTGCTTTTATGGACATTTCTGTTTGTAATGATACAGTGTTGCTCATTTCACTGTTTAGGTCACAGTGGCATATTGAGCATAGTGTTCAGACAGCTTTCAAACACTCTTGTTTTGCAGTTGTTTTTGCACACACAGGTGCACTGTGGTGTTTGTTATACTGTGGTGTAGACATTAGTTCTTGAGAAAGCTTTAGGAAGAGCACAAAAGGCATTTGGAGGTTTTTGGCTAAAAAAAATAGAGTCTGTATACCCTAGATACATATTTCTCAAGAAGGATTGATTGAAAAATAGAAAGTTGTGTAGTAGATGAGGCCATTTCTAACATTGTGTGGAGAGTGAGTCTGGGGGCAAAGATGTAAGTTAAAGAAGTACAAATTAAAAAGAGATAAGAAGGCGGTAATAATAATAATTCCTTACATTTATATAGTGCTTTTCCAGACACTCCACTCAAAGCGCTTTACAGGTAATGGGGACTCCCCTTCACTACCACCAATGTGTAGCCCCACCTGGATGATTTGAGGTCCCCCATAGTCCGCCAGAACACTAACCACACACCAGCTATCAGTGGGGCGTAGAACTGAATAATGAAGCCAGTTCATAGATGGGGATTATTTAGAGGCCATGATTGTTAAAGGCCAATAGGAAATTTGGCCAGGACGCCAGGGTAACACCCTTTTCTGGGTTTTTTATTGAGCACAGAGAGTAAAGACCTCGGTTTTACATCCAAAGGACGCAGCCTTTGTACAGTATAGTGTCCCCACATAGACCACAGAGTGATCATCTCCTACTGGCCCCACTAACACCTCTTCCAGCAGCAACCTTAGTTATTCCCAGGAGGTCTCCCATCCAAGTACTGACCAGGCTCACACCTGCTGAGCTTCTGTGGGTTGCCAGTTGTGAGTTGTGAGGGTGATATAGCTGCTGACAAAGACTATGTGAGTCTACTGTTGGAATAAGAAATTAGATGGTGAGTTAATAGAGGTAATGTGAAGGAGAAAACTCTACAGAAAATTTGTATTGAAGGCCAGTAAGAACTTTACTATCGCGTGAGTAGTAGACTCGTAAGAGTTAGGTTAGTGTTCACCTCATGTTGACTTGATAATACACATTTTATTGCTGCACACCTTTATTGTGTTTGTTTTAATTCATTAATTGCGTTTACTGTATGTATGTAGCACTTATCATTGCAAAGGATTCCAAAATGCTTCACATACAGGAGAGGATCCACTTCATCTGCCAAAGAAATGCAGCCCCCACGTGGGTGATGTGAGGCAGGCATTATGTGACAGCAGCCCCACTGTAGAGCAATTCAGGTAGAAAGTGAGAAATTGTTTCAACCAGTTGAATGGCAGAGGAACTTCAGGTAAGCCAGACAGTGTAAGCCTGGAGTGGATTTTAGCCACAGCACTAGTGACACGGGATCTTCAATAACCCATAGTCAGGAACATGGTTTAATGTGAAACTTCTCTTGTCCCTTTACTGGGACATTGGTTTAAAAGTTCTGGACTGGGTGGTGGGGACTGCAGGAGGAAGGGAAGAGTGCAATCTACTGCAGTAACCTGTTTTCCATGAAGGTTTTTCATTCAAATACTGACCAGACCTAGCCTTATTCAGCTTCTGAGATCCGAAGAGATCAGCTAGAAGGTGTTAACATTGATATCAACACTCTGAACAAGTACACTGGGAAAAAACAGCATATCAGGCATGTGCACTGTTTGGTTTGCAACTATGATGTGGAAGAGAGACTATACTCAGGACAATTAAACAACTTAAAAACCTTATAGAGCAACTAGTGATAAATTTGTGTAGATGGGTTTGAATTAGGCTGTATAGTATTTTCACTCACTCTTGGCTCCACATTTTCTAATTTCTGTGAAATTCCAATAAATTCACCAGAGTTGTTTTCAATGATAGAAAAAACTTTTCCCTCATCTTTATTGTTTCTTGTCAGATGTGTACCTTTGCAGCCCTATTAACACTGCTTCTTATGGGGGCCCGAGGTGTTCTGAATTAAAGGCTGCATAACCTTTAACAATCACCTACAAAACACATGGAGCAATTGTTGTCTGCATGCACACAAATCTCTTGAAATATCCCAGTATCCCTGCGAGCTCTAGCAAAGTAAGAGAATGGGCATATACAGTAGGGGCAGGTAGATCAGGAAACGTATGCTTTTTACAGACGTGGCTCTATTCTAAAAATCTCAAGGGAAATACTTGTGATTTTTCCAGCATTTATATAGTTTGCATGCACAATTTGTAGAATGTGGGAAGTGTTAAATCTTGTTTTGTAAATCAAGAAATACCTCACTTGATTTTTTGTTAGTGTAAATCTTCAGACGTTGTGGTGTACCAACATTCCAGAATATGTGAGGATGGGAATGAAGAGGCAGATGAGACTCTGCAATGGCATAATTCTGTTTGAAAGTGAATAAAATAAAATCCAGAACAATAAACGGCTGATGCACTTTGAGAAAAAGAGGATTCTTGCTTTTTGAACATCCTGCATCCTTTTTCTAACTCTTATTGTCCTAATTAATTTAAAAACTTTGCTCTGTATCATCACTGAACTGTGGCATGTCACTGTCACTATATTGAATGTGTACAATAGCTTATTTTTATTGAAAAACTTGACTTCCCTTGTGAACTCAATAAAACTGCCACTTTCCCTGATTTTGACATCTTCATACGTAGCATCAGTAAAAGCTGGTAGAGTAGTTCCATTAAATTCAATCACATGCCTTACTATGTGCTCTAGCTTGTTGGTTACATAAGCTTTTACTTTTGAGAACTGCTATCAAGACTATTATATAAGCCTATCACAGAAAGATTTAAAGAACTTCTGTTGTTGAATGATGCAACAAAGATTACATAAGCCTGCTGGTGTATTCTGATCTTGAATAGAATTGCTGCCATGTGCAGGCACTTTACTCCATTTCTGGATATTGCCATTACTGATCAAATTAAAATATTACTATAGTATCTGAATACCCATGCACTCTGGTTCCAATCAGGCCAGCTCAATCTAGCCAGCTAAATATCCCCCTCACCATGATTGGTAGAGTAGTTACTCACTCTCCAATTGACCTGCAGGGTGGGGAGCTGTGGGCACAGAATAGCTGCCACACTCCACCCAGATGGGTGCTGCAATTTAGTGTTCGTAGCACATTTTATATATTAAATATAAGGATTTATTAAGTCTATAAGATGGATTAGCCATTAATGCGCAGTGTTGTTGAATAACCTCATTTCAATGATTAGCAAAAAGCTTTTGACTCCAGTAATGTGTAATTCTTAAACGGTTTAAAAGGTTTACATTTTAAAATGATTGTTATTTAATACTATAATAATTCATGTTAATTAATGTAGCACGAGTATTAGTTATTCTCCAACTTCATCATCAATGATGTGGTGGTATGTATCTAAATGGAACACTTTTTTTTCCATAAACCTCAGAAAACAGGAAAAATACATTCATTATGAATTCATTATGTTTCCCAATGAAAACATTGTCAATTAATTAAAAAACTCTGGCTTCCGTCAACTTCACAGCACAGAAATTGCCCTGATCAAAGTCACTAAAGACCTTCTAATAGCTTCTGATTCTGGTTCTCTTTCTATACTCATCCTTCTTGATCTCAGTGCTGCTTTTGACATTGTTGACCATGGCATCTTACTTTCTCGTCTTGAGACTGTGTTTGGAGTTTCTGACACTGCTCTCAAATGGTTCAAGTCTTACAGTACCTCACTGATTGCTGTCACTTTGTCTGTCTTAATGGCTATAAGTTGGAAATTGGTCTTGTTAAGTCTGTTGTTCCTCAGGGCTCAATACTGGGCACCTTGCTCTTCAACATTTACATTTTTCCACTTGGTCAGCTTTTTCACATGGCCTCAGCTATAATTTCTATGCTGATGATACTCAAATATACATCCATACTAAACCTGACACTGATGTGGCTGTCTCTATTCTATCTAATTGCATCTCTGACATAAAAACTTGGATGACTCAAAATTTTCTTCATCTTAACTGTGACAAGACTGAAGTCATGCTTATTGGCACCCCATCAACTTCGTAAAGCCAATCCTGTAACTCTATCTGTAGATGGTTCTGTACTTGAGCTTCAGTCTAAATTGAAAAACCTTGGGGTGATATTAGATTCTGGCTTAACATTCGACTCACATGTGCAGCATATTGTCAAAACATCTTTTTTCGCCTCGGAAATATCACTAGACTACGCCCTATGCTATCATTAACTGTGGCTGAAAAGCTGATCCACACATTTGTGTTCTCTTGAATTGACTACTGTAATGCTCTGCTTGCTTGGGGTATCTATATCTACTTGGAACAAACTGCAGTATGTCAAAAATTCAGCAGCCAGGATCCTGACCAGGTCTAGTGCAAGTGATCACATTACTCCTATCCTGGAGTCCTTCCACTGGCTTCCTGTCAATTTCGTGTGGACTTTAAAATCCTCATGCTCACCTATAAGGCTCTGCATGGCTTGGCACCTCAGTACCTGTCTGAACTATTATTGCCTTACTCACCACCTCGCAACCTTTGCTCTTCTAATTCTGGTTTCCTAACTGTCCCCCAAGCCCCTCTACATTGTATGGGAGATGGGGCCTTCTCCTGTTATGCCCCCAAGGTCTGGAACTCTCTGCCCAAGGATGTCAGAGAGTCACCTTCTCTAAACTTCTTCAAATCCAGACTCAAAACCTTCTTCTTTAGAAGATCCTTTACTTAACTGGTTCCATTCTTCACCCCTCTGCTTTTCCTAGTACCATCATCCACGGTCTCCTCTGTATATTGTAATTGTGTTTTATCTTGTGTATTCTAACTTATTGTTGTTCTCATTCTGTAAAGCGCTTTGAGAAGCCACCTTTAAAGGCGCTATTTAAAATAAAGTTGTTTTTTATTATTGTTATTATTATAGATTGAAAATAAGATTGTGTTTCTGGCTTTTTCATTACTCTGTGAATCCAATTGGATTTGATTTAGTACAGGTACTAAAAAGAAAGACACCTGAGTTTAACAGGTCTTGACTGGCTTCACTGCAGTCCTAAATAACAGGAATGACTAACCTAAACCAGTGTGTCAATTCAGTGAAGAAAAAGAAGTTCATTGTGGACTTACAGTAACTTTTCCATGTTTCCAAGCAAGAAGAAGTGCATGGTCAACTTTGTCCTACCACTAAATCCAGAGCTGCAGCTTGCGCTGGTCAAGAAGACCAAATGAATTGTGAAGCCTTCTATGTAGTGATGTCATTTAAATTTTATATATTAGTTCAATGTGTCTGATTTGGATGGTATGGTGGGGCATTAATTAGCATTGCTGCCTTGCAGCTCTGGGTCCCTGTGTTCAATTCCTGACCAGATGTCATGTCTGTGTGGGGTTTGTGGGTGGTTCTGGGGAGTTCAATCTTTTCACAATTTACAGCTAATTTTTTATTTATATGTCATTATCTTGCCACCTTGGAGTTTTCTATCTGCGTGGAGTTTGTATGTTCTCCCCATGTTCACATGGGTTTCCTCCAGGTGCTACAGTCTAAAAGCATACTGGTAGATTAGTTGGCTTCTGGGAAAATTGGTCCTGGTGTGAATGTGTGAATGTCTGTTTGTGTCTGTGTCTGCCATAGAATGGACTGGCATCCCGTCCAGGGTGTACCCCTGCCTTACGCCCATTACTTGCCAAGATAGGCTTTGTCTCCCCTGTGATCCTAAATTGGATGAAGTGGTTAGAAAAGGGATGGAAAATAATGTATTTGATTACTATCTGGAAACCCTACAGATAGGATTCTATACTTTGAAAGAGGCTGTTCTGGAATGAATAATTGTAAATATGTTATATGTTTTTTAAGAACGGACTAATCAGCAATTCATCTGCTGGGCTTATGAGATTTACATCTGTGTGTGTCAGTGACAGGTCGATTAGACATGTTTATCCAGGTTCTTTGTGATGGAACTAATTAGATTCTGAATCACTGTGGTGCAGGTGCTGATAAGTCCTTCTAAATTTGAGATTTATCAGAATCTGTTTTTATATTGCAGTAAGTTCCCTGATTGCTTTGTAATTACCTGGCAACATACCAAAGCAAATCTGGTGTGTTTTTCTTTTCGAGGGAAGAGGGACTTCAGTAGCTAGATAACAGTGTGCTGTTGTAGAACATGTTTTGAGTACTTTTGCTTTTAATAATTTGGTCTTCTGCAATAAATCACTGAAGACTTCTTAAGAAGGGATGTACAGTAGTACACATAGTTCTAATGCCAAACACTTTACACTTTGGGTTGTTAAATTTAATGTTTTGATCAATAGCCACTTTGTCATGTCTTCCAGAGGTTGTATCTGTGTATCTGGTACAGTATATTAACCTATATGAAATGAACAGCTTTGAACAAAGAGACCATCTGTACAAGTCATAGCATCAAGCAAAAAATGGGAACAACATAAAAAAGTTACAAATAAGAGGGAGCCATTCATCCCCATCTAGCTCATTTGGTTTTGCAGTGATAATTGTGACAGTATCTGAGTGTCTGAGTGTGGATCTGACAAATAAGATTAGCCTCTATGCAATAATTAAGAGAAAAGCTTCTGTATTCACTTTATTTATTCAGATAAATAATTATTAATCTTAATCTTCCTTTTTATTTTTTAAATTTACATAATCCAGAGAGTAATTTGCTCATCATGAAGGACATGATATTTATCTTATTTTGCCTGTGATATTTTTTTCCATTTAGCAAAGGCATTTTATGTTTTTGCTGTTAAGATTCTTTGTTTTCTTTAGTGTTTTTTTTTACAAAATCCAAAGGAGTTTAGACTTCTCATTTAATAATTTAACTTCCTATCCTTCCATTGTTAATTTGGTTATTTTTCCCCATCAGAATAATTATATCACATTGGCTGGAATTGCATATTTCTTGATTAGTCTGTCTGTAAATAGGATTCTACATGGTCAATAATCTGACAGTATCAACTTGTCAACTTGGTTGTTTTTCAACAAGGCATTTATGATGCTGTCAGAGCTTTTTACACAAAGAAGGAAGAAATCTGGAAGTTTCTCAAATTTTATTTTTAAGTAGAGGGAACATAAAAAGCCGACAACTCCCTTCTACCACCGTTTCTGACTTTGGAATTTGTGTTACAGCTGTTGAGCTAATAATTTACATAATTAAACCTTTATGAAAGTCTTCAGCTCTTAGACAGCAGCATACAGAGCTGTATTAACAAACCGGTGATAGTGCTTAACTCACCTAAATGAATATCGCATCGTCCAAGATTAGTAATAATCTCCGTTTGTGACATTATTGAAAAAAAGTTTAAACAGATAATGAGCTGAATAATTACAGTAAGCTCATAGTAAGAACATAAACATGGGAAACAGAACAGTATGTCCCGGGTGGGGAGTGGGTTTTAAAAAAGTCAGGTATTTGAATGGATTTGTCTTCCTCAAACATTGAAGTAAACTCAAGTAATGTCAAAGAGTATATGTGATACTTTCATAATTAAATATCTTTTATGTATGTTAATTCAGTGCCATCAAATAGATGGATAGGCCTCAGGACAGTGTATGATCTCACGGGTTATGTGGCTTGTAAATGTCTATTCATCCCTAAAACTGTGTTGAGTGATGGATGTTATAAATTGACTTTGCGGAAGCCTTAGCTGTATTAGCCAGAAAACCCTGCAGCTAAAAGCAATTCCTTGCAGAGACAACATTGTTTGTTTCAGAATTGCAGGGTCATTAACACTGGGATCTGACTTGGTTTTTTTTCAGTGTTGTCAAACTCTCTGAGTCTGTCTTGGCATCAGGGAGCTAGGTCTAGTTTCCATGGCAACTTGCCAAGTTGCAAGTAAGCGCCCGTAGGACAAACAGTCTGCTTCCAGTGCTTTCAGTGCAGTGTTGCTGTTTGGCATGGTCCTCTGTAGTTTCTGGCTATCTCATTCTGGATAGTACTTAAAGTGCCCTAGAGGCAAGTCTGTTGGTTCACACAAGGTGTCTTGTTTCAGTAATTAACTTTGCAAGTGTAATTTATAAGCATTATGCCTAATGACTTCTGATCCATTTAGTCTAAGTGTGCCAATGATATCATAGCATCATGTGCCTCAAAATATCATTGAAACAGTACTTGCAATGAGCCATATTCAGTCATTCTAAATTAATTTAAATTTTGTGTTTTTCCTCCACTTTAAACCACTCTCTTTGGGACACTAAATCATCAAAGTGTTGTTTTTAAAAATCAAATAGACAAGTAAAACAATCCAAATCATGCTGGACTTAGAATTTTGAGACATCTTTTTAAATTATACATATTTTAAATCTCATGCAATTAAAGGTCTCTATCACACTTTCAAATAGTAGCCTCAAATGCATTGTTTGAAATGCATTCATTTAGAATACAACAGAAGTATCTATTGAACTTTGTTCTACCTGATGCTGAATATGCAGAAGGTAGTATGAGACATGGGCTTAGGTCTTGTACAGGATGTAGGCAACATCACAACTTGGAGCAAGAGATCAGATATTTCATTATTTTTTCTAAATTTGCAGCTATTAACTAAAAGTGTTAACTAAATCTCTTACAAAGGAAGTGCAAGAAAAGCAAACAACCTGCTTCAGGTTGAAATGTATAGACACAAAACAGCACCAAGAGACCAAGCGCTGTCAAACTGTGCTGACATGTGATATGGATAATAGTGTAGTGATTAATTAAATAAAGATCATATCTCATAAAAGACAACTCCAAACTAAAGACCCAGATTGTGTAATCCTATTGTTTTTCGAAGTCAGGAAGAAAGAACTCCTTTATCTCTAAACAGTTTGTCACTTATTCTGCTTCTGCCGTATCTTCAGAGTAAAAAACACAATCGGCTAAAATGTTTTCAGAAAGCAGCACATTACACCAAATGATTTCCATTGCCTTTTGAAAAGCACTTGGAGCACTGTTCAGGATCTACAGTATGTATAGTCTTGTACAGGTCAATGTCTAGGTGTACAAAGTTTTATGTTCATTCAACTAAGACAGTTGTGAATTGTCAGAAGCTTTGCTGTAACCTGTGCAGAAATATATTTCCTTTTTCAGCTGAGTAAATTTTATCCAGGAATAACTGCTGAACAGCTCAAATGTAGATCAGTCATGCTAAACATAAACTGACCACCTCAGTGCAAGCTGTGGGCTTAGAGCAACAGAGATCTTAGTGCGAGGAATGGCAATGATCGCTTGATTTTCCAGTGCTTACCAATCTTTTTTGTCTTCTTTTATTGCTTACCTTTAAGGCGATAAAATTCAAACTTTAATTAGCTTCTTATTTCTATTTAAACACACATGCAATGTGTTTGGCACCATAAAATAGGTACATGAGCACGCCTTCCTAATAACACCTAGTGACTTGATATATTGGGATAGAGATTTCACAGAAGTATTGATGCCAACAGTTTACAGTATATATTTACTTTATAATATTTTTTTATAACTGTATAGCATGTTTACAATTTTGTAATAGGTGTTCAACAAGCATTGAGATTCATTTTTTGTTGTTGGAATTAATTATCTTTTGAAATTACACTTTGATTCTACTACTTTTTGATTTCCCACAAAGCATCAGTAATGACATGTTGAAAACAACTGCACACTGACTAGCACATAATAAGGGAAAGAAACAGACGATATAACAAGTTTAGTTTCTGATTATTTTGATCTCATAATAAGAAATACAGTAGGTGTCTTGACTATAGCCCTTGGTGAGAACTGACTGTTCAGAAGTTGATGTTACAGTGCACATGTACAGTTGTGAACATTTCACGCCTTCTTTTGACCGCAATTGCTTTTGTAATTCTATGATTGTTTAAAGATCAGACAAAATCAGATTTGATGGTACATTTGCATTTAGTAGAAAGAATTTTGCCATTGTGTTACTCTCTGCGGTTGAGTTAAAGAAGAGAAATTGGCCTTTCCCAAAAGGTCTGATGCTGCCTGATGCACAGCAGCATGCACAAGACACAAGCATCTAATCACACCCCTCCTCTTTTACTTAAAAGGTCATAGCTGTGCATGATAATCATATTCACACTTGCATAAATAATAGTGCAATTAAAAAAAAACCTTATTAAAAGCCCTTCTGTATCCAGCATGATGTGGGAACAGCAGGAGGTGAGGAGGATCGATGGGCCAGTAAGGACATCTGAACAGAACGATGTGCACAGCAGCTTTCATTTTTGCTCAGGTGCCACTGAGAGGGAACAGCATGTGTTCTTTCTAGTCAGCTGGACAGAAGGTAGTTTCCTGTGTGGGAGGAAGTGTCCCGTAGATCTCCTGTGTGTCTAATAAAAGAGAGGCCTATGTGACATGACGCCAATGGCAAGATATGGGATTTCCTACGAGGGCACTGTGTGTGTGTGCTGTGGGTCAGTTCATTGGCACAGATGAGGCTAATGTTGAGTGACAGTCCCAGCTTTATTTACTTCAAGGCCTTTGTGCCCTATCGAGTTGATCCAATGAATTTGTATGGAATGTGTGTAAATAGAATATGATTCGTCTCAAGCCATGCAGTGGTCAATAGCAGCTGTTTGTAACAGGCAGATACAGTATATTGAAGATAATACCGTACATTATCTTCAGTTGTTGTCAGCTTTTGTATTGCAGTCATGGCATTCCTTTAAAAGTTGCACCATTTTCCATTGCCTGTGAGTGGGCTGTGTAACAATGCCCAGTCAATTTGTTCTGTCTTAATGTAATCCCTCAAAGCATGACTGAGCCCTTAATAAGTCCTTAAAATGACAGGTACATATGAAGCAGCAATTATTATCATTCTTCACCTTCAGTAACAATATGACAGTACATTAATTTCTTGCTTTGTGTTATCTTCTCCTAAAGACAGGTTCAAATAATTGGGGGATGGCTGTAATATTGAACACATAAAGGTTTATTCCACGCTGAAAATAGAAGAAACGAAACACAAGGTTTGGGCTTTGGAGCCTCCTTCAGGTGTGACAGCACGGAATAAACCAATACCTGTTCCCGTAACATATGTTCCACAGTGCCATGGTATCTCAGTTGCTTCCTTCACATTTCTTCAGTCGGATAATTTTGCCCCACTTTGGATCTGCTGTCTGTGGAAGATGAGAATGACCCCTTTAAAGCCTCTGCTTCCTGTTTTTAAATTATCACCTGATCAGTGTCTTCTCAGAACTGGTTAGGTGACTGAGGGCAGCACCTCACTCTCCATAGGATAGGATTCTGAGAAGTAATACAGTTATTATTTACTAATTTACCTTTTTCTTTTTCCATCTTTTCAAAATAAATTCAAATGAAATCAAATAAAATTTGCAGTAAATTTACTATTACTTCATTATATGGAAATACTGAAAATGAGCAAAACATGTTTAAAGGTTTGGATTTGAGTTGATTGCTACAGAAATTGAAAGTTTCTTTGAAATTGCTCCTATGACATTGTAGTATAAATTAATTGTCTTTTTAGAGCTCTAAACATTTTGCATGTAGAGAACTTAATTTGTGTTATATCAGTTATCAATATCACCACTTATTGCATGCATTATGTATCTCTAAAATGAGTCATATTATTCTGCAACATATTAGTGTGCTGAGTGGTGAATCTCTTGCTTTGTAAGAAAATATTTGAAAATCATTTAGAAATGGTACAGTATTCTGTATTATTCAATTAGTGATGTCTGAAGGACATGAATTGGTGCCTTAACACTGTTCAAAGCTGTTTAGAACAAAAGTATATGCTCTCATATAGGATAGAAAATTGGCAGTACATTCTGTGTTTATTTGGCCGAAATTTGAATGTCAGTGATTCCTGAAATGAATAAGCTATTCCCTTGGTTTCTTGATGAACTTTGTCACACATCAGACATGAAGACTGACTTTGTGTCAGCAAAGTCCTCCAACAGACAAGGCATTTTCCTCTTTTATTCTATTTTGACCTGCCTGCTTGAAGAGTTCTTCAGTGTAATTGTTCCAGGAATTATAAAATTAATGTTAAATTATCTTTAATAATACAAACTGGCAAAGTCGTGAATGCAACACAAATTGAAATGTGAATGGACATTTTTGCTGAGACCGATGATTACCCAAGCTCTGACTGAGTGGCGTATATCCAGAATTTCTGAGCATTCCCCACTTTCTGGAAAAAAACCCCCAACGTACTCTATTGTTTTTATTTCCCATATACATTAAGACATTAACCTCTTATGCCCATTAAAATATTATTTCTGAGCAATCAGTTTTTGATTAAAAAATATTCATTTTAATGTATATACATATTTTGTAATTTCACGAAATGTGCCACCATTGTCAGGGACTGAATATTTATGCATGATATAACTAATAGAAAAAAATGTTTACAATTAAGACTTTACCTTTTAGCTCCTAACAAAAGATGAAGTAAACATTTTAGACATGGTTACAATAGTGCTTCTCATTATGCTCTAGGTTGCACTGATGTTCACAGAGAAAGTCAGTGTGTGCAATTTTTGTGTTGTAGTCTAAACCGTTTGATTTGTGGCACAAAAGCCTCCTTTCATGTCCGAAAATAACAGCTTGACAATTTCAAAGAAGCCAAAGCTGGTGCTGAAGTGAAAAGTGGGAGAGGGAACAGATTATTATAGAATCAGTTATCAAAGTGGCCTATTAACAGTATATCTCAAATCTGGGAACTGGTAATTCTGTATAATGTTTTATTTTTGACAAAATTACAAATTTCTTTTAGAAGAACTAAAAAAAGTGACGCATTAGCTGAAAAGCCTGAGATTGTTTTACTCCTTGTTATGTTACTCCTTTAGACTATTTTCTTCAAAGGGGGTTGAAGTCGATGAAACTATAGTGCAAACAAGCAATATTCTAATAAGATTTGTATTTATATTTTATAAAATGATGTCACCTGCTCAAAGTAGCTAAATTTAATCATAAATAGTGTGCAATTATGAAACTATACCAGCACCATGTCTTGTGGCTGCATGCGTTTTCACCTTGTAGCCCAATCTTTTCGGATCGCAGAAGCAAAGCTCAGCCTGGTGAGAACTAGGATGAGAGGCCTCAAAGTAAATCCAGTTTGCTGCTATTAAGTGGTGTGGTAGACCAGTTGAGGTGCTTTTCCCTCTGAACTAGAATTCACAATGCAGTATTCCTGTATGATGTCCAGGGATGCCATCCTTTAGAGAGGTTAAAATGAGATCCGGACTGCTTCATTAAACATCCCACACTACTATTTGTAAGAGTAGGGATGGTAAACCTTGTTGTCCTGTCTGAATTCCACTCTGCTTTTACATAAAATTCCCCACTTAATTGAATTGGTACAACTAATTCTCACTCCACCACTTAATTTACTGTGCAGCAAGATGCTGTAACCCAAAGATTAAAGATTATTTATGAATTTTATGGATTTGTGACATTTTGCAAACACAGACTTGCCTTTCAGTTAAAACATAGGTATGTTACACTAGTCATTGAATTTTCATGGATAAATGAAACGATGCAGATTTCAACTTCCTCACTTTTACCAGCAAAATATACTGTACCTAGGCAGGCCTATTTAAGCAACTAGGGAATTATTTGCTGTTTGCTATCATATTTTTAAATGACTGGCAGATTTCAGCCATGTTTTAATTAATTCTGTTTTTCTGAATTCTCATTTCTTAGTGCCTTGAATTTGGAACTGTTTTGTTTACCAGTCAAAAGTGCTAGAATAAAGTACTTAATCAAACTCACAGGACGTAAGGATGGTAAGGATGTACTGTAAGTATGTAGGATTACCTGAATTACTCAAAGAACCTCAGAAGTATTTGTACCAGCTATGTAATCTTCACATTTTATACACAGAAACCCACAGTCTGCTTAAATCATCAATTTCACGTCACACTTGACTGAGATTGCAAATAAATCGTTTTGAGTTTTTGGATTCCCTTGAATGTTCAGGTCAAAAGAGAAGGTGCATCACTGAGATACAGTAGGGTCAAGTCCACTCTCATTGAAAAATTGTTGTTCCTCATGTCCAGAACCAGGATCCTTGGACCCCAAAGACACAGAAATGCTCCTAACGTTCTGTCAAACAGTGCTTGAACTGCAAAGCACCTGGGTTATCTCTCCTGGTAGCCTACAGCCATTTGTACTTCCGTATCCCGGGGTGAACAATGTTAATTTCCTCAACACCAACAGCTTGAGCTGCAACACCTGCAGCAGAGGGATATGTTCCATATGAAAAGGCTTCTTGCTACAGTATACTCAGTGAGTGTCCAACCTCACAATGTAGAAGTTGTAGAATATCCTTAAGAAAAAAAATCTTTTTTTGATTTCTTTGTCTCTCAAAATCCCAGTTCCCAATCGTTCATCACCATACTTCCACATTATAGGGGGAGGAAAATATGGTTCTTTTTTAAATATAAACCAGCAGGACCACTGTACTTTCTTTGTTGTTTTACTTTCTAAAATTATCTTTATGCAGTAACTGCAGGTCATCATCAAATGACAATACATGTACGGTATCTGTGAGCTATGTCAGGCAAAATGTTCTACTTCTGTTTAGTTATTGGATATTGCCAAGAAAGCTAATTTATTAATGCATTTTAAGTGTTATTGACAGTGTTTTGACTTTTGCGTACGTTTTTTAAATTTTATTAAATTGTTATTTATTATAACTCTATTAAGAGTTGAATTATGGACACATTTTCATTACTAAATGCAATATCCTTTTGATGACAAATACCTTAACACACCAAGCATCAGCAGATTCAGTATACTTGATTTAGTGTGTCTAATAATTGATATTCTGCATGAGACCTATTACAAGATGTTATGGAAATCCTCAACAGACAAAAGGCATGTGCAGATGTGATTCCATGGGAATAGCATCCTATATTTCAAGTTCCTTGGTTGTCTTTCCAACCACATGGTGTAACAGCTGTTGCCCGTTGACTGTAACTGCAAACTCTCTGCCAAATCACCCAGAAACATGGCAAGTCATGTGTGCCTGAGTTAATTTCAGCTGCAACGGGAGAAAATATAAAGGACGTCACATTGACGGTTTGTGAATCACGTGTTAGAAACATGTCTGTGGGATCTCAAGTCACTCAAATACTGTAGTTACAGTACATGATGTTTTGGAGCTCAGGTTGAGGCCTGCTGTCCAGATTTCACCATTTTAAGTCTAGCCTGTTGACAACGAATGCACTTCCAAAGGTTTTTTCGAAAAGTTAAGACTTTTCTTTTTAGTGCCTAGTAGTCACTGACTAAAATGGCACTTTGGTTAGGATGCTGTCAAGTTTAGATTAAGTTAAAAATCTGTTTCTTGCACCTACATCCATTATTAAACCCTCTAAGAAACACGCCTCATCTGAAATGGTGAAACACATTCTTCCCTGTGCTCAATGAAAATGAAGACAAGAAGCAGCTTCTTACCTTGCAAATCACAGCTGGAGACACTGCACCTGCGATCATCCGAGAGGCGAGAGGCAAGTACTGCTCTCTGATGCACGGCTTCTCTCACTGAGTAATATTATTCTGCGTTGCTTCAGGGACTCTCAATGACATGGACACAACTGCGCAGCTGGGCAGCCACACAGCAGTAGCAGAGATGTGAATGCACAGAAGTACAGACAGGGAAATCCAAAGAGAATGATTGGGCAGGTGAGAGGTCCGAACATTTGAGAAAGTTCAAGGAGTCAAGATGTCTGGGTCAAGCAAGGGAAGCTTCGACTAAGCCAGAGGGAGATCCAGGAAAGGGGTTGAGAACGAGTATAAAATCAAGCCAGACCTGGAGTACAAAACATGGGACAAAAACTGCACAAGTATACCCTGCTGGTAATGAAGTAAGTTCCAATTTAATTATGAATCAGCAGTATAGATAACCCGTCCAACCACATTGCTATAGGAATGGGCAATGGAAGATTGGGCAGTTGATTAGAAGACTGACCACCAGCCATAGTGTTGTGGGAGCTGGAATTGCAGTCAGAGAAGAAAAAAACCCTTCTTAAACACCATCAGGATAGAAGCTACAAAGCAAATTTGCATGTTGTTCATTGCTTGAGGACTCCAACGGAGATGATCCTATTGACTTTTTGCAAATGTTTCTTCCAAATGTCTACCGTCAATGAGTTACCCTCAGGCCGACTGAAATCATGTTAGGAATTATGTTGGTTGCAGGGCACCAAGGGAAAAAACAATTCCTACCTTCACATTAAAACCTCTTCGAAATAATGATTGACCGTCTGTCCTTCAGCTAGCCAAAAAAATAGGTGCACCACCTTGTCATGATGGACCTTCAAAACCTTTTTACCCAACTATTCTGCTCACACAGCACACTGCAGAAAACGTTTCTCCCTGGTGCAAAAATCCCTCTGCAGGCTTAACTTCAATAGCTTCTTGGTTTGCCCAGTCAAGCTGAAGCTCATCAAATACGGCCTTTCAGACATCTTGGAGGTCTACCAGCTGCAGAAAATCAATCCATTTCTCTTCTTTTTTGTACATAAAGCATTTGCTTGGATTTCTTGGAAAATTGATTAACTGATTTAGTGAAATATGAAATGAGTGAGTTGTTCTGGTATACTGGTGGGGGTGCTACTATGTATAAATATATTATTTTACAGTGATTCTTGGAGTTCCCAGCCATGGTCTTAGGGAATGTCTGATTTTGCTTTGACCAACCTGCGTCACACTCAGTTTCAAACCCCACTCATGAGAATGTCTGAAATGTAGCCAATTCTGTGGAATGAAAACAAAACAGTTAAACAGTTATTGTGGAAGTGTTTGATACTGTACATATACAGTATACTTTGTTTGATACTTTATAGCTGATCCTGTGTCTGTTCATCACAAATGGATCAGCTATAAAGCTATAAACAGCTATAAAGAACTATTTAAACAGAAATAAGAAAAAAGGAAGTTCAGGAAAGACTAATTCAAGTTCAGTATTCTAAAGGTGATGGAAAAAGTACCAAAACACTGTTGATTTAGAGCTGTTGGAGACAAAATGGTTCAAAGGCCAAGAGGAGGAAACTGTTGGTATACTGTACTGTACAGCATACAGTACATCTTTTCCCTGGGACTGGCCAGCTGAAGTGCATTATTTTGTGTTTGTACCTATGTATTTTATAATTTAGTGTCCTTACCACAGAAACTGCTTTTTTGTTATTGGTCTCTCCAAGAACAAACCAGAAAATCATGAAGGAAGCATAAAGGAATCATGAACCTCAGAGTAACATCCAAGGAGATGTGACTGTTCAAGGAGAAAACCACTGAAATTAATTATGCTGCCCATATGAAGTTTGCCAAAGAGCATATAGATGATCCACAAGGCTTCTGTAACAATGTTCTTTGGACAAGACGAGTCAAAGACCTCAATGACAAACGTTATGTTTGACGAACACCAAACACTGCTTTCGAACAGAAAAACCTAATTCCATCCATCAAGCACAGTGGTGAGAGAGTGTGATGGTTTGGGGCTGCTTTTCCTGGGCATCTGGCAATCATCATCACAGCCATGAAATCTGCATTGTAATGGAAAATTCTACAGGAGAATGTCAGGCCATCTGTCTGCGACCTGAAATTTAAATGAAAGTAGGTCTTGCAACAAGACAATGATCTTAAATATACAAACATTTGTACAAAAGAATGGTTGCAGATGAAAATGCTGTTTTAGAATGAAAGTCTGGTTCTAAACCTCTTCAAAATGTTCTTCCTGCACCTGAAGGTACTGTAGCCGTCCATGCAAGACAAAACGTCGAAGGAGTTCTGTAAGGAAAAATGGACCATAATTTCTCAAAACTAATGTGAGAGATGGCTACAGAACACTTTCAGTTACAGTCATTGTTGCTCAAAGAGGTGCCACCAGTTATCGAATCTAAAGGTTTACATGCTTTGTCATACATGGTTATTAGATATTGCATCATTTAAAGATAAATATATGTTAAAAAGTCTCATATTTTGTTTCTTTTTTGTTACCAGGTTAAGTTTATTTATTATTAGGGCTCAGATTAAGGTCTAATAACATTTTAGATGTAAACTGTGAAATCCTAAGAGGTTTGCAATTTTTTTTGGCACTATATTCTTGTGGAGCAATTCAACACTTTGTTTCATTTTTCATCTATTCATGTTATGTTTTCTCCGTGGAAAGACCTACATTTGTTACACTGTGTAAGCCTATTCAAATTGCTTTACTTTATGAGACCCATGTGAAGTCAGCTGATGTTCATAAGCACAGTATAATTATCATTATTCTTGCATGCTGAGGAAAACAAATGGGGTGCTTGCAAGCAGTTGATTGATATATGATGCTATTAGTGTTTTTAGTAGAGTTAGCAGTATTGAAAGTAGTTTCTATCATGATGGGGATTCTTACAAATATTACATTGCTCTGTATAACAAGAAGATGGTTTAATTTGGTTTTTAATCGAACATGGATACTTCTTCCAAGACGTATGTCCTTGTTCTTTCTCTCTGAGTCAAAATGTTTCCATATATTGCCAAATATTTACATTCCTGCTTCACAAAAAAGTAACGACATACAAAAATGGCATATTTTTATTGGAGACACCACAGGCTATCACATTACCTGTGTTTCTGTTTTTCTGCTCTAAGCGGAAGGCATGCGTGTGTCTCCTAATAGAGCAAGACAAGCTTCTAGAATTTGATTCCAATAAGAAAACGCTCAAGCCAGTCAACATCAATTAATATCTTAATACTACTATTAGTATTGATGCTGCTGCTACTACTACTTCCACTACTATTTCTACTACTACTACTAATAATAATTTGAAACCTAATAAAACAAATGTAAAAGAGAAGCATACATTAAACACATGAAAAAACATATGTTAAAGTGCAGTGTTTTCATTAGATACATTTGACTACATGGAATGGAACTACTTGATTGCCTTTGAACACATTTGTTTATCAAGACGATACTGTATGCGTTTGTCACTGATGTCCTCTCAGTCTGTACTGTGCAGAAGCACTCAGCGAGGCTGTTTACTACTATCATTTTCGTTTGTTCATTCAACAGACAAAATATCAGAATTATTTCCACTGGCATACTGGAACCCAAACACTATACTTCACTCTATATGGATGTCATTCTTTGGCAGTTTTGAATTCCACCTATTTATTAATATTTGTAGGCTCTCTAGGTATAGACCCAATTAGTTCCAATCTGTCATCTTACCTTTGAATTTCATTATCAAGGCTAATCTTCCTCTCCATTTTTTTGTTCAATTGCCATTTCTAGGTTGTAGTTATTTGCACATTAAGATCTCAATTAATTAGTTTTCAGCAGATTCATAAAGCAAATGTGCTTAAAGTCCTAAATAAAATGAATGTAGACCTGACTAGATGATCTTCGGTATATGCTTGCTCACCTTAATTTCTTTGTTTGCCATAATTCTCCCCCCCACACACACACTAGAAAAAAATCCTAGAAAAAATAACTGTATTTTCCAGTTTCATTTGAAGGAGTAAAAGGTAAGGCACTGACAACCTTAGAGCACTCCAACACTGTGTTGGTGTCCTGGCTATAAATAATTCGAAATAATTATTTTTGTACTTTTTAGTTAAAGGTGCTTAGGACATGTTTGGATTCCAAGGTATTAAGAAAGGTATTGAAGGAGATTTAATTAACCCAATTAGACTCCAAGATCTTTAGTTCTTCTCCCTGTGGCAGGATTGGTTTCCTTTGAATGGCTTTTAGCTGACCACCCTGGTCTGCATGAAATGCTCATGGGGACATCATTGATGCCAGTGGCCTGGTCAAGTTTCAGGATTTGTGTGAAACCTATTCACTCACTCACACTACCCACACTGGCTAAAATACCAAGAAGAACTAACTGATAACCCAGTGATTTATCTAGTGTCTTTGCTCTGTGATTTTCCTTGCATACTGTAGTTTCCCTGTGTATAGAATAAAGATCTACTACACATGGATGTACCGATTGGAATGCACAGCATCTAATCCATTTCAAACTTGCACATACAACATGTGCGACTCTATACTCTCAGCTGCAGGTATGATTCAACAAATGTCCTTTGGAGTATGAATCTTAATGCTCCTTCTTAGCACCCATTCCTAAATTAATATCAACCTTTCCTTTTTTGTTTATGGGGCTACTGGGTCCAAAAAATCTATTGTATAAGGCTGGGTAGAGATTGGCATACCCCTAATTTGTACTTATTTTGATGAATTGTTGTTAAGTACGGGTCTTCCATACTTAAATTAGCACCCTTTACCCTTGTGAAAACCCCTGTGTTTTCTCATATTTTTGTAATTTGTTTGTTTTTGTTTGAAAATAAATACAAATTGTTAAATATAAAGTGTTTTATCACAGCACAAACTCCTCTAAAACATGTCCTGGTAACCCATTTCATGAACTGATGCCCCTGTGTATGTTCCCATGCTTTACTCACTGAAGTTAACTTGAAATACTGGGTCCAATTTTAAGGATTCCTTTTAAAATTTTGAAGGTCTCAATCAATTTTTTTAAGCAAATGTTTTTTTTTAATTATCCATGCAGCCGTGCTTAACTACTTGAGAGAAGCCACAACTCAAGGGGACTCAGTCAGCCAAGGTGTAATTTATATTGAGGTACTGTAGCAATGTAGAGTAGTGGTTAGGGCTATGGCCTCATATCTAAATTGAACCAGGGCAATTACCTTACATCTAGATTGAACCTTGAGTAAAGGTGTTCACTCAGATTGATTCAGTAAAATGTCCAGTTGTATACTGTAAATGCATACAAATGTAAGATAACTGGGAGAAAAGCAGGAGAACAATTATGAATAATAATAACAATTGACTTTGCACACAAACATGACGCAAGTGGTGCATTGATCTTCTCTGAGCAGGTTTTGCTATTGTTGGAATACACATTGCTCCTTCTGTCAATAATACTGTAACTCACCTGTTATGAGCATGGTTGATGAAAGGACACCAATGAGTTGATTGACAATGCCCTTTCCAGACTTAGAGTATTTAAATTGCATCATCAGAAAAAAAAAGATTCTTATTGCAATAAAAGCTGACATTGAATGTATTTGTGTTGTTTTATGACAGTACATTCACTGAATGTACTCAACTGTTGACCTTGAAATGTATATGCAAAATGAGTAATTCCTTTACAAAACACAGCCTTTGTATATACAGTATAACAATGTTTGTGAGAATCAAAAAAGCTAAGTTTATGCAGAGTAAATTGGAATTCAAATTGAAAACACGAAACATTATTATACAGCAAAGAATAAATTAAAATCTTTTGAATAATGATTATCTTAATACCAATCTATATTTTTATCTCCATTTTCAGATTTACGCATTTGTGAATATGAGTGATACATTGCACACTTTGTAATTATCCTTTCCACAGTGAATATGTAAATGAAACATTTTTTCCAAAATGAACAGGAAATGAATAACTGAAAAAAATAAATATTTGCAAACAAATCCAAGACAGTCTTTTACGTATATTTATGTCTACACACTCATCTCCAACAGAGCAAAGGTTCCCTAAAGGTCTAAAAAAACTATTAGGATTCATAGATACAGTTTAAATTTAGAAAAGCAACAAAAATGTATTCTAGGAATTGGAATTTAATTATCGAAGATAAATGTTGAAGCCTCTATGCCCTCATTAAACTTGTGCACTTTCCTGACTTTACAGAAGGGGAGAAATGGTTGCCATGGATACGGTTTTTCCTTGAGTGCAGTGTCACCAGTGGTGCCTTTCTCTCATCTGTGTCAGAAGCTGCCATTTTGAATACAGATACAGAGGGGTACCATGGGAACTGTAATTGAAATAACAAGAGTGAGGTGTCAGGGGCTACTCAAGGATAATTGGGAAAGTGTATTCCAGCAGTTTAGTCTGATTTACCTTATTTTGTGTCATAAGCAGAAATAGTGATACATGGTAAACTGTCATTAGCACATAGAAAAAATGTTAATTCTGAAGTTTAAAGTAATCCTTTTCCCATTCTATGGAAATATTTCCCTTAAAGAGCACATCTTGTCCAGTTTTTTATATAAAATTGAAAAAGTCAAATTAATTGTGACAGAATCTTTTTTCAGAAGACTTGAATTCACCTACAGTACACATATCCCTTGATTTAATGTATATTAACATAACTCATTCCTTGAAAACTTCACAAGGTGAAAATTCATAATCCCCAAATAAAATTTACATTATTTTGCATGTTAAACCTTCCAATTCATGTCCAAGGTCTAGAAAATCACCCAGGTTACTTGATTTTAACGAATCCCTGTATCATCAAAGTAAGACCACTATTGCTTATGATCATTACCCTGTTTACGGTAGAAGAATAGTTAAGATGAATAGGCAAGATAAAATATGTAAAAATTCTAAGAACGTGGGCAAACTGAGGACTTGTGTTGTGGGAGATCATGCTATGAGGATGGCATCTTCTGTTCAGCGTAGTGAAAATCTAATCGTAAATACAAAAAACATATTACATGTGTTCTTTGATAAGTGAAAATTTGTTAACCATGTTTTCATAAACGGAGGGATGGGTATTTTACTTTAACAGAGGACTGAGTCCTCAAAGTACAGTAAGAACACTAATTGCTTGTTTATGATCATTACAATAATAATGCTTTATTACGGCCAGTTAACAAGATAAACAGACTTAAGACAATGTGTGGAAATGTAAAAATGTAGATACATTGATGAATTGTTGTAAAGCGAGGATTGCCATTTCTATTCAGTTATGAAAGACACACCTTTGTTGTAGAGAAAATCTCTTTGTAACTACAAAAAGCAGGTATGAAATTGGACACTTCTTTATAGTGGAGATGCATTAACCAGGTGTTCATACAATATACTGTATGGAAGGATGGATGGGTGTAATTAATGTTTTTTGTTTGAGTATCAGATTTTTTTTCCATTGCCAGAGCTCAGCGGCAGGTAAAGTCATTTTCTGCGTAACTGAAAAGGTTATACACGTTGTGTTGTCAAAAATAGAACATGTAATAAAAATATATGCAGGAGGAAATATTCTGAATATTCTGTTATTTTTTTGGAGTAGGGTAAATTGCCCAGTCCTTCCTGACTTCTTTATAAGCAGCTTGACTTGCCAGGTGGCTGCAGACTTGCATTGATATCAATGAGAGATGTGCGAGTAGTTTGGTTAGTACTATAAAGTGAGAATTCCCAGCCCTGGCTCTCAGCAAACTCATATCTGCTGAGCTTAACTACCCAATTGAAGCCTTAATTGAATGAGAGAGTTGCTTGATTGGAATATATACTAGTATAAGTTATTTTCCTACACAAATGTTTTGGATTTTAGAATTAGATGGCAGCCACCATCATGTGTAAGAGCAGAAAAACAGTCAACCATTTCAGATTGAGTCTTCCGTTGTGTTAATCCTAGTAGTAGGTGTTCAGTTATGTATCTGAGAGCTGGGTTGGAGCACAAGCCAGCAGGTGTGTGAGCCCCCAGGACACTACTAGGAACCTGTGTTTAAGGCATTGTGAAACTTGATTCCTGTCAAAAGATGAATAGGACTGACAGGTTGGCAGACTGGAGCAGAAGGTCTGCTGGAAAGCCAGGTTAATGGCTAAAAAAAAGAAAAAAGAAAATGGAGACTGACTGGTGCTAAAATAATCAAATAATTGTATTTGTTTTAGTTGAACAATATCTTAGAGTATACAGTATCTTGTGTTGCAGTGCATGTAAGTTAAGGATAAATAAAGAAATTTTGTCTTTTTGTTTGCCTTAATCGTCCTCCACTCATTAGTTCTGTGTGTCCCTTTCATCAGCCTCCATATTTGTATCATTGTTTATGGAAAAGTGCCTGGAGCCAGTTTTTTTTCTCAAAGTTGTGAAGGTTTAGAAGCATCATTGGAAGTTTTCTCCAGGTTTTCCCTGATATAATTGCTACAAACAGAAAGTATGCACACCCATGATCTCATTTATTCCTCCTGTTGGATAAGGATTTTGAATGAAATACTGTACAAAATAACTGTTTAAAACTAATGAATAATCAGAATTATCAGAATATTAATTAAGTACTTTACTTACTATATTTAGTATTTGATTTCTTAGTAATATACAGAAAAATGGGACAAGCCTTTTCTTTATATATTCATATACTGTAGAATGAAAAATATTCTTAAAAAGACTTATTTTTCATGTAATAAATGATATTCTGTTTATCTTGCCTGAGGTACTGTAGATGTCAGTTTATTTTTGCATTTTTAGTGAGAAGAGACAAATAACATCAACATGGCATCTGCTTTCAGATTTCACTAGGTATTTCAGGAATGTGTGTGCACAAACTGTCAAACTGTTTCCCTTTGTTGTAAAAATAGACAGCTTTATGACTTTGAAGACAGGAGGCCCAACTCTGATCAGCACGCAGTTCAGTTAGACGGTATTCACACTGAGGATTGACAATAAACCTAACTGGCTGAGGTAACTGACTGTGCTGAAACACTGCCACGGTAAATAAACAACTCAGAATTAAATCTCTCCTAGATAGTAATCGGTCTGTTTTGTTCAGCACATAAAGCCTTGCCTCCTTTTTATTTTATTTTTTTGGCTGTTCATATAACATTAATCCAGGTTTGAAAATACAAGCATTATTAAATGAATGTATCATCTCTTTTTCCCCAAAGGACAGTGTGGGTGTCTCTGTGGCCCTTCTGCTGTTCCTGCTGGTTGGCAGCAATGTTTGCTCTGATGTATCCCCGTTGGCAAAGGAGACGTTTATTCCTTTATTATTTATTTTACGTATCTGAAGAAATGGCATGCCCACGCACCCTGGCAAAGAGCGCATAGCTAATTCCCTGGCTGTCTTGAGGCTAGAGTCGAACCTGCAACCTTCGGGAACTCTGGGAAGATCCTGAAACCCAGAGAGAAGCCTTTGTTTGTGTTACTTGCTATTTCCTCCCACTCTCCTTGGTCCCATCATGCATTGAAGAAACGCAGAGGAGGCAGCCCATCTCCTGCAGTCTCACATTGTGGCAAAGACCTTTTCATGTCCCATTCTTGCTCTGGGGCTGTAGAAGGATCTGTTGCTTTGTACTGCTAGATCTGGAGGTGGGAAGAGCACTGTAAGGCAGCCAAGGCATGGATAAGCAGGATTTGTACGCTGGAAAAAAGCAAGAAACTTGTTCTTGTATCCTATAAATAGGAAGCTTTTTAATAAGGGGTATTAACATAAGTATATAAGTATTAAAGAGTGGGATGCTACACTTTGGAAACTGTACGTTTTTGATGTCGCTGCCTTTATGTTAGAGCTTAACTAAATCTTCAGCTTTTTCTGCACCCCACATCAAATTAAAGCCCCTCTCCCTTCTTCTCTCACATTTATACGACCCAATAAGAGGTGTACAGAATGCTGCTGTTGCTTTTGATCCTATGCTTCACAAGGATTCCATTATTATGATGTGCCCAGATGAATTGGCATGGTTCCTATTTGGATGTCATTCTTACATTTTACAGGCAGAATAATTGAATCAGTGAAGGTATGATTTTTAATCTTAAAATGTTTTTTTATTAGTCTACAGAAACTGAATCCATTTCAACCGCTGTGGCCAACCTTTTTGCATCAGCTTTGCATTATACTGTAGGTACAACTGAGAAATGGAGAAGTACAGTACAGCTCATTCAGTAGTAAATTCTGAGCCCACAGCCCTTGGTGATTAGTATATAGTCTAACCATTTAGCTCACAAATGGTGCTCTAGAACAGAAATTACTACTGTAAAATCTTATTAAATTAGAACTTATTTACTCTTATCATCTTGGCAGGATATTAATAGATGTGGTAGGTTAGACTGGAGCTACCAAAGTAATGAACCCTTGGCACTGCAAACAATTAGAAAATATTATATTGCAAATATTTGACGTTGCTCTTTAAATATTGGGTAAAGGTGGTGTAATTACGCACTTGTGCTCTTCTGCATTTCATTCCTCACATTTCTACTTGTCTGACTTTCATTAAAGCAGGTGAATAAAATTGCGCCAGTTTTTAATTACATTTCTTGAACCTTCGGGCTCTACATTTATTCACACATTGTGTATAAACTGATGAAGCTACAGTATATGCCTGAACAACTGTATTAAAATAAAAAATCTGCTGTTGCTAGAATAGAAATAATCTGAACTTTGACGTATTTTCCAGATTTTCTGGGTACATTACAGTGACAGGCTTGTTGTGGTTGCTGCTAAAATCCTGAAGTTATTCTCTTCTGTTTCATTTAGATTTCATGGTCTATTATCATGTTGTAAAGCACCTGGACATTTGTTAAACTAAAGTTAAATAATACCTCTTAATGAGAAATGTATATATAATGTAATATATATTAATTATCATTCATTCTCATTTCATATATGCTATTCATCAATTTATAGTGCAAACATAGAATGCTATTTCATCTTTAGTATCTCTATATTTGACAGAGTGGAAAAGAATGTCACATTTCTTTTCTGGTCAGCACTAGTCACCTTCAAATTCTGTCTTTTTTTAAACAAAAAAAACGTTCACGGTTTCAAGACGTTTTATTCAAATGTTTAATTGTTGGTTATATTAAACATTTCGTTGTTTTTATTTACTTTCAAGAAGTTTGTTTCCTTAACTTGTCTGCACTCCTTTTGAATACATGATCCTGGCTACCATCATAGCAAACTGCATTGTTCTGGCTCTGGAGCAGCACCTTCCCGGAGATGACAAGACACCCATGTCAAAGAGACTGGTGAGTAATTCTGTACTACAATAATCATATTTACAATATGCGCAAGCAGAATTCAAAGTGTTTCAATATGCTTTGTTGAAAGGAACAAATGCCTCCTATGCAGTTAAATTCAAATTCTAATTGGCAGTGTCAATTTTCAATGTGAACATTTTATTAAAAATCTAAATAACAATCTCCTCCCACTCAAAACCCTTATATCCACCTCTTTTAACCTCAGTGGTACCTCCCTCCAATTCTCTGATAAATGGGAACTGCAGTATGGTCCAACAGCTCCAATGGAGGCCCCAAACAATGTCTGTGGCAACACTCCGGAAATCTACCATCTCCTTGAAGCAGAGTGGTTTATGAACATTTCTACACTCACTCTTCAAATTAGATTTAACTAATGCATAGGGTTTTATTTTAATGTGTTGGCCTATTGTAAATGTAGTCAGAAACCATTTACATTGTGTACACATACTGTACACATACAAAACAGTATGTATAGGACCATTTACAATGCACTTGTATTAAGACAAAGAAGGGACATTAAGCATGAATGCATTAAATTTAAACTCAAGGATCTATTCTCACCGAATACTGTTCCAAGCCATGAATACACTGTTCCTTCCAGGTGGACATCATAATTTTGCCTTGCTCAACCCATCAAACTTGAGTTTCACATTGTAAGAGCTTGCACAGGTTGAGTCAGGGTTGTGCCTATAAATCAGATTAACTATACCTGATGGACTGTATCACTCTGTAAAAGTCCAGGACAACATTTCATAACTTCAGTCCTGGAAGGCAGTAATCCAGCTGTATTTATAGGTATCTTTACATCTCTAGAATTGAACAAACCTGGTCAATTAGTACAAGTTAGACAATAAATATATCCATTAGTTAACTGAGAGCTCAGGTAGAATAAAAACCTGCTTCTAGAACAGGCCCTCAATTAGGAAGTGAGGTTGCAGTGGATTACACCTTTGTGTTGAAGGTGTAGTGAATATATGTATTCCTCAAGGGATATGTCCTCTGAGCTCTCTTTCTCATTTATTTTGATGTTTTTACCATAACTGTTGCGCTCTCAGCACAGCTATGAAGAGCACTTGAAAGAAAAGAACAGCTCCATGAGAAAATGGAGGCTATTATTCTGCTGCTTCAGCTGGCCCTGCTTGTTACTTACTGTGTTGTTTTATGTGGGAATGTGTGTGGGTGGGGCACACATTACTATTAATGTGGGGACAAGATGTGAGAAATTGTTTCCATAAAGAGAGAAATTCCTGACAAACAGATGATGTGGGGACACCTCCACAATATAAATGACTCTTTAACCAAATGCTGTCTTCTTTTAAAGCTAGAAGTGCCAGATACAGTATATAGTTTTGGGATTCCATCAGAGTGGATTATAAAACAGTAAATGAAAATAGAATGAGTGTTAATAAAATAAAAACAAATAGACATATACCAGAAAAATAATGAAAAATGTGCATTATTCCAATGAGACTAGAATACAAAACTACATAATCATTAAAATGATTTCATATTTTATATAAAGAGAAGAGGAAGAAGCAAGTGGCTACCCTAAGGAAATGTCCCATTATAATCCTTATCACTGGCCCTACCTGCTTTTTTTTCAGCTACTGTCCTTTGGAACATAGTTTGGTTAATGCAGTTTTAAATGTTTTTGAAATATTAATATCCTCTCTCAATATCTGCTACCAATAGCTTTACTACTCCAAGATCCAGGAAAAGCAACATTTGACACTTTTGCTCTCAGAGAGTGGATGCCAGTGAAGAACATCTATAATGGGATGCGATATAGCTTTTCAGGACAACACAACCATGATACAAACTGTTCTGTTAATATAACTTGGGGTGAATTTAGAAAGCATCAAATGCTGGCTTCCTCAACACCTGTAGCCATACTGTATGATTCAATCCTATTATATGTCACAGGCTCCACAAGAACTGGGCCTTGTCAATATATGGATGAGAGGCCTGTGAGGAAATTTGTGGGGTTCAAACATTGAAGCCACCAGAACTACATGTACATCTGTCAGCCTGTATTTTGTTTAACAATGTTTATATACTGTATAGAAACAAAAGTCTGTCTTAAAAGTACTGTATCTAGAGGTCTTGAGGAAGTCCAATCTCATGGCTACGTCCATTGAAGGAGCAGCAGAAAAGTATCCTTGAAACAAGTAAGGGTTAATTCCATGCTCAAAGATAGAGAAAAGAAGCAAATTGTTCTTCACCTGAACAGCTGAAATGCTATGTCTCTGGTGTTCAATGTGGAATTGAACGTTATTTCTTCCTTTGCTGCCAATGCACTCTGATGTAGCTCACCAGTCTCTTCAAATAAGCATCCTTGACTTCTTTTGCTGTTTATTGTTGCGTAGAAGGGTATGATTAAATGATCAGTAAGAAAAGGAAATCCTGTTTACAAATTGAATGAAAACGAATGTCTCATGGTCTGCGTTTTCTCAGGATTTCCGTCATTAATGCTTGTTTCCAGTCACACTTTTTTTTCTGGTACATATAAGTCACACTTATTCTGATTCCCATGGGTGTTCACTAGGTCATCTTGCAATAGAAGAACGAAATTGCTTACATTTAGTGTGTAATTGGTTTGACTGGGGGTTCTTATGAAAGTATAGTGTTTAAGGTCAATTTGCCATGATACTTAGATGTGTACAGATTTGCGGATTTGATTAGGAAGGCAGTACCATAGTCTGATAATATTCTGAACTGCAACAGTGCATTTGTATGTGTCCTATATGCCTTTCATCTGCAGGCCCTCCTGAATGATACAGCAGAATAAATACAAATGAAATGAGTCTATAATCTCTATGTCAAATAGTTTGCAATTCTTCCAAGTAACGTTTTTCCACTATTTGTTCTGCAGGGTAAATAAAAGGCCTTAATTGATCTATAAATTTTACATCACCTTATCCACTGTTAACATGTATGGATAAAATGATAAATCATTTAAATCATTCAGTTATTTAGATTTTAAAATTAGTTAACTGGTATTTGCTTTACATATTGAACAGTCCAGCTTGAGAAAATTATGTTATGTTACCATCTAAGAAATTGTGTTAAATACACTAAAAGTGATGGATCTAGGAATCTAGTTGATACAAAAGCTATGCATGGATTTGGCATATTATAATCATACTTTAGTAGCATTCTGTGACTTTAAAAAGGTCTATACTGTATACATTGAAGATGTCAACCTAAAAATACATATTGAGAAAAGAAAAAAATGCTTTTTTTATTTAACAATACAAGGCAAATTTCTTATCAAATGAGAAGGGTTAATTTCTAGAATCGTAATGAATGCAATTAGGAGCAGTACATAGCTTGCACTGTCTTTCAGAAAAAATATGTGCTTTCTGAAATGCAGTAAGCTACTGTATATAGACATATTGATATGCCCACATGGCAAGTACAAGTTTTGGTTAGCATTAGGTCCTTCTGAAATATTTAGTGTACACTATTATTTTCCATTGCATTGAGGAATGGTCAACATTGACATAAACGTTTAAAGTCTTATTTCTATGCAAAGGAACAAAATCCATCAATTCTATGTAGTGCATGTACAGAATTCTGATTATTTACAGCCTATTGTTTTTCCTACACACTGATAAAAGTTGTGTAAACATCTGTTCAGTTTCCAGTGGCTCTGAACTCACCCTTTACCATTCTTTCCTGATACAACTGGCTCCTTTTTTCCAGGGCTGTTTGGCTTCCTTTCTTCTTCTGGTCATTGAAATGACAAGGATTAATGAGGTGCCACTGTGACTTTGATTTCCAATGACACTTTGATGCCTTCTGTAGATGTTTTTACCACCTGCTGGTGATTAATTGTACATAATTGTCTCATTCCATTCTCCAGGAAAAAACTGAGCCCTACTTTATTGGAATCTTTTGCTTTGAAGCTGGAATTAAAATCGTGGCCTTAGGGTTTGTGTTCCACAAAGGCTCCTATCTGCGAAATGGCTGGAATGTGATGGACTTCATCGTGGTTCTCAGTGGGTAAGTCAAACCAGTTCCTCAAACTCAGAGTAGTGCTTGCCTGGGGTTTTCAGTGCTTTGATTGTGACCAGGGTTTGTTGTGTGTTGCTATCTCATCTTATCTGCTTATAGAATATTCTTGAGATTCAGCCTGCGGTGGAATTATTGATGTTTGGTTGTTTTGGAATGCAGCTGTGATTTAAGATTCTACTTGAGACAGAACAGCATACACTCTGAGTTTTATTTCTCACCTGATTGAACTACATTGCTTTGCTAGTAGTGTCGCAGTTTTCCAATTTGAATGACTATGGCAACCACAGTGCTTTCTTTCTTTCAATAAGCAAAATAATAAGTAAACAAAACTTTTCTCTCATCTCCTGAGCAGATGATTAAAGGTCAGTGAGTTGGATAGAGGAGAAACTCTGGAGTCACTGTATGTGTTTCTTTTCATTTCTTTGTTTGGCTTCCGGAAATATTTGGCATTTGTCATTAAATTATTAATGAAATGAACAAACTGAATGTGAGGTATTTTGTCTATAAAAAGCATTTCTTGTTTTAAGGACTTTTCGAGACTTATCTGTCTTTTCCTTGTAAAAGCATTTTACTTTTTCAAGACCTTATTGGTCACAATTATTAGTTTCCTGCATTTTTCTGTTAGTAAGTGGGTGGGGGGTATATGTTTTAGCTAATGCACTTGACCAGATTTATTATTTCTGACATCAACATCACTAATAAACAAATTAAAACATAATATGAAATTTACTTGAACATAAACTGAGTAGGTACCCAGCTTCTCCCACCAAAGTAAACTAAGAACAACTGATATTTATTTAAACAGATGTTCTCATGGTAACAGGGTCTAGGACATAATCAGGTAGAGAGCTCCATAGTTGTTTTGTGAAAAATACATATTTGCATGAGATCTAAAGAATTACATTTTCAATGAGTCTGCTCCTTGAGAGAGATCATGAAAAAAAACAACGAATTGCCTATACAAGTAATAAGAGAGATATTGTTTGCCACTCCAAGAAAAGATATTATAAGACAATTCTCTACCAATTACAATTTTAATAAAGGCTACTCTCTGATTGGTAGATCATTAAGTGCATGCACATATAAAGCACAATTTTGGATTTTCTCATATGAAAACCACTAAAACTGTTACTCTTTGCTGTTGTACCTCCACATGATCTACCAGTAGAGAGAGTCACCAGCATGGTTTATTTTTACCTATACACAGACGGAAAACAAACAGGGAGTGGGGTTGTACTCTCTGTGGCCAATTAGCAATCTGTTTTTACATCTGTTAGAAGAAAGACACTCATCTCTGTAATACAAAGGAATTGTTTTTTGGGATTTTTCCATCACTTTCCATTGACAGCCTCTGTTTGTATTAAAGATTATCAAAATAATTTGGTTAGGCTTGGCTGTGTTTATTATTAACAAAATGATCAAACAACCAATATCATCCTGTGAATAAGTATGTGAACCTGTAGATTTAGTGACTAGTGACACCTCCTTGAGTATCAATGACTTCAGCTAGATGTTTGCAGCCACCGTTTGTCTGTATCTCATGTCTACTTTTAAGATTTTGGCCAATTCTTCCTCACAGAACTGCTTCAAGTTGGTAACATTTGAGTTTTTGCTTGTATTAAAAGCTCGCTTTCAGATCTTTTCAGAGCCATAAGATTTCAATGGGGTTTATTTCCACATTCCACAATGTGAAATTTCTTCTTCATCTGTTTTAGATGTACTTGTATGTTGAGAATTATTGTCTTGCTCCATGACATACTTTTGGTTAAGCATCAGCTGATGAATGGATGGTTCGACATTCTTCAACAGAACTTCCTGACAACTTTGAATTCATGCATTGTATAATGATGTTAAGCCATTCAGATCATGAAACAGCAGAGCACCCCCAAGTCATGATACCCCACCACAATGCTTGATGGTTGGGAAAAGGTTCTTCTATTGAAAAACAGTGCTTGGTTTCCTCTTCATAGAACATTTCTCATCGTGTTGAAAGACTTCAACTTTGAACCATTCTCCTTAGAAGAGCATGTGGATTATCCAAGTGCTCTTTCATGAACATGGTGGGCGGTGATGATCTCTTTAGAAAGCAGTCATTTCTTCCTGGATATCCTCCCATTAAAACCATTCCTGTTCAGTCTTTTCTTGATGGGTGAGGCTTGAACACTGATATAAGCCGCAGAGACAAGCCAACACATATCAGATATTATTGGGGTTCTTTGTGACTTGCTGGATGATTATCCAGGAAGATCATGGGGAATATTTGTCAGGATAACCAGTCCTTGGTATAGTTACCATGGCTTTGAATGGGCTTTCCATTTGTAGACTTCATCTGTCCAACAGTGGATACAGTGGATAGATGAAGCCCTAAAAGTTTTAGAAATGGTTGGTTTTGTGATCCTCTGCGAACTGATGAGCTTGCTCTGTTTCTGAGATCTCTTTTGATTCTCGCGTGATGTGTTTCCAATAACTTGTATGGTGCACATCAAACTCACGAATATTATGACCATTATATAGGACAGGGAGATCAAAATCAGTCCTTCTTTGTTACTCATTTAATGAATGAGTTGATTTTAATTATACCTTTAATTGTATTAAAGGGATCACTAATTATTTCACATACTGTACACTGATTCATAACTATTCATTTATTTCTACATCATACACCATTGCATCTGAAAAATTGAACTGGAGAATATAAATCCTTTTGATTATTTACTGTAAGTTTTAAATAAACAAAGATACCATGGTAAGAAATGGTAATGTCTTGCCAATATCCTATTACTTTTGTGTGATGTTGTATTTGTTGAATTACTTGCTGTGCCCACTCATAACTCAGTGATTCAAGTATAAAAGCAGCACATTACATGAAAGGAAACAGGAAATCATTTTGGACCAAATTTGCACTAAAATATAAACTGGGTACAAAATATAATATGATATACAGTACAACATATCAGTATAGTCAGTCACAGAAATTACATGAAATTATACTGAATAATTGTTAGAGAGCTACAGTTTATCTCACCAGCGTAGTGTTCAAACAGCTTACCATTTTGAAATCCTACTAAAGTGAGAAAAAAATGGGTTTTAATCCTCAGAGGTGCAGAAGAAATGCATAGGGAATGTATGAATGAAATGACACAGATACCTTATGTGGAAAAAGAGTTTGAAAAAATGATGATACATACAGTGTACACAGAAGTCAGTTTGTTGCTGTTACCACATACAGTACAGTTGTAATCACCCAACTGGACATAGAATCATATGCTCCTTTTAACAGTTCAAATCACTATTCAAATTATTTCTGTGTATCCAATAGGCAGTTGCATTTTCTTTCTTTTTTTTACATTTGGATGAGAATAAGCATAAAATGAAAATGAATTCACATAGACTAAATTCCTGCTGTGGAAATGGCTTTTTCAAAACTTTATCGCAATTTGTATTAAGATAACCACAAATAACTCTATGTTTACATTTCGTGAAACTTCTCATACAAAATTAAAAACATGCATTAAACTTATTTTAATGGCATTGATCTTGAAAGATTTTGTGACCAATAAAAAAATAAGGAAAACCTTTTTTATTCTAAAACTACACCTAAGGAAAGCTGGAAATTAGAATAGGAAATGAGCCTCATTAGATGAAGAAGCAGGCCTGTGTTGGTCTAGTGCGACTGTGTTCTCATGTGCTGTGCTCTGATAATGGAAATACAGTAGGTGCTGAACAGGTGCCATTTGGTCTCTGTCACTCTGCTCTATTTGCTATCACTGTACAAGGGTGTGAGCAGAGCCGCTTTGTGTCTTCAACTTGCTCTCTATTGCTGTATGTGCGTGGGTGTGCGTGTCTTCGCACTCACACACGGTGAAATGAAATATTAATTTCAATAGTACAAAAGTACAAAGGGCTTGGGTTCTTACAGAATTTTACATGATTCAGAGAATCAATTATTTATGATCTGCTCCTCACCAGTAACAGCTTTCAGCAGAGACGCAAGGGTGTGAGATTCTGGAGAGCTGATTGGCAGCTGAGCCTGTAAGACTGAAATTCTTTCTCTTTTATCCTTTTTGTAAAAAATGCCAGACTTAGCGTTACCCGCAAGACTGAAGTGGAAATCATTCACAATCCAAATTGTGGAAATCAATCTGTTTTCTGGAACAGTATCAATGCACTGTTCCATCTGGGTGTTTTTAAGTCTGAGTCAAAACCTAATGAATATGGGGATTTCATCTGGTGGTTCCCTTTTTGCTAATTGCTAAAAAAAAATGTATTATATAAGATATAGAAAAGTATAAAATAACAGCAATTACAGATATTGAAATCAATAAATGCAGTAACAAACTTTATTTTATATGGTACCTTTTAGATATAACATTTCAAGAGCTACAGTATGCACAAAACAAAATTACAGAATTACAGAAGAGCAATTAAACCAGATAAAAAAAAACATACAGCGGATCAAAAAGTAAAATCAGCCTTTCACAGTCTTGGTGCACGGAAAGAAGAAGGAAAGTTGATTTAGTTTTTGGTATTGATAAAAAGTCATTTGAAAAGACCCAAGGTTACACTTAGGAGTTGTGATAATCTAGCCTCCACAGTAAGGCAGGGCTAGGTTGTTTTTGTGTACTATTCTCAGCAATTTCCTGGACTTTCTCTTGTCAGTCCTGTTATTGTCATGTAATTGGTTATCTTTACACATTGCAAAAGTTCTGAGCTCTGTCTTCCAAATACAGGTCATTCCTTTTCTCTGACTTGTTCTCCTAGTCTGAGTCTTCTGTATGACCCCATTTTTAGCTTTCTTTTGCTCTTTTATCTGCAGGATTTGATCCTGACCACCTGCTAGTCATTATTGGCATTTCCATGTGTAAATGCTTGCTTCCTTTCTTGTCTTGTGTAAATGCTAATACTGTTTACCAATGATAAATCTTCATCCTTATTCCTCAGATGTTTTCTGTGTTTTCCAGTTTGTTTTGTCACAAAGTGCAGAACAAAGTAGGTCACAAATTGTAGTGCAAAACACTGTAAAGTAAAAAGAAATGGATTTTGGTATTGATCTGCATTGATGCAGAGCCTTTAAAGGCAGGAGTACATTTAACCCTAAACTTTACTGGGAACCAGTGCAGGGATGTCAAGACTAGAGTGATGTGGTCATTAAATTAAGGAGTTGTTTGGCTTGGGCATCTGAGTTCTGGACTAGGTTGGTGGAAACTCTAGAGAGCAAAACATTAATCAAGGCAAGAAAAAATGAAAGCACATACAGTGCAAGCTTCATTGCGTTCACTGAGTAAGACAAGTGAATTACTGTACAGTATATCAATATTACAGTACACAGGTGGAAGAAAGACATTTTAAACAATATAGCCTTCAAAATGGTATAAAGAGTGTTTCGAGGTGACATCACTAAAGTCTAGTACAGAAACAACATAACTTTTTAAATTAATAAATAGAAAATAATAAAATAGAATAAAACTGAAGAATGTAAATTCATTTTCCATACAATATCCTCCCTGGACCAATTCCCTCCTACATTACCTTCATAGATTAAGATAAAATACCTTAATTACATATTTTCTTCTAATTCATTTGCTGTACCATTTTCTCAGCACTTAATGACTCAACAGAGAGATTTTGATTGGAAAATCTTCATTGGTTTTAAGCAGGTGTTCAACCATGGGGCATAAAGGAAATAAGATGTTCAACTATATTTAACTCTGTCATGATGAGTGTTGGTCAGCAGATTCTGAAGATGTAGAAATCAGTTGAGAATTGAGGGGTAAGTCTGGGGATGGGTTACCTGAAAAAGCACAAGCTGCTGTGCAGTTTGATAATGAGTTGTTGGAGAGAATGGGCAGCTAAGCCTCAGGCTATTGTTTTTACTGAGAGGAGTGGATGTCTTTCCGTTCCTTAGGGAAACTAACACAGCAATAAGACCATTCCCTCTCTAACAGTGCTGGATTTTGGACCTCCAGAAACAAACATAAAAGTAGCTAAGAGTCCCTGTGATTCTTTCACAGTACTGTATATCACAGTTGACTTCATAAGATAGCCCATATGAAAGTCTCTAGTTCACCCCCGTTCCCTTTTCCTAATGGGATTAATTGAAAATGTTCAACTTTAGTTCCTATTTAGTAGATTTTGAAAAAAGACATTGCTAAACTGGAGCTTTTGTATTCCCTAAATATATGGATGAATGAGAATTAATTGAATCAATTAATATTGATTACCTGTTAGAAGAGAATGGAAAAGGGTATTGCTCCTCACCTGTGACTGTACAGTACATGTCCATTCGCAAGTACTGTAATTGCTTCTTTGCATTACTTAAAGTAATGTTTCTTCTGCTGTATGTTTAACTTCATTCTCATTTCTCTGCCTCTAAAACTGCATTGCAGGAGAGTCAAAATATGTCAAAAATAGCTTTTTGTTTTTTCAAGCGGTCATTCTCAATGTCAGTATTGTCCTTTCTTTAAATAGAGACATGAAGTATATATAATGTCTAAATATACTGTATATACCGTATGCTTAATATTAAGAAGGAAAAATTAAAGAGGTATAACCAAGCCACAAAAAAAGTCAATTTTATACTTGGGCAAGAATATATTTCCCAGATAATATTTGTGGTACTGTAGGTAGTGATATACTGTACCTTTGTTTTTTAAATACAAGTAAATTACCTTTTCTTATGCTAAATATATTCAATTTGGGCGGCAAGTCTGTGTTTCTAAATTATCTCAGTTGTAATGGAGGGATTGTAACAGCTTAAATTCCAATGGGAAATTCTGGTTCTATTGTTATTTTTAATGTCTTCTGAAAAAACATAAGCTGCTTGTGGAGAATGGTGACAGGGAAGCACTTTTGTGTTGTACAGCACATTGAAGCCCATTTGCAAAGCTTGCCCAATGTCCAAACACTGATCCCTACATCATTTCCTTATATTAAGTCAGTAGAAAATGATGATCAATTTAAAGAGGAAATGTCCATTTAAGTTGAAATATACAGTATACTGTATGAGACATTCCATGAGGAAAGAAAGCAATTGTCCTATAAAGGTCCAAATATCTTACAAAGCAATCCTAAAGTAATCATTAAATTCAAAGGTTCCATGGAAATAATAAGGAAAACAATCACTTTGTCTCTGTCTCTTATTAAATACATACAATGGTGTATAAATTGTATTTTCCACTCAAGGCATCTCACTAAAAAAATGAATTGGATTTTTCTTCTTCTTAGAAATTAAAAATAGACCAAAATAAAGAGGTAAAATAATGTTAATGAATTCTTGCTGGTTTCTCAGAAAAATAATTCATATCGGGACACATACCTACATATTTTGTAAAAAGCAAATATTGCAGACTTCAAGAAAGCTTAGAAACCTTATCATAATTTAACAGTGAAAGGGCCCAAGGTCTGAGCTGTGTTCTATATTGTCTGCACAGCCACCCACATGCAAAATAGCCAAACATTTCTTGCATTGAGTGTCAGCTATCTTGCTGCCTTTAGTGCTGAACACATCAACCTCCGATCCATCATCCTTTAACATTTTGTGATATTGAATATGATACCTGGCTGCCCACTGATAGAAAAGCTGCAATCATAAAAGCAAAAGAGCAGAAGCTTGAACTATTGCTATTTGGCTTCTCTGAACATGGTATGACATGGTTGCCCTTCAAAAGTCACAAACTGTACTGTATCATGTGGTAAACGTATTCAATCAGAGCACAGAGGGCCTGTCAGCTCATGCAGTCCAGTCTGATATATTTTAAAGAAACCAATCCACGTCTAGGCTTCTCCATTTTCAAAATTCAAACCCCATCTTCTTAGTTCTCAGCTTAATCATGTTGTAGTTTAGTAGCTAAGTGTTTTCACTTTAAATTGATTAATTTACCAATATATAATAAATAATAATAAACCAAATTAATATTTGGAGCCATTTAATATAATTGTATGTACAGTATAATTAAAGCAGGGTCCTTACAGGCAAAATCAGGCCTTGGAACCCAAAGAACACCAAGAACAACATTCCACTTGTCTTCCCTTTCCTCCCAAACATTCTTTCTCAAACTAAATTTCTCTATTTTATGGGATTACTTTTTATTCCCATACCTAACAAACATCATGTTGATGATGTAATCTATACAATCATCCAAGTCCATGGGTCCCTATCCACTGCAACCAGAAATAATACAGAAGTCGCTGTACAGTATCACCTGTATTTCTTATTTTTAGCTTTTTGCAAGAATGAATCTCTGCTTTTTTATATAAACAATACACAGAAGGAAGTAAAGTTCTGTTTTGATTATACTTACATCAACACCTGACTAAGCACTTACACAAAAACATTTTTGTGTTGCAGAGATGTTGATGTTATGATTGAGACATATTCAATGAAAGTTGTTTTCTAAAATAAAACTTTGGTACTATGCCTAAAGAAACAATAAATCATTGTATTTGCTTTTCTAGTCATATATTTTTACATGTAAAGTAATGGAAATTTATATTCTTTATACAAAATGTCTTCTAATAAGGAGTTATTAAGGAAAAAATACCTTTAAATTGAGGAATGGGTACACAACTGGTAAACTGCAGGATTGAAATGCTGTTTAGGGTCTAGAATTAGTGATCACTTGTCAATTCTGCCTGAGGGACTGAAGAAACTAGCACTGTAGTTGACATGCCTGTAATGATAACTGAAAAGCAGTTCACTTGAAAACCATTATTGTTTTTAAATGGGAAACAGAATATGCAAGCATAAAATTTCAAGAAAAATGAACACATATAATGAATTACATTATTAATGTTTACTTAATATTTTCAGATATTTGATCGACATCAGCAAAATGTTTTCTACAACTGGTTCTCTTGCTATGTGTTCTCAGCTTCCAATTGTACAAAGATCTTAGATCTGAAGCATCACTTTTCTACAAACATTTTCATGCAAAGACAAGCTCCTGACAAAGCTCTTGACATTTTCAAACGGGGGCACTGTGATTAGACAGAGATAGAGGAGCACTGGAAGCACTGATTTTGTGGACCGATGCAGTGACATCACTAAGACCACTTGCTTTATGTGTGGGCTATGGAGACTCAGAAAATTTGTAAATTATGTCCCACAAATCGTTCTGCCACATGGGCTGAACGTATAGGCTTGGCAGACTGCAATTGATCCATGGAACCATCTGATATCCCTTCATTATTTATTATTATCAGCAGCTGTAGCTAATAAATAATATTCATGTGCCTCATGGTCTCAATCAGACTGTGAATATTTTCATCCGGTTAGATGATCTGAGAAGAAAAGACTCATCACTGTAGCTCCATTTTACCACATTGCTTTCAGGATGCTGCTTTTGGTGTTGATAACACTTGCACAAGGCTAGATCTCTGTGAATTTATTTACTATTTTGTACTAGTCTCGGGAATACTGGGAATAAAACAAGCATCAAAAAACCCTGAATCAAGAATAGCATTACTCCCTTGAGCCAAGGTGGCTGATGTCATCAGGAGAGCAGACAGGATCCTAGCAATGGGAGGTGAAGACCTGTTTGTTGAAACAAACTTAATCAAAATTAATTGAAACAGTTCTATACAAAACGAAGTCAAAGAATCGGGAAACCAGCTGAAGGGCTGCACAATACGTTGTTGAGGACGTGGTGTGCTGATGAAGCCTTTACCTAATATGATACAAATATTATGGACACTGTGGATTACATTTGCTTCTACAGTTGACCAGGGACAAAAATCCAAAGCATTTAAACTAGAATAGAAAGGAGAGTCTAAATAAAATCTGCAAATGAGATCACTAGTGTATCTCCCTTGTGCAGTTTCATAAAGGGACTTTATGAAATTATAATAATTAATAATTGCTTACACTTATATAGCGCTTTTCTGGACACTCCACTCAAAGCGCTTTACAGGTAATGGGGACTCCCCTCCAACACCACCAATGTGCAGCATCTACCTGGATGATGCGACGGCAGCCATAGTGCACCAGAACCCTCACCCCACACCAGCTATCAGTGGGGAGGAGAGCAGAGTAATGAAGCCAATTCATAGATGGGGATTCAGGAGGCCATGATTGGTAAGGGAAATTTGGCCAGGACGCCGGGGTTACACCCCTACTCTTTTCGAGAAACGCCCTGGGATTTTTAACGACCACAGAGAGTCAGGACCTCGGTTTTATGTCTCATCCGAAGGACGGCGCCTGTTTACAGTATAGTGTCCCCATCACTATACTGGGGCATTAGGACCCTCCCAGACCGCAGGGTGAGTGCCCCCTGCTGGCCCCACTAACACCTCTTCCAGCAGCAACCTTAGTTTTTCCCAGGAGGTCTCCCATCCAGGTACTGACCAGGCTCACACCTGCTTAGCTTCAGTGGGTTGCCAGTTGTGAGTTGCAGGGTGATATGGCTGCTGGCGTAAAACATCAAAGGACCAAGAAATTAAGACCTTACGTTTGAGCACCAGGAGTATTTTAATAAAATACAAGAGAGGGACGATACTGAATTGAACACCTTGGCTCAAGGGAGTAATGCTATTCTTGATTCAGGGTTTTTTGATGCTTGTTTTATTCCCAGTATTCCCGAGACTCGTACAAAATAGTACATAAATTTACATACAGTTATTGTATGACATTCATCATTTTCTTTATGACTTCCATCTCCTCATTAAGTATGAGTAGGGGTTCCATGCTCATTTCTAATTCGGTTTTGTGGGATGGAAATGAATATACTACTATTACATATCTCATTTGTAAAATTTAATATGTTCTTTCAATGACAGTGGGTTCATGATTGAATAGATCTTTGAAATGCTCCATCCTATTGGAACTGACTTCCTTTTCTTAGACATTTCTCCCCCTCCCCCTTCCTTAATTCGCACTAAGGACTGAAGTCTTGTCCTTTGGTATTTAAGCTGTAAATAGTCCTCATCACAGTGAACAGAAAGCAGATATTTTTTGTCAGAAAAATGTTGAATTTCCTGTACTTTAATCACCTACTACCTGTTCTCCATGTCACAGGTTCTGCTTTGTTCCTCGACCTTGTTGGATTTCCTGGAATATGGTATTGGTGGTTTTGGACATAGAGGTTTTGTCAAGTGGTATTAATACTTTTCTCTTGTTATTGGTTGCAAAAATGCATTAGAGAGCCTTTCTCTAATGCATTCATGAAAACAGGCCTTTGGTTGGATCTTTCAGTATTTCAATGTTGAATTTCCATGACATTGCTTTTTTTTACAGGTGATGTTTCGAAGCCAGTTCGATAGATCTCATTAGATGGATATCACTGTGATTGGTCCAGTCTCCTAGCATTAAATAGTAGTAATAATAATAATTGCTTAGACTTATATAGCACTTTTCTGAACACTCCACTCAAAGCGCTTTACAGGTAATGTGGACTCCCCTCCACCACCACCAATGTGCAGCATCCACCTGGATGATGCAACGGCAGCCATAGTGCGCCAGAACACTCAATACACATCAGCTATCAGTGGGGAGGAGAGCAGAGTAATGAAGCCAATTGATAGATGGGGATTATTTGGAGGCTGTGATTGGTAAGGGCCAATGGGAAATTTGGCCAGGACGCCAGGGTTACACCCCTGATCTTTTCGAGAAATGCCCTGGGATTTTTAATGAACACAGAGAGTCAGGGCCTCGGTTTTATGTCTCATCCGAAGGACAGTGCCTGTTTACAGCATAGTGTCCCCGTCACTATACTGGGGCATTAGGACCCACACAGACCTCAGGGTGAGCGCCCCCTGCTGGCCTCACTAACACCTCTTCCAGCAGCAACCTTAGTTTTTCCCAGGAGGTCTCCCATCCAGGTACTGACCAGGCTCACACCTTCTTAGCATTACTCTGATAATGTGGACATGTTTGTGATTCCATGCATAGACTGTGTCTAAGTCAACCACATACAGGTTTGGATGGAGAGTATTTCCAGGAGTTTTGTGTTTGTTTTTCTGGTGGAGCAGAGTCAAGGTGATGATGAGTCCATGCTCTGAGCACTTGGTAAGGAGAAGAATGCCACTGGAGTTGACAAATCCTTGCCAGTTTTTTCCATTCTACAGACAGGCATCTATTCCTCCTTCAGGTTTCCACAAAGATTTTGGTCACACCTTCCACAGAAATTTCTATTAATATGATACAGAGTCACATGGAAATCATTGATTCTTGCAAGTTGGCTGATGATATCAATTTTGATGGCACTCCATACCCCATTTATCCAACTTTCCTCTTCTGATTTTCCTTTCCAGAAAAAAGAATAGCCACCAATAACTTACCTTCATTTTGTGGATTTTCACTCAGGACGATAATGTCAATGTCATATCTTTGCAGTTCTTGGGCCACAAATGTACTATAGAATTCAGAACGATCCTTAAGGTCCTGATGTTCCAGGTCCCAAATTCTAAGAAAGGTGATCTCACTGGACACAGCTACTTAGATGTGGTGAGGAAGTCTATATTCACGGCACATTTTCTAGAATCCTTTTCTAGAAAAGACATGAGCAGAGCAAATCCTGAAAAGGGATGCTTAGTCGTAGTTCCAGCTGCTTCTGCTTTAGCTTGCGTACTTTATGAGTTATGGTGTCAGACTGTGACTAATAGATCGCAGACATCATTTTCCTGCTTCCATCACTGTGTGAGACCATGAATGGCATGGAGATCAGTGGAATTGGAAGTCTCATTCTGCTGCTTTATCCTCCTGGACAACCAATGAGATATTTCATAGGGTTCGTCATCTTCATCCTACTGGGTCATTGAGGTCCTGTTTGCTATGAATGTAGTTTTTGGTTCCAGGACTGGAGAAGTCCTCCCTTCACCCAGTCCATCTTGACTCTACATTACTTGCCTGGGTCCCATGAACAGGATGAAGGTCTTGACTTGGAAAGGTCTGTTTTATTAGGTTTAGTATTATAATAGTAAAGTAAGTAAAGTGACACTTTTAGACAGTAAAAGGGCTGGTGTATTACTTAAATATTTCATCCAGGTGATTAACAGGGGAGAAGCTGAGAGCATGCACCAGGCTATAGAAAAATAATTAAAGAGTAAATAATAACACTGAATATTATTAATAACCTTTAAACAAAACTCTTCCAGTCATGAGTCTAGTGGTAAAACTAATTGATTGTAAAATGCCGTTACATGTTACGTTATCATTAGAACTAAAATAGAGAATCATCTATAAGCAGAAGTATTCTAGGGACATTCAATCTTGTTAAATATTCATATTGATAACAGCATTAGAAATATAGATTTGACAAGTAAATCTTGTTTATGTTGCCATATCATTCTCATTTTCTAGACACTGTAGAAGTCTTAAAAAAGCAAATGGTAGAATACTTAACATTTTAGGATTTAAATCAAACAATGTTGTGTTTATTATGCACAGTGCATTAGTTGTGCCTCATTTAGAACACCATGTATAGTTTTAGTGATTACATTGCAAACAGACATTAATTGCTCTGAAGTCAGATAAAACACAAATGACCAGATACATTCATGATCTTAAAAATACTCAACTTCAAATATTAAAAGAACTGGAACGTACAGTAGTAGTCTTGACCAGAGAAGACTATCAGGTAACCTGATGCAAGTATTCAAAATCCTCAGAGGCATTGACAAAATCAACCACCGGGCTTATTCAGAATCAGCAGGAAACCAGTGGACACAACTGGAAGCTATAAGGAAGTGCATTTAGAACTAAAACACAGGAGTTACATTTTTTGCAAAAATATTTGTGGGAGTGTGGGAGTCTGGGAAGAGTTATCCAGCTATACTAATGAAGTCGATACCTTCCCTAATTTCTAAGGTACTGTACTTAACTTAAATTAGCTATTTACACCCAGCTAGTGGAGCTATATGGTTCAAACTGATTCTTTTTGTTTTTAACTTAATGTTCTTATTACAACAAAAAATCCTTCATGTGGACAGCTAGTACTAGTCCCTCTGCATATTTATACCATGAAGGACTCTCAGCTGCAGGGATCGCATAATTTACTTAGAGCACCTTAGACCATTAGCTCCCTTCTTTATGTTGTACAGCTCATTTTCACCATAAAAGATGAATAAACTGCACTTACTGTATGATTTGAAGAGCAATATATTATTTTTGTTTCAATAAGTTCGATACCACCACAAAAATCACTGTCACTTTCTGTAAAGCCTCAACTTCCTTGTGTTAGATGCTTAAAACTGGTATTCACAACCAAAGGAATTGTGTAAAAAGAAAAAGGCCACCCCCACATTATATGGTATTTTACTCAGGGGAACACATTTGTCTCCCCTGGAGATCTCTGAATAATGAATTGGATACAAGAGACTGAAGAGCTGGTATCTGAATGACTCACGTAAAAGCACCTTGACACAATAAAGTAACTCCCAAATTCGTGGGAGATCAATTCAATGTGTTTCTTTAGGAAGATCTGTTCCTTTTCCTGTTGTCAGATTATTTTCGCATCCCATCCGATGCCTCACACCATAACTTGTTTTCTAACGTTTCACAACATTGGCTTTAATCCTGTCCTTCCAAAGATCTTCAAAAGTCAGTTGAAATTGCTCAGTTACAATGTGGGATTTTGTCACATCTGTCTGAAATTTCTCCTTCTGAGAATAAAGCTCAATTTTAAGAGATCAAGCACACGTTGACAAGCCTGTGAGTCTTTCCTCTGAGAAACAGTGGAACTCTGGTACCACATAACAGCAGTGAGAATTCAGTCTGGTAGCTGCAAGTCCTTTGGAGAATGTTTTGCATTCCCAGTATTGTCTTTATGAGTGCTAGATAAATATAGGAGGGTTGAGATTTACGCAGTGAGCCAGCAGGGCAAAGCTGGCAGATAAGCACTGTGCAGCCAGCAGGAGTGGGTGGATAAGTGGATTGGCAATCTCTTCTAAAACCTGTTATCTCTTGGCCCAGGACTATAGTGATTTAAATGTAAATTTAGTACTGGTAATCTCAGCCCAGTTACAAGTAGAAAGATACCCCCATCACAAAACCGCTGTCATTAATAACATTAATTGGCACCTTTCTGCAATAGTCTCTTTTAGACAGTGCCACAAACTCTATTTATGAGCACACATGTGTAATTTCTTCACTGAAGCTCTCCTGCTACACATCCAAATACTTAGAGGTCATGATTCACCGGCTGTCGCTAATAGAGTGAAGCACCAGGGAGTTTGCTGCGAAGATAATTGAGTAGAAAAGAATACAGGCAAGGCTGCAAATGAGAGGAGGACATTTGGACCATCACCCTTGTTTGGTTGTTAGTACCAGGATCCAAGTACTGTATCTTACCCAGCCATTTGTTTCAGGTTATCAAGGGATCTGCTTCATAATTTGGCAGAGGAGTATATCCAGACACCCACACGTCTTTTGTGTGTTCTCAACCCCGAAAGTCTCACAACACATTGTCTTGATTTTTTTTACACATACTGGACTTTGTTACTACATTAAAGTTAATAGCCTGGGTTGACTCTTCAAGTACCTTTTCAAGGTTTAATATACTTGTATCTATCACAGTCTTTTTTGTTCGCTACTATAGAAATGCAGTTCACTCAATCATTCTTAATCTTTCTCTGCATACCGTTCCATAAGTCAACTGATTATCTATTCCTGATCAGAATGACAGTAGATCTCTTAAACAGAAAACATTGGTGGGGTTAAAAATATCACTTTAATATCACTTAAAAAATAAATAATACATTATTCTTTTGGCTTTATAGACCCCAAATTATAATCACAAATTATCATCTCAACTTTCTTGAATCAAGGATACGTCTTTCAATAAAAAAAGTGCAAACCCAAAATACTAGAGCGGTCATTGCTGGAAGTCAATAGCTTGGATTCCTTAAACCCTCTGAACCCTTGATACCTTATGCTCAACTAATTTTGTGCTTCTGGTTGTGTAGCCCAATTCAAACTGTAGGCCAAATTGGCACTGGGAATATCTTGAATTTAAGGATCAAACTGAATCTTTACTTGTTTGTCTGCTTAGACTATCAGTCTAAGATTGCTATCAGATTTATTTCCTTCAAACCTTGCTATAGTGTATTTGTTTGATCCAAACCAAGATACTTATGTAAACTCAGTCATAGGCTCTTACAAGGAGGTAGTACTGGTTTGTCATTAACAGAATTTGATGCAGATACCTCATTCCATAAAATTCTTTTCTCAGATATTATCAGTCACTAAAAATAACGAAATCCAGTTTGAGTACTGCTCAGCTAGATTACATTTTGCAAGTGTTATAAACTGTGACGGCTTGGTTAAATTATTAATCTCGTCTTAGTTTTCTCTTTTACTTTCTTGTATTCATTTTATTTTTTTTCTACTAACTATAAAATGATTGATGTAAAGATTCCTTTTTAAAGTTATGGCAGACAAGAATGTTAATTTTTATGTCCTTGATTGTTATGGTCAAAAACATTTTATGGTAAAAAAAAGATTAAAACACTTTGAAGGGGCTACCAAATGCAGTCAAAAAAGTGTGTATATACAGTATATATGCACATCTGGGCAACAGGCTACAGGCCATGTACATGGAAGATCAGGCACATGAACATCAGAAAGAACAAACCAAATACAGACATGTTGGTGGATACAAAAAACTGGCAAACTTCAGTGGAAACAAGACGATTCTTTAAGCAAATATATGCAACATACTGTGCATATAATTATTTATGTATTATAACATAAGGGTTGTTTAAAAGCTTTCTAAAATGATTTTGATCACATTCAACTAGAATTGGATGAATGAACTGGCCTTCATGTGTAATTGTCTCTTTAAAAAGTGTTTTCTTTTTTTGCAGCTAACTTTGCAAACAGTTAAGAACCAAGCTGTGAATCGAGCAAAAGCTGTGCTAGTCAGGTTGCATGTTGTCATGCTACAGTATTCCCTTCCCTTTTTGCTCTGTTGCTTTGGCTTGAAGAATGACATGGCTCTCCTCTCAATCGGAATCCCTATCTTCAGGTCTGCATCTAGGTTTTTTATACTAGTCAGCTAAATTGAATAATTAACCATTTGTATCTCATATCTGTAATAATTTATAAGGGAGGATATGCATTGATCAGGTGGTGATTCTTACGCTCCTTTCAGTTCACACAGTCTTTATTTTATCATGGATATACTACATTATAATGCATATATTGTTGCTTCCCATGCTTTTGCAGAACAGCAGCAGACTAGCCTTTTTCAAAATGTTATCATTATTGTTTTTTAAAGGCTAATGTTTAAGGGTGAGCCACTGTTAATTTTAAAAAGAGTTCAAAAAGAAAAAACACAAACATACAGTTAGGCGTTCAGTGCTTGTCTATAAAAAAGTCAAACAAAATTGCAAGTTGCTGGTGTCTTGACATCTGATCTAACCCACATAATTCTCCCAGTGGATTGGCTTACATAAAGCAAACATCACCACAGAATGCTAGATTTTGGAAAGACCCAAATTCATCTTTCATTACTTTATTCCCTTTCATAGTGCTCTACTAGCTTTAGAGGCTTTTATGCTGTAAATGGTTGAAAAGCAAGCAATTCAGTTTGAAGAAAAGGCCACAGGTGATGCGATGCATCATATCTGATAGCACATGCTAGAAAAAAAACATTATAGGCAGTCAAGAGCTGAGCAGGCCCATCAACATTTTCTATTAGCTAAGTGGAGCATACTGTAGCCAATTTGGAATTAAAGTTTCCCCAATAATGCCATGTTCTTACAGCTTTCTTAATTTGCTTGTACATCTTAATGCAAGTACATTTAAATTATAGATAACAGAAGAAGAACATAAATTAGATTGGGTAGTTTAAAGCACTGATTAACAAAAAAAGAAAATATGCCACATCACTCAAAGTTGAAGAAAACGTGTATACCTACACAAATAGAAAAATTAATTTGTCCACATGCAAGGTATTTAGAAAATAACTCAGTTATCTAATTCTAAAACAAATGGCAGTTGTGCCAATTTAGCAGTCTAAAATGAAATGCATTGCGTACCATTTAACACACACTTGGCCTGGAGTAATTTACCACACTGTACAATAGGAGTTTGAATTTTTGCTTCATTTGATCTGCAAAAAAACAAACAGTTTTAATAGAATACTGTAGTATAAATGAGAAAACATGCTGTGGCATCAAGCAACTTAGATACTGTGTAGGATATTGAGAGAAAATCTACTGAGCATTGAACATGCAGTGGATTTTGTCATCATGAGCACAGAGAAAGGGAATGGGCGAGTAGGAGAATTTGCATTAGTCTGGCATACAGTGTGTGCTGTAGTTTCATCTGACCAGTCAAGGTAAGCCCTGATATGATGGTCACTGTTAAAGGCTGATCTTAAATATGACACTGTATGTCACGATCTGCCTGTAGCATTAGGCCTAGGCTCCTTTTGGCAAATAGGAGTAGCAGTCAGCAGCTATTTGAGTTAAAGAATCACATTGCTGTGATTATTTCTAAAAATCAAGAAAGTGTTATTTCTAATAATTCAGCTGTTGTTTGGACCATGGGATGAGATGCCTGCACACCCACAGAAACCTTGCGTAGCCTTGGGGAGAACATGTAAACTACAGTACATGCTGTACATCTGGCACTCCAAGTCAGAATCTAGAGAACTGATCTAAGACCTATGAGGTAACAATTCTAGTTGTCACACCCATGCATTTAATTTCCATAAAACCTGAGCTATCACTGGGAATAAAAAACTAAGAACACTTGATTGACCCAGTACTGACGTGTACCATGACAGTACTGACGTGTAATAATAATAAACTTTATTTTATATAGCACCTTTAAAGGTGGCTTCTCAAAGCGCTTAAAGACATAGACGTAGAAAGACATTGTGTATAGCATCACTTTCAAATGATGGATATTCTGTATACTGTATCTTGAGACATCTTTCACATTTTAATGTTAACTGTATCATACACTTTATTTGATGTTCCTTTTTTAATATTGATAAACAATAAAAAGGCTGGATAACAAAAGGAGAAAGTTAATCTTCACAAACTAAGTTAATATGTATCTAATAAGAATACTGTATGTTTAAAGCATCTGTGTGCATGACTAAATGAAATAGAGAGCGTTACTGTAGCTACTGTACTTCTGTCGTTTGATGACAGGCCTACATTTCTTCTGGCTTTTTTATGTTATTTAAGCGATACGTAATGAGTGACACTGTAATCAATACTGTCATTACTGTAAAATTGTAAATTTGGTATCAGTTTGATTTATCCACAGTTTATGCATGTACTGTGACTAAGCAGTGACCGCTTAGCAGTGAGTTCTGCAATGTTGTGCCTTTTTTCATATCACTGCAGCTCTTTCTGAATTATTTATCATTCCTGGTTTGTTAATCAGTATATCATCATGCCAGTTCCAGCACTTTTGAGTCAACAGTATAGAATCAATATTTTTAGAAAAGGTAGTTCATAGTCAAAGAAGTCTTCACAGTTGTTACTGACTGCATCTACAGTTCCTTTTGATGAGATGGGCAGGATATTAGAAATGCTGGAGCTCCAGCAGGTGCCAGTCTTCAATACTGTACATACTGCCTACTCTGGTAATCATTTAAAAGCCTAACGGATTTAAAGGAGTTTTGTGATATTAGTGGGTTTCAATGACACAAAACATGTTTTGTTTCAACCGTACCTCCTTGTTTTCCTCTGGAAATTAACTTTCCCCTGTAATTAAAGTAGGTGTATGTAGTATAAATCACTTTTATTGGATGATTTTCAGTTTAGAGCTATTAGGTTAGTGTAGTGTCTGCCTTGTATTCAGTTGTGTCCCATAAAACCAATGGGATGCTGGTTCATGTCTGGGCTCTGTAACTATCTTGTGGTGTAACTGCACAGAAGCAGTAGAGATTATTTTAAAGTAGTTTAAAAGTTTTGCTTTGGAAGTCTTGTCTATCTAATTCTTTATATTATAGCTTTTTATTTCTAGTCAGAATCCCCTGGGGCACAGCTTGTAGTCTCGCTGCAGGCCTTCATTATCTATATAAATAACCATGAATAGTTTGAAGGATGGCGATAGCTATAACTGGGGATTCTCTCAGCAGATGTGACAGAGAGCCAGGGCATAGTAGGCTGTCAATGCATGATCCGATCATTTTGTGCCGGACTATTTTAAGTACCGCAATGCTAGAAGGGACAGAGTTTCATTGGAATGGTTTAGAAAAACCATGAGCTTTCTCACTCTTCTTCTACAGAGACCCTAGGGTCATTCGTTCAGTGAATTCCATGAAAATTGCTAATGAGAATAACACACCACCCAGGAAAGTTGAAACCCAGGCAGCTGTGAAAAAAACTCCACTAGCAGTGCTTTGGGATGGATCTTGTAAGGTTAAGGAAACCACATTGCATTACTACTATCTTTAAATGTGTTTTAATTTGACTTTCTTTAATATGTTTGAAGTAAAGACAGCCATAGATTTATGTTTTAGAAAATTGGTTCTTTCTATACAATATATACCATGGTAGTATATATAAAGACTCAAGTTGGTGGAGTTAGGCACATTATAAGTATATAATTGAATCAATAATTATTTAATACAGTATTAATATACAGTTAGGCCACATGTCAAATTTAATGTTTGCTTACATTTGAGTGTAAGATTATGTATTTTGTTCCAAACGTTTTGCATGCTTTTTTGTGTGAGATCATAGTGAAGATTAAGGGAAATTATTAACTAATCTATAATCATATTACAGTATATTGGTATTTGTGCAAGACTGTTTACTGCATACACCCATGTTAGATTTACTTTTTTAATTCACCAAACAAGCAGTGCATAGCTATCCAGCAAATCAAGCAGGTCCTGCAGTGTTAGAAGGATGAAAAGCAAATTGGATTGGTTAAGAATGGTTAGTTTTTGAATGGGGAAGTTTCTTAAGTCACAGAAGACCTTTTCCAAGATACTTTAGCATTAAAGCAATGTGCTGTCTGCATAGATTTCCTTATTTCTCCTTATTTCCAATGCAGGGAGAAGGATAGTCAATAAATATATTCTACCCAGGAGTGCTCCAGAGTGGCTCAACCAGTAAGAATCGTTTCCCAAGTGAAGATGGTACTCTATGGGTTTGAGCCTAGGTCATGTCAGTAACCAACTGTGACCGTAATGCTCCAACAGCAGCGCAGTGGGTTGAGCCCTGCTGAAGAGTGGGTGGCATGAATCAACCAAGACTCTCTCGATTCCCAGCGAGGATACTCACAATGCTTGCAGTGTTGCCAATGCTGACATCATTCAGTTGGCACTAAGACGCTGGAATGGAGCTGTGTTGCCTCTAACATGTGGAAGGGTTAGTAGCTCAAAAGAGGGTGGGTGGGAGGAGTCTGGCAACACCATTTCCTCATTCTCGCCAGTGAGCAATCACAGGGTTTACTGCCATGAGTCAAGACATGAAAAACGCACAATGTAGATTGGGTGGGTATATAAATAAAAAAATTAACATAGCCATTGAGTAGTGCATTTTTTTCCATGATGGCATGCATTTCCAATCTTCAAAGCCTTGTGAAGTAACGCAGTATATAGTGAAATTAAAAGAAAATCTCTTCAATGGATTCAAAGTCTGTAGGCATCTGTGAGGTGCATTTTAATATTTCCACACTTCTGTTTTAAAAAAGAATGTCTGTATAAAAATAGCTTAATCTCTTAAGAAGCTTGAATGAGCATAACAAATAAAGTCCAGGCAGATGAAGTATAAATCACAGCCAATTCACCACATAAGCCATCAAAAACCATAATCATCTCCCGTGATTACCAATCATGATTGGTGAGGGCCAAATGGAAAATTTGGCCAGAATGCCGGGGTTACACCCCTTCTCTTTTTTCGAGAAACATCCCTGGGATTTTTAATGACCACAGAGAGTCAGGTTTACATCTCATCCGAAGGATGGCACCTTTTTTTACAGTACACTATCCCCGTCACTATACTGGGGCATTAGGATCCACATACACCACAGGGTGAGTACCCCCTGCTGGCCCCACTAACACCTCTTCCAGGAGCAACCTTTTTCCCAGGAGGTCTCCCATCCAGGTACTGACTAGGCTCACGACTGCTTAGCTTTAGTGGGTTGCAAGTTGTGAGTTGCAGGGTGATATGGCTGCTGGCGAAGTTTTGGAGTTGACAGCGCTGCAATTTAGTCAAAACATACATTAATCTGCTCCATATACTGTACATACTATCATTATCTTTCTTCTCCCTTGTGGTGTGCTGTGACTCTTCACACTTAAGAAAATGTTACCTGTCTTCTGAAGACATGCTGTCATATGGCAAATCTGAACTGTATTTGGGAAACATTGTGGTAGTGCGGAGTCATTTTTTAATGACCTGATTATATGATATGATGTGGTCTGATTTGAACAGCCTTCATTATAAGGAAATCACATTCAGAAAATATATACCTTTAAATCAGTCCATACACATTGTTAAAAGTAACGTTTATATATACTTACAATATATATAATTTACATTCATGAGGTTCTGTAGTCAAGCAGCATATCTACAGTATATTGATTAAAGTCATTAATCAAAATGTGGCATGCATTTATTTTTGCTGCAGAGGAATGCCATGCTAATTCAGAGAATGTAAGCCTGTAAAGAAAAGCATTAGAAAATATTATAAAATATTCTATAAAATATTATAATCTATAAATTGTTATAAAATATTATACAAATCTTCAGTCTAATGTGCCATGCTCACTGTAGGTAAACAGATTGCTGGGTTTTCCAAAGAACATGGATTATCTCAGGAGTTTTTTAAATTCAGAGCAATGGAGGTGTACTGTACATGTTGCAAAACTGAGAAACAGTGGTTTAACGCATTCAGTATAGACTGGGTAGAAAAGGTTCATCCCCAGACACAGTTTTGTTTTCACGTTCCTTCCTGAAGTGTGTTGCTGGAGAGCAGACTATCCCTCCTCAGTCGAAGATTCCTGATTGATTTCCCAAGCCGGTGGCAGCAGCAGCAGGCAGACTCATTGTATTGGTCTGAAGCGTCGAGCCAGCCTGCACACTGATGGGGCGCTGATGCAGGCTGACGGGAGGTGAGGGTTCTTACCCGTTGGTTCAATCTCCTCCTCCTTACATGCTGTCAGCCCACTCCTGCTGGCCATTCCTCATGGTGCTGATATTCCACAGCCAGCACAAACCCTTTATATTCCCTGCCTTCCCCTCTTGTAACTCAGCCACTCCATGTGAAAAGACTTCTTTGTTACTGTGAGGCTATTTTTGTGTCTCTGGTTTACTTTTATTGTGAATGCATAAAGTATATGTTACATCTGACAGCTAATCAATCATTTGATTTATAAAAGTGCAACATACTAATTGGCATGTCATGGTGTTTCACAGTATCACATTTTTTATTTGTGATACTGAAAGTGTACATGAATTTCCTTCCAGTTAACTTGACCTAACAGACTTTTTGATTCATGAATTCCAGTCATTTAATCTGAGGACAAAACCATTATAATTACTATGGTGTTCAATACTTCCTGTTACTGAAAGTATAAACCCATACTGTATGTTTCCATAGCGATAAAGCACTCTCTCTGTAATGTCCATTTCTAAAGCATCCTTAGGTGTGCTAACCCATACTGAAACCTGTTTTAAAATGTGTTGCAGGTTTTCTTGCAGTTTTGCTGTCTTTACTATTTATTTTGAACAAATATATTTCATAGCACTTGGGAATTTCCTCTAGTCAAATGAAGACGTTTAATGCTCCAGTTTCATTTGTGAGGCGCTGCTTCCTTCAGCACATTATGCATGTCCTCATTGAGACTTAGTGGGAGCTATCAGATGGAATTCCTTAGGCTTCAGCTGCTAAATGATTTTTAGGTCTGGTCTCCTGTGTGTCTGGTCTGACACACAAAACGAAATAAAATGAAAGGCGTGAAACATGAAATCACATGTAAAAAAAATCAAACACTAGTTCCTGTTTAACCCTATGGGTAAACTGCCCTTTTCCCACAAAATAAATAAATGGGATAGGCAGTGTTACCACAGTGGATTATGAGATCCACTGTTTTGTAGTTTTTAATTTAAGGAGTAGACAGACAGATAAGATGGCAGTCTAGTTCTGATATTGGTGAACAAAATGGTGAATTCTGATTTAATTCTCTATAGCTCTGTAAATATTGCATATCAATCTAGACAAAAATAATGTTTTCTGAAAGTGTTCCTGGCATTGTGTAATTAATGAATGTGCCTTAAGCAGTCAAAAACCAGAAGTGAAATTTAAGAAAAGTGACATTTTAATGTTATCTTCACATTTTTTTTCTTGCATATATGCCTGTATACACTGCATTGCCCTAAATGGGAGTGTTGTCTAAATTGCCCATAAAGCAAAAGTTTGAAAGAAAGCAGTTTAACTTTTCACTGTTGCATTTGGCATCGAATGCACTGGCATTTTAACAGGTGTAGTTAAAATGTATTGGGTATTCCTGACTCTTGACCTATTTAACCCTGATACCATGCTCATTGAGAGCAACATTCCACACGAAATTTCCAATAACATTGTACTTGTCAAAAAATGAAATTGTACCACAGTTGATACATGTTGTTTGTTTTGGCAAGGCTGCTTATTTTTTTCAGACTGATATTTTGATTCCCTCAGTTATATTTTCTTCTTAAATTAGTGTTAGGTTGCATTCATTGTTTGAAGAAAATCTGAACCCTAACCCTAACCTACCCCAACCCTTAGCTAGGGTTAGGGTTAGTATTATTAGAAAACATAGAGGATGTTTGATGGCATGGCTGTGTTTTAGGACAGAAGTGAAATTTAGGAAAACTGATACTTTAATGTTATCTTCACTTTTTTTTTCTTGCATTTATGGCTCTATACACTGCATTGCCCTAAATGGGAATGTTGTCTAAATTGTCTGACAAGCAAAAGTTTGAAAGAAAGTGGTTAAACCTTTCAAACTGTTGCATTTGGAATTGAATGCACTGGCATTTTAACAGATGTAGCTAAAATGTATTGGGTATTCCTGACTCTTAACCTACAGTATATATCAGCAACATGCTCAATAGTGCGAATTTACTTTCAGGTCTTCAGTCCTCATCTACTAGTCCAGTAGTGGTAAAGGTACTGTACCGTAGCTGATTTTTTTCTAGATGTTTCTGCCTTGTTTCTCCTGCTTTGGCCTAAACTTAAAATCTAGAACATGACCTAATCTATTATATATCTATATCTTTTTTATAGTGTATGGAAATAAAACCCAGAAACCAAACCAAATAAAAGCCTAGCTCTGCCTGAGCTCTAACTAGGCTTCTTCTTGTGACTCAGGGAATTAAGCTGCCTGCCAGCTTCACAAAAGCTCTTTCCAAGACTGTTCCCAAAATTAAATCTCTCTCTGAGACTCTAATTCCAAAAACTACTCTGCAAAGCTTGGTGTCTTTGAAAAGCTCTTTCAAAGAAAACATAAATATCGACAATACCAGGAACTGGACTGGCAACACCTGCTGTCTAGAGAGTATGAATGATTTGTCCTCTGCTATGCTCCCTTATGGTCGTAAACAGCACAGGTTATTGATCTAACTAAAGAGGACTAAGACTTTTAACAAACAAGAAATCTATGTTTGGGGGGTTTACTTGACAGTTATACAATAATACAATAACAATACAATATAATACAGTACAAAGACAATACAATATACAATAACTGTCATTGAAAAATACTTTTGAGCTGTTAATTAGTGACTTTTTAAATGTACAGTAAAGTGAAAGTAAAAGGATAAACTTTTCTAATACCAGAAGAAATGGTTTAACTTGTGTTTACAGTACTCTGCCAAAATTTTCAGACCCTTCCTTTGATGATCCATTTAATGAAATTTCAAGATGATGTACAGTATGCACATTTTTTAAATGACTATTTTTTTCAAACCCTGAAAATTCGAACTTCTTAGAGTAAGATAAGTTAATATCGGCAAACCTAAAGAGAAAAGAAACCCTGAGATATGTTGATTGCATTAGTATTGAGTTCAGGCCTGTGAAGACATTTTGGCAGGAACACTCTTTTTAGGTAAGTCTCTACCAACTTGGCACACCAGATTGATGCAATTGTTGTCAGTTCATCTGGGCAGACCTGGTCTAGCTCTCTCAATCCACTAAGGGATCGCTTATGGATAACCATATGTGTCCACATATTCCATACAGTGGCCTCACTAGTTTCTTCTTTGACCTATTGCTCAGTTGGAGGGACGGCTTGATCAGTAGCGTCTGCTGGTATGGTGCACCTTCCATTTCTTGATGATTGAGGACACTGTGTTTACAGGAATATTCAGTCTTTAATATTTGTATGTCTTTTCTTCTAGGTCTGGGCTTTATCCCTGAATACATTATCTCACACTAGCTTTGAAAGCTCCTGAGTCTTCATATAGGAGTCTTTGCTTGCAATTCATTATCTGACCAAAGAACTTCACAGAGACAGACACCACAATTTTTGCACACAGAATCCTCTCCACTAATTGTGTGATTTGTTAGTAATTTTGTACACTTAAAATAATTTAGAATTGCCACAGCAAAGGGCTTGAATACTTATGAAATCATTACTTTTCTATTTTTCCTTTTCTATTACTTATCTATTTCCGTCTATTTTTTATTTTAATCTATTTTTTATTTTCTTGCTTTGAATGTGTGGAGAAGGTTGAGTATATAACAAACATTAGTTGGTACTCTAAAGTGTCATGACTACAAGCTTTAAAGCAACAAAATTTGGAAACTGTGCAAAGGTCTGAATAGTTTTTAAAGACACTGTGTGTCATTTTAAATTTTGCTCTTATTATTTCATGTGTAATTTTATAGCTTCAATTAAATTGCAACCCTTCCAGGAAGATTGCCCAGGCTGTTCTTCCCTAATGCAGCTCCTTTTATAATATACCGGAAACAAGTCATTAACTGACACTGTTATTATACTTTTATCCTTTCGCTTCTTATCCTGGTAAAGATTATTGGACTTTTGCTCTCAAGACCTCTGTTCTGTTTTATGTTTCATTCCTATGAAAACTAAATGGCCTGTCACTTTAAATCAATAAGCACTGTCTTCAAAAAGTTGCACTGAAGCAGATGGCCAAGATAAACAGCTGTTTTTTCTCTTTGCTCGCCACTGGCCTTAGTGCCTGTGCCTAAACTTGAAAGGTTTGAAATGTATAATAATATAAGCCACATATTTAATTTGAAACAGTCATAGTATGGCGGTTTTATGGTTCCTTCTGATGTAGAAACAAAACAACATTTTCATCATGATGTTCAAATCCATTGGTCAGTTCAATTGTCCTGTAGGAATCTTGACCCTGGTACCCAGCAGTGATTTTTATGTACAATATAGCCACAGGCAAGCTAATACATACAGTACTGCTTCACTGATTCTGCCATTGCACTAAATGTCTTCATAAGGATATTGTGATAAATTCAGACAGTCAACACAGTTTGGATGGCAATCTAATTAAGTGCTTTTATCAGGAAAGGAGAATGAACACAAGTGGCCTCTCTTGGATGGTGAAAGGAAACAGACAGAAACACTCACAGGTAATCTCAGTAACTGGGTAGAAACATGATGGTAAAAATGCTGTACAGTATAATTAAGGCTAGAGACAGATGAGCTCATGTTAAAAATTCAAATACAGTAAATGTGACAATGTGATTTACTTATTGGCAGCTCTGGTTTTGGTATTTCATGGGGCATATTTCAACAAGAAAACCAGACATGAAAACAAAACGTTTATAATATGTACTGTAACATTGCAGCTCGTGACTCCCATATGTGAGCCATGGCAGCTTGTTGGGCCAGATCTGGTTTCCCTGGATGCCGGTCAATTGCAGAACCATCCTGCAGCAAATTCTGGTCCCCTCTCATACCACTGGGTGAACCAGAGCAATTGGGTTAAAATGCCTTACCCACCACACTACCCTACCCCACCTTCCCAATCAATGTTGCAGTGGCATTATTGTTTATACTGTAAATGGATATTACTGTATATGTTAATATTATGATTAGAACATATTGTAAGAACATTACATTTTACAACCTACAGTACAAGTTGTTTTTTTGTCCAGGGGTTGCAGGTTCCTGGAAATCTACAAAAGGACTAGCTAGTTTGTAACTTACAGTTTTCCTCTGCTTGCACATGCCACAAGCTGAAGCACTTTCTTCTTAAGAGATGGAGAATGCACTTTGCAGACAGTGGAGCTGCACATCATAAACTTTTGCACTCTGGCTCTGAGGCCTGCTGTCACATTATTGACAATTCATTATGTTTGTTCATTTAATGGATAAAAGCACATGACAATCAGTCTGGACACCCTGGGCACTATTTTCACGCCTCCCCCAACTTACTACCACATCAGATATTGCACTTAGTTCTTTTTTTCTTGAATTAAAGACACCTGCAGGTCATTTCAACTCCCCAAGGTCTGGATATGGGGATAACTTTTTGCACATTGTTTTTTGTTTGATAACAACTTAAGGAGTTATAAATGGGAATATCAGTAGAACTGAGTTATTATTTCTGGATCTGTCAAACAATTGGACTTTCCCCTGGCACATCCAAGTGTGTGAATGATTGACTTTTGGTTGCCTTACTGTAAAGCCTAGCTACCTGCCATCTTCTTTTTATTCCTTTTCATTCCTGTCTCACAAAACTGCTTTCACTGATACTGTATGTAACGGGCTATATTGTTCAGTACCTCACTCCCCTCCAAACTTCTGGCATTATTACTATTATCACAGGTGTATTTGAGCATTTAATACTGCTGTGAGTCTTGTGTGTATATAGCAGAATACCTCTGTGAATTTAGGTGTCTCAGTGTTGCTGTTTGGCAGGTTCAGTGCACAGACACTATAAAATGCTCTGAAATCTTGTCTCACCTATGATTTGTAATAGCTCACAATTCTTGATTACACAAAGCATCCTCTGATCAATAAATACTGTGACAGTGTTGTAACCATCCAGATGAAGTGTTACTGCCTGCTAATGAAAATTAACCTTTGTCTCTATATATGATAAATGATACTCTGATACAGTTGGACCACTGAAAACAAATACAATCGGAATTAGTATCAAATTGTTAATTCTAAAGTGACATATAAAGTGGGAACTACCCACCACTAGGATTGCCAAGTCTGAAAGTAGCCAGAAGACAACTCTAGACAAGTCTCCCTGCGGTGCCTGTTCATGAGAGAATGCACATGGACGATGACACTGTGGCACCTGGATTTACAGGATTTTAAATTTCACATGATCGTAATGGTACAATTAAAAAGTGTTAGTAATTAGTATTTAAAGGGCATGCCCAGTGCTAGTGGGGGCTGGAGTTTTTGAATGCTGTCTTTCTGTTGCATGATGCCTGCTTGATGGCCTCGTGCTGGCATGATGGATAAGTGATTTGTGAAGACCTGAGCCCTGTCCAAAAACATGGAAGCTAATGTGGGAAAAAAAGTCATTGTAGTGATTGGTCCTAACCTGCTGGTATAGGCAGTGTGACAGTGCATCAGGAGAGACTATCAGTTCTTCCCGCAATTGACTGGACTTCAGTAATCCCGCTCACCACTGAGTGGAATGCCCAAAAATTCAAATCCGGAGACATTAAAACAGAGAAATTGGCAAACTGAACCTACAGTACTGTATATAATCAAAACAATAATCAAAGTCAGAATGTTAACACTGCTCATCAGTAGATTGCTAAACGATTGCTTGTGGTTCTACTGTACATTAGTACAGTACTGTAGCTCACACATGACCTCCCCATACCATTGTGATGCGTGGCAAGGAGAAGAATTAAAATAATTTTTCACTGAGGTCAGCTGGGCAAAGATAAGGGATTGTTCACCTTCACTGTGGATTCCAGGGCAACAGCTAGGGACAACAGAGATCAAAACACCTACATGTACAAAAAGATCTGTTACAGAACAGTGGTCCCATCAGTGTTTCCCTTTGATACTAGCACACTTTGAAACTGATCGAAACTCCATGGAACACTTCTGGCCATGTGTCCTGCTGTGATTCTGAGGTCAGCTCACTGGACATCAGTGTTAGACATTTGTGCAGACAAAGCTGTAAAGACAATGTATTTAAGAGGGGAAGCTCCATTTACCTAGCATTGATACTGTATATCAGGATAACAACATCTGGGTTATAGGAATAAAAAATTATTCTAGAAAATATTGTTTCTTCTGTAGTTCTGCTTTGCCTTGGTGTGTCAAACTACTGATTCAGAAAAAAACAGAAAATGTGACAATAGGTAATTTTTTATTAATTGAACATACCACAAATGAAATTAAAAATTAAAAATGGTAATAAAAAAGATATGAATGGTTACAAACTGTACAATGCACTGGGATTGTAATTTCACTGGAAATGTTGAGAAATTATTCATAAAACTAAAACATGCTTAGTTCTACTAAAATGTCCATACAGTACAGTAAGTACAATTATCATTAATTACACTAAGCAGTGTTTTAGAATTAGATTCTTAATCTGTTTCCTATAGTAAATAATATTTGTATTCAAATCAAAACAGGGTATGAATGATTTTCCGATATCCCAATATATTTACACAATGTTCTAGACTCCACCATAGTTCATACTGTACTGTACTGTATGTGAGTTATTGTGATGTCAGATTGATATCTCTAACAGTACCTTAAGGGTGAATTAGTGGTGAATTCTCAAGGTACTCTACCTTAAATTAAGCTATACTGTCTGTCCATGCAACCTACTGTATTCATTTTCACTTCCCACGTGCAACAATGCGCTTAGGCACATCATTATTTTATTTCTTCTTTAGAACCTGCAAGTAAATACACAGTAATATGGTATTTTAAAACTTTTTGATCACAATTTAGTGTAAAGACATTTTAATTTGAGCAATGCTTGAAACACTGCAAACAAAAGCTGTTTGCATGTGGCGGGAGTGTGATAGACTTGATGTGACTAGAAGAATCATCTGTTTCTGGCAATTTATACTGTCATCTTTGCACCAGTGTTTGTTGCTGTACAACAGGAACTGAGTACATCTGGTGTGTGGAAGAGTCTACCAAGCACTCAGATAAAGTGAAACCTCTTCACTTGGTTTGTCAGTGTTGAACTTCATATTGCCTTTAAGTGCAGTAATTTTCATAGTCTTTCCCCAATGCAGTAGACTGTATGCAACCTGCACTTCTCAGTGTCCATTACCTACACAATGTCAGTCACCAGACTGCTGAACCTTTCCCCTTGCACTCTCTGAAACCGATTGACCACCATGGAACCAGTCTGTGTATCCTACTTTGTCTAAAGGTAGATTTTGAGGTCAGCTCACTGGACTTCTGCATTACACATCTGAGCAGATATTAGAGCTTTAAAGAGTTCTGTAATACCTTAACTAAAATCAGTAACCAGACCAGGCAGTAACCAGGAGTTTTCAAGGTCTCCGCAACTTTGTCAATGTTTAAATGAATGATCAATAAATGAGAGCACAATGCAAAGTCTAAGAGAGGTACTGTTTTCCTGGTGGCAGAAGATGTACTGTATGCATAATGTTGTGACTGAGAACAAGTATCCTGAATCATAGAAGATTTAAGCAAGGAAAAGAGACTACTCAGTACAACCAAATTTAAGAAGAAAAAAGAAAAACTGAATTTGAATATTCACAGAAATATCATTTTTTGATATTGAGAATTGGTGAAAATATTAACAATCATGAAATTCATAGTTGTTTTGTCTGTATTTGTTTTTACTAATTACTCTTCACCAGTCACTGTAAAACTAGAAGTAAAACAATATGTTTCGCCAGAGCTGACAAAAATACCCTAAAGCAAATCATGTAATTACTATGCATTTACAGGCATGTAGGCAGCTAGCAGGGCAGGTTGGTCTGCTTCTTCAATTAGAGAATACATAGGAAATAGCTTAGTGTTTCAGCCCTCCTCGATCCAATAATGAGGGAAATAAATGCTTGTTAAAACACACGTTCGCTTCCTGCTTTTTCCAGCTGCAGTTCAGTCGTTCCGCCTTATATCCCAGAGGGGAAGATCTTGATTAGCTTTTGAACTCCCAAGTATAATTTGTTCTGTTTTATTCACACCTCCACCACCTTTCCCCCTTTAGACTGAAGAGCAAAGAAGGGCACAAATTTACTCTTAATGGAAGTCTGCACGCTTTTTCAAGCCCAGCCCCAGACAGCAACAGACGTGGTGATTGAGGCTACCATTGAATTAGTAAGAAACAAGCAGTAATAGTAAAAGAGTAAGATACATTTGCTGCAGTTCTTTAATTGACAAGATTTAGAGAGCAAATGCTGCTGTTCCACACTGCCTGAGCTTGAACGATTCCACTTCTTAAAGACATGTGACGATCCTCTGTCCCATGTAATTAAGCTACACCTCTTTGATGTGATTGATAATGTTGAAAATGTAAGGTCTCTCATTTCTTAATATATTCTGTGTACTTTGAATCATATGAATACTGAAAGTACAAGTATTCAGCACAAAGGACATGTTCATTATTTATTTTTGCGGTTATTAAATTACAAGATGAATCCATTAAGAAAAGTTAATTTGGTGGTGAATATTGCTATACTGTATGTTTTATTTCATTTCATATGTTTTTTTATTTTCATTTTTTATTTCATTTTATTTCATTTTTTAGGAATTGTTGTCCTAAAGCATCAATATCCATGTTATGTTAGTCCTTCAAAGTCTAGCAGACTTTTGAGAATGCCAATGAAAACACTTTTAAAAGAGAAAGGAAATCCCACAGAAGTTCAGGTGAGGAACTGTCTCAGCATGTGTTAGCTGCAAAGGCACAAGTAAAGGTTAATGTTATGCGGAAAATGTGTGTGTCACCTGAAAATGGTTCAACAGCCAAAGCATTGTGCTTCCTCTTTCTAAGTTTCAACATGGAATTAACTTATCTTTTTTCTTGTTATTATTTCATATTGGTAACTAGACACGTGTCCAGTGATGAAAGTAAAATGAAGGCAAAAAACTGAACATTCCATGTAATGAAACATAGAGGGGTAATAATTAATTCATTGCTTAGTCATAAAATATTAAAAGAGTGCTTTTGATGTTCAAAGGTTTGAAGGTTCACCAGACTCTGGGTTGTTCAAGTTTAGCTGTGCACCTAACACAATTTATTATATGAAAAGGCATAACCTGTTTAAAGAGCTACATGTAGGTTTCAATTCTGTCAGTTTGTAAAATAGTGTTTGTGTATTTTTTGTATATTGAATAGAGTGCTATCTTTGCTTATTTGTTCTTGATGAATTGCAATCCATGGTGGTAGCTGGAAACTATTGGTATTATTTGATTCCTGAGATCAATAATCTAAAAGGGAAGGAACTTGGCCTCAATTTCCTTGCTTTGGAAAGCTAATTGGAGCAGAACACTGTTTAATTCAGTGTGTGTTACAGGACCAGCTCCCTCTAATATGACTTTAATTCCACCTCAGATTTATGTAATGGTTATTAAATTCAATCAGTCCATGGTATTGAGTAGATTCCCAACAGTGATAAGGAGTATTTTCTCAAGAAGGTCTATCTGCCCCAGGACACTTTTCGCAAGATCGTGTTTCATGATAGCACATAGGAAACAGCAGGTTAAGAGAGTACAGTATTTATTCATTATTAGTGAGGTGATTAGCCAGCTGTTACCTTGAGTGATTCCCACTATTTACAGATTGTGATTGTCATTATTAATGGCCTCTTATTCTGAAGATTTTATGCCCCTATTTGTGCTATTATAACTATATCTGTGCTATTATATGGTATGGTGCTTGTAACATACAGGCCCCGCCCCGCTAGGTGAACTAATTGCATTTTTAACAAAATAATATTGTGTTGTAATTATCCTCCCCAGAATGTGCAGAGCCTTTAAAAATTGTTCTCCTATTTAATGTAATTTCCATGTGTTGTGAGTCACAGCTAGTTTCTGTTGGTCAAATGCTATCTCTGTTGATTTCCTGATTTTTAATTTATTAATCTGTCCTTGCTTCATATATTCCATGCAGTTGAGCTATAAACCTCAAGCTTATTTCCTTCAGACTGTAAAGGAAGACAGTTAAAGCAAAAGTTGTAGCAGCATAACCCCTAAATAGCACTCCAACCCATAAATCAAGTGCACTGAAACAAGGCCAGTAGGTCAGCACTGACACATTTTCTTTTGACAAGAAATTAATTGGAAACTATCCCCAAAGAGCAAATCCATTGTGAGGTATTACTCAATTAACATATTTCATGATGTGATAATGTGGAAACGTCTTTGACTGAAATAAGTGGCAAAAAATTCAGTCTGCTGGCCTTGCCTTAAAAATACACGTTGAAAAGGTTTGCTGTGTAAATGCATATCATAACATCTAGACTATGAGGAGAGAAAGTCTTAATTCTTTTGTTTAAGGAGACTCTCTTTTTAGAATACAGAAGAAGACTGATTCAAGGTAACTGTTGTAGTAGGGGCCTGCCAAGTCCCACATGAACCCACATGCAAAATGTATCAGTACCCAAAAATGCATACTGTAATAGAGAGCAGCACAAAACCCCAGAATCTAGTGCTGGAAAAAAAGACATTGAATCACACAATTTTAGGTATTTTCAACAGAGCCATTTTGAATCATTGGGCCAGGGCTTTTCCTGGCTTTTGTGGCATTAAGTAAATTCGACTCCATCCTGGAAGGGATGCCAGTCCATCAAAGGGTTACCCCTGCTGTTTGGACTGAAGCAGCTGGGGCAAAACACCTCAGGGTACTACGACAGGTCTGTAGGGGATTTAAACCCACAACAAAACACAAACGAATATTCATTTTCATAGGTCCACATGTTTCCCAAACAACTACAGTATTTACAAAAACAGGAAGGTCTTAGTTATTGTCCTCTACTGCATACATACAGTAACTGTATTAGCTTCAGTCAAAACTTCGGAAAACCTTTGACTTTACAACAGCCTGCAAAACGTGAAATACACGAATCGATATAATCCAAGCTGATATTCTACATTGATCATTTCATGCTTTGTTCCTTACCTGGAACTGGATCTGACTCCATCTGTTGCAGATGTTTGTTCATCTTGTTGTCCACTGTTTGTCTTTTCCCTTTGCTGTTTGGCTAGCCCAGTGTCATTTCAGTGTCTTCTGATCTGAAGAAGAAGTTGAAATTGAAATTGGCCTCTCTTCTAATCCAACTGCTTCTTGTCAAATCCCCAGTTTGCATCACTTGTGACAGCATATGCCAAATTTCTGGTGGTTTTCTTTTCACCTCTGTTATGCAATTCTGTTTCCTGAAAATGTCCTGTGTCCACTGTAATGATATGTATAATGAATGTATACATATGTAAGGATATTGGTTGGTGCATGTGCACAGGAATAAGGAAGTGTATGCAACCCATGAAAGTAGTAACACAACGTGGTGTGCAAGTCTTTTCCAGTAAAGTTGTTATACCCTTTCCAATCTTGTGGATTGTTAATGAATTGAACCTAGAATAATAACAGAACATCCACCTTCCAAATTGACCTGTGGATTTCAGTTTTCAGTTTTCTAATTTTGGTTTCTTACATACTGAACATGGGTGTATTGTCTTGCCCTCTCTTGAATGGAAATTCTGATGAAGCCATTAATTATTTGAACTGAAGTGCAATTTGGCACTTAAGGAACTAGACTTTGGATACTCCAGATTCAGAGAGACCATGACCAGAATTATTCAAATTATATTGAATTTAAATTAAATTCTATATTTATTTTCTTACTAATATAATTAAATATCATTTAATAACTCGTATTAAAAGACGATTGTCACATTGTGTACTTGTTACTTATCCCAGTTTCAGTGTGTCATTTTACACATACTGTAAACTACACCCAAACCCTTTTGACCTTGAATATTTATGATAATAAATATCTGTTCTACTCCAGAGTTGTTTTAATCTTTTCTCTGTGTGCTCCTGTTAGGCAGTCTAAAGAGAGGGTTAATATTATGTACTACATTTTATCTCAAGCAGGCCAATAAAGCCGTTTAATTGAATTGTTTTATGACATGGACACTGCTTGATAATAGGACTGTAAAGTCCAGTTGTTTGTGGAGGTGCTTGCATTTCATGGTGGTTATATTCATTCAATGTAAGCTACTGAATTTAATTCAGTTCAAGCTACACCTGTCCGGGGTATTTTAGTCTCCCCTTTCCCTATCATATCCTTCTTTTTTCTATGCTTCTCTTTTTCTGTAGCTTTTGTTTTATTCCAGTTTGTTCTGATTACTGTACCATAGTAATTACAAAAAGTTAATGACTGCATAATTTATGTACAAATAAAATGAAATTCTTATTAAGCATACAAAAGCTAATGTTCATACAGTATATGGAAATGGAATATATACGTTGGCATTATACAATTAGTTGCATACAAAAATCATAAAACACACATTCTGTATGTTATGCTGCGGCTGGCTACAACTCACTGCCACTGAATGCTGAAAGTTGAAAAACTGTTCTGAAAACTGAATTAGACCATTGATTTTTCTGCAATTCTTACTGTGTTTACATGTTTTGGCACTGGTGATTCAGTTACACATACAGTGTAAGCAATATAATGTTATACTGTATATTGATTTGCCTTTAGAATAAAATAGAATAAGACATGTGTGCTTTTGGAGGGTTGGGATCAATTCTGTGTGCTTGAAATTGAGTTTCAAAAAACTTGCATATTCTTATACTGCATATACTTAATATTCTTTTAATCTGTCATGTACATAATCTGCAACATGCACCTTAACTCCAGTATTTTTATTCAATTCAAATTCATGTATCAATGTCTGATGCACTGTATGAAACACTATATAAGTGTTAATACATTCTCAGATTATTTATCCTTCTATCACCATGTCTTTTTGTAGCTCTTGCTTTTTGGGTTCTTGCCATATGTCCAGTGAAATCTTTCCCTATTGATTGATACAGGCCTCTGAGTATATTAGAAAATGGGTTTTCTTAATTCTATACAGTAGCTTCTTTCTGATGTATCTTTAGTGTTGAACTGAGGTGATGGCTTCCTGTGAACATTCCTCTGACCTTGCTGACTCACACATTTTGTGTGCTGTAAAATAGAGCTATATTGAATAAACTATCATTTTAACACCGTAACATAGCACTGTCAGGATGATAAAGTTCCTTTTATATATTACCTTTGATCTCTTCTTTTAAAGTGTTTCTTTTTCCTGTCCTTCTGTCCATGGGAGGTTATAAAGAACACCTGAGGTTTTGCAATTCCCACATAATTTTGCAAACTGTGCAAGCTTAGAGTTTCCTTGAGAAAGGGCTTGCACCTTGGCCTGTGTCCTATTCCATATTGTCCTGTTAGTCTAAAGTAGTAGTTTTCAATCACTGTCTGCTATTTTTCATTCTAGCTGGCCACTTAATCACCATTGCTAATTGTTGCTTATTGATCTGTTTGCTTGTTTAGACATTTTTTGCCCACATTCCTTGGTTTTGAAAATACACTATTTAAAGAATATTATTTTCAGCAACTTCAGCATTTTTATACAGTACATACTCTATCAGCCTGTTAATGATATATGTTCTCGCATTTCTATTACTACTTGATCAACTTCTGATGAAGACATTTGGGAATAACAATGTACAGTATCAGACAGACCCACACATTTTTTTTTCCTTTCGCTTAACTCCAGTTATTTGCATTTCAGCTAAGATGCCTGAATGGAGGGATTTCTGAAAAATGAGGAATTAACACAGGTTAGATACAAATTGTACCTAGACCTTTTTCAGAGCTGACAGAAAATGTAATATCTTGTGCTAGAAAATGAATATGTTTGACTTTTTTATTTAAGTTATATTTACCTTGGCATCTAAAAAGGATCTTTCAGTTTCTAATTAATGGCATGGTGGTTTCAGAAGATTAAAGAGCACTTTGTGTAGGAGAATTCTGCCCAGCCCGTCAGTTAACATTCTTGACATTACTGCTCTGTGTTAAATGGCTTCTGGAGTTTTTGGAGAATGGCCTTTTCAGAAAAAATGGATTTTGTAAGTAATGACATCAGACAGAAATACAGTATCAGCATCAGGTCTCATGTAGAGGTCTTGTTGCTGTGCTGTTAACAGAATACAGGCTCACAGAGTGAAAAAGTCAATCTCATTTTCCTTTTGTGTCTTTTTCTCCTGCCTGTTTATGTACAATCTGAGGTCGGTGCAAAAATTGTCACATGCCATTTTTACCATTGCTTTGACACAAGGGCATAATACAATAGGTTCCTCTGTTTAAAGAATTAAGTTGTGCACCAAGTTCTAAATCAACCAGGGTGAACTGCATGCCTGATTTCAAGGTTGGAGAGAAATTATACTGTGCTATGACTGAAGTAAGAAAAAGATTCAGGTGGGAATGGAAATTCAGCCCTATTCAGCTGCCATGAAAAACACTGAGCAAAATGTAAAAATAATAATAAGGTTAAGGGCAAGTTTCACTAATTGAAATTGATACAAAGCACATAGAAAACAGAGTGGTATGGGCAATGTCTGGAGCCAAGAAACAAGTTAGTATCTAGTAGGTTTAAAGTATTTCTGGTTGTTTCTTAGGTTTGGTCTTGGTTGCTTACTGCTTTCAATACTAGTGTACTATGGAAATGTTTCTGATACTCTTGGCTAACCCCACCATACAGTTTCTTTGGGGGAAACGACCCCTCACTACTGCTCAATGTTATGTTGCATTTGTGTTAACATAACAACCATTAATGCACTTAAGCTTCTGATAAAAGTTGTGAATAAGTACTAATGTGGCAATTACATTTCTCATGAACTATTCTTTTTTTAATTTTTGTTTTAAAAAACAGTTAACAAAATGTTAAACACAATGACATATTTTACAACTGTAGTGAATTCAAAATCATTTACTTCATTAAGCAGCCGCACAAAAGGTATTTGTACTTTTATAAAAATATTTTTAATTCAATGTTGTATTAAAAACAGCAATTTCAAAGTCTCAGTAATGAAAGGGGCAAGATTATATCATGATTATACCAATATACTGTATATATTATATGGCATTGCAAAGGGGGCAAATACAGTACTTCAAGATCAAGACATTTCATTCTTTTCATTTAAATTACTGTACATGTAAAAAAAAGTATCCAGAACATTCATTCCACTTTGATTTTATGGAGTATTTTGTGTAGATCGGCTGACAAAAAATGCATGTACTGTACTGTACATTTCTATCTGATTCTGCAACATCATAATTTGAAAAGGTGGTGAATACTTTCTGAAAGCGCTTGAAAGCACTTAAGCACTAAATTTCTGATGATGGCCCACAGACTCTTAATACTAGAATACTCCTGAAAGAAAAGAAAAATGTTAGCTTGCAGCATGTCAAAACGATGACTGAATCAATGAGTGGGCAGAGCAAAGGACTATATCTGCCCTTTCTCATTCTCCCCATGTGGGTACAGAGGATAATGTCGTGAGCTGAGAAATAAACACGAAATTGACTATTTCACATTGGATTGCCACATCATAAAATGTGCTCACTTAATTGCTAAGCAATACTCAGTCATTTCCACATTGAGCCAGAACTGCGCAAATCAGTTAAACTACCCATTGTCCTTCAAAACCTTGTATCGTGATGAAAAGATACAGTATTTTATTGTCCACTGCTGTGGAAATTTGTCTCCCATAAAAGTACAAAACACAACAAAACATAAAAGTCACATGAAATCATAACAAAGTACATGAAATCTTAACAATGGTACATAATTCATAAATTAGATTTGCCTACATTCATTGAGCAGTTTTATTGTACAAGGGAAAAAGGACTTCTTATCAATGTTTTTATAAGTGGAATCAGCTGTGATGTTTCTTGCCATTCTGAGAAATGTATTACGTATAACTGTATGATATAAGAAATGTATTATGATTTTTAATAATAAAATAAATTCATAAATTATTATTCCAGCCATTTTCACAGTCCTGGACAGTCTGGTTTTGCTTTTTAACCCCTGGTTTCCCTACCAAACTGTCATGTTAAATGGCAGGATGATCTCAACAAGGCTTTTATATGCCATCTCTAGGACATTTTGAGTAACATTAAAGTTCTGTAGTCTTCAAATTAAAAACAGCCTCTGATTTGCTTTCTTATAAATATTGTCTATATTCTCAATGTAACTCAGCATCTGATCAATATATGTTCCCAGATTCTCCACAACTTCTACCAACTGACTATTAAGTACTATTGGCTGCAAAGGTTGCCCACCGTTGATTTTAGCATTGAAAAGAAGCTCGATAGTCTTGGTCACATTTATTTCCAATGCACTGTATTGGCACCAGATTTCAAGGATACTGATGTGTTCAAAGCAAGTGTCACCTTGAGGCTGGTCCTTTAAACAGAGTTCCACAATAACCATGTCATCTGTACAGTATATTTAATTAGACTGGCTGTGCTACTCTGAATCTGCATGTCATTAGTTTATGTTAAGAACAGAAGAGGTGACAATATACAACCCTCGGGAGTACCTGTGTTTAAAACCAGTTTGTTTGAAAATACACCGCTTGTGTGGACTCTCTAAGGTCTATCTGTAAAGAAATCTTTGATCCACCATATAATATTCCCATTCACATTCAGGTTAAAAAGACTTTGTAAAAGAATATAATAATAATAATTGGTTGCTCTCATATAGCGCTTTTCTGGACACTCCACTCAAAGCGCTTTACAGGTAATGGGTACTACCCTCCACCACCACCAATGTGCAGCATCCACCTGGATGATGCGGACGGCAGCCATAGTGCACCAGAACGCTCACCACACATCAGCTATCAGTGGGGAGGGGAGCAGAGTAATGAAGCCAATTCATAGATGGGGATTATTAGGAGGCCATGATTGATACGGACCAATGAGAAATTTTGGCCAGGACGCCGGGGTAACACCCCTACTCTTTTCGAGAAACACCCTGGGATTTTTAAAGACCACAAAGAGTCAGGGCCTCGGGTTTACATCTCATCTGAAGGATGGCACCTGTTTACAGTATAGTGTCCCCGTCACTATACTGGGGCATTAGGACCAGCATGGACCGCAGGGTGAGCACCCCCTGCTGGCCCCACTAACACCTCTTCCAGCAGCAAGTTTTTCCCAGGAGTTCTCCCATCCAGGTACTGACTAGGCTCACACCTACTTAGCTTCAGTGGGTTGCCATTTGTGAGTTGCAGAGTGATATGACTGCTGGCATATACAGGTATATGAATTTGCAAGGTGTTAAAAGCAGAGCTAAAATCAATGAAAAGAGTTTGCTCTAAACAGTTTGAGTGCTGATGCCTTACAATGGCTGGAATGGAAGTACTGTATACTGTATTTACAGACTCTACAGACTTTTAAAAGCCTTAGAAGAAGCTGTGCCTTTATTTTATTTTTGATTGGCATGACCTTAAACCAAATAACATTCTGTTTATTGAGCCCATTTCCAACTTTTAAGAGTCTCCTCATTCAGCCTAGTAGGACGCAATAAAATAATTGAACAGAATACCTGGTTTTTACTCCATGAATACAAAAAAAAACCCAATGTTGCTCTATTATCATTTTCAGTTATTTTATATAAACAGCTCTGATTAAAGAATGATGTCAACCTCCCAAAGATTAAAACCTAAATAGCCTTGGGACATAGAAGAATATGGATGTTGCAGTATGTAAAAGAAAATTGAAATGCATTTTGAAATAAAAAGCCAAACTTGCTGCCTTACACCACTTGTGGGAAACAAGCAGTGAGCCTTTAATAATAGATGTTTCCACATAGCTTGAGAAAACAATTGCCATTCTGGAGTCAGTAACAAATTATGGTTTCTGACTTTCTTCTTTGGCTGAACTGAATGTTATCCACATGGAAGGGTACCGGCTGCTTTGTGCTTTGGGCATACATAGTGATCCATGTCAAACATAGTCCCACTTGGACAAGACAGTGTAGATCCAGTCTTTCAGTGCTGTAAGCACAAAACCTCACAAAATAATTGTGATGTTTTTCTATACTTTTTCTAGTCCGTAATATAGAGAGCATTTTTTTTTATTTTTGATGGTATTTGGGGAAAAGAAATCACATGTAGGAACATTCTATGTAAAAATAAAATGATTTAATCACCAATGCTGCTTCTTCAACATTTTAGTACATTTTATCTTATGTAGTGTTCAAGATGGTTTAATTGCAAGCACAGGTAAAAGGGGTATGAGAAAGGCAGAGACAGAAATATAGCAGTGGAAACTACAAAGTTATTTCAGTATTACAACAGGGAAAGAACCATAAAAGAGTAATGTGTGTTTAGGACATTTCAAGTCATAACATGCCTCAGGTAACAGAAGGACAAGGTTCTCTAAAAACAAATGCATCAGCATAGAAGAAAGGCAGGTGTGTTTTGGATACTAGAAGCAGTCAAGGTAATGAAAACCTGATGGCTTCCTACCAATTGTAATTAAGGAAACTGGATGTTATTCAGAAGCCATTGATGCAACTCTTCCAAAACTCAAGACAGAGGCAGTATCCATGGGCTGTAAAACTATTACTGTAGTGCCCATCCATAAGAAGGGTGAGACAATTGAACCCAATAATGATAAACCGATCTGTCTGACTCATTACGGCTTGTAAGGTTCTGGGAGCATTTATTAGAATTAAATTAGAGGATCACCCATGTGGAAAAAAGGCCTTATGAAATTGAGAAAAGGTAGGTTTTGTGCCATTAATAAGAGTAATGGGCACACATACTGTAGCACGTACAATACAGTAAAAATATTCAGATATCTTTTGATAAAGTTTCTCAAAAAGTATACTTCTCAAATTAGAAGCAGTAAGTATTTGGGGAAATGCATGTGTTGGAATGATAATTAGATTGGTAGAAACCAATGAGTACAGATAAGGAGTGAAGCTCACACTGAAGTGATCTAATCAATGCACTACCATGGGGATCTTCAACAGGACCACTAATCTGTATCAATTATTCGTCTCGGTTATCTAGATTATTGTATAGTTAGTAATTAGGCAAGTAGTAGTAAATTAGTCATTTAGAAAGAGGTATAAAATCATTTTCAGAAGTCTAATAAGAATACTTAATTTATACTGTTTATAACTGTGGCCAAAACATTACAATTTGGAATGACTCCACAGAAGAACAACCAGACACATTCTTGGACCTAAGGGAATGTCCTACACCAACAGGGAAAAAGAGCTGAACATTTTTAGTGCTCAAGAGAGAAGACTATGAAGGATTTGATCCACGTGTTCAAAATGCTCAAAGGCATTGATAGTCAATCATTATCAACAGTGAAACACGAACTAGAGGTCACTATGTGGAAGTGTTTTCAAGTCTGGCAACTACTCAACCATGTTGGTAAGCCCATTTTGTCAAAGATACCCTGGACTTTTTCAAGAAACAGCTGGTTGACATCCTTAGATCAATTAGGTACTAATTACCAAATGAAACAGATGGTCAGAATGACCTTCTCTTGTTTGTAACGTTTCTTATGTTCTTATGATTTCATCAAGCAGCCTGAGGTCATTTTGGTTTGCTTTTTTGTATCTCTGCTCTTGATTTGTCACCTTCTCAAGGAGCTGAGCGACTGTACTGTAGCTTGAAGGAAACCAGATGATAACCAAAACTATTCTCAGAATCAGGTTTATCGGTGCATAAAATAAAAAAGGCAGTTTTGATCTCTCCCACAAATAAAAAACTCACATGTTATACAACATCTCCACTTTTTACTATATCTTGAAAGACATTCAAGAGCCTTAATTGTTTAAGGCCTCCAGTTGGAACACAAGAAGAGCCCTGGCATTAGTTGACTGAGACTGTGGCTAACAACTGTCAAAGCATCACTATGTTTGAAGTATACAATGCTTTCTTCTTTGTACTGTACATAACAACAAAGAGCAATGCATAGCTGGGTACCTATGAGCATGCAGCGATATCAGTGTGAGATCTGTCAGGCCTCCATTCAATAGTCAATAACTCAGTTTTACTTTCCATGGAAATTGTGTTGGAAAAAGAAAAGAATGGCCAGACTGTCCTCAATGCACCTTCTATTCTCTGTTCAGCCTTAAGTCAAAACCATGACAACTGTTTGGCAGAAGCTAAATTCTAATTTGTTCTTTATTTCAGGAACATTCTCATTTCAAATTTATTTGCACAGCAACCAGTAAGTGCCTCGTATTTCTTTGCAACACTTTTTTATTACGACAAAAAAGCACCACTTATCCTGATTACCCCCTTAAGAGGCAGTGCAACAAACCACAGTTTAAGCATGCAATGTTAATAGCTTCATTATGCGTCTGATAATTAGCCAGGTGTTAAATTTGATTTTGATGGGTAGCATGCGTTTTACCTCAATGATCAATAGTGTTTAGAAACTATGGGCTGCGAAGTCAGCAACTAAACAAAACATATTGCTGACTGTTTTACTGTGTTAGATAACCCCAATTGATTTGAAGTTACCTGCCTGAGTGTTGTTTTGCCTACATTTGAAATCCTGAACATGACATAGGCTCTTTCCTGGCAAGCTTAATCCAGCTAGTTGGTAAAAACATACTGAGGAGTGTGAGTCAGGGGTGGAAAGTGAAGAATTATAAATTTCCCGTCAGAAAAGCAGCATGCTTACAGCACATTGTCATGAGCATGTCAGCGCTAAGATGGCGCTTTTGATTAATCCATTTGGAGGCCCCAGGAGTCCATTATCTAGGAAGGAAAATTTTCTCTCTCTTCATACAGTAAAATACGTTTTTGAAAACAACTGGGAGTCCCACAGACACACAGAGGGGAGTAAGGCTGGTAAGGTAAATATGAGCTCATTTAAATTAAGAAAGTGTATTCCTTCACATGAGAAATATACTGTATATATGAAGTGGTTTGCATAATTCTTTGGATCTTTTGTTAATTATCACCTAAAACCTTAAACCTGTACATTTCAGAAACCCTAAAACCCTACAGCTGTTGAAAAGAACTGAAAATGAATAACTGGAATCTACTGGGTGACTTAAATGAGCCACAGAGCATATGGAAGGTGGATAAAAAGCTCTGAGTCTGAAATAAAAGAGAGACCATCACTCTCTCCTCCACTATGAGGACTGTATGCTTATATAACCAAGTCACAACACTGTGTATTGTTTTGTGTATAATTAGACTTTCAGCTGGATTTCTGTAGAGTGGGAAAAAAAGAGAAATTGAAAACCTCACTGACTTTCTATTGGGTTACATTGGGTCAAAAATCAAAATCTAGCCTTTTGAGGTGAGTTGTAACAAATGCTAGAGATAAATACAATCTGGTATTGTGCTATGATGAGATTACTGGTGCGGGAGAACCCATTTAGTATGTTTTTTTTCTCCAATATTAAATACCCCTTACCTGTAGGCTCAGAAAATATTGAGCCACTTTTGTTCATAGAATGGAGCATCATGTGGTTCTGAAAATTGGAGGAAATGTTTATAACAAATAGGCCTTCTAATTCATAATATTCTTACCACATACTTTTCAACAGTACAAAAATCACAAGTCGAAAGACTGTCTTGAAGCATCGTGAGACCGTGTAACACACACTGTATCATCTTTGTGACTGTTAGATCGATTAGATGAAAAAACATGAAAGTGTAGCAATATTCTGTTTACATTTACACTTGTAAATATAATTAAAAAGAAAAGCCATTTCTTTTTGTCTTGCCGATTGCATGGGTGATATAGAAAAGCACATACTGTATAGTAATCACTGTTTCACAAGCAAGAAGACAGAGGCGATTATTTCTGTCACTATGTTTCCATGCAGCATCTTCCAGGTCCATACCTGTTATTTTACCTAATGGAAAAATGCTTGTTAAGTGTTAAAGGGTAATAATCCCCAGTATGGGATGATGTTTTCTTTTGGTTTTGAGATTGATTTGGTGATGCTATTATAGTACAATTACATTTAAATATCACAATGAGCAACTGAATTATAAATTAGACATAAAAAAATATAAAAGGACCTGCTCCCTATAGGTTAACACATAAGGTGAATTCCTCAACAATGGGAAATAGAGTGAAGCCCGATTCCTTCTATGAACTGTCATTCTGGATAGACTGTAAGAGCCTGAAGGATAAATTGGGAGGTTATGTCATCCCTAATAGCAGTGCCATAGCAGATTTAAGTGACACACATTTTTGCCTGTGTACAGTATTTAGGAAATATGATATTGATGCATAGACTATAATTTGGAATTATATACTTTTCAATCCTACAGTATTTGGCATTTAGGATACTGTATGTGTAATAATACTTAATTCAAATATTTTATTTAAACTGATTTATAATATTAATGTTCTAATTTAAACCATTTTTTTATAGCTTGGCTTTTAATAAGCAAGAGATCCTGGTGTCAACCATTTATAGCTATTCTCTATTACATACTCATAAAGCTGGAGCCACACAGATATGAAATCAGTGTGGCGGATTTACAAACTTGACACCCTAGAGAGCTGGGCTTCTAAACTGACCCTTTGAAACAATTTGCTTTAGTAGCAAGACAGTGGGGCAGTGGGGTAATTTCCTTCCTGTGCTATGTAACATGTTAGGCTGTCAATAATTCAAGCTGTTTTAGACTGCTCTCCAGGGTCTATGTTGTTCAAATGTCATACCCACCTCAATTATACAGCCTCCATCCTCAGCGCCATGTTGCCATGGAGATGAAGTGTCACCATGCCCAGATATGGTACGGATTCCTCTTATAGCACAGCTGGTACCTGGCAATGGTAAGGACACAAAGCATCTGAGCTTGGTATGCAAAAATAAAAAGGGTGGTATTTTAACACACCTTGTACAAATTCTTTATCGGTGAATATAGATTAGTTCTTGGTTGTCTATGAGGTGATTGTTTGGGGCATAATAATACAAAATATATTTGCAATTAGCAATGGATATTCAGCCCAAAAACAAGCAATAAAAGCCTTGAAACAAAAATAGGTTTAAAAGAAAAAACTATTATTTAAAAAAATATATAAATCCTGTTCCTTTCATTTCATCATCATCATCCCAGTGCCTTATATTACACATAACCTTCCAGGTGATCTCATCTCCTCCGTCGTTGACAAGTCATAAAGATAATTCTTACTTTGTCTGCGAAAAACTACACTCTGCCGTAGGCCTCTTTGACAAAGAGTAAATTTTAATTCTTAATGTGTGCTGGGGAGTCAATGAAATTCAAGCCCTATACCCCTCTATTTATATTTCTTGTACAAGTGTCAAACACTGTTCAATTCGTCAGGCAAATGATGTGTCTTGTTCATTTAAAGGACTAATTATGAAAGTAATACTGGAAGTAAAAAAGCAGGATGCAACATAAAGATGAAGCTTGTTTTGTAACACCACTGCTAATCTTTCTTCACTGACATATTCATTGATAGTTGCTGGGAGGGGGTTGGACAGGTGGATGAGATGTGGAGACAGCTATTCTCCCAGCAGGCTTCACTCACTCACTATTTCCTGGAAATAATTCTGCCCCGCAGCTCCATTCTTTTCATTACACAACAACGAGACAACTACTCAATGTGATGTTTCTTTTAACTGCTGATGAGTCCACTAATGGGCCACACTAAATAGACAGAACTAGTCCAAAGGATTGGTAAAGGATCTTAGGCCTCTCTGCTTTATGTCCAGTATTGTTTACATGAATGCATTTTATACTTATTCAATAAAAAGTGACCTGAAATGGATATAAACCTCTGACTCTTTCCATACACTCTTTTACAGCACATTACAAATAGAGGTTTTGTACACTGCTGAGGTGGCACTGTATGTTTATACTAACCAGTTGCTTTGTATTTGTGTTCCTCGAGAAAATCAATGCAGTGTCTGTGGGTTGTTTGATAAGTTCCAAGGGCCACCACAATCAAGTCACTGTATATCAGTTTGTTTTTTCCTTTTCTAATAAGTAAATAACACAGTGACGTTGTCAAACCTAACATAAATCTCCTAAAAATATGTTTTTGGCTTTCTGCAGTGAATTTGTTTTCAATGATGTCCAAAACATCTTAGGGGCATCTTAATGACCTCCGTTTGGGCCTAGATAGAGATACAGCTGCAACATTTGTCAAGCCCAGTACACAGATTTCAGACAATGATAGGGTTTCAAGTAAACAGCTGAGGCAAATGGACATCATAAACCCAATTCCACCTGCAGTCTCTGATGGACTGGCCCAAAAGAAAAACCTTTTTTTGCTGACTATAGAGTGAAAACTAATATACTGTATGCAAAAAAATAACTAAAAGAAGTAAGAGTGGTAGTTTTAGAGTGACATAACTCTGAAATCAAACATAATTAATTGCTTGTTGAAATAGCTAAACTAATAGTACTTTAATCTTGATTGGTTGTTATGTGGTTTGAGATATAAATCTAGACATTTATAGTATATGCCCATCTGTGTTTTCATTTATATGCATTGAAAATGTTTAGGGAAATGTTTCTTATTCTTTTAGGAGTAGGAAGTTTGTGTTTAGTTATATTCTTTGAAATAAGACATTAAACCTATAGTCTGTAGAACTATAGAACATAACACACCAGGAGGCACTAGCTTTAATGGTTTGCTGGTGTAGACCAAAGAAGGTATAATGTATTTCTGCATACACCTGTAATTCCTGTAAAACCTTAGCTCTGCTTTGAAGGTCTGTTGTATTTTGTAGCTCTAAGGTATACAGTTTTATGCATAAAGTTGTTTAAATAAATCATCTAAAATGAAATTTAACAATAATTAAGAAATACAGTGATATCATATGGTAATGCTCTTTTTGAAATCGAATGTCAAATCTTTATGAATTCAATAAATAAAATAAATGTAGTGATCATGAAGTTGTCATACAGTACACAACCAACAAGGCATCTACAGCAAAGCATTTCATATGTCTTTACTTTTACTTTTATTTCTGTTTATATGAAAGCCAATACTGAACTTTTTATTTTGAAGACTTCAAATCCATTTTTACAAACCTGATCTGGTTGTTTAGTAGCTCAGGTAGTGGGAAAGTGAGCATACTGCATGTTGGGGTGAGGAAAAATTGAGGCAGCAAGGAGCAGCAGAAGAAGGAAACTGCTCACTGTAATGAGCTAGATACTTGTCTTATTGGTATTTCATATCTGTTTGAAATGCGGCAGTGTTGTGAGCAGCACTGTATATCTCAGTCTGCCTATCTGTCTGTCTCACTCTCCCTCTCACTTGGTGTGTGACAATTAGCTAAATGTTTGCTCTTTAGCCAGGATGAATAATTTATCTGGTGGCTGTCTAAATGATTCATAAGCCATCTGGCACAGAACAGCAAGAAGGTGTGAGACTAGACTTAATCAAAGCAGAGTTTCTACCTGCCATACAGGAGGAATGAACCTGTAATTAATAATCTTGACACCACAGTAGGCAGAATTATTCAGTACTTATTTTACTTGTATTTCTTTTTTTTAAGTGGTCATTTCAGGATTTCCCTTGATGCTTTCGCAATGTTTTCCGACATTAAAGTCCGAGCGTTTGGACCACCCTGTTCACAGCAGCTAATTATTGCCTTCTTTCATTCTGAATCATGTTTATTCAAATGCAGATGTACAGTACAGCAGGTTGCAGTTGCAACAACCATACACACACAAACATATCCTAAAACGGCTGTCTGTTTCGTTAAATTTGTGTCCTAATAAATTTGTCTGAGGAGTAATTCCTAGGAGGTATTATTAAACAAGGAATAAACAAAATTATTTTCAACAGTGTTGTGAAAAGCTTTCACTAAGAAAAAGATTAAAAGGGCAACAACAACAATAAAACAAAAGAGCGGAGTTAATTATATTTTATGTTTGCTGCAAGCTCTGTAGCCCTTACAGGAGAGTTAGCTCTGATATTAGAGTAAAGCTTGTGGGCATCCTTGAATCTTGAATCTTTTTTTTTTTTTAAAACATAGTGTAACTGTCTTTTTCAACTTAACATAAGAACATTACGGCAGGCAGGATTAAGAAAGGGCTGCAAACAATTTACAGTCTTGTCTCTAGAGTCCAACGCACTTCCTTGATTGTTGCAAATACCACACTGGGTGTTCATTATCTAACGATCTGACGATTGGCCAGGTCTGACATTTTAACTTGGGTGCAATGGACATTTTTTTGCTGTGTAAAAGTTGTGCACAGCTCTAGTGTTAGTTGGAATTGTTTTTTTTATTTGTGGTCTTTTGTTGTATAACCTGAAAAGGCCTAACCTTACATTTAATAGACGTCCGGCTTATTTATCTTTAATTACTTAGTTCAGTTTTTTCACGTTTGTTATTGGTTGAGCACGACATTAGCAATTCTTATGTCACTTTGTTCTCCCCTTGTCTTGAGCGATTTGGAAGAGCTGCATAAATATCTTATGAATAAAACTGAATAAGTGATAGCTTGACTGTCATCACTGCCACAAATATACCTGTACTGATAATGACCTCTGGAAAATGTTTTGTAGCTTAGACTACAGATGGATATAGCATGCTATTATGTAGATTTGACAATCCTAGAATGAAAAAGAGAACAAAATCTAAAATACATATAATTAATTAGTATGAAGCAAGACATACTGTAAAAACTTGAAGAAGATTTTAAGGTGAAAAAAGATGCAAATGGAGTTTTGTAACAGCCTTTGAGAAGTCAGATTCACAAACATCTTATCCTTTGTCATTTTTGAACATCCCCCTTTTTCTCACCTGCATCCTTCAATTCCTGCAACATTCACTTGCCACTTATTCTAGCATGTTTTGACCCAGATATCTGACCAATGTTTACCTCCTCCAAGCCCAGGCATGGAGTCACCACTTCAGACCGCAACTGTTCCTTCTCAGCCTTTCTGTGCTACGCAGAAAACAACCGGCTCCCTGCAGTCACCTCAATTTCTGTTCTTTTCCGGATTTTTCCAATGTCATCATCCCGCACATCTTGGCACCACTTTCTGTCCGCTCCCCTCTCTCTCCCCTTTTCCACAATTCCCACTCTTCCTCCTTCTCTCTCCTCTTTCCGCCCCATTTTATTATCAGGCGTCCAACCCACTATACCATCAGCCATGTCTCAGCTGTTTAATCCCTCTGCTCCAACTCTGATTTCCTGCTATATCTACTGTATGCTATACTTGTATAGGAGCCCTATGCTGGGCGCAGGATCCTCAGTCACTGCCTTTGGTGTCACTAATGTTCAATCCAACAGTGACAGGTTTTCTTTCCACCACTGGTGTCCAACCAGTTACCAGGTCATTTATAATCAATACTTCAAACTCTGTTCAGCCCCATTAGTCTCTTGTTCTTTTAACTTGCTTCACATAGTCAGCCAGATCTCTGCAATGGTTCTGCGTCGGGGTAACTGAAGTCAATTTTTAATTGTCTGCATCAGTGTTCCTTTAGTCTCTTTTGGTGTCTTGGCAGCCACATCCTTACACTCACCAGATATGATGCCAAATAAACATTCAGTACATTATCCTAATAATCTCTGTCACCACATAACAGATTTGACTGAACTGCTGGAATGACTTTGACCACAGCGTAACGTTGTTCAGGTCACTGGCATCCAGGAGGTTTTGTGACCTTCTAAGTTCCTGCAATAGAGGGATCAATGATTATGTCAAAGAGGAGGATTGACCCTGTCAGCATTGTGTTCAGCTACTGTACACTAACTCTAATACTGAAAATAATACTTCTGATAAAGCAAATGCAGAACTGAAAGATTTGAGAGAGGAGCTGCATCTGCATGTGTTGGCTTTAAAGGTACCGGTAAAGGTGTATTCCTCACTAAAAAACAGAAACAATGTAACTATTTTGGTAATACTGTAATCCAGTAGTCATAACAATAAAGCTGTTTGAATTTTGAAACACAATGTTTCAATTGTTAAGCTACTTGAAGAAGGTTTTATCAGTCAAAATGTTATTTTTCCCTTCAGCATTTCAGTATGAAACATCTTCATTCATACAAAAGATCATAAGTCTAGATCTCATGACCTTTACTGTAAGTCATAAAAAACCACAATGCATGTCATTTCATTTGATTCATGACACATGCCTGTACCTTATACAGACATGCAATTGTTACAATATTGGAGGGCAAGGCAAAAAGTTAAAAGGGTTTCAAGAATAGAGCACATTATTTTTTAGTCTTACCTCGTGCTCTTAAGAGAATTTGATAAGAAAAATAGTTACTAATGAAAAGACCCTACCTGTAATTTGGAAAAACTGTCATTCAAAGGAATGGTGGCAAAGTTGGCGATAAGTTTTGTTCTGACTGTATATTTAATAAAAAAGAAACCGAAAGAACAATTTCCCAGATGACCCTGCTGCCATGCTCAGTGGAGAATATTTCTTGTTCTTATTCCTGAGCTGGAATTACAACATTTTATTAAGCCATTTCAAAAACCAATACAGTACTTCTCTGATCTTGAAAGAGTTTTTTTTAAGAACGCACATAGTTTATTACGTTTAATGACTTCACAAGGTCACTAACAGCTCATCTGTGTTTTACATTGCAAGGTCTTAGATCAGATGCTTCTTATAGTAAAATGTGTTCTGCTGCCAAATTCTGACTGAAGCAAAGCATACAGTATTTATCTGTGTGATAAGCCATTATGAAAAGCTAAATCACTTTAGAGATACAGTACGTGCAAGCTTTATAGAAGCTTATAATCTGAAACTCTATTCAATGAAACAAATATTTTAATATATTTTAGTTATTGAATATATTGCATTGTAAAAAAAAAGTGATGCTTAACTGCTGTTAACATTCTGTATAAGGTCTTTCTGTTAGTGGGAAGCCTAATCCTTTATGTGTGATGACAATAATGCTGGAATTGTCTACAGTGGCTCAAAGGACATCAAGCTAATAATTTAAGAGAACTTCCCTTGAATGTCACTTGCATTTGTTATACTTGTCTCATTCTGCCATTTACATTTTTTAGTGGTATCCTGCAGCAACAGCTTGATGCAGCTTCTTCTGAGGTTTTCTACCAATTCCCTGGCTATGGCAATCAAAGATCATCTGGGAGACCCATAGGAAACTAAATAGAAAAGAGGTCCAAAACATAATTTCCCTGGGGTGCTCACTAACAATCTGTGTAACTCTTTTGCAAAAACCTGACAAATCCAACACTGGAGACATGTAATTCATGCCTACACTTGTATGAGGTTAGTGAAAAGATGCATACCATAAAATTTCTTAACTAGGGCCCCCTCTGAACATAACTATGAAAGAGCCATTGTATTTTAATTTAGAAAGGCCACCCATTTACAATATACCTTATTTTTTTTTTACTTTCAAATGTGAGATTTCCAATACTTTTTTCTGTACAATTCCATCCTTGAATTGTCAGCTATTAGTTTACACTGCTTTTCCATTATGGACCCCATCCTGACACAGGGGGTGATAAGGACTGTGCTTGTGGATCATGGCTAGAGTTTTGTTTATGACTCACATTAAACTGGCTCAATGGAGCAAATCATGTGCATTTATTTTTCCATTTCCTTTCAAAGCCTTAAAGGCACTGAAATGTATTGCAATTATGATCACAAGTATGAAGTAAAACATGGTATCTTAGTATCCATGCAAACCCTGGTTATAGCTTTACTGTAGTACTTCATACTTTATACTGTATACTTCATAACTATACTTTATAGCTGTATGTATCTGTATTTATAAATGCCGAATTAGGCAGAATAATGGAACAGATAAGAAATTTAATTTGTGGCAGACAAAGACACAGGTGTCCCATATGAAACAAGATGCATTCAAAAACTCTTTTGGAATCTTATTGTGAACACTCGACATATTAAATTGAAAATGAGAGATTTGATGTCTGGTTTCCACTAGATAATCTCCTGCGATACTTTACTCACTAACACATGGTTAACACTTGCATGGTGCAAAGTATGGGTTTCTCAAGTAAACTAAGACAGATGTCTGATCTGTGTCACGCTCTGAAACTTTCAACTTTTTGGTTTTGTGAGCCATCTCACCAGCTGATTTCAAATTTGTCAAATTTCATCAACACTCATCAATGTAAATGCTTTTTTACATTTGCCCCTCACAGTGACACCTTTTATACCCACACTAAGTTGTCATCTGCTTGGTCACGCCCAAGCTCCTGGATAAACAAGTTTTTTACTAACTACCCTTGATCACAGTCCTCACAGTCCTCACACTACTCACAGTTGGGTAAAAAAGCATCATCCTGAACATTTGTTAATGAATGATAACAGAGAAATGTAACTGTTGCACTGCTTTACTACACTATTTCACAACAGAAATTTCTGTTTGTGCTTCTTTGTTTTCATATACAGTAAAACAAGATACAAACAATTATTAGACATTTTTTTCTCTGCTGCTGATCTGATACTGTATGTGCTCCATCACAACCTTAACTGCTTCACTGCTGTGTGATCGTTTTTCATGATTAGAAACTTGGATTGAAATCCGTCAGAAATGCCTAGAAATTTTCTTATCATTTAATATTTATTGGAAAAAAATGCCATTAAAATATTTTTTCTTTCTGAAAAACATTTCTAAAACATTTGTCTTTCTCTGCACAGTGAATTTCAACAGAAACGCTCTGTATGCCCACACAGAAACATTTGCTGTATGTTTCTCTTTTCTCAAGGCCAGATGGCTGTAGATGGATTTTCTTGTGTTTTTGAAAACTGAAATCCTATTACCAACCAAAATTGCTCTTGTTATTATGAGTGGCTGCTATCTATGTGTGCTCACAGAATATCTAGTCCACTAAACACATTGTTCCCTTAGGAGCTAGAAGGAGAAAACCTATTATCTTCTTCTAATTTGATGAAATGATTATTACAAAGATGATTTGAGTATCATTAATAAATATAGCTTAAAACTATAAAAACAGCTTAATACTGTATTTCAGTAACATTTCTGCCATTATCTGGAATTTATTCAACTCAAAAGACTGAAAAAAGCTTAACTGCTTAGAATAAACACAAATTCATGGATTTCTCCTTTCAGAAGGTGATAAGAATTAGGTTCTTGAGTCAATTTTGGGGAAGCGTTTTTAATCTGAATGCAGTGAGAGCCATATCTGCATAAACAGAAAGTCAAGGAGAGGGAAAGTACTTGAGAGTCCCTTGTCTCCATAGCAACCAGGCATAAGATACAAGATGCGTATAGTAGGATGTGCTTCATTTTTCATCAGGAAATACTGTCCAGGCCTGAAGTTATGAATCTCCTCTCAACAGCTTGTATGAACTTGTTTTTAATAGCTGCTGTTATTTTAATGAGAATAAAAAGTATGTTCTACATATATCTTGACACTTTAGATGTTATCACCAAGGGAGAAAGGCTGAGATCCTTTAAATGGGTCAAGACTGGTTGCGTTTTGCTTGATTCATTATCACTGGGCATTGTGTGAAACTTGCATATCTATTGCTGTCTAGCTTCTCATCTTGACCTTTTTTGTGTGGTGGAGTGATACAACATTGTTTCCAAAGAGATGCAGTTCTGAGTGGTAGTGTGGTAGTGCTTGATTTACAGTACCACTCAAATCTCTTTTTAATTCCAGCCATCTAATGAAAGCTTTATAAAGTGGCTCAAAGAAAAAGAAAGCTTTCCTCTGAGGGACAGTCATGTATACAACAGTAGCTTTATTCAAATGCAGCACTTTTCTTAGTTGAAATGACAGGAGACACGTGTTCTAAGTCTCCGAGCTTCTCACAGTCAAGCCTACCTTTCAAAAGCAGATTTTCACAAGGGACCTCGCCGGCATCTGCCAGGAAAGACTCCTTCTGGTCTTGTTTTAATGCAGGACATCTCATACTGTTTTTTTTTTTAATACTCTTGTAACCGATGAAAAAACAGCACTAATGTGAGCCTGTGGATTTCTCTGGAGAGACCCATTTGTGCCTTGCCAATGCTCAAAAGGTACACTTGATAAGATGCTGTTTTCCCAGCAGAGCAGATAATGCCAGACTGCAGAACTGCTGATGCCATCTGTTTTTGTAAAATGATTTGGGATCTAGTTTGGGGTCATTCCAGCAGGTTGGGTGTTACACTTAAGCAGTAGGGTATCCATTTTCAGGTTTGATTTTGATTCTTTATGGGAATAAGAAAGAATGTTCACTGTATACATTGTGAAGAAAGGATGCATTTATAGTCTAAGAGTAAATTCCTAGCTCTAAAAGCATCTTTTATAGTAGTTTTAACCCAGTCCCCAGCAGTCAAACATGCCTGGGGTACAGGTCAGGACACAGTATGTCTGTGATTCTGTTCACTGTCTGTTGTGCAGATGGATTGTCATTTTTCTTTAATTCAACCATTTAAGTTGCTGCACTTCACATCAGAAGCAAGGTTTGTTCCCTTGTTTTGTAATATTTCTGTATGGGGAAACTCATTCATATGCAAGGACCCATTCATTCCTATCTTTAATTAATTTGTAATTAATTCTAATAGAACAAAAGTTCCTTGTAGGAAAAACGAAAAGACAGATTTTGCTCTCAGTAAAATAATATTAAGTATATATATATCTTTCTGGCAACTTAATCACATCTCTAACATAATAATAATAAAAGGAGTGCATTAAAATTCAACTTTACAATACCTTAAAAAAATAGGAGCATGTGGACTGTAAGTTTTCTTAGCAATTTAGAAGGCACTTATTTCTTTTGAAATGTTTCGAGCTTCGTTTCAAAGCACTGCTACTGCCTTGTAATGCTTGTTTTTCACAGCTCATAAATGACTCTAATTTTTAGGAAAACTGTCAGCTTTTATTCCTGTGTACAATATTTGTTGTTGATGATTTTTTTTTTGTTTTCTGAATAACTAAAACTTTGAGAAATGCCATAGACAGCTTTGTGATTCCAACCAAATGATTAGAATGAGAGCATAATCTTACCACTAAGCTGCTGTTTTAGAAAGGGAATCTACTCATTTATTCTCACTTTCTCTATCATCTATTTTTGTTTTTTCTTTTTCTTTTCTAGACCATTAAACGATTCCTCTCTTTTTCCCTATAGACATGCTAGAGGTAGTGTTTGGAGCACATCGTTGGGGCATGTTACACCTGATCATAATCTGGCATACGTGACCATGCCAGTGTATAGTTTCTCTGACTTATGGAACACAAAATGCTGCCTGACATTTAAAGAAAATGTGATTAGCATCAGGAAAATTGCTGCAAATTTTGTCATTTTCTTTTTCTTGTATTCCATAAATAAATATGCAGTCTTTTGTAGTACTTTCTCTTGTGCTTTCTGTAGGCTATGCAGAAAATTATACCTATTTGGACACCCATTATTAATGATTTACTTCTTCACATTTGCTTGTACCTTGAGTACCCCCCCCCACACACACACACTCCCCTTCATACCTATCAGTGCCAACGTTTGCAAGCAAATATAGTGCCTTGCAAAGGTATTCATTACTAGGTCATACACATTATTTCTTGTATTGTATTCAAAATCTGAATACTTGAACATTTTAAACTGAAGAATTTGAAAGGCAGCTTACATTCAGTGCTAGCAAAAACTAAAGTATTCAGAGCCATGAGCACACGTTATGGAAGCAATTAGAGCTGCAAGTCTTCTCAGGTAACTTTGTAAAGCTGTTACCCATTCTTTTTGGCAGATTTGCTTAGGGATCACTTATGGATAAGTCTGTCCACAGATTTTCAATTGGATTCAAGTCAGAACTTTGGACCACTCAGGGACATACAGTACAGTTTCTTTTTCTTACAATACTCTAGTTTAGCTTTGGTTTTGTGCTTTGTATCATTTCCTACTGAAAGGTGAATTGTTGTCCTAGGCCTAGGTCAGTAGTTTGCTCCATCTACTGTATGTTTCCATCGGTCCTGACAAGATTCCCAGTCCCTACTGATGAGAATAATAATAATAATAATAATTGCTTACACTTATATAGCGCTTTTCTGGACACTCCACTCATAGCGCTTTACAGGTAATGGGACTCCCCTCCACCACCACTAATGTGCAGCATCCACCTGGATGATGCAACAGCAGCCATAGTGCACCAGAACACTCACCACACATCAGCTATCAGTGGGGAAGAGAGCAGAGTAATGAAGCCAATTCATAGATGGGGATTATTAGGAGGCCATGATTGATAAGGGCCAATGGGAAATTTGGCCAGGATGCCGAGGTTACACCCCTACTCTTTTCGAGAAACACCTTGGGATTTTTAATGACCACAGAGAGTCAGGACATAGGTTTTATGTCTCATCCGTAGGACGGCGCCTGTTTACAGTATAGTGTCCCCGTCGCTATGCTGGGGCATTAGGACCCACATAGACCGCAGAGTGAGCACCCCCTGCTGTCCCCACTAACACCACTTCCAGCAGCAACCTTAGTTTTTTCCCAGGACGTCTCCCATCCAGGTACTGACCAGGCTCACACCTGCTTAGCTTCAGTGGGTTGCCAGTTGTAAGTTGCAGGGTGATATGGCTGCTGGCGAATAACGTTTGCTACGTGTTGCAGTATCAGGTGCTTTGTTGCAAACCTCATGTGGGATTTGAGATTTTATTGTCGGATCCATACAAGTCCCATGTGCAGTGACTGGGATAATGTTGACCCATGGACATCTCAGCCACTATTCTCCGTGGATCTTTCCAAGTCACAATCGGCCTCTTGTCTGTATCTGTAACCAGTTTCCTCCTTGCCTGGAGTGCTGTCCACTTCTTAATGATTAATCTCACTAGATATTAACAGAATGTTTTATGCCTTTCTCGTTTATACATCTTTGTTCCTGAGATATTGTGTTTTTTTCATGGTTGAATCTTTTCTTGAAATTCACTATCTGACTGAAGGACCTTTCAGAAACACATGTACTGTATTCTGAAATCATATGAACCATATGAATTTGTTTTTTGCTATATATGTGGATTAACATATATGTTAATATGTTAATTAATGTAACACATTAATTGTTGGTTCATTGTTCTATGACTGCATAGTCCCATGACAAAAATACCCCCTTATTAATGCCAGGAAAAGTAACAAAACTTCCCTCAGAGCCTAAGGCCAATGTGTCAGACATATATTTACCTTTGTACAGTAATTAATGCAAAGATTTTGTAAAGACCAATTAATATTATGGTTCTCTAACCATAATAGGATTAGGATTTGTTGACTTTTTTGTTCCTTTAACTTGTCTTGTTTTTTTTTTTCATGTAATGATAGAGTAGAGAATAAGTCCTGAAACATGTTATTCTGGCATCATTGGTGGCTGCTTTCTTACTATCTTATCGATGATATTGAATGGGTATAGGCAGAACTGTTTATCAGCTGAGGGAGCTGCAATTCTGGTATTTAAAAAAAAGTACAGAAACATGCAAGTTTTCTGGTGAAAACTGAAGGTGGTAAGTCATTGCAATAAAGGTTTCTTTATTCTGTCAGCCAACTAGCTGCAGGAGTATAGTGGTTTATTTTTAGTACCTGAGAAGAGAAATTAGTTGGAAAAAATATCACTGAGGAATAACAGGAGGTCATTTCCTGCCGCCTATGAAAATGACTGGGATTACAGGCCTTTCCGCGGGAATTTGTAAGAAGGATTTATCTATTGCACCTGGTGTGCAGTGTACTTCCATGAAGCAAGAATGAACAGGTGATGTCAGCAAGGCTTGGGGGCAAAAATAAATGAGAAGCATCTATTTCTTTTTCACCTGCTGAAATACGTTTTAAACAAGGTTCCAGCTAATAGGGCACACATCAAAAAAAAGGACAACATTTGCATTTTATAATGAGCTGCACTGCACGTATTATAGATATGGCTCATTTTTTATTTAAAAAGGGTGTCTGGTAGGTACAGTACCACAGAAAGAGTTTTTGTCTTGTATGTATGAGGCAGTACTTAACATTCATTTTCTCAATAATCTGCTGCATTTGTAAGTGGCATAGGCATAGACATTGGATTTTACAGTCATGATATCAAATTATGTATTAAACACTATGTATTTATTCATCTTATTGCTATTTTTCCAGTGCAACACAATACTTTTCATAGATACTTTTCTCTGTGGCTTTACTGTATTTTCTGTATCCTGGATTCGCTGTAATTTGACCTGATTTTTTATGATTGTGATACATAAATTACTCTGCTGCATTCAATGAAAAATGTTTCTAGTTTCTACTGTTGTTTCTGCTTTGATCACTACTCCCAATATGGCCACCAAAGAATAATCATTCTATTTGAACTGAAGGACTGGTACTGTTTCTTTAGTATGCTTTGCATAGAACAGTATTTGCATATGTTTGAAACTTTTCCCTTAGCCCCTAATGCTGAAATGAGTGTTTTGCAAGTTTAAAGTCCCTAATTTCCATGCTCTCCAAATTAACTGGCACATAATGACTTATCAGGATATGAAGGATGTACTAACCAGAGTTGTGCTAACACTGATTATTCTGAACTCTAGTTAAGGTTATTATTTGTTAAGGTTACAAGGATTAACACAGAAGTATAAAAATCCTTTTGAGACGCTCTGAAGCAGATTGGAAGTAGGGTAATGGGTAGCCCTCCTGTAGCTCTCATAAGCCCAAATCCTCCAGGTTTTACAGATACTTTTCAATTAGCAGCTGATTAAGATAGATAAAGATTAAAAAATACACCATGAATCTGAGGACTCTCAGGACCTGAGGACTGGAGTGGTCCATTCCTACTGTTGAGACACTCTCTCTTTTTGCTTTTTGCATTCAGGAGCTTAATATTTAATTGCTGACTTTGTGTAATTGTTCATTTGTGAAGACACTAACCAGGGCAGGGAAAAAATATATATACCTACCGTGGTATCATTCACAATGGTCTTTCGAATCTTAAAAAAAAAAGATATTTAACATTTTAAATGTGTCCTGTTGAACTACTGATTATACTGTACAAAGCTAACTGAAAACTAAAGCTGGGACAAAGAAGTTCTGTTGAATGAGATTTATTTTTTCTGTCTTTAACATCTTAGATGCCTCCTTCCCTAATGCAAAAGTAAAGTAGATCTTTGTTTATCTGTCTCGCTCATTGCATAATTGTCCAGTCCTCACTGGAATCCATCTGCTTCATTCTGTCAGGCAGGTTTCATAAAAACATGTGTTGCTGATGATTTGACATATAAAGTACAAGAAAATGTACAAAGCACTGTGAAGACAATGTGATTGCTCTCAACACACCCTACTGTTGTATGTCGTGGTTGGTAACTCTGCTTTGAAAAATAATCTCATTATTACCACATTATTTTTCTGTATGTATCAATAATTTTCCACATAAAAAAGCATAACTTTTCTAATTATATAAACATATAAAATAGCAAGTGACAATCTGTAAAATCTCAGTGTAATACATCTTGTGAAAACATTTGGAAAGGGTGTGGAAAAGTGATACAGTACTATATTTTAGCCCACATTCACAGACAAACTCATTGAAGACGTTACTTGTGTCTAGTGTCATTTCTCAGTTTCATTTAAGTGGTATATTGTAGTGTCTTAGTCCTAAGCAGGAACAAAAACCTTTACTACTCCACTGAGTTTGGGATTCATGTTTTGCTTTTTCTGTTACTGGGGATGTACTGTACAACCTGAAAAAAAAAGTAATACGTAGTGTCTCGACCACAAAACAAACAGTTGAGCTGCATAGTTCTGAGCTGTATAGCCCTATCTTGAGCATGACTGGGATTTCTCTAGCAGTGGAGCACATTTACCTGGAGGTGACCTCACATTAGCCAGCGTATCCATGGTAACCCTGTGACCTGACTGGCAGCTGTGAGCTCCACAGTGTTGACAGTGAGAGTCACAATGCATTTTCTGTCACTCCAGGGCACTGTGGAGTTTGCAGCATGTAAAATAGTAAATGCCTCTGCTGGTGACAGAGCAAAGCAGATGCCATGCTTATTAAACCTGTACCAGCACAAGGTTCATCATTGTAGGGCATTCCACATTGGGAGGATGCAAAAAATTATTGGCAATTTAAAAAATATATTTGAGTGCTTTACTGATAGGACACCAGAATCATGACACAAAAGCAAAATATTAAAATCAAAAAACTATTTTGTTATAAATGCCTTAATAGCCAAACCACTTCCCTTCATGTTAACATAACCTTATGGACACAAATGATAGACATAAAAATCATGATGCTTTGGAAATGTATAAATCATTAAAAAACTTTAAAATAAAATACTTTAATAAATCCTGAATAAATACTTTTACCCATAAAAGTATGTTCCCACATGGAAGGGAAGCTAATACAGTATAACACTGTACATGTGCTGTGTAGATGTGTTTAGATATTGATACACAGTGTACATGTTTGTGTCCGGTAAGAACTAAGCCCTTGTCCTGGGTGGATATTTATGTAGGCTCTGTTCTGAAACATCCAAGAGGTTTTATGAATGTATAGGATTAACACCATTGATCCACTATTTTCCTGAACATTGAAATGGAGAAACATCTCTATTTGTTTAAGACCTTTGGTTCTGAGAGGCCAAGCCAAATCTATGCAAGCATCCATTCAAACTACCTACAAAAGGACATGTGAAAACTACCCATGGCAATTTACATGTAAATGTATGAATTCTAATTCCAACCACGCTTAATAGTAGGTTTGAACCCAAAAATTCAAACACATACAGTATTAAAATCTTCTCAAATGTGGCTGTGAATTTTTTTATCAACATCGCTTTTATTGGACTCAATAAATTTTTGTCAAATCTGTAAAATAAGGTCAGTTACTTAACACTTTTTAAATCCTACATGTATTATTAATAAATTAATTGCTCTCTGAACAATTTATATATTCCCAGTTGTTATTATTAATGGTGAATCTTTCTAATAATTATATTGTCTAGTCTCTGTTTCTTCTGTGTGTGGCTTAGTTTAGCAGGAGACTGGGAAGTTTGGCTGCTTTGAGGAATATAGCTGATAACACTAGGGTCCAGGGACTGATTCCCTTTCCTCTCCCATGGTAATAGATAGATACTCCATCCAGTTGTGGAGAACCATCACATTGATTGGAACAGGTGTGGTTGAACTCCAGCTTGAAATTTCTGTCACTAGTCAACCTCTGAGTGTCTAATCTTCACAGTCCACACAAGCACATGCAAAGGCTGTACAGTATACTGTATTTACTGCAGTCCCATGGAATGGCCCTTTACATGACCACCACATGCATATGTACATCTAAACTATTATAAATTGATATACTTGGTATTCTGTCTCGGTGTTGTGTAATATTATTTACCTCAGCTGCTTAAGTATCTTATTCCCTGCAATGAACTTTTATTATTTTGAAGATAACTTGTATTTAAGGTTTTCCAGGCCGTTTCAGACCCCTGGGAAGTTTCCACAGTAAAATAAGCTGCATTCCAGTCTATTTGCTGAGATCACACACATCCCTCCTACTGGCACTTAATCCCTTCTGTCTCCCCCTGTCACTTGGACATCATTGCCAATGGTGCTCAACTCTCTCAAATAGCACATGGATTTCATGACTCATTAATCATGATGAGATGGTGATACAAAAACTTTTCCTAGTTAATAGGAGAAAGAAGGTTTTGTCTTTTTGTTCGTGATTTTAAATGTGACAATGTCCACAGGAGATTTGGTTTTTCTCCTGCCTAAACTCTAAAAATCTAATGTGTAGCTAGATTACAGCCGCATGTCAGTGCTGCACTACTCACGTTTGTTTTTTTCTTCAACAGATAGACAACTAGATACAGTAACTGTGAACATTAATTTGGCACGTTTAAATATGACACTTTGAGAATAAAATGAAATTTAACGTTGCTGAATTGACAGTTCATTTTTTCTGATAGTACAACATGAAACTGTTCTTATCAATGACCTAACTGCACCACATAGTAATCTCAGTCATTTCATACTGTACCTTTTAATTTGGCGTCCTGTGCTGCACACAGAATATTGGATACTCTGGAAACATCCACTATTAGTATAGCTCTTAATATATCACAACAGTGAAAATGCTTTGTCACATAATTTAAACATTTTAGATAAGATTTTCAACAGATTGAATAAGATTGATGTTGGTCTAGCAGATAAATTGGTGTAATGTGGATTTACAGTATATACACTGTAGTCTCCAAAGGCTTTGGGACAACAGACGCAAAGCTGTTATTTTTATTTTACTGTACAGAAATCTGTTTCTGAACATGAGATTAATGTTAATTATTAGAACAATGTTATATATTTTATTTTGGGGCTAACCCATGTACTGTATTTGACAATAAGAACAAAACAGGACAGTCTGCAACATAGGGAAGAGTTCAGTCTCATAATCCATTTCATAAATCAAATTTCACGTCAGATTTCTCTCTTGAGTCGGGTGTTTGCTGTTCTGTACTTTGATAGCAGTAAGTTCCTCCTCCCCCATTAACACATTTTAAAAAGAATGAATTAAAATGTTTTAAAAAGGTTGTATGTTGTAGTTATTATTCATATTGATCACAAATGCAAATTATTATGCTTAGCTGTTAAGAAATAATCATAATAGTTTTAACTGTGTTCTCCTAGTACACTGTACTGTACACAGTAAGTTTGTATGTACTGTATATTGTGGTATGGGAAATTAAAAGCTTCCCAAGGAACTTAAATTTTGACTGCCTGTCTACAGTAACTGTACATGGGGTATTAGGACAAACACTTTGTCAGACAGACAGAATACATGTTGTGTGTGTTGAAAAGCTCTTACATTGTTTGAATGAAGACAATAAAAAAAACCTATTACTTTTCCTTGAAGCTGATGGAACCGATGTAGAAAACATATGTAAACACAAAGGATTTCTCAGAATGGGATGATAATCGCACTAATAATTTCAAAATGAAATGCATCAACTGTGTCTTTCAAGAAGTCTCATGTTTTCAGAAAAAGCACTTTGTTAGTTATAAATGGACCCCAACATAAGATCGAAATACCTCCCCAGAGGACAAGAGCACAAGTAAATTAACCACAGCAAAATGTGAATTGTATTTTTCTTAAATCAAGTGAATTCCTAACAGATGTACTGTATTCAGCATCTTAGATTGCTTTGCATACAGTACAGTATGTATTGCAATGAATGTATTTTGATCTATTCCAAAAAATAATTGAGTGATTTGGTTATTCAGTATGTAAATAGTGAAGACCTGTGGCATCTTTTTTATTATATACATATTTTGTTTGCACACTTACTGTGTGTGGAAATGTGTGTAAGGACTGGCAAAGAAATGTTATTCTCAACTCTAAAGCTGTGAAAACATTTGTTTACCACTGACAGATTTTTGTGGTTGTTGTATCTTGAAACCTAATTTCTGATGCACTATCAGGTTGGCCAAGCCATTGGGTTGTTATCCATTGCATTTAAAGTGTTCCTGCACTATACTGAGAGTGAAATTCTAACAGCAAAAAAGCCCCCAATTGGCATTATAATTCTCTAAAAACATTCAGTTTCTTTGTTTCTTCTGTTGCATGATGGCTACAGAAGATGGTTTTGTTATCTAATAAACAGTAATGCAATGGGGAAAATCAAACCTTCAGCTGTATACAGCACAAGGGAAAGAATGGAGAACAATGTTCAAGTGCATCTTTTTCTCTTTCCAGCATCCTGGCTACAGCAGAAGCCCAAATTAACACGCATGTGGACCTGCGGACACTGAGGGCTGTTCGGGTACTGAGACCACTCAAACTAGTCTCCGGGATCCCAAGTAAGTTTGCTCCAATGCATTTTCTTTCTCTGAACCAGCTATCCCTGCTCCCTTTTTGTTCCTTTCTGCCTGAACTCACAGGCTTATATGAGCCTTTCACCGAGCCAAGCGAGTAGCTGATTACCCTAATTTTACGGTTTTCAGGTCTTAGACAATTGGAAATTGCAATGTACACTACCCCTTTTGAGTTACTTGCAATCTGTAACTTTGCAGTAGCCAACTAATATTTAAAGGGTTTAATTAGTGTGAAGAGAATTATACAACTGGCAGTCTAATTAAATAATTGATTGCTCAGCTAAAATGAACTAAAGACTCTTGGATCCTGAGGGCCAGGTCTAGGAAGGTTTTCTCCAAATACCAATAACTGTAAAAAGAGTTTGTAACAAAAGGTTGTGAGAAAAACAAACCACAGGTGAGATCAGATGTTCACTTGAGTTTAGATGTAGGACTTTAGACATTGTTTCACCATCTTCCTACCCTGGAAAACCTACTCTCTCATCTCCACCTATATCACCAAGGCAGCAGCTCTTTGGTTTTACTGTTGCTTAGGGAGTCCCGGTTGCCAAATGCTTTTGTAAATGATTGAAGAAAGAATAATCAGTGGGATTATTCCAAACATTATTGTAGCGAATGCAGAAATGTTTTTTCTTCATACTTTTCTACTGTCCTGGAAACATTAGTGACTTGTCAGAAGAAGTTGTAAGCATTTTTAACTTATTGCCAGATATTATACACTTTAAACATATGTAATACATCATTTAACATGGAGGTTCCTATTAAAAATGTATATTTCAACAAACAGATTCTCTGTCTACACCTTTACCAATCTAGTCTCTTTTTGGTCACATAGAAAAGTAAAGCACTCTTAAACATATACAGTATGACATCTGCTATAACCTCTAAAACAGATCTAATAAGTGTAAGTCGGGCAAGTAGAGGGTGCTTACCCTGCAATCTGTGTAGGTCCTAATGCCCCAGTATAGTGACGGGGACACTGTACTGTAAAAGGGCACTGTCCTTTGGATGAGATGTAAAAGCAAAGTCCTGACTCTCTGAGGTCGTTAAAATTCCCAAGGAATTTCTTGAAAAGAGTAGGGGTGTTACCCTGGCATCCTGGCAAATTTTTCTGTTGATCTTTATCGATCATGGCTCCTAATAATCCCGTCTATGAATTGGCTTCATCACTTTGTTCTCCTCCCCACAGATAGATGGTGTGTGGTGAGTGTACAGGTGCACTGTGGATGCTGTTGCATCATCCAGGTGGATGCTGCACATTGGTGGTGGTGGAGGGGAGTCCCCATTACCTGTAAAGCGCTTTGGGTGGAGTGTTCAGAAAAGTGCTATATAAGTATAGGCAATTATTATTAAAACAGATCTGAATATATGTGGATAGTAGATTACACTCAAGTTACATAATCTGCCTGTTCTACCAAGAGAGTTTTCTCAATACAGTATGTTATTATATTGGGATCCTATTTTCTTGAAGAGCTTTCTTTAGAGAGGTGATTCAGGAAATGTAGGCAATCACAGAAAGCCTTGTATCTTTGAGAAGACAAGATACTGCAACATTTTAATTCAATGGACTGCATTGTTTGTGCAGCTGTTGTTTACAGAGTTGTAAAGACATTTTAGGCAATGCAGGCATATACATTAATGCATACTAGCAAGCAAATAATTTTAAGTGATTAATTTCTTATTGCCATCTATTTCTTAGACATAAGCTGTTGCCATCAAACAACTTTAACCATAGGCTTGAACATTGTGTAAGCAAGTCTCCATCTGTTCCAGGCCTCCAGATTGTCCTGAAGTCCATCATGAAAGCCATGGTGCCACTACTTCAGATCGGGCTTCTGCTGTTCTTTGCCATCCTCATGTTTGCGATAATTGGGCTGGAATTCTACAGTGGAAAACTGCACCATACCTGTACCCAATTATTGCCCAACATCCTAGGTAATGGAAAATGTCCTGCTTTTCCAGAAGGATTTTCAGAGCAGTACAGGAACTATATTTATACAGCATTGACAAAATGTACAGTACAAGTATTTGGTAAAAAAGGGGAGGTAATGTCTGTAAATGTAGCAGCTAAATTAGATCATCTTGAGTTATGACCCTTTGTGTGTGTTGATGAAGAATTTTGTTAAAATATGTATATGTTTAGACTGAAGGTGAGAATCTGCATAATTATCCAAGGTATCTGAACATATGAAATCTGTATATTTTCATAATAAGACCTATTATCTGTTTTTGTACTTTTTTCACAGTTTCACTGTTCGATTTTGTAGCCATTACTGGCTCAATTAATTGTTAAGGACTTTTGTGACAGCATGGTGAAAGGTTTTGTCCTAGTTCTATATAAAAACCTGATAAGCTACCATTTTTCCATGTTATCATCATTTTTGCAATGTGTTACTGCAGCCACTATATAAAGTGGTTTAATTGCTCTTCCTAATAATAGCCTACACTAACATTACAGGATTAGTTTAACACCCCTGGTGGATTCCTAACACCTCTTCCTGGGGATGCTGACAACAACCGGCTGGTTATTAATGCAGCTGAAGAGCTCGATTTTTTGCAATCCTACAAAAAGTTACTAATAATTAAAATGCAAACATTACCAATAATATAAAAAGTTGATCAATAATCATAGTGAAGAAAGAATACAGAGAACTTGATTTGAAAAATAGATTGCATGGGTGCCTGGATGGATAGAGAGAGAAAAAATCATGATTTAAAGCCTGTTGTGATTTGTCAGATGCTTGATGTTAATGAATTTAGAGGTTTTGTCCCCTATATGAGTGCAACTGAGTCATCACTGACAAGATAATAAAATAAGCTGTCACACAAAATGTCATCTGCAAATGATTGTATTACGTTGATAAACAGCAACATTGCCCAGGATATAAGGTATAAATAAAAAATAAATCTGCACAATCCAGCTCTCCGCAGAAGTACTACTGTAGTGAGTAGAAACAGAACATAACATCTTATACAGTATGTTAATACGAGCATTCTACCAGATATAGTAAATTTTCTAACTTACTCTTGGCAAAATCAATGCAAGAGTGGCTTCCTTACATTTTTATTTCTTTGAAGTTTGTATTTCAGTTACAAAAGCAATTATTACATCTGAACATTGAAAATAATAGCCTTCAGCAAATTATTATTTCAGAATATAAAATCTAAGGTTTATATGCAATATTAATACATTAGCAAAACAACTATTAGTAAAACCATAGGAAAATAGATATATACTGTAATAACATCTTTATAGTTGTTTAACAAATACAGACATTTATTAGATCTGTAGTTTGTCAGGTTTACTGTCCAATGTCACATGCAGGTAGGTAGCATTGGCAATATCCTTCAAATGAACCTACTTCATAAAATGAATTGTTATTATACAGATTAATGCTGTTTTATGTATTGTAAGATATCAGGGCAGATTATAGCACTAATACTTCAGGGGTATTAGAAAACTTCTTCTGCACTTGTTATATTGGTGGGTGAAAAGGAAAGACCTAATTTTATATGATTGACATACTGTATACACCATATAATGCCCCAAGTGTGAGCTTTATATATCGATTATGTCTTAATGCTCTTGAGACTATAAGACATAGTCTCAAGAATGAATGAGGGAAATCATAAATCATTAGTCATCATATTAAACATTCCATAATATGGAAATTCAAAATAAAACTGACTAGTTTTGTACTTTTGTATTATTGATTGTTTGATTAGCAACTTTTTTTAGCATGACACATGAATATGTTTGAGCATCCATTTGAAATCCTGTTGTTTTGTTGTTTTTTATTGTTGTTTTTCTATTGTCTGAAGCACTGAACATTGTTGTTTAATATCTAAAGCCTTGATTATTTCATTTCAGACAATGAAATCGTGGATGGATCTGAGTTAGAATTTCCCTGTGGATTTAGGAAATGTCCCGAAAAATATAACTGCACTCCAGACTGGATCGGTCCAAATGATGGGATCACTCAATTTGACAACATCTTATTTGCTGTGCTGACCGTCTTCCAGTGCATCACAATGGAGGGATGGACAACAGTTCTTTATAATGTAAGTCGTGGCTGGGTGTACAGTGATTTAATGTTTCATTCTCTTTGGACACTATTACAGCATCACAGGTCAGGCACTACTAATGTGTGTATGCCTGCAGTCTGAGGATGCACTGCCTGCATTTCATCAAGAACAAGCTTTTCATTTAAACTTCACTGCCTGAGATTATTATGGGAGTGACAATTGGCATCAAAAAGCAGGTCAGAAGAATTAATACAAAAATCATGAGAAACTTGAATTCTACTCATCCTTAAGAGAATCCAAAATTGAACCAAGGACTGGTTTGCATCTAAACTGGCACATTAGATTATTTTGGCCTAGATTCCCCGAGCAACAGGACACATTTGGGGAGGGGAGGATACATTCATGTTATTTCCAATAAAGATGTTCAACAGAGAGCAGTGGACAATGGTCCAGTGAATAGCAATGCTTTCTAGCAGATCTGGGGCCCTAGTTTCAATTCCAGATCTGGGCTGCTACTTGTATCTGTGTTGAGTTTTGTATGTTCTTCCCAAGTTTGCGTGGGTTTCTTTCAGGTGCTCCATTTTCCTCCCACACTCCAAAGACACACTGGTGGGTTAATTGACGTTTGGGAAGATTGGTCGTGGTGTGTCTGTGTTTATCCGTACAGTGTACTGTATACCCTGCAATGGACTGGTGTCCCATCCAGAGTATATCCCACCTTGCATCCCTTGCTTGATGGGGTGGGCTTTGGCTCCTCTGCAACCCTGTATTGGATAATGTGGTTAGAAAAATGGATGGATGGATGTTCAATAGAGTGAAACATCTGAAACTTGTTATTTGCTTTCCACAAGGGGAAAAAAGATCTGCTGCAGGCTCTTTGAGATATCTCATTTTGAAAAATGGCAGGTGCCTCTGATGGTGTACATTATCTATGCACAATTCATATCCCTCAGTTGGTATAATCGAGGGTGAATTGATTAACAAATAGTGATTCCTAAGTGTATAGTATGCAAAAAATTATACCAATAATTTGGGGTTCCAAATTTAGAAAAAAAACATTGACCCAGCTATCAGATATGGAGATCATTTCTGGACACTCTCAAAGTGAGTTTTCCACTTTAACCTGTTAACTTTAGTGTGAACTTACACACAAGTATTCACAGTAATCTCTAGTAAATCAGTCCTCTCTATGGCAAATGATACACAATTACATTAACATTAAGAGACAAGCAGTTTTGTCCAGTTATCAAATGTGCATGATTTCATTTTCATGGGATTAGGATTGTTTGTGCTAAAAAAAACACAAGATAACTAGACTCACTGTGTAGGAGTTTACTAGGAATTGTTGTCAGATGTCCTTAGTGTGAAGGTGGGCTTGATTCGAATAATAAAATCAGTTCAAATTAAATTGCATTGTTTTATATTTAACTGAGTTTTCATTACTGTTTGCTTTAAACTAGGACTCCTTGGCTCACATAATAGAGAACGTTTTAGCAACATAGGACATTTTGATTTAGTGAGAAGTACAGTCATAATTTATAGATCTTTCTGATTGAGTACTGTCGTGGAATCTTTATCAAAGAAGAGCCAGGAAAGGTGTTCTCATTCTCTCAGTAAGGCATCTATTCATATTGCGCAATAGGGAAACTAACAGCAAAAACAGCAACCACCAGTCTGTGCAGCAAGTGAGAGCTGATTTCTAAAGTAAAACAGGGACATGTCCCTCATTTTATACACTTAGCTGATGCAACACCTCAACTTGTTTACTTCTTTATGGTTGGTTAGTAATACAAAGACAGGCGAGACAGTAATTTTCCAGTCCTTATAGGTCTTAGCCTTGAAGTACAGAGAAGACAGCTACGTGCAGCTTTGTATCACCTTTTCTTGGGCCAAGATAAACATTATTAAAACATCCCGTGCCCTTGACTTGCTGGGTACAGTCACACTTTGTTCTAAGAATCCAGCTGCTTCTGCAACACAGCTCTGCCCGTAAACGACATTTTTAGGTAAAACACTTTTCTTCAGTAACTTTCCATTACAGTACCATAAATGAAAATGTCCTTAACAAGAAGACATTTATTCTGTGAACAGAAGGCAAGCCTGTGCAAGTGATCCTTGGTGATGTACTGAGAACAGCTATGCACCCTTAAGCAACTGAGTCTCCGCAGACACGACCATGAGCCATTTCACCTTCAGGTGTCTAACCTCTTGGGATGGGTCGATAGATCCAATCTTGTCATCACATCCTAAACTTTGAGTTTCAAATTCCTGGGGGGAGTCTGAATAGGTGTCAATAGGTATCCAGAATAACCTGTAATTTAACAACTCTTCTCAATTTTATTTTTTCTTAATGCTGCATTAAAACAATGGCATCTTAATATACTGTACCTGATATACCTGGTAAGGTATAAATAAAATTCATCCAGGAGCAGCAGCCAAGTTTTGTGTAAACATTTGTATTCATTTGCATGTGTTGAGCAGTCAGTCATTTTTAAGAAGTATGTTAAGGAAACAACTAGCTGAACAAACCACAGGCAGTGTCTACAGCTATAAGAACATTAAAAGGTTTCAAAAGAGAACCTTTAAGCTCAGTTGGTCATTAGCAACTAATTGATCCAAGGATCTCTTCCAGCCATTTCTGGAAAGATGCCAGGGCTTCAACAACATGGCTGGGAAGTTTGTTCCAAACTCCCACAATTCTGTAGTAACTGTGCTTAATGAACAGAGAGACAAAAAGGCTTGGACATCTGGACTGTAGGATGGGAGTTGTGCTTCCACAGAGGAAAAGATTTATATCTGCAGCTGCTGTGAGAATTTAAAAACAGAAACATTTTTAAAGCCTTTTTCACAAACCTCATAAAAGCACTACATGGTTTTACTGTGTGGTTATGTGTCTTTAATTAGCATCGTTTAATTGTTCAACTTTTATAGCCAAAATATTTATTATTATTATTCTGTTGAGCAGTAACATAAATTCTTCATTTATTCAATTTTTAAACTGCTTCAAATTAACAAAAAGGTTAGAGATGTACAATAGTTGATAAAATGATAAATAAACCTGTACTTATTAGTCACTTACTGTACAAATGCTACTTTACAGTCTGTAATTAAATGCTCTTCTGTATAAGAATTAAATATTTGTTATATTTTTCACTTGACAGTTTCTTAAACTAGCAGCCCCTAGAGTTTTAAATTATACATTGCCCCTGCAGACACACACACCTTCCTGTTTTGTCTTGTTTTTAATTCACACAGAAAATCGATGATTTTTCTTATACAGATAGATGACAGCTAAGGAATACTCCATATAATCAAGTTAACAGGCTCATACTCCCAGTCTCAAGAAATAAATGTCACCTTGTGGAATTTCACTTATTTTATTTTAATCATGTCTAATTGCTATCGGCTAATGAAAGCTGGACTCTGCTAATTGAAAGAAGGCAGGTATGCACAGTGGAAATTGCTCATAGATATTTTACAGTGTGCTGACAAAGTGTTACAGTGACAGCTTGGCTTCACTGAATTTAGAGTACTGAGGTATTGCCACTGCTTGGTTTTTCTTAATCAGGTGTGCCTTGGAAACTGCAAGCATAAAGTTAGAAGTTCTGCAGGTATTATTCTTCATTATTTCTATGCAGGGCTGCAATGAAGAGAGGATTTTGATGTCAGTTCTCACTATATACACTAGTATATGCACTTTAGTAAATAACTGTCAATTATAATGACAAGCATGATGAGAACTCCAAAATAGCGTTATGGTGTTTAAGCAGGGAATAAATAGTTCTACATACTGTAAATGTATGCTGTAACTTTAAATTTATAAACCAGTAAGAAGCCAAAAAACACTTAAGAAACCATATTTACAAAATGTAATTTCATTTTTGAATTCTCATGTTTAGTTCCACACAAAGAACAAAACCTGGCAAAGTTGCAGTGTCACATAAATTTCATAATTTATACTTTTCAAGAAAACCTAATTGTATTGCATTAGGAGAGAACTTTTGACCACCTTAAAATACCCATTATTAACTGCAATTTCCCATTTCAGACCAGTTATTAAAGTCTCACCAGGAGCATGAGTGAGAGTTTGAGCGAATTGCGATGTGAAGCGGCCCTTCCTGCTCACTAGTCACTCTAATGACTAATGTAATCCGATATACAAGCGAATCAGATTGTGCAGCAGACATTTCACAGCAGAAATGTTCCAAAGTTCCAAAGTGATCTTCACACAGAGTTAACAAGTACTGCAAATTTTATTTGTCGGCAAAACCATGTACAAATTGAGAACAATATTTCTATTGGAGTTGCTGTGTACATTTTACTTTTATTTTGGTTTGAAATGCACTCATCAGTGCTGATTCTTTATAATACTGAAATATAAAAATAGCATTACAGTTCTCCTTTAGTAAGGTACTATAATATTCTATAAAAAATGATATGATGTAGAAATAATGCTTAAAACAGACATATTACTGAATGTGTCATTTTTCCTGCACAGGAGAAAAGCTTTTCATAGCACATGAATAAGACAATAAGCTCATTCAGCTTTTACCTTGTTCAGCTACAGTATACATATTGTATAGAGAGGTGGCAATGTTAATAATGAGGAACAACTAGCAATGAGTTAATTAGACATGATTGATTAGTAAATGTGATGGATTATCAACACTTTATATTGGCTGCAACACTTCATATTAGCTTCATATGTATACAACCATATGAACGACCTTCAGTTGTTGTAATTGTATTTTTCAAAGACGTTTGGTTTCTTCTCAACTAAGCCTTTGCTGTAAAAACAGTTAAAGGTGTTAAAACAGTAGAAAAAGTTAGGAGAGGCTAGAAATTATTGATAGGGGTAACATACTGTGAATATACTATATTATAACTGTTTTGTGTCTAAGGTATCTGAGACCATTATACAACAATGTACATAATGTACTCAACACATTTTGGGATAAATTCTTTTCTATGACAAACACCACAAAAAAGTTGTATACACCTCATTAAATGTTAACCATTCTAATTAGTATTTTGGAAAATCTGAAATGTCAGGAAAATACGTATGGTTTCCAGAAAAATATTACAAAATGTAGCAGTTTTGCATTCACTCCTACATCCAAGAGGCCATGATTAACACTGAGACAAGGAGTTTCATAGTGTACAAAAAGTGTTAGACACAGCCCATGCTCTTTTAGCACATCTTCTTCAGAGTGTTATCAGTTTAAATACTAGGCAGATGGCAGTTATAGACTTCCTTAAGATGGAGTATTTATAACAAGTACTGTAACTCCTTGCTGTGAATAAATACAAGAATGCCAAAATTAATATTTAAATTACACATGAAGGAGAACCAGGGGGAGCTGACTGTTGTTCTTAATCACTTTGTAATACCTTTCCTGCATGTTATGTCTGTGATTAAACCTTCTAGCTTGGCTGTCTTAAGTAGCTGCTCTTACACAAAAGTTGCTTTTTTGTTGCTACATAAAGATGCTGTATGTTGCCTGCTCTCCCTCATCAATTTTACTTTAATTGCATTGCCATTGTGTTAATCCATTATGCTAATAAAAGTCCCTTGTTTAGGTACAATACTTAAGGGTTTGATATAGATTGTCACTTACCTTGAACAGTTGGTGCATTAACCTTTTTCAACCATAAAAAGGAGAAGCAGGGTATTCATTAATTTCCGATGTTGCTGCTTCATTTTTTTGCCTTTTTACTGACACCTTTCTGTTTAACTTCATTGTCTACTTCTGATGCCTTCACCTACCAAAGGTTAACTGTTCTTCTCTCTTTGGACACTCATGGCAGCAAACATTTTTCTCAGAAAAGATGTGTCACAGCTTATCCAACCTTGGTGTATCCTCAATTCGTACCTGTTCAGTAGGTGTTTTGAGATTTTAAAAAAAAATATTTGCCCTGGTTACTTTCCTCTGACCCAAGACAACATTGAATAAGTCATTGAAAAATTCAATATCCATCAGAAACCAAAGATCACAGCTACAAATATTGCAGATTTGCATGGAAAAGCCATTCCTTTCATGTTATTTCCAAGACTGTTGACTTATGATCTTTATAAAATCGTAAATAAATTAGTTATTAGTAAAACTGAGATTACTCATTCCCCTCCTTATTTCTTGTGCAAGAGGAATTATTCAGTACAGTGCAGATGTCTGTAAAGTCTTCAACTTAAATTGCTGAGGTGACTGAGTCTTATTTAGATTAGTCACTAAGAACATTTTATAAAAATACAAGTCCACATCTCAGCGTTATGATTTTCTTATTAAGCTAGCAAAGTGATCAGTGAGATGAAACGATCAAATGAAATGAAAATTAAATTGTATTTTTTCTTCCTGATGCATGAAAGTTGATTTAGATGGATGTTATTAGACCCTTTGAACTCAAACTGTACAGTATAGTTTCATCTCAGTTACTGGTGAGCTACTTCAGTCTGGGTTTAGACATAGTCATTGTACCAAGTGAAATATTTAACAATATTTTAATAACTATTTAATGTACTGATAAGTGTTGTCTTCCTTCTAATCTAGGGCTTCTTGACCTCATTTTTGACACTGTGGAACACCATACAATCATTTTGTGCTTGGGATCCTTAACTGAACTTCAGGGTGAACCATTGTCTTAGTTCAAACAATATTCAGTGATCACTGACATTCAGATTATATTTATCTACCAGTGGGAAAATTAAATCTGGAATGCTTTAGTTTCACTTATGGCCAAAGTCTCTATAGTCTGCTTAATATTCATTAGATGCTCCTTGGTGGCATTCTTCAACATGATTGAAAGCCCTTTGAGACCAGGAATAAGTGGTTGCACCGCCTGAATCATGTCTAGCTGAAGCAAGTAGTGGCTGGATGGTAGATATTAAATAACACCTAAACATAATTACTCCAAACTGACTCTCTGAGTTGCTTGCAACACCTGCCCAACTTCTTTGCTTTGGTTGACTGACATGTCACTTTAGATAAACCATCTCTGAAAAATGTAGACGTTATTCCGGACTCCAGGATTTCACTTAAGTGACAGATTAACAAGGTGCTGAAGCCTCCTTTTTTCCATTTCTCTTTTTCCCATCTCAAACACTTTCCTTCCTGTCTCCCTCAAGGTGCCCTCTATGAATTAATTTACACTATGGTCATTTGTTGACTTGATTACTGAAATGTCCTTCTTGTCTGACTCCTGCAGAAACCCATTGCAAAGCTGCAATATGTTCAGAATGGAGTCTGCAGACTCCTTTCTTATTCAAGACATCACTCCACTTCTTTGTTTGGTCCACTGGCTCCTACCTACTTCACCGCTTTGAAGTTCTAACCCAGCTTTACCCCACCTCTTCTTTACTTTGATTTGCTTGTCCACCCGTGCTCTTTCTCACTCTCCTGTCTTCTGGGCAGATTAGTTTATCACCTCAATAAATCATCATAAATCATTTGATGGTGAATGTGCCTTTTATTGTGTTTAGTTTACTCCTAAACTGCGTAAGTCTCTTCCTTACATTAGGCAAGCTGTGTTTCCTTTACGTTTTACTGTAAGTCGAATTACAATTGTCTCTCAGGTATTTAAAAGGTTTATATTTTTGTAGTATTATTTTTTTTTAAATCACCTTTATTTTAGACAAAATGTCATAATATAATTATATATTCTGTTCTAAATTACTTTACTAATTGAGTTGGTACAGTACAGTATGTCACCTTAACATGAATTCCTATCTATACAGCATGTCAAAATGATGGTGATGAATGTGATGAGTGTGTATTTAGGTTTCTCTGTTGCCACATTTGTTAACATTTTCTAGTTTAGACTGAACACCAAAGATGTAGGAGAGAGAAATGTCACCAATGTAGTGTAATTCTTGACATTCATGGCAAGTGAATATAAGTTTTGTAAGCAGAGCTTGGTTTCTTGTTGATGTTTTGTTGTCTTTTATTTCTGTTTTAAAAATGTGCCTACTTACAATAACTGTCTGTCAGAAGCATTCCTTCATAAATCTGACTGAGCCAAGGTCATCTTTGGCTGCCTTTTAATTTGGGTGTTGATGGTTTTACATCAGCTGTATTGAAAAGTAATTATTGCATTGAAAACATTTAAAGCCTGAATGCTTTTGTTGCCTGTCAGGATGTTCTAGACTGACTTTAGTTTTCAAAGAACATTCTCAATGCAAGGAAAATCACACATTGAACAGTCTTCCGGTGAAACAGAAAGTCTAAGCTGTTCAAAGTTTCATCCTTGAAGTTCAACACCTTAACACTTTTGACTTATATAGAGATAGTAAGCAGTTCATCAGTCTGATGGAGAAAGTGCATATTTACTGTGTATAAGAGTGTATTGTTGATTTTTTGTATTTTATTGTGCTTGTGAAGTCAAAGCTTTTCACCTAGGACCTTAGAAAAATTGTCATAATTGGCAAAATGTGTTTTTATTGGTGACTTATTTGTGCTATAGATTTTTATTTTAAAATCAAAAGGGACAGATAGTGAATTCCCAGACCTAATAAAAGGGTGTGGTGATACTTATAAGTTGGTTTTGGTCATAGATCAAGATATTTCTTAAGAGAATTTTAGAAACAGCGGAGACTATTCTGCCAATCTAGCTGGTTAGGAATTTAGTAACTAATTGATCTGATTATATTATCCAGTCATTTCTTGACACCAAGGTATTTATCTGCTACAAAATTATGCTTTGTTTATACTTCTGTATGTATGTGGCAGGTATGCAGGTGACTTCTGTTCTTAGTTTTAAACTATGTCTGCTTGGATAATTAAGAATTATAGCAAACTATTAACTCACAGTCACACTTTGTGGGACAGTGGGTTCAGAATGAACAGTTCCAGTAAAATGTTTGAGATTTGACACTGTAGACGCTAGCTTGGAGTAGTGGTTGAGGACTCTGGACTCTGCTGCAGAGATATTTGAAATTTATTCCCAGGCGAGGAGGTGGAATACTACTGCCATAACCTTGAGTACTTCACTCACATCCAGGGCTCCAGTAAATGCCCTGTTGCATAAACATGTCTCCAAGTCATAACTGCAAATGAGAATTTGTTCCCAATTGATTTGCCATGTAACATAAAACAATTAAAAACATCTTTCATGTAACAGTCAGGTGGAACTATACAACTATACAAACTATGCAGAACTACTTGCATAACAAGGGACTCCACAGGATCTATTTGTGACTCTTGACTTTTTGTGTGTGTATCTGGATTAGTACTTCTTGGTATATACAGGGATTAACAAAAATCATTGCAACGCACAATTACAGTTTTTCCTCTGCAGAGCAGATGGGCCTGTAGGCGTACAGCATAGTCAGGATATCTCACATTGCCCGTGGACTCAGTTCTTGTGTTAAGAGCTAAGGGACACCCTTGCCAATGGGCTCTGTTTTCAGGTGTGACAGATGTTAGTCAGTTTTGAGCACCATCACAAGGTTGTTTTTGGCCATTTTGCAGATGTTGTATAACTAAGACCTAAGTGTGGTACAGTTTTTCCAAAGAATCATGCTTATAATTGCTTTTACATCATTTATATAAAATGATTGTGTTAATGTGAGGAAGTGCAACGGTTGCTTTATTAAACTACTCAGACTAACGTTTTAGAGATTAATCCAAGGATGAACAATGAATCTTGCAACTAAATTGTGTATATTGATGCTGTATAAAAATGGTTGGTCACCTTTAAAATCTCTGTTGACCACTTTAAAAACTGCCACTAATGCTGATTCTTTACCTATGGATGATAATTTGTGGAAGGCAGTCATGTCTAAATGTCTAACACTAGAGATATTTTAAGAGACTCATGAAGAGTGTACGATGAATATGTTAATTTAAAACTGGTTAACACCTACTTGGCACATTTGGCAACTGCAGGCTACACATGACATGGTACAGTATACTGCACAACCTGGTTTACTTCCTGACCTTTCGCTTTTAGGTTGTTTTTGTGCCTCAATTTTTTATTTCAAATGAGGTATCCTCTTTTACACCAGTCATTTCAGTGTTTTTCAGTAATAAAATTGCTATAGTATTGCTTCAGCAAAAAAAGGTGTTATCAACTGCTGAAAATATCAGTGACTGCAGTTTCATGTCAGAAAATCAAAAGAGATCATTCTTTGATGGTTTATCGAGAATCCTCTGGTTTAGCATCTTGAAATGTTGCATTACAGCAGTCTGAAAGGGTTCTTGCACTGGAGAATGTGGCATTACTGATGAACAACAGTAAATCAAAGTATATTATTTTCTAGCAAGAAACCTAGCACAGCAGGCAGAAAAATCATGAAAACTATCAAAACCTGACCACAACCCAGCCACATAACTTCTGCCTGAAGTGATAGAATCTCTTTAGTCTTCTGTTCTTATTCACCCTATATCAGATTAGCCTGTGTTTGAGTCTTATTCTCTTATTCTATTAGCTAATTAGGCTTTAGGTTTCAGCTAATGATATCTATGCCTATCGGCACATTGTGGCATACTCTTCATACAGTGTTATATGAAAACTCTGAAGAGGATTTGTGGAATTGGTGCTGTGGGCTTTAGAAGATGTTATGAAAGAAAACCCAGATTCTGCAAATGTAATATCATGCTCTTCATTGTAAATTCTGTATGTAATGGACTGTGACTTACAGTAGTAGAGATTTTTATAATCAACTTGCAGGACTTGCAGGTGTTGGTGTTTCTTCAGTAGGATGCACATTAAGAACGTTGCTCTCAGTGCTCAGGAACCTGTACTTTCAGTAACGATTTCGGAGCTGCTACTATATATTAGCATTGAGATCATTATTTGGATTTCTAGTGCATACTCTTGTCATAGATTTCCTTCCCAGGTGTCACAGTGATCAATCCTTATCTAATACTCTGTGGTGAAATCACCAAAAATACTGTACACACGCCTTGAGGTGCTTTGGCTCCACTTTCATTTACTTTATTACTCAAATACTGTGTAATTTGGAAATTTGCATTATACTGTACATACACATTTATTTTCATATTTTTTTTAACTAGAAAGTTAGAAAAAATATTTTAAATCTAAAATAAAAATGTCTTAGTCTGTTGGGTATCAGATTAAATACAGATGGATATCAGATTAAATACTATAAGACACGCCATCCTCAAACTTTGAATCTTTTCCCTGAGTATTCCTAATAGTAATACAGCTTTTCCCTAGACACAAATTCTAGCTTACCATTTATCTGAGCACTGGACACCTCACCGCTACTAACAGTGTTGAAATTCATCCTTAATTTCCCTCTAATTATTATTTCATCTTAAGAGTATTGCACAAGGCAGCTCATTTTAGTGTCCTGGTTTAGGAATAATTTATCCACAAGTGTAATAATCATTATTCAATATATCCATCCATTTTCTACATACATGGTCTCACCCTGGCCTCCTTGCACCTATTGCTTTCCAGGATAGTCTCCAGGTCTCCTGCAACCCTCCTGCAAGGAGTCTTTTCTATTTTAATGTTTCTGTATTTACAGTTTTGTCTTAATGTGTGTTTAAAATACATATGCTTGGACACCATTTTGACATGTAAACATGAAATGGTGCTTCATAAATAAAATATGATTGACTGGTTGGTTTTGTTTGTTGGAAGATACAAGTACATATACTCTAAGATGATTTTCAGGAATTGATGGGATGATTTTTAACAGCAGTGGTTACTTTGTGGTTAACTAGCTGCTTCACTCTGAAGTGTGTTGTGTTCCTTATATGATAAAAGTGCTTCAATAGGCAGGAGTTGTTTTTGCCTCAGGGAGCAAATTATAAATGTTGTCAAGATCCATTGTTCTTGGGTTATACAAAAGGCATGAGGTCTAAATTTAGTGTTGAACTTTAGTGTTGAATGTTTCAAAGGACGTACTTAAAACAAATAAAAATTCAATTGCTCAATGAGATATAAACTCTGATTAATAATCCTCTTCCATATTTTGTTTAGGACAGAGTTAAATGTTTATGATAAGAGTGGAATTAATAGTAAATGCAGTAGCATTCCCTGTGCTGTTTCAATCATGTGTACTTGAAAGGCGGGGCTGAGACACTATGGAATGATGAGGTAACATGATCATCTAAAAAAAATGGCAACAATGCCAAATAGCTTGGGAGAACAAGTTAATGCAGCTTAAAATTAATTTTCTAATTTCTGGGTTTTTTTTATATTGTTCACAAAACACTTCACAAGGTAGTGTGTCATTCCATGAATAACAATTAATGGAAGCAAATATAATCCCCCAAATGTGCAGGTTTTTCATTTGCACTCAAGGCTTGCTGTTTGGCCTCATTAGGGAAAAAAGTAGAGAGAACATTAATATGTGTGGTTGTTGACCTAAAAAGTATTCTGTTTGATAGAAAGCAGTGTTAACTGTTAATAGCACTGCAATCCTTAGAAATCTTTGTGATTTTATAACTGTTTTGTTCAGGCTCTATCACATTACACAAAAAGTATAATTGGGTACAACAGGTATAAACCTGTTACATTATGAAGGGGTTTTCCAATGGTTAATTTTACAGGTCTTTTGTAAATGCTGCAGCAGTGACCTACAGTACAATCTTACAGCTGATTCAGAGCCAAATGTAGATAACTAGCATATTCCTCTAAATGCTTCACAGGCCTCTCCCTCAGACATGATATGGTGATGATAGCTTCACACTGTGGATTGAATCATCCTGTAACTCCTTGATGTGCTGTACAGTACTCAGCATCTCTTCCTCTCTTCTACTAAACCTCCTTAAACTTCTCTCTCCAGTGGTTCAGACTAAATATCAGAATGGTAACTTGTTCTACATTTACTGCAACATAACTTAATCATTGTATTGTGGCAGCATTACAGTTTCCTTTTTTAAGGACTGTTTTTTAGGTTACAGTAGGTTTCCTCTTAACAGAAGGGGAACAGAGGCATATAATGCAATAGCATCTTTCTGTCCCAAATCTCTGTGGTACCTGTCTAAGTTGACACCCAAAGACCCCCTAAGTAGTTGGTGAATTTGGTCTGCCTTGGTTAATCTTGAGAGTCCAGGACAGTGTATCCATCTATCCATCCGTCCATTTTGTAACCACTTTAGCCAATACATTCGTGTGGAAGCCAGAACCTAGAAGCAGCGGGTGCAAGGCAGGATGTGCCCTGGATGAGATGCCTGTCCATCGCAGGGAAAACAAAGACACAAACACACACTCAAACCAGGGCCAATTTTCCCAGAAGCCAATTTACCTCTTGTACCAGTACTTTATGTCTTTGGGCCTTGGGAGGAAACCGGATTACCCAGAGGAAACCCATGCAAACACTGACAGTGCTGTGAGGCAACAATGCTTATCACTGCGTCACCGTGTTGCCCTTAACAATGTGTCCATTTTTGCATATTGCAGGAGTTATATTCATTTGTAAGAGCCCTGGTGCCCTTTATGGCCCTGGCTGATTGGATTTAATGTGGAAGGCCTGGTGTTGACACAGGGAAAGGAAGATGGAGGAGGTCTGATGTATCATGGTGCCCTTGGTAATCGTGTGGGAAGCCCCTTGAGGGCCCCCTAATAAGGTTTAGCCAGTCATTTTGTTTCTTATTGATCCGGTATCTGCTGTTCAGTCCCTGACAGGCCTCCATTTGCAGCAGTAATTAAACAGCCGGGTGAACTGTGACCAGATACAGAACATTTATCTTTTTTCTGTACAGAAAGTATATTAATGATATCAACTGTGGTGTGCTTTTCCATCTCACACAAAGTGTGGTAAGCTTCACATTTTAATTAATCTGTTTGAATTATTCTTTAAAAACAAAATAGTTTCTATTTCATTATCCACAATATGGGAGGTTTCCATGATGACTGTCTATGCTCTGTACTGAGAAACCTTACAATTATATTCTTATGCACGTCTCAGTGCTTATAATGAATGTTCTACAGCATGTGTGCTGTGCATTGTGTTTTAGTACACAATATTAATAATGTGTGAGGTATTATTTTTGGTTCCACACAAACCTTGAACATCTGTAAAAAGGTTGGAGTGTTCAGGAAGAAATTCCCCATATTGTTGAATATTCGGATAAAAGGCATTCCTCTAACCTTCTTCACCCCTTCTGAGTTCACTGTTTTGTATTGCTTGGTGATTCTGAGCTGCACTACCTGTTGTGCCAAAAGAAGAAAGTAAGAATGAATTCAATAGTTTTCTGATGTTAAATAATATAGCCATGATCTCTTCCTTTCAAGTAATACAATCAAACCCAGTTAGGTCAAATTAATACATAACTATGAGGATGCTTAATTGCTTTCACTAGTACAGTCGAAGTGATTTGTTTGAAGGTGTGCTGCTTTTTAGAACCAGCATTTGGAACGAACTAATTAGATATCAATTTAAATGGTAAATGCCCTGCAGCCATCTCATAAGAGCCTTATAAAATGTGGTTGAGAATGAACTAGAACCTGAATTGACACCCAAACAATAATTTCTTTTAAAGCTGGAAGCAAAATTGTAATAGCATTTTTTTATCTTCAAAAAGTAGTTTAAAGGCACAGGCTTGTAATAGCTGCATGAAGTGATTGTTTGGATCATGTCAAGGAGTACTCTAGGAAGCAAATAATAAGAGAGAAGAAAGTAATAACAGCATAACAGAGCTGCAAATGAAACTGGAACTCATACTGTATGTTTTTTGTGACATCTACTTCACGGGTTCAAAGACCTACTTCAACTCTAGCCTGAGCACCTGTCTGTGTGGAGTTTGCATGCTTTCCTTTTTTTGTGTGGGCTTCTGCCAGGTGCTATAGTTTCCTCCCTCCTCCCACCACATGGCCATTTGATGTATTGGGGTCCAATCCAGACAGAGAACTCTCCATGTTGTGCCCTCAGCTACCAGGATAAGCAGCTTACTGAAAATGGATGAATGGAAGATCTGAGAAAAGATTGCTAGTGTACCACAAACCAAATTAATTAGACACAAATAATAACAAAAAATGTAACATAATACAAATTGATTTAACCAACTCTATCTGTTCTTTTATCCTTCCTTTCACTATATACAACAAAAACTGAAATCCCATCGAATAAACATACAAGTGTGAAATCCTGCAAAAGATACTTACAGATAGTCTACCATTTGGATGGTGGGAAGGTGTTTTGGTTGAAGCTTTTAAAAGAACTGGAACTCAGGTCTTTGCCACAAGAAATGTGTCTGCTTTCCTTTTTTTTCTCACAACCTGTTGATGAAATATACCAGGAAAACATACTACCAATTAAAAATACAGAAATATAGACATTGTATAAGTGTTCCATATACTGTATTCAACAAAATTGTGAAGTTTTAAAAAAATGTATTTAATGCAAGTAATGACCTCAGACTTACTGAAGCAAGTACAATAAAATGATTGAAAAAATATTACTATGATATAAAACATAAATGATCATTCAAGTTTAATACAATTAGTTAAATTCATAAATGAGCTTCTGCTATCTTCTAAGAATAGGGTCCTTTACTTCAATGCATCTTGTCAGCCTGTCTGCTCTTCTTCTAAAGCTACAGTATAAGAAACCCACATTAAGCCTCTACCTTCCCTTTTCGAAATAAAGGCCAACGAAGTTAAAAATAGATTAAATATAGGGTCTATTTTATTCTTGTGTAGCACCTGTTTGATAAAACATAAAAGAATGGAGCGGTTCCCTTATAACAGACAACTAGAAGAAACTAAATTAAATCAATTCAAAAACAGTTTTTTTTTGTGCATCATTACCGTTAAAATTACTAATTTGTCAGTGCAATTACGGAAGAAAAAGTTTAGTCATTCAAGCAGTGGAGTAAAAATGTTTGAATTTGACCCTAGGTTTAATTATGAAAACCCAAAGTTCAGATACTGTTGAAAGGATGATCATCCTAGATGTGAATTTGTCTGAAAGATACAGTAACTTGCTGTAATGTTAGCATGTATTACTGTAGATCACCTCAGCATTTGGCAACTTGATGTACACATACACAAGCACACACATTATATTACAGAGATTAGTTTGTAAAAAATCTCAGATGAATCAAATATTAAAGTGAAAAACACAATCCAAAGTTTCTACTTTGGGGAATAATGGGCATCATTGCCCATTATTGAAATACAGAATTCTGGTCTATCAACTTGACTGATCGATCAGATTGCATGCGTATAACACTATTCATCCCAATACATACCAAAGCAATTCAAAGATTTCACAGAAATGCACAGAAGCTAAGGTAAACTGAGTATTTAGAACAATGTTTAATGGCCCATCCTCCAGCTGTTGACTCTGTTATCCCCCTGTTCATGTTTTTCTATCTGCCTGATGGTATTTGTATTTGTGTTAGAAAAATCATACATACAGCTATATCAGTATTAACTTGTTGCTAAAGTATTTTTTTAGTTTTGTGTAGCAACAATGCAAGCAGGATAAACACTTCAACACAATGTTATCTCAGTGAAAGAAACAACCAGTACAAGAGTATTCTGTACACCAATCATCCCTCATTTCTTACTTGAAGAAATTCCTAAGCAATTGCTCAAAGTTCCAAAAGGTTTCCAAAGGACAGGCATTTTACTCATGGTAAAGAGATTTCAATAAAAGAAAAGATAAAGAATTTAAAAAAAAACATTCAAGGGCTTTCAGTGTACTGTATAAGTAACCCAGGGAAACAAGCCTGTGGGCGTCAGAGAGAATTAAACACTTAGAAGCACTTTTGCAGGTTTAACCTTTTAAAAAATGTCCTGCTGGAAAATAATGTGCAGCAATGAGAACAATAATGATGATGGAGGACCTGCAATTTTGCATTTGTAGAGCCACCCACAGCCGCTGTGGCCAGGGGCGCAGGTCAGCACAGCTCATTCGGAACTGGGAGTAAAGCTCTCAAAAGCTGAAAGAAATTTATCATACTGTGCTACCCAAGCTTTTCTGACCATAGCCTTTATTTGGCCTGTTCTAGACTCTGTAATTGAATAATAGGATGCAAGCCTGACAACATGGCTCCACTGTTGCCATGAAAGTCTGAGATCATTGAAGTTACAGCCATCCCTTTAGATTACATTATGTCTGACCTGAATGCAATGAAATTAAAATTGCAGTATGTGAGGTATGACAGAGTGATCCAGTAAACTAAAATGTATTGGCTCGCTATTTGACAGTGCATTATTGCTGTTTTATACACAGAAACATTTTATTTTTGATAAATAGACAGATAGAAAGACAGATGGATATAAATATTAATTATCTATTACCGTATCACAATAGTCCAGTAGAGCTCCATCTCCCTTTGCATTATGACTAGATGAGAGCTTATTAAACTTCATACCCTGAACCCATTGTGATTGTACTGTAGGCTCTTAACTGGCACCCTACCTGAAAGGCTGTTTCTTCTATTCGTTTAATAGACAGGACAATATACTGTAGAAAGGTAGATATCTAGGTAAACATCTACTTATTTTTATCATTTCATAGCAAGTTCTTTTCCCACAGCACTATGAAATTTAATTTATAAATCAATACACTGTTAAAAAGAGATTTTGGATCATCTTTCATCTATGTGTGTTTCACATAGACTTTCACAAGTCTTAATTTGTCATAGCTAGATGGCTGCAGAGCAGAAACAATATTGCTGTCAGTTCCGGTTTCAGTGTGATTGACTACTTGAAGCTCTCAGGTGTTCAGTTCAGTCTTTGAGCTTTACATAAAACAACACTACAGCAAGATCATATCTCACTGAGAGCACTGCAGTGCATTCAGGCCAGCTGAGTATAACTGTACAATAAAGGAGGTTTTCCAGGCCATGCAAACACTTATTTCTTCCCCAGAGGCCTTTGATGCTGGACAGGTCAAGATCCAGACTTGTCTGTTACAGATTAAAATAAATCTTTGCCCACAAATGATCAATAAACCAGAACTGTAGTTGAAGAAGCAGAAGCAATTGTGTGCATATGTACTATATCAAAAAAGAAATTGATACTATATGTACAGTAGTACATATCAACTGCTTTAGTATAACGTAAAGCAGAAATTGACATGTTCTTAGAAAATAGACAAGAATGTTGCCTAAGAATGAAAGACAAAGAGCTCCAAGGTGAAATGCAGACAATTTGGGAGTTCTTTGAAACTTTGTTAGTTGGTGTGGTGATTAAAGTGCCAAAGTTTCGTGTAAAAAGATTCCTGGCTTAAGACTGTACACCACAGCACTGTACCTCTGCCCTATTAATATGTGAAACTAAGATTCTTTTCAACAGTAAGCACTGATTTATAGTTCATCCCTGATCTCAGTAAATGAGTTTAGCTCCACCAGCTTTTGATGGTGCTACAGTGTCTGTCTACTTTAGAGGTAGCCTGAAAAATGGCTGTCTCATCCAAGGTAGGTAGCAGGCATGGAAATTAGCTACTTTTTTTTGCTCTGGAAGGTAGTGGCAGATTTTTTTCAAGGCTCTGTAAGAAAAATTAGCACACTTTAAATCCTTTAGCACCATTATTAATCACAGCAAGTTTTTGTATAGCCATCAGTCTTATTAATAAATATTGTCTTTATTTTCATTCACAGACCAATGATGCCTTAGGCCCAACATGGAACTGGTTGTATTTTATCCCTCTAATCATCATTGGGTCCTTTTTTGTACTTAACCTCGTGCTGGGAGTTCTTTCAGGGTAAGTTGAGCATCACAGTTTCCAGTGTTGTTGGTTTTTAGGCTGAAATGAAAACGAATGCTGAAAAGGAAGATAACAATGATAGCAATACAATAACTGCTATAAAAAATAGTATACAGTATATTATACTCATTCAAAGAGCTGACAGATGTTCTAACAGGAAACAGCATGTCTTGTAGATTCCCCTCAATACATTTTGTCCTTCTTGCAGGGAGTTTGCCAAAGAAAGAGAGCGGGTGGAGAACCGGAGAGCCTTCATGAAGCTGCGCAGACAGCAGCAGATTGAGAGAGAGCTGAATGGATACCGAGCCTGGATAGACAGAGCAGGTAATGGTGGCATGGGCGATCTTCCCAGCTTGGCTTGATGTAATACGGTGTGTACCAGAAAATAATCATCTCAATCTACTGCAGGGTGGTCTTCTGTAATTGCCATGAAGAGCTAGATTCCATCAAATCCAGTGCAGCAACAGAGCTGCATTGTGTTTGTGATTGTCTTAGAACTTTCTTCTACTAGACTGACACAACAGAACAAAATTTGAAGAGGGTTGTAGGGGATAAATAACAAATTCAAACATATTGTATTAACTAGATTCATTTTGCTTTTTAATGATTAGGAAATTACTTATTTGTGATAGGAGATGTATGTTTTATTTAACTTGCCATTGCACAACACAATTCTTAAAAAGGGTGTGAAAATTGTTTACCTGTAGATATTGAAACTTACAGAATTAACAATGACTAATTTTCTCATTTGATGGTATGTGTCCACCATATGTCTGGTTTTTGCTTCAAAGTGTTTCTTAATCATTGAACAGTGATTAGGATTACTGTCTCACAGCACTGGGGCTCTGATTTCAATTCCTGGGGTATAATCTGCATGGAGATTGCATGTTACCCTCGTGTCCATATTGATTTCCTCCAGGTGTTCTGGGTTCCTCTCATAGTCAAATGATATACAGTACTGGCAGGTTTATTGGCTTCTGTAAAACTGGTCCTAGTGTGAGTGAGAGCATGTTTGGTCTATGTGTGCCCTGCGATGTATGGGCATCTTATCTAAGGTGTATCCTGTCGTGAACCCTAACCCTGGTATACTGTAGGCTCCGGTGTTGTGTTTACTCATTGTTTAGAAATTTAGTCTTGTTACATACTATGCTTTTGCAGGAGCCTAAGCTGTGATGGGCATTATAGTGTTGATGACTTGAAACTGACTCCAGCTAACTGATGATGCATTTTCAGATTTTTTTTCATAGTTTTTATTAGTTTAAAGGTTTGCTTTTTGCTCTTGAAAAGCCCTTAACATGGATTGGGGAAAAAAGCTAAATGAAGTGATTAGTGTTGTCCATTTCTAGGCAATACAAGCAATATAAAGCAAGAAAAGAGGCCACAATGTGCAGTGCCCTCCAAAAGCAACATTTGTGTTTGCTTTACAGTCTGCAATATTTGCACAAACTGAAGAGGTTTGAATTATCCAACCAAATACTGAGTTTCACTGAATGTGTTCCAACACTTATCGTCATTTGACATTACAAAGCATGGTTCCATTATAATATGATCAAATGTATGCATAACATACTATAAAGTAAAATGTGTATTGTTCTTATTTTCAAATGAATTTAATAATCACAAATATCAGTTGACTGTAAAGCAAAATGAACAGTTTTAACTTTGTTGTCTGAATACTTTAGTAGGGCACTGTAAAGATAAAGAAATTTATGAATTAGTCTGAGAGTTTTCAGGTGCCTAAGTTTTAATTACTTTTTGGTCAACACACATTGTTCCCACACTTCCTTTTCAAAAACAACTCAACACACATACAAAAAAATGAGTTTTCAAAAGATCTCAAATGCTGAAATCACAAACACACCCACTCACCATGGATTGATGAAGGGTGAAGCTTATTCAGAAAACAAACTGGTGAGTCACTGGCTGGAATCAATATTGGTTCATGCTGCCAGAAAAGGCCTGCAGTGTTCTCTGGGAAAAGGTGAGCCAACTGCAGGGGCAGGCCCACTCTCGAAGATGTGAAGTAAGCCAGCAACAGAAAAGATATTACAAGTTATACAGTATGAACCCCAAGAAATCAGATTTAAAATGTGATTTGCGCAAACCCTTCAGACTGATCCCCATATAGACACTCAAATCTGTCACTAAGTTGGAGCAATAATGCACCAGGCTAGTTATAGAAGCAAACAGTCTGCCTCAACATGCAAAACAATGCAACACACACAAAGATGAGTATCCAAGAGATCTGAAATGTTGAAATCGCAAATACACCCTCTAAACATGGATTAAGACTCAACTAACTATTGGGCTTCAAAAGCAAATTGCACTTTAAATGTTTATTTATCTAACCAATGGAAAAAATGGGAGGACAGGCCAAGCACATACTGTACTGTAAACCTCATTACATGAACAGGTTGTTGATTGCTTGGTCCACTTGTCTTCTGTATCTATTGTCATTATACATGACTGAAGCCAGCATGGTGTCTGTTTCAATACATCCAAGGCACATCTACTTAGCTCATCAAAAGGATCCAGAAATATTATAGATCTGGGCTAAGTATTTGAAGATACTCTAAGAATCATGTATTGATGTTAGGGCAAAAGAAAAACTGCAAACAAAAGAGGTCATTGGCTGGTTTGTTGATCATTGAACTACTAACTGAAGATATTAGGGTGAATTGCTAATATCTTCAGTTAATATCCAGTCATTTCTTGAAGGATCCTGGATTGTATTGTCATCCCCACTGACAGGACTACAGTAGGTACTGTGGTTTGTTCTAACTCAGCAGACCATGTAATAGGAAGTGCTCTGTGTTCTCAGTTTTAAACTGGATTCTTCATTCGTTCCATTTATTTAATTACTGATACTGAAATGGTCTATTTGTTAATAGAGCAAGATTTTTACACATCTCTTCCAGAATGTTTCTTTTGGAAGAAATCACTTAAAAGCTCAGGTCTCATTGTATCATCCATGCCATGAACTTTTTTAAAAAATGTTTTCATCCTTTACAGAGGAAGTGATGCTCGCAGAAGAAAATAAAAATTCAGGGACATCAGCATTGGATGGTAAGATATCCTTTTTATAATTAGTTTTTTTTTTTAATCTCACATAAGGATCCTCCTGTCTTATTTGGTCATAGAAAACACTGCTGCTTCATTTCTGCCAGTTTTCTTGTTTGTACCAGTGCTGAGTATTACTTCATTCTACAATATTTATGCACTCACCATGTCCAGTTTTGTTTTCTTTCTTCTTCAACACTTACAATATCCAATAGAATTTTAATTTCTTTTTGGTATCGAGCTATTTCTAAGTTCAGAACCAAAGCATGCATGTCTGTTTAAATATGTACTGTATGTATAGGAACAAGCAGTTTAATTCCCTGTTGCAAAGTAAAAATACCTAAAAATGAGTGCACAGCATTTAAGTGTGGAATCTTCAGACAGACTATGCATACCTACACACCTGAAGAAGACTCCATGTACGAAAAGTTGTACTTGTCTTTTAGATAAAGTTAAAAAGTGAGAGCAGGGTAATTGATAGACAGTACATCAACACAACAGCCTTGCAATTTGTGGAGGCTTGGGGGAGTGTGTTTCATATACCAGAAGACTTAAAAACAATCTTGGTGCATTTACCTGAAGTGACTAGTCAAATGAGTTTTTTTTCTGGTTCAGACCCTTGTCTTTCATTTATCATTTCTATTAGACTGTAATTTTAGTAAACATTTTGTTTTTTAATTTTGTTCTGCTGGGAGCCAGGATAAGAAGATTCACTGTTCTGAGAGCATAAGTATGGTCTGTGCTGTGAAGGAGCTAATTTCTTTTACCGATTTATTTGACCTTTTATCAAGCAATTTTATTTTGCCTGCTTGTTGTCTCTGCTGTTGAACTGGCAACATGTTACTTGGACAAACCTGTCAGGTACAGTAATGTCCCAAAATACCAACTAAGAAAAGGATCAGATATACAGGTAACTACTAACAGAGGATATCACTGTATAATAAACCATACTCAGAGTTACCAAATATGCCATGTGCCAGGCATGGGTTAAATGGTTTAGATGTGCCGCAGTTTGAATGAAGCTTCCTCTGTACTGTTTGAGGTTCACTGTTAGTTACTCATACTCATTTGTTACCTTCAACTAAGAATGCAGGCTGTGATTGCAGTCTAAGCTGTATTAATAAATAAGTCATTTTATGATGTCAGAAATAACTTCATCAGGGGTATCTAACCCTGATCTTTAAGAGCAATGGTTATCTCTTCAGGTGAGCTCCGAATGACTTAATTGGATGAATCTGTTGATTAATTAGGAGACATTAAGATTCTGTTCAGACCCTTGACCATTTAAGGTTACATACAATATAAAGCCAGAAAAAAAACTAGTTTGAAACAAGTTTTTTCTCACAAACAACCTGTACTGCCAATTCCAAAAGATTTTTGTAACACCACATTCTGTATTTCATGAACTAATATCAGTTTCATACCGTATGCAGATGCATATTAAATTAACATTTAGAGACCCCATATTACTTTCAGTTGGCATTTACCTAATGAGAAGATTTAGAGAACAGCAATAAAAATAATTACAATAATAATTACAATAATTACAATAATAAAAGAAGAAACCCAAATGATCTTATTAAACGTCTTAGACATGTGCATGAGGGAAACTGCATCTTACTTGAAGGAGATCATGTGAAAGAAAATAAATGAAAGATGAAAAGCTATTTCACATCAATTACATACAGTACTTATTGAAGGTACAGTAGAGTCAATTTTAGACAACAAATAATTGAATTTAATAAGACATATTTTGATGTGAATTCAATAAACAACTGCAAATGAAAGTCAATTTAAAGCCTGCAAAAAAAAGCTTTACCTTAGTTTTACATTTGCATTTTTAATGGTCATCTATGGTTTTTAAAGACCTCTGTGTGCACATGTGATAGTCACAGTTCCACACGGCGTCGTGTCCTCCGCCACCGCGTTCCGGCCCCCACACCTGGGGCGCGAACCCAGGTCTCCGGCTTAACGCAACAGGGCACCAACCGCGTGAGCTAAAGGAGACCTCCCTCAACCCAGGCAGCTGAGGACCCTGATACGCGCAGTGAGGGCGCTGACATCACCACACTAGCTCCGCTACACACAAAAAGGGGGCAGCAGTCCCAGTTGAACTAAGGGTTCAGAAGAGGCCTTTTTCACGTTACAGCAAACCCAATTCCAAACCTCCTGCAGGTTGCATACAGTGCTGTCCAAAGCAGAGACATTGGTGCCTCCGGGCTGCAGGGTAAGGAGAGGAAGTTGGTAGCCATAAACATGGAAACGGAAGACAGATTGGGCAGAGGGACAAAAAGGTCAGATTTCAAGAAACCAACTCGGATCACTGAGCATCCTTGACAGCATGTATGGCCCATGATGAAATCGACGGATATTGCGCAGTCAGAAGTCGGGAGAGGCTGAAACTGGCCTGCAGGGAATGACCAGGAATGCTTGGCCTGGTTGCAAGCATGATAGGCTGCAGTGTCAGCCTGCATCTTCACCTACCGGACAAGTTCCAACATCTCCAGTACACCTTGGTGGCCATTTGTGATATAATACTATACTGTTAGATCTCCGACCTGACAGACCTGACAGGCTGTGGGACGTAACACGTGCTAGGTGGGGTGTCCAGAAGTGGGGGATGGGATGCCAGTGCCATCTTCACTGCCTCTTCCATGGATTGGCGATTAGCTCCAATGATGTGGGTAGGAGGAATAATATTTTTGGGCTCTCCTGAGGAGTCATCAGGGATATCTACACAGGGTATCTGCCTTGCCATTCTCCAACCTAGATCAGTACGTGTTGGAAAAATTGAACCAGAAGAAATATAGAACCAAGCTTGCCTGTCTAGGGTACAAATGTTTGGCCTTCTACGAAAAGGCCAGGTTCTTTTGGTTGATGGGCACGAGGAATGGTGAGTAGCCCCTTCCAGAAGATGCCTCCTCTCTTTCAAAGCCCTTGACCGGCCCTTATTCTTGGTGAGGGCTGTCATGGCAGCCACTTCCAAACTGTTATCACGGATGAAGCTGCGGCAATAGCTCACAAATCCCAAAAACTACTGGACTTGTTTCAGTGAAGTGGGAGTGGGCCATTTTCATACTGCTGAGATCTTCTGGGAACCCATATGGAGGCCTTTAGAAGAGATGTGGTATCCCAGGAATGTGACCTCCAGCACATGGAATTTGCACTTCTCCAGCTTCGCATACAGGCAACGATGGGAGAGCCGGGTCAGGACTTGCTTGACATGTTGGATATGCTTAGTGTTGGAGTTGAAGAAGATTTGTATGTTTTTATGTACAGTAGATGACCATAAGTTTGTTCATGAAAACCCTGAACACATCGTTAACAAAACATTGAAAGATGACATTAGCTTATCACCAGGTATTCAGAATAGCCTGTACTGGTGTTGAAGTCTGTCTTGCTTTTGACCCCTTCCACACCCGATTATAGGCTTCCATTCCAAATTTTAGGAATTTCAGGAAGCTACAACCTGTTTGCTGTCTTAAAGCTGTAGAGATGTAGAGATAGCTTTGTGTTTTGCTTAGTACAACTAAGCATGGCCTCAATTGCTTTACCTTTAAAAATACAGGATAGGAGTGTGTCTAAGCCCAGTACAGTTTACCATATTTAAACCAGCTTTGTACTGTAAGCTGAATACAGGTATACAGTACCTTGTGCGAATATACTAAAGCTGTTTATGTTCAACTTGCCTATTGAGACAATCTGTATTCTTACAAGTGAGACCATGGAAATATGTTACCCATGATGCCATGTGTGTTTACACAGAATTTGCATTGCTTTGCCATATAATATTTTCATAACAGTTCTTTGAATGAAACACCTCTCAACTGAAGAAGTACTGTAGTAAGTCAAAAAAATGTAATGTTTCAGTTTTTGTTTTCATTCTACTTTTCAGCATTGAATTAACCTGTACTTGTTCCATTGCAGTTTCCATGCTGAGACAGTTCCCCACTTGCACTTAATTTAGAAGTATTCTGTATGTGTGTGTGCATATACAGTACACACACCTGTAATCCTATACATTAAAGGATGTGATTTGTGTGCACCAATACACCAACATTTTTATTAAATGTTGATTGACAGTTCCCAAGAGGTTGTCATGGTGGAATACATCTGGTAACCATGGTAAAGATCAACTTCCAATCTCCACTTTAACCTTTAAAACAGCTTGACTAAATTAAAACCAATATTGAATTGTAATGCTTCACACATCTTTACATAGCAAGAAGACCAAATATATCCTGTCTGACCTGCATAAATGGTTTTGTAAAGAAAGGGCAAAAGCAGCCAGAAATGTTCTGCTGTTTGGGTGGAAATAGTAAGTAATTGCTTCAATTATGGAGTACACTAAGGTTGCCTTGGTAACTGTAGATTTAAAGCTGCCCTGGAGTACTGGTAGTTGTCTTTCAGCAACTACTGCAGTCTAAGCTTAGGAGAAGTTTATCTTCTGTAGGCTCTTTTATGTATTTATGAAAGTTGGGGTAAATATTTATATGTGCTGCAGGTACAATTTCCTTTCTAACTTTCTATAAAAATATCCCAGAGGATCAGGTTCACAGTGGCTTCAGACCTGAAACATGCAAATAACTAACAATATTTGCACAGTTCCTCTGACTCTGCAGTGCAATTATGCACCTTCTTCATCAACAAGTGCATGAAACCAAGCACAGTGCTACTGGCCAAGCTGTAATGAATGTTTGTGTCTACACCATCATGTGTGTGGTGTTTCATTACTGTACTGTCATGTGCCTTAATGAATATAATAAATAAAGTAGGCTTTATCAAAGAGAAAATTTCACTGGCACTGGTTCTCTAGAAGAACTGACCGAATTTCACATTTGTGAATCCCATCTAAATTTCTGGGGTTGCAGTGCTCAGAAGAGCGACTATCAAGAAAAGCCGCATGGAAGTGATTCGCAGGGAGCCAAGTGAAGACCAGTATGCTGACATCTCATCTGTAGGTGAGTTTTAAAAAACAATATACAGTATACTGCAGGACACAAAGAATAATTCAGTCTATCTGTTCTACTGCTCTACCAGAAAACCACTTCACTTTGCAATAAAATTAGATCCAAAGGTCAAAAAGGTTTCTGTTTTTGCAGGACGTTTGTAAAGCGGAAGTATTGAGGGATCAGGCATCTGCATACCAGAGTCAAATAGAGATCTATTAATATTGTGTTTAAACTAAAAGTTGCAATTTCAACATATAGTTTGATAAATTGAACAATTATCATCAACCTTGTGTGACAGTGGTCACACAAGTTGTATGCAGTCAAACTCTTACTAGTACTCACTCTTGTTTTGATAGGAGCAAATGCAATTCCCGATTCTATCTACAGTAAAACAATGAAAAAAAAGATCTTTAACACAGAAGACAGCTCACAAGTGGTTCTGTACAAATTAATAAATTAGCACAAACCAGGAGACGGAAAAAACTCAATTTTCTTGTTGTGTCAGAAGATTGTCTGGACCGCCGATGAACTTTAACCTTTCTAAATCCCTTTCCCAGGCATCCCTCTTGCAAGGGCCAGCATTAAGAGTGCTAAATTCGGCGGGGCCTCGTACTGCCGGAGGAAAGAACGCATGCTCCGCATTTCCATCCGCCGCATGGTCAAATCGCACACTTTCTACTGGACGGTGCTCAGTTTGGTGGCCTTGAACACATTGTGTGTCGCCATTGTGCACCACAACCAGCCTGAGTGGCTTTCCACTTTCCTATGTAAGTCAGCTAAGAATTGATGCTCAGCTTGTATCACACATTGAAGTTGTCAGAAGATACTGCACAATTCTGGTATCCTTTTTCCAAATCCCACTAGTGGGATATTTCATTCATCCTCACTCATCTCGGCACAAGCACAAAATGGACGCCCAGTCCGCAACTTAGTTCAACACTTGTAATGTTAGTAACTGTGATGAATTGGAGGTAGATAGGTGTCCTCTGATCTTTTCCCAGGATCCTGACCGGTGCACGCACAAACCCAGGGATCTGGGAGATATCCTTGAAATAACTATCCTTCTAATGTTCTGAAACTCAGGATAAAGGCCAGCTGCTCTAAAACAAGGCCAAAGAAATAACAGATTTCAACTCGTACCCCATAAATATTGGGCAGGGGCCTAATTCACCACAGTAGTGCACCTTGTCATTTTTACATTCCTAAAGCTTCAATAAAATCATCTGTGTTGTGGTTTTCCAGCTTCATACTAAGGTGATTAAAAATACAAATGCACCAATCCTAATTTAAAACATTCAGTACTCTTAAAAAATGAATAGCAGTGTTTTAAGTTTTGATCTGAGAGTGACATACAGTATAGCTACAGTAGGTGTACGATAGCAAAGCATTCAGGTGCCTGATACAAACAAGGGTAGTGTGTCGAATTGCAATCCTACAATGTTGTTTTTTCTGTTGTGCAGACTATGCAGAATTCCTTTTCCTAGGACTCTTTCTCACCGAAATGTTTCTAAAAATGTATGGCCTGGGACCACGGCTCTACTTCCATTCATCCTTCAACTGCTTTGATTGTGGAGTAAGTTTATGGATTTCAATTGTTCACCTTTGTCACACTGTAAGACTGAAGAGACGCTCTAATATTCAGCCTGGCTTGGGTATGTCATCTTTTCTCACACACAGGCAAGAAGCTAGCCTGCCAGCATTAAAAATGGCTTCCTTATTGAACTAAAAAAAGACTGAGAGAAACACTTCTGGGAGTGACCTGGATTTACTGTCCCACTTCTAAGATCTGTGTTGTCAGTCCTCCTGATTTATAGATAATCTTTGTTATTTTGGAGGGTAAAGAGAAAGATTAATAAGACTCAACATGAAAAGCACACTGTTCCTCTTCCTGCATGTTTTAACCCAGTTTAACTACCCAATAGCTAAGTTAAGTTAAAATATGCATGGAGAGCTACTGTATGATAGGGTATATTGATAGGACAATTGATTAAAAGTTAGAAGATAAGGATACTGTATAATAAAGTTCAGGTGACATTTAACTTTTGGTATCTTTACAAAATATGAAAGAAAATTTATATTTTGTCCCTTCCAGAGATTTATTTGAATCTTGATTTGCAAAGTTCTCTTTGGTGGCCCATATTTGTATTACAGTTGATTTATCTGGAATCTTGGAGAGACTTAACTGCTATGGTCACTGTACCAGCAGAGGCAGGTACTGTAAAAGCACCTTGTATTCCACTGAAACATGCAACAGAGCATATAGGAGGGTTGTTGTTGATTGGAGGACCTGTGTGACTAATGCTAAACAACCATATCTGTGGAGCAAGGAAAAGGAGAATGCCCACGTGTGTGTGCCCTATCCTCAAGCCAATCCAGTTCTGGTACCTCTTGGCAAAATGTGCACTGCTGAATCTACTGTACCACAGCTGATAACACAACCTAGACCCATACCACCAATATCCACTATCTCTATAATATGGCACACCTTGCCCTCCAAATCAACAGCTGTACTGCTTGAGCCACTCGGAAGAACAGAAGCTATTTGCTTCAACCATGCAAGCTTTAGATAGAATCTCTATTTGTACTGTATATTAATAATAGAACTGTAAGATAACAAATTTCACTTTTCTGACATACTGTACTGTCAATCCGGAACATCTTCACTCTGATGTTGAAAACATTATCATAGCCATCCTTTTTTTAAAACTGAAATGTAATCATTAAAGGTTTAAGGCATCTTAGTTCCTTTTCTGAAGCATAATGTTAAAAAGGTTTTATTTTGCATAATGAGCACTAAAAAGAATGCATTTTTTGAATGCCATAAAGAAAAAAGACTCTAAGAATGGGAAAAAAAGATTACAGTGTGTCAGAAAATCTTGAGGTCTTCATGACGTTTTTTTATTAACTAAGCAGCAAATGATGAAAGTGCAGAGTCTGTCAGCTTTGGTGTCAGTTATAAAGAAGCATATCCTTCCCCTCAGTCTTTGGAATGCAAATTTGTGGAACACTATTCCAAGTGGAATAAAATCAGATGGAATATCCCATTTTTCAGCCATTTAAAACACAATTAGTTTTTGTTTCTCAAAACACCTCCTCATACAGTAGTTTGTCATAACTACACAAATTTCAGTATTAGGCTTCTCAATAAGCTATCACTGTAGTTTGGAAGCATTTTCAGCATTATTTAATCATCCACATGCTGTAAACAGTTAGTTGAAGTTGATGCCCATTACCTCTACCTACAGTAGATGCTTTAAAGCCTTGTGAGTTTGAATGGTACCCAAGAAAATGTTTAATTGTTATCCCACATTTCATTTATTGACAAATGTTTGTCCAGTTTCAATATAGTTTTGCTTTGTGAGTGTTGATTCACATTGTCTTTATCACACCTCAGTGTCAACACTGCCTTTAATCTCTTTTGTATACCTTTGCTCAATGTTATAACTTGGTTTCTGAAGGATTACACTGCAGTAAAGGAGCAATATAAAATGAAATAGTATTAGGCAATGTTTTTGTAGCCATATTGTTTTTTGATGCACACTATACCATCTCACAATTTTATTATAAATATTATAAAATGAACTCAGAACCAGCATTTTGCAAAATTTCCTGTGCATTTTTGCTTGAACCACTTTATGCATGAACATTTCAATTTGTACAACACTAAATAATGCACAGCCATAAAATAGCAGGGGAGTTGAGTGCGTATTACTCTTTAGATATTGACTTGCTATTGTTTAGATTGTTAGATGTTGTCTGTGGGACAGAAGCTGATAAAATTTAAATAATAACCAGCACTATGCTGACATAGGCTGTGATGCTGTTTTTTTCATGCATTTATAAGAAAATATATCTTTAAATTAAATGGGAAATCTCAGCAACTTGTTTTCACAGTCAGTATCGAAATATTTAGTAAAAAAAAATTAATATACATATATTTGAGGTTTTTCATGTTTCTAATAATTAGTAGAGATTATAGATAAAAAGCTATTTTAACACAGATTGCTCGGGCACATATAGTTTGTTTTTTTCTACACTCATTATGTTTTGCTTTCTGCACTATTCTCAAAAAACATAAAAACCAAACACTCATCATGTTGCACAACCATCTTTTTGTTTCGAAACATATTTGTTCAACCCTCTGAAAGATGATTGTTCTGTTTTCTTTTACAAAGAAACAGCTGTGTAGTTTCAACTTTTTGCTTGACCTTTCTGTAATACTGTACAGAAAGTGCCATTGTGAAACACCTTTAAAATAAGGTAATACACTTGCACTGATGCGGGGATAATGATATCATCGTGCAGTTAGGTTTTTTGCTGGGGGGGCGGGTTGTTCACACAATAATTTGTAAAACTGCAAATTATTATTAATTATTAACTGTCACTGCTCAAGTAAAACAGTGGTGAAAAATAACCCTTCCATGATGAGTCCTGGATATGAATATTCATATTTCCACTGTGATTTTGTGGTAATAACCTTTGGAGAAGTTTTGCCATGGGGATGATGTGGTCTGAGAGCATCTGCTGTGGTGTTTGTAGGTGATCGTCGGCAGCATCTTTGAAGTGGTCTGGGGATTCTTTCGCCCTGGGATGTCTTTCGGAATCAGCGTCCTTCGAGCTCTGAGGCTGCTGAGGATCTTCAAGATCACAAAGTGAGTGTCTTTAGCCGTCCGTGTGCTTGGTCAGTGTGTTTAACCACCATATCTCAGCCCAGAAGGGATCGACTGTAACCCTGAGATTTCTTATTCTTTGGTCAAAAGAGTTTTTTCATGTTGCTGCCAAAAAGCTTGCTATGTGGCTAGTGACATTAAAGTTCTTCATTGTAACACGCACTGTAAGTGTGCATCGAACTGTGAACACAGAGCATGCACCTTTTTCACTTTAACATTCTGCATGCCTGCTTTTTTTTAAACTAAAAACACTTAATAATCCAGGCTTCAAAATATTGTATTAATAAAACAGTATGTACAGTATACATGACCATTTTAAAGCATTTTAAACCCAATATTTGGAAAACAGGAAGAGAAAACAATATAATACATTTGTCTTTATTCTGCTTATTCTCTAATAGCTTTGCATCCCTGATAACAGGCCCATGTGTCTCACTTTCTTTGGGAATACTGCAAACTAGAAGACAGGAAAAAACATAAGAATGTGTTAAGAGAGACCACCATATTTAATAGATAAAAAATCTACTGTAATTTAAACAACACACATGAAGGAGAGGACACTGGCCACTACCACACATATATATTAATGTATATGGTCTTTTCTTATTATATCCGCAGTTTAACATGTACAGTAAATTGAGCTTGATTCCTAGAGTGAAACTGCGACTGTTTGACAACAATGCACCTCTCTCAGTCAGCACTCTACCCTGGTTTATGATTTACCTGGAGAAGCCTACAGTATCAAATGAAGCTGTTACAGTAATTATATCCCATAAAGATTCTGAGTTTTAGTCTATGCCATACAGTTTGCAATGAAGATATGTTTTGAAACCATGCTATTAAAGGAACTGTGTGATAGGTATATCAGAAGCAAAGCTTTTAGTGCCAGAAAATAGATAGAAATTATCTGCTTTGTTTTTAGTGCAGTCCAATACATTGCTGAAGTGCCATTGTGTGTATTTGAGGTTTTAAATTTAAAATAACACTTTAAACAACCCTTTCAGCCTTCAAATCCATGTGTGGGAATGCAAATGTTCAGCATCAATGACAAATGCAAAGGACCTTTTTTTTCTCAATGCTTTTTTGTGGTACTACAGTATGTCTTCTCTCAATTATGTCTTAAAATATAAGGAATATGCCATCAAAAGCATAAAAAGTGCATATGATTAGATCACAGCCTTCTTCATTCATATCAACATAGCTATTAAATGCAATTACTCTAAGTGAAATGCAATCAGTTTTAATCATCATTCCCAACCTTTCTTTCCATTGGTAATAATTGTAATTTAGATAAATAGCTTATCAGAGACAGTAACTGCAATTAACTGCAATCCTGATTCATTCTAACTGTTTCTTAAGTATCTACTGAAGGGGGGAAATATTTGAATTTTCAAAGCCACTACACTAAATGTTTCATAAATAAGCTGTGCTTCAGGTAGCTCCTGTATAGTTCGCAGTGGTTTCAGGGTTGATTCTCAGGACCTTTCAAGTGGTAAAAACATTGAAGGGGATCATTCAGAATATACTGTAGGTTAAGTACATGATAGTTTAGACACTGTTGGATTCAATATTGGGTTAGTTATTAGGCAGCTCTGAGAGGGTTCTTCCAAGACTACAACAACTAGAGGATCACTGCCAGGATTAGGTAGGCTTCATTTGGCCTCAATAACCTCAGATTGACAAGTAACAGTAACACCATATGGCAGTCCGGGCTCCTGTGAGTTTACAGTAAGTTCACTGGCAGCTGCATCACACTCTAATCGATAACACAGTCTGCCTTGAGCATTGTGCAGCCCACAGGATGAAAATCATGCAGTTGGCTCTAACAGCACACATTTTGTAGGAAAGCATGTACAGGCCAACTCCCACTAGTGCAGGTGCACAAGTGAGTTGAGTGAACTAGCAATTAGAAATTTGAACTTTAATGCTGCAGTTACCTGTTTTTTTTTCTAGTGAGATGATAGTATGTGTGATTTAAAAAGTTATTTTTTTCAAAGAAACATTTACATTTCCTGGCCAGCACAACCAGCCACAAGGTATGGTGACTAAATTATACACAGTATTAAAAGGCCTTATTAGTCCATTGTACAAGTTTAACATACTGTAACATTGATTGATTTAAATTCAGCAACTATACATCCTTACATTTTGTTAGCCTTTTTTAGCGCTTCCCCTCATTGAATTTAACATTGAATTGTCATCATAAACACCTAGGTCTTTTTCATGCATTGTCTCTTAAAGCTAAACATTTTCCTTTTTTTTTTATAATATACAGTAATTTATGTTTTTGCTACCTGCATGCAGCGGGGTTTTACACTTGTCAAAACCCTGGATTATGCTTCATTGCCCACTTTGAAATCTTTTTTAGTTTCATATGTTGCTTCTTTTAGTGTTTGCTTATCTTCCTATTTTCATTTTCTACAATCTTGGTTATATTACTAACCATGCCAGAATGCCCATCAATTATATAAATTAGAAAGCAGTGATTATAGCATACTATACAAATTGTATCACTCCAATTTGACCATTCACTCTTTACTCTTAATCTATATGCACATACAGTATTTCCACAAACCTGTGCTGCCTGTATTTTGAAAATTAAATTGATTTGTAAGGAGCTTTATCAAAAGCCTTGTTAAAATATGAAAATACCTGTAACAGACCTCATACGTGGTAAACCCTTACACATCTGAGCATGATTATCCTCACTCCCTCTATACAGTATCTTTTTCTTTTCCTTTCACATACAACCCTCACAGTCTGGAGTGTACTCACTCCTGCCAGAAGGTCCTTCTCTATTCCTGCAGTGGAGACATACCAGATGTCACTAGTTGCCAGGGAGCCAGCACTGGGACAGGCACACTCCACCACACTTCCTCCACAGTGTTAGTGTTCTTCCGGCCACACTTTCCACTCCCTGGTCTTCACACGGGGTACACTGACAGAGCCAGGAGCCAATAATCAGCCCTACCACACTGCTTCCTTCCAGTCGCATCTCCTGTTACTCGATTCTCAACTACACATTCACAGTACCCATGTTCACCGGGAGAGCCAGGAGTGCAATAATCAACCCCTCACCCTTGCTACATCAGTCCTGGGGGATCACAGCTGACTCTCCTGCTCTCTAGTTTGACAGCTACACGCCCACTACAACATACCTTTACAGTATCACACTACTGTAGTCCCGACACCCGCTACAGTCTGACAGGCCACCAGAGAAGACATTCCACACTGGCGGCTTCACCATGCCACATACACTGAATTCCACCAGCATATCCCCTTATCCCATTGTCATTCCATCTTTTCCATTGGAAGTCCTCTGGGCTCCTAGCTCTCACATGCAGTTCCCTTTCCAGAGAAGACTGCTCAGTTTTCTTTACCTGCTTCTTCACCTGTCACCATTCACTATCACAAACACACATGACAGCACTCAACACATGGCTCAGTACTACAGTATCACATAGCTGGTGATTCCAAACATCAGCCTTCAACTGTTGACAAGACTGCACTTCACCAGGCTCTCCCTCAGAGTCCAAGACACTGAGTGTCGCAGAGTGCGACAGTAAGTACAATTGGACATTTAATAAGCTTGAGTTCTTCTTGTACTTGAAACACATCTGCCTGTCTTGTACTAATATGTTTTTGTCTTTGGATTGCTTGAGGCATGTGGTTGTCTTCTTGCTTAGTGAACACCTGAGTGAAATATTTGATTAATACAGTGTCTCTGTCATTTCCCTTTCATAACCCAGATTTTATTTCGTCCTTTCCTGTTATTTTGCTGTTGCAGTACTGAAAAACGTGTTATAATGTGTTGATATTTTAACCCTTCACTCTGTAATATTCCTTTCTCTCTTGACCTTTTTTTGACACATTTTTATTTGTGCTTACAATTCATTGTAGTCCATTTATTTAACTGGATCTTGTTGTTTTTTTCATAACTTCATAAAGTGTTTTTCCTTTATATTTGTTCTAATTGATTTGTTGAACCATGTGGGGTACCATTTAGATTTTAATTTATTCACGTTCGGGATTAATCTGTTCTGTGCTTCAGGCAGAATTAGTTTAAACTGTTGTCATCTATTCAGTCTTGTCCCATTTTACTTATCTTAAACTGTCTCATTCCTTAAAAGTCTGTTATCCTGAAACGATAAACTTTTGGACTTTTGCATAGTTTCAGGACTTATGTACTGTATAGGACATAAACATGCTATGTTATGATCATAGTTGCTTCGCTACTGTACTTCAGGCATTTCAGTTTCTGCTGCTGACATTCATATAGGTTTTTCTCAGTTTAGATGGGCAAACTCTTTCATAAAAAACTACTTATTTTGCTCATAAATTTTAGTTTTTTACATATAGTGTAGAGTTATAATTAACATTTGTTGGTCTATACTGTAGCATACTCCTAACACTATACTTTTGGAATGCAGTTTTATAGAAGTCAGACCCATGTAGATTCTCAGACTCTTGATTCCTCTAGGTTTAGTTCCTGAACCTGAATACTCTTTCTCATACTGTATATAGCGTTATGCTACCCATTCATCTATCTTTCCTGTCTCTCTGGAATAGTGTGGATATACTAATGTTGTATTTTTTTTCCATCATTTTAGATGTTCATTTAGCCATGTTTCTGGGGTTCCAACAACATTATAAGAGTTAATCGCAGTTTTGAGTGTAGTGTTTTTATTATCCCCAGCATTTAGGTGTTAAATGAAGACCTTGTTCAGTTTTTGTCCTTCGGATTTCCTTTTGACTTTGCTCCCAACCTACCTTTCTTTTGGATTTTCTTTGGTTTCTCCCTCTTTCTATTCTAGTTTAAATATCTTGTGTCAAGAGAGCTGGTGCCCATCTCATTCATATATAACCCATCACGTTTGTTGCCTTTATCAAGGAGTGATTGTTAGCACACATTTAGTCTGGCATTTGAGTTCCTCAAGGATGGCCCACATGTTATGTAGATTAAGCTGCATATCATTGGATTGAATACTTTTTTTTTATAAAGTATTACTGTATATCAATTGTATACCTGGTGCAACAACATGTTTTTTGTTTCTTGATAGCAGCTGAGAAGCTTAAATTGTAGCTTTCCTGTCTACATTCATCACTTTTTTCAGCTTCTCTCCCAGTACTTTGACTGATCTGTCTGGCTTGTGTATATACATCCCCACAATACAATCAATTTTGCTGTTTTGAAACAAAGATAAGTTACTTGCTACAATAACTAATAATAAATATCCAACAAATCCTTTCTCAAATATATAATATGAATGCCAAACTTAAAATGTTTTTAACCACATTTGATAATGCTCCTTCTATTTATTAACTGCTGACAGCTTGAGAATGAGAAGGTGTGGAAGTGTAGAATTGTAGTGAGTCTGTGTGCCCTGTTTCACAGCACGCTTTGTACTCTTCTTTCAGAGGATTATATGAGCATACTTTCCAGCAGCTTTTCATCTGACAGCACTTCTCAAAAGTGGAATGAATAGCTTTCACACTGTGGTACACTGTCCTGTTCCCATGCGTCTTTAATGTAAAGCTATAAGCAAGAACTACTCAAATAATTGTTTCTTTTAAAGAGTGGGTGTGGATTTCAGTTTTTGGCTTTAAAAAGCCATCTGTCTTCCTGCAGGTATGCATGTGTATTGCCCTTATTTTTAAAATATTCCTTCATGGCGGTATATAATGCTAAAGCGATTGTCACTCTTAATATACAACGTTGTAACTCAAAATTGGTGTTCCACAGTGTGAAAGCTGAGCAGCTGCCCACCTCAGACCTCTAAATCATGTGTTGTGTCACCTGCACCAGGTACTGGGCTTCTCTGAGGAACCTTGTTGTATCCCTGATGAACTCCATGAAATCAATCATCAGCCTGCTCTTCTTGCTCTTCCTCTTCATTGTGGTCTTTGCCCTGCTGGGAATGCAGCTTTTTGGTGGCAGGTAACTATAATGATATGCAGTGATTGTTAGAAGAGCCGTTGACCATTATGGTATTTGTAAGACTCTTCCTTAGTGAGCCCTTCGTTGGTGAATTAGGTCAAACTTGGATGCAAAGCCTAAACACATTTCAGGAAGTAAAGTGCATTTCATTTAATGGAAAGCCTTGCATATAACCCAGTTAAAAATAATGTGAACTGAAATAGAGCAGTAATGGTGCACTTACATATTATTTATTAATCCATTGGCAAGAACGTCAGGGTCTTTAAAAACAACAACTGTCAAAGCATATAAAGGAAAATCATTGAAGTCTAAAGTACTTATTACTAAATGTTAAAAATGTTTAAAATATTACAGTGATGATATTAAAGAACAGATGTAATTGATCCAAGTGAAATCCATGGACCAGTAAAAGTATCAACAAAGTATTAGGTCATCAACATGGAAGGTAATCCAAACTGTCACAAGTACCACATAACTTGATATCCACAGAAATTGTGATTTCAACGATACTAGTTGCCTTTTTGTATTTTTGAGCGATTAATGCAGATGAGAGCACTCACAGATCACTAAACAAGGTTTTCATTGTAGTGACAGCTTTAGAAATAGCTGTACCACCTGGAGATATAATTTGACAGCTATAGCAACAGTGGCTTCGTTTCACAAAAAGAATCATTTTAAGCTTCATTACCAACACCACATTAAGTAGACATTTTGACTTAGACAGACTGACTGAAGGTTTGTTTTCCAAAAATTGACTTCCTATTGTGGAAAGATTTTCTGTGCTCCTAAACGTTTGTTGTTGTTTTTTTGTCTTCATTCACTATAGGTTCATCTTTGAGGATTATACTCCAACCAACTTTGACACATTTCCAGCAGCGATTATGACAGTGTTCCAGGTTTGGCTAAATTATTGATGATAAGTTGTTTTTAAAGACCTCACAGTACTCTGAGGGTTTGTGGAAAGTCTGACTTACTCTGATATCTAAAAGCACATTTTTAGTTCTGACAGACTTGTTTACTCCCAGAAGATTTCTCAGCACTGACCAAAACTGATGTTGAATCACTTCTACTGCGGGTTTGCAAAAATCAAGTGCAAGTGTACTTTGGTTTAAAATAATATTACATCAATTTGAAAAAAAAATAAAATCATACATCTGGGTATGTTATGTCAAACAGAGACGGTAATTCACTCACCTGAAGAACAAATAATCTTGGTAATGTGACACATGTAGGTTTGGAATTGCTGTCTAGGTTCTCTGAAGTCAGATGAAACAGAAAAGGCAGATGAAGCAATTGAGCTCTTGAGCATTCCAGATTTGCTCTGAATGTGCCACAGACAGGGAATGTGTGTCTACTGTATGTACACAGATCCTGACTGGAGAGGACTGGAATGAAGTGATGTACAATGGGATCCGCTCACAGGGGGGAGTGAGGTCGGGCATGTGGTCCTCTATATACTTCATTGTGCTCACTCTGTTTGGAAACTGTATCCTTTTCCCACGTTAAATGCACAGCAGTTGTAAATATAAGATGTCTAGTTCTGAAGAATGAGATGTATTTCTTGTATTCATTCAGCTGCTTAAGTTACTTAGCTGTATTCTTCATAAGGAATTAAAATACATTTTTAAACCTGTTTTTTTAAATTGTAAGTGAATACTCTGCACTGGGTATTATCACAAATAGAAACTACTGTTTTAAGTGATAACAGTACGTTTTGCTTAAAATGGTATTATTATAGTTTGATAATAATATGAATTTCAATACACTTCAATTAAATATTTTTATATTTGCTTGTTGCTGCTCGATCAGAGTATACAATTAATGCTTGCTGCTTTTCAATGCTAGATTCTAGTATTTCTTTGTTAATTTGAAACACCTGTTCTGTGTAACTATCTTTTTGACACTTTTAAAGCATGTTTTTTCTTTTTCAGTTGTTTTCCATTCTTTCTCTGAAGAAGTCCAAAACACATCAGTTGTGTCTCCTGTGATTTTATTCTTTCTTGATTTCCATTAAGAAATTGACTTATCCCCCTGTATTGTGGTTGTCCAAATGGGGGTATGCTTTATACTATTATAATTAAAATTCCATGTTTCATCATTTGCATTTTATTAATTTCTTTGGTACAGTACAGTGGTTCTCAATCCATGTTCTGTGCAACCATTGCGTCTTCTGATTTGTGCTCCAGTTTTTAATCACAGACTGTTTGATTACAGTTTCCTATTTTAGGTGTGTTGTTGAATTTTCTTTTGGCTCTTAAAATTTTCTGGGCACTTTTTATGATTTGTATGAACCCAATTTGTAAGGTTCAGAATTACCTTTATTTGAGTGTCTCAGCTAAAGACTGGATTTAAAAAGGACAACAAGTGGGAGTGTGTCATGCATTATCATTCCCGAGTGGTGTCATAAATTGATCATCTATTTAAAGCTGTTCAGTCTGGAAATCATTAATTATTTGCAGATTATTAATTTTCATGATGAAGAGAGGTTACATAAAGTATTTATTTTGAAGGCATTTAAATAATATAGTTTATCATGGGTATTTTGGAACCAAGGTCTCAGTATGGAAACAGTCTTAACAAGGAAGCAGATCAGTCACAGGCACCAATTAGCACCAGTAGTTAAGAGCCCAGTTGAAATCAAAACCAGCAGGTGACGAGACCCCAAAGGACCAGGATTGAGAGCCACTACTTTAGCAATGTCCCCAGTGACAGTTTGACATGGTTTTCTATGATTTTACCTGATTTTTTCTAGTTTCCTAAAATTTTAACATTCCTTCGTTATGAATTATTGCATTTGGAAATAGGAATACTGCAATACACCTTAACAAATTTGTCTAAAGAATTTACGATACTACAGGTAATACAGCAAGGTTTATTCATGGCCCATTATGGTATAGTAAAGAATAGTGCAGCTACTGGTAGGACAGCTGACATCATAGGACATCAAAGCAAAATTAAGGCAACGTTTGTAGACATTTGTTAATACCATATTGAATTCACCATAGTAAGCTTGTACAAGCGTCATAACAAAAGCTGAACTTCAGGCTAAATATTATTTGTTGATGCTTGTGTAGTGTGTTTAGTTTTGCAAGAGAATTATAAAGCAGTCATTTCTCTATGTAAAACTTTTTGAAGCCACAGAATTATTCAATTTAAATGTTTTTACAGTATTTATTGTATTTATAGTGAGTGCTTGAGATTTTAGGAGTCGTGTCGCAGAGTTCCTTGATGTTTCTGTGAACAGACACATTGCTGAATGTGTTCTTGGCCATCGCAGTGGACAATTTGGCCAATGCCCAGGAACTGACCAAGGTAAGAAGTATTCTTTTCTTATCATTCTTATCAGCTTGACAAAGTAAGCAAATAAGCTTCAATAGCATGGCAAGGTATCTTGTTTCCTACTCCCACAAAAATGTCTCCTGTTTAATAGGTGATCAAAAAGACTCTAAATGAGTCTCAAAGTAGTAAATGTCTTGACATGTGCGATTTGGTGTTATGGTGATGTGAAGAATGAGGGAGGTATAGAGATCACAAACAGATTATTTTTAAAGCATGGAGATGGTAACCTAGAGCTTAGAGGGTGCTGGTGGAAATCAAAATCACAAAATACAGTAAATACAGGAGGTTTATAATGACCTATCCATCATGTCATTTAACTGACAAAGCAAAGTACAAAGCAGGTCTGATTGCTGTTCTTTGGCATTGAAACATCAGGCTGTCTCGAATCACTGCTTATCCTTTTTGTAGTGCCTTACTTTGGCCATGCAAGGAACCTAATAGAAGAGAATTCCAATAGCCCATATATACTGTATATATTTGCTATACACCCAGATTTGAATAGTGCAAGTAAATGTGTTCTTCCAGCATATGGTCTGTCATGTACAGTAAATCATGTTTGTTCTGCTTTGTACTTTCTTTCATGATATGTCCCAGTGAGGGCAATGTTCCATGAGCCTACCCTGAAGAGCAAAGTGGAAGGGAAAGTCATTTTTGATAGAAACTAGCTCATTGTGTTCCACTGGTTTTCTTCATCAGGATGAAGAAGAGGAAGAAGAGGCCTTCAATCAAAAGCACGCCCTGCAGAAAGCGAAGGAAGTCAGCCCCATGTCAGCCCCATACCTCATGGCAGCAGAGTGAGTTATCTCTCAATGCCTGTCTTTGCCTGATGTTTGTTGATATGCTCTTTCTGGATCCCACAGTGCCATCACCTCCCACCATTTACCAGAAGAATCCCTTTGCCTGGATGCTGGGATCTAGGCAGCTCAGGGGACCTCCTCTGTTCTCCTTATTCAATTAAATAAGTTTGACATAGCTCAGGCCTGTAACTGACAAGGCACTCTTTTCTGCAAGGGGTACATCATACTTTACATGGAGCATTCTCTATGAGCATAAATGAGATTGTTTTGTAATGTTAATTGCTTTTTACCTTGCTAGTATTCATGCTAATTACATTTTTGAAAGTTAAGTTAAATTTAAAAATAAATCTATTATGCATATAGCAACGTGCAAGTGGAAGACTGAATTCAAGTGAGGTTTCTCTATAAGCCCTTTATCGAGAACAGTTACACTAATCTCACAGCATTAAGAAATTCTTAATTTCTGTAAAACTTAAGAAAAACAGCAAAATTCCCAGTTTGGTTAAACTAGCACACTTTTTAGCTTGGATTGTTCTTGAGAAGAACTTTGATGAGAAATGGAAACCAAATTGTTTCAGGCAGATGAAATAAGGCAGTGTTAACAAGTCAAGACTTAGGAATTGTGGGTTTAGGGTATGGTTCAAAGGTCGTTTTGTGAAACCCTGTGGCACAAACCCTCACCCTTCCCTCCTTTCTAATTCCTCTCACACATCCCCCCAAACAGGGATGCCCAAACAACTGGCCTGGCTTCTTTTCAGCAGAAATTAGAAGGCATGAACTCAAATATGCTTAGTATGGCTTAACAGGATCCTTGTCTGTATTTGTTGTTCTTTGGATCAAAAGTATACAGAAAGATATTATGGACATGAATCGGAGGGATGGATGTGTAGTTTTGAAAATCTGCTGCTGTACTTAGAATCAGAAAGGGCTTAGTCTGTCATCTTTATTTTTATTTTTAAAATGGCTTTTCTTCTGGTAGATCGGTTTCAAACAAAATGCAAATACTTAACTCAAGAGGCAGTGCATCTTCACTGATGTTTTTTGTGTTTATCCTGTATAATTTACTCTGAACAGCTTTAAAATTGACATGTCTCCATGGCTACCGGCAGACTTCCCAGTGCCTTGCTGGAGAAAGAATCTAACTGGTAGTCATAGAGACTGTTTCCCAGGCGCCAGCAGGAAATGGGAAATTGAAGACAAGCTGGAATTTCTGAAAGTTAACATTCTATATATGCTTCAGTTAGAAAACAAATGTTTGGTCTGTATAACAATGCAAGTATTACTTAGTTGCTATCCATGTTTTAAAAGCAACCATCTCTTTGCAATAAATCCATAAAGGATCAATCAAATGTTACATCTACCTAGTCGTACATGTCACTGTATGGAAGTACATTTATTTATTTATGGTACTATAGGTTGATTAAACACTTCCAGTCATGGTTGTGCTGTCCTAAAAATAGGAGGTTAAAATGAGCTAACAAAATGCTTTTAAGATATGTCTGTCACCGGTGTATTTTCATGGTGGATATTCAGGACCTAGTTGTCTAGCACCTCAAACCTGTAAATAAAATGGAGGAAGGCAAAGAAGACCAAAAGCATAGCACACAGTTACTTAGTTTTGACAGAGTTTTATCTAGTAAAATTGTACAAGTGCCTCTGCTTTGATCACAGAAATTTGTACCAACACTTAGGCATCAATTTGCTGTCATTGCATTAACTTCCTGCTCTAGCTTCATAGATTAATATAAGATCATTCTCAGACTCATCCATCAGCTCAGCAGGCTCTTGGGGCTTGCTTGGATAAAGATTGGCAGGCATTCTCTGTATATTTTAGTCAACGGCGGATGTCATTCAACAGTCCTCATCGAGTCCTCAAACATAATCCCCATCAGCCACTGATCCTGGTAAACAAGTTGAAATCTGTTTGGAAAGAATAGGGCACATGGCAGAGGTCAAGAGATGACAACTGTTCTATACCATTATTGGAAGCCAGTTCATTACTGGGCCATAGAGAAAGGGACAATTTAGTGTTCCTAGTCAAACCCAGCCTGCATGTCTCTGGCAAGGTCGGAGGAAACCGAGACCAAGACCTTGAAGCTGTGTGACGTTTGATTAATTTTTAGATTAAAAGCACAAACTTAAATAAATATTGCAGACTACCTGAAAAAAAATCATCTTAATATGAGGTCATTTGTTCTTAAAGTGACATCTAAATTGTCAAATCAATGTTGAAAGAAATTGTTGTATGTTTTATCTGGAGAATATTTCTCTGGTGAATGTACTGTATTTACTTTGTGAATGAACTGTAGTTTGGGCATCCCTGCTGTCACTAACTTGAATTTTCCTGAGAGATCCTACAAGAAATGTTCTTACAAAAAACAGTTGGTCAGCACTGATGCTCTCAGCTGTCCTCTGGCTCCAATGAAAGTGTTTTAAGGCACCACGTCTGTCTTTTTGTCTTCTGAGCAGCACAGTACAGTACAGGCGTCTTCTGCTTTCATATGCTCAAATGGGGGATGCAGCTAAAACTGCACAGCACTTCTGATGGCCTTGGCTTCCTAAAGGGTGCTCTTCAGAAAAAGTTTACCATGATATACTGTACAATGAAAAATGAAGGAAAAAATGCAATAGAAGCATGGTGGAGCATGGGCTAGCATGGTCAGATAGTCTCGCACGCTGAATACCTGAAAGTCTGGATATACAGTAGCACATGTAACCATTGCATGAGCATGGTGAACTGCAAAATAACTGAAAACGTATCAGGGTAAACTTTGAAGTACTTCCTCAATGCTTATATGTAGCTTTAATAGTGAAATTCTGTGACTATTCAATTATGAGTGAGAATGAAATTGTATTATGTGACAGCTATCCACTGTACTGTAACTTACACTATATTTCTGTCTTAGCTAATGTACTGTATCTGAAAAAGCAGGGTTGCTTGTGGTAAACAAGATGGTGGTTTTAAAGATTTTTGACACATTAAGTGTGCTCCATAGTTATAAAGTCTCAGCACTAGCCTTGGTTGACCTTGCAATATTTAATATTAACACACCTGCAATTAGCTGGACAGATTGTCCATGATCCCAACCACATGCATTTCAGGTTCTTGTAGGAAACTCCTGCAGGAGATTTAGTTATCCACCTTCATGTGAAGCCCATGTCCATTCTGCAGCATTGAACAGTTTCTACTGTAAAATCTGAATCTGTGATTTTTAACTTAACCTACTTATTATTGGCCATACAAAAACAACTTTACTTACTATAACTTAATATCTCTCTGACTCTGATATCTCTTAGAAAAGAAGGCTGTGGTACATGATGGTCTAAGCCAAGAGAAGAGTGCACATGTAGCATGGTGAAAAATAAAACTAAAATCGCATGTTAAAGCACAGAGAAGACAAAGTGCAGCATGTCTGAAGCCATGATTTACCCTGATAAATCACAGTGCATGAAAGTGACCAGCATGAACAAAATACGTATGTTCCCTTGTAAACATGAATCTGTAAATTACCACAGCTCTTTATAAGGGATATTGGCTGGTGCTTTATGTTTGGATAATGGGCATCACCTACATTTGTTTTATCCCTGTTCCATATCTGACAGTCTAACATTCCAAAAGCATATTAGATTAAGATTTCATGTCTGTATAACTATATAGATTTTATATGTTGCACCTATTGATGTTATATCTTTTGTTCTGATCTGATATTGCTTCCATCTTGTTGTCATGTGGCTCTTTGCCTTCCCAGTGATACAGACCAATGTGTTTTAACATACTTATAGTCCTTATATCTTCTAAAACATTATAGCAATAGGACTATACTTTAAATAGCTTTAGTCTTACATAGAATGTAACCTTAACCAAAGCGCAGGCTGTAAAGATGGAAGAACGTTATAAACAAAACAAAAAAATACCCAATATTTCAGAATTTTCACTATTTTAATATAAAATATTTAAAATGTTTCAAACTTCTGGTTTTTAGAGCTTTCTCACCAGATTTTCTATGCCGTGTTTAGACCTCATGTGATACACTACCTCTTTAAGATATTTGTGTATCCTAAATAAAAATGCCTGTAGAAAAATGTGTTCAATTCATGGGTGTTTACTCCCGAAGAACTATAATGTCTTGTTAACCATACTCTTTCACTTGTAAGCTAGTAATAACTGTAATAACCGATAAGGTATTATTAAAGCATTGAATGTTATTTTTTCTTTGTAACTACAAAACAAACGTTGACTTTTATGAAACAAACAACAAAACATGTCATTAAGGCCTGAAGAATTGGAGGCCCTTAATCCAGTATACCATTTAAATCTTTGTGAGTGGATAGCACACTCCATGGCCCTTGACTATGGCCTAATTTTTAGAAAGAAAGGTTGTTTCCTTTTGGACTGTGTCACTGGGGCTGTTTTGTCTCTGTTCACAACAACACTAATGTCTTGTTTTCAACCAATCGCTCATTGATTACACGGACCACACAAGAGTGCAAGTACGAGTAAGTAAAGCTGTATGTTCATTTTAATTACAACACAGCCTGCCTGATTTTCTTAACTCGGTAAATGTATTTTCTTTTCTCTCTTTTTTTAATTATCTAAACTTTAAACCTGTATTTGTATCCCCCCACAGCTTCTGTTACAGTGCTTTCTGCATTTCTCCATTTTAACTATTATTTTTGTTATGTTTAACTTGCATTTTGATGTGTTTCTTTAATACTTTTCTCTAGCATTTTTTTATTTGTTAGATGGGTATTCTTTTAACATAATTTACCAAGCTTTGAAAATCAGAACTGTAAATTGGTTTTCAGGATTTTTGTTTTTTCCACTCCAGTACATTTCTTTCTGTACTAGACAATAGAAATGCATACATGTATAAGATGCCATACACTAAGAACATCTACAACTAAATATGTTAAAATCTATATTTATTCATATAACAGCACTAACAGTGGCTTACGTTTCAAACATTTTGTACTGGACCATAAACAAAACACTTGAAAACGGGTCTTAGAGTGTATTACTTGTGTTTTATGACGTTGAAAATAATTAGAATAAATTATATGTCTTGTAGTGATTCTCTCCTGCTGTTATTAACTTCAATTTTATTCCCATTGTTCCACCAGGAGAAAAAGGCCCTTTCTGTATAGGAAAAGAGCAATCCACAGAAGTAGACACACCTTTAAGATCGAGGCCGTTGGGAATCTAGAAGCTCTGCCCGACGCCCAGGCGCTGAATCCCCCTAACTATTTTATGTCCAGGAGAGAAAGGAGAAGGAGAATGACCATGTCAGTATGGGAGCAAAGAACCAGTCAGCTGAGGAGGCGAAGGCAGATGTCTAGCCGGGAGATTCTTTTCAGCAATCCCGGTGAAGATCTGGAGAGGTCAGCCAGCTGCCCAAGACATAGGAAACCCATAGCCACAGACAGCCTGAGACGGATCCCTGAACCCCCAATCCCTGAGCCAGAGCCCCTTCCAGGCCCCGAGGAGAAGCTAGGAATCACTAACCACTGCCAGCCCCCCAAGGAAGGCCGACAGAGCCCGAGAGCGAACGGAGAGAGGAGCCATCGTTCGACCCGCCGGAACCGCATGGCGCTAGGAGAGGGGACAGCCACGGAAGAGGGGGCGAGGGCTCGCAGGAGCAGCAGACACCGTCACCGAGAGCGAATGGAAGGGAAGGGCAAGGACTCACCCCACAGCGAGGGCAGCCGTTCCGTCAGTCGGGAGAGGAGGCTGGAGGAGCCGGAGCGAGATTTGGGAGAGGCAAAGAATGGGGAGAATGGCAAAACAGAGTGTGAGGGTGAGCAAAGGTAAGGAAAGCAAATTTATTTCTTGGTTGATTTGATGTGAGGAGTCCCAGGAACCAACAAGAAGTGTATTTTTTTACTTCCTCCTGAGTTCATATTTACTTCTGTCTTTGACTGCATATACAGGTACATACAGTATATATTCTGTTATTCTTCCAAAGTACACCTTGAGATATAGAGGCTAGACAATGTGCCTTGAAGTGAACTGCACGGCACAAAAAGCATATGCACTGCAATTGGAAAGCCAACAAATTATAATACTTTACTATATTAAATGCAGAGTACAATTTCAATTAGCAAACATAACTTAATCTCTCTTTCAATTCAATTTCCTGTATCCCAGTAGGTTAAATGAAACTGCCCCCGAGCCAACCGAAACCAAGCCTGTGACAAACTCGCCCAAAATGGAGGAACAAGGTGTTAATGAGGCTTTGAAGAGTGACAACCCCCCTCTCCAGCCCTCTAAAGACACCACAATGAAACCTGAGACTGGTGGGGAAGACCCCCCCAACACCGTGGGAATGAGCGAATCTGAAACTAATCCTGCCTTGTTGAACCAAGACAAGCCTTCACTAAATGCCAGCATTGTCATTGAGGTGACCGGCGTCCAGTCTCCATTGGAGCTGACTCCTATAGCAGGTATAGACAAACTCAAGCTAGTGGTGTGACTGAGCTGACTTCTAAAATGTATAGTGGAAATGTGAGTGAGTTTAATCAATTTGATGACTGTGGCATCACAGTGTCCACATCAGCCATTTTGTTGGTAAAGCAGTTGGTGATCATAGACTGTGGAAAATCATACTACCATTTGTTAGTAAAAATAATAAACATAACAGTTAACAGGCTCAATGCACCACTTGATATTTTAAAACTTTGATTATCTTAGTCAATTAGAATGCCTACAAAAATATTGCTTTTATTATTTGTATTATTGCTTTCACTAGCCGTGGTTCCCTGATTTTGAAGAAGCCGTTAGAAAATTAAAGAATGAATGGTCAGATATCTTCAAGACTTATCTATATTGTGGCAACACAGCAGGAGGGGAGCAAATTGGAGGATTTTTCTCCCCACTATGTCCCCCAGAGGCCTGTGGAGGATGATCAGCTGCACACCATCACCTGATCAGTCTAGAACCTACTGTTATTTCGCTAGGTGACCATATAACAGCAAGTGTGTGACACCTTATGAACCTTATGGGAGGAGGTTGATTCCACCTCCTCCACAACTGCAACCTAAGCAAGGGAACAGAACCTGGGAAGTGCAGCCAGGCAGAATTAAAGGACTTGAGTTTTGGCTCCTTTTTCTTTCAATTGCTGTGGCAATTTCTGTAACCATGCTACACAATGACTGCTCAAGCTGTTGCCCACATCCTCCACCATATGCAACATCACATCTGGTAGAGTAGTGTCATGGGTAATTTTACTTAGGCTGCATCTCAGTAAACAACCCCAACCAGTCATATAGTGCTTGTATTTGCAGTGTAGAACAGTGTAGAACATAACCAAGCATATTAAAAACAATTCATAGATCCTTCTTTGAAGCTCTGACTCATCTTCTTGGAGTCCCTAACTATCAACAAGACCACTGAGCTAATTATAAGTTTTACCAAAACACTGAAAAGATAAACACACACCTCTGCCTGGTCAGTTGCTTGTTCTCTTCCAGCTCTTGATCACGTGTACTTCTCAGACTCTCTGGATTTCTCCTGGAGTCTAGCTGCACACTTCAAGGTCTCCCACCCTGTAACAGGTACCAGAATGTGTAGAGTCTACTTCCTCCATTGAATTTCAGAAGTTCCTGGCTCTACTAGCTCTCCAAGCAAATAGCAGTTACATACAGTACAAATATACTCTAGACCCACAAGGAAGGCAGTAAATAAGACAGTAAAAATATTTAAGTTTCACAAGTCTTTGTCTGAGCCATTATCTACAGCAGAGGACATGATGAGTTCTATCATACTGTAGTAAAACAAGCATCCTTTGAAAGGAGACAACACCAAGCAGAAAAACATAAAGGCTGAAATTCCAACACTGGCTGGTGCCTTAGTTTGATCCATGGTGGGAACCCATACAGAACTGTGACAGTGGTGTAGAAATGTTTGTGCAACCTGAACAGTACTTTTCTGTGTGGAGACTCATACTAGTTTTATAGAGGCAGAAGAGAATTTGCAGAAAACCACTCAGTTGTTCCAAAAATAAGAGTTCAGAATGAAAAACGTTCCAGTAATGCCAAAAGTATTCTAGACATCATGGAGATCATGGAGATATCATAAGCATTGAGTTGGAAAGTGATCAGTTTTGATTTCAAGATACAAAATAATCGGCTACAAGACTGGCACCTACTGTATATAACCTAAAAAAATAAAAGCATCTGATAGAATGGCAGAGGCAATCCAAATTACATTGCCATTCTTTAGTATGACCAAATGAGGGATTCCTCCGGAAAAAATCTGGACATGGCAGTTGTTCTGACCTCAAGCAATTCTCTCTTCACTCAGAAAATAGTTCATCAGTTTATGTCACTGGGCTTCTTCTGATACAATCCTGTATGTTTGTGGTTAGGGTAGTTAAAGCTACACAGAGCCAGTATGGTGCTTGTAGGGAGAGAGATTCAGGACAGTGGGCAGCTTATCCCCTGTTTGAGTCTTTTTGTGCTTGTTCAGCCCACATTGAGAACTCTTCAACCACTGAGAGCCCTCCATTACTCACTCTCTCTAAGTCCCACGCTAACCTGCAGGCTTACAAGAGCCCTGTCATAAACTGAGTTTTTTCAGAGGAGTACTGTGGATTTTCAAGAGTTTGTTGTGTTTTTTTCTAGTTCAGGCTTTTGTTTTGTTAAAAATAGGGATAAAGCACCCTTTGGAATATGAGTTAGCAGCCGCTTGTCTGCCCATTTCAAATACTAGGAGAAGTTAATTTGTTGGGTTAAAAGCTGTCCAGCTGGTTCTAATATGATTTTAGCAATAATGTATTAAAATTAAATGCTAACTCCAGACATAAATTAAATAATCCTGTAAATCCCCTAAAAATAAATTGCTGAATGAAATGTACATTTACTGTATAGGTAGTCATTTTTATTATTCATTCTTATACATTTTATTAATAATAAAATGTGCTTTATCTTTAGCCAGAACTACAAAGAAAACAGACTCAACCTATAAGGGTCGGTATGGAATTAATCAGGCTGATTTCCTAATTCATATATTTTGTTTCTTAATATATACATTTCAACTTAAATAATTCCTGGATTCACAAACAAATCCTACATATTAGAAATTGGTAGTTTCCTTTTTTTGTTACTTTACAGATTTGTTCAGCATAATGCTAAGGTTAGTAATTATCAGAATTAAAAATACAAATTTATGCTCTGTGATAGTTGTTTTTATATACTGTATACAGTATTTTAATTTTTTATTAAAATTACTGGATAATGTGTTTTCTCAAAAAAGGACAATTAACTTTTCTAATTAACTATTTAAATGTAGTGTTCCTCTCACACAGGAAAGCTATTTACAGTATGTGTAAATAGTGGAGGCTGCCACAAAATAAATTAAAGTGACAAACAGCATTTCTTTGAAAATATAAAATCAAAGCAAACATATTCAGTATAGGAACTCTCCAACTTAAGCAACTATTACATTCCAGATAACCTTAATAGGCCAAAATGTCCATAAGTTCTATAAAAAGTGTTTGCACATTATTATTACACTACTGTAATAATACAGAATTACACTATTACTGTATCATTATTACAGTACACTGTACTGTAAAAGTGTAAAATTATAGTGTTGCATTGTAATTGTATGGCGCTTGTTCATAGTACTAACACCTTTAACTTCAGTTGAACACTATTCAGTTGAGACTAAGCTCGTTGCAAACACAGAGCAGTGCTTATTCCAGACAGAGCACATGTAATAGAAGATACACAACTGAGGAAATGTGGAATAAGACTTAGGCTACAAGAATGTTTTTATGTGAAATGGATTTTACATACATTAGTGAATATGCAGCCAAAATAAAATATTAAATTTGTAATTTTGCTTTTATTGGTTGAAATGGTGTTTTATACAACAAAGTAGTTCATTGATTAAAATTGCAAATATCTATAAAGTAGCTTTCATGCATGGTGGATTTAAAATCCTCTAATAAAAACTGATGTCTTCTCCAGAAATACTGTATATTTATCCCTTTCAGATCACGTTATTTCTCCATCTGAACTTCTTTCTTTATATTCCCTTTGCACGTCTTGGAAATTTTTCATTAGGTGACAATTGTGGTATTACTCATACAGTATGTACTGTATAGAGATGTATTCTGCACATAACAGTCACAATCTGGAATACCATCATCTTACTATCACTGAAAATTATGGCATTATTTCAAAGCAATTGCATCCTTGATGTTATCTAAGAGGGATAAGGCAGAAAATTGCCAAAAGAACACTACAGTACATAGAAGGAGGAATAAAGGACAACCTTCAGCATCTGTGATGTTACTGGTCCTATGTTTCAATTATTGTTTAAGGCTTCTTAAATACAGTTAAACAGTACATGACTGATCCTTTTAGAGCAGAGATAACATACCCATCTTAACTGTTATTTTCCTCTTCCTTTCATATAAAGTACATCGATGAGGTTAGGGACAGTAAAGATGGGCTGCTACCCACTGCAAGTATAGCTTTTATTTCAGTTATTCTACAATTATACAGCTATTATACAATTTAGTTTACATCTATAAGTCAGTGATCCCTGTGACTATGACTAGAATGCCAGGGAGATTAAGGTGTGGTCAGTCACTCGCAGTGGGAAGAAAGGGCATGTGGTACTGAAAGTACACACTTTTTACACACACTTTTACACACAAAAAAAATACAACTATTTTTTGCTTTGGTGCAAAATTTGCTCCACATTTTCTGTGAAATCTGAATGAAATTCCATGTATAATTGAATTTTGAATTGCATTTGTAGATTGGAATGTTTACATTTTCACAAAAGACTTTCAGTAAAACCTGAACAAATTTCACTCTGGAGAAAACAGTTGTTTTTTCACCTGGTATGGTTTTGAAATTAATTACTGTTATGTTAAGTGTGACACCTGGATGGTGTAGAGAAGATACTGTAACATTTTCTTGGAATTTAAGGTTTATTTATATAAATAAACCTTAAATTGGGATATTTCCAAGGGTTACCAGGTGAGTGCTGATTGGACAGGGGTTGTCATGGTAACTGTGCTGTGTTCACCATTTCAGCCAACAGTAAAGATGTTGAAGCAGCAAAGACTGAGAAAGAAGAGGACGGCTGTACTGGTCCAAAGCCGGCAAACCCTGACAGCATGTTCATCTTCAAGGCTTCCAACCCGTAAGACTATGCTCACACACTCTTATTTTCTTGCCTGTATCATCTGGTCCCACAGCTGCATCTCAATATTCTGATTCTCTGCCCTCCTTAGTTGTGCTTATCACGTCAACAGATAAACAAAAATATAGTCTAGGTAACAAGATCGAACTCTTTTTTTTCCTGTCACAGTCATTTTACTCTTCTTTTCTCTCTCCTTGATTTCTGTTTGCATGCCACTGTAATGTGAGAACCAAGGCAAATGGCCCAACACAAAATGTTGAATTAAATGTTGAATTTAAGGAGCAGTAGTCATTTTTTCTCACATAAATTAAAATTTGGTATTTACTGCTCACTCTTTACCCACACTCTATCCTTTTTATTTAAACTAAGCTCAAACTTTTTTTTTTCTGAGCCACATTGTTTAATTCTCTAAAGGTCTGAACATCACTGTAATGTACTACTTGTTCCTGACTTTCCTTTGTGTAAAGAACTTCATCTTATTCTCAGTTTGAACGGCACTTCCACATCTACTCTTCCTACTCATCTCGTCTCTGTTATGTCTTTTACTGTTAATCCTGAAAATGCCTGTGTGGTTGGCTTTGTTAACACCTTTGAGGATTTTGAATATGTAAATTGCATAAACCATGTGATACATCCCCATTTCAGGTAGAGTGCTTGAATCTTTGCACATTAAAAAATGTCACTTCAACACAGGTGTAAATAGGAATCAGGATGCGTTAATATTTAAACAACGGAACATGGCAAAAGCCTAAAAAGTCTTCTTTCGGTTTTAGCAAGACTTCTTTCGGCCCTTTCTACAGCTATAACTGGGCAGCTACAGTAAGCTGCTTACCAGCTCCAACACACAATCTCTTTCTCTTTTTTTACATTTTTTAAACTTTTTTATGCTCATGGTCATCAGATGCTCCTCTGTTGTGCACGATCAGTTGTCTTTCACCAGTTAATCAAGTGACAAAGGGCAGGAGCTCATTCCAATTGCAGTGTGGTTAAGACAAGAATCTCAATGCCATAAACAAGAACATTATTTTTGAAAACTAAACAGCTATATTGAAAGTCTTCAGTGTTTATGTTGATCTTCTAGACAGGGTGGAGAACATGATGGAGAACGTTAACAGAATGTTAAGATATACTGTATAGGAAATCAGTCCAGAGATGATGCATTCTCTTCTCTTAAAGACAACCTGCAATGACAAGCTAAAGGAATTGAATCATTTTAGTCTTGAATAGACTATCTGTAGACCTGATTTATTGTAGGTATACAAAATCAAGATGAAGCACATTTAAAAATTGAGAATAGAATGCAATTCTTTATACAAGGGGTTGAGAGCTGAATCACATACATGTACCAGCCAGGCAGTCAAGGCTGAAACCCTGTCTTCTTGCACGAAATGGATGAGATCCTCTATTGAATTACCACAAACAACCAAAAAAGATGCATTTACACTATGTACTGTACCATTAGATGATAACAAGAAAGTATCTTTGAATATTTTTATACAGTATACAGTACTTTCCATTAAATTTCTATATAAAGAAGGTGAAATCTACAGGAGATAACTGCTACACCCTTTCTACTGATTTCCATGGTTTTTCATTTAATTCAATTTTAAATTCATTTTTAACTTTTTTAGGTTTATTATCCCTTGGGGGAAATTTGTTTTTTGGCAGAGTTCAACACAAACAGACAAACACCACCAACAAAGAATACAGTTGGCCCATCTTTGTAAAATTGATCTGTTTTCCTTCTGCCGTAGTTCATGTATCAACTCCTAATGCAGCCTTTTCCTTTGTTTCTTCCTTTTCTCCAAAGAATAAGAAAAGCCTGTCACTATGTTGTGAACCTGCGGTATTTTGAGATGTGCATCCTGTTAGTAATCGCAGCAAGCAGCATAGCTCTGGCTGCAGAAGACCCTGTCTCTACCAACTCCGAATGGAACAAAGTGAGGATTTTAATTTTCTTATTTTCTGTTTTTGGTTAGTTTTGGGGTGTGTGCACTGGACTTCTTTCTTCTGCTTTTGAAGTGAAAATGTGTAGGTATTGTCACAGGAGCTGAATCAGACTCCCGTGGAGTGTGTAGTTTAAGACCCTATGAGGGGCGGTATAATCCGGAAGTGACTGGAGAAGGGCATCAGGGAAGACATGGCGAGGAATGGACGGGATGACAGACAGGGGGGCAGTGAAGACAGTGATCGGGTGCATGGGGGGAGCGCAGGAGAACGAGTCTGAACAAGGGAAGTCCAATAAGGGAAAACAGGATGCGGTCCAGTCACCGGAAGATCCATCCAAGAGAAAAATAGTTAAAAACAGGAACTATCGAATGGGGACACAGAAGTTGAAACCATAATGAGACCAGGCGCTCCGAGCACCGGATTCAGATGGTCCGGACACCATGTTGAAACCTGTGCTGTCGGGCCACTCCTGGACCTGCTGGTAGGCAGGCTTCCGGGCATCCGTCTTCTAATGCTGAGCCCTGAACACCAGAATGTCCAGGCTTAAATAATAAGAGGGGAAGGGGACAGGTGCACGTAATGACAATAAATAATACAAGGTGGGATGACGATCGTGACAGGTATATCTTATTTAGAAATTGGGACAGTAAATACAGTATTTCATAACTACTAGAAATCAACCAATCTGAACAAACAGCTATATATACACACAGATTTAAAGAATACAATATATAACTTAAATAATACATTTATTTAACATGTCAAAATCAATACAGGAGTATGTATATATGAATTACTCTACCGTGATTGGCATGGCTCATCCATCACTCAGGTATTGCACTGATAATACAGGGTGGTTAAATCCACTGACTCTATTACTCAGGTTAGTTTAGTAAAACTAATTACTAAAATATCAATATTGACAAACATGTGAAAGAATGTTAAATATGTAAATGTTTAATTTCTTTCCTGAAGTAATCTTTTATCTGAAAATTTTAGTGTAAAATTATGAAAATTGAATGGATACTCATCAGAATTGGGAACGCTTGGCCAGGCAGAATGCTTGTTTTGGTGCGTTTTACTAGTCCAGCGAGGAGAGAGAACTTGTTCAGTTTTCATCTGTGTACTCTGTGGCACAGGAAGCAGAAAAAGTTCTGTGGCTAGTATCACAGTGATGTGGGCTATGTACATGATCTTAGGGCTTGAAAACCAGCCAAAAGTGATGCTTGGAGAAACTCAGGAAATTCACTCACCTGTGTTTTGTAGCTTCTATGCTGAATATTTATTGATATTCAGTAGGATCAGCAAAAGTCCATCTATATTGTTTTGCTGATTAGGCAAAATTGCAATTGGGAGCTCATCACAAGACTTATCTTTTAATAGAAGAATTCATGAGCCAAGTTCTGGTTTTCGCTTGATATCTCAGCAGATAATTTCAGTTCAGCTTGTGTGCTGTTGTGGTTCCAACAGTCGTGGTCACAGTCACACGATTAGCTCACTGTCAAGTTGCCGAGGTGTTTTGGTTGGGCATCACAAAATGCTGTACACAGACTTAAGATACCTTGTCACAGGTGGTGACTGGTTGTGACATCATCAAGTGTAGTGGCACCTCCATGTGTCATGTTTCTCGTTGGTGGATCTCTCTGGTCCTGTCAGTGGATTAACAGGCGAACTCTAGCAGTCCAGAAATGCCTGCCTATTTGAGCTGCAGACTGAGAGGCATCTACAGTATGTGAGCGTTTCATCACTGGAGACTTTATGGTGGCCTGATTTATGTTGGGTGCTTTTGTGAGTAAAATCATCCTGCTTATCATAGTCCCATCTCAACAATAATCTTAAAAAGCTGAGCCAGCTAGGATTCTTTCATTAAAGGCAAGAGAAAGGTAATTGTTATCATTTTGACACTTAGTCCAAATCATTGCCACTATGTCTGTTTTTAAGTTTTTTTTCACTTCTAATTCTACTATATTCCAATCAAGCTTTTGATGTTAACCCTCAGTAAAAATATTTTCTAGACTTAGAAAATGGTGAATGAATCATACAATTCAAACGTACAGTTTCAATGCAAGTACAAAGCAAGCAAGTGAAAAATTAATTGTACCGTAATACTTAGTCAGCGAAAGCTTTCCAATGAATGATACGTTTTTGACTTGATCAATCATGTTAAGCACTAATAAATCCCCAGGACAGGATTTAATATCAAGAATGTGTTCAGGCATAGAACATAAGAACATAACACTGATACATATGGATGGAAGATGGCCCAAAACAAATGAACATATAAAAAATAATAAACCTGAATTAAATTGTCTGTACTGTCTTCAAAGAGTTCAACATGCCAACAGGCCCAAAAAAAATCGGACATTTCCAGGCCAGTCTTATACATGTTATAATTGTCTATGTTATACACAGAAACATTCTATTTTGGCAGATGAGGTCCCTAAAGAATATGATAAAACATTAATTAGAAACAAACCTAGTCCTTTGTGTTGAAAATATGATCTAAATTTGACCCTAAGATGCAAATGGAAGAAATATATCACAAATCAGCCTACCTTTTGGATCTCTTGAGTCCCCTCTTGCCTGTACAGTACCTGAGGTGTTTTTTTTTTCTAATAATATTCAGTGTGGCTTTTTCCATACCAAATTAATTAGTGTGAATGTACAGTATGATGATCATGAAATGCAAAGATAAACTCACACTTGTCCAGAAACAGAAGTCACCATGAGATACAGGAAAAGTGCCTTGATGTAAAGCTTCCAATATATTAACCCCTTACATCTTTTCCTGATGTAAAAGGACAGTTAGAAGCTCTATTTCTCAAATGGGTTTTGTTATTTGCCACAAGTGGCCTGTCTAATACATTTCGCAGGAGACATGGCTAGTAATACTTGAGTAGAGTATACAGTAACGTTCTCTGTAATGTTTGTAAAAGTCTTATGTGGATTCTTAAGTAAAACACAAGAGAAAGCTGTCGAATAGAGATGAGTTATTGTTACTGCTGTGTTACATGAACAAAGTAGAACATGAAAAACATATTGTCAAAGTCATCTGTTTTTTTTCCAAGCCTTCCAAGTTTTATTATGTTTTCTGGGCTTTAGTGTTTTAAGCACAAGGGAATCATCAGATTGATGCTTCATGAAGGGTAGAATGTGTTTCAGTTATGCATAAGCACTTCAACTCCTTTGCTATTAATCGAATTTTCCTCATTAGAGAAAATGTGTAATTAAACACGGACAACCAAGTGCAATAGATACATTGATCCAGTGGTGGCTGAGTGGAAGTGCTAGTTTCCCTGGTGAAATTCAGTGTAGAACATGACCTTCAGCTATCTTTTCTGCATAAATAGCACTGCATGAATGCCTACTGTAATTGCCCTGGATTTTTTAAACTGATCAGCTGTGCATTCTGAGGGCTTGTGTCATAGAATTTGTCACTTTAATGACTTTGCGGATGTTACCCACAGTACATGAGGTCTCACATATTGTGTGGTATTATTACTCTTATGGTCCAGCCATACCTATAAAGACCTGGTACAAAGCAATCATACATTGGCTCCAACAAGTAATGCAATTTAAAATGCAGGAAAATTGGAATAAGGAAAATACAGTATATTCAACTTTACTATTAAAATGATGGAAACCGAAAACTTGTATGTTAAAATCAATGCTTTTTTATTGTTTTAAGGCAATTATCGAATAAATGTCACCTCAAACATTGAGTTAATACTTAGAATTTGGTGGGTATTGCCACTGTTTTATTACAGTCTTTGAAACAGAATGTTCTTTATGTACATTATATAGTAGTATATAATATTGACACCTAACAAATGCTCCAAAGCCAAAACTTTGTGTTTCTTTTCTTCTCTTTTTTAGTATGGAATGAACCTTTACTTGTTCCTATAATATATTCATACAGTATATACTCTGCAACAAAAATTACATATGTAGTGAATTATAAAATTCAATGATAATACTGTACAAAAAAGCTTAAGTAATACATAAGTAATGAGTGCATCTCATTATCCATTGCAAACAATTGAATGCCCATCAGGGAAGATGTAAGGAGGTACAGTATAAAGCATTAATAAAAAAATGAAATATTCTATATTCTATATTAGTACTGTATACTATATTCTATATTAGCACTTTATTTTATACAGTTTGAAGTTTTTATGTTTTCACATCCTGAAAGAAGCCCAGTCTAATACACTCAAGTAGAAATATAATAAATCTTAATCTAGAAAGAGATTAATTTTAAGTAGAAAAAACAAGAATTGTTCTGCTACTGTATGTTATATACTGTATGTACATCATATGTATACTGTATATTGGCCATATAGTGAATGATTTACTATACATTATCCCTTTACATAATTTAATATTAATTTATTAATTCCATGTAATTATTGTGGGAGATTAATGTGCTGTAATTGTAAACCCTATTAAAATCCAATACTGATTTTTTCACAATACTATGGATATAACTCTGTTCCTTAATTTATTATCACAATATCACAGTGCAATCACATATCAGAGAATGGTAATAAAATTGGTGTGGTTTTGCAGTTTTATTAAACTTGCCTTTAAAAGAAGCTAAAACTTATTTTTTTTTTAAACATTGCATGTCTTAGTTTTGTTCTAATTCAAATATAGCAATGTGTGTGCCTATGTTTTTATGCTCACATTTGTTGTAGGTTCTACGTTACTTTGACTATGTCTTCACCGGAGTCTTCACATTTGAGATGATTATAAAGGTGAGGCTTTCCTGTTTCTTTCACCATCTGTTAAACTACTTTCCTTCATTGTATATTTACATGTTCAAAATAAACCTACTACTATTACAGTACAGTACTTGGGGAGGTTGAATCTGCAGTATAAAATAAAGCTGATAAGAGATCGGTCTCAAAAATTAAAATTGCATATAGAGAAACACAATTGCTTGGTGATCAGTGGGACTTTATAACTGGTCTGGGTATCCATGCTTTCAACTTTGCAACTATACTGTGTTACTCATCGAGAGGAAATCATCTCATGTATCTCGTCATTGTAAATTTCAGAGGAAATCAAGGTCAGTCCTCATCTCTAGTCTTACCCATAAGGTCTGATTCATTTATAAATGGCATATTTGAAAATGTAGAGTGGGCGGAATAAAAAGAACAAGAGCCAAAGTAAAAGTTGAAAAGTGCCTACACTATCTATAACGTACTGAGTTACAAAAGCATGTCAAATTAGATCTGTTTTCTGGGAGAATCCCTCTCACCTCAGTCTTTTGCGGAATTTTGCAGATGATCGATCAAGGCTTGATCCTGCATGATGGGTCATACTTCCGGGATCTCTGGAACATCCTTGATTTCATCGTTGTGGTGGGAGCTCTGATCGCCTTCGCTTTAACGTGAGTGTGTGGGGGAAAACTCATCTTTCCAAAATCCTGACCCCTATACGTACATATAATAAGCTCAGGTATTATATTCATTTATCTACAGTAGCTTTTGTTTCTTCTCTTTAACAACTTTAATATGATTATGCACTGCATAATGCACTCAAATAATGGGCAAAAACTTGAAAAAACAGGTCTATGATTTACAACTCTGACTCATTAAAGTTTAATTGATAAGGTAGTTATGTACAAAGATACAAGGGAACACTGAATAAGATGATGTGCCATTCAATCACCTCTGCAAGAAATCACAGCACATTTTTAGATGCCAGGTGGTTTTCCCTAGTCTGAGCTCCAGGACATTTCTGGACATTTCTCCAGGACATTTCTGAAGAATTTGAAAACTGAACTACACGTGTAGCTCATACAGTTTTCCTTCACCCTCAATATTGTAGTTTATTGATCAACTGTCAGTTATTTTTTTAATCATAAGCATTGGAATTGGAGCTCCTTTTTCAAGACTTCTCTGGCATGTGTATTTGTTTTTAATTTTACCACCTCAAAGAAAGCTTTTTGGTTCATTTTTAATTTCTGTGCTGTACATATTGGAAAATAAACAGAATCAATTTGAGAATAGTGTTGTTTCTTTTAAATCATTAAAAACATTACCACCTGACCAGTTGTTAGCTTTGGCTCTCATAATGTATAACTACTGTATATAACTTTTATTTTCCTTCTGCATATTGTAGGACATGCATATCAGTAATAATGGAAAAGTCAAAAGTCACACCCTAGGGCATTACTACTTAAGAGTAATTTAGAGTCAGTCCCAGTCTGGGTTGACAGAATTGAGGATTTCTGTCCCAATCTTCTTTAAAACAAACATGTTCCTGAAAATGAAACAAAAGAGAACAAAGTTGCTTTAGAGTGGCTCACCATGGTAGGTGGAATACAATTCTGTAAAGCCAGTCTTTAGCAGCAATGTGATTTATTGTGTGTTTTCCCTGTTGTGAACATACATGTCAAATCTCTAAATCTCTGTATTCTGGATTTCTATCCCCTTTGTTTTCTTTGTTGTTCCTGTGGATTGTGTCGCTGCCAGGAATGTGATGGGGTAAAACACTTCTCTTTGTCTCCTTGGCTCATCTGACTGTACATTTCAAACTGTAGATATGTTCATTTCTCTCATTCCTCTGTTGAGCAGGAGTGACTCTCTACAGGTTTACTTCACTTGTGTGTTCTGTAAAAATGGTCAGGTAGATTGAAGGGTGTATTCAATGTTTTGTACATGTACTGTACATGAGCTCTGAATACTGATATATGAAGATGAAAATTCATTGTAAAGCATGGTGAAATAAGAAAATTTTCAAAATATTCTGAAATATTATTAAAACCCAGTATTTGTGTATGTTATTTGTCCTTCATATTGCTGTCTGACTGTTTTTTGTGTTCTATAGGTAACTCTCCCCCTCCCCATTAATTAAAGGCATTATAGACCACAGTTATGTAGATTGAATATGGCCTGGCTAAGCTGGAGTAAGGATGAGACTCACTATGTTTTTGTACTGGCAGGAATAACAAAGGCCGGGATATCAAAACTATCAAGTCCCTGCGTGTTCTAAGAGTCCTGCGTCCACTCAAGACAATCAAGAGACTCCCAAAGCTAAAGGTATTGGTCACTATTCTAGAGTTGGGCTACAAGAAGTATCTGGTACCAGTAACTTGGATAGAGGTTGGTTTATCTTTTCTGAATAACCCCCTTTCCTCATACAGATTGACATCCCTTATAGTGTTTCCCAGCAGCTGAGACTCTACTACTGCTCTTTTCAGAGTGTATCAGAGTATGTACTGTTCTAGGGGCAAAATCTGTAGTGTTTTAGTCATTTTGATCAAAATCTCCCACAGAGGCGAGAGAACCAATAGGGAACTGTGACCATAATATTGGATGCTTTTAAATATATTTTCCAACTGTACAAAGTTTTACGGTTTCCACATGGTATTCTATAAAGAACTCAATCAGTTTTTAAGTAGAATGGGATAAGACTGATATGGAAACAGTAGAGAATGTATGGAAACAGTTTAGAGAGGTTCCTTCTTGAAGTACAGAACAGAATCTTCTAGAAGTCTAGAAAACAGAGGCCCAGATGAGAACTTTATATATATATAAATATATTATTTAAAAAACAGGACCCAATGAAGGAAGCAAAAGTTAATGAACTGGAAGCGCAGTAAACCTGTGATTCAGAACGTGACGTGGAGACTTCTGCATGTCTTTCACTAGTGATATTAGAATATGTAAAAAAGACATGTCAGCATATTTCTACTGTATAAGTCAAAACTGTGACGAAGATCAATATATTTTACAGAGATGATCAGAGATATGAGAATGTGTGTGGAAACTGACACATGTACGTTAACATTTTAACCTTCTCCTTTGTGAAACAAAAATCTTTAAAAAAATGTTCCCAGTCCACACCACCAGGACTGTGCTGAGTGTATTTAAATTGTAACAATAATAAAATCTCTATGTATAAGTTATGGTAAAATTTAGAGATATATAAAAAACATATTCCTTGGAAATCATAATGTTTAGTTCAACATTCCTGCCCTTTGAGTTGAATGCAGATGGTACTGCCGCACTCCCAAGTGTAAGTCAAAATGATTAACATCCCTGATGTATAAGGATCTGCAGTATGTTTAATAATTTACTTCTAATTCACACACATGAATTTGCACAAAAACATGCATTTAATTAGCTTGGCATAAGCCTAACCCAAGCCCAACCAAGTTAAAGCACTGTGTTTTTGCAGGCAGTGTTTGACTGCGTTGTGACCTCTCTGAAGAACGTCTTTAACATCCTGATTGTCTACAAGCTCTTCATGTTCATCTTTGCTGTGATTGCCGTGCAGCTTTTCAAGGGCAAGTTCTTCTACTGCACTGATGGCTCCAAAGACACAGAGAAAGAATGCCAGTATGTGTCTGTACACCCCCGACTCACTATGCTGTGTTTTGACAGAGCAATACAGTTGTAATAACGGCATATAATTCCTGTATTTAGAAATGTTTAGGGTTCCCAAGAGGTGATGTGGTAAAGATATTCTTCAACGTGGAGCTGAAGGTTCAGTTCTAAAATGATTACATACTGTAAAAGCATATTGCACAGAATAAAATGACAAAGTATTCCATAGCCAGGAAAACAAAGTAGTTACAAAAGACATTGTAAATTACAACAAAATCCTTTCTGAAAGTTTTTAGACAACCAATGTGATTGTGCCCCTGATTTCTTTTGGGATGAATTTACAGAGATTTGAGGCACAGCAAAAACAAAACCTTGTAATTCACAATTTAAGGTCACCCATGCCTTTCATCAAGGTTAGACTACTGCAATACCTTAGTTATTTGGATAGCTACTAAGTAACTAAATAGGATTCAGTATTTCCTGAATTCTATTACTCAGGTGCTACTTCAAACTGACTCCCGTCATGAATTACAACAGCTCCATGTGAACTTTAGACTAGATGTCACAGTTCTCCAGTTCTCTGGGCACTGATTGCTCTCATTCCTAGTTATTGTATGCTAAGGTGTTCCAGCTCTAAATCTGTGATCAGCTGTCTGTTAAGCTGGTACACAGCTCTAAAAACAAGGAATGGACCCTATGCGGGGTTCAAGGTCACAAAAATCCTAAAACAGCAAATAAGGGAAATCCAGGGCCAGGGTCAAGAGGTAAGCAAAAGTCCAAAGCCAGAAGACAAGTTTAGTATAAAGTGCCAGAAACATAATCCAAAAGCTAAACAGGCCAAAATCCAAAAGTCAGGCAAGGAGTCCAGGAAGAGCTCAAAGAGTTAAAAACAATGCTGAGCACAGCTTGAATGAAGCGCAGGGTTTAAATATGTTTGGGGAGGGAAGGCATGGTGAGGTAGGGAGACTGGGCAAAGAAGGATTGGCTACTGCCATCTGCTTGATCTGCACCACCGCTGCACAGATGAAGTAGGCACTAGAGGTTGGGGTGCTCTCTGGTGACGGGATGCTGGAACTGTAACACTGTCTCAGGATATGTCACCATGAAGACCAGGCTCCACACAGCATGTAATAGACTATTCTTACAGTAAAGGAACAAGTAATAGGTTTATTCCATGCTGAAAACAGAAGAAAGAAAACACAGTGTTTCGGCTGTGGAGCCTTCTACAGGTGTGACACTTGAGATTACACCTGAAGAAGGGTCTGCAGCCAAAACGTTGTTTTCTTTCTTCTCTTTTCAGAATGAAATAAACCTATTACTTGTTCCTTTGCAGCCTACGCATGCTGACGCAGCTACCCACCTGAACTATTCTTACAGTATGTGCAGTACCACATCTGTGGGACTCATTGTCTAAATCCTGTGACTTTTGATGTTTTTTAAAAATTGACTTAAAGACTCCTCTTTTCAAAACATACCTTAGTTGTATTCTAAGTATTCATAGTATACCTAAGTTGTATTCTTAGTTTTATTGAGTGAGTTTGTTTTACAATATTTATTTCTGTGTAATACATGTGTGCTTTGGCACAGTTCCTAGAGTTTCTTGAAAGCCCTTGTTAAGTATATGTAACAAAAATAATAATAGCACTATTTTGGCAGAAACTCATCGTGTGTTTACCCTGGTTAACAACATTCAGATCAGAAAGCATATTTTTTAATCAGTCTGAGTATTTTAAGGAAAAGCACACAAGTAATATGTTTTGCAGACATAACAATGTGTAAACTAGTTAGTTTCTCTTCCATTATGAAAATGTAACAAATGTACAGATTCATTCTACAGTTCATATATGCTATTTGCACCATTTAGGGGATTCTATATTGATTATGAAAAGGACAAGAAGGAAGTAAAGAAGAGGGAATGGAAGAGGCATGACTTTCACTATGATAACATCATCTGGGCTCTGTTGACCCTCTTCACCGTTTCCACAGGAGAAGGTTGGCCTCAGTGAGTATCCTGGTAGTATTTGGCAGTTCAGCGTGAAGATAATATACATGTCATATTACCTGAGCAAACACTTGGATACTTGATATTACAGCAATATGGACCCTTTCAAAATAATGTAACAGAAGTTTGAAGGGAAGTTAAATTATAATGTCACAATTTCACTCACCTACATTTAAATGCTTCCTGCCAATCCACAACTCTGTGCACATCTTTCCCAAACCTCTGCATTTCACTCTCATCAAAGACAGATGCATCCCAAGTTCTGCATCACAAAAGCTTTAACTTTATTGTGTTGGCCTCTTTCAAAACTGGACCAGAGTTGTTGTTTTCTTTGCCTCTTCTCTAATAAGCAGATCTTCAACCTCACATGGAAAACATCTGGTTTTGGTATTGCCATGCTGTCTACTCTTCCTCCAGTGCTCCTGATGTTGTCAACCCTCCCTGGAACTCCAATCAACCCTGACCACTTTCCACTTCCACTTCCCTCCCTTCTCTCTTCTCCTAATCATGCTCACTTCCCTGCCCTCCACCCTTTTCTCTCCATTTCTTATCAAAATCCTAACCTGTTGCATCCATGGCCCTAGCCCGTATTTGCTGTTTTGTCTCTTCCCTTTCTTCAATCCGTCTCTTCATTGTCCCTATTAGAGCCCCCCCACCCCCCGGTTACATGCTTCGCCATCCCTGCTTGGCACCTGTGACTGAGTTCCAGCCCTGGCTGCTACAGTAATATGTCCTCCCCCCCCCACCCTACCCCTACCTCTGTTGGCGCTCAAATGGTGCAGTGTCTGCCCTCAAGACTTTCCCCTCCCAAATCTGCCACCCACATGCATAGCTGACATTTTTGGGTTTCCAATGCATATGTCCATATGTCCTCATTTATTCTGTTCTAGCAAACTTCAGCAAGTGGTGATTCTAGCTTTTCTTCCTACTTCCACATCAGGTTGCTCTCTCCAGTCACTGCAGTGTCTTTCACTGTCCACAACAGACTTTGAGTTCAATCAATTAAAATATTATTTTAAAATAATACCATTAGTGTAAGAATTATACTCACAATTTGGAATAAGGGTGTTATCAGGTTAAAATAACTAGGCCCTTCATGTAATCCATATTAGGATTATTGTTTAAAATCAAAGCAGTTTTTTTTAGAGTATAACCCGATAAAAGTCATCCTCCTTCTATTTTTTTTAATCACTAAATCAAATTAATCTTAATCAGAAGGAATTATCTTAACCAATAAATCTTAAAAAAAATATCTAACTGTCTTAATCATTCTTTGCTTAACTTCAAATTGGGACTTGGATACTTTGTACTTTACCTTCTGTACATGGAGACCTCTTGTTTTTCTCTTCTGTGCCGACTCCAAAAGTGTCCCATGAATGGATTTGCCATGAGAAACTTCTAATATTTTGAATTACGACCTCAGTGTGGGTGTGCTTTTATCACTTGTTCAGCTTTATTCATTTAACGTCGCCCCCCCACCCTCTGGATTTGTAATCTACAATGATAAAAAATATGGATAGAACTAAACTCAGAAACAAGTTTGCAGTGCCAGCAGCCAGAGAAACTTTCAGCTCCTCTGAAAAATTATTTCAGAAAAGATTTAGTGAACTTCAGAGTACATTTTTTTTTCTATGGGTTTCTACAGACTGCTCTGTAAGTGGTCTTTTCTTGTAAACATGATATTTGATTGGTTCTTCCCCTATGTACTGTACTACAGTATGTAGAACTGGACCCCTCAGATTTTTTTCTCATGTGGTTGTCATTCTCTGTAGCTTTTGGTTTTATTTGATTAACATCTGGGATCTCAGGGAACATTGTTAAGGGACTCATATATCTAAATTCATCAGTGTCCTAATTGTATTATTTTTACATAAAACCCAAATATAAACCCCCATTGAAAAATCTCATGTTGTTTCTCTTGTAAAAAGATGCAAATTATAGATACCTGAACATTAAAAGAATGATCAATTATAACTGCACATTCACATCCAGTAAATTAACAGGAAAATTACAATATCCTTTTGTTACTGGTGCAATACACTGACATTTTATTGAATACACATGAGTAAATTATTGTGATTTGTCATGAACCTACAGTGAAATTCACAGACTAGTAGAGTGCCACACTGCTGAAAGCCATTCAAGGTGTGCATCTGCAAAGCATATATTATACTAAGCAGTAGTAAAGCCTACAGAATATGTAGAAAAGAATATAAAATGCTTATGAGCTCGGAGCAGCAGTTAGTGGGCTCACATTGCCAGGGTCCTATGAAGCATCAGTATCTGTATGGGGGAGTTTGCATGCTCTCCTAGGTTTCTTGGGTTCTCGTTTTCAGATTGGCTCTTCTAATTGGCTTTCCCCCTGTTGTTTGACCTCTTGTTGTTGTTATACAGTCTCCAATTCATACATGGCTTTTACTTGGTCGTATTAATACTGACAATGAAAATACTGTAAATTTTGACATATTCGTGTGATAGGGTTCATACATTTAAATACATTGTCTTGCCATAAAATGTCACATGTTCGACCTTTGACAACAAGCGATGAAGTGGTTGATCCAAGCTGGCCCTGAGCTTGGATACAAAGGACTCTGTGTAAAAATGATCAGCCTGACTTCACCTCTACATCTGCAGGGTTCTGCAGCACTCGGTGGATGTCACAGAGGAGGACCGTGGGCCCAGTCGAGGAAACCGCATGGAAATGTCCATATTCTATGTGGTCTATTTTGTGGTTTTCCCATTCTTCTTCGTCAACATCTTCGTGGCTCTTATCATCATCACTTTCCAGGAACAGGGTGACAAGATGATGGAGGAGTGCAGCCTGGAAAAGAATGAGGTGACAACGACACTGTATTTGTTCCCTTCCTGTACTACCTTCACACAAGACCCAGTCACCACTGAAACAGAAGCAGCTGCAAATTACATTTGTATAGCAACATGCATTGGTCTGCATATTAAGATATACAGTAATAATATGGAGATTGTATTGGTCTCAGGTTTGTAATTAAATTGGTAATGTTACAGTATGTATTGTAGTAAGACACTGCACCATAATTTTATATATATTGTACATAAATCACAAACCATAATTAGTAGCCATAGCTGTCATACTACATTTTAGTCCAGGATTATGTCTGTTTGCATTTAATGATAATATAATTTGTACTTTAACATTAAAAGTAGTAGTTTAAGACATTTAAATATTTATGATTTATCTATTTAGTGATCAATGACTGTAGTAGACATTTATTTAAATACTTTATTAAAAAAACATATAATAACCTTACAAATGCCTCCAGGTTGAGCTTTTCAAATTTGAAAGGAGTTGTCAATAGACCCAGGAGATAGTATAAATATAGTTCACAACATCTGTGGCAAACCCAATTATAACAGTAAGCTTCAGCAGCTTTATTTGTATAATTACTTTCTGCTAAATGTTCACTTTGCATTTTTTATGTGAAGTGTTGGATATTAAGTTTGTTGTCGAGACAGTGACTCACAAGGCAACCATACAGTATTTTTTATCATAGCCAGATCATGGTTTGGATTCTGGAATGTGAGGAGTGCTTTGAAACAGCCTGCACTTTGATTTACATTGTGTATCCCAAGTATACAGAAGACATGACATTATATGGTATCTCTGTATAAATATTGACTGTCTCACAGATCACACACAGTACTTTCAAGAGCCTACCCTGCGGTTTGCAGGATAGTCAAGCGAGTGTGATGTTTTCATTCAGAGCAGCTTTGGGTTGAACTGAAAACCTCTTTATTGAGAACTGCCCCCAACTGGTGTGATGAGTTGCTCTGCTCACAACTGAAGCAAAGCATTAGCACATGGCTTAAGTACAGTACAAGGAGTGTTGGTTCATACTCACATTACCTGACAGAATTCAGTAGCATCAGCTGGAAAAAAGAGGAATCAGGAAAATCAAATGCAATATACTAGGTCATGCAGGATAGCACAATCCATTAATTCCTCTGTTATTAAACCCGAAGGCTTTAATAGGCTGTAGTTCTGCTTGTGTCATATCCAGAATTAGTTGATTAGTTATTCATTTTTCTTGATTTGGGCCTTGACTGTGCAAAAAATGACTGAAATTTTCAAGAGCCCCACTGTGCACACAAAACTTGTGCTCTATATACTGTACTTTAGTCAGGCATGTCCATAATGAAAACCTGGGGTGTTTATGACTAAGTACAACACAGAACAGTAACAAATATGTATTTTGTTATATTATTCAAGATTTAAATTATTATTATTAGATCATTGTTTTGTTAAAAATGAATTATTCACATTCACCTTCTTTGTGATTTAAACCTTTTTAAATTGTACAATTCCACTTCTAATTCAAAGTTTAAAAACACAAAAGCTAATTTTGTCTATATTTAGATGTGTTTAAACACAGTCCAATTTCAGACATTTTATTTGTATCCTGGATAGATTATTTTAGCAATCAGTTGGTAATCAGAAGGAACTTTGTTTATTCTACTTGGTTAAACAACTGAAAACTGCTCTCTTCTGCTACTAATATTATACAGTTGTTTAAGAGTTTGTCTTATTGTGAAGTAAGAACAGTTTTGAGATGACACTGGCTCTTTTTTGTGCCACTGAAAACAGTAAGCCTGTTTTTGGTCTAATTATTTCTTTACTCTTGATACCAGTCAAGAAACCAACTTCAAGGAAACTGTCCAGAGCCGTCTGTGTTGTCACCATTGTTTCAGGTTATGTGAGTTGCGCCAGTCACTTCTAGCTTACCTTGTATAAATAAAGAACCAAAGTAACTTTCAGTGCCTAGTATAACTTTAAGGATAAGGAGTCTGAAAATGTAGCAGAAGGTGAAGAGTAAATTTTGGGAAAACACTGATATCCTTGTTCATTCTTTGTTTTCAGAGGGCCTGCATTGATTTTGCAATAAGTGCCAAGCCCCTGACTAGGTACATGCCCCAGAACAGACAGACCTTTCAATACAAAGTGTGGCACTTTGTCGTCTCTCCTTCTTTCGAATACACAGTGCTGGCCATGATTGCTCTCAACACCGTCGTCCTGATGATGAAGGTAATGTTTTTGTTCAGTTCTCTTACTTCCACTTATTTCCAGATGTAGATAATGAATGAGGCGTTGCCATTTTTGCTGAGGATATACATCGTCTGCCAGTGTTTCGCTCCCCTGTCTACCTTTCTCATCCAGCATGTTGACGAATTAAAGTCACAGCTTGCCTGCCACATACAGTATATTATTCCTTTGTTTATTTGTTTATTATTTTCCTACGCCCTAGGAAGAATGCTTGTCAGAGTCATTTTTTTTTGCCAGCAGTCAATTTGCAGTGAACAAAAACTATTTTCATACTCCTCAGGAACATAATCTACTGGAAATAAATTTCTTTTCACAATACAAATTACACAAAGCAGTGTCTTGTTTCGTGTTTTGTCATACCTTACAGTGGTGTGAAAAAGTGTTTGCCCCCTTCCTGATTTCTTATTTTTTTGCATGTTTGTCACACTGAAATGTTTCAGATCATCAAACAAATTGAAATATTAGACAAAGATAACACAAGTAAACACAAAATGCAGTTTTTAAATGAAGGTTTTTATTATTAAGGGAAAAAAAAAATCCAAACCTACATGGCCCTGTGTGAAAAAGTGATTGCCCCCCCTGTTAAAACATAAATTAACTGTGGTTTATCACATCTTTGGAAAGCTGAGTTCAATTTCTCTTGCCACACCCAGGCCTGATTACTGCCACACCTGTTCTCAATCAAGAAATCACTTAAATAGGACCTGCCTGACAAAGTGAAGTAGACCAAAAGATCCTCAAAAGCTAGACATCATGCTGCGATCCAAACAAATTCAGGAACAAATGAGAAACAGAGTAATTGAGATTTATCGGTCTGGAAAAGGTTATAAAGCCATTTCTAAAGCTTTGGGACTCCAGCGAACCACAGTGAGAGCCATTATCCACAAATGGCGAAAACATGGAACAGTGGTGAACCTTCCCAGGAGTGGCCGGCCGACCAAAATTCCCCCAAGAGCGCAGCGACGACTCATCCAAGAGGTCACAAAAAACCCCACAACAACATCCAAAGAACTGCAGGCTTCACTTGCCTCAGTTAAGGTCAGTGTTCATGACTCCACCATAAGAAAGAGACTGGGCAAAAATGGCCTGCATGGCAGAGTTCCAAGACGAAAACCACTGCTGAGCAAAAAGAACATAAAGGCTCGTCTCAGTTTTGCCAGAAAACATCTTGATGATCCCCAAGACTTTTGGAAAAATACTCTGTGGACTGACGAGACAAAAGTTGAACTTTTTGGAAGGTGTGTGTCCCATTACATCTGGTGTAAAAGTAACACAGCATTTCAGAAAAGGAACATCATACCAACAGTAAAAAATGGTGGTGGTAGTGTGATGGTCTGGGGCTGTTTTGCTGCTTCAGGACCTGGAAGACTTGCTGTGGTAAATGGAACCGCGAATTCTGCTGTCTACCAAAAAATCCTGAAGGAGAATGTCCGGCCGTCTGTTCGTGACCTCAAGCTGAAGCGCACTTGGGTTCTGCAGCAGAACAATGATCCAAAACACACCAGCAAGTCCACCTCTGAATGGCTTAAGAAAAACAAAATGAAGACTTTGGAGTGGCCTAGTCAAAGTCCTGACCTGAATCCGATTGAGATGTTGTGGCATGACCGGTTAAGGCTCGAAAACCCTCCAATGTAGCTGAATTACCACAATTCTGCAAAGATGAGTGGGCCAAAATTCCTCCACAGCACTGTAAAAGACTCATTGCCAGTTATCGCAAACGCTTGATTGCAGTTGTTGCTTCTAAGGGTGGCCCAACCAGTTATTAGGTTTAGGGGGCAATCACTTTTTCACACAGGGCCATGTAGGTTTGGATTTTTTTTTCCCTTAATAATAAAAACCTTCATATAAAAACTGCATTTTGTGTTTACTTGTGTTATCTTTGTCTAATATTTCAATTTGTTTGATGATCTGAAACATTTCAGTGTGACAAACATGCAAAAAAATAAGAAATCGGGAAGGGGGCAAACACTTTTTCACACCACTGTTAAATACCACATTGCTGTGAGGTGTGACGCTGAATGGAGTATTTTGAGAAGCTGTACCATACCTCCTGTGACAGGTTGGAACAACAGACGCTGCCTCCTGTACAAACAATGCAGCCTGTTTACTTACTGTACTGTACCTTAATTTATAGAATATTTTTTCTATTGTCAGCTTTTTCTATGTGAATAGCAATATACAGTAATACACAAGAGAAAGACAGCTTGTTCAGTCGCTAAGACCAGAGACTAAAGTTAGTCAGTGTTTTCTGAATGTTGATCTGACCCCAGTGAGATTGTTCATTATACTTTGTTCGTGCTTACTGTATGTCTACCTACAAAATCTATATTATCTGTGCTGTCACTCCAAACTAGAGTTCCCATTTGGGTATCTTCATTTTGACTTTACAATAAAGCTGTGAATGTAGAAGAGCCTTACTATGAAGACCGCGGAAACTGAACAGGTCCCACTCGAGAGTACAGTGCCTCAAAACATAAGATATGCATAATAAAATAAGGCTGCAGCTTAAGACACCAAAAAACGACTTCCCCATTTTGCTACCTGAATTAAAGTAACTTGCAACTTGTCTTTCTTTGTATAGATAGAATCCTAATCATAAAAAGAAAAAGAAACCCCAGTTACAGTAAATCCCACTCCTCATTGTTCTCTGTTGCACTTATTAATAGTTGAGGAAATATAGTACACTCCAGCGTAATGTCATTTGACTCTTCTTCTGAAAGAACCATTTAAAAGAACAATATATTCCATAGTGGCAGGTCAGCAAAGTTATACCTGACCTACCACTAGGGGCTGCTAAAAGGCCTTTTACAGGTGTGTTTGTAAATAGCCACAGCAAGTATTAATTAATTATTGTATTATTGGTGAAAGGTTAAGAATTTTGCATTCTAACATGGGAGTAAGTATTTAAAGTAAGCACAGTACGTTTGGGAGTAGGTTTGGTATTTAAAGGGTGTGCAAGATGGTAGTGGTGGTTGTTTTCTTTTTTGAGGGGTTTCTTCTTATTGTGTGTGACCTGAAAAGACCCACAGCAAAGCCTCATAGCCTTCATGAGTTTTTGCGCAAGCAGATCCTTGGGATTGGTTAAGGGTACATCCTGTCACACACATGCTTTGGTTCATTATTATGAACATTCCCAAACTTATACCTCATACATATCAACCCATGAATTCATAACGATTAGAAAAGCACCTTCTATGTTTTTTAAGTACTACACATTTGAAATGACCATTTAAAAAAGAAAGAGAGCTTAAATGTGCTATTTAAGCACCACAAGGCTAAAAAAAAACATTTTTGTCAGAACTCTGTTATTTGCCCTTTCTTGTAACATAAATCTGTATCTGTAATCTATTTTGTAACATGAGTATGTATGATTGAGAATGCTCCAGTTAAAGTACTGTAAATGTGTTTCGTCCTTTATAGTATTATTCTGCTCCAACAACATATGACCAGGTCCTGAAGCACCTGAACACTGCCTTCACTGTGCTCTTTTCGCTGGAGTGCATCCTCAAAATTGTGGCTTTCGGATTTTTGGTGAGGATCTCATCTGTGTGCTTGGCTCTATAAAGATATGTACTGTAACTTAATCCGACTAGCTTAAACATGGATAGGGAGCAATAGGTAGTGTCTACCAACTACTGTATATACAGTATATCCTAGAGTTAAATTCTAATTTGTACAGAGAAAATTAAAGCAATTCAGTTTGAGGGGAAACAAAACTAGCAAAACATGATGCCATGTCAGGTTTGTTGCTATATGGTTGCTGGTAACGTCAATTTACACTATATAACCGCATGAGTGCTCACCCGCAGAATTCTATGTATACACATATTGTGTATACAGTGTATAATGTATATGTTACATAAAGTGATATATTTACTTAAATAAAGTACTTTTTAATTTTTTTCTGCAGAACTACTTCCGGGATACCTGGAACATATTTGATTTCATAACAGTCTTGGGCAGTATTACCGAAATCGTGCTGACAGATTTCCAGGTAAACGTTTGATTTTTGATAGACTGAGAAGTCTACTACTCGGAGTTCTACTCTACATAAAGAGCAAGTCATACAGCTCAAGTCCTGAAAAAGATAAGCCTATAACTATAAGTTATAGTAGAGAGTTAACAGACCCATCATGTGACTTTGTGTAACATGAATTAACAAACTATTCACTTCATCATAAAAAGCAGCAATCTCAATTTTGATGTCCGCCATTATTTAGCCAGCAGCCATTTGAATACAATGGAAAGAATTTAATGGTGTTACTTTTTTATTTTATACTGCTTCAGTTTAGAATCTTCAATGCCTATTCAAATCAACATTTCCAACAAATGAGGAATAAGTAATAATTACATTTTTCTCGCAAATATCTGCCCTTATAAAAGCTTGGTTAAAAACAATTGTAAGATAAAAATCATGGTTATATTCAGAGTGTAATGCGCAGACCTCTTTAAAAGTTAAGCTTGATACCATGATAGAAACACTTAAGGTAGACATCCTTTCTCAAATTAACATTAACATTAGTCTATAATTAATTATATTTATAATCTGTGAAGCTATTGGTTAGTACACAGGAGGAGAGTGAGTTCTGATAAATTAAATATTGAGTTAAATGTTCATAAAATGTAAGAAAGTGCTTTCAGAATGGAACAGGAGGTACTGTATGTATTTACAGAAAGTGTGATAGGTGTCTAAAATAAGCTTCTTTTCCATATTATTGAGGCTGATTGCCTTAGACCAAACAGCTTGTTACTGTAGGTCTAACAGCTTGTTAGCCTAGATTTTCCTATTAATAATATGTTAGCAATCAAATAAGATGAACAGGACTCAAAAACCTCCTCTTGCTGAATTTTTCTGAGTTGCTCAATGTTGTCATGTTGTGTCTTGCACAGTTACTGAACACTTTCAACATGAGTTTCCTGAAGCTGTTCCGTGCTGCCCGTCTCATCAAACTCTTAAGACAGGGATACACAATTCGCATTCTGCTCTGGACTTTTGTGCAGTCCTTCAAGGTCAGGCTACTTTTTCTGCTTGTAAACTGAACAGATAACATCTGGCCTGGGTGTACTGTAGATGGATGGATTATCACTTGTGACAGGGCTTTCTATTCACAGCTTCGGGCCTTGTAGTGGCTAATGTAAACATATTGACACTAAAAGTGTGTGCTTGTGAAAGTAATACAAGTAATTGGAAAGTGCTGAAGCAAGGAGTGATGAGTTTACAGATTAGCCTACCTAATCTATATTTATTAGGTTGAGAAAATATTTGTAGGTTTGTGTTTGCTTGGCCATTTTTTAGCCAAGAAGAGAAATGTATTCTAGCAAAACAGAATCAACCAGCATTTTTATATGGAAGTGACAACAGCTATTATCAGTAGATGGTCTGTTTTGTATGTTAGTTGAAAGCTCAACAGAAATTTTAAAGTTGTTTGTTTTTTCCAGGCACTTCCTTATGTCTGCCTACTGATCGCCATGCTTTTCTTTATATATGCAATTATCGGGATGCAGGTACAGTATGAATGTTTTTTTATAAATGCTCAAGGACTATTTTTCCTGCTAAATCTTAGATATCAGACCTACTGTATAGGAAAAATAGATGACTAGATATCCAACCATAGCCAAAGGTTGTGTACTTAATTTTCTGTGAAAAAGAACTTTTGGCTATACAGTATCATTAGGCCATACAGCTGACAGAAGTACAGATGCAGCTGTGCAGATTGCATGTCAAAATTCATTACTGCAGCAAAATGACATCACCATGCCAAGTTACTCTGCCCAAAGAATGTTCCCTGACCAAAGAACATTGATAAGTGGCAGTTGTGGGGCCTTAGATGTTAATTTAAACATTAGCTTCATTTAATCTGTTGTCCTACTTTTTTAAATCCACTTAATACACAATATTAATATGGAATTAAGTAACTAAAATTAAATTATGATAAACAACAATAAAAAAAGTTTCTGAACATCATATCTATTTATTTAAATATAATATATGTACACAGCTGGTAGTGGTAGCATATTCCAATTTCTCCATAAACATCTGCATTGAATTCTTTAATTTGGTCACTTGTGATAATTTTGGAAACGTTTTGACATGCTTGTTTTAACTACATTTTGCCATTGTGGTCTATCCAATGGAAAATAAAACACGTGAACTGAGTGATGTTTTAGTCAAGTGGTAGAATATTCACCTCCTAGCGAGAAGGTCCTGGGTTTGATTCCCTGCCAATGCACGAGTTGTACTCTATTAGTACATTATATAATAAATATAATTATATACTATGTGTACTATATTGGCCTTTTTATTATTTTTACATATCACTGTATGTTAAATATTAAAATAATTTTACTATATCAGTAAGAAATGAATAACATTGAATAAATATAAATGAGTTAACAAAACATTGCAGTCAATGCAGTAAATGTAGTAACGAACAGTTTTATCAATTGTTCGGAGAGAGTTAAGAGAATTTAATAATGCCATTAAACAGCAAGCATTAGCAAAAAATTGCATACTTTAAATACTTTAACATGTTATAATATTTCATAGTTGTGACAATATCATTTAAACTGGAAAAGTAATAACTTTATCCTTTTAAATACAGTAGGTTACTCAAAGAACATTTAAAGTTTCAACATGTCTTTTGAACTACATATTTAAAATGATAAAATTAGCAACTTCCAAAGATCATTGTTGTACAATCTATTTTATACAAAGTAAATACATAAATCCTGCAGCAATATTTGACCTGCCCTACTCGTATGGTGCATATTTTGGATCAGTGTTATGGAAATATTGAACATGCGTGCAAGACAGTCTGCAGACCACCAATTTGGAAAAACACAGAAAGGGAATTGTGCTGTTAGCTCGTCCTTTGTGAATGAAAAGTTTAAGGAAAGTTTAACACTGTGGATTTTAGAGATAAATGTAATGAGATCGTTGAGGGGATTCCCATTAATTCATCTAATCTTCAGATTAAATCACACAAGGCACCTGGCACAGATGGTTTGCAGGAAAGGTGCTGAAGGTGTGTACTAATCAACTTTGGGGAGTTCTAACTTAGTTATAGTGATTTGAAAAAGAAAGTACACCTACTTAAAATTCATTTTACATATTAAGACATATCTGACCTTCACTTAGTTTCCACCAATAAATCTAATTTAATGTGACAAATAACACATTTTATTTTGTCATTATTTCTTAACAAACTTGGGAGGTAACCTCCTATACTTGAATTGCATTTCATCACAAAAGTCTCAAATTTTATATTCCATGTGATTTTGGAGATTGGGATGTAATTTTTTTTACACAAAATGATTAATAAGACGTAAACAACTAATTTTATGGATGCACAGATTTATAACACTTAACACCCAAAACCAGAAAACTAAGGTTGGAGTCTCAAATCTCAATATAACATCTTATTTTAATGACAGTTCTCTTTGAGGATGAGATGTTTCCTGTTTGGTTGATATCTGTACAGTGTACATTCCAAAATCCATTACTGAAACATTCTATAGTTTCTACTTAAATTTTTTCAGACTTAACTTCATGCAGGTGAAAAATCACAAAATGCTTGATCAATTTTGGCAATCGTGGGTGCAGCACATTAACCCCTCTACTTCCATTGTTGTTATGAGCATGTGGGTGTGTGGATCACAGCGCCAATGCAGCCAATGTATTGGATAAAACAATTAGAAAATGGATGGATCACATGACACACTCTCGGTGTTCTGTCCTGCAGTGCGAAATTGCATCAGGACAGTGATGACCCATCCAGGTAATGGTCAGGCTCTCACCTGCTTACCTTCAGTCTGTGTCAGTTTGTGAGTTTCACAATGATACAGCTGCAGGATTATTTTCTGGTGGTCAAACAATTGGTCATTTTCTTTAATCCATCTATGGCTGTATTCACAACTTTGTTACACACTCAGAAGAAGGTGAACCTGAAAGATTTCATTCTTTCTGTTTTGACTGCAAGAGACTGTAAACCACAGAAGTCAGAAAAACTGTAAATGACCTAACAATGGCCTTGACCCTTCTTAGATACCGTTGCTAAATGAGTTGAGATTTAACCAAGGCACTATATAAAGCAATGGGAAACCCGAACAGAGCATTAAGTCTGACCTTTTTCCAGTAATCTGTTATAATACCATACATGGATTAGGTAAATCGTTGTGGGAACAGTCTAGCACAGGACCCTAATTCACAGTCCCTAAATCTCAACAAGTTAAGGCAGATTTGTAAAGAAGAATGCACTGAAAGTATTTAAAAGTGATGCAGGAAATGATAAACAGATATAGGATTATTAACAATGTACTGTAGAAAGAAATGGCTTGTGCTGTAGAAAGTAGCATTTTTGCGTTTTTAGTTTCCAAGATAAAGCGATTCTTCTTTCAGCTCCACTATAGATGAACCAAACTTTTTTTTTTATATTTGCTCTTAAATATAGTATGGTACTGAAAGGTTTTAAAGCGACTACAGTATGTGTGTGTTCACAATCAAAATGTAAAATATAATTATCTGTATCGTTATTATGTTTGACTTAAATTAGCATGAAGACAAATATAGATTATTTTAATGTCTATGTAAACCTGAAAAAAAAATAGAATTCACAACGGTATACAACAATAGACTATTTTTTATATATCCAACTAAGTAATCTTGCTTTGTGAAACAGCCCTTCTTTTATTTGTGATTAATAATTGGTTAGGATTTGAACCCAGGCATTTCACATGACAACTCTAAATTCTTCCATTGAACCGCCAATGCCTCACACTAATAAGGTTACAGTACAGTATGTGACGGTACGTCATTCTTTGAATCATTGAAAATTACTGACATCTATTTTTGATGTTTTTTTAAAATACAGTATGTTTTTAAAGCCACTGTGTATAATGTGCTTTAAAAAAAAACTAAAAATAAAATTGATTTCTAAATACACTTTATAGACAAATACTAATAATTCTGTTTATTGTATGTAATGAAAAAACTAAAATTCTGTTAGTGTTACTGTACAGTATGACTATCTTAGGAAAGCACTAATGGGTTAATACATTTTGCATTTTTATTATTAAATTAAGGTTTATTGTACATTATGTTAGATACACACCACATTAAGCATTCGCTGAGCCACCTGGCAGTTTTACAAAGTAGTGCAGTTCTGCATCAGATTATCTGAAAAAATGAAATGTGTTGGGCATTACCATTTGGGGTAAGGTGGCATGTTCTTTGCGGTATGGCACATTATGCCTCAAGCATTCTGAATGGCTGCATCTGTATGTCCATCCTAATTGTGTAAAAATTGAGAGAAGTTGCCAGCATGGCTAGCCTTTGTCCTGGAGCTATACAACTTTGGATCTCTTTTTCACATTTCTGAGCAGCTTATTTGTTTATTTGAGTCATATACAGATCCTCTGGTCTCTGTTGTACAGCAAAACAACCCTGGCTAATCAGAGCATGTCTGAGAGGTACCATCTAGCAAAAATGCAAAAGCAAAAGCTTGCTTGGGCTCTGGTTTCAACAGAACAGATCACTGTAAAACTGAGCAGTAAACTGCAACCTTATTTCTATACTTCCTAAAGTAAACTAAATTTCTAGATTTTCATAATTTTTGGCAATTTTAATTGTTTCTGCAGGTATTTGGTAACATCAAATTGAATGATGAATCTCATATAAACCAGCACAATAACTTTAAGACTTTCTTCAGTGCTCTAATGCTTCTGTTCAGGTAAGATTGTGTTGTTTTGATTGTGGTATTAGTGTAGTTGGCAGCCCCTTCTACCTAGACACACTCAGGCACATACAACCTAACATCATTGTTTGGTGTTTCTTTAAACAAAAGTTCTGGAGGTAATCAAATTCTAATCTGCTTTCCTACTTGTCTAAGTTCTCTAACTGCACAGAGGAAGTACCATTCCCGGTGTGCATATTTTCATCGCAGTTGGATGCTTTTCTCATTTAGCATTGCTGGGACCTTAACTTCATTGCATTCATCTCCAAAAAGCCAAGACCAGAGTCAGTTTCTCACTTCTTCACCCCAACCCTCCACTGTAAACAAATTTAGCCCCCTCTCTTGGTTGGTGTCCATCTGGTGCAGTGTTAGACCTCCCTCCCAGAGCTTCCAGCCACATATGTATCTGACATTGGTTCTTGTTTGGGGGGTTCAACTTAGAATACATTCTCATTCATTCCTTCTATCAAATTTCAGCAAATGGTAGCTCTGTTCCTACTTCTCCACCATATTACACTTCCAGATTGCCACAGCATCTTCCACTGCATATCACACAGTTCCACTCTCCCGCCAGCTACTCCTATTAGGGCTGCTAGCATTATATGTGCTTATTTGAAACATTGCATGTAAGAAACACAATTAGTCAAGCAAGTTTAATTCTGCATCAATACGAGCTTCTCTTTCAGTGCTTATCTGAATATACTGAATCAAACAAATTCAAGCCTGCATCATACACAACCAGCTCTCAGAACCTGATTTTTATAATATGATAACTAATCATTAATTATTTTATTTTATACTTTCATCACCCCCTAGTCATATCAATACAGGTATTCACATTTGATTAGATTCCCATTTTCATTCACAGAAAAATATTTAAAGGACGCTGCTGTTCTAGCAGTTGTTTTTAAATATAATTAAAATACGATTTTCTACTTAAGAACTCCCTAATTTATGTTTTTCCTAGGCAAATGCAGGAAAAGGAATGTATGTTTGCTAGTCCAGGCACATATTGTAATTCATAGAGGCAGCGATAGGGAATCTTAACTAAGGAAAGATAATAAACTTCAAAACTGGGCATTATATCTTAATATCTGATTCTTACAAATAAATGGCAGAGCTATTAATGGACAGTGATTAGTTTATGCACGCCAGTTATTTTAAGATTGGAGTTTTAAAAGCAATCCAGACTCATACTTCAATTTATTTCAACTGAAATGAGTATCTGTCTATAAAAGCAAATTGTATAGCAATCTATGTGAGTTTAGTTTTATGATGGTTTGCCTAGTAAATTATGTAAACCAAACATTTTGGAGTGCTTCTTTGTAGAGAGAGTTGTAGGTCTTGTCTGCCACCAGACCACAAATGATCACAAAAAAAATACAGATCTTGTTTTATTCCACCTATTATTTTTAATGTTTACCAGAGTAAACTATCAGAGAATTTCCCATAGTAAGCATTTGTTAGAAACATCTGTTATAGCACAGTGGCATGACGAGTTCCTGCCCAATAAACAGATAATTCCTCAAGCATTGTGTCACACTAAAAAAAAACAAATCGGATAAGTATATGACACAAAATACTGCTACAATTACCCATTTAAGATAAACAGATTGTGTGTCCAGTCTGGCACTTGTTGACCTTTGTGCTTGGTGATGTGTCCTTGTGCAGGAGTGCAACAGGGGAGTCCTGGCAGGAGATCATGTTATCCTGTTTGTCAGGCAAGGGATGTGAGCCAGACCTTTCCAATTCCTCCACACCTGTAAATAAAAATAATGAATGCGGGACAGACTTTGCCTACTTTTACTTCGTCTCCTTCATCTTCTTCAGTTCCTTTTTGGTATGTAATTGCACCTTGAAAAACAAGCCTTTTTAATCTATAATGCATTTAACAAATGTCTCATTCTCCTTACCCATTGTCCTCAATTAGTACAACATGATGATCAATAGTCTTTAAGTGTCTATAAGTCATTCAGTAGTCTTGAAGACTTTTGACCTACATTACATTTTTACAAACTTCTCTAAGAGTAAGTGAATGGAGGAGAATGATTTTCATTGGACCATCAAGTCCACCCAACTGATTATTGGAAGTTCAATAATGAAAGCTTCTGTAGTCACAGGCGGAATTTAAAAACAATCCAGGCTTGTTTACATTACAATGTGTCCCTATTTTTTTTGTACAGATGTTGAACTTATTCGTAGCCGTAATCATGGATAACTTTGAGTACTTGACACGGGACTCATCCATTTTGGGGCCGCATCATCTGGATGAATTTGTTCGTATCTGGGCCGAATATGACCGAGCAGCATGGTGAGGATTGTGTCTTTCATCATACGTTCCACCTCTTGCACCTAAACTGCACCACCTTCTACAACCCCAGTAAACTCCAATTCACACTTTTTCAGTTCATTACAAAATTCCATGGTTCAGTATGGAAGCACACACGAGCCTTCGGGACATTTCTCAATAACTGCGTTTCAGCCCCTTACCTTGTCATTTTAGTTAAAATATAGGAACACAAAGCAACCCCTTGAGCTATGAGATAGGTGTTACCCTGAGCAGTTAAATCTAATTTGGCATGAACAGTTCAACATTTAATTTGATTTCCTGCTTCATGATAAGTTTGCTGCTCAAGTATTAAAGAATACCTTAAAGGGGGAACTGCAACTCCAGATGTTAAAAAACCCATCATGAGGAAAGTGATGTTGCTAATTTAATATAAGCAAATAATGAGTTGTAATAGTTTTTTTCTCTTGTGTTGTAATTAAGTAAATTAATTTCTTGTAAAACTCGGGGAAAAAACTAAAATCTTTTATTATGAATAATGCTGAGGATTCTTACACCCAACAAGCTCTGCACATTTTCGGTGAAATGACAAACTGTACTTAATTCACTATAAAAATTAAGTAAATTATGCAGACAATTGTGATATAATCCAGTGAAATACTGTATAGTGCTCATTAACACAAAAACTTTCTTCACATAAATCCAAACATACTCTGTTTAGTAAGAAATATACAGTATTTGTGCTTTGCTTTCATACATTTTGGTTCTCCTTCCAAACTCTGATTCATGCAAACCTCACACTCATTAGAGTTGTTTCTTTTAAGGCATTTAATTCTTTTCCAGTTGATTCTGAAATTTTTATTTTTTTTCTTCTCTTTTCTTGTTTACAAGAACAAGTTTAAGGTTTGGCCCAATTTGCTGAAGTCCTTTTACACACAATCCATTTGTAAAAAAAAAAACGTTCTTGATGTAACTTTGTATATTTTAAAAGTACATTTTAAAATACCTCAGAAGCTTATTTCAGTTTATTTGCATGCATCTAATAAGATTACAATACACCATTCATTTACTGCATCCATGTGCCTCCAACTATATGAATAACAATTTACACTCGTATTACGTATGATTGTATATTGAGCTTCTTATATGGTGATATTAGTGCAATTTGAACTGAAGTGCATAATCTATTTGGAGGACTTTAGCAAAATCAGGGCAGTGGGGAGGGGATATTTTGGCGGAGGCTCTTTTCCAGTCTCTCGGTACCTGTGAGCTGTACAATCATGTGTTCACTGGCTTTGTACTCTGCTTGTGTCAATTGCAGTGGGTGATGATCTGTTCTGCACAACTGGTACTTCAAGAATGTTAATAACCAACTCAGATACACTATAATGGTGTATAGTGTCTCTGTCTCTAATGCTTGACGCAGAACTAGCCCTGCACAGTTTTAATATGGTGTATTTTGAAAACTGTACTGTTGTATGTGGAATGATTGGTTTTCTATTTGTGACTGCTGCAGTGCCCCTTGCTACTTCTGAAGTCTTCTGTACCTACAACGAGCTTGATATATGCTTATGTTCTGTATTCTGTATGTTTGTGACCTCCTCTTTTTGCACCAGGGACTATTTCTTGTCAGCATTCTCTACGATGTGTTGTGTCTCTTCCTAAATAATGTATTTTAAACCAGTGTAACATACAGGACGATTGTTGAGAGAACAATGTCATATACTGACATGATGAGAAGTATTGTATACATCAGTAGTTCTCTTCAGCTGCTTAATTTTGATTTTATATTTTAAATGAAAGTCAGACATAAATGGTTATTTTACAGGAAATACTGTACATGAGATCAATTAATAATTCAAGTATAATGTTAGCTTAAATTCAATTACAGTTATTATTACATTATCGATGCACAGTGCATTAATGTGTATTCTGGGCAAAAATAATGGAGGAATATAACATGTAAGACATGACTTCCATTGCATTTACTGTACTCCAACAAGTGATAATTAAAGATTCACAATACAATGTGTCAAAACACTCACAAATCCAGTATTTAAATAAATGTCCAATTCCCTTCCACATTCAGCTGTAGACTTAAAGTATTTTACCTGATAGTTACAGTGAAGCACATTTATGTCATTTTCTCACTACAAAAAGCAAGACTCTTCTTTTAAGACATGATAATAATTGATTGATCAAGTTCCAAAGTTGCATGTTTTTGAATCACCTCATGGTGATCATTCTCTTGGTTCCATATAAGCTGAGGGCTGAAACGCTGCTCCTACTGTATCTGTATGATTACACTGGTTTTTGAAACAGCCCTGCAGATGCTCTGATGTGCAGAAGAGCCTGTGTGTCCCTCAGACAGAGCTGTGCCAGCTGCTGTATCTGCATAGTATCTGTTCAGTCTTGCGTCGCCCAGCAGAGGGCCCTCTGTGTTCCTAATGCCATGTATTTTCTTTCCAGTGGAAGGATTCACTATAAGGACATGTACAAAGTAGTGCGAACCATTTCGCCTCCTCTGGGCTTTGGAAAGAATTGCCCCTACAGGGTGGCGTGCAAGGTTTGGCTCCCACTAACTCCCCTCCCCCCTCCCAGCCCACTCAAACCCACCCCCCCGCCCACTCTAGTCCCCTCTCCACCTCCTTTACTGCCCGCCTGTACTGGCAGTGCACGCTGCTGCTCTGGGCAAAGGAATGACTGAGCTGCTGCCACAAAGCGTAAAGAGTCAGGGCTCTCATTAACTTCGGCAGCCCCTGTCTGTGTGATAGCTGTAAAGACTTGATAAGGGCAGGCAGAGGCCAAAAGAGGCTGATGTCTTCAAATGATAGAGAGCCAGTGATAATAAGACATTCTGAAATATTTAGAAGATATTTGCTTTTCTTTGGACCTAACAGGCAGGAGGAGTTACTGTATGATTACAGGTAGAGAATAAACTGTACTGTATAAAATGGAAAAGATATGTGTCATAACGCATTTAAGTAAGGTCTTCTTTAGACTTTATGCACGTGCAGTACTATGCTGAAAGGGGACAGACACCTCTATGCATAGCCAGAAGTCACTGGTTCAGCCAAGTAAGTTAAAACCAAATTTACTTCAGATATATATTCAACAGGACTTGTATTTCTTTCTGAATATGAGTTTAATTTCTAACAAAGTTTCAAGTAACATAACAATCCCAAGCATACTGCTAATGTAATTAAAAAAAAAACAAGGGTGACTCTGGTATGCTAAAATGTTCTTGTTTGGCCATCACAGAATCCTAATGTGAATCTGACACATATACAGTAATGTAGGACTGCTCTGTGTCAAAAAATTGGAAGCCTGAAAGGAAGCCTTTACCAGGCTTGTGGCTTATTTTACTGGACAAGTCAAACTCCTGCAACAGTTCTTTTATAGAGGAAACTTGGAAATTCAAACTATTACAATGTCTTATTTTTAACAATTTGCTACTGTTCGTTATGTAATACAATGATTGTTTTGCATTATGTTTAAATAAAATACAATACTGTCATATAATAATAAATGAATAAAAGTTGATGTACTGTAATATAGGCCAAAACGTTTACACAGTATTGGAAACACATATACCGTATACAGTACAATATGTCTATATCATGATAGTCATTTATTAAAATACAAGTAATATAAAAAATTAAGTAAAAGGTATTTACTGTATTGCTTACTAACCAGTTGGTTAAAAGTTTAAACTATATTTAGGAGAATAAAAGGATCAAGATTCTGGGTTCAAAATCCATTGTGCAAACAATTGAAATATATCTCGAGAAATAATCAGTTGACACCAATAATAATACAAGCCCAATTGAGGACCAACTCCAAATAAAAAATTCTCACATATTATTTCATGTACCAAAATAAGCATAAACTAAAAGGCAGTAAGAAACAAATGGAGGCTGGCACAGACAAGATTCAGTTCCACACTGACAGGCAAGAGGCCCGCGTACAGTAGCTGCGTAGCTGACTGATGCCCTGTCTCTTTATGCTCTGATCTTGATGAGCTGTTGGCTTTTGGGGGTGTTGGTTGAAACCAGAAGCATGGAGTCTGGGTGGATTCACATTTTCTCCCCGGGTTTGGAAGCATGCTAGCGGTGAGAGGTTCTGGTGAGAGTGGTGTGCGTGCAGATCACAGGAGCAGACCCAGTCATTCCTTTGGACATCCCGAGATCTTTTGGTTTCTATGCAAGAGTGCCAAGGTTGCATAGAAAGACTAAACTTGGTTTTGATTTTGATCTCATTTTCCCTGTAGCTCCTCCGTATTACTTGCACTGAATAACCTTCTCTTCTATTCTGATAATTCTCTCTCTTTTTCCCCCCTTTCTTTTTGCTCCTCTCCGCCTCTCTCCTTCTGTTCCCTGGGAATGCCTGCCTCCTCCCTTCCCATCTGCATTGCACCCTGAAACCTCCAAAGTGGCCGTATTCATTACACTGACATGTATGAGATGCTGACCCACATGTCTCCACCGCTAGGCCTCGGAAAGAAATGTCCTGCCAAAGTCGCTTATAAGGTAGTCGAAAATACAACAAAGACGAGTTTTCCTTGTTGCGATGAAAAGGAAATTTGAGTAACACTAGTCACAGCAAAGCCTTGCAGTTAAATGTGATCTTTCTTTGATTATCGTTAGAAGTCTGAAGCTGTGTGGAAGCTTGTGAGGCTTTTTGTGATTCTTTTTTTAAATGATGGGTGAGTCAGAGGTTTGGTTGCTGCAAAAGCAGTAAGAATTGCATGACTTCAGAATCAGGTACATGAATGAAATGGCGAGCTTGGGAGTTCTTTATGGGGGGCAGTCACTAAGGTGAGATGCTAATATTGAACACTGGAGCATGCAATGCTCAATGTGTGCTGGGTGGATCTCAGAGCACTGTCTGCTCAGCATGGAAAGCGTCAGTTTAGTTGTCAGTGTGTGTGGGAATCTGATGTTCTGTATTAAACATACAGTAACTAAAAAAGCTGTATAGAACAATATGGTTTTTAGGTAAAATGCCTGTGAGATAAGTCTGTTTGAGAAAAAAATACATCCATTACCTTATCATATTCATAGATAAGGGCTAAAATTCATTAGTGTGCAAAACCAGATAGGTAGGAGCCTTAAACTCTGCTACTGATGTCAGGAAAAATGGATTATACTGCCAAGAAGTTGAAAATGTTTTTTGTTGAAATATAGGCCTGTATTTCTTTCTTTGTTGGTGTATTTCCAGTTCTAATCAAGCATGCTTCAGATTAGTAAGAGGAAAATTTGTCTTGACCTCTAGAGCTCTCCCTCATTGAGTCAGATGGAAGACGGACATTTTGCAACTCATTGCTTTATTATTGCTGTTGTGTGAATTGCCTGTGCTAGTATTAAGGAAGCTCAGTATGAGTCTGTATCACATTTGTGGCCCGTGACTTTCTTCGTCAAGGCAGTGTGGGGGACAAAAGTTAAAAAGAATGTTGCGTAAGAGTGAAGGCTTAAAAAAGGAAGTCATATTAACATATACAATTAATTAGTTGGACCTTGGTTTGAATATTGTGCTAAATGTCAGTCACCGCACATTAAGAATGATATTCCTAAAACTAGCAACCAGACTAATCCTTGGTCTAAAGGAATGTCATATAATATGTGGAAAGATAAGGGAACTGAATATTTTTGGCCTGGGAATGAGTAGATCACACAGGCTATTCAGGTTTTCAAATTGCTGAAAGGCATTCACCAAGACAAATAAGGAGACTCCTTCAACAGCAACACAAAGACCCGGGTTCACAGGTGGAAATTATGTTTAGGACTATCACAAGCAGAGGAATCGTGGGAGTCTGGAACCAGCTCCCTATGGAAAGAATTACCTTTTTCACTATGATTTGTTTACCCTGTTGATCAGATAATTTCCTGGAGAAGAAGAAAGCTAAGTAATACCAATTCATGCTGAAACAACACATCTTTATTCTACTAACACTTCTGTTAAGCGGAAGATTATCCATTAAAAGCACCTTATTTAAAAGTATTAGATATGTAAGTATCTAAACTCAAGGTGCTTCACTTAAGTTAAAGATTCCATGACCTTCATACTTTCATGCTTTTAAAATTTTTATTGTTTTACAAGTTGCCTGAAAGGCAGCATGGTGGCTCAGTGATTAGCATTGCTGCCTTGCAGCTCTGGGACGCTGGTCTAAATTTCAGGATTCTGTCTGTGTGGAGTTTGTATTTTCTTTCTTGGGTTTTTGTCAGATGCTCTGGTTTCCTCCCACAGTCCAGTCAGTACCAGTCCAGCCTGGTAGATTAATTGGCTTCTGGGAAAATTCGTGCTGGTGTGTATCTGTTTCTATGTATGCTCTGCAGTGGACTGGTATCCAGTCCAGATTGTTTCCTGCTTTGCTCCCATTGCTTGCTGGGATAGGCTCCAGCTCCCCTATGACCCTTTATTGGATAAAGCTGTTAGAAAATAGATTTAAGATAATATTCTCTTCTAAACACTGTTTATTCTGGAGAAAAATTAAACAAACATGACTGTTCTGCTGCAGAGCCATCAAAAAATATTTTTTTCTGAATCGTGTGTCAGATGAATAGAAGTGTCCTGTAACATGGGGCAACAGAGTGCCCAGGTGAGGCTACAGGTTGCCACTATGTTCTTCATTCCTTTGCATGTGCATGCTGACCTCTAATTCCACAACTGTCCCTATTTCTCACTCCTTTTGTCTTAAAAATGTGAAGTGTTTGCATGGACAGATAGATGGTCAAGGGTCTCCGGCATGCAGGTTGTGTCGCATTTCTCTTTTTGGTCTTTGCTGAAAAGGCACTGGTTATGTGGTTGTAGGAATATACAGTAAATGTGCAAGGACTGTTTTCTTTAATGAAAAAAACAGAAACAGTAGCTGTAAGTGATGTTTTGCATGTCCAGAAAATGCTGCACAATAAAAAAGGCAATTCTTGTGTGTCACTAAGATACAGTATCTTTTACCAGCTTACTTCATGCGTCTAATTAATGTCAATGTCCCAAATGTTTTTTCTCACGATGTGATTAATTTTAAACATTACAGTCTGTGATTCAGAAAGAACAGGACCCAAACACAACTTTTTAGATTCCAAACTTTAAAACCTTTACTTCCAAAGTAAAGTAATCCAAAGATCACTATCAGCCGTTTCCGCTTGGAAATGTAATTATTTTAGGATATCTGATGATAGCCTTTCACAGAAACATACAGTATGTACCCATTAAAAATGTGGTTATAGGATGTGCCCCAGTTTATGTCCATTTGGTACAGTATCATTCATTTTCTAGTTTCTGTTCTTTTTACACCAAAACAACAAAAGTCTACCTCAGATCAAATAAAAAACAGTGCCTTCTGTTGAAGAATTTAAGCAAAATCATTTTCTTGCACTGTTTCTGACAGTGGTTTCCTTCTTATTACGGTTGCTCATTTGAGGATGTGAAACAGGAACCTGAATTACCAGAAAAACAGTATTTTGCTGAAAAAAGATAAGGTCTTGGGCATAACAATATTACACAATCCACAAATATAAAATCACAATTTGCATGTAGAATGATCTGTTTTTTGTGATTTAGGGAATAGACATCAATGGTTCTCTCTTGAGGCTCAGTTTCGGGGAGCACTTTTCTCTGGAACAAGCTAAATTCAGACTGTGGAGCATCTCTTAATGCTGATTGGGACAGAAAAGCCTATACTGTATAAGCCTTAGGATGTACAGTTTATTAGTCAACAGTGGCATGCATGTCACTACAGTACTTGATCACTTGCTGGAACAATAGGATTCTGTCCATTCTCCCCATAGCAAGGGGATCTTGAAATTTTCTTCCATTGCATTTTAATAGTTAATGTCTAAAAAATGTTCCTATTATATTAATGAGAAATGCATGCTAACATTTTTTTAACAATGGCAGGATCCTTTTTAACCTTTTTTACTTAGTACACAGACACATTAGTATTGACTATACAGGTAATACATGAGTTGTAGCATTCTGCTGGCTAATGTAATGGGGAACTTCAGAGTAAAACCAAAATCAAAGTTAAATTATACCAAACTGCAGCTCATAACATATACTGTATTAGTTCTGTCATGCCCTGTCATGCCCAGTGTTGTTCACAGCCCATAGCTAGTGTTTCCAGACAGACCCTTAAGCGTGTTTGAGCATACAGTTTTCACACATTAACCTGTTATGCCCTGGGCTGCTATTTGATATATTTGTTCATTTTTAATTTTTAAGCATAAATTAACTGCTGGAGTCAATACATTTCTTCAGTAGCTGGCTATAGATCAGTCATTAACAAAAAAGCAGATTCTGTATTTTGAATTATCTTGGTTTTTTACACTATGAAAGATATAAAATGGCTTTTCTAGTGAATATATACAAGACTCCCAGTAGAAAACAATACCAGCGGGGCTTTTGTTTATGCAGTCAAAAGAATATACAGTACATACAGTACTTTGAAAGTCTTTTATTCCGAGGGGTGGAATCAAACACACAGCATTTATCACACTCCAGCCTTTAATTTATATTATTTCAGTTAATAGGCAAAGGTGAATGTAAAACTCAGAAGAGAAACACAGTGCCCCATACTATCTGTAGGTTTTCAGTGTCTTAATAGTGATCATCAATTGTAACTTTAAGAAAAGGACAAAAATCAGATTCTTCTTGGATTAATTATGTCTTCTCTGTTGAGACCTTTTCCATATTGCAGTGAGAATGGAGTGCCTAGAGGATTTATTGAAAAATGTGAGTTCCTTTGTCAGGTGCATGTGTTACTCTATTATTTACCACTATAAATGCTTCTTCAAAAGATATTTATCTCTGCAGGGTGCAGGAAATGATTCCCCTGTTTTCAGTAAGATTGACACATGGGCTCAATATATTGTGATGACACTAGTCAATCAAATCTTTTGAGTAGACACTTTGAAAATGAAACATTGACAAGTGCAAGGTGATCCACATACAGTACAGAATAGCAATATACAGTATGCTACAGTATCCATATCGCATGGGTGATTCTGCAGGAAGTTAAGCATGAAAGAAATCTGGGTGATTATGTAGGCTTGTTCTGTCCGCATCAAGGCAATGTGAAGCAAAGAAAATGCTTGTGCATGTTAAAAAAGTGTTGAATTAAAATCCAGTAAAATTGTGTTTAAAATTTACAATATACTAGAAAGCCTTTGATTAGAATAGTTTTTAGTTTTGGTGATCACACCACAAAAAAGATATCATAGCCTAAGAAAGATCTTGAAGAAGAGCATCAAGAATGATTCCTCTTCTGTAGAGTTTGTCATAGATAGACAGGATAAGGGTGTTCAGTCTCTTCAGAGTAGAAAGAAGGGAGATTGAGAGATGTTTTTAATTCAGGTATTGTACTGTATATAAGATCCTAAGATCTTAGAAAAATAATATATTTAACCCAGGGGACCAAACCCATGTTAATCCAGGTTTTGAAAGTAGTGAAGCAAAGACAAGATATCACGATTGAAAGCTAAAAGGAAATTCATTTTAAAGTCCAGAAGAAATTTTAGATTCACCTCTACAAGGATATCAAATGAGCAAATGAGCCGAAGGCTTCCTCTTATTTGCAGCCCTTCTCATGTTCTAGTAGTTTCACTGGGTTCTCAGGACATCGTTAGGCTGCCTGTGCCAACACTGCTCCTCAGCTCTCGACAAGTGAGTAAATCAGAGATAAACAGAAGAACCTAATGCACAACCTATCCTGGAGATGAACACTGATGAAGGTCAATCTAGAAAGACCTCTGCTCCACAAGTCCATTTTACAAGCCGCCTCCATTTATAGACCTACTGGAAGAGGTAGAGGGAAATCACATACTGTAGAGTGCTTTGCTGGCAGGAGCTGGATATGTCCACTACCTGAGACTAAACCTTTATTTCCTTGAAAAACCACCCTTCCACACTTAATGTCAGTTCCCATTCTACCTGTCCAGGCACAGTGTCTCCATATCCCAAACATCCTGGTCTGGACCCACAACTGATACAAGGCAATGTCCTCTCCAGATAGAGATGGGTCAGCTTTTTAGACTGTGTTTTAGATCTAGAAGCAGTGATGCCTTCCCTTACCAATAGGAAAGCTACCAGGCTCATCTCACGTGGGAAATCACCTGATATGTCATACAGTATTTGCAGAAATCAGTAGAGATTTTGGTACATTTTAGTTATAGTGGTTCTGCGGTACAAATCTGTGTACATTCCGGGTGGGATGTGATTTGCCTTCTTTAAATATTTGCTCAACCAATAAATATACAGTATGGACATATCAGGATGAGACTTTGTGGTTTTGGTAAATAATTTAAAAGTTCCTTTCTGAATACACATTATTGGAAAACAAATCATCTTTAAATATTTGGAAAAAGTGAATAAATGTATTTAATAGGTGTAAATGTATACACAGTGGCTGTTAGAATTATTCTTCCCAATTGGACTTTTTCACATTTTACTGTTACAAGATGGAATCATAGTGTATTTATACCTACCCATGAAATACCTATGAAAACACTGGCTCAAGTTCCTATATCTACACGGCAACAAGCTAAGTCTCCACTTGGTCTGGTAATTCATCAAGTGCTGTGATGACAAGATTTGGATGATTATCGATACCACCTAAGCCAACACTTGCCTCCTTACTCCTAGGTATTTAAGCCCTGCTTTTTCAATGCCTTTAGCTTAGTCATCATTTTTTTTTCCTTCTCCTGTCTTGGCATCCTTAGCACTTTCAGTATCTTCTGGCTTTTGAATCTCCTTTCTTTTTTTACCGCTGCTTTTGGATCTTTTGGATCTCCATGCATCAAACCTGCCCATTTGACAGATTTCACAGTATTTAATTGTGATTTTGTTTCCATTGATAAGACCCAAAACTCTATAATGTCAAAGTGAAAATAAAATTCTACAGATCCTCTTCCATGAATTATAAATATAAAACAGGAAACACCTACTGTAAATAGACTCTGGAGCAACCAATTATGTGTAGAAGTCACTTAAGACTGTAGCTTCAAGTAGCCTTGACTAAGGTTGTAATGTAATTTTAGAAATTACCATCACTTCCTGGAATAGTGCCCATATTGAATTATGTTTCCAACATAAGGTATAATTCAGATTTATGTTAATGTCAGGCTGATCTCAAAAACATTGCTTGGCTTGGGTCCTTTTCTTTGCGTAATACAGACTGGTCGTTTTGAAGAAGTGGTCTCTTGGGTCTGGCAGATGTGGCACAGGCTCTTTCTGCTTATTCAGCCTCCATTACTGGTAGCATGGCAGGCTTTACGTATTGCCAGTAAAACAGTTGTTAGGCAGCCCAGTGTAACAGGCACTCTGCACCACTCTTGACTACTTGCAGGACCTATCTGTGACAAAACTGCTTCTGATCTCCTCTTTGTTGTGTGATCCTTGCAGAGGTTGGTGCTAATGAACATGCCTGTAGACGAAGACATGTCAGTGCACTTTACCTCCACTTTGATGGCACTGATCCGGACAGCACTGGAGATCAAAATAGCAAGAGGTGAGACAAGCTGAGTCCCAAAGCTGACGACCTATTGAGCTGTCCATCATTCTTTGTTACTAGAGTTAAACCACACAAATTCAGGATTTCTATTTTACATAGCAGTTATCAGCCCAAAGCACTTTCACATTGAAAGGGACACACTTTATTCCCAGCTGAACTGCAGAGCTTACCAGGATGATATACAGCAGCCAGTAGCACCAGAAGACCCATGACACAGCACATCAGGTGGAGTGAGAAACTGCTTCACCAACTGAATTAAGCAGTAACTTCAGGGAGGCCAGTTTCTATAAGCCCAGAGAGAAAGTTTTCCAAGAAGGTACTCTCATGAATCGTGTGCTGTAAAATCTAAGTAGTCAGGGCCTCTGATTAAGATCTCATCCAGTGGACATCACCTTCTACAGCACAGTGTCCCTTATCATCATAATGGGTAATTCATTTGGAAACTCTGATCTATAAGGATGAGCGCCACCTACTATTCCACCAGCACCACTTACAGCAGAAACCTATTTTATCTTGGAGTTCTCCCATCCTACTACTGACCAATCCCGGCTTACAGTCCGAGTATAGAAGTCCTTGCCAGAGCCACAACTAGCAATTTTGAAATATCTGAGTGTATAATTAAAAAACCTCCTCCATACTATATTATACACTGACTCTTTTTTGCTGGTGTTCGTATTATTCAACAACTTGAGATTCGCTAATCCTAATCAACATTGTGTGCACTGTGACTCCCTGGCCTCTGTCCCTTGTGCTCTTTCACTATGTCTCCAGGAGGAGAGGACAGACAGCAGCTGGATGCCGAGTTGCAGAAGGAGATTAATGTCATCTGGCCACATCTCTCCCAGAAATCATTGGACCTCCTGGTACCCATTCACAAAGGTGAGCTGCACATGAGTGTGATCATTTCCACACATTTTTAAATGTGGATTTTTAAAATGAATGTTTTGCAACAAATCATAAGTATGATTTGAGAAACTTCTTTAAAATGTATGGCCTTATTGACTTCAAGTGCACTTTAGGGCCGATTAAATTCACATTCAGTCCTGTAAATAAAGTACAGATTGGCCTCTGTTCCTCTGTTGGAAGGCAGTTTTGCAAAACAACTGACCATTACCTTGACCATTCTTCTTCACCAATCTTCTCAGTGCCGTTGTGCTCATTTATGTGAAATAAGTACATAGCTGCTGCAAAGTAAACTAAACAGATGTGAAACAATTTCACAGATCTGTGTAAGTGCTTTGAAAACAAAAAGAAAAAAACATCTGCACATCTGTCTAGGTGTTATATCACAGGCATGTACTGTAGGAGAGTCACAGGGAAAACAGACAAACCCCTACACAGGTCATTGCCACCAGCCATGGAAAAATGTTCAAAACATTGCAAATGTCATAACATTGTTAAAAATTAAGTCTTCGATATTTGCCTATATTAATTAACGTTATTTGCCTTTTAATGAAATCAGTAATCACTAAAATGAACATATGTGGGATGAATCCATTGAAATTCATTTTAAAACATTGAATTTGTGTTTTGTAAGTGTGCCAATGTGTGTATCAAATATTTTACAGCTAGCGACATGACCATTGGGAAAATCTATGCTGCAATGATGATAATGGATTATTACAAGCAGAGCAAAGCTAAGAAGCAGAGGCAACAGCTTGAGGAGCAGGTACAGAAGTCCCATTCTTGTTTCATATTAAGGGTAATGTAAAAAGCCCTACAATGGCTGTAAATGCGTTCAGACTTCAGCTTAAACTGTGGTGCGCTTCTCCCAGGATTTGAGAGAAGGATATAAACATCAAAAAGCACTGTAGTGAAAGCCATGCAATTTTTCTTTCAGAAAAACGCTCCAATGTTTCAGCGAATGGATGCTTCATCCCTTCCACAGGAGATCCTGTCAAGCGCCAAAGCTCTGCCCTTTCTGCAGCAGAGTACAGGCTCAGGGCTGTAAGTGTACCCAGTTTGGTGAGGATGTATCGGCCCCTAGTGGTTACTTGTGAATGGTACACCGAGACCTTTTCTGTCCTGATCATATTGTAAAACGTTTTCTTGTGTTTTTAGCTCTGTTTCTAGGACTGTTTTTTAGATTGGTGTAACAACTTTAGACAGCAAGGAACAAAAAAGAGGATAAATTGTTTTTCCACCTTCAGACCCTCCTGAATTATATATTGAAATACAGAATTTATCTGACCCTCACCAAAAAGCTGTCAAAGCAACACAGTTCTAGTGTAGAATTGCTTGGACTTTGCCTGACAGACTTACTGACATAGATTGATATTGGAAAGTTAACTAGTACATATTTGGGTCTGTCTGAGTAACAATTCTAAAAAAAATGTTTCATAAAATGGGCTGGAGTCTATCACCTGAGTGAGAGCTGTGTCTGTGGATGGGTGTGTCTGTGTTATCGGAAGGACCATAGACAGTGTGTGTGTATCCTCAACAGGACCAGAGGTGGATTTGTGGCTCTGAGCCCAATCTCCCCTCAGGAGATGTTTATTCATCCCAGATCTCCGGATATGGAGATGAAAGAAGACTTCCATGTACACCACTCTCTGGTAAGGAAGGAGACACAGTCTGCAGAAAATTAAAATGAGTTTAGTATGGATTATTTTTATGTAGCTGTGAATTCATCTCTTTCAATGAAATGATACAAAAAAATATTATAGAACCCTGTGCAGTAAGTATCACTCCTTAAAGAAAGAATGGAACAGGAACATTGCAGTCCTCACTGAAACCTCCTGTGAATATGAGCTCTTTTCTGTGCAAAATGGGAAAATTCATTTTTGAGCTTCCCCAACAAATGTTGCTTCTTTCTAAAAGGTACTGTATATAAAAATATTTGAAGGTATGATGGGCATGTTAGAAAATTTCATAATCGGTTCATGCAGCACTATACTGTATGTAATCATCATCAAGAAACAGCTCCTAAAAAATAAAGAAATGATTGAATGAGAGTTTTTGAGAGTTGGTACTGATAGCAACAAGTTGTTATACTGACCTAGGATGACAGTTTTAGGGGTGTCATTGGATTGCCTTTTTCTTTTTTTTTTTGTATTTTTCTAGATATGATCAAACTAATGCTTGTTGCAAAGCAATAAGAGATTAGAAGATTCTCTACCAGCCAGTGCCTGTCTTCCAATAAAGTACATTCCACTTTAAGTCCACAGAAATCTAGTTGCTTTTATAGACTTCTGAAGAACTGAACATTAAGGATGTGTGGTTTTCAACCAACAAACAAGATTTCAGTTATTTATGACATACAGCAGCTGCCCAGCTGGGAAATGTGCAGTGCAGTCCTAGTTTTTCGCTTGTCTCTCTCATTGCTGTTTATGTCATTTAATATGAGTGCATTTCTGCATTATTATGACAGTGCCAAATACAGATCGCAGTATACTGATGTTTGTCTTAAATTTATTTAACAAAACAAACAAATCTGGCAAATGGCTTCTCTTGGCCCTTGCAGACCCATTGTTTGACAACACTGTGTAAAAAAGAGGCACTGGTACTCATTTTCATCAGAATGTTCTTACTGTAACTTGTCCATATATGGTTGTCATAAATGTCATCAGTGGAAATCTCATTCAGTCATCTTTGTTTGATTTTATTCTGCATTCTACAGTGCATATAACAAAAAATGCTCTAGGTCCCAGAAATATCAGAGCTATTGCAGCTCTCTACTCATCTCAGCCAGTGCTCTCCCCTAACTGTGCCAGCATTATTGTATCATTCCACTTCATCCAGATGTCAAGATTGCTTACTTTCTGTTCTGTTTCCTCAGGCATGGTTTGCCTTGAACATGTGTCTTGTCTTTCTTTGCCACCTAGCATAAGGTTTGTCCGTAGCAGTTTGCTAAGAGTAGTTTCTTTTTCTCCCTTTATGATAATGGTTAACATCAACCCAGGTTGTTCTTCACCTCCTACATTGTAACCCTGAACACTGAGCAGCAGCTGTTGATATATAATTTAGGCCTGGGAATAGGTTACTTTTGAGCTTTTTGAAGCTTCTTGAATGATTTCTAGTATTGGCCAGTCTTTTTTGGTGTGCTTTACTTTGGTTTGGGAAAGGATGATTAGCAGTAGCAGCAACAATAATAATAACCTTGCTATTTTATATAGCTTCTTTCATGGTACATCATCAACATCTCTCACCTACAGTACTTGTCTTACTTGTCTGCCTAAGACTACTGTTTATGACTTAACTGGAAGAAAAGTCTAATAAACACTTTAAAGACTGCTTCATATTTTTACATCTGTCCTTTTTAAGGTCTTATTGTTGGCTTGATGCATCTTAGACCTTCAAGGTCATAATCATCTCATTAGCCCAGTACATGCCTGACACTTTTTGTTTGCAGGAGGCCTCTTCTTTCTGCCTACATGAAACGTTTTGAATTTGCAATGGCTAGATAGTATATACATTTTAATCTTATCTGAGCCTTAATTTAGGTTTGTTGTGCAAAACCAAAGTATAAATGACTTTCGCCACTGTTGATTTTTTTCAGTATTTCTTGAGGATTTCTGAGCTACACAGAAGCCTTTATTTTCCTCTTAAAGAAACGGGAAATACTGTACTGTATGTGTTTTGGCGTGTGGTTTGAAACCTGGGAATCTCTTATACAGTCGTCCGTCTAGACCTTCTCTTCTTGGTGCATGCTGAAGTGCTGGTGCTTGCTTTCCCAGAAGGGATATCTGCAGGATTCTTTCACTGGAGGGACAGGCCCACAAATTCTCTGGTCACTTTGGAGAACTTTGTTTCCTCCAAACACCTCCAATTAGGTTGCCCCCTGTTTTCGGATTTCCGAGAGGTTTTCATCATTGTGTGTCTCACAAATTATTCCCCCATGTCTGTGCACTTGAATGCGTACAGGACATGTTACTGTACATCTTCTCACTTATAAATCCTTGAGTGCTGTGTTTTAGTTATTCTGCACTTTTCCATGGCTCTTGAAGAAATACACATATTGCCACACCTACTTTGCACTTTTACTTATTGCCCATTTTCACTGCCTTTCTTGGGAGGTCTTCCCAGAAACAAGGATTCTTATTTTTTGGTCCATTTGCTTTCAGACAAAAAGAAACCTCTGTAATACTGGCGTGAATCTGAAGATTAACGTTGAACCTGGAAATATGCATCCTCACCTAGGCCGGTTTCCTTGCAACTGGGCACCAGTGCTCTCTTTTTTTCCCCCCACAAAGGATGACAAACTCTCTTTCACCATGGATATCTGGTGAAAAAAATGGAAGTGGACTACGTCAGCATACTGCATTTTGCCTGTTTGTGGCTTTCTCTTTCAGAGCACCAGTGGTTACTTTTTTAGTAACCTGACACTGTGCCACAAAGTGTGTTTCAGAAACTGTTGTGTTTTCTCCCTCTTTCTTCTGATATGTAGGTGCCGGAGCGAAAAGAGTTTAATGGCCTGCTTTGCCCCACTAACAGGCAGTGTGTTCCCCTTGATGTCCCAGGGCGGGCAGTATCAATCCGAGCCTCCTCTTTGCCTCGGCTGGCAGTAGAAGCACAGGTACAACCTCTACATTCTCTTGACACTGTAGGTGTGGTGCCAGATGCTGTCTGGGAGGACCTCTTATTCCGTTTCCTGCGCGACCTGGATTAAAGGTGGAAGCAGATCAGTATAGTAAAGCAGAGCATTGTCCTGAAAGGGCACATTTCGCCTGTGTCTTCTTGAGGTGCTGCATGAACCGATTATTAGCATTGAGCTGCTTTTGCGGGTTGCAGTTTTTGGTGATGGCAGGATCGATGGCAGATTAAAAACACAAGTGGTAAGATTGGATTTAAAAAATATTTATGGTGTCATTGCTTCTGTGACAAGGGTGAAAATGGCACATCAGCAGGGGTGAAAATGATCAAAGTTTAGGCATTCTTGCATTCTGATATTTAATATGAGTGTAACAGTACAATTATTATTTTTACAGGCATAACAGAAGAGTGAAAAATAACAAATAGGGCATTTTTATACTTTATGTGAATCAGTGGGTGTTTTGTAAGGAGATTTTTAATAGTCCTTTGTTCACATTATTTCATATACTGCTATTTCTAATCCTTTCATTGACAGATAATTCTTTAGAAAAAATATTTTTTTACTCGTATTTTTCTGTGGAATTGTGATCAGACCTCCCGTGTTAATGTATTAACTGGACATTCACTGTATATATCTCTTACCCCACAATGGAAATCGTTAATTTCAGAACCATTCAGTACATGCCTCAGCAGTTGAAATCTGCAATCTTACCATCATTTTTTTCCACTGCTTCCAGAAGAGGACAATTCACCTGGGACATTAGAAAATGGCTGCCTCATGCCCTAACTTTATTCTTTGTGTCTTTGTAAAATGAACTGTTGGAATCCATCCTTAAAGTTTGCCATTAAAAAACTTAGTATCAAACTGTAAAATGTATTTTACTGTTCTACTGATATTTCCACTAAGAAAGTTACTGATGTATGTTTTATCTATTGTATGAGCAGAATCCACATTTCTCCATTATCAGTGAGTGGCTTGTTCCACTTGAAAATAGTTCATTGACCAAACTTCTCTTTTCAGGTGTAATGTGCTAGTTTCCAACTGAAACTTCAGTATTGTTTTTTCAGTCGTATTATAATAATGGTACTGTAACTCAGCTGAAACCTTTTATCCAAGGAAGGTAGAGAAACTAAGGAGTGAATCATACTTCCATGTCCACTGCTGCACAGTCATTTATAATCACTCAGTTTAACATCTTACTCAAACTACAGGCAGGCCACTTACAGCAAGGGGCCAGACGGTGAGTCAGAACAGAGGCTTTTGGGAGCCAGCCCTTTACCTCAACACCCGGACCAGTTGACCTCAAACTAGCTAGATCATTTCAAGTCTTTCTAACTGCTCTCTAATGGCGTTTCACGTTAACTCAGGTCATGACGGACAGCAGCACAATGAAGCGTTCTTTTTCCACTATTGGGGACCAGCGTGTGAACGGACTGTGGTTGGATGAGTATTCCCTGGAAAGAGTCAGTCCTGACCGTCTGTACAGACCTCGACAGCGGAGCTACAGGGGTTCTGGTCAGTCGCACTTCAAGCATGATAATAACAGATAGGGGGTCCAGTTTTGCTTTTGGACAAACCATGGGCAAAAAGGTGCTTTATAAGTTAGAAGATTGATTGGTTTATTGGTTTATTGGTTGAGTGGTTGTTCGATTGTTTGGTTGATTGGATGGTTGGTTGATTGGTGAATTAATGGATAGATAGAGGGATGGGTGGGCAGTTAGTTCACAACAGGCACAAGCGTCTGGATCTAAAATAAAATTTTTCATATGCAGGATACTGATGTTCACCTTGTGTTGGTACCTGCAAATTGCTTTCTAATAAAATAAGTGAAATCATTATGTTTTTCTTAATTATTTGTCTTAAGAAAAGCAAAATACTGTATCTTTTCTCTTTTTAATGCAATCTCTAAATAATATTATTTTAGTATTTTTATACAGAACATGCCACCTTCATAAGTTACTTATTACTCATTTTTCCAGCTTCGTGTTTGTCTTTTGCTTTGTCCTTGGTCCTTGTAAATCTTTCATTAATCATGTTAATTCATTAATCAATAAGGGAAAAGTATTAAAGGCGAATAACCTGTGAATGAAAGTTTTTAGCTTCTTGATTGGCTGTTCCACTTACACACTGAGTAGAACTAAACTGCATTGCCGCAAATAACAACCCTTTTTTATTCAGTTTATTAAGCAGAACAAGTGATTAAATGAGCTTTTGTACCAGGCATTCACAAATGATTTATTGAAGTAATTCCTTTTTCGCAAACCCCTTCACCTTGGCTTTAAGAAATAATAATATAGTGTGTCCAAAGCTGTATGGCCATGCCTTCTCAACTGTGCTTCTGTTCTGCAGGGATTTTAAGTGTTATTGTCTAAAATAATCTGTGGATTTTTAAAAGTCCTAAAAATTAAATTTTAACCCCTTTAATTCTATGTCCTAAAGTTAACAAGATCTGATGTGGGATAAAACAAAAAGAATATGCATGGATCTTTAAGCCCCTCTGTTGTGTGTTCTGTTGTCTTTTGGAGTATCTTCAGTATCTCCACTAAACGTACTGAGCTCTTTACTGCACTTTCAGGTCATAGAATTATCTACCTTTTGCAGCGGATGGAGCACACATGCTTCTGTCCCTTTCAGAAAAGCAAAACAATACATACAGTACCTTTACTTTTAAACCTATAAACTCCTCAGTTGCTGTTTTTAATTTTGTTTTCTACAGTCTCTTTATATGTTGTATGAAACAACACGTTCCTTGCCCCAGTTACCACGTGTTTCTCATCATTTAAAAAATTGCGTCCGAATATCTGCTTACAACCGCTTATTGGTTAAACCTTCTCCACAATCTGCTTTATTGGAACCTCAGGTTTAAAATCGGACCACCGGCAGCCAGGGGACAGGGAAAGGGGCCGATCCAAAGAGCGCAGACACCTGCTGTCCCCTGATGTATCCCGCTGTAACTCTGAGGAGCGCAGCCAACACCATTCCCGGGAACGCAAGCATTCCAGGTCCCCCAGTGAGGGCAGGTCACACACACCCCACAGACAGGTGGGCATCACGCGCCGTTCTGTCTGGAAGGCTTTGACTATAGAGTCCCATGTGTTTGTGCAGTGGGTGCATACAAGTGTTGAGAATTCTAAACCAACAGAAGCCTAAAGGAATTGGTCTCTACAGATTGGCAGGGCTGACACCCATCTTGCAGTGAGACAGGAACTCTGATCTTCCAAATCACAAGTTATTCAGAAAAGACACATAGAGTCCCACCTCCCATAATAGACAGAGGTTAGTTCCTACTAGGAGTCCACTGCCCATGTGTGTTTTTTGTAAGGAAATAAGGAAATTTATAAATTAGAGGAGATCATTCAGTCCATCTCTTTTGTTTGGTTGCTAATAATAAATGATGTGACAATCCCATCCAGCCATTTTTTGAAAGATCCAATGGCATCAACTTCAACTACATGGCTGGACAGCTTGCTCCTGACACCTCCCACCTTTTGTGTAAAGAAGTGCTTCCTGTTCTCATTCCTAAATGCACTGCCTGTTAATTTCCATCTGTGTCCTGGGGTCCTTGCTTCATTTGTTTTTAATTCTGCAGTAGTCCTTAGTGGGTTATTTTCTGTAGCTTTCTGTAACTTTGAAGCGAAGGCGTTTGTCTCTTCCCAGGGCACCAGCTCGGACAGTCCAGTCCCCTCCACATCGGAATCCAGCACGCCACGCGGCCGGCGTCAACTGCCCCAGACACCCTCTAGGCCACGGCCACACATCTCCTATTCGCCCCTGGTGCGCCGTGCCCACCCTTCCCCGCCAGGTGATGGGAGCAGCCCGCGGACCCAAGAGGCAGAGTGCGGGGACCAGGCCTGGGGAGAGGGGGCCACATCCGGGCAGGGTGGCAGCCACCGCTCCACCCCGCACCGCTACATCTCCGAGCCTTACCTGCCCCTGCACGAGGACTACAACAGCCCCGACTCTGCCGGCCTGGAGGAGACACTCACTTTCGAAGCCGCTGTGGCCACGAGCTTTGGACGCTCCAATACCATCAGCTCGGCGCCGCCACTGCGGCACAGCTGGCAGGTCCCCAACGGGCACTTCCGCAACCGCCTCTCTCAGTCCAGCTCGGTCGCTGGCTGCGAGCTGTTCAGCGACACAGACGAGGACGACCGCTGCTAGGTGGCAGGGAAACCGTGAACGGACATTTGGCAAGAGACTTCCTGCCCAGTGGGGCTGTACCCTTACTTACATGTGTGTATGTGTGTGGGCGTGCGTAAGTGTGCCAAATTTAAAGAATAAGAAACAGGGAGGACTGGCATTAGCATGTGGGCAATGGTTTTGTTTTTTGTTCCTTTGCTTCCCCCCATGTACTCACTGAAAGGTGTCCTAAGCGCGTCCTCCCCTAAGCGCTACTTCAACAGAGTTTTCTCCCCAAGCGGTTTATGTCCTCTTCAGAGGTGGGTATTTCACTTTTCCCTCACTAGTATCTTCACTCCACTGCCTGGAGGTGATCTTTTAAAAAGTCTGTCACACTGGGGCTGCTTTGGATTTGTGGATATTTATCCCCTCTCATGCGTGGAATTGAATTCTTAAACACTAACGGGGAAAAAAACTCTCTCCATTGCAAAAACTCTGAGCTCACTCTAGAGCAGAAATATTACAGTATGTAACATCAAAGGACACTTCAAAGATATGTAGAGTACAGAGAAATGAATCCTACAGTTGTTGTTTCTGTGTGAGCATATCAGCAGAAGTTAATGTCACAGAACAATAAGTTTATGAGCATCACCTTTTAGAATAAAGAAAACCAGAATTGCCAGATGCCATAGGCCAGACTCACAAGAGATTAGCTAAAAAAGTTCAGTCCACCTCAAAACCAATTAACTTTTTTGATTTTAGAGATATTTAAAAAAAAACTAATTTTGATTCCTGAAGTTAATTTTTTCCAAGTTTAGTATCTTAGCTATAAACTAGTCTGACCAGAGGGAGACTTTTTTATTAGTCTGATCTAACCACTCAGATCCCTAATTAATGTGTTAACATTATGATACAACTGAAAGCAAACTCAGAGAAATCATGGCACCACAGTCAAATTGTGTGCAAATTGCTGGCATCCTTCAGTTCCTACTTACCTGTACTCCTGTAAATGTGAGCCTACTTTTAGGTTTCCAGAGCTTATATCTACATGCAACATTATATTAAATGAGCTGCTTCCTGTTTATCAATTTTGTTCAAAGCGGGTTGCCAATTAAAGATTTCTAGTCAGATGGCACTCGAGCAATTTTAAAAGATATTAATTTTCAAAAGATTAACAAACAAAGCTTTAGACCATCTGCTCTGCAAAACCTATTTCCTGGAAATACACTGAACTCATTTTCTACAAAATATTTTAGATTGTTATTTTATGTTCTGAGGTTTATTTGAGAAACAATTACATTTGATATTTTTGTGATATTTTATACATTAATATTTGATATTAATGTATTCATTAATATTTGTGGCAATCATTTATGGCACAAGAAGAAAATATTATATATATATATTTATATAATATATTATAAATACCTGAAAGTCTCCTAATCTCTCTTAACCAGCAGAAAATGTACTTGTACAGTATCTCAGTCCTCAAAGCAGTCATGTAACAGTCTCAGTGAATGATGACATTCTCAGTTTAGTGCAGTGCAGTACAGTGCAGTTTAGTGGAGATGTAGTGATTACAGTTTGCTCAGCAACAAAGATGAGGAAGAAGACATCGCTGTTTCTGTTAGACTAATAAACTTTAATATCAGGACAGCTGTAGTTCTTTTAGTTAACAAAAAACTGCCTGTTCACATACACCCCAAGGACTGGATTTCCAGACTCCTTGTGCTTGTATATTGATTGGTTTAATAATGTGCAGATTCTTCTGGTACGATCATAGTTTTTCTATGATAAAACAAAATTGATTAGAACACCTGATTTCTCCAAAGACAAGACTGTGTTTTTGTTACTGTTGCTCACTCTGGGATTTTCCACAGAGGGTAGCAGTCGATGGGTACGTTAGCAGATAAAGCTGAAGACAATTAAATTAAGAAATTGTCGCTGGTGATTCCTTTCAGGCCTCTGTCTTCACTGCAATTATGATTCTGCTCTTTAAATTCAACAGATTCTGGCATGGGAGAGTGAACACGTGATCTGGTAACTGCCGAACACAGACAAAAAGATGTGTGTCATCTTCACAGGCATTTTTCTGTAGTGTATATAGTCAGACAAAAAGAGGAATTTTAGAGATTTGTGACATTTCAAAAATGGTTTCAGATTTTCTAAAACACAAGGCAAAGTATGCTGTTGTTAGATCATTATTTTTAAAGGAGAGAATGATTTATGTTCTTGAGAAATTCTCTTCTCACAGTGTTTAATTACCAGAACTGTCCTTGGTGAATGTGCTTTTTTGACTGAAGAATGTCATTGTTCTTTAGTTTAAGGTGTTTTTTTCTTTCCACATTAGATCATTTTGACATTTTTGTATGACATTTTTACATGTCATACATATACAGTATCTAAGTATATTTAAATCAGACACGGCTGTTGCAGCAAAGCCTTTGGACACTCCTGTGTTGATGTGCTTGCAGCTCACTTCTGCTAACACCTGCTGCTGACAGTTTTGATCACATTTAGGAAACTGGTGTGCAACAGAAAATAAGAGTTGTTTTGCTGCCCAGATTCCAGTAAATGTTAACAAGCACCATATCATTCCATCAGCCCTTAAAAGGGACTGAAATTGAGAAACCTCTTAACTTTAATCCTTCCACAGCAAATTGATACAGCTGATTTGTGCTTGAGTAATCCTGAGGACAAAGTGAAGAATTCCAATCTGTAGAGCACATGTAAAACAAGACTTTGAAAATGTATTTAAATCTTTCCTCCTTGTTCTTCATAGAATCTTATTAAGCAAAGCAACAACTGATTTAACTCCCCACTTTAAGTCTAAGAGGGACTGTACTCCACTTCCCTGTTCTGCAATTTGAACGAGTAATAAAACCTCTGTGCTTGTAATTCTTCCTCTCCTGTTGAAGGAAGGTAACTGGCACTGGGAATGATTATATCATCCAATGATTAAAACAAATTAAATTATGTAAATATAAGCTTTATTGAACTGAACAATTCAGGAATGAGTAAAAGATTTTGAAAATTAGCATATTGTACCTCACACATACAGTAGTTGTTTGTAATTGACCAATTTTCACATTACATTCCCAGTATTTCAATGCATCTTAATCAAGTTAAAGAAGTATTGTGTGGCAAACAGTAATAATAACTGACAAAAATTGTTCTGCATGGTACAGTATATGCATAGATATATGTATGTATGCAGTTCATACATACTGCAATTCTTCGATATCCAAAACTCAACTGGGGCTATTCTCCTAGCCACAATGTGTTTAAAAAACTAACTGATCCTTGAGAATCACTAATTCTCATAATAGTTATTATTTCAATACATGCAATGAAGTGAGTATTGACCACTCAGTCACAGAATCTGCATAGCAACATTCAGTTTGGTGCAAGTTTCTGTAAAGACTTGAAACCCAAACTCCAAAGCACTGACTATAAAGCAATATCTTTGATTACCAAGTACTGTTTTGAGACTCTTTAATGTGGTTTTGCAAAATGCCCAAGATTTAGAGATGCTGAGCGTAGTTTATGTCAAACATGTTTTTTCACAGTAATCACGGTATACATCCACAAACAGGGAAAAATAACTTCTCAACTAATCGTTTAAAAATAGGAGTTCAGATTCACAGCATTGTTTTTTTAATTGAAGGATCTATACGATCATGCATAAGCTTGTCATAAAAAGCATAATAACAAACAAACCTTGATAGCCAAAAACAGTCATAGCTTGATTACAGGTTCATTAACAGAAGACCCTCTACTCCTGGACATTAAATATAGATAAGCATTCTGAGCTTTAAAGTTTCCCTTTTTTGAAATTTTGTGTAACTCTTCCACAGGACTGGACTATGGTATATTGTTTCACTTATGAATCATATCCGGATATTGTATAGAACAGTTAACATCTATTTAAAAAATGCAGTGCTTTCATTTTGCATTTGAAAATACAGTCAAAACCAAATTTAAGTCAATGCAATTCATACAAAATTCACATATTACATTTCTATAGTAAAGTGGAATCAATCAGAATTAGGTATTTGCATTGTCAATAACCCATCTGCTGCTGTAGACGATAACTTTGGGTGCTCTGATGTAAAACAACAACATATAAAGATCATCGATCATCACCACAGCCCGTCCAACACACAAAAGTGAAGATTCAGATTCAATAACACTTATCTACTTAATATAATCTTCTCCCCAAGTATGTTTGTTGCTGTGATTGTTTCTTGCATTAGAAAAGAAAGAGACTGGCCTTGCTGCAGTTCCTCCAGTTTGGAATGGATTAACCCTTCAGTAGATCTTTTATTGTAAAACACAAAGCTGCTGAAATTCCGTGGCAACAGTTGTCACAATTTTAAGGTTATGTTGACAACTTTTCAATATTTTGGCTAAGCCCCTATATCATGCAAAAAGTGTTCAAAAACTCCTACTGAAACTACTGGGAGTAAATGATTGAGATGTTTTACTTGAATTTCAAAACATTGTGTAAATCATTTTATAAGACATTTTGACACTACTTTTATGTGCTTTATTTCAACCATGTGTATTGAAAGTACATTGTGGAAATTGCACTATTTCTGTCCAGTGTCTAACATGATGTCATCCAATAAAGGAATGCATCACCCTCATTCCCTTTTTCTAGGTGCACTCTGAAGCTCAATACTGCGCACAGATTTCTGCAAGTGGTATGACTGTTTTGAATCATAAACAAACATACTGTACAGGGAAGCAATTTGCAAAAAGCAAATCACTAAATCTAAGATCACAGAAAAATTCAGTATCCAATCAAGCTTCTCATTTTTTTTTTCAGCTCTGGATGAAATGCAATTAAATAGTTTCCCTTCAAAAACTCTGTAGTTTTATTTCGGACTTTATGATTTGCAGGAAACAAAGTGTGAAATGTGTTAATTTAATATGAAAGGCTTTGCGAACTTCAAAGCAGATGGACCCTTCCTCCCTTTGAGCCTCTGTCACACAGACCTCTAGCCATTTTGTTCTGTACTGGAGGGTATTTGCGCTGACCTGTGTGCTGTGCCTCTGGATACTGCATGTTGTAATTTGTAAGAGCCTTGATCTGTTTTTTGAGCCCTGCTGTAATTCTGCTTCAGAGGAAAGTGAATATGGATATGTAGGCTGTGCTGTTATACAATATGTAAATATTGAACTTTTGTGTTTTATGGACTGAAAAATTGTAAAAGCCATGTTCTTTTGTAAATAGAATAAAGTGCTTCAGGCCTATGTTTTATTAGCATAACATTCTTACCAGTAACCATCCTTTACATACATACTGCAGAGAACTACTGTAAGACTGTGGGCTTTTATCAACCAGAATGTTTTGGCTTTTTTTAAAATACAAGGTCTTCAATTTTTAAATTATTGTTACCTTTCAATAGCCTTCAACAGATTATTTGCAAACTCCTAATATATCCAAGCACTCATCTCACTGTGATCCAGAATGATTTCAGCTTGAGGTTTTTATTATTTTCTTTTGAGAAATGACCTAAAAACCTGTAAATAAAATTTGTTGGCTGTGACAGGATCATGTATGGGCTTTTTTCCATCTGCTTGCTCGGAATCAATACAGAGGGTGATTGCATCTTAAAAAAGCAGAAGTGCCTGTAGATGGACAGGAAAGCTTAATACCAAAAACACCTGAATAGTAGAACAATAGAAACATCTAAAGAATCATTGCAGACCCTGGGAAATGTTATAACTACATAACTACAGTATACACTGACATAATACGAGAGTATCAACAAAGCTCTGTTTGCAAATACTATAAAGCCTTTAGCATTCACTGCAATATAGATTAGCGTAACCATCTCACAACTTCATCCCGACTAGACTCCCAACACAAACAGTATTAAACTTAGACCATTGTGTTTACTTCACTTGATATCACCTGTTGGCCCATTTTGCCATAGGTGAATAGTGTTTTAAAATACAGTATATCTATCTAAAATTTAGATTATTGCTTTCTGCTTTCAAATGCATTGCATGTGTGTTCTAGAAAAATGGACCTGGTTTCTATTTAGATTCTCTGCAAACTTTGAGCACATATTATTCTCCTGTTCTGTGTAGAGCTTAGAAAAGCTGTACTTGGCTTTCTTAATCTCGCAGATGTTTTTGTTGGCTTAAGTGATTTCATGTCCTCATAATGGCCCCATCGCTAAAGAGTGCGTTCTGCAGTGTTTACAGCATGTAACAATGCACTTAGCAAAAACGTAATTGTTCATAACAGCCCTGAAACAATACTCTTACACAAAACTGATTTGAAAGTAATAGTAGTTATCACTTTGGTTCTTACCAATGGTTTTATGGTAACATCTACACTATATTTAATTTTTTTTTATGCCTGAGGATAATACTGCTTCGAGTTCACCAAAATGCACTAGAGAAGGTAATTGTAATTCACAAAGGCTTTTAATTGAAAAGAATTAAAATTAATACCACCAAGAACTCACTAGCTTCTTGTTTTGCTCTAAAAAGTTCTAGCCAGTTTAATAAAGCGTTACATACTATATATGTCCAGATTAAAAGGGTGAAGACAGCATTATTTATATACTGTACCCTCTGAAGAGGTATAGTCCATTAAATTCCCTCACACAGCGCAGGTGACATAGCTGATAAACAAGGGTAAGCAGAGAAACAAAGACAGCTGAAGGTTTTTAAGCCTTTTAAGATGCTGAAAGTATAACTGGTGTCTTAAATCTTTATGAATATCACCCTCACAATGTACTTTTGGTATAATACATTTTGCACAAAAACAAAATTTTTAGATTGACTCTTAGCCTTGAGAATTGTTCAAGCTTTGGTTAGGTTTCTCAGTGATTAATGCTACATCTTGCTTTTACCCAGAAGTCATAAAGATTTGGACTGGGATCATCTGGTCTAACACCATTTTTCTTGGGAGGGTGTATACATGATTCTGAACTCATAATTCACATTTCATTTCATTGATGGACTGGGACAGAACGAGAGACAATGGATCTACTGTACAACAGATTATTTTCCTTTACAATAGGCATGTATAGAAGAATAAGGATAGCAGGTTCTCCCCTCAGATACAAGGCAGTATCACTTTCTGGGATGATTTAGAAAATCATAGAGATGAATGTACTCATCAGAGCTATGAGCAGAATCCTTTGTTCTCCAGTGCTTGGAATATGATTCTAAGATTCGGATTCACCCAGTGCATTCAGTGTTTCTGTTTTCCTTTGTAACATCAAAGAAGAGGGGAGAGGGGGTAAAGAGGGATTAGGAGTAGAAAAGTATTCTGTAAAGGGAAACTGCTCTCCCAGTTTCTGAGACCAGTTATTAAATCTCAGTAACTAAATAAATTCATAGAAGGTATAGGAACTTTTTACAAATTTCAAATTATGCAACAAAAATCATAAGCTTTGTGAAAGTACTGTGAGTCACCACAGGTGAGACCGGGTGTATGTGCACATTGCGAAGTGAAGTGGCCCTTCCTGCTCGTTAGTCACTGTAATGAGCAATGTAATTCGATGTATGAGCAAACAAGTACAGTAGAGTTTGTGCAGCAGACATTTCACCGCAGAAATGTTCCAACATGATCTGCATACAGAGTTAACAAGTAAGTAGTAGCTGTCAGCAAAACCATCTCAAAATCGAGAGCAATATTTCTATTGGATTAAAAGAGATGTATTCACAAGCCTGCTTCTTTACAATGTAATTAGGCTGCTTTACATCACTGGATGTTTTGTTGCCTTGTTCTGAATCACAGAATATGGTGCTGCGCATACCTGGAAATTTCATTTATTTAGTGATGTAAATTGGAGGTTTTACAAGTTACTTTGTACATTTTTCTTTAACTGTAGCTTGAGATGCACTCATCAATGTTGTTTCTTTTTAACCTTGAAATATAAAATACTGTTGCAATTCCCCCTTTAAGTAGGTGAATTAAAAATAGAAGGGGGATGGGTGGAAATCTGCATGTGACTGGACATCCATAAAAAGCAGTCATTTTGGCTCTGAAAGTCAAGAGTAGTCACTCAGTCAAATGGAGATTGACAGCCCTTCATTAAATACACATGAAGGCAGAGATAATTAAATTCAGCTGACTAGACCAGGTGGAACAGAGCAGGACGTCTGGAATGGGGGAAACCAGTGCAAAGGGAGACAGAGAAAAGATGCGAGTAAAGGAGTTCTATTTAATAAGCATGTGTTATTATTTGAATATTTTGGAGTTTGGAGCTAGAACTGTCTCGTTTATGGTTAGGAAGAACTTACTAAAAGAATAGTTAGGACTCTCATAAAAAGAGGTTTTATTTTGGTTTGGTAGTAGAAAGATTCCCACGGCATATTAAAAAGAAACAGACTGATTATGGGTCGACTTTTGAGTTGACCAGACAATTTATTATTCAGCCATTAAGTAGGGCATTTTCAGGTTGCAGGTGGATGCTAGAAGACGGTGTGCTTCATCTAAAGTGTCTAAGTGTCTTGCTCAGTTAAGTTTATAACCAATCGAAAAGATGAAGAAAACACAACCTACTTTGATTGTAAGGGGTTTAAAGTTCACACAGAGACATAGCGGCTCATCAGAACAGAGCTCATTCTGGTGTCTGTAGTGTTAAGTAAACTGGAGAACACATGATTCCCCCTGGATGTGACACTGGTCCATCACAGGGATAGCCTCCCAGCAATGCTAGTCCCCATTTATACAACTGGCTGGACTGGAGCAACAGAGGTAAAGGACGTCACTCAAGGTATAGTGTTCACTGACAGAGTTTGTGACTCACTTGTTACACTACATACCCCCAGCCTATTTCCACATGTCAAAAAGTAAATCAGATGCAGTGTAGCCATGACTGTTACCTTTTTGTTCAAATTAGGAAAACTACTGTAGATGGCAATTTGTCATTAAAGTGCTATTTTATCTTAACTAGCATAGAAAACACACTTTAAGAAAAAAAGCAACAAAAAGCAAATTCGAATTTAGGCCAGTTGTTTCCCAGGGACTGATTTAACTAAAACTTTGCTTTTGAGACCTAATGCGGTGCGGTGGCCTATTGCTAGGGCAGTGTGGGGGCTCTGAGGCTAAGGACCTGCGCCTGTGGCTGGAAGGTTGCTGGTTCATATCCTGTGGCCAGCAGAGGAATCCTACTCTGTTGGGCCCCTGAGCAAGGCCCTTAACCCCAACTGCTCCAGGGGCACTGTATAAATGGCTGACCCTGTGCTCTGACCCCAAGCTTCTCTCCCTGTCTGTGTGTCTCATGGAGTGCAAGTTGGGGTACGGTATGTGAAAAGACAAATTCCTAATAGAAGAAATTGTATATGGCCAATAAGATGATCTTAATGCAGAACACCTGGATAATCTGTCAGCCCCATCATGTCTTACTGACTGTTTGTAAAATTAATGAGTGTTTTTTTTGTTTAGTAGAAAATATAATGTACTGTATGAATGTAATTATATTTTTGCTTTTTGCTTTTTGACCCCTTTCACGGTGCTTTATTGATAACAAGAATTTCCCCACTTAATAATGCATCCTTGATTGATCAAAATGACAAGATTGTTATTAATATTAGTTTATATGAAGGTTCAAGATTAGAATTGTGAAGCACCTGTTTAGTATTCATTTGATGGTATATTTGAAATGCTAATGATAATTTTGATGATAGTTCATGAAACAAAACTGTATTACAGTAGTCTATAATGATTATATTTAAAAAAACTCATGAATGTAAAATGCATTTTCATTTAAATGCATTGTAGTGTAGCAACAGTCAATACCATAAAAAGTAAGGTTTAGATTTCTCTTGCTAGTAATGCTCGGTTGTAGGATCACAAAAACAGGGATTATACTGTACTGAATGAAAAATCTCATTTGAGTACTCCAAATATATTGGAAAGACAGAAATTTGCAGTATTTTTACAATGCAATAAAAATACCCTTGATTTGTAAATTTGCAGCCTTGAGTAATATTGAAATATTAATATTGTTGTCACCATACGATACCACTATAGAGAGTATTTTTAACCTTTATTGCTTGTTATGAATTTTTTTTCCCAAAAGCTATACAGTTCTAACATAATGTGCATACATATTCTGGAAAGCCATCAGTAGAGACAATGTCTGTACATTTTTATATTCTTTAATATACAGTAACTGTACTTTAAACAAGGGCAAATATAAAGTGTATACATAAAACGCTGTACTATATTTTGTAATTGTTTCCAATTTTATTAATAAACTTTGCAGTACGGAGTTTAAATTCTTTTTCCAAAGCAAAAAAGGAATCTCTCAGACAAGAAACTCAGATTTTTTTTTATGGGAAAGAAAACAAGCCCTTATTGATTGTACAAGTATCTCAGTTGATGCCTGTCTAGATCTTTAACAAAATATTTCAGATTTTGTTTTGTAATACATATTTCATTAGTATAAAAACATTTTTTGTAAAGAGCATCCTTTGGTATTTTTAACAGATTCAGGTTTAAGCCTGTTTCACTCAGAGTACAGCAGTCAGCAGGAAGTGAGCAGAATCAAGTACAGTGTCTTAGCTGTGTAGAGATGAATGGGATGACCAAGAGGTAAGTTTTCCCTTTGTGCCCAGAAATCTGTTCCCAATTTCTTCTCGTCTTCTAGGCCAAGGCATACCATACTGGGTGATACAAATGGTGTTGACCCTGATGTCTGAGCTGAAGATGGATCTGAGGAGACCTTTCCTGGGGTCTGGAGACTTCTCTGGTACTGCACTGTCACACCAGGAATCAGACGGAAATAAAGATATCCCAAAACAAGTAAGTATTGCATTCAGTCAATAATCTGTAGAGAAAAATGCTGTTGACATAATTTTACGGTTGCTGTGTCTTTCATGGATAACTAATATAAAAAAAAACTTGGTTTAACGCCCCTTTACCGGATTGGATACTAGGCAAGAGGCTTTGACTGTTTGGCGTAACAGCTCTAATTTACTCTAATTAACTCTTTCCTGAATTTTAGCTCATGTAAGAAAAATCTCATTTTTAAAATGTGAGGAGAAAGATGCTTTGAGAAACCTGTCAACGTCAAAGACAAAATGATAAACCCATTTTAAAAAAATCAGAAGCACAGAGTAATTTTTGGTCCAATGCACTTGCCACCACAGAGTTTTCACTCCACTCCATAATTTCTTACATAGATCTTGACCCAACCCCTACTTACTCTTTGAATTTGAATTTATTTTTTATCAATGCACTTGCTCCATTTGTTCAAGAATCTTTGTTGTTCAGGTTCTCTGACATATTGAACCAGTAATGTTCTTCCCTCTAATGCAGTACATTAGGTCTGCATGTGTTGGTGTTTATGTGGGAGTTGGTATGGATTTCAGTCAGTGCAATAATGCTGCTTTTGGAATCTCTAGAAAACAAAATGTGCTTAATTCTGAATAATTTAAATTATCTTTATATTGTATGAATTTGGAACTTTTATAACATTTGCCCACATTCCTTAGGTTATTATCTGCTCTTTTCACTGCTTAATATTATGTATTGAGAGGCATTAAAATGCCTTAAATGAATATTGCAATAGCAATAGTATTTGTTGCATATTAATGCCCCACAGCAGAATAGAAGAGCCTCTTGAGAGGACCAGATTCACGAAAAATTAAAAGCACCCCACAAGAAAAATGCATGTAGGAATGTGTATTGAGACGTTTGGTGTGAAAAGTTTTGGCTTAACCCACCTGTCTGAGGGCCGAACACCTGGACATGGGACAAGGAATTTAGGATCCTCTTATAGAGTGAAAAGTTGACCAAGGTCTAGCTGCAAAGGTAGAGATGTGGAAGCAATAGAGATGCAAAAAGATAAATGGAAGTAAGAGAGTAACTTGATATCTACATTTTCTCTGAAAGTAAAGTCATATAGGATATGAAGTTAGGGCAGCAGGGGTAAAGAACAGCTTTGTTTGATTTTGTTCTTCCTGAACGTCCATAAAAATCCCTATTTAAAAACAACAAGCAATGCTGTAACAGTCGTAGTGTCAAACAGTATATCATATCTGCCAAACTGTATTGTGGTCCACATCATTAATTTGGATGATATCCATAGTAAGGAGCCAGTCAGTTAAAGTAATAACCTTCCTATTATGCCAGCTTGTGTGAGGAAGGAGTGTTATAAGAAAAGTCACTAGGTGATGTATAGTACCAGTGAATCAATGTCAACAACAAAGCTGGCTCACATTCTTCTAAATTAATTTATACATGGTGTGACAAAGTAGGCAATGTTATAGATAGTGTTTTGTATGGGCCAAGGGTGTGTCAAATTCCCTACCTTCTGTTTTCTTTCCACTAAGATTTATATAGTTCTCCATGTCCAGAAGGTTGGCTGAATCAGATTTTCCTTTTGGCCATAGGAATAACATCCCCAGGTTTCTGAGTCACTCCTGTTCTCACTTTTCATTCTCACTTCAAAGTTTGTGCTCAGCATACAGTATAATAAGAGCATGAACTCTGGCTGAGGTTTTCAACAGATGGTTTTTCAATTCCAATCCAACCTGTGACGGCTGTGCTCATTGTTTGGCCATATTTTTACAAGGCCAGCCATCTGTAAACTGATACTTGGCATTGTCACAGGCAGGTGGCCCACTCTTGTAGGCTCACATGAAGCAGACATCCATGTTACAGCACTCTACCTAATTCAACTCAATGGATAACTCATTTTCAACCATAAGGTTTTGTTACCTCATTATTTTAAATGTTTTCAAAATATAGACTCATGATATAGACTTAGTAATTATATCACACATTTTACATTCTCAACAATTCTCTCAGAGCTTAGTTCATATGAATAAATTATTACTGAATTTTTTATCACTCCATATGTGGGGAGGTGGGCTACAGCATGAATCTCGGTGCTCAATTACCGTGCCAACTGTTACATAATAAAACATACAGACTCTCTGGCAAATTTAATACTGAAGAGATTCCTGACATCTCTTACTGCCTTGGTGGTTTATCTATATTGTCAGTACATGAACAATCAATGAGCTCAATTTAATTTTTTTTCAAAGAACTCAGATAGACTTTGCTATTTACATATGGGATTACTCAAACAAAACTGGTCAACTGGTGAAAATGAAGATATTGGTTTATACAGTATTATTGCTATGATATTGATGAAATAGAAGGAGATTCCAAACTCTGTGCCCTCTGTGTCCAAATACAGCATTCTTTCTGTGTCTGTTCGAAAAACAGCTTTAGTTTGTGCAGAACAGGATAGATTGGGGCAGATAAATCTCAATTGGATCAATTTAACCCTTCATTCAGATGTAGAACTGTTTATACATTAATGATTGAAAACATTTGATTCCATACTGTGAAAATCAAAAATAGGAATACCTGAAACAAGAGTGGCAAGGACAAGGCTGATAAAAGAATCATCACTAAAGGGAACATGTGTGGTTAAAAACATGAATAACAATAGGGGAATATAAAAATCTGAAATTGAATATGCATAATGTTACAGTACCTTGTAATTTTCACTCCTCCAAAAAAATTCCAACATTTTGTTGCTGTTTGATCTTGCAATCGAGACACTTGCAAATAAGAATTTATAGTTAGAATCTACACAATCTGCTCCAAAATGATGCCAACAGCAAACCACATTATTACACATAGAATTAAGTGTTGTTAAAGATTTCTTGTAATCTTTTTATTGCTTTGCCATGGAAGTCTGGGCTTCTGTGTAAATGCAGAGGAATGTCCCTCTGATAAGAGACATCATAAAGCTGTATCCAAATCTGAACCACGTAATAATACATAGTCTAGAGGAGTCTGTGGTCTGTTTCTCCCCAAGACAACTGGTCCAATGTCACAATTCATCACCAAAAGGAAGACCCATAAATCAGGGATCTTCAGGGTGGGTACCAGAATTATACCTGTCAACGCCCTCAACCAATCATCAATTGTAATGTCGCACCTTAAAATCTAACACAATCTTTTCATTGGTTAACTCACAAGTTCATCTCTTTCAGCTTGCCCTGCCTTTCTTACTTTTCCATCCACATGACTGCAGGCCAGTCCAAGTCAAGACAGACCAGGCCAAGAGAGTGAGTCAGAAATCTACCCAAAGATATTCTAGGGAAGGTCAATAAAATAAGGTATATTGACACCCAGAATATTGGCCCACCGTGACAATACTTCCATGCTGAGCAGCTTAACACAAGGCAAAGCTCTCTCTTTTCTCTGCACTGGGACACCTGCCAAGTCAGAGCACGGACCACCATATTCTTAATGGGAAGTTTAAACCCATAAAGGACATTTAGTTAACAGATTTTAGAGTATAAATCTTCTTTATTCACATTATAATTCACAAGACTTGAACTATTTTTCAGAACATGTTTGAAGTTTAGTTCATGATAGTAAATGGATACTTACTTTTATCTGAGAATATAATTGAGATGTAATTACAGTATATGTGACTGATAAAACCATAACACGTTATTGGTGATATACTGTATTTTAACTCTGAAGTTAACAACTCTTCTCCTTGTAATCCCTGAGTGAACTTTCAGCCTTTTGTATCACAACAGATTGTTTCACAGGTACTGCATTTTCTATTACACTTGTGGTTTATTAGGTACTTTTTGGTGTTATATCAATATGTTGTACAGTGTATAATTAGAATCAGTGTGAGAGACTATAAATTATTACATTTAATTGATTCCTAAAAGTACACTCACAACTTTACTGCTCCAATTTCTAACTGTTAGTACATTTAAACCTCACATCACTGCAGTATGTAAATCCATTTGCTTTTAAATAAATATAGAAGATTCTTAATTGCATACATATTCATCAGTTGAGGTGAAAGAGAATAATTTGAAAGTTCACAATATTGGTGTAATGACCTCTGTCTGTGTGTAATCGAAGTGGTTGTACTTGACCAGAGAAAATATATCCAGCTCTGTAAGCCCCCTGAGATAGATTTGGAAATTCAAGTCACAGCTCACATATTAATGCAGCGAATCGACCAGAAACATTAGAAACAAATTAGCGATAAAGTGGTAAAGAGGCACAAATCAGGAGAAGGTGAATTATTCCTGTGAGTATGTGAAACACAGTGAATGGGCATTATACCACCTGGACAATACCTAGATCAAACCACCCTTCCAAACTGACCAGTCAGGCAAGCAGCAAACTGGTTATGGATGCCACTGTGAAGTGACACTGTTCATACATCAACTTTGTCCTGATCCTTACACAAACCTGATCTGTATGGTTGAGTGGCAAGAAATAAGCATTAACGTAAAAGAACAAATCATAAATTTCATATGAGATAGAATGCAGACATGTAGCATAAGGTATTATGGTCTGGCACAGGCTTAACCTAGTCAACACCAATGTTGTTGTCAAGCATGCTAATGTAAGCATGCTAAGGAATGCCAGAATTTGGGAAACATGTCATGTACAAATATATGTGGTGCAAAGCACAGGTGAACCCTAGAAGACAGTCTGCTTTAGGAGAATGTAAAACTGGGTCAAAAATGTATGTCAATGGGACAATGACCTGAATCACAAGGTCAAAGCCTCTCTGAACTGCTATGACAAGAAGAGAGTGAATGACATTCAGTGGCCCAGTAAAAGTCCTGAATTAAATCCAATAGAAAATGAGGTTTGAAGATTGCCATCCATAATCCATTCAATACACGGTCATGGGGGAGCCAAAGCCTATCCCAAGAAATAGCAGACACAAAGCAGGATACACCCTGGACAGGATGCCAGTCCATTGCAGGGCACACACAGATACACAGACACACATTCACACCAGTGTCAATTTTCCCATTTCCCAATTAACCTACCAGTATGTTTTTTAGACTGTGGGGGAAAACCACAGCACACACATGAAATTGAACCCAGGGACCCAGCACTGTGAGGCAGCAATGCTACACAATGCAACACCATGCAACCTACATATAATTCCAATAATTGCGTTGGAACTGGAGAAATTTTGTCAGGAAGAATGGAAAGAATTGTCTAGCCCCTTGTGCAAGCCTGTAAATACATATCCAGAAATATTGGCAACAGTAGTTGGTGTCAAAGGCGATTCTACTAAGTACTGTTATGGAAGGAAAAAAATAATGTTTGCAGTTTTTTTTCTCATTTATCCTTTGTCTGATCATAACAGTTATGAATTTAAAAAAGTAAATCTGAAAAAAGACTATAGAACACACATACATCATTAAATAAGCAAGAAGCAGATGGTTCATGTAAAACTTACACATTTTTATATGGTAATAGACACATAGACTATTAACATGTAGTCAACAAAACCAGCTTTCACCTATCAAATTATTCTTTTTCCAAAGCATTTTTTGAGTAAACTTATTGTCTAGATAAAAAAAGGATCATTAAACTCATAGGTCTTTCAGGTAACAAAAAGATAATACCAGAGAAGATGACAAAGCCAACTTATCACCTGACTATATTCAGAATATTTGTTTATTTTCAAGGTTGGGTGGTTGCAGAGACTACTGTGTATTGATCAGTTACAGAACTTATGTTATGCGGTGGCTTAGCATGCAACAAGACCTATCTCCACCTTCGACTTCATCCATATTTTTCCCAACATAAATGTCCGATTTATTCATGAAGGAATTCCAAATTAAAAACATTAGGAATCAAAGTTGTTTTTTTTCTTATTCTCACATAAGACTTTATTTGATTATTCTTAACACTGTTTATGAATCTTTTTCTCTGCAGATGTTTGCTTTGAATGCTAGTATTATGCTTAAACTTGTACAATATATACAGAACTTCAGCCATACAAGCTAGAATGAATTCATCAGTTTTGTGGTGAACTTCACAGAGGCCTGTGAATCCAGCCTTTGAGAAGACACTCAGTCTTTGTACTGTACCTCTGCCTAAGAAAGACTTGGTTTGCACTTTTAGAATATTCCTGGTTTTATTACCACTTTTGAACTGAAGAAAAGCAAATTTAAAAGAGGCCCAATGCTATAGAACATACAATGGTATAAATGATTATAAAATATAAAATTTAACAAGAAACTTTAAAATATAAATCGGCTTACTTTGGTTATATTAAGGTCTTTATATTTTAATATACTGTACATAATCTAATGTATAACCAAGAAATATTAAAATAGGGCAGTAGACCCTAGAAAAGGCATCTGGATTGCTATGGCATGCCCCAAGTCTTTGCTCAATGGAGAACCTGCATGGTTGCAAGGTGTGTAACCATTGCATCAGTATATCACTTTTATCTTCATTAATTTTTATCCAGGTTAAAGGCAGATGGTCTGTCACCTGGGTACCATCTCTGCCCAACAGATTGTAGCACAGGGACTTGTTGGTCATTTTGAAAGCCAGGCATTTTTCCTTCTATGCAAGTTCTCTTGAGAGAACTTTGTGGCTAACATATAGGAAAAGGTAGATCCTCTCCAGATTTTATTTAGGATATCCTATTTAGTTTTCTGATGCATCAGTCAGTAAGATGATTCTCTCATAAACATGAGGTAACACCAGTTAGAGGATATTTGGATTCAGGTTTCTGTCTGTGCCAGTCTTTGGGCCTGTAACATCTCTTGTGCTTTCTGCTGCACCAGGATGGCCTCCTGTTGTGAAACCACAGAATGTACCAGGCCTTTCAGAACATCATCCATCCTCATCTTCATCCTTCATCATCCTGTCACTGCCACCACCTGCGATAGCCTCACTGTTTCTTCTTTGGATAGCAGATAGCTAGCCAGTCACTCAGGACGTTTTCTCTGGTTTTCTTTGGAGTTCCATGTTCTTGCATCTAACTTCCATAACTATGTCCTGACTTAGTCAAATACTCCTTGTCACTGCATTTGCCCCAGAATATAAGTGCATTTCTATGTCTACTGTTAGCTGACTTGTCATCTTTTCCTGAGCTCTGTTCTCTGAATGACTTCACCCTTCTTTTTTCCTCCATCATTCTTGTTTGCCTGTTTTACCTCTCGCCTTCATTTCACCTGTATTCAAGATTGGCATTTGGTGGTTTCCTTAATAGCTTCCAGAAAACATTAATATTGTCTTGATTAATCTGATGAACACCCTAAACTCTTAATTGTTTTACCATTTACTGTATCATTTTATCATAAATGGTAAATGGATAATTATATGATATTCTTAATGGGTAAGTGAAGACTGAGTTCTGAATTAAAGAAGGCAATTACATTTCTCACTTCAGATTTTAATTTGGGTGTCATGTTTCCTTAGGATTCTCCTGACAAATCAACCTGTTACTGAGCACCTACTATCAAGACCTCTGTCCAATCCTATTTTTATGTCACAGACACATTTAGAAAAGGCAGATATATGAGATGTATTACCAGATTTCACACAGATGTGGAGTATGAGAATGTGCACAACGCTGAAAATTTTCTTTCTGTGTTTTCCTTATATTCAAATTGATTGAAACTATTCAAAAGCTGGTCACCAATATCCAATTATTTGTTTAAGCACTGCTCTTTCTCTCTTTTGAGGAGATTTCAAAATCTGTAGAGTCAGATAGCTGTAGAGTAGCTGTAGTCTGTAGCTGTAGAGTCTAAAGCAAGGGATATTATGGTAAAATTGTACTATGCAATAGCTAGACCTCATTTAAAATATTGCTGTGGTGACTTGCAGTTACATGGAACCCCTCTGGGCTCCAGGGTGTACCGGTGGTCCCCTATCAGAGAAGCCTGCACTGATCACCGTTCAGTTCTTCATCCCTCAGACCTTTAAAGTAGCACAATCACTTTAATTCTTCTTCCACTCATCTTCTGTCTATCTCAGGAGTTCACCCGTTCCAGCTTCCCACTCGATTACTCCATATTTTTCCATTAGATGAAAAACAAACTTGTCCCTTTTCTACCCAGAGACACCCAGGTGCACTTAATTTGGCATAATCTTTTTCACCCAGTCTTCCAACTTTACATTAATTAGTATGAATCACCTTCCCTAATGAGACACTGGAGCCTTATCAACTAAATACTAGAATAGTCTGCCCAAACGAATAAGCTACAAATCACTCTGGACCTGGATCTTACTTTCAAAACTCACAAATCCTTAATCTCAATCCTATGAAACCCTCATTGACACAGAGACTGCAAGCCTGTCTCCTGGTGTTAAAGCACAGGAGCCAAAAGACTACACCTGTGCTAGCCAGACTCTCTACACACCATCTGAAAACTCGGTTTTCCACTACTTCAGGTGCCTAGATGGAAACTCTTTGCCCCTCTCCTCCTGGATGCTAATATATACATATACTGTATATTAGTGATCCAGGGGAGTGGCTAATTAGCCAAAGACCCAATCACACAGGTTTTTTTTTTCCACCTGTGGAATTTTACTCCCATGGGATACCAATTAAACAGTTCAGCCACTTGTTTCTAATTTTCACTACAATAGGTGGCTTTGAACATAGCCCTACATTTATCATCACAATTGCATAGAATTCTGGTTATTGTTATCACAGTATATCAAAAATGAAATTGCTGTTATGGAATGAGTCTGGAAACTATACATTTCATAAGCTAAAAGAATAGAAAGTGTTTAGCCCTTACTGGATAAGACAATATGAGGACCTGATTGAAGTATTCAGAATTCTCAAGGGCATTGACAAAGTAATCCCAGTGGACATCTTCAGAATTAACAATAGAAAACAAACTAGAGGGAAAAGGTGGAAATTACTCAGATGTTTATTCATGAGCATAGGAGGCATGGCTTGATGCAAAGGGTTGTGGACGTCTGGAACAAGCTACCCAGCCATGTTGATGAAGCTGATACCAAGGCGTCTTTCAAAAAATAACTGGTTGAGGTCCTTGGATCCATTAGCTTCAAGCTAGCTACTGAAAAGGAGAAATGTTTCAAATGACCTCCTCTGTTTTGCAACATTTCTCAAGTTCATCTGTTTTAATGGAAGGGTGCCTAACAAGTTGAGCAGTGGGGCTGCAGGTGTTTGGGCAGCAGAAGACTAGTCTACTGGCAGTACTGAGGAGGTGCTGCAGCTGGTGTGACAGGTTCCACAGGCAGGTCACCTTCATCACCACTTGGGGCTGTTACTACCAGGCTAACCAATCCCGAACACCTGACTGGAGTTTAGGGGAGAACACTCTGATTGTCACAGGAGATTCTCAAAGAGGGAAAAACATTTTATATACTTCTGCAACTGCATTTATACAGCACACATATTAATTTAATTTCATAGGCAGTTTTACTGTTGCACCTCGGCTGATGATTTTACAGCTTTCAGGAGGGCTAGAAACCAAGCCCACTTATTTTAAGTAGTCTTGGAGGAGATTATATTGACTACTATAAAGTGTTTTGTGGGATGCACAGTATCCTACCTTCTCCCTCTCCTTCTTAGAAGTAACATCCTTTGTTAAAAGAATTTTGTCCCCTGGGTGGAACAACATTCTCATTTCTTGAAGGTCTCATGCTCACAACCTGATTTACAAACTTTTGCACATGCAAAGTTTACCTAAACAGAAAAGGTGCCCACAAAATAGCCACTTAAAAAAAAGAACAAAGAAAAACAAGAAATGCATCACACAAATAAATGAAAACGGTGCTTCAAGCAACAGATCTGTATCTTGAGCAGGCAGGTCAAAATGCAAAGCTGAAAAATAGATCAATAAGTGAACTTCATGATCTGTGTCCATTGACACAGTTTGTGATGTGTGCAATGCCTGTGCCATCCTCCCATAATGCTGTCTTCAGCTCTTTTAGGCTGTCATCATGGCATTGTCAGTTTCTCCTTCTCTTGGCTGGAGGTGTACTTTAATCCCTCACTTCTGGAAGGATGTGCCCTGGAGTAATCACGCTGAGCTGGATGGGACCATGTAAGTTCTGACCCTTCCACACACCCTTTACAGTAAGTCAGCTGCTTTTCAGACTGGTGTGTCACATTCCTCACACACTCCGCAGCCCCGGTCCACTCCTCGGATACAAATAGAGAAGGATGGCGCAGAGAAGAGAGCTCAATTGAGTGTCACACAAGGGAGCAAATGGTCACAATACAAACACATTATTGAATTGTACTGCTGAGGGAATATATCTTGTGGAATGCGTGTTTACTTCCTACTGTTAGTTAGGTATGCACTGCATCTACTGAGGAGAAAAAAAACTGTTCTGGAAAGATCCATCTCTTGTTTTAAAACACACAGCGTTCAAATCAGGAGAAAAATGGATCCATATGCTTTAGGCATAAATATTAGAAAACACATTTATCATGTTGTCAATTTAAAAAATAGTTTTCCTGCACAAAGTATTAAACTCATACCTTGGAATATGGACAAAAAAGTTTTGTGTTACCTGATAGTTTATAAAAACAACATTTTTTTATATTTACCTTAAAACTGTAATTTTTTTTAAAGATCATCCATTGGGTCCAGCTGGTTTCCACTACTGTAATGAATGAGTGCTTCAATGAACTAGAGTCTACCAGGTGTGGTCTTCTAGGTGATTCATGAATTTCAATTGTCAATGGAAAGCAGCTAATGTCTGGGGGAAGGTATGCACTTTTCTAAGTGTGAACTCTTGGCGCACAACTTGGAAATCTCCAGGTCAATGCTGGAATTTCTAAGAGAGTTTAGCATTCAAGTGTATATATCCTAGTCAAAATCAATGAGCGTATAATATATGCATATATGTAGGGTGAAAGAAACTTTAAAATGTGAAGCAAGTTTAAAAAAGGCTGTTTTATTAACTGTATTGAATACTCTGTGAAGAAAGCTAAAAAGATTTATTTTGTATAAGGTGGAATAAAACCTGGATTTTGCACTTCTTACTGCCCGTTCTGTTATTTTTGTTGCCTTGACAGATCTCTACAGAAATGCACACACAGACAGCTCTGTAAGAGAAGAGCCTGTATTCTGTATTCAAACAAGGTAAGGGGTTTCTGGGATAACTGTGTGGTGTTTTTTGTTTATTTAGTTTTATTTTGTCTGTGCCTGTGTGGCTCAACCGTCTGACTTTACAAGGTGTTGTGCGGACAGCGGCGTGTGGGCGGTGTCTCAGTGGTATATCATGTCCATCCTTCTTGCCAGCCCTCACTGTCTGCAATATCCCACATCTACGTCAGCTATAGGACCTGTAGGCCCCTACTCACTGTATAAAACCTTGTCTGTCCTCAGGGTCCATATATTGTGGATGAACAAAAAGGCAATAATACAGAATGCAAAATGCAATAGAATATTAAAAAATTAAAAATATCAGTCGTTATTCTTCCTGGCAAAGTGTATCTTCTGTTATCTGAATGAGAAAAGTGGACGACTATTTGGGAAAAGTCTCTTGGAAATGTCTTTTTTTCTTTGAGTTGGCAGCATGGCATTTGGTTGCTTGACACAGGTTGCCTGGAAGAGCTTGTAGCAGTGTCTGGATTCTGAAGAGGGCAACTTTCTGGAGTTGCATGAGGATAACAGTTGGCTTTTTCTTTACCAAGATGCAGGGCTTATCTGTGATGCTGGTGTTACTCTGCTGTGTAAGTAGAACTTATTCAATCTTTTATCTATCATAAGATGGGTTATATTGAAGTAATTATGGTGTTATTGCAGATATAGTGTGGTGTGTATTTAAAGAGGTAATGCATCCTGTATACTGTATGTACTAATTTATTATTTTTATTGCAAATGTAGATGTTTTTGCAACTATGTAAATATTTATGTAAATATCCTCATGTACGTAAACTACACCATTGCATTACATACATAGTAATGCTGGCAGACTCTTTCAAGTCATGTTCTATGCATTAATAGATAATGTGATTTTACCAAGCTCCGATGCATACTGTATGTACAGAAACTTTTTGAAAATCTTCTGTCCATGCACTAAACATTCATGATTTTTTAGCTTCATGCAAGGGATTTTATAGAGAAGAAATTAAATAAACCATCACACCACGGATAGTTCCCAGACAGTCCAAGAAATCATGAATGAATGCTGCCTTGTTTCATGAAATAGCAGTGCATAGAAATCGCTTTATTTGTTAAATGTCAAGGTGGGTCTTTATGAACTCTGAACTACAGTATGGGTAAATAAATGTGAACACTTGGTGGCAATATGACAATATTGTTCATTTTATATTTTCACACTGTTCAGTGTCTTTAACGTGGATATGGCTCATGGTAATACAAAAGTATTAACTCTTCATGTCTTTTTAACACAGCCTTTTGTTCATAAAAGTATAGGAGAATAGGAAAATGATCTCAGAATCCAAAGCAGCAGCTGAACGCCGAACATTTGAAGTTTTGGATGCACTGACAACTTTCTGTAAAAAACCTTTGGCACTAAAGTTCTCTTTAAAGCCAGGACCAGGTATCCATAGACCAGGAAAAATTTAGATAGTCATGTTGATTTTAATTTATGTGATTTTAACTTCTTAATAACTCTAGAAAAATTATCTCAATTTAACCAATGAGTACAATAATAGCTGGATCTCACTTATTGTTTGGTTGAAGCTGGCAAATTAAAACACAGATTTTAGGTTTAACTGTGACAGAGGACATTGTGCAGGGTGATTTTACATTAATCTAATCATTACACCGAGTAATACAATTAATTAAAACAATGCATATTAAATTAGTATGTAAATTATTTCTAAAGCATTGGAAAAATTATACTCTTTTTCATCATGTTCAATACATCCTATTGTATATATTAAACCAGCTTCTGCAACAAAACAGTAATTCTACAATATATTATCACAGGTTGCTGCCTTTAAATCCTCAATAATACTTGGGTTAACCAGGAAACTTAATCTAACCCAAATATTAAGACATATTCTTGAAAGCAACAGTTCAGTTGTAAAACTATCTGCTTGCAGTTATGATAGTCCTACTGAAATCTTCTCTTTGTTTGGTAACACTTTTAAAAGTCATCATAAGAATAACAGGAAGGCTACAAATGAAGGATGAGTAATATAATGATCTGTGGTCTTATTGAGATTGGCTGCCTGTCTGATGGATAGCATTATTATTAGCTTATGTTTGAAGAAATATCAGAAGGTAATTCTTTAGTAATTTCTATGCATTTTGTCCATAATATTACTTATCTTTGTAAAAAGTGACTTCAGTATTAGATAACATTCACAGATCATTTAGCCCTCACTGTGGTTTGAATTAAAACTTCATTTTGAAATCTAAAAATATCCCCCAAAATCGTTATTGCTTAAGGGTAGAAACATTGAATACACTGACAGTTCATTTACATGAGATTTCTTTTTGAGGCTCACTAGGCTAGGTAACTCTAATGTGGTTGTTACATTTCAGCCTACACTGCAAACACTAATCCTGAAAGTTATTTGACCTGCCTATTTTCTTGTGGTTTTTCTAGCAGCAAATGCGACCAAACCTTTTAAATGGGAACATTGGATCAACAGCAAGCCCCTTTTCAAGGGTCTGCCAAAAGATGCAAACAAGCATTAAACATGTCACAATATATGTCACGCATTTTTTACAATAGCTTGACAACATCACACAAGTGTTTTCAAGGCCCTTTGAACTACGAACTCTAGAACCTTTTTACAGGTATCCTTGATCATTTATTTCCCAATTCCTTTCTCCTTGACTTCCAATTCAGAACACTTACAGTAACACTCCATCTCATCTTCTCAGTGTAATTCACAACTGAGCAAAAGCAGCAAATCAAATGTCCTACCTCACCAGGTCCAATTTGACCAGACACTACCCGATTCAGGAATTATGGAGGAGATACATGATGTAGATTCCCATTGGTATCCTGGCCAGTTAGTTTGTAGATTTTTGTCTTCAGAATTTCCAGTGTTCTCTGAAGTGTGTGGATGTCCAACCAGTTCCTTGACAAGAAAACATTTCTAAAAGATGGGCTCAATATAATGATCTTTCCAAAATCCTCAAATATGGCAAAATGGACAACGTATACATCTTCAGCACTACATTATTGAAATACAGTAGATCTATCTCATTATTTTCATGTACATACAATATTGTATGTCTAAAAAAAAGACTCCCACAGACAGTGGCATGAAAAAGTAACATTTCACTGGGAAAGAGACAAAAAAGGTTAAAATTCACAAGCTAACCTCGATCCTTAAACCAATTTAATCTCACTTTATATGATAATACATTTACTACTAATATATTGTTAATTCATTTTTTAAAGCATGTAGGTCAGGTTAATAAAAATTCCTCAGTATTTTTATCAATCAGCACTTATAGTATAAGAATGACAACACTCCAAAACTTCTGAAAACCATCAAGTAATATCAATTAAATGCCTGTAGAAAATAGTTATACAGATTATCATAGGCAAAATCACTTTTTAAATAAACATCCTAATTGCCTTTAATTATTAATCAAGCCAGAGATTCTTTTAGAAAAACTCTGAATTAATAAAAATACCAAAAATGAGTAAGATGTGTTTTGTTTGTGGGTTTCACCATTTTGAGCTGTTATTATATATACTGTATGAAATATCGTTGGAATTCTCCAGAAATTATACTTGAAGAAACCTTGATGAAACCTTGAAGAAAAGCGAGTGTTAAGTGTCCTTTAGCTAAGAGAACTGCAAATAGAAACAGCTTGTAAGTAACGTCTCAACATGTCTTTGAGACCTTATAACTAAATGCTGTGAAGTTCTAATTATAGTGTGCCAATACCTAGAAAATGGCACTGTTTGCCTAATTTATTCAGCTCTACTCCACAGCTGGCTTTGTTCTCTCTGTTATGTGAATGCAGAGAGGAGCTGAGGTATGAAGTATGGCCAAGGCCATTTCACCGAATCACCAAAGATTGGAGCCTGAGTAAGAAATATAAACAGCTGTGAGGTGAAAGCTAGTATACAACCACCACACTCAGTGGTCACAGGACAAGGCTTCTCTTTACAACTCTCTGAGAAAAGGGGGTTAATGATCCCCTTCTGGGACAAGCAATGTGACAGTAGAGCAATTTTTTTCTTGATTGTAGAAACACTACATATCACTCCATAGTAGGTCATCACAGTCCTGAAACATGTGTGTGGTCTTTTCTATCTACAGGGCATAGAATAATAATTAGCCATACAGTGAATAATCTTGTGAAGACACTTGCTCAGAGTGTAAGTTGAGCTCAATAACCCAAACTCTGCTCCATGGGGCCATGTCATAGGTCAACTGGGACTAGAACTAGCCATGAGGCAGATCGCCAATGGGGTGCGGTTGGCATTAGCCATTCTCTCAGCTCCTGTGTCAGGTACTGTGAGCTTGTCAGCTAGAAACCACACCTCCAGTCAGCTTTAACCTAACTGCCAACTGATGAATGCTCTTGACAGGAGGAAGTGCATGTAACATGGGTAGCATATCTGTAGGTCCTCATCCACCCAGGAGCTCTCTGAATAGCTGTTTCTCAGAGAACTGAAGCTTAACATAGTTGAAGGTTTCAGTTTAAGTTGGTAGATAATAAAAATATATTAGCAATTCCAAAACAATTCCAGGGATTGGGGGAAAAAAATATGGATCAGATAGATAGATAAGACTTTATTGATCCCGAAGGGAAATTGATGTGTTACAGCAGTCCAGCCCAAGACAAGCAAAAAAAACAGACATCAGAATAGACGAAAAATTAAAATACGTACAGCAATACAAAATAAATATAAAATAAATAAAAATAAATACATAGGTGTGTGCAAAATTTGCTCATAGTCACTGTAAAAACAATAAAATATGTGCAAAATATGCATAGGTATATACAGATTGAGTGTCCAAAAAAAAAACAGTAACACCCACTGCAGAATCAATTGCAATAGGACAGTGGTTTTGCTTATGATCAGAAGGGTGACAGATTAGCAGCTTACTTAGAATAATGCATATACTGTAGAGTCATATGGTAAACCCAAGGAAGAATTTGTTTTGACAAAACCCATTCTGGCCACAGGAAGGGTAGATCAGCCAGACTGGGTTTTGTCTAAACATAGTGAGGATCGGGTTATTTTAAACAAGTGCAGTCCCATTTTAGTGGTTAAGAAATCATAAAAGCCTGCCTTTTTTTCTTTCTGAGTCCAAGCTATTTGGGTGGCATACGTTGTGTTCACTGTGCATTTTGCCAGTTTCATGTTTCATAAGCAGACTTTTACCACCTGTGTCTTATAGACATTCTGTATTAATATGTGCGGTGTTTGCCTTAATTTGTTGAGTCGCTAGACAGAATCAGCCCATGCAGTCTCTTATTAATTCAAAAGGCTAGCACACATGCTATTACTTGTTTAAGTATCTTACACAGGGACAAGTACTTTATGTGAAACCATCCATATTGCTGCTCCTTAATATTGCCAGATATGTCTCGATTGAGACTGGATGCATTCTTTGTATGTAAAAATGGTCACTTCACTTTAACACACTGTTTTATTCTGCTACAGGGCACAATTCAACAGATAACCTTTGTGATGAGTGGCCGCACAGCTGTCAAAAACCACTGCCAGTCCTATAACTCCAGCTGCCTCATGCCCACAGCTCCAGACAGTGACACAGTGAAACAGGTAGAGCACTGTTGAGCTTCTGTAGTTCTTCCTGAACACTGATCATGCTCAGAGCAACAAACCGTGAACTGTGTTAGAGAACGGTCTTAAATGGGGAGTCATGCCACAAGTCCCTTTTCTTCACCAAATAGTGTGAGCATGAATGAATATGAATCTCATCTGTCTTGCAATGACTGAAAAGAAAAACACGTAATTGCTCTTGAAGCTTTTTTCCATCACCAATTATCTTCTTTTTCTGTATGACATGGCAATTACATGGCAAGTTTTTGTTTTGAGGTATCTGGGAGCAAAACTAAGGCACACATTTTGTTCTGACATTTTTATTTCTCTCTTTAAGACAAAACCATGAAGAAGAGATGGCTTTATAATGGTCCCTTGATAAATATGGCAGTACACATAGAGTATGCAGATAGGGAAAAGGAATTAATTACAACATTTGTTTGTTCACCCCCATCAAAAGTGTGTTTTACACGTATACTTCTCTGTACTTAGTTGTCATAACAACACATAACTCTGGACTGGTGCAATGTGGTTTTGAACTATTTCATGCCTGTTTGTTAAAAATAGCAGCCACCTGCTAAAGATCTGATATTGGTCAGCTTGGCAGCTTTGAACAGCATTATAATGGCTTTTCTGTAATTTTCAATTACTTGCTTAGACTAGAGTAATGAGGCCAGTCACAATCAGCTAGTGTAAATTGCTCATTTCATTCTTTACAATTTTGAAAAATTCAGTATTTTCTTCTTTCTCTTGCATTTCCTGTTTAATATGTCAGTTTTATTTTGTAAATGCTTCATCTGTGGTATAAAGAAAGAAAGCATATGATGGCTTCCTTTATGTGCATTTGTTAATTAACTACTAGGCACATTTTTGAAAAATAATTGACTCATTGTTTCTTCAGGGCCTGATGTTAGCATTAGCTCATTGGAGTTAACATTCTGTTGTGATGTATATGATGAAACCAGTGGCTTCTGGGGTCTGAGAGGACCCATTAATGATCAAGACAGAAATTCTAAAGGTCACAGTATTTAATACTGTCTCCACAAGCTTACACAGAACCAAAGCTGATAATGGGCACACCTGTGCTGGCTTATGCCAAGTGCTGGCAGATATGAGGACTGCAGCATTGCTAATTTAGTTCCATGTTATGAAGAAAACAGTGACAAACATCAAGAGCAAATTTTGTTTTTCCTTGAGCAGTTTAAATATTTCTGAGACCATGTAGAGACAGAGTTTGGTCTTAAGCCAGACTTAAATGTGCACTGTTTTACTCTTACTGTACACAGGGGGGCTAATAAAGTTATCCATGCTCATCAATCAACTTTCCTATGAAAACAGTGCTTAGTGGGGCAATTAATTTTAGTCCGCACACAAATAAGACCATTGCTTTACTTAGCCTTATATGCCTAAGCTTCATGCACTTACATTAGGTATCATGTTCTCCTGCACATTATGGGCACAAATGGGTGGCACATCAAGTCAATATAGTGGCCTCTGTCTTCTCTGGCTTTATCCTACCATTTCTCTCTATATAAAGATTCAGAACACAAGCCTAATAGTCTAATCAGCTAGTTGTGAGGTTAGACCAGTTTTGGAGATTCAGACCAGGAAGAAGGTTATGTTTCACAAGGTGAAAGGGAGAAGTAGGTTTTCTCTTTTGTTGGTTAAAAAGTCAAGCACAGCACCGCTCTCCCATCATTTAAGTACAGGTTTACAGGGGTTTACTGGAGAAAAAAATGATGACAAAATGCAGGTTATGGACCAAGTCAGGGTGGGAAGGTTTTTACACCACAGTTGCTCTGGCCTCAGCCCCCTTTTTACAGCTCCCTTTCTTTTCTAGTGACGGCTTTACTCAGGTGAAAGCAAATGGGGTACAGGTACTGTTTCACAAGGGGTCCATATGTGTAGGTCCTCCACACCACTATACTAGGGAACTATACTATCTGGGGAACCTGCCACAGTAACCTATGTTCCAATTTGTAGGGGTACCAAATGGTACAGCTGCATGGTGCACATTCTTCACCACACAACTATCTGTGTAGAGCAACAGCTATATTATGTAGAGGCTGTACCATACACAAACAGTAGTTCATGCTATAATATTCATGTTTGTTTTAAATGTTTGTTACTTACACTTTGTGAGTATGGTTCTCTGAAAGTCTAAAAACTGTTTAGAAATCTCAGTGCAATGATATGAGGAAGATTGCAGGTCATCTCCAGACTAACATGTGCCAAAACATACTGGGAAGCAAGTTTTCTATTTCAATGTTTCCTAGCATTAAGCTAACCTTCAAAAAGTAGCTTTAAAAATCATTTTCGTAATACACCTTATTATTTCTTTAATCACCTAAAATCCATTTAAGATTATAAAGGTTATAAAAATGGAGAGGAGAACTGAACCACAAAACTCTCTTCTCAACTGTCAAGTAATTTTGATCGAAAAACCTGTACTAAGACCTTCAAATGAAAGTATTTTATGTAACAAACTCCCTATCTAAATAATGCTAGAAACAGTACCTTAATGTGGATGAAAGAAGAGGTGAAATAGCGATGAAAGGCTTAATCCCCCTGTCTATGTACAGTAATATTTTCTGTACTCTCCGACCTCCAGATGAACTGTAATGGGTCGGAGGCTGAGTCTGGGGGAGGGTGCTAAGATTGTGAAAAAGCATGTACTGTAGCTTCACATTTCATAAGAAGTCAATCTAAATAGTCCAATAATACTGGACAGTGCAGTCGAAAAATGGATGTATGCCTGTTCTGCTGTCTCCCTTCTAAAACAACACATATTACTGAAATCTAACAATCATTTTATAGTGTATTTCTTTTGCTTTACCACATACACAGAAGACATACAGTATAAACATGTTTTCTTTTCTTTAGAGTCTGGTAAGCAGTACAGTAGGTACTGTAGCTGTCTTAATCATTATTGCACTCATTCAATAAGAAATACCATACCATGTGCACAAGATGTGATTTTGAATCTCAGGTGATTTTGGTTTGTGTTTTTAAGTTTTTAGATTATCATTCATGTTTTTAGATTTCAGTATGCTGCATATATTTTCAGATGAGTTTCTTTTGACTGCTATTATTTATAGAGTTCTACTGTAATGTATTCTGTAATGTCACTGGTATTTGTGAGGTGTTCCTCTTGGAATTCCTTTCCATTTGTCTTTCTTAAATATTGTCAGTTTTTTTCCATCCAGCTGATATGAGGAATAAGATTCAAGTGGAACAAGTTCAATGTCACCGAACTCTGTTATATTATACATACACAATGTGTGTTTTCAACTGAATCACTGCCATCCTACCTTAAACACTGCAAATCCTAGACACAACTGTGGTACAGTTCTACAGTATAGGCATTTTCTGTAATGGAGTTTTGTGTTGAATGAGCTACACTATCAGTGTCACTTTCCACACTATTAAACATACCTTTTAGCAAGCAAACCACTTTAAAAGTCAGTTAGTTCTGCACTTCTGAGATGTTACCATGACAGAATGTGTGCAGGGCATTCATGTGTAATGATGCTGGCACAGTACATATTGATCAGGGTCATCTTCTTTCACTATTATCAACAAAAGACAAAACACTGCCTAGAAATAAAAGAATCCATCTGCAAACAATCGTCAACAGTTTATGTGAACATTGCACATTAATGGCTCTCTGATTCTGCTGCTTGCATTTATAACACCAGTGAGTCTGACTGAGTACCAGGACTAAGAAAGTGTGGACTCTGGTGATTGAGGACCATACACCGTTTTAGGAATGTTCAGTATAACTGGGATTTAGTTAAAGTCTTTGCAGATCTTGTACCTCAGCAATAGACATGTTTACTATTTCATGCATAGTTATGGGACCAAACTATATTTTAAAGATTTTTGGCACTCCTGAACTCAAAGAACAACAAACTGGCTCATCATGTTACCAGGCAAATGTGGGAGGAACACACCCATCCAGGCAAAATCCCACAAACGCCTTGCACCTGACTACACTGTATATCCCTGGCTGGAGATCAGGAGCTAGACACAGGCTGAAAACACTTTTGCTCAGAATGTGGTTACTGGTTAAACCCAATAGTCAGGTGAACTGAAAGATTTATGCAAAGTCCCTCAGGAAGGTGAGGAGACCTGTGTGAGCAGTATGCAGCTGTAGGGGCTTGGACTGTGCCTCACTTCCACAAGTCCTGATGCCATTGAGCCAGAACTCATTGGCTTGCCCTTCCAGAGCCTCTTGATTGTTTTGCATGGCAAACCTAAGTTCCATTCACCAATACCACAGTACCATTTAGAGAACCTCCTTAAAAAAACATTCTTTACCCAATCAAAAGACTACATTTTCGTGCTTGAAACTGTTTTGAATATGGTTTGAAAACTGAGGTTTTAGGTTAATTCACTATATATATAAGGTCTGTGTGTGGTCCCTGATGCATGCCAGAAATAAACTACAGTTAAATGTTAGCAACCTGCATACCTCAATTTTGGATTGTACAAGAAAGTACTTTCAACATTGTGGATTCCTACAATAGTGTGATACTTAGCGATTTGTTTTTACATTTCGTCTCTAGTCAGAGCCTTCAATCGTTATTTACATCATAAGCAGAAGGACATGTATTTTTCCATTCTTCAGGCATTTATGATGTTCTGTGTACATGCTGTACAAATCCAATAGTTCTCCATTCTGAGTTCACAGAAGAAGAAAGTGGCTGTGTTTGCTGTACCTTTGGGTTCTGCTCTACCATGGCATGACTTAATAATTCATAGGAGACTTGTTGAATTTGATTTAATATACTGTAAATTTAACTTGTTTTCTGTAGAGTTTAATGGTATTTTTCCACACCTTCTTTTGTTCAATCAGCTTAAGAGAAGAGACGGGCATTTCTCTTCTCTTTCTTTCTTCTATGCCTGAACTTGAGAATTCTCTTTTTGTGGAAGACTAAGCATTTGTTTTGTTTATGTATCTGTCCTCGTCACTCTGGTAGTTCACACAATACATTATTGTACATAAGCTCTCCATTCACCAGCATGGATTAAGCTGTATTTAAATGTGATACTTGTACAGTATATATAGTGTGAGTCCATGTCCATGTTATGTATACACCCACCTACCTTGAGAGATAAAGACATGTGCAATAAATAAAATGTGATAAAAAAGAATTGTGAAGTTTGCAGCAAATATTGTGTGCATTTTTTTTAAAACAGAATTATAAACTCTGTTTTATTTTGTTTTTAGGTTTCTCAGGGTACATCCAGTGAAGTTTCTGCTGCTACCGTGGACAGGTCTTCAGCCACAGCTTTAATCAATCAAATAGATCCGACTGCTAGCAAGACAGAGGGGCCTCTTCGAGATCCAGGAAGGTCCAAACTGCAACAGGGAACAGAGCTCCAGCTTTTAGCACCTAGTCATCCACACAACACCACCACTTCGGTACAGACACAAAGAGAAGGCCCAGCTATAGAAGACATTCTGTCAGCAGTGTTAAAATCAACAACCAATTCATCTAAGTCATCAATTATGAATAAGCAAGCACAACTGAGAAATAACACAGAAAACTTCACAGAAACGAAAGTTACAACACAGGAAGTGGAGCCAGAAATGCCACAAGTCACAGTACTTACAGAAACCTCTGAGTCACAAGTACAGTATGAATCAAGAGTTGGATCTGGTTTCAGCACACTGAATGGGACAGGATTATCAATTGATTCCAAAGGGCTTGGTACTACAACAACTCCAGCAAAAACAACATTCTCAGTCAATGCAGGAGGACCACGGTTAAATTCTGAAAAAAAGACTGTAGGAGAAACTAGGATCAACGTATCAAATGGAAAAGTGGGATTAAGTGCCCATTCAGGTCAATCAACTGTATCAAAGGAGCTAACAATGTCTGTTGCAAAGCCGAAACAGGTAGAAGAGACTGGATCAAGTAATAGTACACACCAAGAGTCAGGAGAACTCCCCAAATTAAAGATGCATGTGCAGCCAAGAGATTTGATGAAAGCAATGAATACCACAATGACTAAACTACTGCCTCTAGTAAATTCCACCATATATCCTGAATTGCAGAGGCTGTTATTTAAATCAGACTCTACAGTACTGCCAGGTCCAACAGTCCAAAATGAGTCAAAAACAATGAGTGAATCTGTAGCCACAAACCAGACACAAGATCAGACTGAATCTAGAGTTTTAACTGCGTCAAGAACCACAACCAGGAAACCAGAGCCATCTACACCGGTAAAGCAAACGACACAAGTACCTCCTGTGCCAGAGTTATTACCTAAAACACCGGCAACACCCAGAGGAGGAACAGATGCAAAAACAAAAGGTGTTGGGGACAAAAACGTACCTGTTGAGGCCACACAGATGACTGTGGAACCTATCATAGAGGTGGACACTCTGAGTAAAAACCATCAGACAGCAGAGCAGCATCTCTGTCCTCTGTCTTCAGAAAGTACAGTGCATGCAGAAAATGTTTCCAGTTGCCCACAAAGTCCTATACTCATCACAGGTAAAGTACAGAGTATATCTCTACCCACTTTCAAAGCCAGTTCCCAGCGAGGCCTGGGCTTGGCTCCCACTGCCGTTTCTGAAGCCTCTGGGGGACGCCGATGGCTGCCTGGCCTATTCAGAGCCGCCTACTCCGATTTCTCCCAAGATTTCTACTCTTTGGTTACACCCAAGAGTAACATGGGTGGGAAGAGTAAAAAGGACCGCAAAGGAGCTATTGACTTTGCTGGGAAGCTCTCTCTGGGCCCTTCACCCCCAACCCAGGGCTTTCTTAGGCCTCTGAGGATGGTGTACACCATCGGGATGAAACCCCTGTTCGTTCCTGTCATTTCAGCTGACATCCTTACATCTCCGACCACTGATACCCTCGGGGGCAGAAGACCCCTCCAAAGGCCAGTACACAGAGGGTCACAGGTAAGACTTGGTGTCTGACAGGATAAGCTCTGGTTTGCCAAGGCCATCTTTGGGAAGAGTTCGCCTACCATTGAGAAGGGGCATTAGCCAAAAACTTGTTTTTACTGATTTGCGTGTCATTAATACTTTTTTATTGTCATTAATATCCCTACTTACATTTTGATAAATAAAAAATAATATTACAATATAGTAATATCTAAAAGTGATAAATTAATATGCAAATCGTACTGTTCAGTGATCCTTACTGGAAAATCCACAAAAAAATCTGGTATCAAAGTTGTTTAGTCAGAAAAGAAAAACACAGGCCAAAACAACAGAAATCTGACAGAAAACTCTAATGCCAGTTCCACTCCAAATTCAGCAACACAGATTGTGCAATGTTTTCAAAGTTCTTTTACAATATGGGAAATAGCAGAAATTCGATGTGCCAATGTCCTGAGAAAAAAAATGATAAGTTTTGCAAAAAATATGTTCCACATATCGAAAAAAGATCCTTATCAGTTTGATCTGCACCCTACAGACAGAGGTTGAGTTCATTCATATGTGTGGTGATGTTGGAAAGAACATTAATCTCACAATTCATTAATCAATTTCACAACTCATTTTCAGTATGCAGTTTGAGGTATAACATAGAGCCCAAAAAGCACAGTTCTTATGTTGAACAAATCCATATTCATCTTTCCAAGAGAGCTGAAATGTGTGAACAGCTTACTTTTGCTCTCTGAGCAACAGCCATTTTGTCCAAAATGTTTGACTTATGAAAAGTCTGAAAAATCTTATCATGGTTACGAGCTTTCCCGTGAAAACAATAGGAAAGCCCCACAGCAAATAATGCAGCAAATAAACCAAGTGAATTGTTTTTTTCCTACACCACAAAAGCTTTCATTGGGTTGCATGTTGTAATGTAGAGATTTGCAGATCAATAAATCACAGTCTTTATCATTTTTTAGCCTAGTTATTTTGTGATTTATTAGACTTTTATTACATGTGCTGCTTTCATTGCATTTCATTTAATTAAAAATGTTTTTTCAAAGCACTAGCACCAAAAGAAATGGAAGAAGCTTATTAGGACTTCAACTGTTGATGAGTACATCTATGTGGTTAGTAGCTCATTTGGAATGAAAACCTACTGTTGTTTCAGGATGAAGATAGCCCATCCCTCCAACAAATACCTCTGTATGATGAGTGGTCAAATCATTGTTTTGTGTGAGCACAGTGTCACATGGCTGTCCACATTTTGGCTAAGAAGCTTCTTATTGTGAGCAAAGAGCATTTGTGAATGATTACCACGTGGCCCTCCATCACCAGAGTTACAAATATTTGCTATCATAAACATCACTATCTTTTGTCAGTGTTAATATGATCACAAAAGGCTACTGGACAAGCAGAACACACATATTTTGTCACTCCACTGGGCTTTTCAACAAGCACATCATATCAGTAAAGCAAGTTGGCAAATTCATTGGGGGATGTCTGTGATACCATAATTGCACCTTTGGGTCATTTAGCGCTGAAAACCAGCCTGCATGTAATTGCTTGCACAGGCTTCTGAAAGAGCAATTTCAGTATTTTACGTTGTAGCAAGAAGGCCGACAGCCTTTGGCCATCTGGGGAGCCTAGCACTTGTATAATGAAAACAAACAGAGATCTCCAAAATATAGAATATAGATGAGGAGAAAGAATATACTAACGATAAAATATTTCTGGTTTCAAAGCTGTGACCTTCAGTTCCTTCAGTGTGCTATGTTTCCAGCGAAGATATTGTGAAGATATGACCAGAGATTCGGATTGTTAATTCAAATAAAACAGGAGTTTGGAAGGACAAGGTCATTATTAACTGTAAACGTCTAGGGTATTTAACATTATATTCAACCTAAGTCAAATCATGTCTACAATGCAGTAGACTTTTGCTATAATGCTGTATGGTTAATGGTTTGTTTATGGTATGCTGAAGCTTTCGATGTTCCAGAAACTGTGTATCAGAACAGTGTATGTAAATTTCTTATGAAATGGTTTACCTTGGCTGATATTGCCACCTTGTGGCACTCAGGTGTTGTACTAACCACCTCTGAGCAGTAAGGTAAAAACACAAGCAGCACCAATACTTGTTGGAAACTTAAAAGTGTTTTACACATTGGGTTTGTTTCTTATCTAAAATCTAATAAATATTATTTTTTTACATTTAAACCATTAATTTGTTCTAGCTGCTATATCAGAAATCAACTCACAACTGGTAATCGGCTGTACCTAAGCAGGTGTAAGTCTGGTCCTGCTGGGAAAGCTAAGGTTGCTGCTGGAAGAGGTGTTAGTGGGACCAGTAGGGAGCACTCTCTCTGGGATCTGTGTGGGTCCTAATGCCCCCAGTATAGTAATGGGAACACTGTACTGTGAAAAGCCACCATCCTTCAGATCCTTCAGAAAACAGAGGTGCTGAGTCTCTATGGTCATTTTAAATCCCAGTGCATTGGGAGTGTCCAGAAAAGCACTATATTATTAATTTATTATGAATATGACAAGATGCCATAGAAAATACTGAATACCTTTGGATTGATATTATAAATGATAAAATGCTAAATGATTGACATAACAAATATCATAAAAGTAATTCAACTGAAAGGCTCCTTTTGAGAAGAAGAAAGTGGGAACACTGGACAGGGATCAGTTTTATTGATACCCTATCTTCCTTTATCAAATGTTTGGCTTTATTTCAGAAAAGGAAAAACTGCCATACATCATCACAATTCGGCAACAGCTCTACCGCCTTGTGGCCTGATCTTGTAAGGTCTCAGAAGCTAAGCAAGGCTTGGGATAGCCAGTACTGAAAAAGGAGACCTCAGTGGTGTTGGTGGACCAGTAGGTGGCGATCTTGGCTCCAGACCACAGAATATTAAAACCGCAGGATACTGTGCCTGTAGGAAGGGCTGTCCTTTAGCTAAGATGTTAAAGTGACTGACTTCTTATTAATAACTATTTTGTCATTAATCTTCTAATGGCGCTGTTCATGAGCAGTGTTATCCCTGGTGTTGCACTATATACATCCCTGGCTAAATTCCACTCTGGGTTGTACAATCTGACCTTCTTAAAGTTCCCACTTAATTCATTTGGTTCCATAGCTTCCACTATTTTATTCCAATATTGTAACAGAATGTAATTAATTAATCTCAGTTCTGGGAGCAAAAAACTAGGTTGTCAGTGTGGTCTTTAATTCACATCAATCACACTTGATCACAAGAACTTATGATCAACTATACATGAGCAGCAAATATGACGTGTTGCAGTTAATCCATCAAATAAACACATTTTCTCTGTGGAACAATGCAGACTTCCTTGTTATTTAGCCACAGACAAAATGTTTTCCTTTTGGACCTCATGTCCATAACTTTCATTAACTCCTTTCATCCTTTCAAGAAAAAACTGGGCTACTCCAAGCTCTTTTTTCTCTTCATTTTTCCAGTTACCCTTTTTTACAAATCCAAACCCCACATGACAATCCCATATTCTCATACAATTTAACACTCAGACAGAAACGGGCAAACTATGGACTGTATACCCACGTGCCCTATACAGTCCAATGAATCTTTGAGACTAGCACCAAGGTGGCCCCTAGTGGCAGCCCTGCTATAATTGCTCCACTCTGAGGTGAGTCTCCACAGACCGCTTTACACATCCATGCAACAACCCAGCTACTGTAAAAGTCTACTTTCTGAACAGCAAAAAGCAGGCCTATCAAGACTAACATATCTTAAAATGGATTTTGTTAGAAGATTTTGTTAGAAGATTTGGGAGAGAGACCATATAAGCTCCTTACAGAGAGATGATTTGTGCTGCAAATAAGACTCAGTTAGGAGCTTAATGAGTATTAATATAAAAATAAATATATCTCTTGTCAGAAAAGAGAATGACATTGTTCGATTGATTTATTTTTCAATATTGTCATCATAGTTAGATTCTGGAATATCACCATGTCTAAGTTTCCCTGTCTCTCTTGTGTCAAATTCCTCCAGGTTGCCTGTAACGACTGAAAGTTCTTTTGTGAAAAGTGCCGTACCCAGAATACTGAGCCACCAAGCAAATCATCATAAAAGATAGACATGCAAGGGTTCATGAGAACATTTAGTGTCTATGTATTATCGATCCACAGAAGATATGAGTATACAGTAGCTCACTAGTAATAAAGGCTCGGAGTAACAAGCTGTTCATGGTCCTCATGGAATGGGAATGCCCCTTCATCATACTGTTCTTATGGTGTTTTGCAGGGACAACCAGGACAACAAGGACAACCAGGACCCCCAGGAGAACCTGGCCCACCTGGCCCAAAAGGGGATAAAGTACGTAATGGACAGAACAGAACATCCTATGCATCAGTCACAAAATATTTAAAAATAATAATAATTAAAATATATAATACACCATAATTTTTAATAAAAATACCCCATTTCAGATACTTCTCCTTCTTTTCTCATTGTTATATTTGTAATTAGTGCTTTCAGTGTCATACACTTACTTTCAATTACTTGCGTACTGAGGAGCAATAAAAGAGCAGTGACAATCCTTTAAAGGAAGCCATACGATAAATCTTCACATCACTTTTTGCCAATCTGAATCCAAAATAAATGCACAGGGAATGTTTTGGTGCCTGAAAAACGATTTCCAAGTCTGAATGACAGGCGTGCAACAGACTCAACAACATGTGGAATGTCATTTGGAGAGATTGTCATTTGGAGGGCAGTATGCAGGGGTCATCTGTCACAGCATGGTTTAAGGTTGTGTCTAAACCTTAGCAGGGCCAAAGTTTTATTTACTGTATCATTCCCACTGATTTTCACATTAACATTGGGCAGCAAGTAAAGTTAACCTGGGTCAATCAAGATGGGAAGACGCCATGTGCTCTGATAAATTGAGTTCTAATATGACAAGGACAGCTATTGTGGTACAATCATGTCTTCATGTCACGGTTAATCCATACCAGTGTGGAACCCTTATGGAAATTAAATATTTTGCAATATACCAGACATATATATTTCAATGTAATGTAAAATATATTTAGATCAAATTGTATTTTCTTTAATTATACTTTAAATATATTTCAAATTTATTTCCAATACGATCGAATTCTGATATATTTTAACATTTATATTTCCAGTTATTTCAAAATATACTGCCTCTTCTTATTCATTTGATAAATGGAAACAAGCAAAGTATTTTTAAACTTTCAGCGAGTCACAAAGTGATTCTGCACACAGAATTTCATTTTTTATGGCCTCTCAATTTTCTTTTATGGTTTTGAAGTTGACATTACATAGTTTATTTTGTCTCTAAAATCCCTGTGCAAGCCTCCTCCACATTGGGAAGGGCAGCTCCCCTTTATTTTTAGAAATGCATACAGTAAAAGCACAAGGCACAGAAACCTTTTAATGCAACTGTTCACTGTAATAAGGCTGCGGTCCTCCTGGCACAATTTAGAATTGCCGATTTTCCGTTGACCTAGAGCATTCAGAGAGTGTGTGCTGTGTTCTGTGGGATTAGTTACTGGTTTCAACGAAAAAGTGATTAAAACACTTCACTCTTAATGATGACTAATAAACAAATATCAAAATGGGGTAATTCATTGCACTTGTGTGTAATTCCAGGTAACACCCTTGTCAGGAAACCTCTTCTTCGCAATGTCTGGTTGAGGGCAAAAGACGCAGTGTTTCTTCATGTTAATTTGTGTTTATGTTTTGACTGGTGAGTCAGGCCTGAACCACAGTCCCAGAGGCGTAAAAGAAATGCACTCAGGCTGTGGATCAGTGGCTGAACCTCATACTGCCCCTGCAGCTGATGGCACCTCCTCTTTCCACACAGGGCTACCCGGGCGTGATGGGGCAGACCGGCTGGCCCGGAGAGCGTGGCCCAATGGGCCAACCTGGCATGCCATCCATCATAGTGTGGAAATCCTCTGAGGAAGACTGGCAAGCCTTCAAGGTGGGCGAGAGTACACTGTGAACATAAACGACGGTTACTGGTCAGAATCATGAAGCATTGTGCTTAGTTATATGTGTTTTAATTGTCCCGGTACCTCAACTGCACACTGCAACAGGAAAAGTTATTGACCTTCCCCTGAGACATTCTGTGTATTCGAAAGTCATACTCAGTTGCACAAAAGTTTATTCCATTTTTGAAGAAACATTGTGGTCCATATTTACTTCTAAACAACCATGTGTATGAACACATACACTTACAAACAGATAATCTCGCACTCTCCTTCCCAACTAGGTTATTAACTTAAATACTAAGAGTTCTACAGTAAATATCATCTGTAAAACAGCACTTATTTGGCAATGATATTTTTTTATTGAACATAAATTTGATCTAGCAAGTGGTAATTACAATTTCTACTTTATTAGCTGCCTAGATAATTAACAGAAATGTTTATGTCTTGCTAGGATGCATGAATATTCAATTAATATGGCAGAGATATCACATCAATATACATGACTGTGACTATTATGGTTTTCAGTAAAAATCCATGCTATAAATTTATTGTTTTGCTTCCATAGTTAATGTTTATATTAGCAGCCAAATCACACTCTGAACATAATTAAAATTGCTTTTTAGAGTGATAGATCAGTAGAAGCACTCCTAAGTGCTTTGTTGGCAAACAGAGAACATTATTTTATGTTTTTAATCAAGCCAGTGTCAGAAGTGAAGGGACCATCACTTTTAGACCATTCATTATTTCCAGTGGCTGCTGGGTCAAGATGAAATACTAGAGTTTTCAACAAGCCTTTTGTAATAACAGAGCCAAGCTGGTTCTCAACTGCAAGCTTCTTTCAAAGACGAAACCTCAGTGGAATAGATTGTAACAAACTGTTGTCTAAAAACATATTTAATGTTGTATACTTACTGTAACTTATATGTATGTACTCCAGTATTAAACTATGTCTGGAACAACTTAAGTACTGTATTTAACATATCACAAGGCATTTCAAAGGCGTATAGGAGGTCCCTTGAGCAGGGATCTCCAGCCCTTGTCCTGAAGAGCCCACCAGTTTCTAAAGATATGGAACAATCCATTTCTAATCCCCTAAACAGGAGACAAATTCATTTAGAGATCATTTACAGATCAGTACTAAAATATAAGTTCTCATCAGCCCTCAATGTCTCTTAATTGAACAGATTAATTGTTTTTTAGAAACAGGTGACCTAAAGGATAGGACTGGGCCTGGAGACCCCTGTAATTACTGGACCAGAGCTCTCTAAGCCCATGGTTGGAGACCTCTGTACTTATTGGACCAGGGCTGGCAATTCCTGTTGTTACTGTACAAAGACTCTCTAGGTCCAGGGCTGGAGACCCCTGTAGTTACTTGGCCAGAGCTCTCCAGATCCAGGGCCAGAGGCTCCTGTCTTGGAGGGATCCATGGACCAGCTGGAATAAGCCTGCTATGATCTCCAGGAGTTCTCCAGTGGCAGGATGAAAATGCTTCTTAGAAAAGGATAAACCCATCAGCACATTCCCTCCAGGTCTCACAGCAGAACTTCATTAGGGATTAATCAAGGACTACTTAAAAGGAAAGCTGAGAGGCCTCCACTGGTTGGTTCTTTGTTATGTGTTGGATGATTTGTTTTAGTTTTTAGGTTAGAAAACTATTATTGGTGACTTTAGGAGCATCTCCTGAAGAAGTGTTATTATTTGTTTACAGTATTGTATGATTAAGTAAACCTTTAGTTAAATATTCTGGCCAAAAAAAGAATCCCTAATGCCAGGCACAATCCGTCCCTAGGTGAGCTGCATGGTGACAAAATGTTACGTGAGAAAGTGCTTGTGAAACCATATGAATTCATCACTGATTAAACTGGTTTATCAAGTCCTCCTCGTTCCCAAAATTCTCTACATAAATAAGTGAATAACCCCTAAGACATCACTATCCCACCTGCCAGTGGTATAATATCCAAAATATATGTTCTTTCTACAGAATGTATACAAGTGTTTCATTAAAACATCATAACTAAAAAGACTGCATCTACATAAAGACTACAAGACCATAGCTGAAGAAGAATATTATATTTATAATAGAATATTTACAGTTCTAATGCTGTGTGGTTGAAATACTGCTAAATAATCTCTTTTCATCTCCTACAGAAAAATAAAGTTTACAAAATGCTCATCACCAAGTGGCCAGTAAGTAGGACTCCATCCTATTGTGGGAAAAACTGTTTTAACTCTAAAAATATTTGTCCATGAGGACAGGTATCTATGAACTGAGTAGGTTTTCAGCTAGGACACAGTGCCTCTGCAGTTCATTTTATGTGTCATATGCACAAGTGCAATGAAATGGTTATATGCATGTAAGCTCCAATACAAAGACATTAAAGGAATCACCAAATACATAAATACAGAATGGCAGCAGCAACAACAAGTTAAATAAAATACAGTTTTAAAAAGTCAGACAAGCAGTGTGAGAAACAAAAACACCAGTGTGAGCTAGGTACAGTTCAGTAATCTGACAGCTTGTGGGAAGAAACTGTCTCTGAATCTGGAAGTTCAAGTCTTTATGATCCTATAACACTTACTAGGGGGAAGGGCAAAAGGAAGGAATGAATGACATCCTTGTGTGACAGGACTTCAGTCTTAGCCTTTACAGGATAAGGTAATTTCCTCAAATTGTCAACTGATTTTTCCATTCAAGGGAGACTAGTCATTTGGTGTAGCAAAATTCATCGCTGTTTGGAGAAGACACTGTGTGGCTAGCAGATAGGAGGTGCCTGAGAGACAGTGACCAAATGCTGGTGTTAGACAAGCTGTACTTGCCACAGTACAGTAAAGTCATAGAATTTCATTGCATGTGGTTGTATCTAATGGGATTCTCTATTATTATTATTAGTAGTAGTAGTAGTAGTTTTGTTACATTAACATTAAGCTTTGTGGTTTGTGTTTACACTTCAGAGATTGAAGGGACCAACAGGTCCTTTTGGACACCAGGGGGATCCTGGGCCACCTGTGAGTAGAGGAACATTTTTTTTTACTTGTCTTATCTAATAAAATATACTGTAAGTGCAAAGGTCCTCCAGGCCCCAGTGAACAAACTCCTCTTGAATCTGGTGGGTTTCTTCAACCAACTATAGATTGAACCAACTATTGTCGGTCACGATAAACAAAAAGCACTTTTATCCACCCATCCATAGCAAGCACCAGGCTCAGGATACCAGTCCATCGTAGGACACGCACATAGATACTAAGATACACACACTAATACCAGGGCCAGTTTTCTCAGAAGAATGCAGAAAGAATTAATATAACATATAAAGCATGATAAATGTAACTATAACCTGCTTTCATTTTTTAGAATTAAGTACTTCATAAAAGCCACACCTGCAGTTCACAGCACTTTAAAGTTTTCATCAGATAAGCAAATTTAATATTATAGTGATGAGCAGAATGTATTTCCAAATATCAGCAGTTGCTCAAAACCCTCAGTTAAAATTTACTATGTACTTTTTCAGTTTATCAGTTCTGCTCTAAATGCACTAAATAATCCCCTCGCCAGACCCTAGGGAGCTACAGTATACAGTACAGACATGACTTGTGCTTTCCTATAGAATAATGGTGTGTCTTTCAGCAGTTCTATGTATCAATACATTGGTGCTCCTAGGTGTCACTCCCTCTGCAGCCAGAGGGCGCTTCTACTCTGTCCTGTCCCTAGTTTCCTGTGCTTTGCTGTCCTTCCGGTCTCTCTCTCTCTGGGGGTATATATTTCCGGGTAACTCATTCACCTTCGCTCAGCATTGACGTTCGGATGTCCTGAGACCCGCCTAGCACCAGGCCGCCGCTCCGTCCGTGGCCTGAGGGCATTGGTTTCTATACAACTCCTGAACTGCTGAGCCCGGGCTAATCCCCTGTTCCGCCACTTCGCATAGGGTCTTTTTCCGCTTTCCTGCCATTCCACGGTTCGTCCCTTCCGACATCCGTGACAGTATGCTGAACCATCTCTGACCCTGTGAGCAGCGCCTTTCGTTTTTCCACAGCTTTTTCCTTTTTTCACTGGGCCTTTTTTTCAGTTCTTCTATTCTAATCGCGGGATGCTACTCCTGACTTCCGTGCCTGTGAGCAGGTCATTCTGTGCTATGCTGTCCCGACATACACTTATGAATACCTGGCTTACCTCGGGATGTCTCTCCTGGCATCCATGATTGAATGTTGAGCTGGCTTTCCTATTCTTATTACTGGATATCACTCCGGACATCCGTGCCTGTGAGCGGGGTTTTTGCCTGGCTCTCCTCGGGTTGTTAATTCCGATATCAGTGATAGAATGTTGAACGTGTTTTTTTCTGAGGTTTTTGTTTTTATTCTTCTTTTTTGCTTAGTGTTTTGATTTTTCACTTCTTGGTTTCCCCTTCACTATGGTCCCTCTGTCCCGTGGTCTTGGAACTTTTGGTTCCTATCTGTTTTTTGTGGTCTGTTTCCCTGGTCTCCCACGTTTATATTTGTGCTTGTGTACTTGTCTTTTTTGTTTTAAGTCTCCGGAGCTCTACCTGACCCCCCTTCCTCTACCAAATAAAGGTTTATACCCTGGAGGAGGGGGCAGCTCTCAGCCGTGGACTCCCGGAGGTTTCCTTTCAGTTAAATTAGGTTTTTCCTCCCTGTAGTGCTGTGCATCTCACATATTTGTATGGGCATCAGGAGCCGCCCATGAAGGGGGGGGGGTACTGTCATGCCCTCTGCAGCCAGAGGGCGCTCCTACTCTGTCCTGCTCCTAGTTTCCTGTGCTTTGCTGTCCTTCCGGTGTCTCCCTTTCTGGGGCTATATATTTCCGGGTCACTCATTCACCTTCCCTCAGCATTGACGTTCGGATGTCCTGAGGCCCGCCTAGCACCAGGCCGCCGCCACTTCGTCCATATAGGTTTCTATATGGCAATTCCAGAACTCTTTGCACTGCTGAGCCTGGTCTAACTCTCCGTTCCGCCGCTTCACATAGGGACTTTTTCCGCTCTCCTGCCATTCCATGGTTCATCCCTTCCGACATCCGTGACACTAGGCAATTATGCATCAGTAGCCTAGTCTCCCTAGAAGAAGAGAAGTCACACTTTAGAAACCAAAGAGCCCTAACCACTGCTGTATACAAAATACTTAAGTACAAATACAATGATGCATCCCTTCTTTCTGTACGTTACAGAGTGTTTCCATGTTTATAGGTTTATATGCATATCTGAGTCAGGCTACACCTTACTCTGTAATGTTATGTCTATGTCCAAAAACCTAGTTAAAATATCCTGCTTGTCAATTCCAGAATTATGACACATATTATAGTTGAAGCTCTCCAGACAAGTTTAACCACACACCCCAGAGACAGCCACACAACAATTAAGACTCTTAATCTTCACCTGTCTTTCAGGGGCCTCCTGGTATTTCTGGAAAACGGGGAAGGAAGGGAGATCAAGGAAAAATCGTAGGTATCTTCGCTTTATCTTTCTTTTGACATTGACAACAATGTACAGATTTTGATTAGTGGGTAAAGAGTTAGTGTCATGTTATCCAGCCCAAAGTTGGGGCAAAGTGTTACTAGTGCTGCAGTGTTATTCTTGAATCTTGATTAGCGCAGGATTTTAACTTTAAAGCTAGTCATGACACTTTGAAGTAGCAAATATTAGTTATATGCACACCATACTATAATATAGGAACAGGTAAAGGTTTTTCTTCCATGCTGAAAAGAAAAGAGATGCAAAATTTCAGCTGTGGACACACTGGAAGAAGGCTCCAAAGCCGAAACATTGTGTCTCTTTTCATTTCAGCATAGAATAAACCTTTACTTGTTCTTTTGCAGTCTACGAATGCTGATGCAGCTACTGTACCTACTTGAACTACTATAATATATATTTGCTATGGTTGCAGCACCCCTTTGCCTAAGAGTTTATAGGATCACAAGAACTCTGAATTAATGTTTGAAATTGTAGTATTTATTTTTTTATTTCTGCTTTTAGTAGACTTTCTGCTTTCTGTAGACTTAACAAAATACAGAAAGTGTTTCCTTGAATTATTAATGCCACATTTCTCATTTGTGAAAGGTCATATTTAATTGAAAAAGGGAAAGACACTATTTATCCAGGAAGACAAAGAACTGTCATTAAGATGTGATTATTTTTAATTCATCATATAAGAAAGCAAAAACATTAAACAAACATTATTTCACATAATTGTTTATTTTGTCATTATCATCCTAGAAATAGGAGATTGCCTTAATTGGACTAAAGGGTTACTTTTCTTGTTGCAGAATAAAACCTATCATTATTACATAAGTTAATGAGTTAATGAATAATTAGAATAATGAGTTAGTAATAAATTCAAATAAAGTATTAACATCAGTAAATAATTATATTTAGAATGTAGCATTGCATTATTGCACAATTCCAAAATCTGGATATATTAGTGTTTGTTAATTAAATATTTAATGTAATGTAGAAAACACATTTACATATGTTTTTACATACTAAATGCAATAATTATTATAATTTTTGTTGAAAGTTCAAATATTCTGTATAAATAAAGAAAATAATATAAATGAATGTCTTTGCTAAAAAAAATAGTTTAAACAAAAACAAAATATTTAAACAAAATAATATTGTGTTTAAACAGGATACTTTTTGCTTTAAAGTGAGGTAATATTGCGCTTAAACAAGATGGTGCTGCTAGCCCATCCCCAGCAACGAGACTCTCTTCATAAATGCAACATTCTGTTGGCTACAGCTTGTGTGCTGTCCTCAAATTGGTTTTCGTTTTGTTTTGCCTTCCCGTATCTCAGATTCTAATATACCCGATGCAAGCATCAGCTGAAAGCTTTAAGAGATGTTTGTGCTTAAATATTCAGCAATCGACCAAATGTAACAGTAAGGCAATAGTGGGTATAAATCTTACAGTTAAGTCATCACAGATGTATTTGATCAATGCTTAAAGATTAGAAATAAAACTATATACAATACATGTTTCTGCTGTTTCACATTAAAAATAAAAACATTTGTAAATCTGTTATTTCTGCTTTTCACAGAAATTGTAAAAAAAAGACATGCGTTAAGGAATGCTCACTCACAGTGTATATAAAAGACATTACACATGTTCCTTTAGGTTAATTCTTTTGTACAAACAGGAGTGTGCTGATATTCTAAGAGGTATCTAATTTAAACATGAAAAGTATCTTGCTTAAGTGCAATATTATCTTGTTTAAAAGCAATATTATTTAATTTGAACACAATAAATGTGTTTTTCAATCATGGCGCTTAAATGCTGCTGTACTTTGCTAAGAGATCATATGCTTATGGCACTGGGACTATTCACAGTATGAAATGTTAATTTACAGTAGGCAAACCATCTAGTGGAATACTATGTTACCTTAGAAACTACATTTTCACAGTGGACAACTTCGTTAGTTACTGATATAATAAAAACACCTTATTTTATGACATTACATACCTGATTATAATTGCAGCCTGCATTATAAAGGCAAATTCACATTTTGGTCAAATTCCTGTTGTACCAATTATAAACCAAGGAAGGGGATCACTAACCTAATGTTGTAGGGTAGTGTGACAAGGCTTCTGAAAAGCCCAGCTTCCTGACCAGCTAATCTCTGCGAAAGAAGAGTGTGCTTGAGTCAATTTACCCCCAAGTTTGCCTGGCAACATTACTTCCTGGTGCAGACCATAGAAAGACAAATTCTCAGTGAGAACTGCAGTGCTCCTCTTGTCAACACTAAAGTTAAAGTGAACTCTGTAGGACCAGCAGCAGGTGAATAGTGAATAGCTTTGCCAGTGTATGTTAAAATGGAAAGCCGTCACTGTCCTCAAGACAGGACCAGGTGAATGTTAAGAGCTGGTTGAAGACAGGGAGAAGGTAGAGATGTCTTGCTCTGTGTGTTTGTATGTCAGGGGGAGTCTGGGCCCCCAGGATTGCCAGGACCCCCAGGCAGACCAGGACAAGATGGGATCCCTGGAGCAGATGGAGAACAGGGGCCACCAGGACGCCATGGAGAGCAAGTAAGAAAACAAACCTGGAGAACACAGTGAGACCACTCCTCTAGCCTGAAAGGGCAACAGCATGAACGTCAATGCCTAGAATTTATTAAACTGAACCAATGTCTTTAGGAAATGTCTAACATATCTGACCTGGAATCAAAGTAAGGGTAAAATCTTCATACATAGGTAAATATGATATGTTAATACAGCTGGTAGTGGTAGCTTATTCCACTTTCTTCACCTATGTCTACATTGAATTCTTTAACTTGGTCAACAGTTAGTTTTGATGTGCTTTTATTCTTGTGTTACATAATATATATAAATATACCGTGTATAAAAAACACAATTAATATTACTGATGTTATATTTGCTTGCAGCAAAAGTGAAATCAAGCAAAACAAAAGTCAGTTTTATTTTGAAGTCTTTCAAATCAATCTACAGTATATGAATAATAAAACATAAAGGAAAACTTGCACAAATTTACTGAGAAACACACTTAAAAACAGCATATTATACTGTAAATTAAAAATATTTTGTCGCAAGTACTGTGGCATAGGTGTGGCAAAAGGGTGGTTTCTTTAAATAAAACCCTTTATATAGTGAAGACTTGAAATATATAGTACAATTTACTGTACAGTATGCAACAGTGAGTCAATCAAGTCACTGTTGTCCTTTTTATTTGCTTTTAAATACGATATGGTTTTAATATAATATATTTATATGTACCGTATGTTTTACGATCAAAACAAAATTATGATTTTGAATTAATATTTATACACACTTTTGTACACCATATTTAAAAAGTGCAAAATTCTGCTAGTGTTACTGTACAGGATGACTAGCACAGGAAAGCACTAATGGGCTAATAAACAATTAATTTTTATTATTAAAATAAGATTTACTGTATGTTAGACACACAGCATGTTAAGGAGTCACTCTTTTACAAGAGTAGGGCAGATTATTTGAAAAAATTAAAAGGTGTCAGGAGGTACCTTTCAATGTACTGCAGCATTCCTCATAACACCTCCAGCATTTTAAGCGGCTATATCTGTACATCGTTAATAGAAATTAGGAAGAAGAGTGATCCTAGTACATATCTCTGTGATGGTTCACTAATTACATCACCCCTATCTGAACATTTACTCTTTATCTGTATGCTCTGTTTCCTATTAACAAATACACCGTCATACTGTATGCTCTCTGTGTATCCATTACTTTTGTTGCCTTGTCTAAGAACATTGGTTAGACAAGACTTACAGTACCTTCCCTAAATCAATGTTGCCTATTCCATGGGATGTTATTTTCATATACAGTAGGTACAGTAGCTCTCTTGTTTAGTTCTAATAATTGTTTCCATAACCTTACATTTAATAGATGTGTGACTTGGTCTTTAATTACTGTCATTTTCTACATTAGCTATTCTCCAGTCCATGGTTACAACCCCTGTTTTTTTTGGGGGGGGGATTGTTGGAAGAGTTGGAATGGCTTCTGACTAACATCTCTTGTTTACTTAAGTACAATTGGTAAGATGCCATTAGGCCCCAGAAATTATCTTGGAGATTTATCTACAGTAACTAGTCCTTCTAGGACCTGAAACTTCTCTGCTTTGTCTGTGCCAATACTGTTGAATAAAGAACATCCTTCTGCTGCCCAAGGCATGTTGTTGACTTCTTCCTTAGTGAATACCTGAGCAAAATACTCCTACAGTACATCAACCAATTCTCTTTCAACACCTAGAAATTTACCGTTGTTGTCTCAGATACATTTTACATCATTCTTAGAGCTTCTTTTGCTGTAGTTGTTTAGTAGTTGTTTAGCCTCCATAGTAATATTCTTCTCTCTCTCTCTCTCTCTCTCTCTCTCTCTCTCTCTCTCTCTCTCTCTCTCGGCCTGTCTAATGTCCTTTTTTAACTTTTGCTAGCAGTTCATTGTACTCTTTTTCTTTAACTGGATCCTGTTGGTTTTTCATAATTTTATAAATTGCTTTCTTTACCCTTATTTTTCCTGATTTTTTTAATCATTTGAGATAATGCTTTTTAGCTTTACATCCTTCATCTGGATTAATCATTGCCATCTGAAAAGACAAGTACTGTATCAGAACCTTGTAATATATCTCCCTCAGCTGCAACTAACAGAGAGCCAAACAGATGATAACTCAGAACAGGTGCTTCTGATAATTCATTTCTGATTTCCCAATTAATTTAAAGAATGAGCAGAATACTTGAAAGAATGAAATACTGTAGCACTAATAAGGAAATAGTGATAAAGCGTGTATAGATTCAAATCTAAAAAGCTCAAAAACAACTTTACACTGACCCTGTTAATGTAGGACTGCACTAAGGGATGGGTTTCCGATACATACAGTTCTGTATATGTCTGAGTTGTGCATGTAATTATAGTTTTGTGAACTCAGAATACATTTTTTTTTTGTTTGAAGCTCATAAAGTCTGTCATTTATCCAAATTATGGGTATCATGGAAAATGTAGTGAAGTTTGGTAAGGACGAGCTAAGGCAGTGTTCCTCCACCATTCTTTCTTTTATTGCCATGATCCCCTCTGTCAACTACCTACACAGCTTTCTCCTTTACACCTTCTTCCTTAGTGCTTCTTCCAAGAATAGTTAGTGTTTCTTTGTTCTTTTCAAATTCAGTTTAATTAACTTGCAGACTAGGGCAAATTGAAAGGCTGGTCAAATGCATCTCCACTCCCTTTAAATGTCATTTTAAACGTGAGCAATACCATTACAATATCAGCAAAGCTGAAAAGATTTTCAGTCAGACAGTGTTCTCCTTTACACCTTCTTCCTAAGGGCTTCTTCCACTCCAGACACACTAAAAACTCTCCATTTCTCACAGTTCCTCATAATTCATTGGTTATGCAGTGGTGACACCAACATCCAACATCATACTCTTAAAATGCGCTCTTTCTTCGATGACAGGGGATAAGCTACAGAGAGTATTGGCAGGGCCCTAACTTGAGCCGAAAACACCCCTCATAATATCAATGCAAAGAGGAATTCCCAGATCCAGAACTGTATCCTACTGAGGATTTTCTTCCACTTCAACATCCTTTTATGCTCAGGGTCATCAAAGATAACCTTTCCATTATCTAGGACTTCTCAATGGGATCCTTTTTTATTCAAACTCATCTCATATCACCAAGCAACTGATTTGTGCAACTTTCCTGTCTACAGTTCCCTTAAATGAACATACAGTAGGTGCCATCTACACCAGGCCCTTTTTCCTGTAACAGAAACTGCTGCATCATCTGCAACAGTGTATCCAGTCTTCTGCAAATGCATGGCCCAGAAAACATGTGTGTCTGGCAATCTTATTTACTGCATCTTTTGCAGAAAGTGTCATGTCACTTATACTGGTGAGACAGGCAGACGAATCGCCTACCATTTCAGGGAACATGTTGGAGAAATGAGAAACCCTTCTGTTCACTTCTCTAAGCTGATAAAAATCAGGTTCAACTGTTCCAGTTTTGATTTAGTTGACCTTTCTGTCCACTTACTTTTACAAGGATTCAGGGCTCCTACTCCAGAATAACACCATAAACCAAGATTATCCTAAAATTTGGACAGCAAGCTCCTCCTTCTCTCAGTAATACTTATTTCTTTTTAAACTCTCATATTTAATCTACAGATTTCAGCTTATCACACCTATCCCCCCAGGGATAGACATACTTTCTTACTCACTGTGTGCCCATTCTCACCTTAAGTTTTTCTGTACTTTATATTCCAGCCACTTTACTCTCTGTCTCACACTTCAAGAAGTCCCAGCAGCAAAATGGTGTATTTCTTCTTTCTAGTTTTCACTACCTTTATTTGTCCCTTGCAGCCGATGCACGCTCACACAGATCCTCCTAAACCTTTACAGCCTTAAAAGACATTGGACGGTAATTGTGTTAGTAAAGGCATTTAAAGTTTGGTGGACAAGTGGTCCCAAGTCCTTTAAGTGACACATCAAGACCTCTTTCTGCTATTTCTTACCAGGACCATTGTAATGGTCTTTTGCTTGTCTGTGTGTTTCTGCAGGGTCCCCAGGGGTATAAAGGAGAACTGGGAATCAAAGGGGAGCTGGGTGAGTGGGTAAGAATAGCTAGTGTTTCTTTGTGCTTTTCAAATTCAGTTTAATTAAGTTGCAACTTTAATTAAGTTGCTTGGAAGGCAGGTCAAATGCATCTCCACTCCCTTTAAATGTCATTTTAACCATGAGCAATACCATTGCCGTATCAGTAAATCTGAAAAGATTTTCAGTCAGGCCTTTGATCTGACAGTTGCTTAAATGTTCCCATGAAGGAAGCTCCTGAAAGGAAAGGTCTGCAGTATGTTTGTGCCCCATGCTGTAGGAACTGTTTATTCTACATATCAGCTCAGTGCATTCCAGGTCATTGCTATCTCTAGTGTATGTCTCCTGGTCAATATTCAGTCCTTGCTTTTGTAGGGTTATGATGGAGAGCGTGGAGCCCAGGGAAGCAAGGGAAGAAAAGGAGCAAAGGTAAGGTTTTTATGTCCTTTTAACTTAATATGGAAGCCTTTGGGTTTTTTTGCTCCTAATTCATATTGTAGACAGGCAACTTTTGAGGGCACTATTTGCAGTTTTGACATCCCAAAAATCACTGCCAGTGATCCTGCTGCTCATAACTAGATTTTCTGCCATCTGTACGTAAGTAATAGACAAATAAGTTCTAGAACCTAAGATGAAGATGAAGTTTGAGTAACTGAGTTTATTGCATGCAAGGAACAATAAGACCAAAGTATTGTTCGAAATATAGGTACAAAACTACCAGTTTATATAGCAAAGTTCACCCACTTCCGATGCAATTTGTTACCATAGTAATGGAGTCCCCCTATGTTTGGACATTCCCAAGACCTTGAACACTTCTGGTGGTCGGTTTTATCTTTCCTTAGTTGGGGGGGGGGGGGGGTCTTTATCTTGCACTTGGAATCTCATATCAATTAACTCCCATCCTTGCCATAACTCAAAGGTGCCTAAACATGGAATGTCTTGTGTTACAAGAAGTCTTTGTGCAGAAAGAAATCAGTTAACCCCTTTTTCACATCTTATATCTTTCTTCAGTACTGATCCAGTAAAAACATTGATGTTTTTTGTCTCTACTCTACATAAGTACATATTGGATACAGTGGATACAGTATTAGTATTTTCTTCTTTCTTTCTATACTGTTTACAGGTAAAACGTCTGAGCAATCAATCAAGTGAAAAGGAATAAACCATTTTGATTTCTTTCTTTTGCCTGCAGGGCAATAAAGGAGAACAGGGGTTTCCTGGAGTTCCTGGCATTCTTGTGAGTAATCATTTCCTAAACTCACTTCTAGTCACCCACCAGCTTGCGACCTGTGCATTGTGTGCACCTCTTCAATTTGCCATTTTCTAACATCCGACTCCCAGGTTCTAAATATTTCCCTTGAGTTTCCATTCAAGCATGGCAGTTAGAAACCAGCCTCAGAATTCAAACAAAACTTTTCAGCCCTTGAGAATGTACACATCAAGTATGTAATGGCTGTAACCCTCAGAAAATGTTCTCACATTTGTAAAGGGGGTCCACAATGAATACCTACCTTGTTTATCGCTATTGCAAAGCACAGCACATAAACAAGGACATGCATCCATACAGTACATGTAATGGAGAAAAGTCACTCCAGTCATTCTCAACTATAAAATACAATGGTCCTGCTCTGATCCTCTCGACTTTTAAATGCAGCTTTCATCAGTGTGTGATATAAACAGCTGATGTATCACAATCTATTTTCTGTGTCTGAGTTGCTGCATTGAAAGAAAAAAAAAACATTTAGGTAACCAGTGGACACTCTGTCCTATGATACCTCCAAGCCTGATCTCCTCCGTTCTCAGAATCTCAGCAGGGAGTTGAAATGGAAAAATCACAAGCTTTACAAACAATAAACAATTGTTTGCTGTAGATGGTTTCCAAGACTGGTACATCACCATGATGAGAAGCTACAGTTTGTTTTTGCAATACTTTGTTTTCTGTAAAGCAATGTCTGCTTGTGGCTTCACAGCCCTCTCTTCAAGTTAATTATTTTTCTTTCTCTTTTTGCCCTTGTGAGCTCATCACAATCGTGAGGTCAAAAAGCCAGTTTTTATCATACAGCAGCAGCTGTAAGTCCCTCATCACTCAGCTGTCCTTAGGTGTGTTGAAAGGCACCATGAGCATGGGCTTCAGTATGAATGGGGTTCAGGAGTTGTCTTGTGTTGACAGGGTTTGCCAGGACCCAGTGGACCAATGGGACTGACAGGACACCCTGGACCTCCTGTAAGTACAGCTGGTCTACTCTCCAGAAAAGTAGCATTGCAAACGCACATCTCACAGCTCACGAGGGCACATAAGGTTTTATTTAGTCCATTTACAGTATATGAAAATTAGGTGAAGGATTGGTTGAGCAAGTAAGCAAGTTTATTAAGAAACATCAGTATGTACAGTACTGAACTGACAGAAAAATATTGATGCTAGGAAACCTGAGCATGATTGTAAGTCATTCCAAGGGATTTTAATAGCTTCATCTAGCCACATTTCTGTTTTGATGCACCTGATCTGCAAAGAAAAAATAAATGGCTGTCCAAGATGAAGGAAAAGAACATGGATTCCATTTGCTGTCAGATATACAGTATACAATTATGCCATGAGGGTGCAAGTAATCTGATGTTCTTTAGCACTATAGCACAGTTTTAAAAAGTGTTACCTTCTGTGATAATGTTAGACTTCAAAAAGAAAAAAGAAACCTAAAATGAAAGCATCTTTTTTAAGGGTGAAACTGGAGCCATGGGATTCACAGGCCCACCAGGACCAACTGTAAGTAACCCATCTCTTCTTCATTTTGGAAAGGGGCAAAAATTCTTCTTAATGAATGGATTTGATTGAGATTATTCCCAAAGCTGCAGGATTTTATTTCTGTATTTCAAGTATTTCAAACAAACTATTGTACAGTATATGTAATAACTGGACAGGGCAATAAAGCAATAAAAACTATGATTTTTATTATTAATATAAGTCCAATTTACATATTTACATTTTTATTTACAACCTGACCTGTTAATGCCTCCTTGACTATTTCATTTATTATATTCTGAAGTAAAAAGGCACATTCATATTTCTTAAGCACCTCTTACAATACATTTTATTCACCAATGAGGACATAATTAAGAACACATCAATATTATGATATAATGGGGTGCTTTTAATGCAATTTCCTGTATGTTCCCAAGTCCCGTCATTTTGTGGCGACTTTAAATTAAAACTATAGTAATAAAGTACAACAGTTGTAGTTCTAGTTTTGCTGGTGGTTTAAATTCCATACTTTTTTATATTTACCCATTCCCACCGTTTAATTTCTTTGTCATAATGCGGATATGAACAAAGCCATTTACGCAGATTATACTGTACTGTATATGCACACTCCAGATTTATTCATATCCCTGACGAAAGGGGAAAAAATGGGTTGTGGACTGAATGATCTGTCTTGCTCAAAAACATCTAGAAATATAATGCTATAATTGTAATAGCATTACACAGAGCAAAAGATATATCTGTCATAACTAATAAATTTAATGCCAAAAACCTAGGGCATAAAAGGAGGCTACACATACTGTACTGTAGTTGCATGCATTTTTATAGTTCAGGTCAGAGAGTTTACTGCAGACTGTAAGACTGGTTCACAACTTACAGTAGAAGCCTCTTCTCAGGGTGAACCACAAACAATATTGCCTAATTTCATGTGTATTAAATATGGGACAATGTCTTACACTCAGATGACATGGAAATTAGTTTTTTTGAAGTGAAGCACGTGTTGAAATAACTGGGGGGTGTACTGTATGTTGTTTAAGGTTGTTTTGCACCTCTGAATCATGAAGCCCTGGTCCAAACAGGGGGGATCATAAATTCCAACTTGTACCAGGACATTTTGGCTCAACAATTTTTCCTGGCAGAGAGCTCAAGGTTGGCAGAAAATGGACATTGCAGCATAACAATGGTTTAAATCAGACATACAAATCAATAAAGAGATGTTTGTAAGTGCATACAAAACAAATGTTCTTGACTGGCCCCAATCCAAACCACTATTTGTGGATCAAACTCAAGAAAGCAAACAAAGATAAAAAACTAGGTCTGAGAAGAATGACTAAAATGCCCCCATTAATGCTATAGCCTCACAGCACACTACTGGAGGAACCTTGTCATTGTAGAAGGACTGTCTGTTTCCTGTCATCACAGTTTTATTGGTAGCTAACTTTTGAAAAGTCAGAATCAGAACATGTGAACTTTCCTATTCATGTTTCAAAAATCTAATGTTTTCCAGGGAATCACGGGTCCCAGGGGGATGAAAGGGGTTCCAGGAGTGAACGGACCTCCGGTAAGTCAAGTGACAGTCTTAAAGGAAATAGCATCTACAGAAATATTTCCATTGCAAATACAGCGAGTCTTGGTGGTTACAAACTGCTACCTGCCCACCAACAACACAATACAAATGTAATGGTTTTGGCTTTATTATTTGTGATTAATGAGCAAGTCCATTTTTTTATGACACCCAAAAAAAGTTTAAACTGCCCGACAGAAACTTACAGGATATACTTGCTTCCTGTTCACAAGTTATTAATTTTTCGTATCTGGCTTCAAAAAGCATTACAGGGATTTTTAGAGGTGTTAAGAAGGTAAGAGCATGTAGTTGTGCTTTATTAATTACCAGATACTGATGTGATTGATACACAATGCCATGATCCCTTGAAGTCAGTGGATTGAACACAAGCTACTGTATGTTTTTGTATTATTTCGATTAAATGTATGCCTGGATTTACCCAAAAACAAAATGTGTATAATTCTGTACTTATCATTCATATTAATCTCATGATCACAAATAAAAAATTGTTTGACTGTAAAGTGAACCTAGAAGTTTTGTCTTTGTTGTCCCAAAACCTCTGGAGAGAACTGACATATGTTAGCACATGTGCCAAATTATTTTTATTTAAATGTTTGTATTGAAATGATTCATGTATTATTTTCTACATTTTCTGTAATAATATTATTAATTATTCAATGTGAATGTTTTCTTTGGTAGACCAAATTTAAATGGTTGGCTTTTTCAGACAACCTGAGTAGTCAATACAGTAAAACCCAGTAATAACAGTAAAAGATTAATGCCATATTCCTATGTGTGAGTTTTTAAAGGCTGTTGATCTTTGCTGTCTGTTGTTCCCATTGTCAGGGGCAGCCAGGGTCTATAGGCCAGAAAGGATCTAGAGGTCGACCGGTGAGTGAAAGTGCCTCTGTCTCTCAGTTAACAGGGGTCTACAAACGGTTTCAACAGCATAACTCTACAGGTCAAGTCTTCCACTAAAGGATAACTCGAGTATTTGCAGTAGGGGAGTTAAGCATAATAGATTGCACCACAAACACAAGCTTCTCTCTCCGTCTGTGTGCCTGTGTGTCTCATGGAGAGCAAGCTGGGGTATGCGAAAAGACAAATTCCTAATGCAAGAAATTGTATATGGCTGATAAAGTGAACTTATCTTACCAGGAATCTTATCTTACACTGGAAAACAGTGAAACATGTACAGCTCAGGCATCTGGTAATGCATTTATTGGAGCTGCTGATAACATCTTTATTGCTCACCTACCTCAGTCAAGGAACAGTAAACTGATTTAAATAGTATACCATTGCAGGTCTCATTGTTTTTACATCATTAAATAACATAAGACTCTATGACCTACAGTAGCTTATTTTATCCTGCAATTATTTTACTGCTCTTATTGTGAGGCTTAAGAAGGGAAAGCAGGGGGGAAGTCATTGGTCTTAAAGAACATATGTTGTAAGTAAAGCACTGGGATCATATGACTTAATGATATCCAGTTAAACAGGAACCTTGGAGTCCATCTCTCAGATGTGTTTTTAAGGCATTTGTCTAGAGATAACTCATGGAGGGCATGAGGGCAACACAAAGGGCTGTCTGTGTAATTCCCTTGTAAGATGTGGCTCTGTCTGTGATTGCAGGGGGAGCCTGGCAGCGATGGCATGGCGGGGCTGCCTGGAGTGCGCGGTCCACAGGTAGGAAAAGAAACAGCCCCACGGAATTCATAAAGGACATTAGCCTTCTACCCATTAATGAAAGGGACTGGTATTCTGGTGAAAATCATCAGCTTTTATTCCCAGGGGCTCATTCAATTTGAACGGGTTTCCTCGGAGCAAAGAATAATTTCTGTGGTACTAAGTCTAACTAACATGAAAGAGTATTAAGGAACCCATATTCAAAATGGTTTCAATCTAATTCCAGAGGTATTTCAGCTATTGAGGAAGAAGGGGTTTCATAGAATCAGACCAGGACAAGGAATGTTAACATACACATTTCTGTAATGCTACAGAAAGGTGTTTTAGACTGTATCTTCAGGATAGTCTTTGCTTTGGTCACAGACCAGACTGGACAACAAGGGTTCTATCCACTGTTTTCTCAGATTCTAATAGAGAAATGTGTTACATCTGTGCACACACTTAAATATTGTCTGTGGTCTTGCATGTGCACAAGTGTCTTCTCTTCCATTTGTTTCCTATATATTGCCACAGGGGAAGCCAGGCAGAGAGGGGTCACCAGGTACCAAAGGAGATAAAGTGAGTGCCAGCTCAATTCATAATGGGACAAAAAACAACAAAAAGGATTTACAAGGATTAGTAACCCAGCATAACAAGATCCAGGATCCTGGATCCAAAGGCAAAAAAATAAACTGCTCAAAGGAAGTAGCCTTAATGGAACATGAATTGATTGATATGCAATAAATCATGACACTCAGAAGAAAATACAACTGTATTTCTTACAACAGCAAGACTGTTTAGCTAAATCTGACCATAAGATAAGGCACTCACTGGTGTCCACAAAAAACGTTATGCTTTCTTTGCTCCTGTAATAGGGTGACCTGGGAGATCCTGGTGACATGGGTGAACCTGGACTGTCAGGACCAAATGTGAGTAATATCATCCAATACAGAGTCATAGTTCTGTAGGACTTTGACCCCAACAGAATGAAGCAGTTCTCAGAATTTCTACTGATGAAACATGATGAATCATTAAGTACATGCATGGTTCCATTCTCTTGGTATCAATTTCATATGCTTTTAGTATGCTTTATGGAAAATTTATGCTTATATTGTAATGACTGAGAAATCTAAAAAAGTCTGAACCCTGGAGAAGGTGCATTTATAGTAACCCTGTCTCCTACTGTATTTATATATTAGTATAATATTCTTGGGACCCTATATGTAGTATTTTTGTATGCTTAATCTCTCTGCAAACAAATAGGATGAGTGAAAACAATTTATTTGTGGACAAAAAATTAATAATTCATAATTACTAGTTTGACTAATTCTAGTTTGTGAAACACAAACTAGAGGAAACAAGTATAAAGTGCATGCTAGTGCATTTAAAACTGAGAACAAGAGGCACTTCTTTACACCAAGGGTTACGAGTGCCTGGAATGGTTTACTCCTCCATCTTGTTGGAGCTGATACCCTGGAATCATTCAAGAGATGGCTGGATAAGATATGCTGATAAATCATCTACTAACTTCAAAACAGGCTAGATGGTTAAAGTGGCCTCTTCTCATTTAAAAACTTTTTTTGTCCACAAGTACAAAAGCAGTCTGTGTGAAACTCAAACGGACACAGTGTAACTTGGTGTATGTTTATGGATTGTGTTACTTCAGACCACATTCACCATCACACCTCACTCTCTTTCAGGGCCTCACTGGAAACCCAGGAAGGACTGGACCCCCAGGTGATCCAGTAAGATTTCTTAAAACAATTACTTCATATCACAACTGCTTGATTCATGTTACACATTGCAGCGTAATACTGAGAATCTAACACCTGTTCGTTGATGAGCACAGTTCCTAAAATGCTGTGGCATCATAAATCCAACACATATATGGAAAAGAAGGTTTTCGGGCTTCAATGGACATGATGGACAGAGCAGATATTAAAAGAACAACCCAAAGATTATAAAATAAAAACCTTTTATTTATATAAAATTTATATAAAAAACCTTTTTATTTTTGTTCTTTTAAGGGACTTAATAATCTTATACCAGTGGTTTCCAACCCTGGTCCTGGAGTAACACTGTTTGTAAATCCAATTCGTAATGATGACTTAATTGATTTGATTACTTGTTTAGACTTTTATTTTTTTTAATTTTCAATCAGTCCTGAGTGTCAGACTTCCAGGGTACTGTTTCAAAGAACAGCAACATCAACACATAAAAACTCAATTTGCCTGCTGTTGTTTCTAAACAGCTCTCGCTAGTTGATCAATTATGCGGAACAGACCCAGGTGGAAATGAGACTGCAGAGGTCCATTTGGTTATATTTCAGAGAGCACTCCCGAATGAGGGTACTTCTGAAACTCAGACATTGGTACAAAAATTATACCAATTCCAAATCCTATTTGAATTAGTAAAGCAAATTACAGATATACCCCAAATAGAATACTAAAAACAATTTGCCTGTGATTAACAACCTTTATGAAGCAAACACCAGAAGACTCAGTGTCCCTTCAGGGCCAGAGTTGGGAGCAACAACCCTATACGATTATTATTGTGTTATTCTTAGAGGTGACAACGTCTTTGTTTCAGAAACCATTTGAACCAAGATTGTTTATGATTCTCAAAGCTTTTTTTGAAGCTACTTACTCCCCCTTTTGTGATAATGTATATGAAAGATTAAAGGTGTAATGTTGACAGTTATTTTTAATTAATAATAACTGTTAATATTAGTGGAGTTAATGTTTCACTGGGGCACAGTATGCACATGTGTACTGTCAGTGTTGTGCCATTGTAAAATTTCAATACTCTGACATAATAACAAATTATTGTGGAAGGAAAAGACAGTGAACGCCACTGCGTCACAACCAGATATAGACAGTAAAAGGATACAAAAGGGGTAGACTGGTTTGGCAAACTCTAAATTACCTTCAATATCTGCAAAAAGAGAAAAGAGCTGGACAACTTTTCCACAACCAAGGCAAAAGCCTCATTGTTCCTCTTGAATCCAAAGTGCAGATAATGGTCAGCATCTTCTCTCCAGCACTCTGGCACTGGCTTTATCCGGGAGTCGGAGGTGAATTGGAACACACCCTCTTGTCCCATTTCATAAAGATAGGGACCACACACCTGCCATAAGCAAGTTAATCACATCACCCCAACTTTAACCAGTGTTTTCAGCGTGTCTGGGTGAATCTTGTCCACCTCTGCTGCATTACCACAGCAAAAGCACTTTAACACTGTAGCAACATGCAGAAATCTGATCTTAACGGGGGTTTCCAGAGTGACCTCTGTAAGTTGGGTGTTTCCACAGTCTTGAGGAGCTACTCAAAGTGATGTTATGCCTCTCAGTGATCTCCTCGGTCAAAGCCATTGCTTTAATGCTCTCGATAGGGCCTGCCTTGGCAAAATCCTGCTGATCCCACCTAAGGCGTGATCATTATTGCATTTCTGTTGCAATAATGTTCTCTTTTCATCACTAAATACCATAATAATTCCCAGACTCTTTAGTAACGAGAAGCTGTGCACGTGTTTGTCTCTGTGTCCCTATCTCACAGGGACCTAAAGCAGCAAAGGGGGAGAAAGGAGATCCTGGATTTAAAGGAGAACCAGTAAGTCAAGCATTTTATGTGGAAACTACAGTTTGAACTTTTCTTGGACTCAAAATTACAAAGTGTCACATCTTAGTCTTTTACTCTCTAATTCTGAGTTAATGTTTCCTGTTTAGAAGGCATGCATTAGACCATAAGCAATCTCACATACTGTAAAAACAGCCTGCCTAGGCTAAACATTCCCTAGTATTGGATTCTTGTCTATATGCACCACCTGTATGGACTTTGAGATATTCTTGTCGTATGTAACTTGACCACATTGTCACGATCGTCATCCCTCCTCTAGAGGGCACTCCGACCCTTTTGTGTTTTAGTTTCATTATCACGTACACCTGTCCCTGGATTCACCGTTATTATTTAAACCTCATGCCTCTGAAGCTCGGGGCTCTTCATTGGAAGATGGACGCCCGGAGGCCCGCCTAGCATCTTTGCTACATCCGCGGCTTGAAGGCATAGACTTCCGAACGGCATCCTGACCAGCTGAGTCCAGGGCTCGGAGCGCCTGGCATTGTCATATCCATTTGTAACTTCCTTGACCCAGTTCATGTTCATGTTTTTATTCTTCACTTGTCTTGGATGGATGGTTTGCCTGTGCTCCTCACTTACACCTGATCACTGTTGGCACCGCCCCCTGTTGGCCATCCCTTCGATTCCTAACCGTGTTTTCTAATCCAAAAGCAAAAGTCAAAAAACAAAACCCAATTGAAACGAGGAAGCTCACGAAAAAAAACCAAGAGCAGGTGAAAAACACAATAAGACTAAGTATCACCAGGGCAGGTCATATGTTGAGGTGGAACTGATTTCCATCTATAGCTTATTGTCATGGCAACAGCCTGATTGACAGGTCTGTCTGCTGTGGTGTTTTCAATGCAGTTGGCAATCGTATGGCGCAAGCTGACATGGTACTCTGAGCCCAGGGTTATTTCTTTGACACTCATGAGACTGAGCTTGGGGTACTCGCCAGTAGCTAGCTGTGACCATGAGTCTCCAGGTGTGTCACAGAAGCCGAAGGCTAGCTGTGGAGAGACTGGCAGAACAGGAAGACCCCATGCATAGCAGCAGGAATGGAGCAAACACGGGGTTTGCTCCTGGTTCGAGGTACCGGGTAGAGTCAGGGAAAAGAGACGAGAGCCCTCAGGCAGAGGACGTGGGGCGACTGGTGAGGCTAGTCTTACGACATCCGATCCCAATGCCGAGCGAGGAGGAAAGGGAGACCCGGAAATATATAGCCCCAGACAACAAGACACACCGGAAGAACAAGTATCACACAGGGAAACTAGGAACAGGACAGAAAAGGAGTGCCCTCTAGATGTATAGGGCGGGACAAGATGGTGATTCACAATCTGCAGAGAAAAGAACAGTTTCAGATTAGTCCTGCACATGGTGAAATAACCACATCTGCAAATGCTCAGGAGCCTGTTGGCTTGTATAAAATTGTAAAAAGTATCAAATGAAAAAACTAAATATAATTTAAAAAATAAATACTGTAGACCTTACAGGTGTTTCAATTTCATTATTGTTCTATATATGTGATTAAATTAACTATTTGATCTATTGGCTCTTTGTTAAGCAGGTATGACCTGAAAACTATGAACGATTGTTTAAGAACAAAAAGGTCTGGGCTGTACAATGTTTTGTTCTGAGCAGATTTGTTACATCAGAACAATTTGCGGAAGATGCATGTTCTTTTACTTATGCTCTTCAGGTATCATATCAGATGAAACTTACTTACTAGAAAGCGATATCCCAGGCTTCACTGGTTGACCTTGTGTTATTAGTCAGACTGTTGCGTGCTTTTGGCTTCCATGTTGACTTCGGCTCCAGGCTAACACAAAGCTTCCTTTGCTAATGAGCAGGGATTCCCAGGTCTGCGTGGGAAAAAAGGCTACAGAGGGCGAGGAGGTCCCTCCGGCTTTCCGGGCATAACGGGACGACATGGTGATCCAGGACCCCCAGGTCCCAGAGTAAGTCTCTTTTTACCATTACAAAGTTTTCATTTAAATACATACCATATATATATCCATAAGGAACAGAAACCGAGAGATTGCATTGCTTAATATAAATATTAGAAGTAGACAATAACGTTTTAATAAGATAGTTTTGATTATTTATCATAGTAATTAGTTCATCCCAAACAAATCCAATTAGTTGCATGTGATATACAGTGCCCTGCAAAGTTATTTATACCCTTCTTATGGTGCTCCATTTCTCCTTATAAGTAACAGTTTTCAAGTCTTTCCACAATTTTTCATTACAGGATTCCTGTCAGGTCTTTTTACTGGGCCACTCAGGGACATTCACTGTCTTATTCATAAACCAATCCAATGTACTTTTGGCCTTGTGCTTTGTATCCTTGTCCTATCAAAAGGTGAATTTGAGTCTCAGTTTTAAGTCTCAAAGAGAGTCAGACAGCATTTGCTCTTGAAAATTGCCTGTGCTGTCACCCTGGTTGTTGTTTCAGGTTTGCTTCAGATGTTTGCATTTAGACCAGAATTTTTCATTCTAATTGTGCCTTATCAGACCACAAAGCAAATCTTGCTACACTTGCAGTATCATTGAATGCTTTGTAACAAACTCCATTTCGGATCTGAGATGGTAAGCTTTGACTTATGGACCATTTTTTCCCATGTCAACTTCACAATTGCATCCCTCACCCTTTTCCTCCTTGCCCAGGAGAGGTAGTCTAATATAGGCTTTGTCTGTGTTGAATAACAGGCCATCCACTTACTTGTGATCAGCTACACCATACTAAAAGAGATATTCAGTGTTTTTTTCATTTTTTATGCTCTTTTCTTGGTCTGTGCCTTTCTACAGCTTTATCTCTTAGTTGTTTTGAAAGCCTCAGTACATGGTTGAATCTTTGCTGGACATTCACTATCTAACCTAGAGGATTTACTGAGACAGGTGTATTTATTTTGAAAATATGTGAACCAATACTATTGCACTCGGACAGAGGACACTCAACTCATTGCATGGCTTGTTAAAGTAGTTTTGTGCACCTAAATAACTTTAGATTTGCCACGGCAAATTATTTGAATACCTGTGCAGTTATGACTTTTCCATTTTTCTTTCATATTATCTGTTTACTTTTTGTTGTGTATAAACAAATATTAATCTCTACAGTGTCATGGCAGTGAGTGACAGAACAACATGTGAAAACTGTGCAAAGGTCTGAATAATTTTGCAAGGCATTATATATGTAGTTATCACAACGAATCTAAGAAATCTGTATATGTGACTTAATTGGGCTGTATTGTGGTTTTATTAGGACTGTATTACTGTCTGTCCTTTCTTAGGGCTACGAAGGGATAATGGGAGAACCTGGAAAAATTGGACAAGATGGCCCAAAGGTAAGATTCCAATTGTTCTGCAGATGTTATGTAATAGATGTTAAAAAATAGCACATTTCTGAAATATACAGTAACAATAGTATTAATTTGTAATCTAGATTCTTTTGTGGTTTTGATACTTCATTTATTCTGTTTAATAATCCTGTAGGCACTTGAAGGAGTTGGGCCAATGTCATAGCCACATTGTGAGACCAATCTGATTACACACATACAGTATTTACTTGCAGGTTAGGAGGTGCAGTTCAGTTAATAAATTTCAAAAACAGTATTTGCACCTCTAATGTTTGGCAGCTGCCTTCAATGCTACTGACTAATTTTCCAGGGGATTCATTGGTCAAAGCCAATATTCATGGAAAGACTCAACCAAGTATGGATTACAGAGAACCCAAACTCCTCACTGACTGTATACGTAGCAACATGCGCAGTATAAAAAATTAAGCCTTTAAGATCTCAAATAAAAGGAAGCAAGGTGTTGGTAGTTCATGGAATCTGTTCCTAAAAGAGTACTGGGCACATCTCCATATCAGTATATAGAGGACAGACCCTATTAATCTGAACTGGGTATGTGTATATCTGACTGTAATTTGGTATAATAAAAAGGAAGATATTATCCTTTCAATTTTCCTTTCATGTACTTTGGTTATGGTTGATGTACTGTAAAAAGGAATATTCTACAAACCTATGCAACAATACTGTATGTTTAATTCTGCCTGTGTAGGGTGACAGAGGTCTCCTTGGTTTGCAAGGATTGCCAGGAGCCAAGGGCAATAAGGTAGGTACTCATGCATATTTGTCTCTGCTGTGGCTGATCAAAAGGCGAAACATCCTTGTTGGAAACTACTAAGAAAAACCCTCTTATCATTTAACCATTTCTGCTTGAAACAAAATAGTTTTTTCTGACCTTACAAGTTTTTACTATTTAGCTCCACCAATAAATGACTTCAGTCAACCTTCATTGCAGGTTGTGCCCTATTCCCTATAGAAAACTGTTTCAGATCTGGGCTATGCCGTGGAGTCCCACAAAAGCTGTAGACTCTTGGCCGAGTGCTGCAGAGGAAGAGCGGGTTTGAAGTTGGTCTCCTTCAAGGTTTCCTTGAAGCGCTGTGTGATCTTGTGTTTTTTGTTAGTGAGAACTGCTTGGGCCAACATTTGTTGACTTGTCTCTGATGCCTGGTGCTGTGTGTCTTTCTGTGTGAAAAGATGAGGATGGCTTGATAGTGCATGTTCCAGTTATTTCAGACATTCGTCATGGTCACCTCTTCTGTTAAGGTTTGAACGAGTGGGTCCATCGCTGGTCCTGGAGGGTTGGTGTGTCTGTTGGTTTTCATTCAAACTCTGCTCTTAATAAGATAAACCAGCCATTTAGTCTAACTAGAACAATTTACCATCTTCTCCTAGCTCTTCAGATGCTGCTGCTGCTTCAAACAGACTTTGAGAGTCTGCAGACACACCAGCCCTTCAGGACCAGGGCTGGACACTCCAATTTTGATTATTACTCATTTTAACACAGAAGGGCCTGGATTTTGTTCATTTAGCATTTTGTTTGTTTCCAAACAGGGCCGCACTGGTCGTGGAGGTTTTGCTGGGTTGCCTGGCTCTATGGTAAGACTGGTGGAAAAAAATATAAATACCAGCAATATGCATCCATAAATTTTGTAACTCTGAGGGTCACAGGTATAAGGCACAATATACAGCAGTCCATTGCAGGGCATGTACAGACACAGACAAACACACTCACACCAGGGCCAGTTTCCCCAGAAACCAGTTAACCTACCAGTATTCCTTTGGAATTTGGGAAGAAACCAAAGCATGCAGAGAAAGCCCAAGCAAACATGGGGAAAACATATAAACTCAAAGCAGATAACACCCCAGGTCTAGATCTGAGTGCAGGACCCCAACACTGAGAGCAGCAATGTTAACCAGTGCACCACTGTACTGCCATACCTAGAACAGAATTATTAATTGTATTTATCATTCAGTTTCAAAGGTCACTTACTGTAAAGAAGAGTTTGGTGTTCAGTTGCTTTATATTTTAGATATCAGATAATATTCTTTATGATTTTTAGCCATCAGCTATATATTACAGATACCAGAAAAGCTTTTTTCATTTAGAATTTAAAACCTCAGTACATGACGATGGCTGAGACTTATACCTCAGCACTTTGCTTTTAATTTTGAAACAATGCAAGGGTGAACATTTCAGGTCAGGGATGAAACTGAGACTTTCAGCTTTCACTGTCTATTAAACTTCGCAGCCCAATCTGAGCTTCAAAGTGACAGGAATGTAGAAGGTCCATCGTTTTCATGTGAGGTCCGAGGTCACATGTCATACCATTGGCCAATTCACTGATATTCACTCCTGTTATTATATGGTAGATGTGGAATTTAGCTCTGTCACTTATGACTTTGTACAGCACACAATCACATCTGACCAGGGAGACTAGATTGTCACCAACAGACCAGAACCCAAACTGAATCATCCAGAAGCAACCAAACCTGTTCATTATAAAAGCATGTGCAGGAGCTATTTCGTCTGTGACTGTGAAGAACAGTGAATACTGGAAAGTTGGTTTCCCTGACTCTATTCCCTTTTATATCTCCAGGGACAGAGGGGAAACCTGGGAGTAGAAGGATCACAAGGAGAACCTGGTATCAAGGTTCCTGCATACTTAAACTTTTGATTTTTTTGGATAAATTGTCTGGCAAGATCCTAATGTGGAGTTTCAAACGTTTTCAATGCCACTGTCGATAAGAGAGGTTAAAAAACAGAGTCGATTTGCTCTGAGTTCATCTAAATGTCTCTGTCATGTATTTGTATCATGCATTTACAGTACATCATTTTGACTTTAGTGTAAATAGATTTGCACTAGAAACTCATCTCATTCTCTACCTCATTGAGAAATAACAGTCAACTGTTTTCAATGCCTGACAAAATGGGCAATTAAACTCTCATCTCTCTAAACCCTAAACTCTAGTAACTCAAAGTGAAAAGAATATGGTTCATCTTTCAGGCAATCTCAGATCTCGGCTTCTGTGTTTGACCTGAAAGGCTGTTTCCTGTTGTCAGCCTGTACAAGACTTTGTTTGAAACATCCCATTTGTTTTCAGGGAAGACTAGGACCTCCAGGGAACTCTGGACCCAAGGGGCTCAAGGTACATATTTTTAATTTGATACATTTTTCTGTTTGATTAAGAGATTTCAGAAAACATTCATTAATTCAAATTTGTTTCTATATTGAAGATTTAAGTACTGTACTGTGCAACAAAGTACTGCAGTAGACTACAGATTATTACACTAATGGAAATTACTGTACAATCAAAGGAAAAAGTATTTATACAATGCAAGTATAGTAATAAATTAATATATTTTATGAAAGGTTGCCTAAAATAATATTATGTTGACATGCTACAATATCATTAGTTGCAAAGGGCAGGAAGTGTCACACTGCCTCAAGGTCTAAGTAATCCTTGGCAGTGTTGTCATTACAGGGTTTAAGATGTGTAAACAGATTGGTTTCTACAAGGGAAATTTCAATTTACAGGAATATCTCAAACATCAAAGCTTTAGCTAACGACTTCTTCTTCAAATGAATTTGCTTCATCCTTTCATTCCTCGGGAAAGATGCTTATAAATTTGCCCACTCTGAATTTAGTTTTGCTGGTTCAGCGGGACGTGTTTAAACTTTAATTGAAACATCAAACCATTGCTTTCAAGAAGTTTGTGTTTCCAATAGAATTTCCTTCTAATTACTGGCCTGCATGTATATCTCAGTTTTCATGACCAATAGAGATACATAAAAAAACACTGAATAAGTTCTCTCTTGAGGTCCATATTAATGCCATGGACTACCAACTAGGAGAGATTATACTGAAATATTAAGTTAGTTTATCTTCAGATAAAAAATCTGATTTTACTAATTCACCATATGAGATATTATAGAGAAATAATTGTGTAATATCTAATGGAAACACATCAGCAATAGTCTGATATATGCTTCTAAAAATTCTGATCATGAAATGATTCACTACAGGTTCATTAAGAGGATGTACTGTATTTCACCCCACATAAGACATTTTTATCTGTTTCCCAGAGTTGTACATTGTGTAATAAGGGTATTGATGGAACTTTCTTTCACCAAATTTGGGGATACCTGGAGGTCCACAAGTTTTGGAAAAAAAATAAACCTGTTCTGTGATGATATCCCCTGTTCACCACAGTTACTTTTACTGAACGATAATTCATCTTTAAAACTTTCTGTATTGCGAGTACGGATATGGTTAGCAGGTACTAGGTAACAAAACTGACAGCATAGCGTTGGCTGACTTCTGGTGCTTTCCCTTGGTGTCAGTGTGTTTTTCTGTTTCTGGAACTTTCCACAGCCTGTATCTATAGTGCTAAGAAAAATAGATCATGGGAGTCACCAATTATCTTATTTAAATCATTATTTTAGTTTTTGTATCTATTCATTTCATGTTTGTTTTTCTCCCCACTTTAGGAGTGGGTTGCCATTTTTTGGTGGGGATGGAAGGGGTGGAAGTTAGGAGTGATTTCATTTTGTTCTTCATTCTGATTGCTATTTTTTCACTGTTTACAAAAAAAATTCAGGGACTTCAAGGTCATCCTGGTAGTCGTGGCTTTGATGGGACACATGGAGCCATGGTAAGGATCTTTTCTTACTTGACATTTTTTCAAAATCCCATAATAGTTTTGCTGTGTAGGTTTTCTGTTACAGTTTCATCCTTTTGGAATATATAGCTTTAATGTGGCTGTGGAGCTTTACTAGATAAACGTAGAACTTGAGAATAATAAAACGCCTAAAAGAAAAATGACACTTTTCATCCTGTTTTTGAATGTGCTCTCAGTCTTGAAAATGAAATCCATGCATCTACAAACTATTCACATGATATTACTTAATTGTAACGCTGTGCTTTTGAGAAGCGCCGATTCCCATAGAACAGACCTGCTACCTTTCATGTGTGTTCTAAGTGAGACATATTTAGTTTAGCTTTTCTTGATTTGATATGGGTCACCTATCAACTGGTTTTGTGTTTTCAGTGCTTATTTTACAATGATATACCTCCCCTTAAAATACAATTATCAGTCATTGCATATTTACTAGATTTCCATTAAGGAAAATTTCTTATTCATTCTTATATGAGTATGTCTTCTGATATCTTGTCAATAAAAAATATATGGTTAAAAACATTCTGTAATAAGTTATTAAATATATTGTTTATCACATCATATACTGTTTATACACATACAATCTACAGCTTAAGGTAAATATGTCAAAGGTTTAGTTGTCCTTTCTTCAAGGGTCCTGCTGGTGAACCAGGAATTAGAGGGGAACTGGGACCCCAAGGACCTAAGGTAGGTCTTTAATTTGATCAAGTGTTTCCATTCTGGTGATCACAAGTGACCAGGAGATTTCAAGCACTGGGACCCAATTAGCTGGGATGGGCCTGGGATGGACAAGATATCCTTGATTTTGACACTTGTCACATGTCTGGACTTGTGAGGTTGAGGTGCTGACAGTGGCAGCTTCATCACTCCTCCAGTGGATGCTCATTCTCCTATACTATAAGACTAACACCTCTGACAAGTGTCCTCTATTGAGGACAAGAAGTGTGGTCACCTTTACTCACCTGTGCTGCACAAGGGTATAGGTATAAGCCAGCCTAACAATACTAAATATGAGAGGAGGTATATACAAAATTAAAGTGGTATGATAGGTGATTTTAAGTTATTTTACTGTTTTGCTTTTCTGTTTTTATTTTGACTACCTCAAAAGCTTTGCCCAGTTGACTTCTACCATATGGACAACTACAAAGAAAGGCTTAGAACATAAAGAAAGGCCACTTGGCCCACTGGCCTGTTACATTTTAGTTAATAGAGTAGATCCAAGGATCTCATCCAGCTGTTTCTAGAAGGAAGCCAAGGTATCAGCTTCAAAAATGAGACTGAATAACTTGTTCAATACTTCCACAACATAACTTACACTTACTCTTTTGGTAAAGAAGTGCCTCCTGTTCTTGGTTTTAAATGCACTGCCATGTAGTTTCCACTTCTGCCTCCTGTTTCACTCACTGTTGATTCTGACAGAATTCACAGGCTTGTAGGTTCTGTTGTTCAGCTCAGACCTCAAGCTAACAAGCCTTTTCACTTTTCTGCATCTCTTAGGGCATCGCAGGGAAGACAGGTGCTCCAGGGAAACAAGGAACTGTTGGAAACAGTGTAGGTACACTATGAAAGAGAAACATGAATATTACACAAACCATTTTAGGCCTTTAAAAAAAGGCTTAGTTTAGCCGTTGCTATTTTATTGTTACTATGAGACACCTTCTGCTATCAATTTAAACTACTGTAGCTGATTCCTAGAGGAAACCAGAGGAGTTTAGAAATCATTTAGAAAGTTACAAGGGCATGTTCATGTAATTTTAAGCATAACAATGTAAATGTATAAAAACTGCACATCGGTTTTGGATTGATAAATATACCTAAGGGACGGGATACTCAATAATTTGTAGTTCATAGTTCATGATTATTGAATCCATGATGTATGTCAGCACAAGTTCTTATAACCTGCTGGTCTGTCAATTCAATATAAGTCGTTCAAAACAGATCCTGCCTCTCACACAGAACTCAGACATGAAAAAACAGGTGTTTGATTTGAGTTACCCCAGTAGATACACAGTACAGTGGATTAGCTGCATGACGTCAGGACTGACTGTGAGGAAAATGTCCCAGAGTAACTGAACCTGTCTCTCTGTAGGGAGATCCTGGAGGAAGAGGGGTCCGTGGTGCACCGGGGAGGCCAGGGCCCCCAGTGAGTTTTTGGGAATCAAATTGCAAAAATATACACCTCCTACATAATATATCTGCACAGCTTTTAAGTAGCTTTGCAATGGAATCTTCTCAGTAATAGTTAAGTAGTGCTTTGTTCCATATCTGAGTGGACTGTTACTAAGTCTGAAAATTAACATCCACCTAAAGCACACCACATATTGTCCTGGACATCTCCTTTCGTCTGTATCATGGTTTGTTATTGTTTTGACTATAATTTAATATACTGTTTGACAGACCTTTTACAATGGCAGCAGTAATACTAATTTGTAGTTCGAGTTTATCTGCTTCTCACAAGTTAAGCAAGGCTGGTCAGTAACAGGAAGGAAGACCTCTTTGAAAATCCAGCTTGCGGCAGTAGGTGGCATTGATGGATCAGTAGGCATAATTTCCCTCTCTATACCCTCACACTGTGCCGGGGAATGCTGTGCTGCTGGAGGTGCTATTCTTCAGACGACATTTTAAACAAAGAAGTATAAAACCAGCTTGGTCATGAAAGCTCCCTGATGCTTCTTGAAAGAGGATCCCCTTTAATTCAAGTAGTGACATATTTTTAATTTTGTCTTCTAAAAGTCATCCATTTGGGCAAATGAAGTGGGTCCATGCAGATAGCACCCCAGGTCTGAAACTGAACCCAGGACCCCAGCATTATTATTAGTTGTAGTAGTGGTGGTGGTGGTTGGTTATTGGGTGTCTTGTCCTTTTTTTATAGTAGTTACTGTACTTATTATTTTAGGTTTGGTACAGTACATACATTGTTTAGATCCAGTCTTGTGGTTTGCTGTGTTTTGTTTCCTTTTAGGGTGTGAAGGGTAAAGCTGGTCCACCTGGGTTTCCTGGGAGTCCTGGGCCAAAGGTAATAACAGCAAATTACACAATAAACATAAGAGAGTGGTTAGAGGTGAAGCAAAAGATACATGGTCACTAAAAAAATGGAGCAGACACACACAAAACTTAAATAAAAGCCTTCCAGGAAAGAGAGGTTTTGAGTTTCGACTTAAATGCACTCAGGGTACGTGACTCTCTCATATCCTTGAGGATAGAATTCCAGAGCTGTGGTGCATAGCAAGAGAAAGGCCCTGTTACCCGTAGAATATAAATGAGCTTGGGGCACATATACTGCAGAAGAACAGAGTCAGAACAAAGGTTGGAAAGCAGGGAGCAGACAGATAATACGTCAGACAGGTACTGAGGTGTCAAGTCATGTAGAGCCTTATGGCATGAGGGTAGTGAATTCAACTTGAGAACTGACAGATAGCCATTGCTAGGATTCCAAGTCAGGTATAATGTGATTACTTGAACACCACTTTGTCAGTACTCTGGCTGCCAAATTCTGAACACATAGGAGTTCTGCCACCAGCCATATCACCCTGCAACGCACAACTGGCAACCTGCTGAAGTTAAGCAGGTGTGAGCCTGGTCAGTACCTGGATGGAAGATCTCCCGGGAAACACTAAGGTTGCTGCTGAAAAGGGCATTAGAGGGGCCAGTAGGGGGCGCTCACTCTGCTGTCTATGTATGTCCAAATGCCCCAGTACGGTGATTGGGACACTAAACTGTAAAAAGGCACCGTACTTTGGATGAGACTTAAAACCAAGGTCCTGACTCTCTCACAGGGTGTTTCTCGAAGAGTAGGGGTGTTACCCTGGCATCCTGGCCAAATTTCCCATTGGCCCTTACTAATCATGGCCTCCTAATAATCCCCATCTATGAATTGGCTTCATCACTCTATTCTCCTCCCCACTGGTAGCTAATGTGTGGTGAGCATACGGGTGCACAATGGCTGTTGTTGTATCATCCATGTGGGTGTACACATTGGAGGTGGTGGAGGGGAGTCCCCATTACCTGTAAAGTGCTTTGTGTGGTGTGTCCAGCAAAGCGCTACATAAATGTAAGAATTTTTTTTTACTCAGTGTGGATTTAGATAGCTCAGAGAGTAGGGCATTGGAATAATCAAGTTTCTCTGCTACAGTCAAAGACAACATAGAATGTATTCTGGCAATATTTGAAATGGAATAATAATGTTGTCACAATGTTCTGCACATAAGGGTCAAAAGTCAAGCTAGGATCAAATATCACCCCTACATTCATCAAATTCTATTGTAATTCAAGCACAGTCCCATCTACAGATAGGGCTTTATGTAGGTGATGGAAGTTACCAAGTAGGACACCGTCACAGTTTAAGTGAAGGAAATTTTGAGTCATCCATCAAGTATAGTCCACTTCCAGTGGATAAATAAAAACACATTCTGTAACACATTCTCATTTTTAGCTTACAGAATTGAAAAAGAACATAAGAAAGACTACACACAAGAGGAGGGCATTTGGCCCATTTAGCCCATTTAGTAGTTAATCTGTTTGGTTGACTTCATCATTGCCTTTTGGGGGTTTTGGATACTCAGGTCAGGCCATCTCAGAATCATGTCTGTTCAAGACTGAAAAGGTTTGGTTCCTTCAGCCTGTCAGTGAAGAACAGTCCTTACAGTCCAGGATTGTATCTGGTTGCTCCTTTCTGGATGGACAATATTGACCAAAGAAGTTGTGTACAATATTCTAAATGGGGCGTTATTACGCTTCCCCATATTGTCTAGAACATGTAGATAATGTTAACACAAACCCCTAAGTGTTATTCTTAAGGAGCCTCTTTTAGCTCCGCATTTTGCATTATGCCTTTAGATTTTTAATCCTGCACGCAAAACCCTGCAACCATGGATATTACAGATCAACTATCAGGTTTTAGCCAATTCTTGAATTTTATGTTTCTTTTTTAAATGTATTTACCCCTTATCTATACCCTCTGTTTTCTATATATGTTTTATTTTTATTAATCTGGCAGTTGGTTTTTCTAAAGTAAAAACTTCAGAACAATCTTTAATGTTTTAATATTATTTAATATTTATGAAGAAATTCTCAATCCAAACACTTATTTCCCTGAATACTTACCACCTGTTGTTGCTTATTCAAAGGACTCTAACAAGATTGTTAGGTAAGCTCTACCATTTACAGCCACTTTTACTTGTTCCTTAAGATATGCTGTGCTGTCACATTACTTGATGGCTTGGAAATTAAAATCTTTTAAAAGACAGAAAAAGAGCATAATAAAAAAGATGCTTCTATGTTTCAATGCAATTGTGAAATTCTTAAAACGTGCCTTATACTTTACGTTAGGGTGTATGAGAAAGTTCTGTAGAGATTTTTCCCAAAATACATGACTCTAGCATATTCTGACACAGACTGAGACATCCTACTAGTTTGTTTGAATTAATATATCAGTCTTTCCCCATCAGCTCAGTGTTGTGTAATAACATAATAACTCACTTGTAATAACAGGACTTAATAACACATTTCCCACTGTCTCTGTAGGGAGAACGGGGAGCTGAGGGACTAAAAGGGAAGCCTGGGAGCCCAGTAAGTATTTGATAGATCTAGATGTTACATTATCATGACACAGAAGCAGTAGATCAAGTCCAAATCCATGGTAGATGTACCTGCCTTCAATTGTATGTGAATATTGTTTTATTTACTCATCTTCATCAATCCCATTAATCAGCCTGCTCATAATTGTTTTTTAATATACATTTTCATATCATATTGAGCAAATTCCAGTTATTTTAAATAAAGGTATTACTGTGTTTATTGTGTACGTACAACCCTGCTTCCTGTTCCTTAAGGCATAATGCTGTAATTCTAGTAGCAAGAGGTCACACTTGTATGAAAAGGAAAATGGAAAAAGAAACTTCATACAGTAATTATTTTGAGTGTATTTGAGTGAGAACAAATCAGAGGGTAGTTTGCCCTAGAGCAGCATGTTTTGAAAATCTTCCAGTTGTTCCTTTATACTGAACAACGTACTCACTTGTCGAACACTGAACCCAGAATTTAACTGCTTATGAATCATTTTACAAGCTTTCACCATATGGTATTTTTTTTGCCAGGAAATTTTCAGAGCTGTTTTCATTTCTCTTTTACTGTTTTTAGAGGCTGCGTGATTTCTTACTCTGTCATCTTTTCCTGTTCTAGGGCAAACAAGGCATGCCTGGTCCAAGAGGATACAAAGGAGCTCCGGTAAGGAACCAGCAGATTACTACTGCGTCTCAGTAGCTCCTTAGAATAACTGTACCTGGGTTAGCGTATCCAGGGTACAAAATTGACAGTTGATCTCAGAGGCCACTTGTTCAAATCCAGTCTCTTCTAAGTTCTGCAAGCTGCGCTTGAATCCTTAGTATCTAAAAGAAATTGGCCAATTGGAATTGGGTATGACAAAGTGGGTTGCAATCCTCAATTTCACACACCAAGTGGACCTACGTGTTGATTTGATGCTTGATGAGATTGTGTATCAGTAAGTGTTATACGTCTTATTGAGAGGAGACAGTCAACTGGCAATGTGAAATAAGACAAAGAAATTTCCCATTAAGCTTCCTTTGTTACTCACAGATTCTTTGTGTGTAGTTTTATTGTAGTCACAATCTGAAGTCCACTGTGAATCCTAAAATGCAAATGAGTCACACACACATCGCTTTATACAGTGCCTTGGAAAAGCAGGGGGGGTTGAAGTTGCACTTTGAAGTTGCCATAAATATTGTGCAATATACAGAACCAGAACATTCAACAAAAATGGAAATGTCATGCATAAGTGGTCAAACACATTGCTGTAGCAAACCTAAATTAATCTAGGTGTGGAAAATTACTTTTGCAAGCCATACAATTGCTTCTGTCTGACTGCATTAATAGTGGTTCACATGATCTCAAAATAAACATCTATCACTGTAAAGTCCTTCCATCAGGTAGTGATGGAATCGTGAGCAAAATTTCAACCATGAATATTAAAGAGCTGTCACATCAGTAATATAGTTGTAGAAAGGCACAGATCAGGAGGATGAGAAAATTTTAAAGACCATAAAAATTTCTTTGAGAATGCTGAAGTCAATCATTAAGGAATGCCTACATCAGTTTGTATCTTCAAACTGAACAGTTGGACAAGGAAGAAACTGGTTACGAATGCCACACAGAGGCCACTGGTGACCTTAAAAGAGTTACAGAGTTGAGTGGATGAGTAGTCCTTGGGTCAACACTATCCTAGTCAACAAACAAAGGGGGCTTGTGTAAATCTGAAAAAAAAACATCTGAAATCCCACATGGAGTTTATAACCATGTTCCTACATGATGCAACAACTCGTGGCAAAAGGTTTTTTGGTCAGACAAGTCAAAATTGTCAGTTTTTGGCCTAAATTAAAAAAATACATAAAGTATGATGCCAGAACAACATATAACTACATCATGCTGCAAGTCACAACTGGCATCCTGTCCAGTTATCCTTGCCAGTCGGATGAGGGACCTCCTGGGAAAGTTAAGTTTGCTGCTGGAAGAAGTGTTAGTGGGATTAGTAGAGGGCGCTCACCCTGTGGTCTGTATGGGTCTTAATGCCCCAGTAAAGTGATAGAGACATCATACTGTAAAAAAAAAGGCTCCATTTTTTAACTGAGCTATAGGTGTGTAACCCAGGTGTCCTGGCCAAATTTCTCCTAGCCTTTACTAATCATGGCATCCTAATAATCCCCAACTATGAATTGGCTTCATCACTCTTTTCTCCTCACCACTGATAGGTGATGTGTGGTGAGCATTTCGTGCATGTTGGCTGCTGTCGCATCATCCAGGTCGATGCTGCACATTGGTGGTGGTGGAGGGTAGTCCCCATTACATGTAAATCGCTTTGCATGATGTTGGAAGCATTATGTCAAAATTCTGTTTCTTATTAGCAAGGACTGGGAAGTTTGGCAATACTGATGGGAAAACAGAGCAAAGTACTGCACAGGCAAATCTTAGAGGAAAGCCTGCTTCACACCAAGGCAAAGAGACTTGTTACTGTAATCGCTTCCAAAGATTTAACCACCAAATATTGATTTTACGGGTCAGAATATTCGTGCAATCAGTATATTGCAACTTTTTGTTTTTAGTTTTTCCTGACATTTACTATAATTTACCTTTAGAAGCTTTCAATTTGAGCTTTTGGGCTTTTGAGTAAAATAAAGGAGTTCAAGTAGGTAGCTGTGTCAGGATGCACAGGATGCAAAGGTTTATTCCATTCTGAAAAGAAAAGAAGAAAAGAAACACTTCTTCAGATGTGAAGAAGGCTCTGGGTGAAGGCTTCTTTACACACTAAGAAGGCTCCACAGCTGAAACATTGTGTTTCTTTTCTTCTCTTTTCAGCATGCAATAAACCATTACTTGTTCCTTTTGAATAATATATTCAGTTTAGAAAATGTGCATGCATCATTTTGTAATTTCACAGAATATTCTTGCAACACGCTGTATATGTGAAGCTATAAGCAGCACTTGGGCTCATGTACATCTCAGTGAGATAACAAAGACAAAGAAGCAGAGGAGATGGGGAACACAAGTGTGACTCACAGGCCCATTTGATTAATTTCGAATGACTTCTTCAGGCAGTACTTTGGAAGTCTAAAAGAGGTTAATAAATTGCCGGTGATAAAGAAACAGAGGTATGAATAATGCTTTGTATTTATTTAATACTGAGGCCTGTCAAGTTTAAAATTTCCACAGTTTATTTGTGGGATTTTTCTTTTGGGAAAATAAATATGCCAGCACAAATTTCAGTGTGGTTGGCATGTGTGGTCTGGAGGTCACCCAGGTCAGTGCAGGGGCTGCAGGAAACTGTGACAGACCACACACTATTCATAACCAAGCAGGCAGTTCCAAAGCAGGAATAAATGCTAAATTTATTCCCAGGTTGTAAATTATATACAGTAAAAAAAATAATTTTGACAGTAGGGTGTTTGGTATATGTTAATTAAATTTTGGCTTGACATCTAATGGGTAAGGAGGACATCTATCCTTCATACATACTTTCAAGAATAATATATGGAGTAGGTGTAAGCAGCTATTTTAAGAGCTTCATCTGTGAAGCTTCTTTGTCTACATTTTGTGGGTAATTTTCAGGTCTATTTTTAGGTACAGATATAGTCTGACATTGACAAATGACCTTTTCATGGGTCCTGTGTCAGTTCTGACTTAATGAGAGCCCAAAATCTGAGAATCAATTTCAATTGGTAATTTAGAGAAGTGATTTTCAAAGCATTTTAAGAGAAAAGCTGAATGAAGAAAAAAATAACAAGCAGCATTCTTCAGCCTTGTGAATTGGGTGATGCAGAACCATAGTTAAACATTACAAAAACATAGAAAATATTTCTTACACTATCATCACAGTTTCTTAATTTTAAAAAAATATCAAACCACACTTTATTATAGTATTGTAGGTGTTTGGAAGTAATGAATCCAAACTATGTTAAGATATTCCAGGCAAATTAAATCCCGTCAAATATCTAGCTGGTGCAATTTTCAGAATACTCCTTCTGAATAGTTAGAAATGCACATGTATTATTTATTCTAGTGCTGTATGTAATGGGAGGCAAATTAGATTAGTTATTTACACCACAGGAGAAATGAACATGAGAACTCATTGATATCACTGCAGCCCACTGCGCAGAAGAGTGGTTCTTCCTTTTAACTGTGGGCAACTGTGGGCAAAGTGCACTTTACAGAAAATTAATCAGATTTTCAGTGTACCCACAGCTACCCTAAGATGAAAAATATGAAACTTTACTCTTTGTAATTAGAGATGTGATTTTGTCATGACTGTGCATGCTGTCACTAGAAAATATGAATTTCTGTACAAGCATTTTAAAACACTGTGAACACTGTGTAAAACACAAGTAAATCAGTATTTGGATTGCAGTTCAGTGTATTAAAATATAGTTGAGTGTGGGACACTATAAAACACATGCTACAATCACAGCAGCCCTATTGGTCACATTTTAGTTTGACAAGATCACACATTCATAAGCAGCCTCTATGTTTTTCAGCTAAGATAAATTCTTAATTATATAATTATTACTTAATTATTTGGATTTTCCTTTCTCATCTTTCAGGGCTTGCAGGGTAATATAGGACAGTGGGGGGACATGGGCCTTCCCGGGCCCCCAGGAGACAAGGGGCCACCAGGTCTGAGAGGCCCTCCAGGACCACAAGGGCACCCTGTGAGTGCGCTTTCCTAAGGAGTGTTACTCCCACCACCTCTTTCTCCTCGCCGAAACTTCAACAGAGGAAGACAGGACCGTTCACGAACAAGAGGGAGCCATTTGGCCCAACAACAATAATTATTATCGGTACCTACTTTATCCAAGGATCTCATTCAGCAGTTTTTTGAAAAAAAAGCCAGAGTATCAGTTTCACCAACATGACTGGGCAGTTTGTTCCGGACTCCCACAACCCTTTGGGTAAAGAAGTAACTCCTTTGCTTTTGTGGAACAAGACATGTTGACAATGCCAATACTGTACCTTGGCTTCTTTCAAGAAACAGCTGGATGAGATCCTTTGATCAATTAACTATGAGCCAAAAGAAATACAATCTGACATAGTTCTAAATATCATGGTCATGAAGAAACAGATCATTTACACCATTAATAGACACATTTGCTAAATTGCTAATCACATATAAATGTAGAAGGCAGGTCTTTTTTACTGGAAAAATGTATGATTGCACATACAAACCCAGGAACAACAAGAAAGACATTAAATAATAATTTAAAGGTCACAGTGAAACACGTGATGTTGTGCTTCAAAACAAACTGTTAGGCTGAACTTTCTAGCTGGTGTTATTTATTTGAACTGTAACATTCTTTCTTTTAGGGTAAAGATGGGTTTCCAGGGCCTGTAGGTCCACAGTCAGACAAAGGAGAGAAGGTAACCCTCCCCAGACAGCAATAGTATATCTTATATACCTCACACACAAGAAAACATTACTTTGAATAGTAATATTGAATAGAATAGAAAAAGTAATTCTGTAAAGCTGGGTATCTTTTTCCTGACAACTACAACTCTTTGTATACGTAAGTGCCTACTGTTCAGTTTTATATTCACTTAGTTATATATGACATTACTTGTGTCCTCTGATTAATGTTTTAGTGCTGATTTTGAAGCGGTGATGCTGTCAATACTTTTGAGAGTTCTAAATAGCTGTCCACTCACAATCCTCTCTGTTCGATGCTAAATAGATTAAATTATTTGATCATTTCGCTGTAAGAAATTATGCTGAACCAGTGACTACATCCTTGGTGGGGTTTTGGGACCAATTTTTGTGTTTTGTATTCTTTGTATTCTACACATACAGTAATTCTTGGTAAAGTCTAATAAGTTGATTATTCTTTTATAATGCAACATACCAGTGCAGTGCATTACAGTGTGCTATAATGCAATACCAATTTAAATTCTGCATTTTAGCTCTCATTTTCTCCACATTGCAGAGAAGGCAAAAATAATCAATATTAGAAATAAGGAATAAATAAGGAAGACAGTGGTCCTAGATTTGATCCCTGTTATACTCCTCTAATTGCAGCTTCCCAATACCCAGAAAGTATTCAGTCTTTGCCTGTACTCTCTGTTTTCTCTACATTAACAAGTACATTGAATGTGTGTGATATCTATAGCTTTCAATGAAATAATTAGTGTTTTATGTGAAAAAAAATGAAAATCAAAATATGGCATATTATATATCCTGCTTGTTCCATTACTACTGTTGCATGTTCAAAGAAGTGACAAGTTTGTTAATCAAAACTATTTCTAATTCCATGCTGATTCCAACACAGCTGTGTTACATGAGACGGAAGAGAGGCAAACATACTAATTTAATTCATACATGTGCCCATAAGGTTTGGTATGCTGCAATGTAAATCTCTATGTAGTACAGGAGTCATTGTTGACATAAAGTAAGATTTGGGTATGTGGTGGAAAAAAATAAAAGGTTTATTAAAACATAAATGTTAAAAGCTGTCCTAATCGATTAGATGAAAGACCTTTGAAAGATTCTTCTACTTGTCTAGTCCTAGAGAAGCACAAAAGCATCCATGTCATCTATGCTGTCAGTGTTGTAAATTAACTATGTACTTCATTAGTTTGACTGTTCAAGTATGACATACTGTAGGTCTTGAGCGCTTACAGAGTTAAAGAAAACTGGAACACAGCTTCACAACACTCCTGCCACAACAAGGAAAGGTTAAAATTATTTAAAATCTCTTCTGAGATTAACACAGTATAAAAATGTGTTTTTTCCAAATTCAATGGAGACAATATCCTCCATCACTGTCCATCCTAATTAGACAAATCAGTCTAAAAAGATAAAGCAGCTGCATTCTATTTTCTGTTCTATTTTTCTTTTGTCCATGTAGGGCATGCGTGGGCCTCCTGGAGTGAAGGGAGTTGCTGGTCTCGATGGTGAGGAGGTATATTGATCATACTATCCTTAACTAGTATGTACTAATGTACACCACTAATCCACATGTACCAGAACTCTATTGTCATTTTAAAGCTGTCCTCTATAATACTCAGCAGTGTATAGAGCTGCCAGCTACCTGCTATTCTCTTTAGTGGTTAACATCTACAATTCCAAGATAACTTAAAATCCTTAAGCTAAGGATAGCTGACAAACAATACTAGGATGCAATTTAGACTTTTAAGCACAACAAACCAGTTTGCCCAGAGTCTTTCTTGTATTCTTGTGTTGATTAATACTGGACTTTGACTGACTGGACTGATTTGACAAGTGGAATCCCCACTTTCTGCGTCCATGTTCTTCCATATCTTGAATGGTGGTAATGTTTCAATTGCAGTGGCTACAAACATAAGAAATGGAAATATTATCATTCCAACTGTCCTATACTTACTTAAAACTACATTGAGAGTGTCTGTCTTAAAATAGGCGCCTAAGTGGTAAATCTGTAAACTCCACTCAGCAGGCAGTTTGTTCACATGGCTGTTGTTCCTAGCAAGATGTTTCCAGGGGATGTTAAGCAAGGATTGACAATCCTAGTACTGGAGAGCCATTGCATCTGCGGGATTTCCATGTGTTTTGAAAGCACCAGCACCTGATACAGGGGAGATGTTTTTGCTTCAGAAAATTCTATTTAAGTCTGCACTGCTCATGGTAGAGTTTGTTCTATTAATCATTTACTGATAGCATTAATACTAAGCAATTTACAACATCCAGGGGTTTAACTAGCAATTTGTATCCTACTGTATACAGCAGGGTCACTTATTATACTGTAATAACTCCTCCAAAAGACAGAGCACAAGGGGTTTCAGTGACTCTCTTAGGATAACAGACATTAAGTGATTGATAGAGCTATAGCTTAGGCCAAGAATGAGACAGTTCAGGAGAACTTCAGTAATGACTTTCCCGCAATGGAAAGTAAAGTGATCTCTGTTACCTCTGGTAACAAGCCCTTTACCTTAACCACAGGACCACCTACCCTGCAAACATTTAATTCAATTTCTTGATGAAAATTTACTTTTGAACTTATTTTCCCTTGGATGGGACTCTCAGTGCAAAGAAGTGTTCTTAAACTTTACACATATATAAACACATTTTTTTCTTGAAAAGCTCTACTGCCAAACCTTGAAATTGGACACACTACATGTATACAGGAAGTACAGCACACTCATGTACAAATACAAATTGATTTTCTTTATTTCTTCATATTCTTTTGAAAAATAAACTCCGTTAGAAATATTATGTTCGTTCTATCTCCAAATGAAAAATACTCTCAATTTTAGGAAGGAGGATGGTTTTGTTAAAACCAACAAAAAGTGCATTTAACAATGAACTATTATTAATAACTGCAGTCATTGAAATTTAAGCAGGGTGTTATTATTGGTAGAGGTAGTATGAATGTAAATCTTCGCAGGATCAACGTTGTTGTGTTTTAGGGACCACCTGGATTAATAGGGCCATCCGGACAAGCTGGCCAGAAAGGACAGGCTGTAAGTATGTGTTTCCACTTGTCTGTTCCTTTTACAAAAGCAGCCAAAACAATGGCACCACTTTCAGACAGTGGAGGATGTTCATGAATCTGAAACAAACAAAAAGGCAATGAATGCTACACATATTTTCCTGTGAAAAATTCCCGGGCACCTCTGAGCTTGAAGCAATGTCAGTGAGAGAAGTAGCACTTCCCTAATCCTTGCTAACTTTGCTGGCAAATGGTAACAGAGTGTGATAGATAGGTGTTTTAGAAGAATGCATGCACAGGCCCTCATTCTGCACATGTTAGCTGTTCAGGGATAGTTTTAGCAACCTGATATGATAAGAAATTAGAGATTATACATTAAGGTTGGATTTTATTTCAAAACCAAAGGGTTAGGATTATTTCAATAAGTAGAAGAGTTCCAGAGATATCACATCACAGTTTGAAGAATGGCACGCCCCAGGTAACAGGGATTTCCTCTGACCCCATTTCACTTGCATACTCTTGCTTAATTATATTTAAAGTATACCATTCTTTTCAGAAAGAAATGCAGTGATTCTACAATTTTGGATGGAATTTCTTAAGCGACACTTAAAAATAATCAGGCATTGTCTCTCTTCTTGGTGGTTTTAACTTTTACGCTTTTGAACAAGGGACACATGAATGGTTCCAGATTAAGCACAACAGCACCACATGTACTGGGATGGGTGGTTTTCCTGCTTGATTCTCTGTCATGCACCAGAAAAACCTCTAGCACTTTATCAGTGACACCTGCTTGTCATCAGGCATGGTCTAATTACATTGCTGACCTTTTATTTGTATTTAGGATAGTACAGGTACTTTCTCTCTGTTTACACAGGTAAGAAAGCAGACTCTTCGACTAAAACCTCAACATTTAAAGTGAAAAGGCTTTGTCCTTAGTTTTATTCCTCTTGCCTTCATCAGGGAGATAAAGGGCGCAGAGGTTTGCCTGGTCTGAAAGGGACAAAGGGAAGCCAGGGGCCTGTGGGTAATCAAGGACTGTCAGGACTTAGGGGTCCCACAGGAAAAGAGGTGGGTTGAAATCATAAGATGGCATAAAGTATCATCAGTCACTTTCCAGTCAGAATTTCTGTAGCTGTACTGTATTTCTTTTACTGGTTACTGTACATACACAGCCAGTGCAAAGTGAAATACATATTTAAATACTATTACATCAACATTGAAGACTGACCTTCATTCAGAATTTTCCCTATTAAAAAACCCCCAAATGCTCTTGTTGAGTAGTGTTATATCTTTGCCATAGCGTTTCAAATGCTGTGCTGTGCCTGCCCATTGTTGTAGCCCAACCCAATGTAGAAACACTTCCATACACTGGTACAGTAAATCGTGGAATGTATTTGAATCTACCCCTTTTCCAGAACCTTATCCTGAATCCAAATGTGCAAACTGAATCCCTATGCTGCCTGTCAGGGATCCGGCAGGTAGTTCTCCGGGAGTCCTGTGCATAGCCGTGAATTCTGTGGGATGCAGAGGCAAACAATCCAAAATTGACAAAAAAGCGCACTAGAAAACTCTAAAGGAGGCTTTTCAATAGTGAACAAGGTTTGGTTTGCATGAGGGAACTTTAAATAGTGAAGGGAGAGGGACATGGTTGAATAATTGGATCAGGAGTGAGAATCTGTGGAATCTGGTGCCTGTGAGAATCTGATGGGTTCAGTTAGGAATGAGATCGTGAAACAGTGTGTTTGGGAATATAATGGCATTTGCGAGGGCAAGTGCGGGGTGTGACACTGCCCTATTCATTCCAGGGCTACAGTGGTGTCCCAGGGGAGAGAGGAAAGCAAGGACTCCCAGGGGAGAAGGTAAGTCCTAGGATAGCCTCCTAGGTATCTGAAGGAGGAAGCGCCTTTCTTTAATTGTTGATCAATTTGATTTCTGTCTGTTATGTTACAAAAGGAGAAACAAGTGATTTTTCTATATGTAAATTTCCACCTTTCAAACTTGCGGAACCCTTAGGATTTCCCAAATGAAAAAGGATGAAACCATTCTAGACATTTGCAAATGTCCTGTCTTGAGGAATTTGACCAAATAATTCTGAAGAATTTGAAAGTGTTTGCTGCAGAAATTGTGCATGATGAAAGCTTGAAAGTATAAATTTGTATACATGGGATGTATACATTTTATTAACTTTGATCATGTTTCTGTTTGATAAGCTACTGTGCATGCCCATATACACCGGAATCGTAAACTGCTGACACACATGAAAACTGAATTAACAAATGACACAGTGTACTGCAAACTCCTAACTTAAATAGCTTTTCCTCGTAGTCCAGCTCTAGGCTCACTTAACTAGCGGCTGCTGTGTAAAGTGAAGTGGTTCTCTCTCACTGCAGGGCAGTTCTGGTCTTCGTGGTCCTTCAGGCAGACCGGGGGCTTATGGCCCAGTAGGAAATACAGGAAAAGATGGTACCAAGGGAGAGAAAGGCTTTCCAGGAGTAACTGTGAGTACAGCAGCAATAGAAAACAGAGGACAGAAAAAAGACACTGAAAATATAACCTGTCTTTTTAACTGGAGGACAAACACTTAGAATTGCAACTTTTGCAAATTATTTAAGTTTTTGAAACATATAATAATGTTAGTTTTCTGATGCATTCCAGGCTGTTGTAGATGCAAAGACTTGACCAACTAAAAGACTTCTAAAAACATTTTTAAGGCTGACTGGGTGAGACAGAAGTCAAGTGCCCTACGTAAATACTGGGACAGCAAAGTCAGTATCTGGATGCATCTTCATGAGCCAACACCTGCATGAAGTCTGTGACCCACTGAGCTTACCGAACTCTTTGTGTAACCATTTGGGATGCTTTGCCACACCTTTGCCACAGCCACTTTTAGTTCGTGACTATTCTGGGGTGCCCTGGTTTTAATTTTTTAAAATACATGCTCAATTGGATTTAAATTTTGATTTGACTTGGTTTAAGATTTTCCACTTCGTTCTTCTGATGAACACCCTTGGTTCCCATACGTTTTGGTTCATTGTTATGCTACATGTTGAAGTATCGCTCCAAAAGCATTTTATTCTGCAGAAGTTAGTATATATTTTGCTGCTGCCATCATCATCATCATCGGTAAAAACGAGTGAGTCAGTTACAGAGCCAGCCATGCGTGCCCAGTAAAGGTTTACCTTTGTTTCATCTGTCCAAAAATTGTTTCAAAACTGTCCTAGCTCATCTTTGAGTAAAAATTCTAAGTTAATTACTTCTATTCTTCGTGCTAATAAGCGTTTTATATCATGGCATGCAACCTTTGTAAGTCTGTTCAGATGTATATAATACGTGTAACATAACATTTATACTGTAATATATGAATTTTCATACTTTCACCCCTACAGTACACTCTGGAGGTTGTGGGTGATTTCACTGACAGTTGTTTACCCTTGATAGCTCTGATCATTTTTCTGTCATCAAACATCTGCAGTTTACTTCGTTAACTCTGTTTTATACAGTGCAAAAAACAAGAGATATGTGCGCAACCTGAAAAAGAGCACACGCAATCTAGAAGAGTGTGCCGGAAATAGGAATTCGATGGTGATGCAAGGAGTAACCTGAGTCTCAGCTTTCAATCACCTGCTTCAGCTTCCTGTTTTAATAATTAAACATAACTCTCAGACTAACCGGCCCCCTGCACAAATGACATCACTTAACTTCAGGGCTCCAGCTGACATGACAGCTTTGCAAAGAAATTGTGAGATTGAAAGTGAAGAGATCTCCCTTTACAGTTGGCTGATTTTTATTAGAAAGATACCATTTCAGCAGACAGAGTATACTTTACAGTCACAGTCTCTCAGTCTCTCAAGCCCATACAGTACGTTGTTAATACTGCTCGTCATAGCTAATCAATTATCCTTGTTTCTATGGCATCTCATGGGATCCTAGAGTTCCCATGCAATGGGGTAGACTGGAGTAATTAGATGTTATAATTATGAGTCATTTTTCCATGTGAAATGGTAAGTATAATTCATCATAGTGAAAATCCCATCTTACAGTTAATTCTCCAAATACTTTTGGAGAACACTGTATTATACATGTCTGTTGTACTCATCCAATAAAACACCTGTGTAGTTTTGTGTAAAGTGAGCACTTATGATTTAAGTATCATACTGTAAGTGCTCACTTTATGTTAGCCCATTCTCTGTAGCTTTCTTAATATATTTTGTAATCTTTTAAATTTTAAACCTTAAGTTTTTAGTTTTCTGCAATTGCACTAAAGTACTATCTTGTTTTTACTCAAGCAATCAAGGCGTTTGTTCAGAATTAATGTATAGCTCTACTGTTATATCCGTATTATGTCATTAGCCCACCGCAACTGGGATTTTCCAAGGTTGTGGATCTACTTGGTCCAGGTGTTTCCCGTATTATGGTGGGTATAATCGGCCAGAATACCCTCAACGTGCTGCTCAACCCCCCCCCCCATAACATGCTGTAAAGAGAAGAAAAGAGACACAACATTTCGGCTGTGGAGCCTTCTTCGAAGGCCTTCTTCTTCACCCTAAGAAGGCTCCACAGCTGAAATGTTGTGTCTCTCAACCTTTACTTGTTCCTTTGCAGCCTACGCATGCTGATGCAGCTACTGTACTTGATTGAACTACTTCCCCCATAACATGTCAAGTATTTATTCTGAGTAATAAATATATTATTGACTCTGAGTCTCCAGGTGATCGGTGGTGACATCACCGGCTGCCACACCACAGCTGGCTCGTCCTGCGGTTAAGCAGCCAGACAGATCATTAATGTAAAATAATTGAACCACAATTGCTCATTCAGAAGTGAAGTTAATAATTGCCCAATGGCAGATAACAATCCCGGTGTAAACAACAAACAAGTATCCCACATCATTTACATCTTTTATGTGCCGATATAAACATTTCCTTTAAGTTCTGCGTGTTGTTTACAGAGTACAATCCATTTTCTCTGTTCATTCAATTTTCTGACTCTTTTTTTCTCTTGCCTTTTGCTGTAGGGGGCAGCTGGAAGGCTTGGGATGACAGGCCCAAGGGGTGCCAAAGGGGCAAGAGTGAGTCACTGTTTATCATGGACATTTTAAAACTGAACTGTATTTCTTTTAAAAGTAAACGTTTTCATTTACTAACACTAATTTGATGTTTTGACTGAATGAGAAGCATCTGAGGTTTCCCACTACAGATTTGTGGAATTTGGTTAACTCTTTCTCAAACATAACACCACAATCTGACTGGATGCTGTAAATGACAGTGAGGCCCCATGCATACAATACATTGAAAAATGTGCTTGGATGCAATGTGTGTCACTGTAGAAAATGGCACCTCTGCAGACATCTAAGCTGGTTGTGCCTGTCTGGACGTCTAAACCAGAGCAATATGCAGCATGTCAAATTGTGATGTCTTTCTTCGGTCCACAAGAAAGTGGTTACTTAAAGATATTACATACTATACTCAGTACTTTAGTATACGAAGGTTACTAAATGGGTAAATATTTTCTCCCAACAGGGTCTGCCAGGGCAGAGGGGGTTTGTTGGAGAGAATGGACCTCCTGGACCAAAGGTATATTGAGTTATTTTATGTTTGAGTCCACATTCTACAGGATTGATGGGGAATTTTGCTATTTTAATCTCAAGCCTTTTCCATATTTTAGCTTTTGGACGCTTGTCTGCTTGTCTCATGTTCCCAGCTTAGAGCAGGAAAAGGCATGGCTTTTTAGAACCCGTGTGCAAGAAACACAAGTTCAGATCACGCACAATTCTCAGTTGTAACACAATTCACAAGCAGTACACACCTCAATGAGCATGAGGCCAGAATATTCCTCTCAAACCAGCAAGATGATGTGCCTGCTTAGGGGGAGATAATTGACATTCATATAACAAGAATGTCAATTTACAGTATCATCTATATTTCAGCTATCATTTTATTATAAGCAATACATTATATTTCTGTTTAAATACTAGGTAACACGGGTTTACTGTATGACTGCCTTTGATTTTCTGTTTATCCATTTAATGAATTAAGATTAGTGTACTGTTTTAAGATTATTTGTTCCTGTTTTCGTGTATTTGTATCAAAGGGGGATTATGGAGAACTTGGAAAGCCTGGAATCCGTGGAAACAAGGGACAAGTGGTATGGATTCTGCACTGCTTTTGACAGAATTTGATGATTGTGAGAAGTAGGTGATTTTCATATCAGAGCCACGGCAGCTATCCTGTTCTCTGTGAGAGCATATGACATTTCCCCCTTTACAGGATGCTGGTTCATTGTATAAATTACTCCCAGCAGTACTAGCCCTCATTTATACAGCAAGGTGGACTGAAATCACATAGGGTAAAGTACCTCACTCAAGGTGAAACAGCAGACACACAGCAGGAACAATTGTTAGAAGTATAGCACTGTTATGGTGTCATTGTACATTTATTTATTGCTGTTTTAGAACAACATGAAAAACTCATTAAATCCTGAAATCAGATTAATGGATAAACACAGGTCTGGAAGCCATAACACAGAATATCTAACATCTTTTGAAGCTCACTCAACAATGCATTGTGGGTAAGACAACTTCTGCTTCATGAAATAACACACGTACAGTACATGCAAAGTTTCCACTCTCAGAGCAAACTGTGATTTTCACACAGGCATAGTTTAAAATTCTTTGTGTGTTTCTTCATAGTACACTTAAATCTGATCAAATCAGAGCAGCAGATGCTAAAGCCAATCTCTTGAATAACAGCCTACTACAGTGTATATCAATGATAATATATCTCTTGCAACACAGTACTTCCCTTTTTAATTCAAATTAGTTAATTATGATTATGACTAAATTTCTGTTTTGCCTTTTTCATAGGGACCCAAAGGTGCTAAAGGAATAAATGGAGAAATGGGTGCAAAGGGCAGAATGGTCTGTACCTCTATAACACTGCAAATGACTCAGTGTCTGACAACACAGTTAACTTAGTGACACACACTGCAGAACTGACAATAAAAACTGCACATCATCATCTCCTCTACTTCACAGATATACCCCACAGATACAGTATTTACCCTGGTTGCTGGAGACATTCCTGTCAAAATCTGATAAACTTAACTTTTTAATCTAGTTCACGACAGTACATGCATATGAGTCATTTCACAATAAAAGGTTGCAGACAAGTTGTAAACTGGAAAGGTCAAAATGCATAACTCTACATTGTTGCTGTAAAACCCATTATTCCGAAACAAGTTTTTTGCTTAAAAAAGTCATTTTAGATTTAAAAACTCACATAACAAAAAGATTGTTTTCATCGTGATGTAACTTAATACTTCCACCTATGCAGAACACAGAACACATAGCTCACTGCTATTATTTATTAAAATTTACAGGCATGTTTTTTATATAAAAAAGAAAAATTGTGTTCTACTTATTTTTACATAGTTATTATATGCATAAATAGAATTTATTTATTCATTAACATATGCTTTTACTTCAATGTGACAAATATTTGCTTCCAATCCATATCCTTTGATTACACAAACAACATTTTAACCTGTTGTTCCTCTTCTTCTCTACAATCACAAAACAATGTGTTTCTCCATGAGACATCCAGCGATCTGAGAAATACCATCATAAATAATCTTTATCATCTGAAATGTAGGCTGAGTTCCTCTTTATCTGTTTTTGTTGTGTCTGCTGTATCCAGGCAACACTTTGCTAATGGTGTACTGATGCTTTCTTTGTTCACACCTCTGCACAGGGTTCAGCTGGGCTCAGAGGACACCGGGGAGCACCAGGGCCCAAGGGGACCCCTGGACCTCAGGGGCCCCCAGGAGACAAGAGCAGCAAGGGGAGACCAGGCCACAAGGTAAGGCGTAAGAGGCACCACAAAGTCGATATGGTGTGACTGGACACGATGTCCTGCCAGAGATTATTCAACCAGTCCAATCAGTAATGCCCAAAACATGGGGTAACTCAGGGGTACCACAGAACCAGCTGAGCACCGTCAGAGGTGATCAAATTGGATTTAGATGAGGATTTACTTAGATAACCATGAAACGGCAACTCGTTGGCTTGTTTGGCTTCATTAAGCTATCAGCGTTATCACCAAGAGCTGCTTCAGATCTCCATCTGGTGCCCTTGCAGTGAGAGAGGGAGTAATTGCTCTGTTGTGTGCAGCCATGGTTATTATGTTATTCATACGTGTTTTGCAGTGTGTAGATTAACCTGTGGTTTTGCTTCTTATTGTGCTCAGGGAGTGAAAGGACCTCCTGGAAAAAGGGGCAACAGAGGGTTGCCTGGCAAGCCAGTAAGTTTACAGTGACTCGTGTCGGTATCTCTATCAGAGCCCAGGAAAGCCAATCCATCAGCTTCACAGCAGCGTGTCAGGCATGTCAGTCACAGGTTCCCCCAGTGCTGCTCTGATAAAAACTGACACGCCTCATCTGAGGAGGTCCTGGTACTGCTCAATCACCTTTACAAGGCACAAATCTTATCACAGAGTCGAAGCAAACGAGATCCTGAAATAATCATTTCTCAAATTAAAACACCAGCTAGCTGGCTTGGTGGTCACGTTCTGAGAGTTGTCTTGGTGGTTGCAGGGTGCCCAAGGCCCACGGGGAAAACAAGGCCCTGCTGGACCCCCTGGGAAACAGGTGAGCACTGAGGTCCATAAGAGGCAGAGCAAGAGCACATCACTCTCGTTCCTGTTGTACAACATCTCAGCCACTTCCAGAACCGCTCTTTATATGGAAAATAAATGCATTTGGTCCGATTGAAGCAACTTATGGCTTCAATTGTAAATGGTGAGATGAGATACAAGATACTGTCTGTGATGTCTGTGAAGCACTAGGTAGGAGCCGAATCTGCTACACTTTGATAATCACATCCACACATCCAAGAAACAGTTGAATACACATTTCATCAGTGTCCTGAGTCTGTCTTGTATCTATGCATTAGGGCCCAAGCGGTTTGGATGGACTCCTGGGCGTTGTAGGGAATGAAGGGGATCCGGTAAGATTCTTCTCTGATCACTGCCATGTCTGACACTAAACAATATGTAGAGAGTGGGTTCCTCTAGCTGTCACTCGAGTACTCACTGGGGCCTTTTGATGTCTTGATTAATACCTCCCTACTCTTCCCTGTTCCTATTACAAGTGCCATTCCATTGCAGAAGTCAACCTGAGAATCTGCTTCAGATGCAGTTCTTGAGTTAATCAAGGCCAATAATGAGTGAATAATTTAGCACAAATTAGCTTAGTTCAGTACATAGTGCACTTGTTTGTGCACATTAAAGTTGGATATGAAAAAGTATTGAATTTCCATATGAAAATGAAAGGAAATTGTTTAATATTTCAGTAGGTTGCAATGAGACCCTAAAAAGTCAAGTAGCTAGGCTTACAATAAATAAATAGGAAACCTGCACCATTTGTGTGGCTGATCTAAAGTTATCTATATGTAGGAGGTATACAGTATACAGTGCCTTGCAAAAGTATTCAGATCTGTCCTATGGTGAAATTCTTTAAAAAAAGCATGCATGCACATTCTTATACTTAATATTGTATTCAAAATCTGAATGCTTAAAACTGAAGACTTTTAATGGTGAGATCCTTTTCAGTATAGTGAAAACTAGAGAGAAAAACATACATTGATTGTAAAAGTGTTAAGACCTGTGAACTGAATATTTGGTGGAAGCACCTTTGGCAGAAACTACAGCAAGAATTACAAGAATAACAGTGCCTTTTAGACAAAATGCTTATTTTGGCAAAGTCCGACTGGAATGACTTAATAGTATTTTGTGTTTGTTATGCTACTACAGTGCTGTCTTGACAGTACAAGGGAGGAGAGAGTGTGAGGATTCAGTGCATTAGGGGTTTTGTTTTCCAGGGTGACATTGGTTCGAGGGGACGCCCAGGACTACCTGGACTGCGAGGGAAGAGGGTGAGTGTGCTTCCTTAAATCCACAGCAGTACAGCAACATCTCAGTTTAGCTCAGTGCGGCTCAAAATCCAACACATTTCACTTGGTACTGATTTTTAGAAAACAAATAGTAAATTCTAATTAGCCACACATATGAAAATTCGAAACAGAAAATGTTCTCGTATGAATATAACAAATAGTGCTTTTACTACAAACCTAAAACTGGAAGTAACTCTTTTGATCAGTTGATAGAGCACTGTAAAAGGTTGCACATACTGTAGTGACAAATGACAGAGTTATGGTGACATCACTCAGCAGGGGTCCCAAGGCGCGATTCCTGTTGATATGTTTAGCTGTGATGATTCATGTAGTTCCACGCTGAAGGATAGTGAAAGAAGTGATGTCTAGAGATGGATGAAGTTAATGAGAAGGGGGTTATTCCACACGATAATATTAGCAATTTGCTTTTCCTAGGGCCCACCTGGTTTGCCTGGCCTAAGGGGGGAGCAAGGAATGACTGGGCCTAAGGTACATTATTATACATATCTTCCGTCTTACAAAGAAGATCATACATTATCTGTACACATGTAAAATAAAAAACACAAGTAAAGTGTGTTTCAATGTATTAATTGACATGGGAATATACAGTATTTACAATATTCACAAACAAAATCCTTTAAACAAAGCTGGAAACATGGTCTGTGGTGATGCTTATAAGAGCATATAAGAGTTGCACTGTAATAGAAATTCTGACATTCACAGTTCCCTTTTCATTTTGTCAATAAATTTAGAATCATCTATTGTTTTTTCTATTCTATGCCTGCTTGTTCCGGAACTGCTAATTGGGTCTTTGTATCTCCTATCAGTCACCACTGTACCCGTATGGGGAAAAAGAGAAAAAATTCTGACACGCTCATCCAAACCACCCAGCCATTGGGCAGCATGGTGATGCAGTGATGAGCATTGCTATATCACGCTGCTGGGGCCCTGGGTTTAATTCTCAGGGTGCTCTCTGAGTGGAGTTTGTGTGTTTGTGTGGGTTTTCTCTGGGTGTTCCAGTTTCTCCCAACAGTCCAAAGACATACTGGTAGGTTAATTGGCTTTTGGAAAGATTGGCCCAGGTGTGTGTACATTTATGTTTGTATGTGCCCTGCCTTGCACCCATTGCTTGCTGGGATAGGCACTGGCTCCCCTTAAACCCTAAGCTGGATAAAGCTGTTAGAAAAATGGACGGATGTGTCACGAACAGTTCTTTCCGGGCCCTATGCGGACGACACGATCCAGAATAGTGAAGACACAAGGGGAAAAATGGTCATGCAGGAAAAGGGGCTGGAGATGGGGGGCGTGTCCATGCAGTGCAGGTGTCCAGGGGAAGTGAATCCAGGCGAACAATCCATGTAGGAAATCCAAACGGGAAATCAGAAACAAGGGCTGAAGTCCATAGCCAGGCGATCCATCCGGAGGGGGGGGGGGGAACAGGAACCAGGTCGGAACCGGCGAGGGGAACCAGGAACTAGGAACAGAAAGTTAAAAGCATAACGGAGCCAGACGCAGCAAGACCCCGGGCTCTCATGATGTGGAAATCAATGAGGAACCAGGAGTGAGGTCCGCATCTGGCTTTTAAGGGGGAGCGGGATTAGGGACCAGGTGCAGACAATGGGGCAGAACAAGGAAGGGCTGGAGCACCCTTTAGAGGAGGGGTTAGTGATCGTGACAGGATGAAGGCTAATTTGAAAAAGCATTGTTGCATTGTAGCTAAAAAATCTATAACAAATCTGTGCAAAAATGATGAACTGAACACCGAAATGGCTGCCTTGTAGTGTGTTTAGTTCTCTCTTCCTTTAAACTAGGGTCTCCCAGGGGCAAAAGGAAGGAGGGGGCCACCAGGCCCTGAAGGGCCACAGGTACTGCAAATACGAGATTCACTTTTTTTTTCAGTAGTTGAATGATGCTGCCTACCTAATAATTTTGGGTAATTTTCATTCTCATAGTTAATAGTAATAAAATGCATCTACAGTATATAGCACTTTTTAACCCAAAGAATTTAAGTGGATTTTTACATATAGAAGGGAACCTTCCTGAAGTGCAGCCCTCACCTGTGTTACAGTATGTGCATCAACTGCAGTATTATGCACCTGAAGCACTACTGTATTGCAGATCAGGTGGAACGGTGACAAATTTCTTCACCAACTGAATTAAAGGGAAAATGTAAGGAATCCAGATTGCACCAAAATAGAATTAACATCCTATTCAAATGTTACTGTGTGGGGGATATTGGTCTTATTCTAATTCAGAGGAAGGAGTGCCACCACTGACATCAGCATATTTTTTCTTGGGCATAGCCATGCTTATCTACTGATATCTGACTAAAAAACAGACTACAAGGTGGAAAAGCTGATAATGACCAAGAAAGATGTCAAGCATTTCAAAGCACTGAGGGAAAAAAAACTCACTCTGTGAGTTCCTCAGACAGAGGACCAGCCTTATCCAAAACAGACCCCTTTAAAACAGACCTGGAATGTTCACCTTCATGTTGACATTTTTTTTTTAATTCTAAGAAAGCATGTTTTTCACGTGTTAACATATCCCTTTTTCTCAAACCACAGTCTCCTTGACGATTACACAAATAGCACCCTTCTGTTTATGGGCTATTATCAGCAGTCTACGCATGAATCAGTTTTAACTTTAGTCACCCATAGGTACAAAACGTTACAACAGCCCCTGAACGTAATACATGCAGTACAACAAGTAGGATGGGTTCTTGATGCCTTGACCAATGTTGTATTTCTAATGTGTATTTAAATTGCCCACTTGTACAGTATTATTACAGCTTTGCATTTGCCTGTGTTGTCTTTTTGCAATCAGTGTAAGTTGTCCTGGATGAGGCCGTTGTCTATACAACAAACAGTAATACCCGAGTAGTTCTTCCAAAAGGAGCACACGACATACTGGATAGTATCTTACTTTATTTGTAACTCGCATTGTCTCTGCCTCTTGAGGAATGATGCATTTGTGTGTGCACACAGGGAATCCCGGGACTCAGAGGTGAAAAGGGAGGACCAGGACCCAAAGGACCAAAGGTATCAGACCAGCACCATCACTTTGAATAAACACTGTGGTCTTAAGTTCTTCTGGCTTTGATTCCTTTCTTTGCCTAGCAACAGGCTATCAGAATAAAGCTTCTTAGATTTTTCTTTTTTGTTTGTGACGGTTTAGTCCACTTGGTGATTTAGTTTCTGGTTTTCAGCATTATATCATGCTTCAGCTTTGACCATCCTTCCTAAAGCAGTGATTCAAAAAAGGGGTCACTTTATATGCAGGGAACACATAACAGAGAGCAGGAACAAAGTTATTTATGACTTCCAATTAAAGCCCCAACCCTGTTTCAAATTTCCCTCTCAATCAGTTAATCAGGAGAGTTAATCAGGAATCAATCACTTCAATTGGTGTTGAGGGATTGGTGTGGGTATTGGTCGAATCCATTCCTGCTTCCTTCTGTGGTTCCTCAACAGTTCTGTCTTGCATTTCAGGGTCTGGATGCAGCCTGGGGGCTTCCAGGGCCAAGAGGGCCTCCAGGGGTTAAAGTGAGTACCTGCTTTAAAAGAGCCAGAAAAGGCTTGATCATAACATGATGAGTTCCCACCGAACCACACTGTAAATGCTGGCTTAGTTTTTATTGTAGAAACTCAGATCAGACATAATAATTTATTCATATACTGTATATAGTTATGACAGTCGAGATAAAGTGAGGAAAAATTAGAATCATTAATGAACTCCAATCATATGATATGCCTTGAGGTATACTGTAATTTGAAGCTGTACAGGTAGAATCCTAATTTGAAGGAATGGATTGGAGCCTTAGAGCAGTAAAATGGGATGGCATAAATACAGATCTGGTGGCGAATGTATGGCAACAGCTTAAACAGGTCCAGATATAAATGTGAGCAAATTAAAATCTAAAAACCAGTATCCCAAAATGAATCATTAAGGAGGAATACGAGAGAAAAAAAAAACACGTAAGAAAACAATTTTAAAAAATAGGATCCAGTTAATTAGAGTGCAATTAATTGCAAGCACAAACAAAACATGATATTAAAAAGGCCTGGAGAGACAGAAAAGAATATTCCCATGGAGAATAAAACAAATCATAATTTTTTTCAGTACTACAATAGCAAACTGATCCATAAGGGAGGAAGTACAATGTATCCAGGGAAATGTCTATTAATCCACAGAAAATTGTCATGCCTCAGACAGCAGAAGACCAAAGTTCTTTAAATAGTGTTTACACAGAAGATGCAGAAGCGTTTCTGGTACTAAAAGCATTGAAGATTTAAAACATAGCGTCTTATGATATGCTATTAATTGCACTTCAGAAAACAAATTGCCATCTTGAGTAAGATTACAATTGATCAATAGGACTGAGGTTCGGAGAATGAGATGGCAAGTCGAGAACATTTATTTTGTATGCAGTTAACCATCTCTTTGCCTGTTTGGATGATTGCTTTGGATCTTTGTCATGCTGAAATGTCCGTTTTCGGCCAAGCTTGAGCTTAACCAGGTGTCTGGCCAATACGTCCTGGTACATGTTGGAATTCATGATTCCCCTTTCTTGACAAGACATTCATAGATAGACCTCCTCACAATATTTCACAGTGGACATAAATGTTTTCTGAACATAAGCTTTATCTTTTGTTCTGCCAATCATATCTGATCAACATGGCCTCAAAGCTACATTTTAATTTCATCTGACCATAAGGCATTGTTTCGATTGTCATTCAAAAGGTGTTTGAGTCGCCTCTTTTTGAGATTAACCAACAGAAAAGGCTTCTTTCTTTCAGCCGAGCTATGAATGCCACATTCATTCCGACAATTTTGAGTGATAGTTTTCATATTCCGAAGATGCCAGTGTGGAGATCTCTACCTGTTGCCTAGAGATTCTTCTGACCTTAAACATGATGTTGCTGTGTATAACCTCCTCCTTTTATACCTCCAGAGAAACAGGAAACCTTTAGAGGCCTCTGTACTGTTCCAGAGGCTTTCATTGCCCTTCCAAAGACCACAGGAATCACTTCTTAACGTAAATGGGTGTGGGTGTATGGAACAAGCTATCAGGCCATGTTGTTGGAGTTAATACCTTTCAAGAGACAACTAGATGAGATCAATGATCTAGAAGGGGTGAAAAGCCTCCTATCATTTGTAACCTTACTTACCTCTTCCTGTTCTTCTGTCAAAGGGAAACCAAGGGTCAATTGGCCTCAGGGGTCTTCCGGGTCCAAAAGGAAAACAGGTATTTATCCAGTTACATCTTACAGTTCTTTTATTGCTGCTTCTTTCTACTGAAAGTTCTCAAAACCCAGATGGGCTGAATTACCTCGTCATGTTTGTTTCTGGTCTAAAAGTCTTATCAAAACGTTAAGAATTAGGTTTTAAGCCCCTATGACATATCTGCTTCTAAAGTCAGAAACCATAATCATTTATTAAAATAATCGCATCAGTGTGATAGACTCGTGGTACAGTAATGTATGTTTAGCGGTGAGCTATTTTCCAGTTGAATTTATTAATAAAATCAATGTTAATCTAATGATTTGGAGGCAAGAAGGTTTTTAGCATTAAAAGCTAATTGGGGAAAAAATATTTTTTAGATCTTATTTCCATCACTTCCTGTAAGTTAAAGCACACACTGGAAAGCCCAGAAATAACGGAAGCACACTTAATTGACCACTTTCTTTGTATGCAGCCTTATTTGACCAGTATAACTCCCTTATACAGGTAACATAGGACAAAATGAATGTAATACTTTATAAATAAAGAGAGAGAAACAATTCTTTCTAAATATTTTTCAATAAGACAAAATGGGTATAAGCATTCAGAATCACTTTAAACCCACCCATAACTCAAACCACTCAGCCTACCCACAAGCCAAACCTTAAGACATACTTTAACCTCAAATGTTGTAAAACTCTATTAGTTTATTAACTGTATATACCTATTATGTTTTATGGAACAATAGTATTATTTGAATGTACTGTAGTTACAGTGGAATATGTAGTGTATATAAATTAAGACCCCGTTCAAGTTAAGAGTTACTGTTATGGAAAAAAGGGCTACATGGTGACGTAGTATTTAGCATTGCTGCCTCTCACATGTGCGGCCCTGGGTTCAGTTCCGGACCTGGGTTGCTATCGGCGTGGAGCTTGTGTTCTTGTGGGTTTCTGCTAGGTACTCCAATTTCCTCCCTTAGTCCAAAAAGACATTGGCAGGTTAATTGGCTTCTGGGAAAACTGGCCCTGGTGTGAGTGTGTGCCTGACTGTTTTAGTGTTTCTATGTCCCCTGTCATTGACTGGCACCTCGTCCACAGTATACGCTACCTTGTACCCAATGCTTGCTGGCATAGGCTCCAGCTTCCCCACAGCCCTGAACTGGGTGAGCAGTTAAAAAATGGAAGGATGGATGTTATGGAAAAAAAACTAATGTTTAGAGAGTCTCACCAGATCATGAACTCCTCACAAAAAAGGCAAAAAAATAATGCTTGACTACTTGTTCAAGGAGAAATGAAAACACAACCTATTAACTTCACAATATAATTTATACCAGATAACTGTCAAAAAGTTCTCTTTTCCAAAAACAAGAATGGGATGGAAGAAAATCTTGTTAGTTTTAAAGTTAGTAATACAGTTTTCTTTGCTTAATAACAGTTTTACTATTTTGCATTTTCTGGAGCTAATATATTGTACTTTATATTTTAGGGAAATTTAATAAAAATAAGTTCATAAAGATTTTCTAACTAATAAAGATTATTAATAAAGATTTAATAAAGATTATTCAGATTTTAATTTGAAAAAAGTGTGGGATACGAAATTTCTTGGAGTGTTAACAGAAAAAAAATCTATGGGCATTACCCAGAAGTGTTTCTGGAAGTATAGTATGTACAAAGGCAAAATATTTCAAATTTATTTCAATGTCAAGAAAAAAAATTGAAGATCTCAATTCATATTATGAAAGAAATCTTTAAACGTATTCTAAGTAAAACATTCAGTAATGTTTTCATTTTTGTTTTTGTTTTTTGGGAGTCTGGAACAAGCTACCCAGCTTCCTACAAGAAACAGCTGGGTGGGATCCTCAAATCAATCGCCTACTAGAAACCTAACAAGCTACATGGACTGAATGACCTTCTCTAACTTGTTATCATTATTCTTCTTAATTTTTATTTATTAATTTATTTTAATTTAATGTAAATTAAAATAAATTTAATTTATTTTGTAATAAATTTAATTTAATTTAGTTTATTTTGTAATAACAAATTGTTTAAACCTTTCTTTTAGTTTCAACAGTAAAACGTCTGTTAAAGGATTGAAGGCAGTCCTTGCTCTTGTCACGTCAGCTTGCAGTGAACCCCATTCATGACTTGTAATGCAACGGTGTTGTTTCAGGGAGGCACTGGTCTGCAAGGTCCATCTGGTCACAGAGGTCTGCCAGGCCTTCCTGTAAGTATGCCACTGGAATGGCATGGCCTTCAATGGGCAATATCCAGAGCAGCCTCTTTAAAAGAGGATACAGAACAACTCCAATTGATTATCTCATACATTCCCAGAGGACTGTTAGCGTCTTGCTGTTGTGTTCAGATTTTCAGACTTTTGAAAAATATTCTGTTTTCTGTCTTTTTATAATGCAGATTCTGTTTTTAAGGGTCTATTTGATAGAATAGTCCGTGTGACTTTGTTTTATATGTACTTTTCCTTAAATTACATTTATTTTTATTTCCAGGGTCTCTTCGGAAAAAAGGTATGCATTTTGTATTCATTTTATCATCTCAGATCTGAGAAGCAAAGGCAAAACTGATGAAGATAGGTCAACTATTTCTGCTGTGAAAGGAGGGTTTTACTCAGTCTCTGTCAATACCAACTTGACTAAACTGTCCACTCTGGCTAGAGATACTCTATAAAGGTAAAGATATATATACAGTGTGATGTATATTAACAGATACATCCATAGAAAAAAATGTTTGAAATTGGGCTTATAAGGAGTGACTGTTTTACAGTTATTTACAGTCAATCCTAAATTTATTTTTTATAAAACTGTTTCTATAAAGCCAAACTGTTTTCTGTGCAATTGGCCATCACATAGCAAAGAATCTCTTAGGAATTTGAATAGACCATTTTATCTATTAAGCAAGCCACATGTACAGTATAGTAGTTGCTTGCCAACTGGGAGGGGGATGAATTAACTCTTAATGTTAAAGGAACCTCAAGAGATGACAGCAGATTCGTGAAATGCATAGTCGACTAAAAGGCATGAGGCAGATTTCTGCTACCTTTCCCTGGTCAGAACAATCCTTTGATCTCTGTCCTGGTGAAAACTGGAGGAGCCTGTAGACAATGCCATTGATCCACTTTAACTAAAGGCAATCCTGCCTGAAGGAAATGTCCTGTCCGTACACCCTGCTCTTCTAGTTGTTCTTGCTGTTCTTAGGGGACTAATGTTATATGATGATGGGTTTTGAAATTTGGCCAGTTACCTGCAAGATGAGAGTGTTATCTCTCTTTTTATTCATGTTATTTTGGCTGTAATACTGTGATTTTTATTTATTAAATTCAATTTTAATTCAATTTTTCTTTAATTGAAAAATGAAGAAGAGATCATTGCCTCTCTTCTCCAGAGAACAATGTGACATCATACCACACATCGTGTAAGTTTTAGTTGTAAGAATATCCCTTCTACACGATGTGCGGTATGATGTCACATTGTTTTCTGGAGAAGAGAGGCAAAGAAACTCGCATTATTCTTTTGAGGAATGTACTTAGATCTCTTCCATTCACATTCACAGGGAGTGAAAGGCGTTCGAGGAACACCAGGAGTGAAAGGACAGCGTGGCCCACCGGTAAACACTTCAATCTTCTCTTTTTATCCATCCCTTGGTTTTACCCAGTCCTCCAATTTCAGTCAGTGCACTTTTATGCAAGTAGGTCAGTACCTCATGTTTGGAAATGTTTGAACACTCTTGGTACAGTACAAGGTGCTCCAAGGGTATTGACAAAGTGAAACACTACTTTATCTCCAGAAACAAGAATGTGAAACCACAAATGGTTAAGAGGAATTGTACTTAGAACTGAGAACAGTAGGCAAGGGCTGTGGAATAGGGAATAATTTGCCTGCAAAAGGCATTTTTCACGTTGCAGCCAAGCAAGCAATATAGTGAATGGCCTTGTGTCATTTGAAACCTTCATATGATCATTGCTTGATTCATCTCAGAAGACCAGTGAAAGAGTGTCGGTGACTTTTGAAATCAAGATCAACTCTTTTGTGAAAGTCAAGCCATTAAGATGTGGTCGCTGTGCAGGAATAGTTTTATTGAATCAAACCACTCAAGAAACAAAAGAAAATCCACAGAGGAGAGAGACCATTCAGCCACAGTCAGTGTGGGAAGAATTGAAGTTGGTCCAGCAGTTTTAAAACTCTCCAGTGCAATCACACAGACCGGCTTTCATTCAGCTTCAGTCAGTGTGGGAAGAATTTTAATCAGTCAAGCAACTTGAAGATGTACCAGCTTATTCACACAGGGAAAACACCATTCAACAGCAGTCAGTGATGGAAGAGTTTTAGTTGTCATCTAAGCTTGAATTATACAAGCAATTTCACCCTGGAGATAGGATGCTGTCTAAGTGGAAGGCATTTAATTTGTTCATTTAAACAAAATTTGAAAAAAAAACACAAAGATATACGGTACACATAGGAGTGAAACCATGTAAATGCAGTCAGTGTAGACAGACTTCTAGAAAGTGAACCCACTTGAAGAGACACTAGAACACGCACACAGAAGTGGGACTGTTCAGCAGCAGACAATTTGAGAAGAGTTTTAGCAAAATATTCCCAGACAATTCACTCAGTGGAGAAGCCAACCAAGTACTTCTCAAGGTCAGTGCGAAGTGAGTTGTAGCTGCTGTCAGCATAGGAAGGGCTGCAGTTGGTCGAGCAGCTTTCAAGGTAATCAATCATTCATAAATAAAATAAAAAGCACCAGCTTTGTTTTTACACAGGAGACTGGCCAGAATTGTTTTTTGAATAAAGTAATGTGTATGGTTGGCCTTTCAGTCATACTGGACTCTTCAAGGAACACCTGTGCAAGAAATAATATGACAGCCAAATGGAGAGTGTAAAAATGGGGCTGAGCAGCCAGAAGGCGACACTCCCAACACAGGGAAAACTGTGTTTTCCGCACATTCTCACAAGGAAATCAAGGAATTGGCTGCACATGGTATGAAGACTCTCAGAGTAGACAGGGGTTGTCTACTCGGACACTCCTTAGTCTCTATGATGGTGAGACCTTAAATCTCAGAGTGAGATTTAGATTGGAAAAAGTTTGGAAGGTTTACACATATTCTTGATACTTTACAACTTTAAAGAAGACCTACCTTATTCATTAGCAGACTCAATCGCTACTCACTACTTTCTCACTACTATTTTTTGTAAAGTCAGACCTAAGTGTTTTTTAAAGATTAAGAGTAAAATATGAACCGGAAGTCTCAGGAGGAGTCTAAGGGTAAGTGTGCTTAAGTTGGAGAACAGAAGATAACTCTTTTACATAGAGCTGTGGAAAACTGGAACATTTTCCAAATGTTACAATGTTCAGATGTCCAGTAAAGTGCCATCCATTTTGGAGTGGATATTATACATTGAGTACATTGAGTGCTAATAAAGAAAACTTACATTAACAGGGGCAGCCAGGACCACCCGGACGCCCTGGGCCAAGAAGGAGACTTCAAAATGTAGGTATACAACTTTACACTTTTATATACACTTTTATAATGACAATGAGTTGCCAAACGTACACATCAGGAATTTTAGTGTCTTTCACAAAGTATAAAAATATCCTTTCAGATGTTCCTTTGCTATGATGTGTGTTTATTAGCTCCATCTAATTTTTGTTCTGTTTAGTTTTATACATTTGAAGAGAATTATCAGTTATTCCTCCCAAGTAAAATGATCAGTTTTTCTGACTCAAAGCTGCTCCAGTAAGTCAATAAATGGAATCATTTCAAAACTGGAGTTCAAAATTTTAATTATGGGTTGGCAACAATAATGAAAGCTTTGGTGTTTCTGAGCAGAATTGTATCTGTTGCTAATTTACCTCATACAACATATTAGAAGGGATGGATAAACTACAAACAAAAGCTTGTGAGGCACGACTTCACTAGTGAAGAACATTATGGAACAATACAAACTTTGAAATGTGTGTGTTTCAGACATTTAGTGTTCCAACCAGATGGAGAGAATATTTTCAGCTGGACCAGAGTATGCCGGAGGGCATTGATTTGATGAGCTGGGCACAAGGCACCAAGGACAATCCTGCTACAACCTGCTTGGAACTGAAGCTCAGTTATCCACATTTGGAAGATGGTAAATAGTCTGTTGCTCCAGGATAGAACAGCATGTTTAACGTCAATGATTATATTGTTTTTTAATATATAAATCATTTAAAATAATTCAAGAGAGTGTCTACTCCTCTGCATCCTCCAAAAGTGTCTCTAAAATGTTTTGTTTGAGAGCATTCATTAGAAAGTTCCAAACACAGTAATGGATTACAGTTTGTCAAGCTCTTAGTATTCTCTTGGATTGTGGCATTTTAAAAGTTACAGGAGTCATTTGTTCAGAGCATATGATACAAGTCAGTCTTCTTAATTTTTCCTCATCAGCCAATGTTGTCATTGCAGGATATTACTACATGGACCCCAATCAAGGCTGTCCTTTTGATGCCCTCTACGTCTTCTGTAACTTCACCGCAGGTGGACTCACGTGTGTCTCTCCAACTAAGTCACAGGTAATGTACACTACAATGAGATGTGTACAATGTCTGGTGTAATGGCTTCATCCTACAGTCACGACAAACCAGACCACATACAGTATATATGAAATAAATGTTAATAGGCTGCAATCATTTGGCTGGATCCAAGAGCAGGTAAGTAGCAAGCTGTAGAGGCGAGTGAACAAAACAGTAGAAAACTCCATCCAAAGCCAAAAAAAACAAGCAAGGGTCACAGCCAGGGAAACACAACATGTAGGTACCAAGGGGAGTAAACAAAGTTGTAGAGAGCAAATTGAGTCCAAAACCACAGAAAACTCCAGAAACATCCAGAGGGAAGTCCAAGAAACAAAGTTGAACAAAGCACAGTCAGGTAACAAGATAAACTCACAGGAAATGCCAAAACTAGGATAAAATCACAGAGACTGAGTAAAGGAGTATCACAGAGGCAGGTCTTAAATAGCCAGGTGGTTATGTTTGCACAGGTGGAACCAATCTTCTACCTAGTCAAGTTGTCACAACAACCAGTTGATGCACAGCTCTGCCAGTTGCTGTGATTATTCCAGTTTGCTTTGAGCTACTCTAGTGAGAACGGATATATCACTAATAATAAAAATTAACACCTGTCTTTTACTTTACTTGAATAAGAATTGAGCTGTAGCCAGGGATAATTATAAGGCAGAACATCTGAGAAAAAGGAAAAGGAAAACAGGAACCCTTTTTTACTAAGATTTGAACTTTTCTGTAGATCTCAGGAACATGGAGCTCCAAAGAGAAGATCCAGTGGTTCAGTCAACTCAGCACTGGTTTTAGAGTGAGTATTATCTCCACAATGACTATGACAAACTTACGGGTTGTTACTTTTTTAGTAAGTGTGACCTAAACAGTATTAAAATAGTTATAATACAATTGCATATAGTTATAATATAACTATGTACTTTAACTATAAATAGTTACAATTCCAGTTTTGTAAGCATTCTGTACTATGTTTGACAGCAAGGTACTTGCATCGTGCTGCTTTAACTGTTTGTATGATTATGTCCCAGTTCGGGTATTCAGGCCTCACTACAGTCCAGCTTCGGTTTCTACGGTTACACAGTAACTTCGCCTCCCAGCGGCTTACACTGCCTTGTGCAGTCTCCACAGCCAATGACGAAAAGCCATTCAGCAGAGACTCTGCCCCACTGTTCCTGGGAGACAGCAGCGCAGAAATCACACACACAGACCCAGCCTACAAAGTCTTATCACATACATGTAAGGTAAGAGCTCGACCATGTATTAGACATTTTGGAAAAAAAGGCTGTATTACACTTCCATAGTAGTTTTGCCCAAATTATACAGTATGCATTATGGGGTTTGGTACAGGTAACTTCACAGTGATGCTCATACATATGAAATTACCAGCATAGTTTAAATTTGGTGAAATTTGTATTTTATTTTTATTTAGTACTTTGTGGATCCTGTTTTCAGTAAGAAGGATAAATGAATCAAATTTTTATAGTAAACATTTTACTTTTTAGCCTTTGTCAGCGTCTGAAGAACAGGGGAAATCCAAAAGGGTTGGACAAATTTCATTATGCTCTCAGCTGAAACAATTTTGTTTTGGAGAGATGTCAATTTCATTTCGTTTCATGACTAGAAGGTTTCAAGGGCTTCAACAAAAAATCAGTTTCATTCAGATTTGTTTCCAGTGTTTAAGACAAATGAAAAAAGTATTTGTGCATAAAGCAAAAGCTGTGGCTGCCATTGGCATTGCAATACAGGGTTTTGACCACTTGGTGTCAGCCTCAGACTCCTTATGTGAAAAGACTAGCTCTGAATGCACATATCTCTTCCAATTGCAGTTCAGTTTCCCCTATTCTCCTATAAAGTAATGAAAAACGTTGCAGGACAACAAGTCTGATAATTAAGTTCGAAAAGAGACACTCAAGCAATGTGCTTCTGAAATGCTGCCAGGAGTTTCTATATAACTATATTCCATTTTATTTTCTTGCATTTTTTTTCTTTGTCTGGTACAAGTATAATAATTATTTCAGTTTAGTTGTTTGAAATCCAGCAGTAACTGAACTGCATGACATCAATCAAGTTTGTCTTGGACATGCATACAGAATCTGTTACCCAGGATAACTAATTAGGATTAAACTCAAGTCTCAGAAATGTGACGCAACCCCTGCATTAAGACAAGGATTCCGAATCCTGGTCCTGGATGTCTACAGTCCTGCTGGTTTCCTTTGAGCTTAATGACTTTATTGAGGCCTGAATTGAACTAACAAGTTGCTTCAGTAAAACATTTTTTTCTCCTTAAAAGTTTGGCATTTTACATTACATTTGAAACAAAATAGTTAAACAATGACCTCTTGTCATGGGAGTCGGATTTGGCGTGATTCGTTTAAGACCCTATGTGTGACAGTATAATCCGGAAGAGTCTGGAGAAGGACATGAGGGGAAGATACAGCAGGGTCAGGATGAGTTGACAGACAGGGGGCAGTGACTGTAGTGATCCGGTGCATGGGGGAAAGGCAGAAGCAACCAAGTTCAGGGAGGTCCAAAAGGTTGTCAGGGCACAGTCCATATTCCATAAACCAGGAGATCCATCCAGGACAAAGACAGTTAAAATCCCCGGGAAGGGGAACCAAGACCAGGAACCCAGAGAACTAAAACCTTAGCGGGACCAGGCGCTCTGAGCCCCAGAGACAGTAGGTCAGGACACCGGGTTAAAGGCCTATGCCCTCAGGCTATTCCAGGGCTGGTGATAGGCGGGCCTTCGGACGTCCGTCTTCCAATGTTGAGCCCGGAACAGCGGAGACGCTAGGCTTATAAAGCCAAAACACTAACAAGACAAACAGGGAAATAATGGAACTGAATCAATAACAGAAACGGGTTGCAGCGCCCTCTAGAGGAGGAATGTGGAACGTAACACCTCTAACGTGTAAGAGCTGAAAGCAATCAGTTCAAATTCTTCCTGTTATCAAGTCAATTAAGGGTTGAATTGTGAAACTGAGAGCTTGGCTGAGACAAAACCCAGCAGGTGTGTGAGACTGCAGTACCAAGACTAGGAACCCTTCATTAAGTAAACCTGGAAATGAAGCTGTAAATGAAGTGGCAGAAATAGGATACTGTCAAAACCAGACATATGAATGCTGAGTGTTTTCTTGCAGGTGGAGGGGGAAGAGTCAGTCCAGATCAGTGTAGAAACCCAGGGATCTGATACAGAGCTGCTGCCCTTGAGAGACCTCAGCATGGAGACACGTGGAGAGGAGGAAAGACATTTTGGGGCCATATTGGGTCCGATCTGCTTTTTATAGCCTCCTGTCCAGCCAGCAGGTCTGTGCAGTGCAAGGACATGAGTACACATCCATCTGAAAATACCTTAAAACTGATGGCCGACAAACAAACAGAACATTCTGTTTCTGCTGAAGGCCTAGAACAGATGTCGTTGGAAGAACCATGATAAGGACACCTAAAACAGACAGTCTTGATAAATGTATTCGCAAACTCCATCTCATGTCTGCGTCATTAATAAAGTGCATAACAGTTATGCAGTTAAGGCCAGCTGAAGCTATAACTATCTCAAAGACATACGTACATATTCCTAAGTTATTCTTTTGTTTTCTTTTTCTAGGTATGGTGGCTTTATATATATATATGAAAAAATCCTATAATTTGTTACAATCTGTATTTTCGAGAATTCCGGATAGTAGTTTTTTTTATTTTTGTGTTCCTTGTGTTTAAGACACCAGACAATGGTGACAGATGACTGAATGTTTCTCCCCCTGAGCTTCCACTGGCTAGAACCTGCCACTCTGTTGGTGTGTGATTTCTGTTGGATTGTTTCCACCATAAGTTCTGTTGTTTTGATTAATCAGGCGAGACATGACTAATTAAAACTGAGGATGAGAGAGGGAGAGAAGCAGTGACATGATGTGACAATTTTTTGAGTATTAGGGAGACTACAGCAGATTCTTTGTTCAATTTGAAACCATTTTTAGGGCAAAGGTCGATGTATAAAATGTATGCTTATTTAGCTTATTGTATGCTAATAAGCTTAAATGGCCATTGAAAATTTTAAAATGAAAATTGTACTAAAACCTTTTAAACGATTTTACTTTTAGGTTTTATAAACTTTTATGTAAAGAAATGTCATTGTCCCACTAATTATCTTTTGTTCATGCTCTCTGTCTGAGAGATGTGCTTTCTGAAACTTGATAACAGTGACCTTTGCATTTGAAGAGTCTAAATCTCTAGCCAACTGAGATCAAAGCCTGTTAAACTCACTTCTCTATTCCTTCAGATAGTATTCACCCCCACCGAAACGACTACCAGTATTGTTGTGTTACCATCAGAATGTATGATTAATACATTGAAATTATTTCCTCTTCATTCACACAACAAAAGCAACAATTTTTTAACACAAATATTTGAAAAATTAAAAAGAAGAATCTTGTTTACTGAATTATTCACCTCCTCCCATCCGAGTCAATACTTTGTAGAAGCAACTTTTACAGTCATTAAAGATTTTGGGGTATTCTGTATCAGCTTTGCACATCTGGATTTGGGAATTATCACCCTTCTTTCCTTGCAGATTTGCTCAAGTTCTTTCAAGTTGGACGGGGAGCACCAGTGAATTGTAATGTTCAAGTCCTTTCAGAGATTCTCTAGGCTTTGGCTGGACCACTTAGGGATATGCACCTTCTTATTCTGAAGCCACAGTGGTCTTGTAACAAATTTAGTTAATCCTGTAACAAATGTAATATCACTTTTTTAATATACTATAGTTTCTACAAATCTGTGTTTAGCTGATTCTCTCATTGGTTCTACAGAATGCTTTCTAGTCTCTATACCTTTGTGTCTAACCTGATTCTATAGTGCAAAGTTACCCTTTTGAACATTGTCGGCATTATCATTTCCCACTATTATTTAATGGAAAGCACTTGATGAACAATTAATCTCTTGATTTATTACCATATTAGATACAAACTTTTTAATTATTCCCTAGACCCATTGCTCCCAGCCAAGGTCCTAGATGAACACTGAGTCTGAGAATTACTGTTTATTTCAACTGAGCACTAAATCTACTGACGCAATTTATCTTATTCCTTGTTTAAAGTTTTGATTCTTTGGTCAACCCTGGGTGTCAAAAACATCTTCAGCACACAGAACTTTCCATTGGCTCTCTTCAACTTGCTTTGCTGTTATTTCTGACTGAAAAGATCTAACTAGTTTATTATCACTATGACTGCATTCCTGCAGCATCCCTCAGCTAGTGGTTGCCCTGGGAAACCATCACATTCTCACAAGGGCTCACAGTTTTCCAGGGATAGCTGCACAAGCCGTACCTTCCTTCACTTAATTAGCAATTAATTATTCAATTCCTGGTTCTCTGTTTTTAAAGCTGCTTTAACGGCACTTTATCACTGTTCTTTTCACTCCCTTTCTACTGTGAGCCTGCCCTTTTGCTGCTTTTGCTGCTCTCTGCTTTGTTTTTCTTTACTTCACCCTGCTCTGTCTGCACTCGCCTGTTCGCCAGATGCCACAGCACCCTCTCCAGGTGTTCGTCTCACCCTGGATTCTGCACCCTCCACACCAGGATTCCGCTCCGAAGTCGAATTCCCATTCTCCCTCACGGCTCTGCAACAGGATTCCATTCCAAGACCAAGACACCAGAGAGTTTTCCCTTTTTTCCCCCGCTCTGAAGCCGAGACTGTCCAAAACCTGTCGACGGGCTGATTCGCCAGGGTTGAGGTCCCCGGGCTGGACACTGACCACCCTCAACTTTTTGCTGCTGAAGTAGTCTGCTCTAACTCCATTCCAATTGGATCCCATTCCACTCCAGGATTTTTTCAGCACTGCAGCACCCAGTTCCTGTCAGCACGGCGGTTCTAGACCTCCCCCCGGATACCTCTTGTCTGCTGGCCTCCCTACCCAATTCCAGGAGGCTGCTTTCGCCGTCTCTGATTAAGCCCCCCCAGCCAGTAATCAATTATTCCATTCTCACTGTTCTGTTTCCAATTCTCTTTCACTTTCCCTCTCTCCCGGAACATCCAAGCCGTCAGTCGATCAGGTCCCCTCGGATGTTCCACCACTCTCCGGTCTCTTGCGCTTGGGTTCTGACACATCACCAACCTTGTGGCTGTAACCAGCCATGGCAGAATGAGTTATTCCTTCTGCAGAGTTTCAGCTGGTTACATTACAAATCCCAATTGACCTTTCAATAGCGGAAAACAAATTTATGTCCAAATATGTTTAATATGTCCAAAATATTTAATATGGACATATTTAATATGCCCAAAAAAGAAAATATGAAAATTTGCCTGTGAGTAAGGAATTCCCTGGAGAAAAAACAGAAGAATCAGCACTCCTCCATGACCAGGACAGGGTACCTACTGACCTAAAGAATCTTCTTTTGAATGTCAGTTAGGATTTAGGTATTGCAGTACTATTCAATTTCAATGTGTCTTTGCAAATGAGTTTTACTTCTATAAATGTATTAGGTCACAAGTTAAATCAAAATGTCTACAAACCCGCTAATCACAGATTACAAACCCAGTACTTGGTCGGAAACTCTCACTGGATAGATAAGCTTCTGACAACTAAAAGGTCAGCATGCAGGTTTTGCTTTTAACTGGACCTAAATCTGATTTTTATGGAAGTGGTAAAAGATCATTTAGAGATACCACTTGAGAAAAGAAGATTTCTCCACACATCTTCCCACACATACATCAGACAGCAGAGGTATTATGTAAAAATGAATCATTCCTAAATGCTTAATTTCCTTTACTGTTGCTTGGTCTCTTATTTTCCATCTTCACTTTCTTCTTCTAAGATGTCTGTATACTGGAGGTGCTGATGATTATGTGTCTTAAATCAGTTAAGACATACTCTTAAATTATATTTTAAAAAAACAAGTAAAACATTGCAAAATTTCCCTTTTATGAAACTTTTCACTTGTTTCATTTAAATGCTCTTATAACTGAGTTGAATGACAATTTATGTATAATGTGGTTATATTTTTGATGTTCTTTACTTAAGGATTCTCACTTACTCAAATAGCCTTCAAGTTACTAATGAGCAAACAGAACTGACAAACCTATAGACCTTCTACCTTCATTACATTTAGACTTTGTGACTGTAATGTGTTTATCATTCATTCATCAGGTCCTCTGTGCCTAATCCTGCTAACACAGATAGTAGCATCTGATTATTTCAGCAGAGCAGCAGGGGTGGGCCTGTTTGGTACTTCAAAGAAAATTCATCTTGCTGCGGAAAATAATGTTGATGAACCTGTAGGGTAGGTATAACTCTTTCCTCTGGAATTTGTCTCCCAAGTTCCAAACTAATGTCTCAGGATCTTATTGTGTTGCAAAGTTCATCGTTAACAACAAGATCACTGCCCGGGGGTCTTTCATTTAAGAAAAAAATCAAGATAGATTTTGGTTCACGAAGACTGGAAAGTGATTCCAGCTTGTTCTTTGTGACGACAGGCGATGTGAAAGTTTATGCTGCTGTTAAAATTGAATAGCAGAAAGCAAGGGAAATTTCTGAAGAGTGTGTTTAGCTATACCAACAGGAAACTTCCCAAACGACCACAACAAATTACTCTTTAGCGCATTAGCTCTTCTTAGCACTGGTATTTAAAATTATTTCCTGTCATCCACACCATGAAATTTCTAACTGACCCCTTGCATTCCAATTTAGAGATGCTTTTGCAGTATGCTTTCAGTTGTCTGGTAACTGCTGATGTAAGGCACCCAGAACCACTTACTGTAGCTCATGTACACCATGAGATTTATAGTCAGTTATGAAACAATTTAAAAAATAGTTTTGTAATGTGTCTTTATATGTCATGGGTTCAATTCACAGAGTCTGACACCTGGGTGTCACCACCCTCTTTGACTTACTAAGCATTTGCTAAAACTGAACAGATTTTGTAACTCTATAAAGTTACTTTACATAAGTCACTTGGTTACAGAAAGGATAAAAAGAACAACTTAATGTCTATGATTACTTTATCGTGTACCCAGAGCAATTTAACTTTTTCTCGTTAAGTAAGGTGATTAGAGCTTGAAAAAAGACCAATACTGACTTATTATTCAACTGCTTCTTGAAGACTAACTTAGTTTTAGATTTAATAATCTAACTGGGCTTTAGTATTACAAAGTCCTGCAAATCTCAGTTTAAAAACCCTAAGATGGTTTTCAGACCTAAGAACATCTCCTTTTAATTTTTACTTATAACCTCATGTGCTTCATCTTAAAGTAGCCCTGTGACTCCACCCTGGACTAGGGCAGTCCTAAAAGTCTACCCACACGAAAACCACAATGTCTTAAAGACCTCAAGTCCAGGATTCTTTATTATAGTTCCTATCCAGTACAACACTCAACATCCCCAATTACCAATACAGCTGTGCACACCCTTTACACAAAAGCTTGATTAGAATGCATGTATGGTAAGAATGTGAAATTCTAAACCTTTTACTAATTATCTGACAGTGAATTCGATCACCCCTAGTGTGGCTATTTACAGGTAATTGGCGGCCATAGAGTGGCCTCTAGTGGCAGGCTGACTATAACTGCAGCCTCTTCTTAAGCTGGCCTTCCACAGGTCCCTGTTAGGATTTTGGGTCCTATACATTCAAAAAAGAGCACATATATACAGTGTACCATCCAGTCTAAGGCATTTGATGTACTGTACAGTAATCAAGTGATAACACACAATAATAATGCCTGCTATTACTGTTACAATGTGACATTAAGATGGAAAAGGCTGCATCTGCTTGGCAGGGTGAGGAGGATACAAGAAAAACAAGAAAATACAAGAGTTGGGGGAAATATCTGAACAGGATAAATACTGAAAAGGTGTGAGGAAACAGGAAAGCTCCACTGCGAAGCAAGGCTGGGAGATTTCAGGGGCTTCAGCTCAATGGCACTGGTCAGGTATAATGCAGGGCTGAAGGGGTGAAAGCAGACAGATGGGAAACAAGCTGGCAACATGCTTTGGAATCTGGACAGACAAAAGGACTGAATCTGGCATGAAATCCTTCTCTTATACGGGCTGGTTGTGCTGCAAACACCTCTCTCTTGAAGAAGCTCAATGACAGAGCACCGGACCACAGGCTGATCATGGTTTAAGTAGGGGCAGGCGGCTGTGACAACCAGATCAAACAAGTCCTCACAGCCACAGGAGATGTTCGACTCCCTGTGCAAATGTGGTTGGTTACCGTGGAGACCGAAGGCTGCGAGCTCTGGCTTGCCCAGACATAACAATTACAAGATACTTATTTTTTTTCTAATTAGAAAAAGGATAAATATGAGAAGAGCAGGGATTTTCTAAATTGTTTTGCACCAGAGCATAATTTGCTTTTTAATTTTCTGAAAGTCTTCATAAAAATTTCAAGATGGAAATCAAGCTGGGTCTAAATATGTATGGGGGGTGGACAAAAATTAAAATATTTTTGCCTCTCTATTTCTATTATAGAATAAAATTCAGCAAGCTTTGAGCTCAGATTCAGATGCTTTGAAAGTGGTCGTGTGAGAGGTTTGGATGTTCAGGCAAAAGGCAAGAAATCATCAATACTATTATTGCCTGGGAGTTCCTGGTTCAGATCCTGCCTGTGCCACATACACACTTTGTGTAAGTTTGTGCAAATCACAGAATCTCCATTTGCTCTATCCCCCAGACGGGACACTGAAGCAGCAGGTGCCCGCATCTCAGTGTTCCCTCCCAGTTTCTGTAAACTACTTTGGATTTAAAACATGTGTTAATTAATTTCTCTGTATAAATACATTTGCCCCCTTGGGAAACTTTCCTTTAAAACCAACCTGTTTTCATCTCAGGAAAAGAATGTGGTGGAACTATGACTATTCTAAATTTGCATTCAAGCATAAGAAAGGATATTCTCTACAAAACCATTCTCCATTCAAGCTACTTTGCAATATTATATCTAAAATAAAATATTGCAACATCTGTATATGGCACTGTTTCAGACACAAAACCCAGGTCACAATTTCGTTTTAGCTATGTATCTCACTTATTTGACCACAAATACAGTTCATATCCTTCAGTTCTCAAACTGAGCATGCCACGGTTTTCAAAGAGTCTTTACATGGGAATGTTTTCACGTGTTCTTTTGAGTCATCTAGAAATATGTTAACTGCACTCATTGTTGCACAGGGTTAAATTGTATTTGGAAACAGACAGTTTGGGATGTAAAATTGCAAATGAAAGGGAGTTTTGTTCGACAGACTCACTTGGAGTTATGCTATTTAAATGTGTGTGTACCACATCAAAACATATTAATCTATTCAAATGCCAATTAGGTCAATCGGTCTACGTGTTACGATATAACTATATAAGTACTGAAACTAATTTCACAACTTTGAACAGAGTTTTGATTTTAATACATCAATCATAAAGTTTCTTCAACTTTTGTGGGGTAGACATACCAACACACAAAATTGTCTCAAAAACTGAGCCATGGTACAAAAAGAAATGAAATCAGTCACCTAATTGTACAGGACCAGGAAGTTTACATAAGAGGCTGTCTCGGTGACCCTAATATCCCTTAGCTGAGAAATCAGCAATTCACAGTAGATAAACAATAGAATTTCAGCAAGAATATATCTGTTACATGAAAATGAAGCAAACTAAAGGAAACACTATTATACACTGTTAAACACTAAAATATTAAAATGGTGGGTTACAATACAAATATGGTGTAAATTCTGGTATAAAGGGTAACAATGAGAATACATTATAAAAACTAAACTTTCTATGACATTCAAAGAAAACAAAAAGAAGTCAGAGAAATTAAACCACTAACATGAAACTATTCATTTTAAAAAAGGGTTGTAATCATTGAAATTATTACTTTGCTTGTATTTGTTAGTGGAGAAATTTAACGGCCGTCTGCTAAGTAAAAAAAAATAAATGTTAAATAAAAAATAAGTTTAATACTATATCACACTACCTAAACGGTTGGAAATCGAAAACAATGTTTGAGTTGTTGGTATGCCCTGCGTTTCCTTTTTAAGTGAGCCATTTTTATTGATCTGTTTTAGAGAACACAGCTGTACTGCGGTGCAGCGCGCCACCTAGCGGATGGACAGGGGAAATGTGGGAGGCGGAGACTCCCACAGGAAAGGCAGTACTTTCCCCCTCCACCCTGTAGCCAGCAGGGAAAGAAAAAATGAGCCGGTGAACTAAAAGAGCAATAAAACACAAGGGTATTTTGGCACTGGGGTTAATAATAGCAGTGAATTGGTGCTTACTGGGAGTGAATCAGTAACAGGTAAATAAACACGTTAAAATTTAAAAATCATTTCAGCGTTTGTAGTTCTACGGAAGCAATTAATCACTACGATTGTAGCTTTTTACTCTGATGCTGTGGTAGGTATTTGTACCGACGCTGTGAAGTGCTACTAGTCTTAAGTTTACCTTGTGTTAGGAGCATGGAAACGGTAGCTGGTGAGAAGCGTGACGTTGTTTTTCTTGCAGTAGCGGGAATATTAATATTGATTCAAAAATGGTGAAAGCGATTGCATATCCGATTCTGTTTAATACACGCGTGGATCTGCGCGCTCAAAGCGTAGAGAGAGCCATCGTTTTCTTAAATCAGCTTGTCCAATCCAGGTTTGTAGCAAGTGGTCCGTACAAGATGTATCTTAAATAGCTGATAACTACTTTGTTAAATTAGAATGAAGTGCAATGACGAAAACGGAGAACACGGAGAACGCCGAGAACAGGCTCACGATGGACAGGCACAATGGGATGGCTTCCCTTTCCCGGCTCTGCCTTTGTGAAATACAGGCGAGAGCCAGGACTCCGGAGCATCTTGTTAAGATGTAATTAGATCGCATCACGACGGAATGATCCTGGCTACTGTATACTAGGGAAGGGATTAGTAAAGGAAAGTAATTAATCCGATCGCTTTGGTTTTGAGCTAATGTAGATGGCAGGCCTGAGAAGAATTGAAGATTTTCCTACATCCCGTTAACCCTTGAACTCATTTCAGCACTGCTTACAGGTAGTAACCCTTTCGATCGGGTTTAGTGGTTTGGACTTTTTGGCATGCTTTACATAAAATGGGACTTAAAATGAACATAAAATTGCTTCCCAGCTGTCACTGTTTTGTGAGCAGTAGTATATACAATACATTGCGTGGTTCACTAGGTCCTTCACACACCAATAAATTAGATGCAATCCGCGCATATATTTACGAACCTCCTCTGAAGCACACAGGATTGATTGCCTTCATTTAAAAAATGAATCATGAAAACCATTTTTACACTTTTGAAAGTTGTTCTGTTTTTTGTTTCCAGTGTATCGCTTTCCTTGCATCGGTTGTAAGGTTTTAAAATCTAAAGGCTGTAAGATTACACATAGCGACGCACCACTTGAGTCATCCTGAAAAGTATTCCTGGAAGCAAAGTGTAGAACTGACTTGCCGAGATAGATACTATTTCAGTTAGCTCATGGGGTCAGATCATTTCTTGTAAGGTCTCCGTCCTTCCGTATTAGAATACGATTTGATACAAATGGATTTGGTTTCATTGAGTTTTTTTTATTTATAGAAATGATAACATTCAGGGTGTGACTTTAAGTTAAATTTGCTAAGAAAGTTTTTGGAAAAAGATATCGCCCCCCCCCCCAAAAAAAAAAACATGCCTGTTTTATCTTAAGACGTTTTTCGACATAACGTATCTACAAATATTCTGTTTCTAAGCCCTGTCCTTCGGGTCGTTGCACCTGGAAGACACAAAAACGGTTTCCGGGGGTCCCCTCGCGAGGTTTTTGAGTTCCGGAGATGGGGGTGTCGATTGGTAGTGGCGATTAAAACTAAGTTGTTGCGCAGGATGGACTTGTTTTTATTTTTGGTTCCTGTTAGTAAGAATGGTTTTTAACCTGTTAATTTGTTGTTATACGTATCTTGGCTTCAATATGGGAATAATCTTCCAGGCAGCTCTTAGATAAGTCTTTGTTTGAATTTTGTTTTCCAGGTAGTATATGCTGAAGGTGCTCTTCACTTCGTTTTGTTTCATGTAGCGCATTCTACAGTAATAAGAGAAAGTAAAATAACTTTCTGTATAACCTCCTTTAAAATATCTGATGCCAACAAGTGGCTATTTAAAAGGACCCAGACCTGTTAAAATGTGTTAAATGCCAGATTAAATCATGATTTTTTTTTCCACTCACCACCAAGAACCTCTGGTAATTTGAATTAAATCACATTTTACACGTTTTCAATGCACAATGATGACAAAAGTGCCTTCCAAAAGCATTTAGCCCTAAATTAATGTATTATGTTCATAAATATGTACTATTACATAAGAAATTAAGAGGGTTCAAACTGTTGTCTTAGTCTCTGTAGAAAGATAAAGGTTACTCATCAACTACATTCTGTTTTCATACAAAGAGTTTCCAAACACCACTACTAAAATTAGGTATTCTTATAGAGACTGATTTCTTGAAAAGGTTTCGAAACAGGGCATATTAAGAACCTCGTACAAGTGTTTACAATTCAGTTATGTCTTATTTCACTATAAAATAGATGTAATGAATTCAGGGTCAGAAATAAAGCTCCTAGTGTGTATAAATGTAAGTTATAAAAATCAGGCTGTAGCTGCAGACGTTTCTGTATAAACTTAAACCAGATGCTTTTTATGTGTAGATTGTTATCTGAATTGTGAACGAATTTGCATAAGACTTGAAATTAAGTGCCGTTTATTCAAGAGACTGTAGTTCAGGGGTGTACCATCCTGGCCCTGGAGGGAGTGTGTTTCTATAGTTTTTCTAGGCTCCTGAAAGAAGCTGTAGCCTTAGGGCTGGGAGAAGCTGTTAAATTAGTCCAGTTAAAACAGTAAGCAGCTCATTAAAAGCTGAGTTGGAATGAAAACCAGCAGGCACACTGGCCCTCCAGGGCCAGGATCGAACACCGCTTACGTCCATAATACCTGAAATGGATCAGACAGGTCTGGTACCCAAGCCTGTATATTAGTAAGCCAGCGAGGAAATGAACACTGCCACCAAAATCGCACAATCTGCCACCAGAGTGATGTGAGGGAAACGGGTCTGGAGTAGGCTGGCAGTGAGGTTCTCGAATACATTTTTCAGTTCAGGCCCTTTGGTTTCCTTGACTTGATGGACTGTCGCTCCACAGAGGAGTAAAGGAATGGGCAGACTGGCAGCAGGTGACCTTGGTGTGTGTTATTCCAGACAGACGGATAGCACCCTGCCATGGACAGCACAAGGCCAGAGCTCCTCTGACTGGCTCTTTTACAGCACAGGTTGTCAGGTCTGGAGCCCATCCATAGCCAGCCTCTGCGATTAGACTGATTTTGTCTGATTAAATCCAAATTATACTAATTAAGCCATGTACACCTGTTATGTTATTAACACTAGCACTGTTAGAGCCTAAGAAATTGGAATACAGCAGGTTTGTTACAGTTATTTGTTTCAATTGTAGTTTTGCTCACATTTTCATAAAAGACCAAGTGCAAGCTATAGTGCATAGTTTTAGAGCCAGTGAGGAAAATAAAGCAAAAGTGTCTTGTACAGTCTGCCTTTCATTTTCTAGTTATGCAGTTTGTGAACAATAAAAGGAGAAATTAACTGAGCAGTCTTCAACCATACTTTTCAGACCAAGCAGAGATCGTTTTCCTCCGGGTGGTCTCATGCAAAGCACAGTGAGAAGCCAGGATGTTTTATTTCCTAATTTATTCTCAGTGCTTCCTCGTTGCTTAAGCTTAAAAGTGTCAAACACCACTCCACATGGAGTTCTGTACCGATTCAAGGTCCAGTCTCTGCTGGAAATGATCTGATGTTGCCTGAATACCAGCATTTTTGCAGAGTAAATGTAGCAAAGATGAGAGCAGTCGGCAGAGGGGGAACCAGGTTAATAGGACCCTATGCTCTAATGCCTGTCTTACTGCAATGCTGCACTCTGACATATTTCTCCCACCTTGCCACCCTGCACGTAGCTCTCACAAGGCCCTGCAGAAGGGACTGTTAGGATTGGTGTTTGACACTTTTAAGCTTGAGCAACAAGGAAGTACTGCGGAAAAAATTAGGAAATGAAACAATGTGAAGGAAAACTACAATTAAAACAGGGAACAGGACCTACTGCTGCCTACCGTTGCAAAGCGGAGCTTTACTTCGGGATGATTATTGCGGTAAAACATCAGGAACATAATGTCTGAAATCAGTAAAGTGATATATGTCACTGAAGTAACTGGCATTACAAACTGCTAGGTTACATAATAATAAATGTATTGCATTGTCTGAGTGAATAGACTGACAAAAAATAACATTGATGGCTTGTTGTATGTGGAACTGCATTTGCTAAACTTAAATTTTCATTGCATTACACTGTCATCCACAGTTCTTGTGATGAAGTGTACACAGTAATTAGAGCCAAACGTCTTTGGTTATAGCTCAAACTAAAGGCTTTAGAGTAATTTAGTAACTGAGTATATAAAAGTTCTTCAGCTGACACATTTGTTTTAAAGAATGGACAACAATTATTTTCCAGTCATCCTGTCCTTCAGGAACAGAGATTCTTTTCAGTTATCTGGCATGGGAGGGGAATCCTGCGCATTTTACCCATACGATGCAGCTAATTCTTTTAATGAAACAATTTGTCCCATTAGTTTGCCATTTATCTTTATTTTTCTTCTTTTTAAAGTGCTTGCTAGACTTTTGTGTTGAGTTTGTTTTAAACAGGGACCTTTGCCTCAATAAAAGAGTGTTTATCATGTGATGAGGAATCTCTCTTTACATAATAATCTGTAGCTCCCTTTCTCTCTGAATCAGCGACAATCTCCTGTTTCCTTCCATTGCCAGAACCGAATGACAATAAGAACACACATTTCCTCTGAAATGGGAAAATGCCCAGAAGGAAAGTTTAGTCTACCTAAGTTTGACAGAGTAGAGTTGCTGTTCTTAAGTGTGAATGCAAATCTGTATGATTTAATTTGTGTCCTTTCATCAGCCTTTGTAGTTTTCGTTTCATACGTTGATTGAATTTTATTTCTTTTTGTGAAGACTGCTGTGTAATCTTTGCTGAATATCTTCTGCAGTAGTGTACGTAAAAAAAACAACATCTTAATCCACGCTGTTTTTTTCTACAAAACTGGGATCCACACCACCAACTACAAAAGCTCTCTTTTGTGTCTGTGAGATAAATAATTTCAAACTCTTTCTAATTAAAGCAGTTAAGGGCATTATATAATAGACTTTGAGGAGTCCAACAATAGTGAGATGCTTGTAATTTTCAGGGTGGAATAGTGTGGGTTGAGACTGATTGCAGTTCAGATGATCCCTTTAATTAAGGTCGAAATGTTGCTTAGGAACAGTATGAAAGAGGGGTGATTATTCTATAGCTGGGGAAAACCAGGCCAGGTTTTACTCCTGCTTTACCCACTAGGAGAATAGGGCTAGGGTTACTATAGTTGCAGTAAATTTAAAAAGATCACCGTTTAGAGGCAGCTTTTAGGGAAAGCTTTAAGGATGTAGCAACAATGCCTAAACACATACAATGCTAGCAAGGTTTTTAGAAATGGGTTTGCTCGTTTTTTTTCCATTCAATATTTCTCCTTAGCGGAATTAAGAATCGTAATGTTCTTCAGCCCCAAGTTATGCTGCGTACCTATCGTCCTATCCCTATGTAAGTCACTGGATCACTGCTCCTTCTTTCCCAGTACGTCTTGCTTTCTCTCTGCCAAGCTCATCACTGGCCCTGCACGAGCTTTCACGGTTGCTTCTAGTGGTAGGGAGAGGAAACCTGATTTCCTTGTCCCAAGCAGGGCCACACCAAGATGCTGTCCACACGCATCATCTTGAATGGCAAATTTAACTGGGTTACTGTGTTCACCTGCAATGTTTCTTCAAGAGCACTTGATAGGCCTGTAAATGGAATACAAGGTTTTTTTTAGAGATGTTTGTAACGCATCCATTCAGTTGTGAGATGCAAATGTTATACTGGATTCAGTAACTTAATTTTTTTATTGTATTTTACCTTTGAGGAATACCTGGGAGGTTTTGTCTTCATTTCAGGAGTACTTCCCCACCTAATCAATGCCTGTTGTGAGCCAGTCATCCAGATTAAGGACATGAGATATTTTCCTTGCATTTTGAGATCACACATTGTAGAATTGCAGACAAATAATGGTTTCAATGTGTGCCCTAATGAATTGATCCAAATAGAAACATTAAGGATTTATTATTGCTTTTGCGTCACACGGTTTTAAAATGCCTCGCTGCCTTAAAGGCATATAGGCGTTACTTGTTGCAATTTTGGTTTGATAACTGACTCACTAAAAAAGGTGCGTTCAGCGAATGAGAACTGGTTTTTGTGACCTCGTCAGTTCAAGGGTTAATTGACTTGATGTTAATGATTGCGTGTGTCAGGAATGTCCTGGACTGCAGTGGCCCAGACGTCAGGGGAAGGTGGAGCCCCTTCTTGTGAAGTGATGACTCAACAACATTGTTGACTCTTGAATGGAAAATAGGGAACCTGTCCTGGCTCACCTGCGATCTGTGTTTTATTTCTTGGTCTGCAGTAAGCACTGAGCAGACTTAACACGCTAGTGGCGTTGTGACAGCTGACCATGGGGGACATGGCCTGGTGAACCAGTGCTAACTCTATCTTTCGTTCAGGGAATCTGCCAGGGCTGACTGGTTGGGTGTGAGCCTGTCCAAGCTCATCTTGCCAAGCCTTTTGGTTGGCAGTGTCCTGAATAATGTTGTCTCTGACTGTTTCCTGGCAGGATGACGAGTGAGGCTGGCAACTCCCTGAGGAGCCGCAGGGTCCCGACCAAGGTGCCCGGCAGTGTGGAGATGGATGGCATAGTGAGAGGACCAGAAGGAGAGCACCGAATAACCAGCAACGGTGAGAATTCCCCCTCCCTCACCTTCCGTAGAGTGACACTCCACAGGCCCAGTCCTGGGGACTCCATAAACGCCAAGGCTTTCATTTAGTTTTTGTCCCCCCAAAATTCAGGTAACTTCTTATCACATCTGAGAATTTTAACTAGGTAAGGATGCTTTTTTGGTGTGCCTTGGCCCAGGTTGGATTCAGTCTGGCTAGACTAGAATTCCAGTATTAAAATCTATAAGACTGCTCACTGAATTTCTAAACCTTATGAACCCTATAGAAAATGGAGGGAAGAAAGTGACAAATTTCTTATTTACAGAATAACCGAGGTTGACAGAAGGCAGCTAGGTCTTAATAAAAGCCTGTTAAAGGTGCGAAGATGGAACTGCATGTGTACTACCAGGGGATCAGTCACACCCAATTCTCTCATTGCTTTCCTGTTATTTCTTATCATATGGCTTCAGATTTCTTCTTCTCTTACTGTATTTACCTCATTCATTTCTCAGGGGAAGAAAATGAATTTCTGTTAAAGCCTTGGACGGCTACTCTGTCATGTGCAACACTGATTTCATTCCCTTTGGTTCATCCTGACACTGTTTGGTTAAATATGGTGTTTGAATGTGTGGATAGAACTCCCCTCAAAACTGCTGATGATAACGGTTTCCTATCAGGTCTATTATGGAACAGGGCCTCTTCCTTCCAGGATTAGACTGATTCCATTCATTCCAAATTGTTTTAAAGTCATAAACTGCAGTTTGGTAGTGTAGTTCAAATAGTGACGTCCTTCTCAGTCTCTCTGGGTTTGTCTTTAACACTGCGTTCCCAGTGGAATGGCTTGAAGCTTTATAAGACTTTTCAAAATCTGCTTGTATAGCTTTTGTCACAAAAGAAACTAGTCAAACATGTAGTGAAACCTGCCTGTAGGTATGGTGCAACCCAGAGTTGCAATTTCATGGTGTTTGTATTTGTAACAGAAATGTTATCCTGTGTATCACCACTTGAAAGTAAATGTTACCCTGGCCGTTTCCCAAAACCCTCTGGCTTATGCTTTGTCCCCAAGGTCAGTGTACACGGAGTTGAATATTTCACAAGAAACAAATATTGAGGTCCTGTAATGTTGTGCTTAAGGAAGCTGGCCCTGTAGGATGCACAGAGAAACCTGTCCAGTCTGTCAATACTCTTCCCAATATTTGTTGACTTAAGAGTTTGGCATGATGGATTTCACAATCAGGTAACCTCTCCCTGTATTTGGGTTGGGCTTAGTCAGAGATTTATGTGAATGAGTGTTAGAATCGGGTTGCAATGCTGGCTTGTCTCTCCAAGCAACTCTCCCCACAATTGTAGTGGGTGTGCTGGCTTTTCAGACGTAATCTGTGGCTTTGAGGACTTGCAGTCTGTTAACCTGTGCACTAAAGCTGTTGCTTGCTGTCTGGCTTTCACATTGCATAACAGACCAAATCAGAAGCATGTTTTTTGGTTGTTACTGATCACACGATTATTGCCTCGTATCACTGCTTCACACCTGTTAGTTTATTAGAAAGCGAGTGACAATTGGCACCTTGTGCAAGAGCAGTGAAGAATGTTGGACGTTTCTGTTTTGGTGGATTATTCCACTTGTAAAAAGCCCGTCAGGAGAGGTTGTTGAGCTCGGAGGGGAGGCAGTTTCTTCCTGCAAGTAGAGAGTCTGGGAGTGGGAGCAGAGGAGTGAAGTTCACAAGGCCAAATGCAGCATTGTGATCTCTGACCCTGTGACTCTGGCTTCTTCTGGCTTCCTTTGTAAGTGCTGATGGCACATAGAAAACAGTGTAGCCATGACAAAGGAGGCGGCTGATTCCTTCTGAGTCACAATACCAGTAAGCTGAAGAGAGGTTTTATTTTTTCAAAACTATTGTGCAACTCCAGGCCACTGACATCTTCCCGATGAAGAAAGGAACTTGTCAGAAGGTTGCATAAGTCACAGTCTGTCCCACACTCTGCAGCGTTTTTAATGTTCATGACTTCTGCTCCCTCTTTTTTTCTTGGCCCTATGTGTCAAGTAACAGACAAACTCTACTCCAGGCTGTTGTAAGAATTTATAATGAAGCACTCAAACTCTCTCGTTTTACCTGTAGGGGCTGAGTAATAGCTTCATTAAAGTGTTTCGGTACAAATAGTAAAGGCTGGGGTCTCTTTAAATTGTGGCTTTTTTTTGTTTGTTTTTCATTTGCAGCCTCTTCCTGGGTTTTCTGTTTGTCATATGAAAGGTCTTTATGTAGTACTCTTGAAACAAAAATAATTTGCTCTGGAATAATATAGTGGGTGGCATGGTGGAGCAGTGGTTAGCATTGTTGCCTCACAGAAATGGAGCCCTGGTTTCAGTTCAAGACTTGGAATGCTACCTGCATGAAGTTTGTATGTTCTCGCTGTGTTGGTGTGGGTCTCCTCAAGGTGCTCCGTTTTCCTCCCACAATCCAAAGACATACAGGTAGCTTAATTGGCTTCTAGGAAAACTGACCCTGGTGTGTGTGTTTTTGTGTCTGTCTGTGCCCTGTAATAGACTGGCATCCCATTAAATGTGTATCCTGCCTTCTGCCTGTTGTCTCTGGCTCACCTGCGATTATTTTACTGGATAAAGTGGTTAGAAAAGGGATAGGTGGGAGTTATATAATTGTAAAAAACTAGGGGTGGATGTTCATGTGTAAAATGGGGTGGATGTTCATGGATGTTCATATGTAAAATGGTTTTGTTTTGTTCTCTAAAAATAAAAAAAAAATTTTTAAAAGAAAAGGGATAGATGGATTATAATATAATGTATATCAGTGTTCTGAACGCATTTTGAAATAAAGGTTTTAATATAAAGTAGGACAATTGAAAACATTGTTCCGTGTGTGTGATGGACTGATGTGCAGGGTATAGTGTGGTTTTTGGGGATGTACTCAGAGATGCCATGATCCTTAATGGCCATAAGTGTTCTGATAAGCCACGGATGAAAACATTTTAAAGTTTGTTTTTTTATATGACAGTAAAATACTTACAAATGGCAGACCTTAGGAAAGGCTAGCAAATAGAAATTAAATCCCTACATTACCATCAGAAAGCACACAAATGGAATTGTGGTAGCTCATTATTTACCTGGAGCCCTGGGGGATAGGAGTCATCAAAGTTTTTTAAATGCCAAGTTACAACATCAGAGTTTTTTATGGTAGTTTATTTTTGGACATTTGTTTTAATCTTGTTAATGTGAACTTCACCTAAAATTTCCCTAAGAAAAGACTTAAAAGTTAAACCCAGGAGTTTTTGTCATTGGCCTGTCTAGTTTCATTAGAAAAGGTTAAACCAGTGTTTATTTTGTCTTTTTTATTGTGGCAATTTTTGAATCTGGTTCCTCAGGTTATTGCTTTTGTCTTTATGATCTAAAGGTTAATTCTGCACGTGTCTCTTTTTGATAAGGTAGTATTTATTTTCTATACCATTTTGTTTGTGGGAAATTTGCCTCCACTAGAAACACAGGGGCGTTTTTCTTGTTGACAAGCTGAAACGTTGTCTCTTGTCATTTCCTTTCAGCATTGAATAACCCCTTTACCTGTTCCTACACATCTCTTCAGCTTGTTTAATGCAAAGTAAATTTTGTACAGGACCTGTTTAATGAAAAATGAAATATTGTTTGTAAAACCTTTACGATATGCTTTCGCCAGATTGGACTGTGACCACCCGAAAATGTAAATTGGCTTATTGGTTTCCGGATAATTCCTGAAAAATATCCTCCAGGGTTTTTATGACTGGAGCCTCTGTCTGCTCTGTAATTTTCACAGTCATACTCTAACGAGCTGACCTTGACGATGGGGTGAGAGGAGGCCTCAAGGCTGAGGAAATTTCCACTTCCTCCTGACTGGCAACACTCCATTCGTAGGCTGTTATAAGCTTTGGCACCTCTGTGGGTTATTTTTTCATTCAGCACATTCCCACAATGCAATAAAGGTGCTGTCCGAGTGAGCCACACTGAGACCTCATCTGTACTTGCATCTGTTAGTGTCAGGGTTGCCAAAAAAGCAGATTTAAGTTTTGGCTCACTCTATGACCTGTTTGTACTCACCTACCCAGAATTTCTCCCCTTTTAATTTTCTGTCGGATGGGCTCTTCCATGGATTGAGCAGTATAGGTGCTCAATTCAGTGTGCACACCATGTCTGTGAGTACTGCCCAGGATAGGCTGGATCATGGCTGTCTTTTCCTAGACATGTGCAGGTTTGACGTCAGAGAGGCAGGTAGCCCCTCCATGCTGTACTCAGACACTTTGGTTCTTACAGTGTGCCAGAAGATGAATATCTGTGTGGGTGTGTCAGAATAATATCAGCCCACCCTCATTTTACTCCTGTACTATGGGGGCAGAGATGTAAACGCAACAGCTGGAGATTACAAATCGAGTGGGTGAAAAGCAAAATAAGTGCCAAAAAAAATGATTGACACGTTTTGACCCCCGCCACTCAATTTGTAAATTAATTGTTGATGTTAATTGCCTTGGCCCACTCCTATCATTCTCCTGCCTGTGGAGGAGATATACGAAGACATGGGAAAAGCCCCCAGGCAGGCTTTCCCACTAAGACGCACTAGAGGCAGTCAGTCAGATTTAACATTTTTCTCATAAATCTAGCAAGACTATTAGCTATGACCCAGTACATTTGTGAATAACCCAGTATAGTCTCTTCATGTATTGCCAAGGTTTTAAAGGATGAGTGGACACAAGCAAAGTAATGCTGCTTTGTGCAGCCGGGTTAAAATTGTTAACCCAGGTAGGACTATTTTATGATGAATACAGATATAGATTCCGTTGCAAAAAGAATGCTGTGCTTCTGTTTTGGAAATGTGGGCTAAATGGTAGAGAGGTTTGTTGTTAAGTTGTTATGTCAGAAAATGGCAGCAGAATCAGAGACGATTTTGGCTGCAGTTTAAGCAGCAGTGGGGAGCCATGGTCAGGGTGCTGGACCTGTAACTGTACCCACATCCTACCAATGGACACTGGTTGGACTAGGCTGGACAGTGCTGTTGTACGCTGTATTAAAAGATAAAAACATGTAAGCTGATTGGGATAAAAGCTAACTGGCTTAATAATCACAACAGTTGTGAACCAGAAGTCCTGTCTCAGCCACAGTTTATGGAGATATTGTGTTTCTTTGTAAAGGTTTGGTGAGGAAAGGGTTAAGACAATGAAGTTAATGTTAATGGGACAAATTGATTCTGTGAACACGTTTCATAAGCTGTGGATTTTTACATTGCAAAAACATGCTAAACCATGATGCTGTGCTGCTGTTAGTTGTGCGGCATTTTTGTGTGAATGACTGAGAAGAAAGGGAGTGTTTCTCATTGACAGCGTACGTGTCAGTTAACACAGTTTTGTTAAACTAGTTGTATTAAACAAAACTGGGGGTAATACAATCATTTGCCTTTTGTTAAAGTGAATTATCTACAGAATGTAAGGACTGGCACAAGTTGCGAAGCTTGAGGCAGAAATAGAACTGACTTATTGTGGTACTCTGCAAGACAGAAATAGTTATTTATACCGGTAAATGCAACACCTTGGCCACCCAGATTTTGTCTTTGTTCCAGATTGGTGCCGTAAATGGAAGGTGATTGTTTGCCTACTTTCTGGACAAACATTAGGCCTCCTGTTTGTTACATAGCAACAGCATCAAGTTGAGAAAAAAGTAATCAGAATCTAGTACTTCATGTGCAGGGCCTTCAGATTACCTGAAGGGTGTTTCCCAGATCTCAGTTCTTGGCAGGCTCTTTTCATTGGAAAACAGAAGCTAAATATCACTGCCTTTACAACTCTTCCTTGTAAAGGACATTACTAGTTTCGTAAAAGTATATTATTATTCGCAGTTTTATAGTACCCAGTCTTGGTATATTCGTTTCCCTCTAGCACTGTACTTCCCACTTAGTTTTTTATATTTTCTGCATCAAGGCATGTCTTTTTTCATTCCCCAGTGGTATTTATTTAAAGATTTTGGTTGGCATTGTGAGGTCTTGATTTGAAAAAAAAACAAGAATACCTCAATTCATTCTTAGCAAAGTGTTTCTATAACCAGGTAAGTTTGGGAATATTGTGGTATTTATGGCAATCTACATTTTCTTCATTCACCATGGACAAATAAGGTTAACATTACACATGCCAACGGAAGGTAGTTAACATTTCCTTTATAAAGCAAATTGTTCCTCGAACAGTTTGTGTTTTAGTTTTTTTATGAGTTTAATGACATTCTTCATCTTGTTTGTGAAATTATTATTCATTCAGGTTGAGGACAGGTTGAGTTTTGAAATGTTGTTTATCATCACTACTAAACAATGTATCTGTTTATTCACTTTTACATTCTGAATTACAACTTACAGAGATGTAATTCAGCTACATGTGAAAAGATTTTGTTTAGTTTTAAAATCGAACTTAAAAGCTGTATACTGGTGCCCCAGATATTTCTTTCTTGAAGTCATACACACAGGAAACCCACATGTATTGCAAATGTGCTGTGCTTACACATAACCTACAAGATAGTTAAACTGAAACTCATTTATATTACAACTCCGTGCTATATCGGCAGTACTGGAATATTACCCTTTGGTCTCGGTCTGGGCTGTTTCAAAGCTTTCACAACTAGTGATTCAAATGGAGGTAGTAAAAAATTAAAACCCTACCGCCAAAAGAAAGCGTGAGGTTTTTTTTCAAATGAATAACAATTTTGCCATGAGAAATCTGAGCTTCCATTTACACCCCTTTTTCACACAGTTTCCACTGGTCACAGATCAGTACAACAGCGAAGTCTGCCTAAAGAACAGCAAAGATCACTCTTTCAGGCTAGCTTGTGTATTGGTGCTTTCCTCAGCGAATGTCAGAAATCATTCAGGAATGACTCTGGTCACGTTGTGCCTTTCTCTTTCTTATTCTGTGATCCTACAGCTGCTCTGTCCCCACTTGGAAATTTGTCAATGTTTCTGTGTCGCCAGACGTGAAAATATAAGATCACCAAGAGGAGTGCAGCCATGGACCCGCTTAGGATTGTGAACTGCATAAATGAATTTAAAGGAAGTTGTTTTTATTCTGAATGCAATAGAGTGCTGACCTGCAATAGAGTGCTGTTTACTCTTCCACAAAGATATAAAGATATCTTTAATCAGCTCAGTTCAGTACAATCTAATTTCAGCTGTGCTGCCCCCTTCCTCCTCAACATGACAAGTCATTTTCATGTCTTAGCTTGGTTCATGATATAATAATTGCAAGTAACAGTTGTGAATTTATACCACTACAGCAAGAATGCAGTCAACACAACTTACCAGGGCCTCTCATTTCTCTGTCCCACACTTAAATTCGGAACGTTTTTCTTCTAGGAAAAATGGACGTGGAGCATATCATAACCAAGAAGCTACAACTCAAGATGAAAGCAGAGGTAAAGACCTGAAAGCACCTTTTCTTTTTCTGCAGCAATAGTTTTTTATGCATGTACAAACGTAAGCCTACAGACCACCCAGGCTCTTTCACACCTTTAATGACCTAGCCTCATTGTTAAAGCTTTAGTTGATCTAAATTTCAAGTGGAGAGCAGTGTCAGCGTGCGTTTGCTGAAAGGGAACAAGTAACGGTTAACTTCATTCTAAAAAAAATAGCAGGAAGAAGAAATGGCACTTCTTTACAGACTTAATTTTGTCTCTTATTTCTGCTTTATTTTACATTGTGGAATTAACCTTTTCTTGTTCCTTTGGAGCCAATGTACACAGACGCAGCTCTTTACCTGACCTAAATTTTTCTTGTTTTTATCCTACCCTTTTCTTTTTTGTTGCCTTCCCTTATAAAAATCAACCAGAATTATAAGTAAAATGGAGCCACAATTTCCATACGCAGGTAGTCTCCTCATTCTCTAGCACAAACCTGAAACCTTTAGAACTCCAGAGGCCCTGGCACCTATCCCAAGGTAAAGCCCGGGAGTTTCAGTCACAGCCAGAGTTTTCAACCCTAGCCCTAGGAAATGGCCCTGTTGTCTTTTTAAGTGAGCTTTCAGTTAGTCAACTGACAGTGTACCTGAATGAAAGGGCTGAAGCACACTTTTGTTAATTGCCCTCGGCTAAAAACTAATCGCACAAAGGGTTGTTTGAGAAAATGAGTGCGTGGGTAAATCAGCTAGCTGGTCAGCTGGGATATGTTCAATCGTGAAGGCCCTGTGGTCAGCCCAGTCCAGTGTTAATACCCTTGCAGAGAACTGCTCCTCTCCACCACTCTTTGATCTCTCTGTCTATGAGTCGCTTTAAAAGAAGAAGCTGTAGAAGTATCCTGGACATGTATAGTAAACAGGACACATGTTTGTACTGTAGCAAACCTTTGAATGCTGTTAATGGCTGTGCAGTGCTATCTGGGTTTTTGTACCGCACTCAGATAAGTACAGGGATGACAGATGGTAAGCAGAGTTCAGAAACAGCTCTCCCCTGTGGACTTGTATGTCCCAGGATACAAGTGGTTGGTAAAACGATCAACCTAATTAGAAAATGGGAGTTGCTTCCTCATCAGCACTTCTCTAGGAAACAGAGTTGGTGTCTTCTTTCACATCTTCCCAAGAGTCTGCCACACAGTGCATGTGGTTCCCTTTTTTACTGTCTGTAGCTGATCTTTGCTACAACATTTTTAGTTTTTACACAGAGATCAAATCTATCTTGGTCTTTGGGTGAATCAAAATATGGGTAGGTCTCCCATAGAAGATGGGTCCATTTCTGATTTTACAGAGTGGTTTTACATGTGACAAACAGACCAGCAGCCTGTGTTTCTTGAAGTTAGTATGAGCAGACCTTCACTGTTTTGTGCACTGCTTATAGGAGACCTGCTGTTGGGGTAGTGAGGCTCTTGATGACTGTACTATGCCCACCAAGTCACAAACAACCTGGCATCAGCATTTCTTCTGCAGTTCATGACTTGTTGACATCCTAGATAGAAAAGGGTAAATAATTTCCTAACAGAAAATAACATTGAACTATTAACTAAGCATAAGCAATGAGTAAACCCACCCCTTGTTTCTCAGGACATTATAGAATGGAGACATTGAAGTCAAGACATATTGCTGTATGGTTTAAATTTGCAATATGCTTTTTAAAAAAATGTGCAAACAAATTTGTGTTTTAGAAATGCCATCCCATCACACATTCCATAATCCGATCTTCCCTCATATCATAGAAATCACAGAGTGCTCATCCTGTAGTCTGTGTGGGAGTGCATTAAACTCCCCAGGGCGATTCCCGAAAAGAGTAGGGGTGTTACCCCAGTGTCCTGGCCAAAATTTCCCCCTGGCCCTTACCAGTCATGGCCTCCTAATAATCTCCATCTATGTATTGGCTTAGTCTGTTCTCCTCCCCACTGAAAGCACTTTGGTTTTGGAGGGGAGCCCCGATTTTCTGGAGTGTCCAGAAAAGTGATATATAACTGTAATGAGTTATTATAATTATTATTAAATAGCTGCTAAATTCCCTTGAACACCTTCTCCAGTTGTCAATGTAATCAGAATGCCTGGACTCGGCACAGTTGGTTTTGTACACAGGCGATGTTGAGAAACCAGTTGCTGAGATGCTAATACGGTTGCTTCAAAAGCAGAATTGCTTTCATACCTTTAAACAACACTAACAGCTCAAACAGTGTCACAGCCTGCTGTTCAGGGTAATGAAGGAGATTTGCAAAGACTATATGTGATAATAGGAAATAACAACTCAGGTCTGCATGATCAATATTCTAGCATAAGAGTTCAAATTATTGAATGGCTATTCCATTTACTACTAAATCTGACACAAAGTTGTCATTATGAGTAGTGCAAAGACCAGGCCCGTTCACCTTATATATATATATGCTTCTGTTGTCTTCACTAGGCATGTCTGTTAAGAAAACAGTTTATTCTGGGTAAAGAAGTAAGCATACATTTTTAGCCACACATATATTTATTTCTGGGTTACACCTGGCACTGTAAAATACTGCTTCTGTATACGCTATAAAAATTGTAGGCTTTCATTGGTAAAATCTTTCCAACCAAACCAATCCTTTAATTATTCTAATTCCCTGTGTGCAGAAGCACTTATTTAGCCAACAGTTTCTCAGATGTACATTAACACTCTCAGAAATGTCAGACATCATTGCCTGAGGATGACCAAGGAGAAATGTGCATTATCGAACATTTAATTTAAACTGTTTATATATTAAATATATTGATATCCCTAAATAACCATTATCTGCTGCCTGTTGTTTGATCTTCATCTCCCACTTCTTCCTGTCAGATGGTTCATGATGAGGTTCTTGCCTTTACACAAAGAATATACAGAAAATTGCATGTAGAAGATATAGATTTGGTTTACAAAATGCACACAAACATGAAAACCCTCTCAGAAAAGAACGTACCCTTCAATATGACCAGACAGGCAGGCTGGAGTTTGGACCAGATTTCTGCCAATCAGCTGCATTTTAGAAACCCAGTGAAGGTGTTTGATTAAGAGTCTTCTTCCTCCTACAAAACAGAAACCTGCACCTGAGATCGGGGTTTTACAGACAGCAGGTGGGTCAATCCAGGTTAAAGTGCAGGGAGTTCTCTGATGCAGTGTGTTTTAGTGCACTTACATACAGTATGTGTGCTTGTTTTCCAGCAATTATTAAGTGTAAGCAAAAGTGTGGTAAAGTGATAGATGGAATGTATATTGGTTCAGAGTGTTGAGAACTATATTTTGTGTTTAGCACAAGAAAAGACTGCATTTCACAAGGAGCTTTGAAGCTAGCGAACGACTCATTAGGGAGAGTTAGCAAGGTAAACCTGAGAGCATGAGGGTTTTGTGTGTAAAACAAAATATTGTGGGTGGTTGGGTCTTTGTCTTTTGTAAGCCCTGTGCCTTGTGTTTGCCACAGAGCAAGCAAAGGAAAGACAAACTTACGTAAAGAACTCAAGAGAAAAAAGAACTGAACACAAAAAGAAAACACCTGTTTTCTTAGAAGAAAAGAAGAATATAGTTTGTCATTCAGTATCAGGAAGAGGTTTAGCCCTCTGATGTTTAAATTTGACCTGGGAGAGAAGTGTAAGTAGCTGAAATGGGTTTGTTTTGTTTGTGTGAAATGGACAGTGTAAACACTATCTTCATAGCACACTTGTCTTAAAGAAATACTGGACCACCAGAATTTGGAGAGCTTCTCTCTGTGGGATTCCTTGTTCCTTTGTTTTAGGATACTGTATAATCTCCAAGATGCTGGGAAAAACAGACTCTTGCTCTCTTCTTTTACCACATATGTGACAACATCCTACCATGGAGCTAGGCCCAAAGTGTGCTGCTGGAGCCTACTAATTGACTGCACACCACTTCCTCTTCTTAAACTGAGTGATGCAGCTGATACATTTAATCTGTTACATGCATCCCAGACCTTGTAGTCGATAACCAAATAGCTCCCTGCCCTGTGAATTGTCACAGAAATTTGAATGCTTCTAAAACCAGGTTACCTCATTATTGAGGCACATCTTTGAGCCTCTCCAGAGATAAATATCCTCTAATCCTCTGTGAATGCAATCTTACCAGTGATATGGCACTTGTGATTACAGGATGCTTTTGTATGGCCTGTTTGTTTAGAAATCACTCATTCTTTGTGCTCTTAAGTCCATAGCTACTTAGGAATAAGGAATAATGCATAGAAGAGACGAGCCATTATCTAAAGTACCTTTCTAGTTTATTTCCAGCTCCTGTTTTTCCCCACTCTGAAAAGTACAGTTAATGTTTATTGATTATTATAAATAATTAAAAAGGTGTCAATCCAAAAGAGAGGTTTTTATTTTTGCTGCTTGGTTTAATGGGTTCCCTCTGATGGAAAGGGGGTATAAGCAGTGATGAGGATGGATTTTCCCAAGATAGTTTTGTAGAATAGGTGTGTTTGTCCTAATTATAGTTTCTGAATGCACTAAGTGGTATTCACTCTTGCTAATGTGCTGTGTTTAGCGTTAATAACATACAGATAGTCATCTTTCATTATGTTGTACATGTTGGGCTAGGTTAAGTATATATCACTTACACTGGTATTTAAGATCAACATTTTTTGCTGCGCTGCTTGGCTGTAGGGTTGTGGTCAGCCCAGCTTGACATCATTCTTGTGATGTCTGATGGAAAGTTGAGACTTGAGGATGAAGTGGACATGGTGCTGTGATTCTGAGGCTGCAAGTCTCCATTTGCTGAGGAAGACCACTGAGTTTCACATTTCAGCATTCAGAGTGGCTTCTAGGCAGAAGCTGCCTGGTGTCGCATTTCTAGTGTAAACTGCCTATGGGACACTTACCTGCTGCCACAGATACACTTCTGCAAACCCTTTGCCTTTTCCTGGATTGCATTTGTCTGGGACATTCTGAGTAGAATATCAGGCATGAAGTCCTCAATTCTGAGCCTGAAAAAGTAAAGCACACTCACCTCCTAGATTAGAACTGTATTTCTTAACAAGGCCTTTTTTGGATCCTTCATTAGGCATTAAGGGCAAGCGAAAATGATATTTTGGTAAACCTGACAAACTTATTAATCCCTGCTATGAAAGTCCAAATTAATAAATGCACAGAATAGTAATTTGTATTGAATTTGCATTGAGTAATTTGATGTGAGTGATATAGATTTCTCAGCGGTTGTTGGCCTTTAGTGCATACAGTGATTTATTGTGTTAGGAAGAGAATACTGTAGCAGCTGCCATGCAGTGACTATGGTATACGTACTGTAGCACTTGCCATCCAGTGCACATGGAAAAACTCTCGTAACAACTCAAGGAAACAGGTAAAAGTGTGGCTTTCATTATTTTCCGTCAGTTGTAGTACACTCATTGGACTTCATTGTGTTTTCGTGGGCTTGTGTTATATCTGTTCTCAAAAATATCATATTGCCAAAAGAGGCTAAATGAAAATTGTCTTTCAAGTCAAAAGTGTGATCCCCTTATCAGCCTGACCAGCATTCCAAGAGTAGCAATAGCCTTCTTGCTCGGGTGTTGTAGACAAAAGAGAAGTGAGAAACGACAACCAGTCAGAAGAAAGCTTTTCTTGTTTTTTTTGCTGTCCCCCTGAAGGTCACATGAAGGTCAGGTTTTTTGAGTTGAAAGCCCTCCTTCTTTTTCACCCTTTTTTTGTGCTTGGCACAGCCAGACAGTAAAGCCAAAAGAGGAAACAGCATTCACATCACAAGGCAGTGAGACTGTACAGCCTGTTTATCTTACTTTCTTGCTATTAGTTTGCAGACGCATTTCGAGCTTTTTTGGTTGTTTTCTCTAAATTAGGACTTGGTGTACTTTTGCCAAGCGGCATTAAAAGGCTGGGGGAGTTTTTGTTCTCTGTAGTTCGAAAGGAAAGCCACAATGTTGGCTGCTTGATTTTTTATGAGGTTTTGTTTCTGTGCTTCTTCATTTAGTGTCCAGTAGCTCTAACTGCAGTGCTGGGTTTGTCTTGTGTGTCACACGCTGAATCCCATCCATGAGTCAGATCCTTTTTGTCTTGTTAGAGCTCACATTTCACGTGCTACTGCAGTGTCGTCTAAAGAATCTTAGGCTCAGGCCTACAAAAATCTAGTTTTAGTGACTTCCAGCTTTCGTAAGGGTTTTCAATGTGACTTTATTTCCAACAGTGCTACTAGTTAAGCCTGTGTGTGGTCTTGTACCTAAGAACAGCTCTTGAGCTTAAAGTAAATAAAATCTATCTATGGACAGGACTAGAATACAGTCCTGAATGGCATCAAAATGATTAACCGAAAACAGGTCTTCACTGACTTCTGTGTAGGCTGTTAGGTTAGCAATTTGGTCTTGAAATTCTGAGGCAAGAAATGAGCATCCAGAAAAGGCAAAACGATTTCAGGTGTTTTGCCCATCTTCTTCGTCCTGTTGTGAAATATTGTGACAACACAGACGTTTATAAAGTAAGATCTTTAATTTCAGTCACTTTTTATTTTCTCTAGTGCTGTATCCTATCCAGCACTTTATGCAGTCCGGTGACAGTGTTGGCATAGTGCTTGCAAAATGTCCCACAACTCTTATCAGATCTTGCCTGAGATCAGAGACTCTGTCCTCTGAGAAAGAAGACCTACAAGTGACCTTGTACAATTAATAATGATAACTGGTGTGCATGTTCCCTTCAACAGTTCATCAGAAATATCAATACTGTCTAGCATATCAGTTCAGAGAGAATTAATATTAGAAGGCCAGAGATTGTTGCATACCGGTAAAGAGGTTCAGGATCTCATGCAGACCTTTGCCAACTGCTGTAGCCTCAGTGGTTCCATATCTGCAACATCTAGTAGATTCACTGCCTTGACATTTTGTAGCTGTAACCCTGTCATTGGGATATTCTCTGTTTTTTGTAAGATTGAATGTTTATGATTGACTTCTGATACCTTGATTGTGGAGAATCGCAGTATCCTAGTTTGCCTTCTTGTTCATCACTATAAATCTTTATAGTGTACCATATTTTTCAAGTTCATGTGTTTCCCTAGTCCCAGCTCATTGACCTCAGAAAAACAGGATAATGGCTGCTGACCTTTTTGACCGTGTTTGCTCCTGTGCCACAGCACCTAAAAACAGATTTGATGAAGCAGTTCGACAGCCAGGTGAACGAGTTTGTGGACAACCTGATAGAAGAGTCGGCCAGCCTGGAGTCCCCAACAGTCCATTCTCTCTTTCCCTCTGTGCTTTGCGAGAAGGAGAGGAACAAACCCAGGTATGGACATGTGTACCACACCGCCTCCAGAGAGCTGCTGTTAGCAGCTTCTTCTCAGTCCCACACTCCCTCGTTCAAGCATAATGTCAGGATGCTTTCATATTTGTCAAACAGTGAGCGTGACGGATCTGTAAACACACTGCGTAAGAAATTCTCCAAGGCTGTTTCTCCTGTGCATGTAGGGTCAGTGGTTTCCAGCCGTACTGCTTTGCATATCCCAATGCACATTCTGCCGCTTTCGTGGGGATGCTGTAGAATTCACTGTTCATTTTGTTGTAATAAAAATAATTAAAATCAGATAAAGCATTCATTTCCACTACACTATACCTGATTACTATAAAAGCAACACGCTCAGCGCATTCCATTCCACTCCAATCCTGCTTGCTAGATTAAACTAAAACCCAAGGGCTGTAACCTGGGCAGGAACAGAACAGTGTTCGCCAGTGTTTGAAGCCTTGGCTTGTTCTCTGCTACACAGTAGGATCTCCTCCTTCCTATATGAACACAAGCTTTTGAACCACAAGGACCATGCATGGCTAAAGGGAGAAATGTCATGGTTTCGTAACATTTTTCATACACTGAATTACAGCAACTCTCTGGTACACTCTGGTCTTTTGCCTTTAGCCAGCCAGTTGTTGCACCATAGCAAAGGTTTTCATTATTGTTGGAGAGTAATTTCTTCCATTTCGAATTGGCCCAATTTGAATTCTTTATTGGCCTGTCCCGCAGCTATCTATCCTTATGTGGTACCACAGCAGCCATTTTTCACATTGTGACGCCTCAGTGCTAATAGCAGAGCTAGGACATCAAACACAGTATTAATGCATTTCTCACTCATAACACTGTATGCTTAGACCCCTAACTAATTTCAGATCTACCACATAGTCTTGTAGACATTTACCACTTAACAGCGGCTTGTACAAAGCTCTGTTGTTGTTTAACCATGCCTGCACTGTGCTTTACGGCTCTTAACCACAAGAATAATTTTGTGCATTTTATTAAACATGCTGTAGAAACATTTTCATCATTTTGTTATGGTATATTATGGTCCAGTGTAGAAAACTGTGGTGAAAGCCTACAAAATGTTTAGGTGAAGTAGTGAATTTACAAAGGTCAGCTTTCATAATGGTGGTGTTGGAGAGTATGCAAAATGGAAGAGAGTCTGACAATTTGGTCTAAACAGATCCTAGCAGATCATGAGAAAAGAACTTTAAAGCCCAATTTTATTCTGTTTGTAGTGTCAGTGTCTGTTCCATTCTTAACATTCCCTGCAATATGGCCTTTCTAAAAGAAAAGGTAAAAGTCACTTGTTTCTCCACAAACCACTCTCCTTAGGGGTTTGGAGAAACATTTCTTAATGATAAAGAGTGAATATTGCAAACAACATCTGAAATTGCACTTTACTCTATTACTTTTGACTATGTGGCCCTCTTCACAATCTGTCTAAGTCGAGATCTTTGCAAAGATCAGATTGGCCAGAATCACAACTACCGCAGAGATTATAGCTCCAAAGGACCTGGTTTTGGTTATTCTTTTGTAGTAATTCTTATGGTTCTAGTGTTATAGCTGCCCGATTGAAAGGCTTTTCTTTCTTTTTTTTCTTGTTTTTAGGCATACGAGACCTCCCCCAGATCAAGGCAAGCTGTTCGTGTCCAGGCGCTCCTTGTTAGAGTGAGTAGACCACCTGTGATGCAGCTTCTTTAAGAAGTGAATAGGCTGTTGGTGACTCCATCTGCAGAGCAAGGCTAGGAGGGGTTCCAGAGGACAGCAGTGTGGATTCTTGATCAGTCTCCCCCTTCTCTGCTTCTGATAGCAGGGGATGTGTACACAACGTGTTTGGCGTTTGACCTGTTAATTAGGTTGTCTTAAAGCTGCCTGGTGCTCACTTCCCCTGGCAATGATTAAACGTGTCCAGGTACAAAAAACCCCATGGAAAAATGCGAAGAAAATAGTTGTCATCCCAATCTCAAGAAAATAGCAGTGTCGGTTTTTAGCTTAGGTGAATGTTACTAAGGCCTATATAGGGTTCTAGAGTTTCAGACTGTTTCACTCTGGAATTCACTCGCCTGGCAGTGCTGGTCAGAGCAGGAAGTGATACTGACCTGTTGTCATTCTAGACAGCAACACTTCAGTGTTTTTAATGAACAATACAATGAATATCCCATGTGCCATTGGATAGTCAAAAATGCAACTGACTAGTTTCTTATGTCTCAGAACATAAAATATAGTGTAGATGTTTGTCAAAAATTACAGGAGACAGAAATAAAAAGCTTATTACTGATGAACAATGCCACCTCTGCAGGACATGATTCTGAAAATAATATTGGGGAATTGAACACTCGCCACAGCATTCCTGGTTGTCCTGTTAAGAGGTTTCCTATTGTTAAGACATCCTAAAATAATGGAAATCTCATTTTCTGGGTAATGACCTTGGTGGTGGGCATAACTGAACACTGTGAATCGTGCATCGCTGTGTTCTGTGTCCCATTCACTGGCTTCCTGTCAAAGTCCGTGTGGACTTTAAAATCTCCATGCTCACCTATAAGGCTCTGCATGGCTTGGCACCTCAGTACCTGTCTGAACTATTATCGCCCTACTCCCCACCTCGCAACCTTCGCTCTTCTAATTCTGGTCTCCTAACTGTCCCCCAAGCCCGTCTACATTGTATGGGTGACAGAGCCTTCTCCTGTTATGCCCCCAAGCTCTGGGACTCTCTCCCCAAGGATATCAGAGAGTCACCTTCTCTAAACTCCTTCAAATCCAGACTCAAAACCTTCTTCTTTCGAAGAGCCTTTACTTAACTGGTTCCGTTCTTTACCCCTCTGCTCCTACTATACTTAGTACCACCATCCATAGTCTCCTGTGTTGTAATTGTGTTTTATCTTGTGTATTTTTTTTATTTATTGTTGTCATTCTGTAAAGCGCTTTGAGAAGCCACCTTTAAAGGCGCTATATATACTTAAGTTTTCTATTATTATTATTATTATTATTATAAATGAAACCAACCTCCTTCCTTCCTTCCTTCAGCGAACTATTTGAAGTGAACCACATCCGTACCATCTACCACATGTTCATCGCTCTGCTCATCCTCTTCATCATCAGCACTCTGGCTGTGGACTTCATCGATGAGGGCAGGTAAGAGACCTGCCTTGTGTTTCTTCAGACTTTACTCTTATTTTCAAGAAGAAATGATTGTAGTGGAACAAGCAACCTGGGGGCACCTAGTACCACCACTGAACAGATGTCGTTTTAAGGAGCTTCCTAGAACCCCTTAATTTACAGAGAGAAGGGGGTAAACTGGACCAGCACCAGCCCTGATATTGGTCCTGGGTTTCATGCTTCACCTTACATTTGGCAGGTTAAATGGGAACCCACAGGAAACAAGTCCATCTCCTTCTGGTATAAAACATCAGATTTTAAAAGATTCTAAATGTGCCTTTTTAAAAAAAAATATGATAAAATAAGGCATTTGAGTTAGGATTTAGGCTGCCTCTGTGAATCTTTAAAAATCTTTTTGCCTTCCTCTTCTCCCTTGTCTCCCTCGCTTGTGGCCAGACTGGTGCTGGACTTTGACCTCCTGGTGTACGCCTTCGGCCAGCTCCCCCTGGTGGTGTCTACGTGGCTCTGCATGTTCCTCTCTGTGTTTGTCGTCCCCTACGTGCTCTTTCACCAGTGGGCCCGGCACTACCGCACCTCCAGCCACCGGGCCCTGAGCTCCTTGCTCGCCGGCACCCTCTTCCTTCTCTTTCAAGTCCTGGGCATGGGCTTTCTGCCCACCTACGTGGTGCTGAGGAACAACCTGCCTCCCGCCTCACGCTTCATCATCATCCTGGAGCAGGTGGGGCCTCGCCGACGGGCCTGTGCAGTCAGCCTCCCTGTCCCTGTCCCCAGATAACTCGTCAAAGGCCAAGGGTCCAACTTGAGAAGTGTTCATTTTATGCCATGTTGGATTTGTTAAACGGAAATCTTTTGGATTTAAAAGGAGCAACACCGTGCGGGTTTGCACCCAGGCATCTGTAGTAGAAATGGCCTCGATCAAAGGCCTAGCTTGCAGATACTGCTGTGTTTTTGCTTGTTCTTTCTAATGCTCAGGGTTGTGACATGTACTTTACACATTATTTATAGGGCAAAACATTATGGCTTTTCAGACTTTCATTCTGCATTCCGGGTACTCCTCCTCACTTCTTCGGTCAGAATAATTGCTGTTTTATTTTGTTCCGACTCATCAGAATTGATGGTTCTAGGATTACGTGCAGTCTCCTAGACACTAGAGGTTTGAGATCAGGTTGGGCCGCTGCTGAGCTCATCGTTATGAGTTACGGGTGTAATAGTCTGATGGAAGGGTTTCATAAGATTCTAAGCCACGGGTCTGTTTTTAAAGTGACCATGAAAATCCTTCACTGTCAACAACAGAGTTATTATTATTGAAGTTGTGCTTTTCATCTGAAAAATGTAAATGTGGGGGGAAAATATTTTATTAATCTTCATCTATAGTGGATTAATCTTATTTTATTATTATTATGGGACCTTGCTGGCTGCAAACTGTCGCATCAATTGACTGGATCCATATTGTCAGTTTCCTTTTTGTCTCTTAAATGATACTTACAGTAATTGATAGTTGTATGGCTTCCTGGAAACAAAGTGAACACTTCTGTCCAGGCCTTTAAAAATGGTTTAAATCTAGTACCGATTCACTTCTGTCTTTTAGGACAGCTTTCAACATCTGTGTCCAGTTTTGTCAGTAATTGAAACAGGAACAAGAAACGCAATTGTATCATATGCAGTTGTATTGCTGTTGTTCTGAAAGAATATTACATTACTAGTTAGACCTAGTTCCAGTCTATCTAATCATTGATAGCCCACATGTGGTTTTGGCCAAAGGAAGCCAAGAAGTCAAACCATCTAGACAGGTATTGTGACATCAGCAGCCCCAAGCCACCAATCCAGGAGCCTCAGCACAGTAAAAGCAGTTCAAACCGGCTGCACTACAAGGTCACGAACCGTAAGCGCCATGGAAACATGCTGGTCAGGTTTTGCGTGTGATAGATGAGTGATATTATATTGCTCTTCTTAAACAAATCTGCTGACATCTGTGCAAACAGACAGCTAAATGTTTCTATGATCCAGTCATATTGCTACATTTGAATGCCACCACCTAAGGCGGTTTCAAACTTTTCACCCATTTTTACATAGGTTTCCATGAATGATAAAGTTTCCGAGTCTTCTATGATCCTGGTGTATCACAAACCACCACACAGTGGTGGCATGGTAGTTACTGCTACCCCACTGCTCTAGGCTCCTGGGTTTCAGTCTGGCTTTCGTGACGTGTCTATGTGGAGTTCTCATGTTTTCCCCATGTTCATGTGAGTCAGGTGTTCTGGTGTTCAAACACCTCTAAAAAAAAATACAGTTTAGCTTTGACTGGCTAGTCTAAATCATTGGCTGGTGACGGGGGAAGAGAGAATTGTCTATTTGACCAGTACTGGCTATTTGACTACAACAGTAAACAGGGAGCTTGAGAAACTGAATGGCCTGCTTTGTTTTTGTATTCATTCCAATGTTCAGATAAAGTCTTTTAAAGCGCAGGTTTTAAATCTAAAATATTCTCTTCTGGTGTTTTTGCTTACATCGTCTGACATGCTGTCACTATCAAACAGAATATTTTTTGGAATGGTCGGAACGCAGTCATGTTGCACTCCTTGATCTATGAGTCTTGACTACATGCAGCTGAACTCAGTTGATCCCAACATCATCATGTCCTATCGTCAGTCATGTCCTATTAATGTAATAGATTGTGCATAAAGGGTTTATTAGTGATTTAAGGTAAATGCAAGCAACTTTGGAGGAAAAAGCTGCAAGAACCTGCAGCATTGTGGAAACTGAGCTTGACATCCTTGGTCTGGCTTGATCATTTTTTTCTAGCCAATTAGACAAGAGTAGTAAAACACCTGAGGCAAACTGCATGGTGTTTGAGATTGTGACCTCTCTGTTCATGTCTGCTGCCCCCTTCAGGTTCGCCTTATCATGAAAGCCCATTCCTTCATCAGGGAGAATGTGCCCAGAGTGCTGTCCTCCACCCGAGAGAAGAACAGTAAGACATTGCGGGGGTATCTGGGGGGTATTTGTGCCTTAGCTCAGACAGACAGGCATGGCAAAGCAGGGGATCCAAGCTTTTTTCACAAGTGCACAACTTTCTCAGCTTTTTTTATCTTCATTCAAATCTCTCGCTAAATCTGAGCTTCAGTTTTTCCATTACCTTCTCTTTCTTACATTGTGTTACAAAAATTTGCCATTGCCTTTGGTGAAGAAGAGGAAGCACATTTTCCATTCTTGGCTTAAATGTCCTTGATGAATTTCACCCTGTGCCTCTCCTTCAGGGTTTGTGTCAAGTAACATAAGTTGTTTCCTTAAAAAAAAGTCTTTGTACATTCATATTTCCAACGTTTAAAACAGGGAATTGTGACGTCTGAAAGCACACATTAGTACATGGTGATTGTGTGTGAGGTTAAAAGAACATTTTTCAGGCAGTAGGAGAAGTGCAGTTCTATATTTTTGTATTTCATCCCCAATTTGTCTAGAAAACCTGTAATGTTTTTCTCATAGAAAGGCTGAGATGGATACAGGCTTGAATTTATTGCTGTTGGCTTATAGAGTTAATATAGAATATAGTTCTTCAGTGAAAGATGTTATGTGTTCATTTAGTTATGGTATCTGCGGAATATATATAGTTGTAGCTGGTCTTATGCATTAATGTTGCTCTCACTGCTAATCCTCAAAGTCTGCATATCAACAGTATAGAAGACAATAAAGGTGTCTCAATGCTAGATGATCATCTTCATTATATTCTGTAGTCATGTGCTCTCCCTTTTCACACATCTTGCGAAATTCTTAATCCAGACATTACGGCGCCCCAGTGTCTCTCCACAAAGTGATGTTAGAAACTGACTGCTATTTTTTCTTCAGACTCCATGTCCACGCCCCAGGTGTCGCAGTATCTCTACTTCCTGTTTGCTCCAACACTCATTTACAGAGACAGCTACCCCAGGTGAGAAGTCCAGGGGGCGAGACTGCAGAGATGTACTGCACCCCGGCAGGAAAAAGACGTGCAGTGTGTGACCCCAATGTCACAGCAAACAGTGCTGTAAGAAATACAATCACAGGGTTTCCTAGACAGCCCAGTGCAACGTTTATTTACAGTACATTAACTGACTTACCGCTAAATATGAGGTATTTTTGCACACTGCCCTTTTATCTAAGGAGAACAGTGCTTGTGCTAAAACCGTGCCTGCAAGAGTATTGTCTCATTTTCTCCTTTGACAGCATCATTTGTGTTTGTCAAGGTTAATCACTTCTGCCTCCAGGGTTAAGCAAAAAATAGTTTACCTGAAGGAATGCAACTTTAGACTTTTTTGAGTGAGAATTGCATTTATTGTGCTGCCTGGTTTCTATGTCCGTTTTTTATGCCGTGTAAGAAATAGAGTGATATTTAAATAATAATTAGATTGATATTTTGCCTCCTGAATGTTCGCTACATTTTTCTGCTTTGTTTGAACCAAGTAATATAATGTATAAACTTCCTTTTGTTTTCCATTTCCTTGCAGAAATCCATCGATTAGATGGGGGTACGTGGCAACCAAATTTTTGCAGGTACCTGTAAACTTATTTCCGGATTTCTCAGTCTAAATGCGGGTTGAGATTGTGCCTGGTCCAATAACTCATTACACGATGTTCACAAATTCCCTTTTGCCAAGATCAGGCTACATGAATGGCCAAACTATTTGGAACCCACATGAGCATGAACAGTCAAAGTGGGGCATTGCCTGTATTCCACTGAAGTCTATTAAATCCAGTCTGCTTTATCAAGCAAATCCATTCCCATTATTCTAACAGGACAACTTTCACTTGAAAGTTGTGATGAGGGAAATGGTGTGTTGGATTGAACTATATGCTAGTTCCACCAGTTTGCATTAGGATTGAGGTCTGGGGATAGTTCTGACCAGGCAAAAAATTGTCCCTTAAGTATTTACATTTTCTTTCAGAATACAGAGAGCACAGTTTCCCGAGGCAGTGGTTCAAAAGTCACTACTAACCCTCTTCTGTCCTCTTTCTTAAGTTGAATGAGGAGTTTCCTACCGAAAAAGTGGCTCCCAGTTGTTCACTAATAATCTGGCCTCCCTGTTTTTCAGGTGCTGGGCTGTCTGTTCTATGCCTACTATGTGTTTGTGCGCCTCTGCATCCCTCAGTTCAGGAACATCAGTCTGCAGCCTTTCAAACTGCGAGTGATGGTCCTGTGCGTCTTCAATTCTATTCTCCCAGGTAAGGTTTCACACCGCAAGTGTAGAGTCATTGGTGAAGTTACAGCACTGTAACTGTTCTGGGTATATATATAGTATGTCTACTAAGAGCCATTAAAGTGCAAGAAATTATTATAGGACAAGACAGTATAAACCTATTATTTTATAACAATGTACTGACAAAATCTGAGAATGTGTCCTGACAGACAGTGTGAGGACAGCCCCACAATGCAAATAACGTTTGCTGTAAACCAAGCGCCATCTTGTTGTACAAATCTAAAAGTCCCAAATTTAGTTGTTTGTAGATCTAGCATGAGAGTCCGCATGTGGCCCTCACAAGTATATAAATACAGCAGGTAGCTATGCCAAAATGTAAAGTTTACCGTTTCACGCTGGTTCTTACTATGGGCAAAAGAGCTGACCATGACTGCTAACCTAATACGTGCAAAAACGAGGAAGGAGTAGGAAGGCTGAGAGGTAAATAATGGCATTTAAAATGTTGCTGGGCAGCCTTTAATAATACCTAAGCATGTCCAGTGTCCCTCAGGGCTGTCCTCCGGAAAACACAACTGTGGAGCACACTGTATGTCACTGAGACTTCAACCCTATTTCATGTTTCTGCAGGAGTGCTGGTCCTCTTCTTGGCATTCTTCGCCTTCCTGCATTGCTGGCTGAATGCCTTTGCTGAGATGCTGCGCTTTGCTGACAGGATGTTTTACAAGGTCAGAAAAAAACTTGAACTTTTTCTCCCATCTAGTGTGTCCTCATGTCAACATATATATCCCAAATAGAATTTGCTACTGTGGCACAAGATGTCTGTGCCTCAGGACATGCATTTTGCAATTCAAATATCCATAGCAGCATGCCTACATTATTGACTGCGCCCAGGCCTGAAGAAACCTTGGATCTTCTGTATGTGCACAGTGTGCACTCAAATAGGTTTGCATTGCACGTGTCCTGGAGACAGTCATACTCTTGAGGCAAATCAAATTATTGATCCCCCACCCAGTCCAAGAAGAGTGTGAGTTGAATCATTGATACCCTGTCCCTCAGTAGAGGATTGGAGCAGTGTGTCAGATTGATAAGTTCAAAGAGCTTTATTGGCATGACTGGTGAACTACAGTGTTGCCAAAGCAGATACAATTAACTAAACTTTTACAGGCGTTTACAGTACAAATGTATTATTGGGCGTTTACATACATCACATCAGACCTTATTCTGAGACGGGCTCAATGTCTGATCCTCCGGCTGTGACAGGAGATCACATACTGGACTGCGGCTTCGCTGAGTGTTTTCTCTCCTAATCCAGTAGCATTGGAAGCTGTTCTGATGCTGGCAAGTGGGGGAATTCTGAAATTAGATGTGTTATTGTAGGGAAGAATATTTGTCTTGCTGCCTCACAGTGCTGGAGCTCTGCGTTCAGTTCAGGACCTGGGGTGCTGTCTGCATGGCTGTACATTTCTTATTGTGTTCATGTGGGTTTCCTCCCACAGTCCAAAGACTCTGGTAGGTTAATTGGCTTCTAAGAAATTTGGCCCTGGGTGGGTGTGTGCGTGTCTGTGTCAGTGTTTGTGTCTGTCTGTCCTGCGATGGACTAGAGCCATTCAGGGTGTATCCTGCCCTGCGCCCGTTGTTTGCCGGGTTAGGCTCTGGCTCCCAAAATGACCCCAAAATGGAAAACATGGTTAGAAAATGGACGGATGGATGATGTTGGTCTAATCCCAGAGTACCTCCTGCACTGCAACAGAAAGTGCTTCTCTATCTCTGTTTTTCCCCGCTGGTAGTGGGAGCACTACCTGTCTTTTCTCGGTAGCCAGGTCTACCTGTGTCACTTAGTTTCTATGGCCAGGATTTAGGATTTCTTTCATGCTGATGATTAACCTCAAGAGCTTTTCCAAAAGCACCTCCCTCCCTCACCCTATCTAACAAAGATGGTTCTGTGATGTTTGAAACTGGTTATCTCCGTCTGTGTCTTCCATAGGACCTTATGAAGCTGGGTGGAGAGTCAGGGTGTAGTGTCCTTACTCATTGCTTAACCTCATCACACCCTATTGTCATTATAGAGTGCAGGGCTGTAATTATTCATTCTTCAGTCTTAGTAACTGACATGAAAACAAAATACTTTTTTTATGTAGTATTTGTTGCAGCACATTAACATTTTCTGTACTTCTTTTAAGTTGCAAATTTGTGTGTCTTCAAATGGATGGTTGTGAAATTTTGAGAACTTGTGCATATGTGTCTGAGGTGTGTACCTGCTAAACAGACCTTTCTAGAACACACCAGGTTATGTAAGACTCGAGATTCTTTAATTTGACTTTATGTAAAAACTTCCTGTATGTCCTGTAATAAAATTACAGTTTACGTACAATAAAAGTTTACTTTAGATGCTTAAACAGCAAATACTGAGAGGTTCTTAATGCAGATGAATAGTGCAAAGTAATCATAATGCATTTGTCACCAGCATCCACCAGGACTCTGTTTTATACTTCAGTCTCGCTGTACTTTCCTGCATGTGGCAGGTTCTGCATATTATCACAGCTTTTCATTGACAATCGTGCATAACCTGTATTTCAACCATGTCAGGGAAGCAATTAAAATAGTATAATTTTTATTATTTACTGTATGTCATTTGTGTTTTATTACTGAACAGTACAGTGTAGGGCAATGAAATGAGCCCTCCTGTGCTTTGAAATAAGAGTGTTTTCACAGCTGAAGCTTTCTTTAGAATCAAATGTGATACAAAATGTGAAATAGCTGGCAATGTGGAAAAACACTGATATCAATATTAGCTCTTTTTCAGTTTTCTATTTTATGCATTTTTCCCCCTCTTAGGACTGGTGGAATTCAACATCCTTTGCTAACTACTATCGCACCTGGAATGTTGTGGTGCATGACTGGCTGTATTACTATGCCTATCGTGACTTCCTCTGGGTAAGAGCATAGGGGATTTCGGGGTTAAGGGAATTTGTGTGTGTTACACTGACATACTTTTTTCAGGAAGTTACATATTTTATTTGGCTGCCCGTTGTGCGTTTTCACCTCAGAGATCGTACTACTATTGCTATAACTTATGTATAGTGTTCTGTTGTTGATGTTTGTTTTACAATACCATATTTCCCTCAGTAAATAAATAGCAGCCAGCCTTTGTAGTTGTGACTGTTACACACTACATACTGTATATCACCATGGCGTTGAAAATCGTTTTGTAAGGTTGTCTTGTTCCACAGGTGGGGAAAAAATAAAAGAAGACCTTTCACTTGTCAGTTAGTAAATTAAATGACTTTAATGCAAGTCAAACAAGCTCTGGCAAGAGTGATTAGCATCACCTGTATACTTGGCTTTAGGGATTCATTAGTTCAGACACTGAGCTGCTGAGATGTTAAGTGAAAACCAGCTGCCTTGATTCGGAGTTAGCGATGTCTTCCTGTGTTTAACATTGCGTCTGAACCACAAATGGTAGCTTTAAATGAAAAACAAAAATCAAACATCAAAAACGCTGAACACTCATGTAGCTATTATTATAGAGTAGGACTGTATAAGGGGAGTGTTAAGGGCATTCAGAGAACTGTATTCCTTTTATCTGGTTTCTCTTTCTTTTATATTTTCTGATTCTTATTCTTTTTGCCTGTGATACATTATATTTAATGTATCACATGAATGTAATTAATGTGATACATTTAATGTAATGTTTTCCTGTAATCTTCTCTATTCACATGCAGGTTTCGACTTCACACCTCTCCCCACTTCGCACCACCTGAGTGGCCTCTCTGCCTCTCCCCTGCTCCCGCCTCCTCCACTCTCCCAGCTTTCGTTCTCCTGTGCTATTTAATCTTTGCTGTCTGCCCTGTCTTTCTCACACCTGAAGAAGGCTCCACAGCCGAAACGTTGTGTTTCCTTTCTTCTCTTTTCAGCATGGAATTAAGCTATTACTTGTTCCTCTACATTAAATATAGTCTCTTAAACAGATTTTTTAAAACATTCTTTTAAGTTAATTGAACAGTATATAGAAGAATACTGATAACGGACTGAGAAATGTTACCGTGGTCACATTGTGTTTGTGTAATACAGAAGTGACAGTGGTCATCTGGGAGACTGAAAAAGTCTGCTTATTTATTTTTGGTAAATGTTGATTTATGTCAGTGACGTCACAGTGTGATTTTCTCCCTATTCTGAATATTTGAATGAGGGTTATGACTGGCTCCAGTAATGCTGACATCTGGATCAGATGTTGCAGCGTCACCACACATCATGGTTGGAAAGTGTAAATTCTGTATAGACGTAGTAAAATGAAGCACGTCTTGGGTAACGAGAAACTTCAAAATTGGGCCTGTTTATGAATTAGGAATTCCTACGTCTTGAGAAGGATTGATGTTAGAAAGCTAATGGCCGACAAGGTGCTGTCAGTGGGGTTTGAGTTGGAGAAGACTGGGATTTTTGGAACAGGAAGGATGGGGCCTGACGTGGACTGCCTCTCTCTCTCTTCAGATGCTGGGGAAGAGGTTCCGGGCGGCAGCCATGCTGTCAGTCTTCACGGTGTCCGCGGTGGTGCACGAGTACGCTCTGGCCATCTGCTTTGGGTTCTTCTACCCCGTCCTCTTCTGTCTCTTCATGTGCTTTGGGAGTAAGCTGTGCCCTTTTTTATGTATCCAGAAGGTTCTCTCCACCCTCTTGTTTAGCTTCCTTTTCATAGGCTGCTGTAGGAAGAGGAGTTGATAGTATCAAACACAAGCAATACCAAGTTAAAGAAGTCTACAGATTTCTTTTTGCTAGCCTGAATATTTGCTTATTATATATTTAACTTATTATATAAATATATATCATTCCAGGTGTCTGCTGTTGACTAGTGTCTTCATCTATATGCAGCCACATTGCTACTAACATCCCACAGAGCGAGCAAAGCCATTTATAGCGACTTTGTTAGCCAACCCCATGAGGTGTTCTTTACAAGTATTCTGCACTTAGCAGCTTATCTTTTCCACAGCATGCTTCTTTAGCTAGTGATCTTTTTCTTTCCGAGGTACAACATCTTCTAGTTTCGAATATTGCACTCCATTCCATTCCTGGCCTTTGGTAGTGATACTGCATTTACTTGACTCACCTTTAATGACTTATTTCACCCGGGTGCTGACAAGGAGTCAAACAGGAGTGGATGTGTCGGAAAGACATGCAAATTAATGCAAAGGAAAGAAAATACTAAAGTTTCTCATCCATGAGCGGTGTCATCGTTTGAACTGTATTATGGCCACACCTGCCCTGGTTTCTAAACATGTCGCTTGTGTATTTTCAGTGTTGTTCAACTTCATCCTGCATGACCGGAGGAAGGGCCCCATCTGGAATGTCATCATGTGGACTTCTCTGTTCCTAGGCCAGGGGGTCCTGCTGTGTCTGTACTCCCAGGAGTGGTATGCCCAGCGCTACTGCCCGGTGCAGAATGTAAGAGCCTTCCCCTGTGTCCATCCCGCATATCGACAAAAGCAGAATCACATCTCGTCTCAGGTGGCAGTGCAGCACGGCCAAGTGCCATTGCTTTTGAGTTATGGATTGTGTAAGACAAGAATATAAGGGGAACCAGTGAAGGCTTGGTCAGTACCGAGAGTTTAGAAGGAGGTTATGGAAGCTAAGAAGAGCCAGTGTAGAGCTTCCAGCACAGCGATCCACAGTGCTTCCAAAGAAAAAATGTGATTGTGTGTTTTGCAGCCAATCAAAAAACAGCTCCTTCAACAGTGATAGAGGAAAATTGTTGGGAAATTTTTAAAATGTCTAACTTTTGGAAAGTTTTCAATTTCTTTAAAGCCATATGTTATGGCTGAGCTCACCAACAAACATCTTTTCATCCATGAAGATGAAGTGCGATTGAAGCAGAGAAGTAATTGAGTGTGCCTTCCTCAAAATCCAGCATTGTGGATCGCAAAATATTTATCACTTTTACTTTGACAGAACATAGAATTTCTTGTGCCCCGAATCATTGTGTCCTTCCTTAAATTTCAATATTTAGTATAGAATCCTTCTGTACTTAATAATGGGAGGTCAATTGATTGGGCTATATTTAATGATGCACAAAACAAAATTATTTATAAAGTGAGTGACAACTTCCCTAAAAATAAAGAAAATGGGAAAGAAAATTGCCTGCTAATAATGCCTGCTAATGCTAATAAATTTCCATTTCTTTTGCACTGTTGGAAGTAACTTTAAAAGTGCTTCTGTAATTTTTGTATGCGGTATATTGCATTCAGTTCAAAGAGGCACTCAAGACTTCAACCAACTCCAACCCTGACAAAACAAATTCAGACACTGGAGATCTGTACGTTTTGTCCTGTCTGGAATTTGAGTATTACTTTTCAAGCTGAAATTCCTGCTGATATTCGTAAATTTCAATTATACAGTATGTATATAGCCATAGTTGAGAGAACTGTATAGCACTCTGACTGCTTGACTCTTTAATCAATATCAGGTTCCATAAGCGGCACCCTGTTTCATCAAAGCGCACAACACAACTATAATCAATCTGGAGAGAATAAACATAGAAAACGTTAGAAAAGATACAAATAAAAATCAAAACATACTGTACAAATCCTGAACATACAGTTGTCATTATCAGAGGTGCAGTCATCCATGATTGTGATTGTGTCAGTGCCAAAGACTTGTAGGACTTGCAAGTGGCATGACTTGCGACTTAGACCCAGGTCACTGCCATAGAAGACTCGGATTTGACCTTATGCATCATGGCAGCTTGGGCCTTGTAACTTAAAACATCACCAGAATTGCTTTTTTTTTACAGAACAAATTCCTCCTTTAGAAGCTATCAAGTTGTTAAAAACAACTAAAAAAACAGGGACAATATATCGGAAAGTTATTATATGATAAAGCATTCTGAACTTTTTCCAGCCCATAACATCACTGTTGATAGGCAACACGAAAGCTGTTCCTGGCAAATTGAACATCATTTAAAAAGTTTACTATGGGTGAGGAAAAAGCAATGTAAAAGTGTAAGGGAGAGGCACAAAACAACAGCCAGCTCTCGATTAATAATAAAGAACCATGAGATGAACAGTGCTCTAGAAATAGTTTATTATTTTACAGCTAAAGCGTGTAAAGCAGTATGTAAATACTAAGCAATAAACAGTGGGATTATTGTTCATTATTTGAATAACAACAAAAACCTCCTAGCAAAGTCTACTTCCAGCATAATTAACCCAATGTTATGGATAATAAGATGAACCGGAGCATAAAAGCTATAAAATGTGTGATCACACCAGAAAACGTGACGCGTCTCTGAAGCCCTTTGCATTCAGTCACCTGTCTCCAGTTGAGTAATTCCGGTCACAGTTGACTAGTGACTTAGCCCAGGCTCAAACCCGCAACTTGCAACTATTATATAAAATAATGTCCTGCTAAGTGTTTAAAGATAAAATAGAGAGCAGCTTCCTAGAAGCTTTAATGATTGCCATTTAAACAGTTTTCCTATGCCTTGATTACATACTTTATTCTTGTGAATAAATTAAATGAGACTTTGAATTTGAGATGATTTCGTGACTCGGGAAGGATTTGAACTTGAGTTTTAAGGACATGTCAGGATATCTTCTCATTCTGACGATTTGTGCCTGGAACACAGTCTGAAGATGCAACTCGGTATATTACATTTGCGTTTCACCAGTCCTCAACTTGTTAACCCTGAAACAGATTAAACAGTTTAGCAATCTGAGACTTGATTCCCTGTGCAGTTGGGGCAGTCACTTCTCACAGTGAAGCCCATCATTACAGATTCCTGACCTCTAACTTGCTTTTGCTGTGCTGGTTTCAGCCCACCTTCTTGGAGCTCCTGAAGCCACGTTCCTGGACCTGCCACCAGCAAGTGTCGTCAGCTGGCCGCACTGACTGAAGCATGCTGGGAAATCCGGCCCTGCCTTTATCAACCAAATGAATGTGATGTTTCTCCTGTCCATCCCCTCTGGCTTTTCTTTAGTTCTTTTTCCCAGTTCACCACATTGTGCCTGGTCTTCACCAAGCTGGGTTCCAACAACAGGCTCCTAGCCCTCTCCGAGCAACTGTCTCCCTTTATCTTCAGAAGCCTTTGGGAGCCCTTATTTGAGGTGTGACAGCCTTCGCACTGAAACTTGGTCCTGGAGAGCCATAGGTTCAACTGCTTTCAGTTCACCAGAGCTGAAAATTTCATCAGCGTTTTTCAGTTTAATTAATTTCTTTCATTAACCTAAATTTGTCAGGTCAACAAAACTTCACGTTCCCTATTTAAAAAAAAACTGCAGGGCTGTGGCTTTTCCAGACCAGTAATGACTTTCACTTTGTTAAAAGAAACATTTGCATTTCAGTATTTTCTAAACATCAGTGTAGGTCTACTGATTTCTTAGTCATAATATTACACGTGTGACATTCAGGAATACATTTTCTATATTTCATTTACACTGAGTTTAAAAAATTACCATTTTATTTATTTTTTTAAAACATGAACAAGAACATTACTTCTTTGTAGTGGAGTTGAGCATTATCATACTATTTGGATTTTTCCTCATGTGGCATTTTGAAGTTCAAAACTCAATCTGAAAATCGTTCATTGTTCCCGGACTGCAATGAACTACAGTATTTTGTGAGTTTCAGAAGTTAAGCTGGGTTTACTTTTTTTAATCGAAATAGATATATTTTTGCAAAGAAGTCTTCTATACTGGGAAGTGATAGCACACAGCACACACTATAACACACAGTACTATATTGATAGCACACAGTACTACTTGTGAAATGCAGAAAAATAGCATATGGACGTGAAGAGTTACTGTAAACCATACCAGGGACACAGACTTTTAACTACATTTCTGCTAGCTCTCAAATCCTCTACATCTAACCTCTTTCACGAATGTGATGATACCTGGTCTGGGTGACACAATGATGCCAAACCCCACTGTCTGTTTGGCTTTCTTTGTGTAAGACTATATTCAGGGACCTCTCTAACAAAAGGCTTATTCGTGGTTTTGCTATTTCAAAAGATAAGTGCACAAATTAAACATTGTTAACTTTAATGCCTATCGATTAGGCCAGGTGTTTTGGCAATATCAGTCGTCTAACTTGCTAATCAGTTTTTCTATGATCACCTGTACACATAGATACTGAGTTTGACTTTTGATGATCAGCATTTTGACCTTTGAATTTCACTTCACAGGGCATACTTGTTTTGCATGCTCCCATTTTAACCTTCTGATCTCTTTTCAAATTTCTGTGTCTCTAAATACTACTTGTCTAGGTGGGTCTTTCCCACAGATGCAGGCAATAATGGGATTAGACGTTGTTGTTGTTCCTTTGTGCTTTTTCCACCTGCTACTGAAATTTGAGCTCCACAGCCCTGTCATGTTCTTGAGCGACTGTGCCTCCTAGCTTTGAAGTTCAAGTGAGATGCACAGAAATCTTCTTAAATATGCACCAAGTAATCCCTGAGGAGAATTTCTGCAACACACATCCAGAGATGTCAAACATCTTGTTCTGTGTATGAATGATAGCTAGGTCCCTGTCAAGAGTGTTTAAAATTTTATACACACTATCTGGCATTAAAGTGCATGCATTTCCCACGCTAAACGTCTTTATTTTAGTCTGCCTATTGCTAAGAGTTAGTTTATTTTGGAGTGCTGGGCACACTGTGGATACATCAGATCAGACTTGTTCAGGTGTTTGTTTTACATTCACTTTCTCTTTGTGTGTTAATCCAGCTTTCAGGCTCTTTACCCTTCAGTGTGTTGAATGTTCCCGGACTGCAAATCTTATGAAGAACACTCAAGATATTTAATGCTTTGGTCATTTGTACATTTGCTGCTGTGGAGCATACATAGAATTTAATGATCCCAATATACTGTACAAATGGAAAATGTATACCTCAAATTAACAATGACAGAGCTGCCATTGAGTCAAATGGGGGCTCATACTGTATACACTTCCTAATAGACCAGAGTTCAGATCTCAGGTTGAGCAATGATTCATGTCGACCGAGGGTCTGTAGTCATGTTCCAGGAAGTTTTCGCATAGCAGGTGGAAAAAACAGATATCTGGAGCAGAAGAGGGTCAGGAAGATGCAAGGCTGGGTAAAGAGTATTATACTTTGTTCCAAAGTGATCTTTAGTCCTGTAGAAATGTGCAATTCTATGTATTTGTCCTAGTTCACCGGCAGAGAAAATGCAACTGCAGCTGGCTGCAGACTACAAAACAAAACCTATTACTGACAGAAAATGTGTATATTAACTCATGTGTGACTACTGTGCCAAAATGATAGGGCTTGTTTTGTTTTTGTTTAGATGTTCCTGCTCATTTAGGGGATGGCTACTGTTAACTATGTGATTTAGTTTGCCCCCTGTTCCATCTGATGATGGAGGGAAGAGATTGTGAATATAATACACTTGAATGGTACAGTCGAGTGGACCAAATCTGCAGTGCAGGTGGAAAGCAAAGGTAGGGTGGAGGGTTTGAAACTTGTGAAGTATCAAAGGCTTCTTGAAAGGCACGCCGATTCTGTGTTAGCACCGGGTATGAATTCCTACGTTCCTACAGCAGAGAGTCCACTGCGCAAGGTGATGCTGAAGTTTCTGTTTTATGTCAGAGAAGTTCTGCAGTGCTTCTAAGTGTGCTCTGTGGATTATTCCTGCTCTGGAAAAAATACAAATACAATCAAGCACCTTCTGCTAAGGATTGTAGACTCACTACACATTTACGAAGTATGAGGGAAACGTTTACTGTTAAATATTTAAACCAGCGTTATTTATTAAAGTGAAAGGTAGAAAAAGTCAGAAATAATATGGCATAGTCTGGCCATTTGGGAAGGCAACTGAAGCAAATTTCAAAATAAAAAGCAAAATCTTCCCTTCCTCCTAGTTGACACTTTTAGGATCAAACCTTTTGAGATGCAGGAGTATTGACAGGCTTCACAAAATCCATAGCATTAGCTAGAATGTTGTGAAGTTTAGAAAGAAAGGTTACCACCAGGGGACACTGTGGAGCAATCTATTATAGTAAATGATGATGAATCCTAATAGAGAATACTCCCTTGGCATGATTATCCCATGTTTATAAAGTACAAAGGAGTTTGTCTTAATTAATGTAACAGACTTTTTACTGCAGAACCAGCATCAAAGTGAGTATTTGAATATTATAGTTCTGTTATTATTTAACTGCTGTGCTGAAAAGAAACAAAAAGTCTTCAATTTTAATGGAGTGTCAGCTAAACAACAGATCTCTGCAGATGTAATTACGTATGTAGCCTGGCAATAAACTTTTTTTCCCCATTTATATTGTTGTGATTTTATTAAAACACTTCAAATCTAAGGAAGAAGGAATTCATTTTTAAGGAAAAATGTATTTTCCCAATTAAATTTCAAAACTGAAAATGTTGTACTCACAAAACTACATGCACTGCAGGTTTTGTTCAAATACTAAAAATATCCAGTGAGCTCTTAACTTAATACCTATTACATGTTAAATAGTTAGAAAACAGGGCTTAAGGAAAGTTTGCAATGTAAACGTTTTTGTGCATACAACTATATTTTAAATGTTTTTTTTCTCAAAATATTTTATGCAGCTAACTATTTAGAGCAGGGTTGTCTGAAATCACTTTGTGACTCTAAAGTTGTATCTTACAATTATGAAGGCAGTAATGGGGTTTACAGATCTTTATATTTTAATATGTAGAGGAAAATGAAACTGAAATCCAATTTCTACTGTAATATTATGAAGTGCTTGGAAGTAAAAGAATACAAATGGACTAACAGATCATTTGTATAAACTACTGAACAATGTGTCTCATTGTCTATGGTAAAGTGAGCTTTTGATTCTACTGCTGTACAATGTAAAGATTGTAATTGTGACTGTTACCATATTTTTTAATTGCAAGATATGTTCTTTTCAAACTTACATTCCATAATGAAGATGTGATTTTCAGTCTGTAAAAAAAATAAAATAATTGCACTGTTTTCACATGTTTCCTTTATTTGTGCCTGTTGAAAACGTTTGGATAACAGAATCCTACCCGTGCACTTCAGCATGCATGGTACAGTACCTTTATGAATTGGAGTAAGTTATGTGATTCAAAGTACCTCCCTGGGAAATGTCACTGTTTTCATCTTCCCTTTCAAAGGGTGGTTCTTTGCCAATTAACAATGCACTTTTTTAAATCTGTATCAGCTCAGAGTGTTGCTCACTGCTTAAATATTTCATGCCACAGTAATTGACACACTGTTTCTTCCTGTTTGGAAATCTTCTTAGTCACCTACGTTACCGATGACTCCTGGAATGCCAAACAGGCCTTAGAAATTGTCTTGCAAATCCTTGCCAGCATACTTCCATTCCATGCGGAGTGCAGTTGGAATTCCAGTTTCTTCTGATTTTGGAAGTTACTTCCCTCTGATTTGTCATTGTTGGGTTTTTTTTTCAGTTTGCTGACTGCCTAGCCTAGTTCTTTGATAGCTACTTACCTGGAGCGTGTTCTAGATCAGAGGTTCTCAAAGTGTGGTCCGCGGGCTGACCTTATCATCTTTCTTAAAGCAAGTCTACGCTGTTTAAGGCAGAGCAGAGAATACTGTAGCGTCCGCTACGAAGGGGCTCCCCCTAGGAGCACTGTTAAGAACTGCAAGCTGTAAATAGTGCGAGGAGGGACTTGTGTGTTGGCTCTAGGTATCGAGGTTTCACCAGTTTTTAAGGGGCCTGTGTGTGTCAGTAATGGGGCAAGCACCAGCCTAGTCGTAGGCTTGGCTGGCTTGAGGATCTGCCGAAATTGCAACGTTTCCATTCATTCTCCTTGGCTGTACCCTTCTGTTGCCTTTGTGTTGTAATGAAGATTGAGTTATGGGGGACCACCTCGCCTCTTCATTCTCCCCATCAGCGCCTATTGCTTCAGTGTTTTAGTTTTATGCACTATGACTGAAATGATGTCACACATTGAAAACGAGACAGTCAGTTCAGCAGTCTATTCGTTAGTGACGTACGGGTCGTTTTTTACCCGCAACCGCCCGACCCGATTTAAAATGATAAAAGTACTGACCCGAAGCCGGTCCGAACCCGCTCCATTAAAAATTACACCGAACAATATTCGAACATTCATTTAATCAACGGTTATTGAAACAGCATATCCATATTCCATGTTTTAAACAGACTAACGACAGTCTTGTGACTGTCATTTTTGTAAAGTGCTTCACAATCGATGTAGATAACGTAACCTGCGCTTTTTTCTTCTGTTGTGCTGACTAGCTCGCCAAACTTCTCCCACCTGGCTCTTTTGTCCCTCTTCTGTATTTCTATCTCACTGTTCTTGAGTCGTGTCCTGATATGCTCTAAAGAGGTTGCCATCATGTTCTAAAGAGGTGGCCATTATTGTAATACACTGTCGTCTCTTTGCTTACGTTTTCTCATGCTTTGCCTTGTGAAAAAACCGATTGCGACTTAAATATGATAAAACGTGAGTTTTAAACCTTAAAATCACTTTAATTTAAGATACAAATTATCGGTTTTCTGCACCATGTACGATCCGAGTATGCCTTAATACTATTGACTTCATGACATAGCTCTGAAGCATCTATTACCGTTCCCAACAACCTACTGTACACTTGTGAGCTCGGATTTTCGTCACTTGTTGGACTGAAAATAAAGAGAAATCGGCTGAACGTGAGACTGAAGTTGTCACGCTTGGATTTAGACCTCACTTCTCTGATTGCTCAACAAAAGCAGCTCCATTCTTCACATTAACCTTTTAAGTAATAAAATCATTTGCAAAACATGCAGCTTTGTTTGTAAAAATATTAGTACTTTTCATCAAATTTAATTCAATATTCGTTATTTTTAGTACATTAACAGGTGATGATTTTAACCGGTAAGAAGTGGATGTAGGCATAGGTGGTCCACTGCATCTGTGACGTGGTGTAAGTGGTCCATGGACCATAGAACTTTGAGAACCACTGTTCTAGATTGGCTGGCTTTCCACAGTACATTGTGATTGAGGGAGTAAACAATACATCACCCTTAAGAACGGATGTTAAACTGAGGTCCTAATTACACTTTCATTAAAGATCCAATGGCACTGCTCAAAAGAGTAGAGGTGTTAATTCTGGTGTCGTGATTTAGTGGTACTTTAGGCTTTCAAAGTGTGGCCTACATAAAGTTCAATTAATTCAATTGGCAAAGCAAAAGTCCACTGCCTATTACATTTTACACGGCTGAATGTCTGTTATCAGACAAACTACAAAGTGGACATTATTTACTGCACTTAATATAGAAAGATACTTTGAGGTATTCAGCTTCTTTTAATTTTGATCAGAAGTTATCTTCTTGTAACGTTTTCCCACCGTCATCAGTCTTTAAAATGCTCCAGTACAGTATTTTCCTGTCCCGGTCACTTTAAAATCTCAGGGCTCAGGATTCAGGGGTAGAAGGTTAATTGAAAATCGTATATAATATTGTAAAAGATACAGTAAATCTGGTTTAATAGGGGATAAGAGGTGTCTGTTATTGCTAAATGTCATTAAATCACAATTGACGTTTTTTCAGAACCAAAACACACTACAGTATAATATGAGAAAAATATATATGCCTCAAAAGAATAAGTAAAGGTTTATTCCATGCTGAAAAGAAAGGAGACACAACGTTTCGCTGTGGAGCCTTTTTCAGGTGTGTCTCTTCAGCATGGAATAAACCTTTACTAGTTCCTTTGCAGCCTACATATGCTGACGCAGCTACCTACTGTACTTTGAACTTCTATATATATATACTTTATACGCTTTCGGTATATTTTGACTTTTTTAAAAAATGCAACGAACATAGTTATTAATATACATGCTCTTTTCATGTGTCGTATCATACGAAACAAAACACCCATTGTATGCAGTTTATTTTACCCTTAGGTACGTTTGATATTCTTGAATTTTAAAAATATGTAGTATTTATATATACCTTAGTCTATTATTTGTCCATTTCACAAAGCTTTTTTTTTACATATTAATAGCATTTTAGTGTATTTTTAAAAATCGCTAAAGCATACGAAACAACACGCATCGTAAACAATAGTAATTCGCTTATCCCTATACCAGCTGCCAGTTTATTTGCTTGTTTTTAGTGACGCTTTGAATTAGATCATTTGGCATTTCCACGCCACTACGTGATATCCTGTCTAATTGTTTTCTCCAAAGCGTGAGAATGTGAATACCATCCCACACATTAATTGGTTCGACGCGTCGTACCGCTTCAAGGCAATCAGCGATCTTTGTTTTAAATACGTCGTCTGTCAAGGTTTTCGTTGTCTGCAGCTTTTTGCGTGGTATTTGTATTTTCACCCCCCTTTCTTTAGGGAAGGTAGAATGTGGTGTGTATTGTTTTGCTGTGTCCTTTTTGGATTTGCAGATTCACTTCCTCTAGTGAATGAGAATGCAGTTACCACTTCTGAACAGCAAGGCTTAATCCATAGGTTCAGATCCTATGTTGGTTTAGGATTGGAGGACCCTTTTGTGGCAAATACTGATTTGGTGCAGGAATCTGCTGAGGAAAAAGATGAGACTGTGGTGAGTTTGCATGAACAAGATAATCGCCACCATGATGCCCCCTTTGAGAGTGGCTTTGGAACAGAGGACAGTCCCCTGCATGGCATCCTGATAGACTCTGCTCCTGGCATGGTAGGAGCTGGAACGGATCCTGTGGCTGAAGATGCTGGTCTTGGGCTGTTTTCCAATGTTGCTGAAGGAGAACCTCCTGTTGAAAAGGCTCTTGTGAAGCAATTAGATGTGCCACTTTCTGATGGTGTTCCTGATTTTGATCAGCTCTTCCAGTTTAAAGAAAATCAAAGTTCTTCCTTGGAACAAGACCCTGAGAAGCCAACTAAACTTCCAGTGACAACTACTCATCTGCCTGCTGTGGACTTGGGAGAAGACTCTCCCTCCAATGTAACAACGGCACCTATGCCACATTTCACTAAAAAGCCAACTACTACCGCTCTTCATTTGCCAGAGTCAGATGTTGAGTATGATGGAACTGTCCCTAAAGCTACAACTGAAGTAGCTGACCCCCACAGTGATACCTGGGAAAAAGAAGATCCAGAATCTGACCACCTGGAGCTGGATCTGATCTTGCCCGTACAAGATCACGGGCCTTCTGAGGATGACGTTGCTGGCCAGTATGCGTATGCAGCCTTCCCTGCATCTTACTTGCCTAAAGTAGACCCCGGTGATGATGCTGCAGAAGATCTTTCCTTTGATTCTGGAGTGGGAGACTTTGAGCTGGGATTTGGTGACCCTGATGTTGATCCGAGGCTTGGGCTTGGTAGTTTAGATTTCCTGTCTCCGACACAGGCTCTTCCTTCTGAGGACCAAGAGCTTGCCCTGGATTTGGCAGACTTCAATGCTGTGGCCTTTCCACCTACACAAGTGCCTTTGCGGGACTTTATAGCATCTGATCTGGGGTTGGATGACCTGCACTTGGATCAGAGCTTCAGACCTGAAGGTATTCTAATTAGCTTAGTGGCTGAAAAGCCCTCTTCTGTATACAAATTAACAATTTTCTTTTTTTTCTCCATAGGAGAACTAGATGATCCTCTAGCATATCTCTTTTCTGACTTTTCATAGAATTGTAAGTATCAGTTCTTCCTCATTCTCTCCTTTTGTCCTAATTGTTAGTAATGCTTTTTTTTTCTTGCAGGAATGACCTTGCCTCCTTGGAGATCTTGTGGAGATAATGGCAGTCATGCTAGTCAAAATAAAGTCTTTCACACAAGTCAATTGTCTCTTTTTTTTTTTTTTGAGAACACTATGGATGCAGGAACTTCTTTGAGAGTTAAGACAGCATGGTGATGTGGTGTAACTCAACTGCCTTGCTTAGATGTACCTGTTAGGCTTGATGGTGGGAGTTAATGAGTGGGGAAGAGTTCCTCCCCCCCCCCCTCGTGCAGTGTGAGGCACTTACCAGGAAATATTCCATGCCAAGTACATTCTATAGAAAAGAAGGGGGGCTGGGACCTGTCTAAATGCTGACTGAGGCTGGGTTATGCTACTTAACAAGAGTGCACTATGGGGCAATGTGCAATTAATCAGGTAGGGCTGTATTGCCTGTGCTAATGCTTAGAGAAGTTTCACCAAAAAAAAAGTGAGAAGTCAGGCTATGTGTCCCTCTACTCACCTGTCTAGGTGCCAAGATGAGAAACGTGTAGTGAGGTAGAACATGTAATTAGAAACTCCTAGACTTATAAAGGGGAGGCATATTTATAGCTTAATGCAAGTGCACATTTTCCCTATAAAGCACTTAATGTTCCTTAGCTTACTTAGACCCTGTGTAAATTATTCTGTATAAAGAGCCCTTAAACCTTATGTTGGCATCCACAGCTATCCTCCTCCCTTCTTCCTGCACAGGAGTCTAGCAAGCAAAATTTTGATCTCCAGCTGTAGAAATGTTTGAGTAGTTCTGCAAAAGCATGTTGGAAATTGATTTTATGGCTTCCAATAGAAAATTCACTTTCCTCATTTTCCACCCCTCTGCTTAGTACCACCATCCACAGTCTCCTCTGTATATTGTAATTGTATTCTTTTTATTTATTGTCATTCTGTAAAGCGCTTTGAGAAGCCACCTTTAAAAGTGCTATATAAAATAGTTTTTGTGGGAAAAGTGCTGTTTGGATTTCTATAGTTAACTCAATAGTGTTCTGCTCAAATACCCTTTTCAGTCTTTGCCATGTAACTTTGTTATAATGAATCAGTGGTATTATTTTATACGGGGTATTAAAAGGGGATATTAATATTCCTCAGTTCACAGCTCGTCAATAAATTCTTATACAACTATGGTTAAGTAAAGCATTGCCTTTAGTGTCATGAAACCATAAGCACTCTGAAATAGTTCATATGTAAAACGGTGAGCATTCATATTTCATCATGATACTAAATAAACTATTTTGCCCACTTTGGAGTACGATTCACAGAACTCATCGAATCAATACAAAAACAATTTAAGATTTCTTAGCATCCGGTTACTATCAAACAACGCCCACTTAGGAGTGTCTGTTCTTTTTCCTTTTCCACCTAGCGGCTTGGAGGTCTTGGATTTTCCAGACGGGAGCTGGTGACTGAAGTCCCCCTGCAAAAGTGAACGCTGTTCTGCGGTAAAGATGGCGGCTGCAGAGGGGGCGCGTAGTGGCCGGAGGAAGACGGAGCGTCCCTGAAGGAGCAAGAAAACTGGGGCGAAGTAAACGAACAGCTCCGGGAAATCTGCTGACTGTACCTGGGTTGCTGGGTGAAAGGATTTCTTATATACTTTCGGGGAGGCTGGAAGAAGAGAATAAGGAACAGGCCGCTCCGTTCCTGTGGGATGTGAACCGGGAAGGGGGTGGGTTACGTCCCGTGGAAGAGCGCTACCGAGGTCTGGGGATATGGGACAACAGGTAGGCCGCGTCGGGGAGGGATCCTCGACCGGACCCCAGCAGCCGCAGTCTCAACAGCACCATCTGGTAAGGGCGAGTAGAGGAAGCGGCGTCGGGAGGAGACCACGGGATACCGCTACCACAGGGACCCCGCCTGGTAGGACTACCGCTGTCAGCACACCGGATCCGGGAATCAATATTTTCACACAGCATTCAGGTAAGGTTATTAGAGGGTGGTAGAAAACGCCTTAGAAATGCATGCGAAAGAATACCTTTGCTCGTTATACGCGTAGCTGTTATTCAGATGTTTTGTCAAGGCGGGTTTCAGATGTGGTAAGCTATTACTACCCAAACGCCTCAAGTCGCTAGTGTTTCTTTGTGAACACTGTTCAGTCGCGATGCATTAAAAAAAAAAGACTATACAGGCGAGTTAAGTGTTTAGAAAGAGCCACTACAGCAGGTAGTGAGGGAAAACGTCTTTGAAACCAGTTTTCCTACACCGACGTGACAGCCCGGTCTAATTCTAGACGCCAAAGTAGAGTTTTTTAGGCAAGATGTCTTCATGAGGTTTTAAGTATATTGTAAGGCATTCACTTTGCTTATCTTTAAACTAGCAAACCTCTCAACTGGTCGAATTTAACTGTCATTCCTTTTGCAAATGCATATAGATTGCATTAAAACTGAGCCCGTTCTCTATTACATATCAGCTCCCCTAATGGTGTAGACTTCTCAACTGGAAACTGGAAATGTCGTGACTGAGGATGCATGCTTCACTAAAGCAATCATCATACGGAGCTTCCTAATTATATAATACGTCCGAAAATATTTATGAACAATAGACGGATTGAATAAATTGGAACTTTCTGTTAAGGGTCTGTCAGCTGTTTGGCTTTAGCTATTTGACTTTGCATTCAGGCGGGGTCACACTAAAAGCAGTAACTCCGAACTGCAGCCATTCTCTCAATGCAAGAAGCGTCACTTGTTTTAATATAGAGCAATCAGTGTTTAGGATTTCCCAGCGCGTACAGTAGTGGAGAGAAAAGCGAGTCACTCTGTCGTTAGAGATTAGGTGCAATGAGTGCCATCGAGCCTGTGTGAATCATCCTAAGTGCATTTAGCGTCTGACGGAAATTGGGCTGAAAACTGTATATTCTCTACTCGATGAAGAGCCTCCTTCATTGCCCAACAGCTGCGCCTCGAAGTGTCAGTTCATTCCCTTTGTCAATACACTGCCGCTTGTTTAATAATGATCTTTAGGGCTGGGATGCAGTGGCTGACTCGTATTGGAAGCCTGCTCAAAAGCCTTCTTCGTTACTCCTGTTTATGCTGTACCAAAGTATAATTTCGCGGGCTTGTAAAGAAAATCTACACCAAGGACATGTTCCCGGCGTTGAAAACATTTGAGACGAGGGCGTGTTTTGTCGTCGCTGAGTACTAAAACGTGATCATTGTACTTAGAAAAGCTCTCTGAACAATAAACCATAGGTTAATGCAAAACTTCTTTCTGCACTGCCGAAGTAAAGACCTGTCCTTTACAAGTGGTTTTTCCCTTCTGAATGTTTGGCTGACAATTAAAATTTGCTCCACGTTCAAGACAGCTGAGCGCACTCCATGAGTTTGGGGAGTTCTCCGATTTTGCTCAATGATTTTAGAGACATCCACTTTCAGAGCAGCGAAGGAGACGGCTCCGTTGATGGTTGATCTTACTGAGCAGAACCAGAACAAACATCCCAATCTGTTCCAAGTGCTTGAGTGCTATCCTTTTGGTAACTGTCATTGTCATTAATTCCTGAATGTGACAACGCTTAGTTCATCCTTTTTCTTTAACACTCGCAAGAACTTTCATTGCTTGCTGGCCTTTCTTGTCCCAGCCATCTCTGAGACGTGCTACAATGTAGTTGTGAACGTAAGTTAATAGGACTGTTAAAACATCTGAAAAACACTCGAGCTCAACGTGCAGAATGTGGACATACTCAGGAGAAGATTCGAATGTTCTCTTTCATATGGCAGTGGTCGCTGTGCAAGGCATTGACTGTCGCAGAAAAGAACGATTTTTCACCAAACACAAGCATAACATTTCTGGGTAAATACTGCATATACAGTACTAATGGTGACAACATTTAGGATATATTCACCCTTCATCTCATTTGCTTTCAATTGCAAACATTCCCTTTTCTTCCAATAATGACTCATATGACTTTAAGCTCTGAACGTGAGATTTCTGCACACGGTCATCTTATCTTTGGAGAGCCTTATTCACAATGCCTGCCAGCACAATGCATGTGTATAGCCAGTGCCAGCATTCACTTATTTTTTTATACCCTCAGAATAAAGTAACTGGCTCTGCCAAGTGGCTCAATTGGTAAAGCACAAGTGGGGAGCTGTGGTCCACAGATTGCTGGTTCAGATCTGGGCAGTGCCATTAGCTGACTGTAAGAGGACTTTCACAAGAGATGGCGCAGGAAATGTCTGGAGTCGGATTGTGGATATTGACATTTTTGATTATTCATTATCCTTTTTTAAACAATAGGAAGAGGCAATGAAAACGGGGCCACTGTAATGCTTACATTTGTAGTAAAAAGTGTTGAATTCAGATTGGTAAAAGTAATAGTAGAGACATATAGTGATATTAATTGTTGGTCGCTACTGACATGCCATGCTTTGCTTACCTGCTTGAAAAAGAAAGATTTTAAGACCAAAAAGCTGTACTCCTTACAGCAAAGATGAATAAAGTAAAAATATCTGATACGTTTGGCTTCATCAAGCTTCTGGAAAATCTGGATGAGCAGATGATGAAGGCCATGCATCTGCTTCCCACTGAGCATGAAGGCAAGAAACTGGAAATCGAAGTGCATCTACGCTGAACACTAAACGTAAAGGGCACTTTACAGGAACAGTTGTGGTTTCAGAAAATATGTATCCAAATCCTATCGGGAATGTTTTTCCATTGATGTTCTTAACGTTTCGTGGTAGTTTTTTGATCAGCAGGTTCCTGGAACTCATGTGAGCAAGATAGGACAAATAGCCTCTTGTTGTTTTGGCACTGGTCTTCTGTGGTGTACAAATGCTCCTATGCATCATAATGCTTTCTTAATCAGGACTCGAAGGCTTTAGCTGGGTAATTGTCAAACCTTCTAGGCTCAGCTTTTTGTATCCTAACCTGTGGTGGCTAGGGAATTTAAAAATATATTTACAAGCATGGCACAATTTCATACAGCTTGATGGCCTGGCCTGCAATACGATTAACAGGAGTCCCCGACGCTGATGGCAAATCGTGCTTGTTCATCATTTTGAATATCATTCTGGAAAGAGACATACATGGTCATACTGTTTATAGTGTTAAATATGGTTCACGAAACTTCACTCCAAATAATTGGCACATAGACATCTTAGATTTCAAGATACTTGAAGTGATTTCATTATATCTGAGGAGGAGGAGGGTGCTGTTCCTTTCACGCTGCCCGTTTGCTCAGAAGGGAGTTTCTGCATCAATGGAAGTATTGCTTAAGAGTAAGAATGTGATGAGTCTTGCCAGTGCATCGAATAAGTTGTGTTTCTAAGAAACATGTTTAGTCTTTTTCTGCACTGTGCAAAGCTGCACAAAAGGTTGCCACCAGAGAGTGGAGCCTGGAAATGAGAAAACTCTCATTTTCATGTTTTCCATTGACAGTATCGTTTTTTGCAACAGCCCTTTTGTTATTCTGTGTTGTGGTTCAGTGTCAGATCCTGTGTGAGTCACGCCAGTGCCTCCTGTGAAAGCTACCGGCTGGTGAAACTAATAACACATTCCCAACATTTGAGGCATCGTGCTTCTGACTGATGAGCGCATTGTCCCGTTCATGAACATCACACAGAAAAACGCATGAATGAGAGCTAGATGCCTCTATAAAGGTGTCAGTCCCTGCATGCTAATTATGCTGATTTTAAAAAGTTTAGAGATGAATAGCTGTTCCTTATAGACTTAAAGCAGGGTTGTGAGGATTTATTACACTGGATGATTGTGCAGACTGTGCATATGGAAACAATGTGCACTGTGACAGTGCAGAGGCCCAAATGAAGTCCTGGTAGCCTTGTGTTGCCATGTGCTCTCATCCTTTGAAGCTTTTCCCAAAGTCAATCTAGATTATTCTGTATGATCATGTCTAATAAGCAAAAATTGGATTTTATTTAGGGTAAAAAATACTGCAACGTGTCAAAGACTTGATCTGTGGCCTAATTCCATAGAATTTGTTCAAATGCACACGCAATCAGATAAATAGGGCAGCTGCATTAAATATATGTTATGTTTCATTTGTTTTCTGTTGCCTGTTTCAGTGTTCTCAATTTTAAACTGAATTATCCCCCCCCCCAGTGGTGAAGACTGGCAGGCGGTTTCTAAGCATCAAAATGCAGACCTCCAGGTTCAGGAACAGTTCTTATCCCCAAGCAGTGCGTGTCCTGAATAGCTAATAGCTAAAAGCTAACTGCAAACTGACTGACTACAAGCCATGACCACAGACTGTTGAATATTGCATTTTTGCACTGCATACTGCACATTTTTTAGTTACTGTTGTCTTTTCTAAAATATATATATTGTAGGTTATATTGTGTCCAAGAAGATACTGTCTTTGCACTACGTAGTGCTTTAATTTAGGCACAGCGAAGAATTCCAATGTACTTGTTACACATGTAAACTTTGAACTGGAATTACTGTAGCATTACCTCTGTAGCCTCTACCTTGATGGCTGTTATAACACCTGAGCAAGTTTACCATCTCATCCCATTTATCTCCTTTTTCTGCCCTCTGACAGATTCTAATCACTGCCCTTGATTGGAAAGCACTGGATGGAGGGGCATTACACTAAATCCTTGTGCAGCATTTTGGAGCTGGAGCTTGTTTACCAGGATTTGCTGCTCCAGTTCCCAGTGGTCAAACATAGATTTAAAAAGTACTATCAGGTGACAGTGGAAAAAGAAAGCAAAGTGCAGATGTTTACTTAAGGAATTATCACCTATTTTAGCAGGATGCGTTTGTACAGCAGCACAGAAATGGTTCTCCAATCTTGTATCTGTCTGTGCACGTAATGTTCTTCGAAAAAGTTTGTTTGGATATTGCTTAAAAAATCTGACACTGCTACCATTTTGTCATGCATGGCTGTAATGCTGAAGCTGATGCATTTGAGTTCATGCTGAAATGCTACTTGAGATGGAATCCCCACTATTAGAGCACGTTCTTCAGCAATGAGTCAAGGTGTTGTGTCAACCACCTGGATGGACATTGGCGAGTGTGACTCAGCCATGCAGAGCGATATGCTCATTGTTGTGGACAACAGACCATTCAGTGATCCAAGTGTGATGGTCTGGGCAGGTCGTATCTAGTGCTTTTGTAGTGACTGCTGGCAGTCTTGACTGCACTGGGTTGCCTTGATCAAGTGTGGGGATATCAAATGCTGGTCTTCCTGTGGGCTCATCCTGCTGTGACATTAAACTGACCATCACAGACCATCCTGCTGGCCATCACACACCCTCTAGCCATTTGTGTGACGTCCACTTTCTTGCAACGTGCAAATGTGACAGTTATGCCATGGATGCTCTGCTTGCCAGACTTGAGCTCCATTGAACGTTTGTGGGTTGAGCTGGGATGATGTGATGCATCTAGGGCTCAGAGACCAGGTGCTGCTCCAGGCTCTATGAGAAGAATGGGACAGAATCCTGCAAGACAGCATGTGCAACCTGATATAGTTTATCAGGGCTGGTTACACATGCCTGTGACCTGTGACCTGTGACTTACACAGCAGTTTACCTGTTGATCAGCCATCTCAATGACAAATATGAATCAGCAGGATGAATTTACATATATCTTGTGTTACTCGTGTTCAATTAAATTTCAGTGCACCTACAACAAAAAAGGATTCATTTAGTGATAATTCATGATTTTATTGCAGTTTGAAGAGTTTTGTTTTATGCTCAGTATGCTGTGTGGAAGGATTAATTGGTTGTGCATGAACTCTGCATTTAAGTAAATGTAAGGAATTAGACCAGTAGAATTTAAAACAATTGGTTTCACGGATCAAGGCAGTATGATTTGATGCGTGGCAGTGGATTTCTTACCCTGTATACAATGTATTTATTATTTTAACACCAGTTCATGCATCCAGGTTAAAAGAATCCTCCTGAAATATATAATTCATTTTGTATCTTGGATATTGTGAAGTTACACTTTCCGCTGCAGGAATTTAAATTGGTATGAAATGTAGCTACTTTTGTAATTTGCAGTTGGCTTCACAAGTTTTGAGCTGGTCCTTGTTTGAATATACCATAAACGAAGCGCTAGTATGCAGTGTTCCTTATTCCTTTTTCATTGGAACAGTGTTATTTGTACAGGAGGCTTTAGATATGGATACAATCCGATCCACTATAAATTAAATATCATATGGATTATTATTTGGTTGAAGTTGTGTATTTATTGACCTCGTGACAAGTATATTTTGCAGGAATGTTCATGCTTTCAGATTCAACATTTGTAGGAGACATTCCAGCAGGTTACTCCTGTTATCTTCATTATTCTATCGCCTGATTGTATTATTTGCTGTAATTATTGTTTGACTTTAAAAAGTGTGAATTTCATTTGTTATGAATGCCCATATCTTTTAACCAATTTGAATCTTAAATCATTTTGCTAAGGAACTCATTTAAGAAGCATCCATTTTTTGTGTTATAGAAAATTAGTACTGTACATACAGCCTCTAATACGCAAGCATTTTCAGTTTATTGTTCTGTGTGTTATTGGTTTAATCATGGATATCAACACATTAGCATTATGTGAAGTAGATGCTCCACAAAAAAGTAAGTGTAACCTTGGGTACTAGTGGATGCTGTGTGAGATAAAGGGCATGTTCCCAGGAGGGCACTTAGCTCTACCCCGGTATCTGCCCTTTGGATGTGACACAAAATTCAAGCTCATCAAATGAATCAAAAATAACTCATGTTTGAGTTTCTCCTGTAGCACCAGTCCTGTAGTGTCTGCAAGTTGCTTTGAGCAACAGTGTTTGTGAAATACTATGTCTGTTGTTATTATCATGATCATTCTTGTTTTGCAATAACACTCAACCCCTCTAGCTATTAACACAGTATGACTACCAAGAAAGGAAATGCAGCCTAATGTGTGATGATCACGGCTTTAAACATAAGTGATTGGGGGATGGAGGTAGATCAGTGGTGCACCATGAAGGTTTAAAAGGTGTGGTGTGACACTGTATTAGCTCCACCATGGCTTTTCCTGCTAGCATGTTGAGAAGCCCTTCTGGAATCTGCCTGTGCTGGATCACCATTGAAAAGCAGCGCTGGCAACAATCGGACAAGGAAATGCTGATCAAACAGAAAAACTCCTGCAAGATCTCTATTGCGGACGGATGCAAATAAAATGACCTTGACATTGGCGACCTTTGGCCTCTCTCTTTCAGTTTCAGTGATGGATTGAGCTCATAGGAAAACCCAGAACAGCTCAATACTGCTGTTACATTGAAGGCGTTTATCGATCTTGGAGATGAATAATCACATACAAGGTACAGATTTAGCAATATTCGAATTCCAAAGTGTTAGCAATAAAAAAAAAAACAGATGATGAAATTACATGCTTTGCACACAGCTGTCTGATCACCTTGTGGAAAATTCTGGGCCACTTTCTGGACTGGCAGAACAGCTTCAGCGAGCAGAAACCACAAGGAACCAGACCTCCGAAGAGTCTCACATGTTGCAACCTTGGCACTGTGAACCTCTTGAGAAGGCCTGTGTAAACAGAGCAGTGTTGCTTAACACCTTGTTGCGATTTGGGCTTTGGAGCAGTGTCTTCATTATCCACACATCTGTAACCTCGGCTCACTGCCTGTCAGTTCTCAGTACAACGGGAAGCAGTTTAGACAGATCCTGATCTTGGTGGGCTTCTTGTAAAACTGACTTAATGGAAATGATTTAATCCACATCTCTTCATGGGCTCCTTTTGAAAGATGTTAAATTAGACCAATGGCAAGAAAACTCTAATTGCTGATTCATGGACCCATATGCGCTTGTTATTCTGATCATTTTTTATTTATGAGAGGAACAGGTCACCTTTTCTTACTTAGAAAGATGAAATGCTAATGTTTCATCAGTTTAACTGAATGCTGCCAAGTGCAGTCAGAATCTTGCCGACATAGTTTTATTTCTCTCTGCAAATTGACTATCATGTTGCTGCAAAATAAAAAAAATGCAGTGAAAGCAGACTGCTACCATTCTCTGATGCATTGGTGCTTCAGGTTTATTGCTCTTCCTTTTTACTGTAAATCTTCATGACTTAATGACCTCGTCTGGGAATAATATGCGCATTAAGCATAATGTTTCTTTCAGGCTCTCTGGTGAAATTTCATGCCAGAGAAAACATTCTTGGAAAACAATGCACTAAGGACTCTTGCCTTGTAGGTGCTGCCCTGGTAATGCTCGTTAGCTTGAAGCCGTCCTGTTTGTGGGGCTGTGTTCAAGACGCACAACACGTCCAGACACGGCATGGGCTTTCCTGCTGAGCAACATACCCGAATTGTCCCCTGCCAATAGCACTGCAAGGGGTTGCACTGCTGGCCGATCAGATACTGTGATCAGTCTGATTTGCTTCCAGTTGGCATCTGCATTTTGACATCAAAAGCTTAATAAATGTGCCAAAATATATATTTTTTTCTTTTTTATTCTTTAGTGTAAGAAACACCTGTTTTGAACATGACGCACTGACTTTGATTTGTAAAGCTTTGCTCTCTGTAATGCTAGAAGCTACTGTTTAGTTCAAAGATGCAAATCTCACACATCCTACACACACTTGGATATGTAGTTTTGGAAACTTGGGGGGACAGTTATGAAGAATGGCAGCGGTTTGGCCCCAGAGTGAAAATCAAGCATGATGTAGAACTGGATGATATGTCTGTGTGTCCCCATTACCCATAAGGGCTTGGGGGGCTGTTAATAAGACGGGCACTCATGTGGCCTTACAGTTTTGAAAGTTCTCAATGCTAAAACTTTGCTCAGTCACCGTTAGGTTCCACTACAGGCATCCTCAGCAGTAGCTCTTCCCTGAAGTTGAAATGAGCCTGTGGTTTAGAAAATGCTTATCTGTGCTTACCACGTCAACTGTGTTTTGATATTTTGAGCACCTGCATGCTTATCCCACTGATCTACTTGCACCTTGTAGACACAGAGTTTACATCTTGGTGGAGGTGCTGCTTGCTCCGGTTCCCCCTCACTCAGAGGGTCACTGTTTCCCCACCCCACCAAGAAAGAGAGCGAGGACGCCAAGTCAGGGGGAGTCGGCTTCTGGCAGAGTGCATGTTCCAACAGGCAGGCATCAAGAGCTGAGGTGACTCACCTAGTCTCGTTGGCCCATCACGCCTGCCGCCTTTCTGCCAGAGCTTTTCGCTCCCGTTCCCAGGCAGAGCGTGCCTGTGAACTGTCACACACACAAGCAGGAAAAAAACCCACACTTCCCTCTCAGACCACCCAGGCCTGCAACCACACTGAAATGAGTCTTTACCCTTTGGAGTTGTCATAATAATAATAAAAAAAAGCTTGTTCCAGTTATGAACTCCTCTTCTGGTGCGTGAACTCGGAAATCATTTCAAATATATTTGGAAAACGACATCCAGATACAATTGTATCTCTGTAAGCGGCATGAGAATTACTCTAATTGTCAGCAGCAAAGTAGTTGTCACCCTGTGTTTTATAAACAAAGCGCATCAAAACTCCCTTTTAAAAATATCTTATGATTAAATACCATAAAGTATAACATTTTGGATTCATTACTAGTTTAACTCAGCCCTGTTTATACTTGGTTCCACACCCTTCTTAACAAACCCTGTCCTCCTCCACTTGGTAATCATTACTCATTGTTCCATACGTTTTACATGTTCCCTGCATTGCCCACTAAGATCAAAGATATTTGTATTTTAATATGCTGCAAGCTCAGCTGTGTTACAGGAGGGTTTGCATCATCTTCCTAATAATAAGAAGTAGAATGATTATTTTTTATAGTGCCTTTAAAAGTTATACGGTTAGCAAGTTACAAAATAGACATAAGAAACACAAGCGGTTAGCGGTTCAGCAGAAGATACATGATCATTAGAAAATGGAGCAGGCTAAATAAAAGTCTTCATGAAAAGAAGGGGTTTAATTCTAGATTTAAATGCACTCATAGTATGTGACTCCTTGATCTCCTTGGGGATAGATATCCAGAGCTTTGCACCCCCCGAGCAGGAGAAGGCCTGTCAAACTTAGAATGTAAATGAGCTTTGGGGACAAACAGGAGACCAGACTCGCATGAAGATTGTCAGTTGGTGAATAAACAGATAGTCATATAGGTAATGAGGTACAGCTTTATAGGTGAACATGAGGTTTTGAAGTCAATTTGAAATCTAATAGATAGCCAGTTCAAGGACTCCAGTATAGACATAATATGATCTCTTGCACACCACCTGGTCAGGATTCTCAGGATTGGAGTTTGTTCCGTGTGGATTTGCATACCCCAGTGAGTGGGGCATTGTGTTAACCAGTTTTTCTGCTAAAGTCAAAGACAATACAGGAGCGTAGTCTGGTAATATTTTTGGAAGAATTATTTTTTTTACAATATCCTGCATATGAGGGCGACTGCATTGGCTTTATGTAGTTGATGGGAGGTGCCACGTAGCATGACCTCAGTCTTGTCACAGTCTAAGTGAAGGAAATGTTGAGTCATCCAGGTTTTTATGTCAGAGGTCAAATTAGTGTCGAAACAGCTACTTCAGTGTTGGGTTTAGTATGCACAGTTTTTTTTACTATTGTCAGCATAGAGATCATTCAAATCAAAAGATTTTAATATCTGATCAAGTGGGAGCTTATAAATGCTGAATAGCAGTGGGCCCAGTATGACGCCTTGGGGAACACCAAGCTCACCAAACCCAACTTCAAAACCCAGAGAGTAATAAAGTATTGGTGATCAGTAAGTTAAGAGTTGAACCATTTAAGAGCGATGTCAGAAACTCCAAACAGTCTCAGGATGGGAGAGTGAAATCCCCAAGATTAACAGTATCATAAGCAGCACTTAGGTCTAGGGGAGTTCTGATGGATGGAGAACTGGAATCAGCTGTCGTAAGAAGATTGTTAGTAACTCTTAACAAGGGCAGTTTCTGTGCTGTGTAATTGTCTGAAACCAGATTGGAAAGTTTCAAAGAGGATATTTGCAGTGAGGTGGTTGTTAATTTGTATTGCAACAGCATGTTCTTCAATTTTCACAGAAAAAGCAAGTTAGCTAGAGTACAAAAAGTGATGAAGAATCTAAATCTTGCCGAAACAACTGAAGTGGCCCTAGTCCTTTACTTTCCTCCAGTATAGTTCCTTGCTCCAGACCTTTGTAATTCACCAGGTCCCAGGCTCTGCTGACCCTTGTTCCTGCTAATTCAAACCCCTAATTTAGCTCGCAGTTTAATAATTAGACCTTTCTGAACCATTTTCACTGTCTGTAGGCACCCTGCAAGTGGCAGGAGCCAGCAGCAGTTTACTAAATGTGTACTGGTACAAGAGGAGAGAGAAAAGTCCAGAAATGTAAAACTCATTTGTCTACAAAGAAAACAAGGTGCTCAAAATACCATGACATTTTCTCCCTTATCAGAAGAACTTGATGGGATACTTTGTTGGTTTTTGATTCCTTGCGTCACTCTCTTTACTCAGCAAGAGTACCGTGGTTATTGTCAAACAGAATCTAACAGATAAAACTTCAATTGTTAGGCTAAATTAGCAAAATATCAGAATTAGATCATTCTATTAGAGTGCTGGCATGGTACAACAGGTTTCTTACTTTCACACGCAAAGTAAGGGGAACAGATGTATTTTTGTGTGAAAACACCTGTATTTACTTTACATTTACAGAAACATCTGTACGTATATAAACATCTGCATACTGCCCCACATTGTTGATAGTTTTCCCTGAGGATGGAACCTCAGCTCCAGAGATAGTAAAAAGTCTGCAGTGTTTGTTGGTAACTGTATTCTGTCTGAAGTCCTTGAAACTACAGCTTGAAGTGGTTTGGACTAAGGAATCTGCCACCTATGAGACTGTGTGCACATTAAAAAGTGAGGTGTTGATGAGGTATAAACATTTGCTCCAGGCAGCAGTGCGGTGTGGTAGTTGGTGCTCGGCACCTCTGACTGGAGGGTCGCAGGTTGCAGTCCTGGAGATATGATGTATACTCTAGAGCAAGGTGCTTCAAGGAAAAAGCCTTATAATATGTGTAATGGGAATAGGTTTCCAAGTTAAATAAGATTTTTTTCTCAGTTGGCATATGTAGTTCTATACCTTTTCTTCTTTCCTGAAAAACCAGAACATCTGAGTGGAAGGTTTCCTTTGCCTTTGCTCATTAATTCATTGGTTCTCTATTGCTTTGTCCATTGCTGTAAAACTTTCTATACAATGTTGTTTTAAAATCCATTTTTGCTTTTAGAAGCTATGTTCTTTTTTATATAAATGACTACCAGATACCAGGTTTGTATGAAAAGTATTCCTTTCATGCTTCATCAGTAGAATATGAAACGGATAGGTGGTGTGCCATGTCCCTTTACCTATTCTATAATTAAGTGATGTTGCATATGAAAGATTCTGCCTTACCAGAGGAGTCTTTCTGTGTCTCCTTGGAGCACAAATTGGAACCATTTAAATGGGAGCTGAAAGACGATCTGCAAATGAGAGATGAGTTGTTAAACTTCGCAGAAAGAACCTTAAGCTAGGCATGATATTTGAACAGAGCTCATCCTGCTAAGAAGCTGAAACAAATGACTTAAAGCTTGCTCAATGCAAAATAGCTCTCTTATTGTAATGAAGACTTGACAAAGCTCCAGTGGTGAAGCCCTATACAGTTACTTGCATAATCCACAAGGTGTCACCGTTCTCTTTCTTTTGAGTTAACCAGACCCAGAAGTAGCTTTTGTTTTGGTGTGATATATGACAGCCAAAGTGAAGGATTTGTGGCACACACAGAAATCTTTGGACACTTCTACTGTTGCTGTTTGATTCAGGAAATTCCCCTTAGTTGCTCTCCATGTGTGTGCTGTGTTAATGCAGCAGAGCCGTCCAGCACTTAGCTACCTCTGCATCATCCTCTAAATCTTAGCATTTTGTTACACGATCCGAAACTCATTACTGTTCTCTGCACTGAACACATGATAAAGAAAGTTCTTCAGAATGGCTCACTGTTTTTCTCTGCTGGATGAAATTCCCTGTTCCATCTGCAGAACGTGAATGCCCTGTACTTTTTCACAGTCTGCTTGTTCAGCTGTAAAGATTTTTAACACAGCTGTTGAGTCTTGTTGCACTTACTTCAGGATACTTTTATGTCCGTGCTTGTCATTTTAGGAGATATTTTTTTGGGGGGAACACTTGGTATTTGTTGCTTAGTCGAGCAAAATCCTTTCAATGAGGGCTTGGCATGGTGATGTGACAGCACCACTCTCTCACGGCTCCAGGGACAGGGTTCAATCCCAATTTCAGATGTATGTCTGTGTGGAGTTTGCATGTTCTCGTTGTCCTTCTGCATTTCCAAGTAGTCCATTTTTTTCCTCTTTCCAACGACAGGTTTGATAGGCTACCTTAAGCTGTCCCTTCCTCTTCAGTCCTGGGCATGCTGTCCAGTGGAAGAGATGCTGTGTGCTCCAAGTGCTTCTGGGATAGGTTTCAGCTGACCATATCCCTTCTCTGTATAAGTGACCTTATGTTAGGTGTGGTTTACAGTTAAAGAGCTTTGGCAAGGGAGCAGCACACAAGAACAACAGCAGTAATGAGCAATAATTCCCCGCATTTATATTTCATCACAAAAAATCCCAAAGTGCTTTACAGACAGGAGGGTCCTGCCCAATCCACCACTTAAGTGCAACACCCACCTGGGTGATGACACACAATGGGAGCTATTCTGTGTCAGCAGCCCTACTACACAGCAGACCTGGCTGAAAGGGAGAAATTTCAGTTTTATTAAGGGGCAGCTTTAGGCTTGTATGAGCCTACACTGAAATTTAAACACACTGGGACTAATACGCCTTCTCTTTTGAAAAGTTTCCCCCGGGATCTTTAAAGATCAAGAAATCGGGACCTTGGTCTAATGTCTCATCTGGCCACATACCGAATCATCCATTTTCTAACCAATTCAGGGACTCCAGGGAGCTGCAGCAAGCAGCGGGCACCAGGCAGGATACACCCTGGATGGGACACCAGTCCATGTCATGGCACACAGACACAAAGACACACACACTCGCACCAAGGCTAATTTCCCCAGAAGCCAATAAACCTACCAGCATATCTTTGGGTTCTGGTAGGAAACAAGGGCACCTGGAGGACACCCACAGGAATACGGGAAGAATATGAACCCAGGGCCCCAGTACTGCAAGGCAGCAAAGTAACCACTGCGTCACTGTCGCCCACACTGAATCATTGGATTGAAATTCCAGTTCGTAGGGAAGAGCACCACCAACTGGTCTACCAGCACCCCTTGCAACAGCAACTTGGTTGTCCTTGGAGGTCCCCCACCCCAATATTGACCAGCTCTGTCCGGTGGAAACACTGCTACCAGTTAATCCAAAGAATAACCTAAGGAAATATTGTAAGGTCCACAATATTGATCTGTTTTTTCTGATGCTTTTGGTTAGAAACATTGCAATTGTAAGGTAGTTGACTGTATTCTTGTATAGGTATTTCAATTTTAATGAAGTTTTGTTTTTGGTCTGGTACTTGCACCTTTTATTAGGAGAGAATATTCTGCTTTTCTTAAAAACAAATGTGATTTCTGAGGTTTTGGACACACTGGCCCATATAATATTGTAAAACAGTTTCACTGCATTATATAAAGAGTACTTTTTTCTCATTTAGCTAAATGAGTAAAACTATGGGGAAAGGTATGGTTTCCAGTTTTTTGTTCTTTTGGGAAAAAAAAAAGCCAAAGAATATTTAAGACCCTAACATGGCATTTTCTTTTTTTTTCCTCAAACTCATCAGTTTATTGTATGACTCGCAGCCACCACAGTTAATGGTGTCTTCTCTTTGTTCTTAATAAGTGGAATCTGCTATTGGTGTATATGAAAGTCTGGGTAAGAAGACCAAACGTCTGCTTAAACAGAAAGCTGATTTCCAAGCCATAGTCATAATCCCAGCCACAGAAATCTCAAACCTCTTCGCACGTTTTATCCATTCCAGCATTTCATGAAAGGGATAATACATAGGGAATATATAATAGAGACTTCTTTCTATTCTGCTTTCTTATCTACACAAGCCTTAAAATAAAGGCAGCCCACTAGCCTGTCTCCAGACGGATGGTGAAAGACACTGTGTACGTGCTGGAGGGGCAAGAGCCTGCTTGTCTCTCACCAGCGGGTGTAGGATTGGGATAAATAGCCGCTGCCTGTTTAGTTGTTAGGTGTGAACAGCATGGGAAGGGGGCTAATTATGGTTGCTTAATCTCGAGAAAATCCTCAAGGGTTCCTTCACACATGAACCGTAGCCAGGAGGTTAAAATTTCACTTTCCTTCACCTCCACGCATTTAAAGAAATTAAATTGGCTTGCAGCCAAATGTCACTGCACAGTATGTCCTGTTGGCTGTTTTTTAATTGTTCATTTTTTTTTAAAAACCCACCCAATGGGGAAATCACTGGCTTTAAGACGTGGCTGGGACCACCCGCTCAGGAGAGAACGAGAGTGCTGGTCTTCCTCTGACGCAGCGCAGGGTCCACGGCGCCTGACTGGTGGAGCTGCCGCAGTCAGGCCCCTGGCAAGGTGCAGTGGACTGCGTCGGCATGATCGTCCTGACCGCCCGAGCTCAGCGCTGCCCCCAGTGGTGCTCGGGCTTGGTGCCCCACCGCTGGGCGAATCCCAGTCCCAGCTGGCTGGAGACGGTACCGTCTGGGCGTGGAGCTCAGCTTGCCGTCCTGAATGCTCTTTGTGCACACCCCGGTCTTTTCATGCCCAAACATAATTCTTTTAGCTCGGGAAAATTCCCGATGAGCGTGAGAGAGCTAGAGAGCTGCTTCGTAGGGAGAATAACCCTCTTGAAGTGGGTTAGGTTAAGTGCACATTTCGGGTCATTTAGTTTTTAACCCGTCGTTCAGAATCATCTGTGCACCAGTGAGTTTCTGCATTGCGTTTTTCAGAGTGAGTGATTCCCAGTGTATATTGTACAGGGGGATGAGACCTCAGTAAAAGTGCCTGCTGAGATTTGGCAAGAGAGGAAATCCTTGTGTTGGGGATAATCCTCTGGCTTCACCCTTTCCACTTTTAATCGGATGTGCATTGACCTTAATCTCCCATTCACAGTCCTCCCTTTTCTTTCTCGGGCTTCTGCAGTCTATTTTTCTTATCCCACCAAAAATGAATCTTCAGAGAAAAAAAGGCACGTGATTGTTGTATGTTTTTGACCATTGTGGTGACTGTGTGGATTTGATAACTCTCAGCAGCCTTGGCTGTAAGCAGTTCAGCTTGCCTGCTGTCATAGACATTGTCTTGGTAGCACAATATCCATGTGGCTGAAATAATCTTAGCAGAGTGGGTGTTTTAGTTGAACACTCTGCAAAATTAAACTGCAGCAAATCCTTATTAACTACGTCTGAGTATAATAGCAAAATCCCTAGCAGTGTGACCCAGGTATTTTAAATGCAGAAGCTTCTCGCTTGATGTTTTCTGCCACTGACCGGCTGGGACTGGTAGGATTAGATTGTATTTGCTTTGCATATTTGTCTTTTTTGTGTCTTGGGCCCTGGGGACCCTCTGTCAGTTCTGCATTTCATTCCTGCTGTGGCTCTTAATTATTTATGCATTTCGATCTGTTTCCCTAAGTGGACCGGATCTGTTCCACTCAGGTCTTGATCTTAGAATAATTTATATTCACAGTGTTTCCATAACCCAGTTTCTTAAATTCTGGACACTTAGCTCTTGAAACAACAAGCCTGAATGTTCAGAACACTGAAACCGTACATAGTACTGGGATCGTGGTTATTTTAAGCCCCATCCCACTTGTTAAGAAGTTTTAAATGGGAATATGGTAAGATGAATTAAGGCAAAAAAAGGCAGTGTTAGGATCAAACAATGTTTTATATTTAAATGAAGGGACAATATGTTAACATTTTACAATGCAGTAGTAAGAAATCCTTTGCCACATTACAATGCTCTGGAAATAGTCCTGCAAAGCGCAACCAGGAATGTTCCACATTGACAGGCTAGACAAACAGAATCTTTTTATTCCTGAATAGAAAACACTTCAACTGAACCCAATTCATCTATTTCAGCACAGCTTTTACAGGGAAACATAAACCAAAGGACACAAGTAGAAACTAGGGGAATGGACTTTTTTAAACACAGGATAATGGAAACTGAAACAAGCTACCCAGCCATAATGTCCCACTAGTAGGCTAGACCCACTTAGTGCTCTCCATTGATTTACATTGTTAAAACAGAACTGGTATTTTAAGCCCATGCTCTCTGAGGTTGATTCTCAAGTTTATAGTTTAAATTCTTTGTAAATGCATGTTGCGAATATCCTTCTTTTAGAGGAATATAGTTGTACCTAAGATATAATGGCTGTATCTCCTTTTAAAGTGTGACTGTGCCCTTTTTTAATAAAATTTAAATACGTGTCCAAGGCCTAGAGAAATCTAGTTAAGCTGTTTTTGTCACTCTCAGGATGCTGCACATATATTTAGCCCCATTTTTAATACGAGTGAGAGAGTGTGGTGGGTAGTTATCGCCTACATCACCTAGAGTGACATCACTTAGGAAAAACAGTTTTTAGTACTGTTTTTGCACTGCTAATATATAGGCTACATTTACAAAACCATATGCAAGTCCTTCTTTTACTTCTTGCGTTTTTTTCTGATTCTTGAACCTGCAATAATTGTATTATCTGCAGGTTTTATTTTAGTATTAAAATTCCCTCATGCAAGGGTGAGAAATTTCTATTTTGTGCTAAGTGGATGAACGTTTTAGACTATATAGAAAGATATCATAATCCAGTAGATCTAGAGATCAGTTCAAAGTCCCAGGTTCTATGTGTTCTATTCTAGTAGTAAAGTAAATTTAGTAGTTTTACTTCTTCAGTTTTTATGCAGTGCCTAGAGTACATCAGCCTCCCACTATTTTTGTGTGTTACCATATAACATAATATATATTGCTGGTATTATTTCAGCCAGCTTGTTCTGTCTGAAGAGACAGCTCGGCTGCTGCTGGAAAACTGCCCAGGAACTATTCGCAGTTCCAGGCATTTTTCCATAACATTACCTTGTGGTAACAGTAAATTAGAAGTGTCCGCTGTGTCCATTCTGAGCGCTGAGCTTCCTGCCGAGTCTTGTAAGGGCGGATTCAGACGTACCCTGATAGCTTGCACACTGCAAGATCAGCACACACGTCAGAGGCTTACGGTTATTTAATTAAATCGGAAAGCTTCTCTTTAGCATTAATCTTTTTAATCTTACAGCTTCAGTTTTCGTCTTCAGTATGTTCCTTTGCGATGTTTTTTTTTTAATGTGGCACAGCACCGTAATGGTGAGACCTTTGAAGATGGGCTCTTAACTTCGGAGACCACAAAGTCAAACCCCCCCCCAATGTGTTTTGGTAACAGCGGTGATGTAAACGCACCGGGAGAAACATTTTGATCCTTCTTAAAAGTGATGTGTTGGTTACTCAGACAGGGTGGAGAGTTTGTACAAGGTTGTGTGTGTGATTGCGCAGGGAGCAGCCAAGTTGTTTAGGCAAGAGCTGGTCTTTCATGGCATGTAATTTGAAGTACTTCTCTGGGACTGTTGTGTCTTGTTTCTTCTGTAGAGAACACCCTTTCATTGTGCTTTGCCTGACCAATTGATGCCTGTGTTAAATCTTTGATGATATCCTGGAGATTGTTTTGCTGTATTTAATAGCGGTAGGATCATCTCTTCCCCTTTGTTTACGGAAGTCTTTTGAGTGTTAGGTGTTTCAGATGAACCCCCTTTCATTTCCTTCAATGAAACAAAAAATGACAGAACCAGCTTGAGGGGATGAACTCCTAAGTGGCTCAGTGTACATTAGTTTTGAAATTTATAAAAGTTTCTAGTTTTTATATAAAAGTATAAAAGCATTTTAAGCGACACTTTTCATAGTAATTTGAGAGCTTTTGGTCACGGGCACTTGACTGTCATGTCAGACATAGTGTAACTAACCTCCTCCTTTGTAAGAAAATCTAATAGAGGAAAGTTATTTGGTCTCCTTTTAGCCCAACGTGGATGCTGGCGTTTGTCTGTTTTAGCACTTGGAGGTCCTCTGAGTGGGCTAATGTTTTATGTTAGAATATTGCAGTATAGGTGACATACATAACCATGCATTCATCTGAATGGTGTCTACATTTTAAGAGTTTAAATTGTTCCTTTAAGACATGACAAAACTTCTCCTGAGTGTATATAAGCCGGCGAAGGACAGGAATGCAAATTTCCTGTTCTGGAAGGGGGCACTCTGAAGGCTTCTTTTCCACCCAGGCTTTGATTTTTGTCCTAACTATACCAGTTTAACTTCTGTCTCCCAGTATACTACATCATCAGGTCCTGTAGGCCTGTAAGACCTGCTGAATTGCAGCCCTTGAACCCTTCACAAGTTGGGTGTATAGTTTTCTACACAATTTAGATATTCAGCATGTAAGGACTGTTACAATCTTGCAGGTTCTGTGGAATCTGTCATGTTGTTGAGGGATGACTTGTGCCCCTGGAATGTTTCTCATTGCCGCAGCTGCCATGCCCTTCGTTACTTTGGATTGCACTGCAGTGTGCAGTGTCCTGTCTGCATGCGCCATCCCGCAGGGCTGTGCACGTTTTCAGTCTGCTGGAGCAACCTTCTGTCTACACAGCACGTGAATAGTCCTCAGAAACGTCCCGTATCTCTGCTAAGCACTTTCAAACAACTGGTCAAAGTGTGCTTGAGAAAGTAACACAAAGTATGTCGCATGCATTAAACCCCTGGCCTTTTAAGCTTAGCTCATCGACAGAGCCCATAGAAAATGTTCTGTAATTTATAGAAAGCTGTGGTTTTATGCCTTTAAGACACTTTTCTTGGACAGTAGCCAATTACAGGAGACTGAAAGACTGCACCAATTACAGAACTGCATTATCTGGTGATCCACTATCTAGATTGCGGCACTGCTAATTACTACATCATGCAATGAGGGAAAATGGATTAACAGATTGAAGTATTTCTCGTCTACCCCAGTACTGAATTGTTTTTAGATTTTTGTATGAGCAGGGTATTCATAAAGGAGAACACCTTGGAATTATGACTATAATATTAGTGCTGATGATTTCTTTCAAGTTAAATAATAGACATCCTGTATTTGGAGTCTAGTGAAATATTTAGTACACTGCCCAGGGAATTGTAATGAGCCAGATAAACAGTATAAATTATAAATATAATTTAAGCCCATTAGATTCTTTAAGAGTTTGATTTGAGTGGTTAAAGAAAGAAGCATCAGGGGCTCAGGAGACAGAAAAAGGTCATCCCTGTGTTGTCAGATTAGTGGCTGAAATCTTGGCTGTGCTTTCCAATAGCCCATTTTGGTTTGTGGTTTCGTTCCTGGAGCAATCTAAATGAAGTATCTCAAAGTGACATAGCCAGGATTTGAACCAGCAGCCTTCCAGTTATGAGTTCCAGGGACTTAACCACGCCTCCGTGGTGCTGCGTGTTTCCTTGTAGTCTCTTGCAGGGGTGCAGGGGTTTCAGTGTGACTTGAGAGTTGCGTCCCTAGTTTCAGTGTGACTCAGTCGTCTCTTGCACACCCCCCAACCCCTGAAGCAGCAAAGCTCACAGCAGCTGAACACATCTGCTTAACCAGAAGACTGGCAAGTGATCCAGCCGGTTGTGCTGCTCCTTGGGCACGTCGAGAGATGGCCCTTGTAACAAGCAGCACCTGATGAGCCCTCAGGTTCATGCTGAACTGATCAGTACTTGATGGTCTCACAATTGCAATGGCATAAAAACAAAAGCAAATGTCAGTTCAGTTTTCATGTTAGAAAGCAGAAAGCAAGTTTGATTAATCACTATAACTATAAGTGATTAAGTGACTATAAGTCATCGTAAGAGTTCATTTATTGTAGCTTACTATTTTTCATTGATTAAGCCTCATTTTTACCCTGTTCTATAAGACCAACAGCAGTTTCCTGAAGTGTACAAGATGCTTCATCATTTGAATTCCAGCTGTACAAACTTGTACTCGACAAAAAGCTGGTTGTTTCACTTGCACTTCAGGAGCAGTAAGGGTTGTGCTAATCCCTACTGCAGCACTCTTACAGATCAGATTGTGCAACGGATGCTGTCATCTTCCTCAACCTTACAGCAATCCTTACCACTACAGCCACAGCATTCCTCTACCTTTAATTAATCAGTTAAATGCACCATTACAGTTGGGTTCTGTAGATGTCTGTTCTTGAGGTTGAACACCTCATGACTTGCAATAAAACTTAAATTGACATAAAACCTGAAATGTTTACAGCAACATTTCAACAGGGTTTGGCAAAATCAGATTATGGTCAGTATTAGAAGTAGTATCACTGGCCACTTTTTCTAAACTGCCTGTGTAAACCCTAAAGGTTTATTGTGGTCCACCATCTGAAATGTGGAGTACAGAGTATTTAAGCATAAGGAAATCATTGCAAAACAGAGAATGGTGTTAAAGCATTATGGGGAAACCCCATGAGAATTTTCATGGGTTTATGGGGTAAAATGAGAGAGGAGCACATCTCTCTTCTTAAGGGAGAGACCTGATTTTCTGTCCTTGCTTAGCTGGTCGGGTTCTTCATTTAGTGAACAACAGGGGTCAACAGTCGTGTTTACTTCGTTGGTCAAAATGCTGCATTTAAAACAGGATAGTACAAGCTATAGTCAACAATTACTGAGCACTGTATTCTTTGTTTCAGGAAGATGTTATTGCAAATCCAAAATAACCAGAAGGACTTAATCAGTATACTTGGAAGTCTTTCAGTATTTCCAAGTAATCAGATCGTATCTAGCAAAAGTCTTTTTCTTTTGTTAGGCATAAGTTTAATATAGTATCAATCCTACCACTTAAATAAATATGGCCGATAAATAAATAAAATTTCATTTTATTACGGCCATGTCGATGATTAAATTCAGCACTCGCTCTGTGTGCCAACAGCTGACGAAATGTCATTCCAGAGCTTATCTTTTTCATGTCCTTGTCTGAAAGGCCTCTGAGGTTGAAGAGCACTCTGTACTTCTCCACTTCAACAACGTTACACCATCTGTCTTTGAAATGAATCTTGAATGGATCTTCACGCCAAAGAGATTGATCCAGTTGTTCACTGAAACCACGATCCAAGAGGTGTCCAGTTTGACACTTCATTGTCGTGTTTTTTTGTGGTGAGTGAGCCACCAGGACTCGATATTGGGATGGGATGTTGAATAAATAGAATGTACATCGTATATAGTATATGCTGTAGGTTGTCTTAGAGTGTAGAGATTGCAGCCTTGACTAGAGTGTGCGTGAAATTTGAGCAACAGGTAAATGCACCTTGAACACTTCAGAAATTGTCCTAGTACAGATTATCTTTTAAATATTTTACTTTTCTATTAGCTTAAGCCAGTGGTTCTCAAACTGTGGTACGCGTACCTGGAGTGGTACGCGGAGTGCCGCCAGGTGGTACACCAAATGACCCTGGAACTGTGTTGTGTGCGCTGAAAAATCGGGACGGGTTTTCATATTTTGTATTTTTATACGTGTCGAATATGCAGCCTACGTACTACAATACAGCGCGCGCTTATACTTCAGTGGACACAAGAGATACTCTGTAATTCTATACCACTCTATAGGAATGCGTGCTACGGACGCAAGTGACCAATTGTATTTAAAAAAAAGCTACTGTATCTCCAGAAAATAGGGAGGTAAGAGAATGTGCGTGATTTTGGAACAATGCCAACGTTGTAAACACAGGAATGCATAGAAATACGTGCTACGAACGCAGGTAATCTTGTGAGCACAGGAAAGCGTGATAGTTAACAGAAAAATATTTAAGAACTGTTCTAAGTTAATTTGGGAAAAATACACCAAGCATCTCTGTGTTTCGCTCCCATGCGCATGAAATAAAAACTTAAATACGGAAATAAAAACGGAAACGCGGAAAAATGCAAACTTGCAGATTGCTAAAGCAGGTAAGCCACACTATTAGGTGTGGAGAAAAAGCTGCTAAACAGCTCGACCTGCTGCCCCCCCGAAAGACACAGTCACTCATAGAATTATTGAAATGAAGTATTATATCGAAAGTACGCTGATAGAGCGCGTTAAGATGAGCAGATGTTTTTCACTGCAATTAGATATGTCTGTAGTTCATTTGGCCAATTTGCTCGTTTACGTTAAATACGGGTTTGAGGGTACTGTACGTCCCATGAGGACTTTCTGTTCTGTAAACCGCTACCAACAGGAACTACAGAAGAGCACATATTTCAGCTTCTGAATGAATTTATCGAAGAGAATGGCATCGACTGGATAAAATGTGTCGGAGTTTGTACAGACTGTGCTAGAGCAATGACAAGCCGACATAACGGTGTAGTTGCACGAATTAGAGAGGTTGCTCCAGAAATGAATGGACGCATTGCAACATCCACCGCGAGACCTTTGCCGACAAGAAAATGCCTGACGATTTAAAATCTGTTAGACTCTGTTGTGAATTGTATCAAGGCTCGAAAAATTAATTCACATCTGCTTTGCTCGACTAAACAGGCTCACCCCTCTCACTGAAATGGTGCTTTTTTATTATTTTTATTTGTTGTTGTTACTGTTTTTTTTTCTGTAAAACACTTTGAGAAGCCGCCTTTAAAGGCGCTACGAAATTTATTATTATAATATTTATTATATGTATGTGTGAGTGTGTGTGCACTCGCGCTCATCTTGGTCATTGAGAATTTCTGGGGTTCCTATGAGATGATGACATGTAGGTGGTACTTGGATGCTTTGGTTGGGTTAGGGGTGGTACTTGGTCCAAAAAGTTTGAGAACCACTGGCTTAAGCAATACAGCAAATGGGACATTAAATGAGTTCCCCAGTAATCATACGCATTGGGAAGCCTTCATTTAGACCTCTGTGATTCTGTGCAAGGTCGTTCGTTGACTGACTGGCCAGGATTTCTCGAGTGGCGCACACAAACCCCAGCGCTGATTGGCCAGGATCGAGTCGGCCAGGATAACCTCAGTTAACCGTATGACCTTGACCTCTTTGGCTCCACCGTCGGCTGCGATCTTGCAGTGAGAATCGCGTCGCGCCTCTGATCAATGCTGACTGCTGTGGACGCCATAACGCTTGCAATGTGAAAAAGGCCAGTGGTGCAAACAGCTCATTTCAGAGGAAACCTGCACGGACTTCATTGCTTTGTGCTTTTAGGATGGTAGGACTGGTGATTTGAGTTGACTGACGTATGAATCTAAAATATAGGTATAAACAGAAAACATTCAGCAGTGCCAAGTCTTTGAGGGAAAATCAAAATAATTTATACACAAGAAATGACCATATACACAATATGGCAGAAGCTACATGAAATAATAAGGATTAACCTTAAAGATCTTCATTGTTTTTAAAGGACCTGTGATCTTAATACAGAACCAGTAATTGCGTGGTCTTTTCATTGTTACTAAAAATAAATAAAAAGATAATCCAACCTGCGTGGACTGTGTGGAGCATCAAAATTGAATTTTGTGACATCAAAATTGTCATGATGACACGATTCCTTCTGACATTTATTGAACTGCTGAGTTTCACCTTTAGTTCTAATTGCAACCTAGCTGATGGGTGGTGGTGATCACTTGTTCCAAAAACTCTCCGATTTCATTATTCTTATGACCCAATTTAACCTCGAGTTTATCTTTGAGCTTTGAGTAGGTTTCACCACATTTTGCTAGAGTGCACGTGATAAATATTTCTTCATCCTACAACAGCTGTGCATTTGTATGCTGTCTGAAATGGAGCGATATATTCAATTGTAAATAGCATAGAAAATGCAGACAAATGCTGCATGCGTTCCTTATAATTAAGACGCGGAATGTCTCCAAATTAGGACACTGTGCCTTAGAAGCACTGCTTACGATGTCCAGGGAGGTGTTACTCATCAACAGGCTCTAGCTTCAGAAATGTTAGAGCGGCAGAGGTCACTTTTAATTGGTGTGAACAGTGTAGGCTCCAGGAACTCTATTTTAGCGCTGCTCGTTTTATACGTTCCTCATGCCGCAGACTGGAGTACAGTTCTGTGTGGGCAAGCATCCGACCGCATCATGAGGCCACTACCTGAAGTAATTGTTCAGTGGGCGGGAGAAATCTGTAATGTCTGCGTGTCTGGGCAGGGAGAACCTTCCTCCACAGTGCTGTGAACTGTAGCAGGCTGTAGCAGGCCTGGGAAAGGCTCTCCGGTCTGTCTAAATCCTGCCCCTGCTCAGCTTTTAATTAAGGCGCCCTCGGTCTGCAACACTGTCTCTGCAGTCATCTTCCTGGGGTGGGTGACTGTCCAGGCTTCTCCTGTGTGCAACCAAGTTCATCTGGATTTTGGAGGAAACCCTGCCACAGGGTCACAGGGGGCAATGGTGAAGGCTACAGCTGTATGAATCGATCCAAAACATTTGGAAGTCAAATGATGAAACTGCAGTGAAAAAAGCATTCGTCTGTGTTTCCCAGTTATGCAGGGCAACCCTTAAAATTCCAATTGCTTAGTCATTTGGTCCATTTTAGTGTTTTACGAGATGCAGTTGTTGTAATGACTCCAACATGCAGCATTTTGTGATGACACAAATCAGACTTGTTTCACGCAAAATAAAAATCTTAGAAGGTTCAGTGCCAGAGTCTGGATTGGCTACAACCTAACATGGGTCAAACAGGAGTCTTTTGCTGTTTGCTGTCTTTGTACAGTGTGTGCTTTGTGATATGAGCATCTCTTTGTGTTGTCTGCCCGTATCTCAGCTGCCACATACCCAAGGCACACCCCACCGACAGCTGCTGTAGTCCTAGAGAACCCCAATGCTTGGGGGAGCTGGGGTGTGGGGGAGGGTGGGGGTTACTCAATAACTCTATTGAGGCGAGACGGGGCCTGGTAAAGATCGACTGGGCCTCAGCTGTCGGGGTCTGGACCTGTGCCTGCTTTTCACACCCAGACACAACGTCAGATAAGCCCCCTGACCGTGACTCCGTTCAGTGCTGGAGCAACCCTGAACAAAGCACCACAAAAGGCGAAAAGAATAATGTCCAGAAAGGCTTGGGGTAGCTTTGCTTGGTGTTCCGCAGGCTGCTGATTTTGATTATGTGAATAGATATGCAGATGAACGACTTTTTCTTGGCCTCAGCCTCTGAATAAAAATCTTTCCCCTGTTGCATCAGGGAAGGGAATTGAAAAGTTCATGACTCCAAGCGTGCAATATGTCAGTGAGGCTGTGTGGAGTCCACTCGGAACCTGTATGGGTGCTTTAGCGAGAGGATGGGATGGTCCCCCACTTTTAACTCATAGAGTAAATTCGCAAGCCTCTTCTATGTGTGGCGTCAGTGATTTTGTTTCTAGCCGTTTTGAGATCAAAATGTCTTGGTGCCAGTTCCAGCAGTGTCTGTCATTTCTCAGCGTTCTGTTGCCTGTCTGCCATCCTGTGCTGGAGTAGTGTTTCGTCGGTGACGGGCTGAGGCTTGACAAAGGGCACTGTGTCACTGGCTAAACAGCCCCACATCTGCTGTGTAGGCTGAGCAAAAGAGAGTGAGAGGGGCCCTTGGTAATCTGTGCTGCTCAGGACGGCCCTGAGTGAAGACAAAAGGAAGGCTTAGAGCTAAATAAAGTCTGTCTGCAAGCAGTCGTCCTTGCAGAGCACAGTACTCTAGCAAACAGGCAGAAACTTTGTTGGAGGAATCTTCAGCAGAATGGGCTCCTTGTTTTCTTGATGCGGCTTGATAAATCGCCTTGTGAATCAAGATTACGGATTTATTTGCTTAATTGTAGCTCAAGAATTTTGAAAGCACTGGGCAAGCTTTTAATTGAAGTGGATTGAAGCGACACCTGAAAGACTGGGCAGATTGGCCATTTCTAATTCAGAACTCGAAAGAGAATTGGAAGTGAAAAACTGTCCTTTGAAAGTGATTGTTCAAGATGAAGATGGATTGTTTAACAGCTGAACAAACTACATCCTAAAACTAGCAGTCTTATTAAATATCGATTCACACTGAGCCGGCGCGTTGAATGCAGGAAGGGGCGTCTTCACAATGTACTGGGAACTGTGGCTCAGCCACTTCAGCGGAACTGCTCTTCAGCGCGTTCTGTTCAGCACCAAAGGTGGGACACGCTTTAAATGTGTTTTTTTTTTCTTTTTTATTTTGATGTTGGCTTCTTCATTTAATCTCTGAACAATTCATAGAATTGAAGCTCCCCATTTGATTCACGTCCCGGATGGATGTTCTGATAGGCTTTAGCCCCCCTGCTGTTATGCTGTTATGGAAACATATGGATATTTATTGCCTTGTTGTATCTGGAAAAAGATTATTTGCTAATTAAATTAATGAATATCCACTACTTTTCAATCCTAATTCTGTTAACCAATTACTCATTGGTCCTACTAAGTGGTGGTTGAGATGTTTGAGTGAATTTACATAGGGAAGCAATTACAGTGTCTGATAATGTCTCCTTTGTCTTATATTCTTAATTGTGAGTTTTTCAGAGGATCAATCTCTTAAAGCTAGGATGAAAACCGAGGTCTTCTTACAGGGAAGTGTTTTACAGTGAAGCTGAAGCGGTGTTCAATATTAATTGTCTTGCAGTGGGAATGTGGTGTTCTCACTACATCAGTAATTCGTGACATTTCTAGTGCAGCTGGACGCAAACAAGAAACTCACCACCACTTGTTCTCATTGACTGGTCCCCCCCCCCCCCCCCAAAACACACAAACCTGGTCTCCTCGCTTAGGCGATAACATGTGCCCCACACACGTTCCCCCTGAAAAGGCTTTTCCACAGACGCGGAGCTTCCTGCTCTTCTGCTGGGTCTGAGGGCTGTCAGGCAGCAACACTGAGGTGAGAGTCATTCCCCCGCTCTCTTCAGGCCTGCAGCAGTGGCGTGATTGTGGGTCAACAGTAGTTCATATCGGCTAAACAAATCAAATTGTTTGTTTTGCTTGTGGGTTACAAGGCTGTTCAGCAAATGCTTTGCTGTCCACCAGTAGTACAGCACCATGTTGTTCTCTGTTACAGGCAGTCAGCTTTCAGACGTTTGACTTACGTCTTTCTAAAGTTTCAAATGCTCAATAGTCATTTCCTTAACTTCGAAGGAAATGCGAGCTTTACAATAACAGAAAAACGAAAGCTTCAAGGAAACTGAAATCTTTATCATGTATGTATTAAAAACATTTATGAAGTGCTTACAAGGACTTAATTTGACAAAACTGAGTTTTCTCAATATTGCCATTTGCAATTCTAGCAAATGTACTTGTAGTGCTACTCTAGATGAACAGGTCATACCTGCTCAACTGAAACTCAATATTTGTAAAAAAAAAAATGGATTTACAAGATGATTTTCTGAATGATCACAGTGTGAGATCACAGGAATATTTTAGGTCTTCTCAAGAAAACGCAGGATAACGTGAATCATCAGGATTTGCATTAGTAGTAAAATCATACAATACAATCAGATGTTTTTGTGTTACAGTGCTGTATCAGTAGAGACTTTTTAAATCCTTTCCAGTTCCTTCCTGTCATTGGTCTCAATCCATGTTCTGTTTCATGAGCATCTTCTCTCGGTAGCTAAAGTCCACAGGAATCGTCACTAATTTACCCAATATTGAGACCTAGCTTGACTGCAGAGAAAACCCTTCAGTTCAGAGTTCGAAGCCCCTGCCTTGCACAGCGCGATTGCATGCAGTTGTAACCAAGACTCCTTCACACTGAAGCTGGCCCTCAGCAGCTACAGATTTAGGTCAAACACGCATTCGCACTGGAGATTTAAAGCAGCTCAGTATGTTCATACTTGACTGAAAAGCCGGCCTAAATTTCAGCAGACTGCCTTTTTTTATTAATGTAAAGATGTGACATAAACATTGAAATGGTGGTATTGTCGATGTCAAGCCAGTGGATTTCTTACAAAGGAACAATGGAACACAAAGCAGAGGACACAAGCGGAAACTACATGGAAGATTATTTCAAACCGAGATCAAGTGGCACTACTTTATCCAAAGGGTTGTGGGAGAGTGGAGCAGGCTAGCCAGCCATTTTGTTGAAGCCAATACTGATGAGGTCCCTGGATCCTACTAACTTCCAAACAGGCTAGGTAGGCCAAATGGTCTCCTCTCGTCTGTATTCTTTCTTATGATCTTATGAATGGTAAAATTGCATGGCAGGAATAAGTCCCAACACTTTTTCAACAATTTTTATTCACTTTCTAAAAATGTAAATAAGAGATGATTCATTCCTTGTAACATTGCCAGTACTACGGTATACTTCATATAGTACTGCTTCACTTCATACAGTGCTTTTAATTTAAATCAGTTTATGTTTAACTTAGTGAGTGCACATAAATAAGATTTAATTGATCTTAAGAAAGAGCATTATATACAGATTGAGTCTCTGACAGACATTTATGTGTGTTTAGCTTCCAAAGGAATGGACAGTATGTTTTTTAGTTTTAAGATGTTCCCTAATGTTTTACATTCCTAGACTTGGTCAGACACAGAATACACAATGAAACCGAGATGGAATTCTGCATTAAGGTGTAATTGTAGCATGCCAACATCAAGGAAATGATATGTTTCAGACATAGTGGATTCTCCAAAGTTAGTGCCCTGTGATAGAGGACTTTTGAGTTGTGCCAACAGACAAAAAGAAAAAATGCTTGGAAGGGGGTGGAAATTGGCTTCTGAACCATAAACATCACCCATCTGCCATAGAGTCAAGTTGGAGCACAGGCTGCAATCAGAAACCATTCAACTTGGAATGCCGACAAAACAAAGTTCAGCAGTACTGTCTCTGTTCTGCTGCTCACACCTGTCACTAATTGCAAACTACTGTAACTCTTACACTGCTGTCTGGCATTTTGAGTGTGTAATTTTCATGCTGAACAGGGCCTGGTCTGGCCTGGATAAGCTTGTTATCGGGGACAGGATACAGATTTTACTTGATTCCAACAGTTATTTGATTTTAAACCTGTATTGTGTAAGCAAGTAATGTTGTATAGAATGATTTGGAGTTGGGGATTGTAGCCCTGTTTTTTTCCCTAATTTTACTTTCTTATATGTTAAGCAATCTGTCAATGCAGAATGTACCCTCTAATAATATCCAGAAGACATAGTACATTTTAGGCTATTCGAAGATTCAGCTGGCAATTTTTTTCTCAGTGCTCTACAGCTGGAGACTTAGTTGTGTCATGAATTAATTGTAGGTACAAAGAACATAATATGGAGGTCTCAAAGCAGTTGTGTCCCTTTTCTTCCACATACAATTCTGAAATGGTTTTTTTTCTTTTAGGTTTCACCTGTTCTAGAAATATCTGAAACATGGAAAAACCTTGTTGTTATCCCTTTGACGTTAAGCAGTGGCGGACCTCTCATTTTAATACTGGACCTGTGCCCAGTGCTGTACAGTTTCTTTTAGATAATGAGAAATGTTTTCGCAATGAGAATTCTGAGATCAACAGTGATCGGTTTCTATGGAGAAGAGCCTCTGCCTTATTAGGCGTGGGCCAGAAGGAAATATTCAGACCCCCTTAAACCACACCAGGACTGGCGAGGTGCCCGGGCCTTTGAGCTGCAGCACAGCTGCCCTGACTCGCTCCGCGATCCCCTGCCAGCTGTTCCGCAACAAACCAGGAGACCTAAGGGTGGAGGGGTGGGGCGTGACATTCCTCTGCCCACAGCGCCACTCCCACTGCTCACTGCTCTGAGGCATATAGCCGTGTGGGAGAGGTGCCTTGCCTGATTTGAGCAGAGTCCTCTATGGGTGTCTGTTTAGGCCACTGAAGGATTGACTAGGGGAAATTGATTCCTTTAGAAAAAGGGACAGAGCATGCTCCTGCGGACTCTCCCTCCCTCCAGCAGTTTCGAAGAAGAGTGGAGCAGACTGACGGGTCACCTCTCCCAGAGCTCGGAAGATGTCTATCAGACTAGCCTCTCAGGTACCAAGGGCTGGATCACTGTTACAGAGCCGCACTGCTCCTCCAGACACACCTTCTAAGGTTTTATTTTTCAGGCTGTTAAGCAGCTTTCTGTAGTTCTGACTTTGCTGCTCGTGGCAAAATCTAATCAGCCTGTCGGTTCTTGTATTGCTAAAAAAAAAGAAATGTAGAAACAACTGTTTTTGTTATACTAGAAGTACATTGATTGCACCTCTATCAAAGGTTGTTCCTCACAGTATATTATATTCACTGGTTATCTGAGTTACACTATGGCCGCTCTGGCTTATCATGGATATGTGTAGACAACATGGTTGAGAAGCAGATGAAGAGAGCACTTAAAGAAATGAAACTTTGTGTTTCAGTTAGATTGCAAGAGCTTTGCCCTTTCAGATGAAGGGTCCGGGGTGTCTCAGGTTTATGCCCACAGTGCTGCATGGTGGTTAGCGCTGTTGGTTGTAGCTGGATTTAATGCCAGACCAAGGGGCTTTCTGTGTGGAGTTTGCACATTCTTTCGGTGTTTAAATGGGTTTTTGCGAAGTGCTCTAGTTTCTTCTTTTTTAACACACAGTGTCGAGGTTAGCTGGCATCTCGAAATTGTTTCCGTTTACAAGCCCGGTGATGAGCTCGTGTCCCACCCAGGGTGTGGTCCCAGCTTTCTTCCCCTGCTTTTTGAGGAGTGAGCCTCACTAGGAATAATGGCTTTCTGATACAGGATGGAAGGGTGCCAACTGCGGTGCTTTTCCTTCGGTGGTCTGGCCAGGTGTGCTTGAACTATATTGTTTTAGGTAAAAGAATGAGAAAGGGATACTCCAGTCTCCTCTCAAGTAAGGGTCACAGCAGTGAAAACTGAGAGCAGGAGGCATTGTTTTACCATGGTAGTGACTGAAATCTGCAGACTGCACACCCAGCTATGTTGTTGAAACCGACGCGCTGGCATCTTTCAAAAACCACAGGTTGATAATTAGCTGCTAGAAACCAAATGAGTTAGATGGATCGAATGGCCTCCTCTCATGAGCACTTCTTTGTCTCTTACTTAGAAATTGTGTGCAAGAGATTTAGGTGTTTGTGTAGTGGGCTGCAATATAAATGCAAAAAGATGGTCCAAATTTTTCCTTAGTAAATTTGAATCCCTATTAGCTTAGCTTTGACTAAGTGGTATTTAGGACAAGTTCCAACAGCATGATCACTTTTGAACAACTCACTTTTAATGATGGATTCAAGCATAAAATCACGCTGTTACTACTCTAAAACAGTTCAGGGGTCTTTCTCATGCCTGAAGAAGGCTCCACAGCTGAAACGTTGTTTTCTTTCTTCTCTTTTCAGCATGGAATAAACCTATTACTTGTTCCTACTCTAAAATATACAGGTTCATAATTTTAAGTCTAAAATCTGGAAGCCAGAACAGCAGATGTACAGATCCACATAAGCGTAGTCAGAGTAGACTCGTTGTGTGAGTTGTGAGAGTTTTGCACACACCTATACTTGGGCTACAACCTCCCTTTGATTTTGGGTGCTTTGAAAAGCTCTGGGGGTCTCTGGTAGTGACCCCTGGTTGAAAACCATAGCACTGATTTTTTCCAAGTAGCACCAACTGTTGCATTTACAATGCTCACATCCTCTTGGATTTAGATCTTGAACAAAATATGTTTTTGTGAACTTTAAAAAAAATGGGGGCGCAAGTGGGGTCCCCTTAAACTAGGGTCGCTGCTGGCCGTGGCTCCTGTTGAGCCCCCACTGTTGCGTTTCACAGTAGCGTCCTGGACGAGTGTCCCCGTGGCTCTCCTGTATCCCCGAATTGCTTTGTTGACTTTCCTGTGTCTTGTCACCTTCCAGAGGCTCTGCACCGCCCATACGGCCTCGAACCCGACTCCTCGGCTCTGACGGAGGCAGTGCGCTGGAGCTCCAAGGAGAACCTGCTGGGCGCCACGGAGAGCGACCCCAACCTTTTTGTTGCACTTTATGACTTTGTGGCCAGTGGGGACAATACCCTGAGCATCACCAAAGGTGAGAGACACTCCTGATCTCAGGAACCCAAATTGCAGCCGTACAGGAACAGCCCGAACCTTGCATGGCCTGTGATAGATGCTTATAGTGCAGATTCACATGCTGAACTCCTGGGATGCTTGTTTCATACCAGTTTGGTAGATGGTGGGTTTTTGTCCTTTGAATCCACTTCCAAATCCATCGTTTAACAGGGCTGTTAGGTATGCCACATCAGCAACATGAAATGTGTCGTCGAGAAACAATTCCAGTTATGCATTATTCACCTTTTCCTTTCTGCATCCTCATTTCCGAGGGCACTGATCAAAGAGATTCCTCTCTTGCGTCGGGCGTACAGCGTTGCCTCAGACCTCTGCGGAATTCGCACACAGATTCAGTATCTTCTCAAACGAAACTCAAACAAACCTGATTATTGTACGATGAGTGTGGCTGCCCTCCCCACAGTGGAATTAGTTTTCAACTACACTGAATCACCGAATTTCAGGCAGGGCCTACTCCACACCCTTGTTTGTCTGGATTTAATACATAATTCTTAATAAGAGAAGATGACATTGGGTAAAAAATGATAACTTAAAGGATGAGTGGAGAAAACGCAGGCCCTTTTCAAACTTACCCGTTAGATTTGAAAAATACAGGCTGCAAGAACTGAAACATGATATTGTGTGTTTCGAAGCTGTTTGAACAAAGTCCTTTCACAGTTGTTTTGTGAGCTAGATGTTATTTGACAATTAAATAAATCAAAACAGACCTGGACAATCTGCTTTCTCATCCAACGGTCTAGCACATGTAACACACGTAAAGTGTCAACAGAATGTTCCAACATGCCTGTATAACTGCGTTTTTTCCTGTTATTTCCTCAGTTCATTGACATTGCCTGTGTCAAATGATTTTCTTAGGATATTTAATGTTCCTGGGTCATCCAAGTATATAATTCCATATGGCTCCCAGAGTTTTCCCAAGTCCCTTTATAGGAATAAGTCGATTTTCTGATATTTATTACTTTTTTAATTGTATTACTTATTAATTTGTTGTTTTAAATATTGAAGTGTATTCTAACCAGCCATTGTAGATGGCTTTAGAAATAGTCTCTTCTGCTCTGGTGAGCCCTGCTGCAGGTCCGTGACGGAGTGTGTGTGTGTGCTCTGCCTCACCCAGGGGAGAAGCTGCGGGTGCTGGGCTACAACCAGAATGGCGAGTGGAGCGAGGTGCGCTCCAAGAACGGGCAGGGCTGGGTGCCCAGCAACTACATCACGCCGGTCAACAGCCTGGAGAAGCACTCTTGGTACCACGGCCCCGTGTCCCGCAGCGCCGCCGAGTACCTGCTCAGCAGCCTCATCAACGGCAGCTTCCTGGTGCGGGAGAGCGAGAGCAGCCCCGGCCAGCTGTCCATCTCGCTGCGCTACGAGGGCCGCGTCTACCACTACCGCATCAACACCGCCTCGGACGCCAAGGTCGGTCCTGATCCTGAGGCCGGAGGGTTGCATTTAGTATTATTCCTAGGATTAAGAATTCCAGTCCCCCCCCCGGCTTCCGTGCTGAGACCTGCGAACCCTGCAGTGTATGAATTCCTGAAGCCAGCTGAGAAAAAAAAAATCCCCGTTGCTTCAGACACTTCATAACCTTACTTTTTAACCGAATAGATCTTTTTTTCCATGACTTTACAAGGACGGCAAAATGGCATTCTGTGGTTTGTATGAGATCATCACGTAACCCAAGGAGTAAGCTAAGAGCATGCCATTATAGGAAGATTTTCCCAAAGCCCTAGGCAGTAATGGTAGATTTCAGAATGGATGGTCTTCCTGTATGCTTTGTCCGTCTGTACCTGTAGCTAAGGTCACCCTTGTAAGCGAGGTTATGTAGTGTTCCGAGCAATCCTGCAAGGTCTTCTAGCTAGCTAGTGTCTCAGATGAAGGGACACTCCTTACAATATGCAGTCACAGCTGGCATATGATGTCCACACGTGGAGACTAACAAGCATGAACACAGCGGTTTTCTTTATGTTCACTGTTTTCTAGTAGCTGCTGGTTTACGATCTACCTCTGAATCAGAGGTGGAACTCCCTGTGTTACACGATACGTCTCAACACAATGGCTTTCTATGAGATTGCCAATTCCTGCTTTCTTTCCCATATTTTTAACAGCTGATGAAATATATAAAGGGTGCTGAAAATCAGGAGAAAAGCTTGTAGAGGTGAATGACTTAAGCAGAGACTTCATGCCGTTTTTTTTACAAAGATGCGTATGTAGCCTCTTAAGTAATTTATTTAACCCCACTGCCCCCTTGTGGATATATGGTGTAATGGTCACTGAAAAGTCCTGAAATATCAGTAAATGTTTCATAGCACGTTACTTTTGCAGAGAGTTGCATTGTGCTGTTTTAAATAATTTATTGCTCTCTTGAGCTATATTTTGATCATTGTCTCCCTCTCAGACATTAGTTTGTCTTCTGAGCATCATTGCTGTCTTGGTCTCCATAACCACTTCTTATTAAGCCGGAGTGGAAGGGGCACTTACACATTGCTGGTCAGATCGGTATTTGTCAGTAGTGTTACTGCTCAAAATTATATTTTTCTCAAGTCAGATATTTTTGCATGTTAATACAGACTTAAGGGGGTCAGGAAAATAGTGCAGTTAAATAAAAATGTCAAAAACATACATGAACAGTTAGTTACACTTAAAGGCATGTCTGTTCTTTATATTCTCAGGCACAGCCCTGACAAAAGGGTAGTAAATTAGAGGTAAAACCTAGACAGACCAATATTTATCAACAAAACAATTACACAGATACACAACATTATACATTGCACTAGGACAGCAAGCTCTCTCTAACAAATTTTGAATTGCGACGCTAAGATTTCTTGGCCTGAATGTAGTCCAAGACTGATCAGAACAAGGTCCACTCACACGGCACGAGCTAAGAAAGTTAGGGGGGGTTCTTCTCCACGTCTCTCTGTCTCTTCATCTTCCTTCTGTTTCCCTTGACGTTTTTCTCAGAGACCCAACGTTTTTTTGTTTTCTCATATGTGAACTTAACAAATGAGAACGGCATAAGTTATCAATTTTACCCCGCCCTGTAATTTTAACAATATATGCTAGCTGTCCAAAAGCACCTTTCAGAAAGCAGGACAATTATCAGGTTCTCAGGGATGTGAACTGAAATTGATAGAATTTTCTTTGTGGCCTTAAATCCTGTAAAATCAAAAAAAAAAAGGAAAGGCAGGAGTCGCTGAGGTACCCTTGGGTTAAGGGGCCGCAGAGAGTAGTAATGACTCCTCACCTGGCAGGCCAGTTCAGTTTCTCACTGCTAGCAGTATAAATGGACACCAGCTGTTCAGGTGGGGTGAATGTACATGAGCTGGTTTCCCTAACCCCTGCGGGGGTCAGCCCTGGAGAGACGGGATCAAGCTCTGGTCTCATGATCCAGTCAGGGTGCTTTGTAACAGCCCCCCGCCTCCCCAGGTGTACGTGACGGCGGAGAGCCGCTTCAGCACGCTGGCAGAGCTGGTGCACCATCACTCCACGGTGGCGGACGGCCTGGTCACCACGCTGCACTACCCCGCGCCCAAGTGCAACAAGCCCACCGTGTACGGGGTGTCGCCCATCCACGACAAGTGGGAGATGGAGCGCACCGACATCACCATGAAGCACAAGCTGGGCGGCGGGCAGTACGGCGAGGTGTACGTCGGACTCTGGAAGAAGTACAACCTGACTGTGGCCGTCAAGACACTCAAGGTCAGGATAGGTAGACTACCTGCAGATGAAGAGCTTTCATTGTGGCCCGGCAGTTCAGTAGTGTAACTTGGGTTTGACATTCCAGAGGTTTGGGTAGGGGAATCTAGCAGAAACGTGTATTTGTCACCCTTTATCTTTTATATGAAATATCATTACCTCACACTGCTTATTATTTATACCTAAACAGCGCAATTAAAAACATCTAATAAAAATACAAAATTCACAGAAGGACAGGGTATGTAAATTAGTTTTCCAATGGAATTTTAAAAACCTCGGCAGACTGAAGGTTCCCGAACAGTCCTGGGGGGGAAATCCAGTGATGTAATCCAATGGAATGTACAGTCACCGTTGGAAAAGAGTCTTGTTTTATCAGTGATGAGTAGTCCAGAAAATTTCCCACAACCGTTTCAGACAGAATATATCTTGGCTGATCTGCAGAAAGCTTTTTAGTATTTTCATAAAGTATTTATGCGTTTCCATCTAGTCACTGGACTGTGCATTACACTGCCTGGGATGGTGTGTTCTAGCTCTCTTTAAAGCGCCAGCACCTGAGCAGTTCTGAAACACTGACAAACTGGCCCAGTTATGTTAAAACTGAGTTGGAATGAAAACCTGTCGACCTACTAGCCCTCCAAAAAGTGGATTGGACACCCTGTCTTAGACATAGAAGTGTATATTTTGGATATCATAGAATGTGATCATCTCTAAGACTTCTTTTGTTCTTTTGCTGCATTATGTAGGAAGACACAATGGAAGTAGAGGAGTTTTTGAAAGAGGCTTCAGTCATGAAAGAAGTCAAACACCCCAATCTCGTGCAGCTGCTAGGTGAGTTACTTGGTGCTGCGCTTTGGGTCTGGAGAGCACGGCCCTTACTTGCCGGGCGATCCAGAAAGCTGGTCCTGTGTGTCCTTGGTACTGTACAACAACAGCAGACCCCAGGGAATCCTGGGAAAATCTTGTACAAATCTGCTGTCTTACAGTTTTGTAAGAGAGTCTTTTGTTCCCAAGATTTTCCTTTGTAAACGAAATACTGAAATCTTTACTTCTTAAAGTCTTATTGCATGGTACCTTATGACTTCTATATCATCTCCGTGTACAAGAGTCCTGCCTGTGTCCTGTGAGTGGTCTAGGTTTTTGAACATAGCTTTCAGCATCTCGTCAGGCAGCTATAACTGCTTGCCTGCAGCTTGGTAAGCAAGTGTTTGTCCCTGGCAGGCGTGTGCACTCTCGAGCCGCCGTTCTACATCGTGACGGAGTACATGCCTCATGGGAACCTGCTGGACTACCTGCGGGAGTGTGACCGCGAGGAGGTGAACGCTGTGGTGCTGCTCTACATGGCCACGCAGATCTCTTCTGCCATGGAGTACCTGGAGAAGAAGAACTTCATCCACAGGTAACCTAGCCCCTGGATCCCAGCACCTGCATCTTCAGAATGAAAGGACTTTTGTTTAAAGGTCCAGAGTGCATTCCATCAGCCTTAAAGTTTTTATTCTTGCAGTGAGCGTATAAACCAACTACAGATCTACAACTGGGGTTTGTTCAAAAATCAGTACAAATGTTGTGCAGTGCCGTGGTAGTAGACGAGTAGGATTCGAATCCATTGTGTTTGCAATTTGAGTAGCCAGCTGAGTTGCTTAGATAACTAGGCACAGCTAATTCCAATCTCTGCCTTTTTTATGTGTAAAGTCAAAATCAAAACCTTGGGTCTCCTTTTTTTGATGACCTGAAAGATATTTTTAAATGTGTCAGCTCATTGTCTAAGGGCATGATGCAGCTATAAGTTAAGGACATTTCTGATCAAGTATTTTTTGATTGCTTGTTTTGGGGACTTGGCATGACTGCAGTTTATTGCTTCATTTCCTGGTATATTCTGTATTTTAATCTTATCTGGTATAAATTAAACATTTTTATAATAGAATTAACAGTTGCCCACTAACTATTAAACTATTAGAATATATAGCCAATGAAAAACCCCGAGCAGGAGATGGGAGTGAGTGAGTTGCGAGGGGGTGTGACAAGACTCTGTGGGACATGTAGTCTTCAGGGTGGACTGATGTTTCTGTCTCTCTCTCCCTCAGAGACCTGGCTGCGCGGAACTGCCTGGTGGGGGAGAACCATGTGGTGAAGGTGGCGGATTTCGGGCTGAGTCGGCTGATGACCGGGGATACCTACACTGCTCACGCTGGGGCCAAGTTCCCCATCAAGTGGACTGCGCCCGAGAGCCTAGCTTACAACACCTTCTCCATCAAATCTGATGTGTGGGGTCAGTAAACAGACTGAGCACCAGCAACTTACACGAGTGGCTTTTTATCCTCCATCAGTGAACATCCACACAGGAAGTGAAATGTCCGGGTTTCTTTTCAAGTTGCGTCTCTGATACATTATGTCATTAGAGTATTGTCTCCGCAGTATGTATGCAAATGTCCACAAAGGTTTCCTCTTGTCTGCTGTGGTTGTTTTGGTTTACTGGGGGGTTCCCTGGTATAATCTCTTCTTCTTGTTTCTGTTGGCACTGGACTTTGTTAATGCGTGCCTGTGAAATACATTAGTCAAGTTCAAGTAACTTTAATTGAAAACGCTTTTTTGTATTCCCTGTATGTCATACAGTCCTGAGATTACGACTGTCATGCTGTAATAGGTGAAGGTTTGGTCTAGGTCTGTAGAGAGTAAATTATCTTTTTCTGTGTGACTTTCAGCCTTTGGCGTGCTGCTCTGGGAGATCGCCACCTATGGGATGTCTCCTTACCCAGGCATTGACCTGTCCCAGGTGTACGACCTGCTGGAGAAGGGGTACCGCATGGAGCAGCCCGAGGGTTGTCCGCCGAAAGTGTACGAGCTGATGAGAGCCTGTGAGTATGCCTTGAAATCCACAGCACCTATGTCTACAGAAGACTAGACCTTTGTATTAACTTATTAACTCATTTTTAACTTGCACTAAGCACACATTTATTAAAATATTTTAATTTATGGACACTCCACTCAAAGCGCTTTACAGGTAATGGGGACTCTCCTTCACCACCACCAATGTGCAGCATCCACCTGGATGATGCGACGGCAGCCATAGTGCGCCAGAACTTTCACCACACATCAGCTCTCAGTGGGGAGGAGAGCAGAGTAATGAAGCCAATTCATAGATGGGGATTATTAGGAGGCCATGATCTGTAAGGGCCAATGGGAAATTTGGCCAGGACGCCGGGGTTACACCCCTACTCTTTTCGAGAAACACCCTGGGATTTTTAATGACCACAGAGAGTCTGGACCTCGGTTTTATGTCTCATCCGAAGGACGGCGCCTGTTTACAGTATAGTGTCCCCATCACTATACTGGGGCATTAGGACCCACATGGACTTACACCTGCTGAGCTTCCGTTGGTTGCCAGTTGTGAGTTGCAGAGTGATATGGCTGCTGGCTGAATTGTTAGGCTGAATTGGAAAGGAATCTGTTCTAAATCCCCTAATAGGAATAAAGAGTTCGGGGTCTTCAAGTGGCTTAGTTTCTCTATTTGATGAGGTTGCTTCTAATTGGGGCTATGTCCTTCGCTAGCTGTGACCAAAGGTGCTCCCAGTGTGCCCATTGTACTTGTGTTAGAAGCTATAGAGGCCCTTAGCTTCTAGATGGTAAACCAGCAGCAGAAATGAAGTCCAGTTTGGTTTGGTAGCCAAATAATACGTGTGCTTCTAAATTTATAAAAAGAAATTGGGGGAGGGGGTCAATCTGGTCTTCCTGCACCTTTTGTGAAGGATAAAATCCTCCACAAGGGTTTGATAAAAATGAAATGATGAATATACCCTATCCTGTTTGGCAGTTTATTTTCTTGATTGTCTTTTTCACCTCCTAGAATTCTAACTGTTTTATGGCCTATTTCTTATTTCCTGTTTCAACCTTTAGGCTGGCAGTGGAGCCCTTTGGACAGGCCTTCGTTTGCTGAAATACATCAGGCTTTTGAGACCATGTTCCACGATTCCAGCATCTCAGAAGGTACCATCCCCAACCATAAGCAAAAGAGACTTAATTAAGAGAAAAAAATCAGCAAGATTAGAACATCTAGCCTTTGCTAGTTAGTAGCTAATTGATCCGAGGATTGAATCGATTAACTGTTTTTTTAATCAAGCTTCAAACACACTACGAGGGGGGGTAGCTTGTCCCACACCCCCACCACCAATTTTGAAAAAGATGTGCCTTCTATTTTCGCTGTTAAATGCAGTACACCTCGCAGTTTCATCTTGCGTTCTCTAGTTTGTTTTTGTTTAGTATTTCAGGATCACATATTATAGGCACTCCGTTAACTTTATGATATTTCCAGCAATGTGTGGAAGTTGATTTTTTTAATTCCTTGTTTTTCCACGTCAAATTCAACAAATTCAGTGACAAACTGGAGACTTGCAGGGCGTTTAGTGTAGCAATGGCGTGTGAGGCACCTTGCTCAAGGGTACTGCAGCAGCTTTCCAAGCAGGAATGGAGCCTGTGAGCCTCTGGTCCAGAGTCCAGAGCCCAGACCACTGCTCCATGCTGGTTTAGTACAAGCATTACCCTTGTCTTTCATTTGCCTCATCTCCTGAAACTCCTTTTTGAAACAGCTTCTTCATAGAACAAGAAGGTTAAAATAAAACCTTCTGAGGTGGTCTACTCACCTCTGTGGTCGAGTCACAGAAGTCGGTTCTCACGTCACGGTGAGGAAGCGTGATGTGCGAGCAGAAAAGCTGCTTCTGTTTGTAACCAGCCTTAATGCCTGGCGGTAGGAAGCGAAATAACTATCGTTTCTCTTTTTTTTTTGCCGTCGATAGAGGTGGCGGAAGAGCTGTGTAAAACAGCATCGACCACAGCACTCGCCTTCAACCCCCAGCTGCCCCTCCTGCCGTCCAAGTCTCGGACGCTGAAGAAGCACACGGAGAACAAGGAGAACATAGAGGCGGGAGTGGAATCGCGACAGGAGCCCCCTGGGCAGGGCGCCCCCTCAGGTACTGCAGCAACGCCACCCCGCGTGCTGAGAAAACGCCTGGGTTACCGCCACTAGAGTGCAGTCGCTGCCATCCCTTTATCAGTTACTGCTGCTGAAGCTCGGAGGTCAGAGTGTAGCTGGCACCACAGCAGGAGCAGGGCAAGAGTCCGCTAGCTAACCATCGTCTCCTCCAGGGCACTCATCGGCCATCTTGACCTTAGTGCTTGCTTTTAGCCATCAGACAGTGCCATTTCTTTTCCTGGGGGGATCCCTTTTTTGAAGTCTACGGGGTTATGATGCACAGCGTATGAAATGGTGTAGAAAGATGTCACATTTCCCAAACGCTAATTACGGGGAAAAAAGTTTTTGTGAGGCCAGTGTTGTAGAAAAGCTGCTCTAAGGTTGGTACTTATCCTGTGTGTCAGCCAGCCACATAAACAACCAGGGACAGATGAGTGGGCTTATCAAAGTACTCAATAAAACGCATGTGGTGTCTGCTCTGCTTTAGTTTGCTGTAGCCCCAGAGGTCAGTATTCTCTTCATGATGTCTTTTTAAAGATGAGGCCAAAAGTATTGCTCATGCTATATCCATATCAATCACTTTAAACCTTTTTTTACTCTTGTAATATAATCCTTTGTCACATTTGCTTGCTTTTTGTAATAATGCTTATAGCACAGTAATCTGCAACTCTCACTTCACTTTTGTTTAAACCTTAAAAGTATATATTTATGTATTATTTATGTATTTATCTGTATGAAAAGTCTGCTTGTTTATAAATAAAGTTTTATATTAAAGTTATTGGGCCCAGATTGAGCCATAGTCTACAATATTCTCTGTGTGGAGAAACTTTATTGGACAGAGATTTCAGGGAACAGCTACTAGATTATACAGCAAATCAATGTATAAGGTATTATTTTCCCATATTTCATTATTGAACACATTATTTTCGTACAAGTAAAGTATTCAGTTCAGAACTGGTCCAATTTTGGCCTCATTTGATTGTGGATTTGCTAATGGAGCATGGAAAATCATGCTAAAGAAAATGGATTCGCTGTAAAAATGTGGGCTGAGATTCCAGACCTAACTTTAAAAATTCAGTAGATAGATCTACCTTAAGTGTGTTTTTAAAATGTCATCTTCTCTTTTAAATGCTTTTAAGTGCTGCAGTAAATCTTATGAGACTTTGCAACATACACAGCCTTAAAAAAATAAGTTCAGGGGTGTAGCTGCATCAGCATGCATTGGCTGCAAAGGAACAAGTAATAGGTTCATTCCATGCTGAAAAGAGAAGAAAGAAAACACAATGTTTCGGCCATTTCGTTTTCTTGTCAACTAAATGAATGTTGGTATTATAATGGTACATTTTATTTTAAATATTGTTGTTCGCTTGTGTTTTGAACCTCTTTGTAACTTTGCAACAAGAAACAACTTTTTGATGTCATTTGGAAATGTCTTAAGGTATTAAATACCTGCTCACAATAGCTGGAAAAATGAAAATAATTGTAGATTCTCAAAACTTAGTCTTTTCAAAAGAATCATCAGTTTTAATCCAATCTATAGTAATTCTGTGTTAGTGTCTAAATAGAATATATTGTATTACTGATGTATTACTGATTTGTTCCCTAAATTCAGAAGACCCCTGCAAAATTACTAAAGTAACTTTAAATCAATTTCAGGTCCTTGAATGTTTTATTTTTTATACTTGTACTTTTTATGAATATGGGAAATATTTCTTTCTGATGATTTCTATATCTTTTTCCCTGTTGATAATTTGCTCCACTTCACTCTTGTCTTCATTTTGGGAGCTGTAGTTTTCCAGTACCTTTATCTGCATCTCCATAGTACATAGTAGGTGTTCATACAGTGATGTATAATTTAATCTGATCTTGCACCTTGTAGACTTGGCGGTTTGTTGGTCAGCACTGCAACCTCTTGGGTTCTGGGTTCAATTCAGTGTGGTGTTTGCATGGTGTTCATATGGGTTTTCTTGAGGGGAAATATTCTTGTCAAGTCAGCTGGTGTTTCTAAATTGCACTTGTATGTGTGTGTCGTGCAATGTACTGGCATCATCTGAGGGTGTAGTCCCCTCCTGTGTCCTGTACTTCTTATTTTTGTATTCTTTTCCAAAAATAAGGGACATTTCTGATAATGGAAATGTTTCGGAGAGTTCAGATGAGTTGAGGCCCCCAGTAATGTAGCATGTTTTATCATTACTCATCTCATAACTCAAAACCTATCCATGTTGGAATTGGTGAATACCACTGTAAAACATTTTACATTTCATTAGACGCCATGACCTCACTGGAAGTTGTTTTCAGTCTTCAAGTTTCTAAAAGATTTGGGAAATCAGGAATATAATTAGTTCCCTCCAATGTTTGTCATCAGTGTGCTTAGACTAGCAGGTATTCATATAGCACAGCTTGGAATGACCAATGTCTGAGAGAACTAGGTTGTACTGGGTAGAATTTCTGCTACAAGAAAATAGCAGACTGTGTCCCTCTTTGCTTTTCCAGAATATTTATGTTTAAAAAAATGTACTTTTAATAACAGAAGAGGTTCATGATTTTGCTGCCTCAAATTCTTTAAGATGTTGCATAAAATAAAAAACAATTACTACAAGCCTGGTTAAAAGAAGCAAGTACTAAGATACTGGTGCAGTGGCTCTGATCCTTAGCGCCTGTGGCTGGAAGGTTGCCGGTTCATATCCCCCAGCCGGCAGAGGAACCCTACTCCATTGGGCCCCTGAGTAAGGCCCTTAACCCCAACTGCTCCAGGGGCGCCGTATAAATGGCTGACCCTGCGCTCTGACTCCAAGTTTCTCCCCCTGTGTGTCTCATGGAGAGCAAGTTGGGGTATGCAAAAAGACAAATTCCTAATACAGGAAATTATATATGGCCAATAAGTGGTCTTCTCTTATTAAAGGTAATTAAAAATACTGTATTTTGGGAAGCAGTTACATTGACAGAGATCCCTGGATCTTTTTTAAATTACAGCAATCTATAAAAATTGATTTTCTTCAGTGGTAATATTTGTATTTCTGCATTTGATATAAACAATGTAATAATTTAATGGGATTTAGATGACTGCATTGGCCCGCAAGAAGCTGGTTGCTACATATTCATTAGTGTTAGGCTTTTAATATGCATTTAGTGTTTCCATTTCTTATGTAGACCTATATTTTAAAGTACTCGTAATTATAGTATAAGAGAGTCTAACTTGAGTTAACTTTTGCTTCAGTTTTAAGTAGAATATGTTAGAACTCCTTGGCAGCTATCTCCACCATTTATGTTTGTCTTTGGAGTTGGTTTCAGTTGGTGAAACTACAAACAGGAACAACACTGCTGGAAGCCATAGCAGTATTTTTAACCTGCATTATCTTGAAGTTATCTGGTTAGTTCCCTTTGCATTCGTTTACTGTACTGTCAAATCCTTGACCAGCAAAAAAAAAGTAGAATTACTGGAATGTATTATATCTGCTACACATGGGCAGCATGGTGGCACAGTGGTGAGCGTTGCTGCTTCACAGCGCTGGGCCAAGGGTTCAATTTCTGTTGTGCTATCTGTGTGGAGTTTCTTCCCATGATCATGTGGGTTTCCTCTGGCTGTTCCAGTTTTCCTGCTGCAGTCCAAAAATGTGCTGGTGGATTAATTGGCTTCTGAGACTGTATGTCTTTGTGGACTGGACTGGCAATGGACTGCCATCCTGCCGAAGGTGTATCTGGCCTTGCGCCCGTTGCTTGCTAGGATAGGCTCTGGCTCCCCCGTGACTCTAGCAAATAAAGTGTTTAGAAAGCGAATGGATGGATTACACAAGAGCGGCTGTGTCATGCAATCTGAAATGGTTTAGGTTTGTGTCACTATTTTAAAATGATCTTTTCTTTTTTCACTGACAGTTTACTTAAAGTAACCTTGTATAGTTTATGGTGTATGTGGTAAACAGGTAGAGCAGTGGCAAGGACTCCAGCTTCTTTACTGTAAGGCTGTGGATCTGTTGTCTGCAGCCGGACTTGCATCCACTAAGCTTTATAAAGGGATACCAGTGCTCCTTGGCTTAATCCTCGGATGGGCCTGCAACCCTTTACAGAAACTGGGATGATCTCCGACCTAATGACCTTTTAGTTCAGGCATGGTTTTATAAAGTCTTATGTACATTGGGTAACCCAGAAGTATAGCTGCATGCCTTGATCAAATGTCATTTGAATTATGCCTGCATGCCCTAATCATTTAGTTTACACATTCCTGGTGAATAAATAAAATAGCATTACACTATGCAGGAGAGTGAGTAGACAGACATTTTTCACACAGGTGGCATTATTTAAATGTCATACTCTTTTACAGTTATTTAACAAAGTGGAGTGCTCTTTTATCTCTACCATACCTCTTCTATTAACATACCATTTTACCCAAAACTGTTCTGAAAAAAAATATATTAATCTGTAGTGGACAATGGGTAAGGTTCACTGTCAATTTAGATCCCTACTCTAACAGAAAATGATCAGCTGCTGGTGCGGTACATTCACTGGGCCCCAGTGCTCGTAGGATCATTGCTTTTTGAGAAAGTCAGTCGGCTGTGTATGCTGCAGTCTTCAGAAGGTCCTTGTGTTCTCATGTTCGCTTTTCCTTTCCTCCACAGGCCTGTCTACCAGCCTGTTCACAGGAGACAGTGCAGGAGGTTCCCCCGCCCTGCCACGTAAGCAGAGGGACAAGTCTCCCAGCAGCCTCCTGGAAGACTCCAGAGAGACCACCTTCACTCGGGACCGCAAGGCGGGCTTCTTCAGCTCCTTCATGAAGAAGAAGCCCTCTCCGCAGCAGAGCCTGCCCACGCCGCCCAAGAGGAGCAGCTCATTCCGCGAGATGGAGAATCAGCCGCACAAAAAGTACGAGCCCACCTCCAGCTTTGGCAGCTTCAACGCTCCTCTGCCGCAGGTGGACGGACTCAACTTCTCACCCTCCCATGGTGGGGAGAGCAACCATGTGCAGTCCCGGTGCTGTGGGGCCAGCTTCGGCCAAAAGCCCTCTGCCAACCCCAGTGCTGGGGCGGGGGGTGCCGCCGCCGCCCCCCCAGGGGGCAGCAGTTGGGCGGGCATAGCTGGGTTCTTCACCCCCCGGCTGATCAAAAAGACCTTGGGACTGAGGGCTGGGAAGCCTACAGGATCAGACGAAGTAGCTGGTCCTACAGCCAAGCCTTTTCCCCGGTCCAACTCTACTTCTTCCATGTCCTCAGGGCTGCCTGACTTGGAGCGAATGGCCCTCACGCTACCCAGAAATGCGCATCGTTCCAAAGCTCCACTAGAAAGGACATCGTCCACCACCTCACAGCCTGAGGAAGGCACAGGGCGATCATCTGAAGCTCTGCTCCGCAAAATGGACGAGGGCACTGCCCAGATCCGCGATAGACCCAAAGCCAAGCTACTACCCCGTGGGGCTGGCAGCGGGGCCCAGAGGGTGCCAGGCGTTGGGGGCGAATCGGATTCCGATTCACACTGCAGGTCCAAAGAGGGACCCCTTGAGGCGAGTCAGGACAGGCAGGGCTGGTCTTCCCCTTCCAAAGGTGCAGGAACAGCTCCAGCTGCAGCTCACAATCACAAGGTTCCAGTACTGATCTCGCCCACACTGAAACACGCTCCGGCCGATGTGCACCTTATTGGCATCGACTCTCAGGGGAACAGGTTTAAGCTCCTCTCGGAGCACCAGGGAGACAGGGACCGGCCCAGGCTGGTGAAACCCAAGTGCGCCCCTCCGCCCCCGCCCACTCTGCGCCTCCTGCAGCACCCCTCCACTGCGCTCTACAGTGGGGATGGAGCTGAGGAGCCGGTGGTGAGTGGCGGCGGGACCGAGGTGAACGGCGACGGGCTGAAGAAATCTGGGAAAATCACAGGAGGGAGACCGTCTGTGCCCCCACCGCAAGTGCCTCCATCCTCATCGCTGTCGGGTTCTTCCTCCTCCTCCTCCAGTGCCACTCCCACAAAGTTGGTGAACGGGGCTACCAGCATCCCCACAGGCGCTGGGGGTGGCGCCAAATTGGCCCTCCGCAGAACACGGCAGCAGGCAGAGAAGGTGCCTCTGGAGAAGATCAGCAAGGAGGCCCTGCTGGAGTGCGCGGAGTCTCTGAGTACCGCCTTGCACGGGAGCCCAGAGCCCTCCTCCAGCAGCCAGGTGCTCGATGCGGGTCACCAGCTCTTGGACTACTGCTCGGGCTACGTGGACTGTATACCGCAAATGCGCAACAAGTTTGCCTTCAGGGAGGCAGTGGGAAAACTGGAACTTAGTCTGCAGGAGCTACGGGCATCCTCGGGCAGCAGTGCCGGAGCTAGCCCGGCCCTGGGCAACCTACAGACCTGCATAAAGGAGATCAGCGATGTGGTGCAGAGGTAGCCACCACAACCCTCCGCTGTCCCCTTGTACTTTGGGGACAAAGATATCTCAGAGTACCTCACTACATTGATCACATTGTTTACAGTCTTTGAAAGTCAGTGGGAACACTGTTGCTGATCATCCCATGTGTAGGACTGGAAAAGTTCTTTGCCCTGCAAATTGACTTGTCGTTTTCCTTGTTGGCCAGGAGTGCTCTGCTAGAGCACTGATTTGTTTCAGCCCATCACGATTGGGTCTAACTGGGGCCAGAGTGAGAGACTACAGGCAAAGTGGATAAAAATGAACGCAAACATGTAATCAGAGAAAGGAGACCGAGGTGCTGGCAAAGTGGATCATCTTATGTGACACACCCTGTCTTATAGTTAAGAGCTACAGGACAAAAGTGCTTCCCCGTGACCTTAGAAATTAATCAGAGTTTCTGGCATAGGATAGCCAAGCCACCTAAGTCAGATTTGTGAACGCACTTGTCATTGTTGGGACTTCTCTTTTTTTTAACTTTTTTTTTAAAAGACAGAAATGACATCTTCATTTCCTGGACAGGAAATCTTCATTTAAAAAAATCCAATTATACTTCCTGCAACTCCCACAAAATATTGTAATCATTTGTTAGTGTTTGCACTTGTGAAGACTGAAGGCTCTAGATTCATGTCATGATTCTTGTGTGGCACTATTGGTGCAGTTCTTCACGCGTTTGCATCCAGGCTTAGGTTCTCCCAGGCACACATTGCACGAGGCTGTCCGGAAGAGTCATCCGTGCAACAGCGGAACGTTGTAAGGTTTTAAGGCACAGCACCATGTGGTCTCACCATTACTACACTAGGTACATGCAGCTGGAAGACATCATTTCAGAACCTCCTGAATGAGGTCAGAGCTCTTTGTATAGCAAAATGTCCCTGCAGTACAGCCCAATTTTCATTTGGATTTAAACAATATTGTAAAAAAGCAGCGTTACCTTTGTTGCCATCCTTTTAATCTTGCCAAGTTTCCCATTTAAAGAAGCACAGTTGTTTTTACAGATGAAATTGAACATTTTATTTCCAGGTTTTTTTTCAGCACCAGTGCAACACATGGTGGAAAAACAGGGTGCTGTTTCTTAAACTGCAGAACACAGCAGTGTTCAGTCTCTGTGCGGTATAACGGTATTCTTGTTATCGCAGAAATGTTAAATGTTCAGCACATACAAAACTGTTTCGGTCCATCTGATTTGCATCGTGGAGTTTTGCTAAGGTGACTGATCTCCCTTATCTTTAATCAGCAAACGATACGTCATAGAGCAGGTCTGAGCGCAATGATTCGACCTGGTGCGAACTGGAAGTGGTTTGTTATGCTGAAACATCAATGAACAAGTGTTTGTAGGCTCTTCCCTGTAATTCTAGTCCTTTATTTTTGTTTTATTTTTAAACTATTGCAGTGGCCTGCTGTGTGAAACATGAGCAGCCTGAAGTAGAACTAATGATGACACCAAGCACAAAATGGAGGGTGCACAAACACACCTAGTTCTGGTGAACTATGGGGAATACTTCAGGCAAGCGTGGAGGAAAAGTGCTGGTAAAAAACTTTCAGGCAAAATCCATTCCCTTTATAGTTAGTTTGGGGTGCTGAATTTAATACAACAGGGCTTTGCATAGGAATGTTCCCCAGTAAACTTACTCTAACCCCATGTGATCTGACATATTTGTAAGAGCTGAAAAAGAGAAAGCAAAGTGAGTAAGAAGCAGGCAAAAAATGTCATCTTTTGTCTCTCCTCTGTGAGCTTGGCATAGCTTCCCAATTTGACTGTCGTTCAGCTCAGCTTAGTTTTTAACAGCTCTTTGTATGAGTGGTTGGACTGCATTAGACTTCTATAAGTCTAATACAGAGCAACATCATATGCTGACTACTGCACCCTAGTGTTATAAGGAAAGGACTTATTTCAATGGCAAATGCTTCAGTGGTATTAAGTAGACAACAGTGCTGCTGCTGTGGATCCTGACCAAAGGGGGACAGGGGTGTCTGCACCTACTTTAAGAAATGAATCTTTTGTTTTGAACTGGAAAAGGAACTGATAAGGGGGAGAAAAGATCATACTTCATCTGGTGACCTTTTTTTCCTTTTCACATTTAATTACTGTATTCTTTTGTTTCTTAACAAAAACATATCTGTCGATAGAATGTTCTACTTTAGTTTTGATGTATAGAAAAGTCGATAGTGACTTAATCTCAAACATATTACAGATTCACTCCTAATATGTAGTCAGTTTAATGATTTAACGCGGACTTCTTATTTAGTGAACAAAATCCAGACCGAGTTTATCCAATTAAATACAAGTGAATAAGAGTGTTGGCAGACCAACACAACTGCAGACTTTCAGAAAAAGTGTGCTTCAGAAACTGGCCTTTTTCATTGTTTCAGATCAAATCTCAATAACTGGTTAGATAAATTTTCTTGCTTTTTCCTATTTCCGTGTTAGAATTACTTATATGTGGCACATTTGTCCCAGTCTTTCAGGGACACTTTTTTATTTAATATCTGTTAATAAGATTTTGTCCAGTTCATAGTTCAAAGCATTTATTAGGCTATAAAAGACCAGATTCGGTTGATTTTAACCCAGTATGGGAAACTCATAATTTGTCTAGAAATCGGTCACCATTGATCCAGGGTGATCGCAAGACTGACTTTTCCCATCTCTGTTGTTTTCTATTTGCTTTGAAGACAACAGATGCTTTTCAGTCAAATGTATTGTCTTTCCATTTTTAATTGCCAGTAACTGGTGTGACCTGTCATAATACAGTCAAAACAGACATCATCTTATCTGTAGTTTATTGAAAAATATTTTAATTTTTATTTTAATTTGCTTGTTGACAGTAAAAGCCCATTTCTCAAATCCAATTTGATTACTTTCTTTAACAAAAGCAAAGTGTTTGACTTTACTGCCTGAAGTCAAATTAAGATGGAAAGTAGAGGTGAAAATCTTTTTTTTTTTCTCAGAGATTAATGCTTTGGTATGATCTTTCTGTGGGAGTTGTTTTGCTTTACATTTGTATCTTGAAATGCCTTTGCCGATAGCTGATACAGAGTGGAAATTTCCTTTCCTCAATTTAATCTCAAATCAATCCTGAAGTATTTTATTCTCGCGCACATTATTGTACTTGAAGACAGCTGCCTGTTAAAGGAAAAAAAAAACATGAGCCCTGCAAGTACTGGAACAAAATCATCCATTCTACTTAAGCCCTCCATTTTTTTATTTTTATATGAATTCTTCCCATTAATACGTTGAAAATGTATTTCCAAAAGCACCATACGATCACACTGTTCGACTTCATTGTGACTTGCACTGTGGTCTTTTCGGGGTTCCATCAATAATTGATGGAGTAGGGGGAAAGGACAAAGGGTTGGGCTTCCGTCCCATATTTGGGGGGCACCCATGGCGATTACAGTTTTTCGGTGACCAAAATCAACCTCAGCTGCAAACCTCTGTTGTTCCTCCAAGCCATTATGGGTTTCACTGTAAGACCTCAAGAAACAAAGGCCATTGAGTGACTCTAAACTGCCTTTGCCCAGTGATTTGTGGTGCCTTTTGTAAAAGACATTTATTGCATTGTGCACTACTGTGTTGGATAAAACTGTAGCCAGGTTTTGTACAAACCAGTTTGATCTTCTTGTTTTCCAGCAGTTCCTAGTTTCATAATGAAACAGATTGTCCAGTGACTGTGTTCTGCACATATTCAGTCACCTGTCAGATATTTTGTTCTTTGATTGTTTGTCTTAAGTGTTGCAGACGTCTACCTGAGTATATATGTAGCCCAACCTTGCTGTTGAAAACCATTAGAGTCAAGTGACTTGAAATCAAATCATTCAGATCATTGGTCTGGTGGGATAACTGATGTGCAAACAGAATACTTTATTATACTTTTAACAGTTTGTTTGTACAGACAACACACTTTTAAAACAACTTTGCACTCAATGAAATATTTCTTTCTGTATATATTTTTAACATTTCTGCACCCCTGATGTAGAAAATTGCTCTTAGGAATGGTTGTCTAAAAGTGAGATTAGCAAAGAATGTTAGAGCTTTCACACATGGCCTTCGACTCCTTTTTTGTTTTGAGAAAAAGAAAAATGTGGCTTCCATTCCGATTTCAAAAGGGAAACACACACAGAGATCAGTTTTCAATGAGCATGTCATTATCTTACAAGTAAATTTTTGTTTGATTAATTACCGGTTTTCTTTCAATAATCAATCAGCTAAATCAAATCTGCCTTTGAGGGAGGCCAGAAAACAAACAGAAAACAGAAGACTTTCCCTTGTTTGGTCGGTTTAACTTATTCAGCCCCTTGATCAGAATGCTTGTTCCAAGCAAAATCAATTGGATCACAAATTGAGGTTTCCTTAGGGTGTAGTTGAAAATGGAGGTTTCATTGTCTCTGTGTTTTCGGAATTCCATCATTTTTATCAATATTTCAGAATTTTGCATGGCTTAGTTTTCCCTCAGTATCAATCTCCCTGGTAATTTAAACAGATAGTGCCATTTTGAAAATAGAAGTGCTATAGGCATGTACCAACCATGAGCATATTATCCATGCAAACAGGTTTCCTAAGATCTACACGTTTTATGGATTTATTTATTTTTTTCTGTATGTAAAATGAAATTGCATCATGTGCAACTCTTCCTGTCTTGTATGTTGTTTTAAACAGTGCTGAAGAAACACTACATAAGCATTTTATACCAAAGGCCACTTTTTTTCTTCAGTTCTACTAGTGCAATGAAAACTAAACACTTCTTAATTGTAAATATGTGAATTTTAACAGGGATTTAAATGAATGGCAGATGTTAACAAAATTAACACTATCAGTATTTTTTGTTTTTTTATTGTAAAATATATATTTTTTGTGTTTCTAATTTAAATCTCACATTTGAATATTGTATTACTGTGAAGTTCTCTTTATCAGTGTTAAACTTGATGTAAATAAAAAATACCAGGGTCCTCTATGTTACTGGCCAGATTTGCCAACTTGCATTTTTTTTTTGTTTTGTTTTAAATAAAATAAAAACTGAAAATCACTTCCCTGTAATTGTAATCCCTCCTAGTACTGTAGCTTTTATTTTCTTTGGTCACGGTTTATCCAGCCCTAAGCATATTAGTTTCCAGTACTTCACTTTACAAAACACATAAATGTACCCCTTCAAGCCAAGTAAGTGCTTCTGTGTAGCTTTAGCAGCCATTGTTTGTCATGTTACGCAGTCTGTTTTTACGTTAACTATAATTTTTAGGTCATAAAATCTGTTTTGCTTCATGTGATCAAACTAAAAATGAAAAAACACTTTCTGGTTTGCAATGGCTGGATAGAGGAACTGGCACACAAACGTGTCTTTCAGACCTTGAAAGATGGAATTGAATTGTCTAAAATGTGTGTTTCGAGAGATCTGGATAAGATGTGTCACTTTGTGTTGGCCCAAATAGAAATTTATGTTCTCATTGTTTTTTTTCAAATGATTTATCCCACTTGTGTTTCATGCTTATGCGTTTCAAATTCTCTCACAACAGATACAGTGATCTCAGTGGTTAAATAAAGCATTAATAGTGATTATCCTTGAGGTGACAGTGGTGAGACAATACATTCTCAGTGCAAGGCTTTCCTGTACCCCAGAAGCTAGATAACAAGCAGTGGTGTGACTCATGTGGCCTGTGTGAATTAGAGTAAAGGACAGTTTGCAATGTGGCCAGTGCTGGTTCACTGGGTTCACTACATGCTTAGTTGAGTGGCTGGTGACTTCTGTGTTTTGTGTCATTGCTATCAGAACCATACATCTATTGAAATTATTTGTAAAACCTTGGCTTTAAATTCCAAAGTGCTATTACCTCAGCATCCTGCATCTAGTATGTCCTAATAATTCTGGAGGTCACCAAGGAGTTGAGTTGTGGGGTTCTAATTAGTTTAGTTATGATTATATTTTGCTGCTGAGGATGTCTTGACTTAAGATTCATAATTTTTCATGAAATCCTGTGATGGATGTGAGAAAGTGGGGGGCATGATTGTCCAGGGCTCAAAAGTGCAGGAGGGCACCAAAGGTGACTATTTTAAAGTACCTTAACATTTAAGTATGCAAACTAAACAAAAAACAGGTTTTGCCATCTGTCAACACATGAGAGGAAGGGATGAGTGACATGGGCTAAAATGTGGGATTTGAAAGTCAAAAATGTGAAAGCGCTTACAGGCTATACTGCATATTTTTAAGAGGTCCAGTATATGGTGAGACTGTGTGCTGCAGCAAAGCCTAAGAAAAAGAAAAGCAAAAGTGAAATAGCACTTAAGTAAATATCTAAAATATCACTTTTTTTAAATGTTTCCAAGAATTGAAACAACCATATCTACAAATGAAAGCAGTTTTGCCGTCAATGATGAGAGCAACAATGACACTGCTCAAAAATGGAAAATGAATGGAGAGCCTTTCATTTTCCTTCTGTCCATTTTCTACCTTATTTTGGTAGTCCAGCTATATCTTAATGTAGCGGGGGGACAGAAATACTGTATGCAGAGTGGATTTGGTGTGTCTTGCCTAGCAGAGAGACCAAACTCCCTCTCTCACCATTGTGATGATTGAGGGTGAGAGAGAAATACACAAAGTGAAGTCCTGGGTGTGAGATTATATACTTAAGCAAGGGGGGTGGTACATGATAGATAATCAAACTACTGTTATAAACTCCATCTTTTTTTAACCCACACTAGGAATCATCTTCAGCCTGGTTGAGTTGTTCCTGACTGTTCTTCCTAAGGTAGTGTGACTTTTCCTCTAGTTTGTGAGCTGTGGGTGTCTGGTTCACCATGGCAGATCTAGTACATGTGTTCCCAGCTGTTCCATCAGCACTGAACAGAGTGAGGCAAGACTACGTGCCTGACAGTAGCTAACCTTCCCTGTAACATAAACAAAATCTCATTGCCGTAGAAAAGCTTGAGAAACTGGGGGAAAGGTCCGACTATAACTGGGGAGAGACAGGTCAGTGGCATCAAAGCCAAGTCTGATATTTTGGGCTTATAATCAGAGCAGGGGTTTGTTTGTTGTCTAGGAAGCCAGCCAGTACTTACACATTGCTGCACTATACTGTGGTCCCCTGTCACAGGAGGCCACCCAAAAGCTATTTGAGTCAGCAGTTACATAGTTATATAGTTAGTGTTCCTATATGTGCATATCAACATCATTTCATTCAGTGCTTAACAATAACTTGCAGAATGTTTCATTCACCCATCCATTTTCTCATCACTTCTTCCAATTCAGGGTCATGGGGTACCAGAGCCTATCCCAGCAAGCCAGACACAAACACACGAACATGCACACTCACACCAGGAAACCAGAGCACCCAGAGGAACCCCACGCAGACACAGGGAGAACATACGGTACAAACTGCACACCGATATAGCACCCCGAACCGAGAGCCCCAGCACTGTGAGGGAGCAATGATATCTCCTGCGCTACCATGCCACCTGCTTATACATTCATCAGCCAAAATATTAGGAGTGCCAACTGAGAAACAAGTCTGGGTTTCTGAGGGAAGGAAGGACAGCTGCAGCCTGCAGCTGTAGCACAAAAAAATATTTGCAGCCCAATCCCATTTTTCTTGTAGCAGGACTGCCTTCTCCTAGGGTTGTGGTGAGGCTGAGGGTGTGAACTGTGTGTCTCACTGGTATAATCAGTTTCCATCGGGCTCAAGACTGGGGATGGTGACAGAAATCTGACAAGTTCTCACGCCTATTCATTTGACACAGGAAATGTATTAATTTGATTTTGGGTTTCTAGTATTTGGCAGGCGATCTTAGCAGCGCCAGGCTGGATTCATATTCTACAGCAGGTGTTCCCCAGTTCACCTTTGGCTTTGTATGTCACCACTTTCTGAAGAAATGGAATTTATTTGTGATTGACACATGTAGGTGATTAAAATCATGTGTGACTGTAATCTAAACTCGATATTTGATTTTGATCTTTTTGATCCTTTCTGAGCCTCTTGATCTCGGGCCCAGAGTAATCCTAAAAATGTTACTTGCATAATTCATCAATAACTTTCAAGTGTTGGAAGTCTTTAGAAACTTGTAAGACTGACTGAATGGAGACATTCGAGGACCAAGGATTGAGACTGTTCACTACCCAGTTCAATCATATGCATTCAGAGAGGCAAAGTTAAATTATTGTCAGGCTTTTGTCTTTATGAATCGGCCATAATGGAAAAACTGTCCACTTATCTCTTGTGACTCCCGACAGCCTTGCAAAACTGTTTTTCAAAAGGTTTCATGGTCTTCTTAAAAGTTCAGTAGGTGAGTGTTTCATGATGGTAATATCAGCATTTTAAAAAGAAAATTTGGAACGACTGCGGAGAGATAACAGAGGGCAAACAAGCTGAAGCTCTGCCAGGATGCCAAGTTGGCAGTTATTTGAAATCTGATTACTGTATGAGCCAGGCAGTGTGGTTGTGAAAGCTGCGAGTTGTGAAAGCATCAGTGAGAGTCATTACTCAATAGCAGGAGAGAAACTAACTGGGGGGGTAGCTGCAGAGGTGAACAGCAACTATTTAGCGTGATGAAGTCCAGCAAAAGTGTCTGGTCACAAAGTGTTCCCAGTAGACAAATCCAGCCATACACACTCAATAATCTTGTTAAATTTTTTTGACCCCTTAAAAAAATTACCGCATTTAAAAAAAAAGAAATGTTATGTTTGAATGTTACGGAAAAGTAAACCATATATTAGATGTTCTTGGACTCTCTGAAGACATTAATAAAGCACATAGTACTTTATATCAATAGGTTTTAAGTGTGAGCTTTATTAAAGGAAATGCCTGTATTAATGGCATGTTCAACAGTGCAAGTACCCTGTGCACTGCTGTCCAATGCATGAACCCTTTTATATATATATCTAATATGAGAACAGTGCTGTAAACGTCCGCTCAGAAATCAAGCATAGTTGCTGCTCAATGACAAAGGCGTGCATGTCAAAACTACATTTACAAATGCTTTTCATTACAACCACAAACTACCTCTGTGTCGCAAATGGATTTCTCCTAATAGATAATTGAAACTGAGTTATCTATGGTGCAGACAATATTTACAAGCCCCTTTAATTTCTGTGATTTTGTTTATAAACAAAATGGTTTGCTTTTGCTTAAACTATTTCACTAGGAAATGTTTATGCTAAACTCTGCTGTTTCAGGGAGCTCATTTAAATGTGGCATGGCTTTGAACCTTCACATAAAAGAGAAATATGTACAATTAGCTTTTATAATTTCTGTAATATCCATCCATCCATCTTCTGACTGATTCCTCCAATTGAAGCTCAGCCAGAGGCTATCCTGCCAAGCAAGGGGTGCACAGGACACCAGTCTATCAGAGTGCACACACAGACACATGCACACGCGCACACGGACGCACACACACCAGGGCCAATTAACCTACCAATGTTTTTGGACTATGGGAGGAAACCAGAGCACCCAGAGGAAATTGTATGTAGAAAACACCCCAGGTGTGGAAGTTAAACCAGGGCCCCAGCACTGCGAGACAGCAATACTAACCCCTGCACCACTTTACTACCAATTCCTATACTAACATGTAGTAAAAATTTAGGTTTTAAATGCAAAATAATATTCTTTATTTCTTGTTTTAAATAACCCTGCAACTTCAGAATACTTCCTCAAACTGCTTCAGTCTACACCATCACATGACAAGGTCATTTTCAGCCTTTTCAGAAGACTGTTTGACCAATCTCAATTTGTTTTAATCTCCGTGAGGAGTAGTACATCATATTTACTTCATTCACCCACAATTCCTGTAAAAACTGAAATTGTTTTTGAAACTGGTGTTGCCCAGTCTTCTGTTTTTCTTCTTTTACTATTTTCCCTCTATGCAAATGAAATGAAAATGCAGGGGATGTCTATTAAAGTACATGATATGACTCTAGTAGGATTTTTTTTAATGAGGATGATAGAAATACTTTGAGCAGGTAAGTAAACTGGAAGGGTGGTGTCAGTCAAGCTTCATATGAGTGTTTGTAAAACCAAAGGACTGGCTACGTCTGGCAGTAATAAGTTAGATTCTTCAACCCCAAAAGATTTTCAAAAAACCTAGGAACAGTAACAGACATTTAAACTTTGCAGAGAGTATCAATTGCATTTTTAAGAAGGCTAGACAGCGGGGGGTTTTTAATCAGAAAGTTGAAAGGGTTTGGTGTAAGTCAAAAATCCTTTGTTCCCTGTGCAAAAGGGATATTAAACGCAGCTAAGTGAGAGATGTGTCATCCCTGACAGTAGGAGATTGTTCACATAAAGACATATTTTGCTCACTCTTCTTTAAGCCCTTTGTGGTGATGCATCTTTATCAGTGGAGACGATGCTTAACAAATTCTGAGATCTGAACACTTACCATAACCTCCCCGGATTTAAATTCCACCCCTTTTAGTGTGTAGTCATTCTATTCTTTTATAACTGTACCCTTACAAAGACACACTGAAGACTTACTTAAACACCCATTTTTTTTTTATACTTAAGCAATTCCCAACTGGTACAACACATTAAAAATACCATCTCTTCCAGTAATACTTTATTTATGCAGTATACGTGATAAATTCCAGGTTATGCATAGTCCTTCAAACTGTATAAAAAAAAAAAACAAATGTCCTGTCACACACAACAATGGTACAAGTTCACAGCTCAAAAGTACAGCAGCAAAGGAGGTCATTTGCAGACAGAGACAGAATTCAATGTAAAAGAGGTTAATCTGAAGGTGAGGTTCGTGAGACTCATAGTTGGAGGGTTCCTATTTACAGCAACAGCTAAAAAAATTATCATACTCATTTCATGGAGTACCTAGAGCCTTCTGGGTTTTGTTTCATACTGAGCAATCAATTAACAAGTATTTTCTTAGATTTGTATGGAGCTTTTCTTAAATTCTTTTACAGTTGATCACTCCAAACATTCAACATTAAAGCTATAGTTAACAAAAAAGCCATCAGAGCCTGGATGAATCAATTAAGCTAATTAATAATGAAACCCACTATACAACTGAGAGTTTGGGTGGAACACAAATCAGAAGTATGGACCTCAAGAACATAAGTCTGAGACTCCTGCTGTACTGAAATAAAAACAAAACTCCTTTAGGAGAAGTAAGGAGACATTTCTTATGGTCAAAATAATGAACACAGGATGTAAGTGCTGTACGTTTTGTAGCAGAAAACTCTTTAAAAGTTTAAATAGTAGGTCATCCATAAAAAGCAGATGTTTACAACTTACTGTTTCTGCCTTTTTTCAGTGTATTGTATTTGTCACTATACATTTTACTCAAAAACAGTCCAACACAACATGAACATTCCTATGTTCATATTAATATTCAGGTGTCAAACATTTGCACACGTATTAATGCCTAACTGAAGCCTTCGGAGGTCAAACAAAAATGAAGACAGACTTCAGTAACATACTTTAAGTACAGTAAACAAACTGAGCACATCAATTTCAAGTATTACTTGGATGGGATGGGAACCACAAACTACTACAGATAAAAAGGTACAGAGGACAGAGGAGAAAATAGAACTTATCCTGCTATTGTCATGTTAGCCGTGTAATTGAACTCAACATTATACCACTGGCTAGAATCTGAAAACATGATATACATACATACGTGAGCTGTAACAAAGTCACAAATAAATGGGAGACATCCACAAAAATATCTTAAGTATAGAGTGCCTTATTATGCCAGCAAGGTTTAATCAGATCAGATCCCAGTTAGTTTGAAGATTAATTCACCCAGCTTCTTCAGAAAGACAGTGAGAGCTTCATTTACTCAAAAATCAATAGCTTGCAAGTAAAGAAAAGCAGCTCTGTTGGTTCTGGATAGTTATTGGAGCTGTGGGTTCTGTGCTAAGAATAAACACTCTACTTCCAGGATGAGGCAAATACACACTAATCTGCCAAAAATAATGGACAAGAATTGCACCAAGCCAGTGAACAAATTTGGTAGAGCATTCCTCAAAATGATTTGTGGCTGTAACTACTGCCAAAGGTGTTTCGATCAGATATTGATTTCACAGGTCTATATACATGTGCAATCACTATTTCATTTTTTTTCCTCTTTAGTTTTGCAGATATTTATTGTACTTTCATTATACTTAGAAGGCTTAGTAACATTAAGTTTAAAAAAAATGCATGAATCAATAATAATTTCACCAAATGCAACACCATAGACAGGATCTGAATACTTTTGCAAGGCACTGTACATTAGTCTCTTTGTAATACTCAAGGTCAGGCTTCAGCTCATTCCTTTTCATGCCTGGTATGAAACTGCAAACACCTTTCCTAGAGAAGTTTAATAGGTACGTATGGCTCTGTTCGCTTTTTGTTGATTTCAACTGATCCTTTTCAAAGCATAGTTGTCAAAAATACAAGCAATCACACTCATTCCCACAAACACTCCTTCACTGGCTGCAGTGTCAATGAATGGACATTTTAGGAGCATGATCATATGAAAGTACAGTAATGGCTCGTTGTTGCTGCTGGATGTTTCCAGTCTAAGACCAGTAGATGCTGCCAATGCACACACTGTTTTGATGGAACACCTAATTGTAGTCATTATAGTAAAGTGCATAGAGGACTTCTAGACTGCAAAGTACAAAGTACTAAGAGCACAATTTATTGCACATCCAAGACTACAAGCAGTTGTATTGCTCAGAATTTTACCATGGCTCCAAACATGGTTTTCCAAAACAAATACAGTATATGCTGCCTTACAAAAAACATATAAAACACAAGATGAAGATCTTGACCACAAAACCTTTTGCACTTGATTACTGATGGAAACCATGACAAATCAGAACAGGCCCCTGAGACACTTCTTGAAGCTGTTAATTTGGAGTACCCTAAATCTAAATTGTGTCATAGCTCCAGCAGGGTCTCCCACAGATCAATCAATTAGTGTGGGACACACATGCAGAATCACACATCAGACCTGTCAATTTGAGCATCCAAGAACCAAACAGCTCATTTACTTATACCAGTACTGTATGAGTAATGCATTGAATGGACCTACAGTACATGCTGTCTGTCTTAAGAGACATACACAGTATCTAAATTTTACTCTGAGAAATTAAGTCATCATAACTAATGCATTCTATTAACTCACACCAAATTGTGTCCGGGGAATATAATGTAACTAAAGCACAGCTGCAAGCAGAATAACAAATTCTGTGGACTCCTGTAGCGTTTTAAAAATACAACCAATTGCCACTGGTATCCAGAAAACGGTATGGTTTGTTGCACATTGGTTATTCTATGGTAAAAAAAAAAAGTCCATATGATCATGGTTGTAACATTAAAAAAGTGCAAAGTAACAGGTTTTCAAAATAGAGTTATTATGCATGGTCAGGTTTTTAGCATATTAGCCAAGTGTCTTAGTGTGAAAAAAGTAAAAATTTTCTAAACAAATGAGGTTGTAAAGACCTGGCAAGAACACAGGTCCAGTTCTGTAAAAACACTAACCCCCTCATGTTAAAAACTGGTAGCAAATCAAGTTGCCAAGGCCCTGATCAAATAACACACTTATCAAAGCAAGAGTGCTATATAAAGCAAAAAAAGAAAAACACCTAATAAATAAAATCGATTAAGAAATCATTTGATAGAATTCTCCAAGCACTAATATTACACTACAATATGATAAAAAGAATCTCATTTGTGAATATTTAAAAGGACGCTCTCCGCCCAAAAATAACTTTCACCTCATCAATGCCCAGCAAGCACTCCACTTGTTTCCTAAATGACCTAGACTGGCTTGAACTTTGATTCTCCTTAGAGTCCCTAATGCAGCCTGACGTGGATTGGATGAACCTGTTTCTTATTGTAACGTGACTTCGCCTTGAGATGAAGATCCAGATGGCAAGCTGCAATATAAAGTAGAAGAGTGACTTGGCAGAATCGTTGAACCCTCCCCGATTCAGACCTCTTTGATCTGGATGAACGAGAGCAAGAATAATGGTTTGGTTTGGGGGAGGCGTGGGGGAAGGCCTCTTCTCACCGGCTGGCCTCCTCCCACCTTCGGAGGCTCTCGAAGGGGTTTCTCCAGGAGGACCGCTGCCTCCCCAGGTCTGCGGGAGTAGCCCCAGCGCCAAGTCAGCGGCTGGGCTCAGGGCAGGAAGAAGTTGATCCTCTGGGGCACGGACTTGCAGCCCTGCGCAGAGAAGAGCTTCTCCTCCTTGGGGACGTACACCATGGCCCGGGCCACCTCGTCCAACGTCCCCTCTGTGTGCGGCAGCCCACGGGAGTGGAAGGCATCGCGGGCGCACAGCTTGACGTGCCGGTACTCCAGCGGCAGGAAGGGCACGAAGAAGTCTATGAGGTTGCCCATCATGAGCTGGCTCTGAAAGAAGCCCCCTGCGAGCAGAGAGGCGAAAGACCCGGTCACTCAGAAAGCACTTTGTTCCCTCACAGCAATAAGCAAAACTCTCTCATGAAACAGATCACTATGCTTCCCCAAATATACATAAATGCCAATTTATTAAACGAGTGAAAGGACATACTCTGTAGCATGCATCAATTGAGCATGGTGTCTGTGATATATACAGGTGTAGCTCAAACTGAAGACTTCTGAGATACAACTGCAACTGCACATAATTGAGATTAATAATAATTATAATTAATAATAATTGCTTACACTTATATAGCACTTTTCTGGACACTCCACTCAAAGCGCTTTACAGGTAATGGGGACTCAGTGGGTTGCCAGTTGTGAGTTGCAGAGTGATATGGCTGGTGGCTGGCCATTTATAAAGAGAAACAGCAGATCACTGGCATGCTGAGGTAATAATAATAATTAATAATTGCTTACACTTATATAGTGCTTTTCTGGACACTCCACTCAAAGCGCTTTACAGGTAATGGGGACTCCCCTCCCCCACCACTAATGTGCAGCATCCACCTGGATGACGCAACGGCAGCCATAGTGTGCCAGAACACTCACCACACATCAGCTATCAGTGGAGAGGAGAGCAGAGTAATGAAGCCAATTCATAGATGGGGATTATTAGGAGGCCATGATTGGCAAGAGTAATTTGTAATTTGATACACCTTTGACACTTTCATCTTACTGCAAGATCTGTTAACTCAAAGACTCAACCTCCAGGTGAAGATTTGCAAGAGCCGAGCCTGCCTGCTCTCAGTCTGGAATAAGAAAGTTAAGAAGCAGGACACCAGGGCTCTTCCCTGTCGCTGCAGGTACCTTGAGAGTCCAGGGCTTCGGTCCGTAGCCTGTGTTCAAGGTCCTCCATTCCAATGTCCTCCCGGTTCTGTCCGGAGTGCCAGAAGTCCAGAGTCACCTCGTTGATGACCGCACCTCCAATATTACTGCAAGAACAAGAGCAAGCCTGTGTTTTAACACATAAGCATATAAGCCACATTTTTTAATGTAAAGCCTGGGTGTGATTAAGAGAGACATCTGGGTCTATTACTCCTTTACCTGAACGTTTCCTACACCTCACATCTTCCTCACCTTTTGTGTTTTTGGAAACCTCTTGTGACAGAGCAGCAGTAATTAGGCTAGTAGCTTCAGCTGACCAGCCACTAGAGGTCATTTAATCTCTATTCTGTAAACAGGTTCACAGATGGTTTATTAATTGATTAAATAGAGAACTGGTGAAGGACACAGAACCACATTCTCACATGGGTTTTAAGACTATGTTTGGTATGTAAAGGGATTCATGGCGATACTTGGTGTTGGGGTGTCAGAGTACAACTTTTTGTATATATTGCTCTATGTTGTTGAATAAAATCTTGCATACTATTTTGCTTTCCATTGTGGTTTTTCTATGGTACTCCGGTCTTACGAGTCTGAAGAAAAACAGGCCTGTTGCTCTTTCCAAGCAAGCCAGGCAAGAATGCCTACATACAACAGGACAGCTAAGATGCCCAGAGAGTGATGCCAAGCCATGTTCAGCCCTTGACTTGTGTGTGACATGACCCCCTGTCTCCTTGAATAACATTTGCAAATCCCTTAAAAATTCAAGTTGTCTTCATCTTTTAATGGTCACGGAATGCCTCAATACTGCTGTTTAGAATTGTTTTTTGTGCTTTTTTTAAAGTGCCAATAATAAGAAAAAAAACAGGTTTTGAGGGGAGGAAAACAGAACATACTGTATAAAGAATACAAATACAATAAAGAAAAAATAACAATAGATATATATTGGAACTCAAGGATGAAAAAGAGTTGAGGAGGGGATTTAGCACATTCTGAATCTTTAACTCTCCATTCCACTCTACTGCTTAATTAAGGCAGCTATGCAGCATCAAGGAGGAACAAGATGAACTCTGTGCTTTATTTTATAAGCTTAAAAGGATGGGGCAGCCTACTTCTATTTTAATTAACATATAGCATCTGGAGATCAATATTGTTCTGCAAGCCCAAAGACCAGCTTTGCCACTTACCCAATCTATCCTGCTTAATTGATTTACTCCCTGTACTCCCTCCTTACATTGAGATAAAAGATCCCAGTCGCTGGTGTTGATGTAATGGGGCTCATTCGGTGCTTGAGCCTACTACACTAGCTTGGAATCCTTCCACTGCAGGAGGCTGGCCTTTGGGACTAGCAGAATTCACCAGTGGTTGGAGGAGATGTTGCCATGACAGAGATCCTAGAGATGGAGCCTGATTCCCAGCAGAGGACCAGCTGCACTCACCACACTGACACACAGGTCAGAACCCTCTCTCTGGAGAAAATAGCTTGCTACGTGATCCATCTGTTTGATGGCCACCCTACCTGAGGAAGAGAAAGATGGATTTTCTGTAGTCCACCCCATCCACGTTTTCATAATGATCCATATAGGGCTTAATGGCATCTATGAGCCCAGGGTGCAGCTTCTCCGCCTCATCGAAAATGAAGAGCGCTTGCTCGCACCTCCGCACTGTGTCCCGAATCCAGTCCTTCAGCTGGCCCTGGGACAGGACACACACCGACACTCAGCCTGGCCTGCCTCCACACACTTAGACAGCTCCACACCCGCCCCTTGGCAAACACGCTGACACGTCCCATTTCATTGACCGCTGGAATCCAGAATTCTGTCTAAAAGTCGTACGCAGTAGAGCACAGAGCCCTAAACCCGCAGAAAAGACTGAGTATAAAGTTTTAGACAGCATCATTTGAGCCGCGGAAAAATACATTTTATGTGTGTTAATATTTTTCTACGTCTTTTTTATTATTGGTGCCATTTCACCTTTGTTTTATTTACTGGTGAACCTGTAACGTTCAAGCGCTTTGGGATCTGAGTTCGAATCGAGCTGGAATGCAGGCCCGAACTCGTGCGATTCCTGTGCGTTTCTCGTCACGGAAAAAAGTCCTGCTGGACGGCCATCTGAAAACCGAATTACAACTAGCTGTGTTGACACTGCTCTGCTGCACAGACCTACGGCCAGATTACATAAGGCCAGGGCCAGGACCCTGACACCACTGCCCCAGCTGGAAGAAATTCACTCTGCCTGACCTTTCTGTTTAAATGTATGACTCTCACTCGCACTTTCCTTGAAAATCCTACTGTCCCCACACAGGAGAATGTAATTATGCAGCATATAACTAAGGATATATACATAATAGTGTTTATTTACGAACAACATTTATTTATTAGAACACTCATCTTATCTATTGACTCTGTGAAACCCTGTGAAAGAATGTGCTTCTTTCTCATTTTATATCATAAGCAACTAAAATAAAGTTGTCATGGTAATACTGGGTCATTCATTCTTCGTTAGGACATGGTTATCTGAAATCAGTGTGAGACACCACATGGTTCAACTACATTATAACTGGCTAACGTTAAGGGGCAGCAGTCCTGCAGTCAGGTGGGCTAACAACTGGAGGCACTTGTTCACATGCAGTGCTGTGCAAAGGCTGGAACTGAATTCCTTTTACTGTAATACAATCCTCGCTTATTTCTTCACATTTAAACCCAAACGTAAAACATCTCCCTGTTGAACTAGTTGCTATATTCCCAGACAAACACTGGGGAACACAAGTAAAAACATGTACTCTGAGATACACAAGAAAACTCAGACTCCACGTAGCCTTCACTCTAGATAAGCTGAATGACCACATCTTGTCTAGTTACGTTCTCATGAGATGTGCTTACAAAGGAAAACTCTGCACACTGAAAATAAAATGGCGAAAATAATTCAGTAACAGTGTCAGCTCAGAATAAGCTCAACATACAGTGAATACTGTCCCAGAAGGACACCTCTCAGGTTAAGAACAGCATTGTCTGAGTACGCCACCCCGTGCACAATCCTGTTCGATTTAAATGGATAAGGAAGTGGCTGTTAGGCGACGCCTGCAAGTGTGTCGCCACGGACACGCGTCTCACCCGGTACACGTCCAGCAGCTTGGCGTGGGGGAAGTGGAAGGGAGCGATGAACAGCCGCACGCACTCGCTCTTCACACCATCCCGGTACAGGTTGTCTGTGATCAGCCGGGCCACGAAATTCTTCCCCGTGCCGGACCAGCCGTGGAAGGAGAGCGCCAGGGCCTTGTCCGGAGAGGGATTCTTCAGGAAGCCGGGCACGGCCTTCAGGACCACAGCCTGCACCAGGTGCTGTCCGTGGAGCTTCTGCTCCAGGTCCTTCTCCAGGCCTGCAGACAGATACACGCGCAGATTAACACTGCACTGGAAGTTTCTTTTAACTGGGAAAAGGCTAACCAGGCAGCCCTATCACCCTGCAGCTCACAACTAGCAACCCACTAGAGCTCAACAGGTGTGAGCTTGGCCAGTACCTGGATGGGAGACCTCCTGGGAAAAACTAAGGTTGCTGCTGGAAGAGGTGTTAGTGGGACCAGTAGGGGGCGCTCACCCTGCGGTCTGTGTGTGTCCTAATGCCCCAAAACTGTAAAAAGGCACTGTCTTTTGGATTAAACATAAAACAGAGGTCCTGACTCTCTGTGGTCATTAAATATCCCAGAGTGTTACCCTGGCATTCTGGCCAAATTTCCCATTGGCCCTTACCAATCATGGCCTCCTAATAATCCCCCTCTATGAATTGGCTTCATCACTCTGTTCTCCTCCCCACTGACAGCTGATGTGTGGTGAGCGTTCTGGTGCACTATGGCTGCAGATTGGTGGAGGGAAGTCCCCATTATCTGTAAAGCGCTTTGAGTGGAGTGTCCAGAAAACTATATAAGTGTAAGGAATTAAATATTATTATTATATTCTATTGCTGAGTGGAAAAAGGATCTGCCATTTTTGCAGGGGTGAAGGTACCTGTGATGTTGTTGATAATCCTGCAGTCTCCTGTGTCACAGCAGTGGCCCAGATTGCAGTACCAGTCAGAGAGGGTCTGCGCATAGTCCTTGGAGAACACAGACCAGAAGTCCCCTGTGGGCACTGCAGGCACAGAAACCAGTGAAAGTCAGCACACAACAACACAGCCAAGCAGGTTGAGGCAAACTCACTCTGATTTTTCAATACACCAATTCCCAGAGCAAATTACCTAGGAACCAAGCCTGCATGATGATTTGCACAAGCACAAGGCCACCACTTGTTTGCAAGCCTTTGGACGTTCTTACATTCTAGTTCTATAGCATCTTTAATCCCTGGTCAGGACACCAGTCCATCATCACAGGGCACACACAAACACAGATACACTCCAACTAGGGCCACTTTTGTCAGAAGTCAATTAACCTACCAGTATGTCTTTGGACTGTGGGAGTAAACCAGGGCACCCACAGGAAACACATGGAGAACACAAGAAATCCCCAGATCCATGATCTAACCCAGGGCCACAGCGCTGTGAGGTAGCAAAGCCACTGTCGCCCAACATACTTATCTTACGGCTAAAAATAATTAACGTGTCTCATGAATCGATAAGCATCTACCTTCAATTGCTGGATTTACACCAAATACATCTCGCATTATTTTCTCTCGGTTTTGTTTCGCGAAAGCCTGAAACGCCCCCTGCTGTTCCGTTTATTTTAGATGTAAATTCGAAAGCAGAACATTTAAGCTTTCAATAACATTTTGTTAGAAATCACAAAATAAATTGCACACGTTACTAAAATGCATTGCACAAATTTGCTTTATGAGTTGTGAATCGCAGCGTTTCGATGATTTTCAACGATATAAGATGCTGTTTGTTGATTCATTGTAACTCAATAAATGTAGTCGAGTGCTTCCAACAGTAACTCCACGTAATATCATTCAAACTATCTTAAGAAAATACTTATTGTAAAGCGATTAAATTAGCAAATAATTTTGTGATGGAGGGTGTTAGAACTTAGGTGTTCGAGTGTCTACGCACACACACCGATAAACAGGAGTTTGGAAATGACTGAATCAGCCCATTGGTGGGGGAGAGAATTTTATATTTTAGTAGCATATGCCAGGGTTCTTCTGATGCAAAAGAGTACAGGAAAATCCACGCTTGTGGTGACCTACCGACACTATATAATGTACAGGGCTATTTCTGCGTCGCTTCCAAAGAATAATTAAAGCTCGAAATTTAAAGTTACTTCATTCCATGTTACGGCTAAGTACACGGACTCCCAAAATCAATGTAATTGAATGTGTCCCGGCCTTCATAAATGGTGTTGTAATTTGCATATTCAATTTAGCTTCACGCAAGATGACAGCTACTACAATCTCTTATCTATTGGATTGCATAATTAAAGTCAGATTCTGGGGTACTGTACCTAGAAATGCAAGAGTAGTCGAGTAGGCTAATACAGGACGTAGTTCTTTAATTTCTTTCAGAAAAAAAAAACGCTGCCAACAACAACAGAGGGCCAAAATATAAATTGCATTGATAGAGATCTATCAGTCGTGTGATCAGACCACTGCAGACAAGCTATCCGTCTCCCGGGGAACCCCAGCGCCTCTGCAGGGCGGACAGGCAGTCCGACCGCGCAGGACCACAGAGACCCCGAGGGCAGCCTTACCTTGCTGACTCGTATCATCCTGGTGCGGCTGACAGTCCCCCTCCCAGATGTTACAGTAGATGTAATTGAAATAATACTTGGACACGTTTGAAAGACTCTCAAACTGGAAAAAATCACCCTTTACAGGTACAGCCCAAATAAAGGGCAGCAATCGAAGCAAGATCATCTGAGTATGAGCCCCTTTCCACCTCGTCTTGAAACTGTCGGCACCGCGGAGCTATTCGCGGACTTGATTATTCAACTCGATCCATTCATTAACCCGGAGACACAGCAACATACACTACCAGGGCCTGTGCAGACTCACTCACTTCATTTAGACTTCCCCCGAAATAAAAACCAGGCTTCCTCGATCAAACGTCACATCCTGGTGACTCGGAATATTGATTTTGAACGCACAGGCGTACGTATTTTCCTGGGTTTGCAGCGCGGATTCAAAGCCAATGTTGCACTTCAGGAATCAAACGAAATGTCCATCCAGGCACAACACATTTGTTTAGGGTTAAAGTAAATTTACAAAGAATAACGGTTTGCGTTTTTGCGTTTCACCACAGTGCGACCGTTTTACGTTAGAATTTCTTTTTTTTGAAACAAGGTTCACACGCTTGGCCTCGCTCGCGCCGATTGCTGGACATTTAGTAAATATGCGGTCGATTCACATACAAACATTTTACCATCACAACTAATAATACAATTATGTAACACGTCAATTAAATTAATTTGGGCATTTTGCATTACACTAACATATCCTTACACTGAAAGGTTAGCCATTTTTTCAAATATTCGCTCTCCTGCACACACAAAATACGCACAGTAAAGCTCAAAACCTTTAGAAACATGAGGTATATCAAATTAAAACTTTTATGCACAAAACTCAAAGGCAAAATAGTCTTTCCAGAATAATCTGCTTTTTAAAAAACAATATGGCTTGAATATTGACCTCACAATGTGGAACGGGCATTTTTAATATGAGCTGTCGTAAACAAGAGGACTTGTGTGCATTTTGAAACATGAAAAGAAATGTTACATTTGTTTGTTTACTGCAAATATACAAAACTGTTTCGGTAGATTTGCAAAATGTTGTTTAACACTTAAAGGTAAACGTTAAATTGAAAGATTTCGTTTTATATTTTAAGCTGATTTTAGAAATGTAAAGAAATAAAAGGCAAGACATACAATGGAAATATGTACAGCACAAATTATCATTTGATAATTGTGAATCGCGTTGGCTGTGAAGTGTTTATTTTTGCATATATTTCAATATTGTCTCCTTTTCTGCATTTCTAGCGTTTAAAAAGTTAGCTGTCGTACGAATATCTGAATCTCGCAGAAATCTGTAACCCTATCCAAAGTGCCTGTGGTTTGGAAATCTGAGGCATTACGTGCCTACTTGTAGACGATTAGTGATTTCTGTAGCAAAAGCTAAAGTTTAGTTTCCTGTAGCTCTCTTAGTGCAAATTTTTAAATCTGTGACGTAAAGAACAACCTTTTTAAATACCCCCCTCGGGGATGAACATTATTTTTCATTGAATTCAATACAGATCATTAGCGCGGAGACACCATAGAACTAGCAATTTAGCTATAGAACAGGCTTGCAATAGCCACTACTCCAAAATATAGTACAAACCCAGACAGAACTGACTGTACACGAATGTGTATAAGCGTAAAAACAACCCCCACCCTTAAATTTATAGCCCATTCTCGACCACTCTTTATAAAAAATACAGACGTAACAACGCAAGTGCTGGGGCTTGGATCAATACACGTTTTACAATATAGCATTAATGAATGGCTAAACGGGAAGGGGAGGCAGGCCCATTTCAAGTGTTTGGAAGCAGAAGACCCCACACAGCAGCCAATAACCAGGTAGTGAAAGAGCACCACCCTGCCCTCTGCAGCAGGAAGTTAATCTAACCTAACCTCCAGCTCTATTGGTACGACTGGTGAATAACATCACTTATTGGTTCTATACCTTTTATTGGGATGGTCTTTTCACATAGCCCAAATTTGCTCTCCATGAGAGAGACCCATCCAGCCACTGGCACAAATCCTTAGCCACAGGCCAACACACCATCACCGAACTATCCCAGAGCAGGCTACCACCTTGAGTTTCCTCCCCCAGTGGGTGGTGTAGGAATTCTTGGATCACACAAAGTGAAATAATTACCAAGAAAATACCAGTGCACAATGTACATAGCAAAAAAAAAACATGGGTATGGTTACCAGACCTGTACAGCTGGAATTTCAATTTAACCACACTTACTTGCCTAGAGAAGCATGTAAATTTCTGGATAAAATTGTGAATTTAGGTCAATTAAGAGCAGACAACCTTCATGATTAAAACCACCTCAAACTGACATTGTATGCCGGTTTTAGAGAGGCCCGATTCACCTTTCCTTAAATGATTAAAACAGACAACTGAGTCAAAGCAAAATTCAAACATTTATTGATACAAAAGTGACTGGTTAGAGGTTGGTTCGCTGGCAAAGTTACTAACGAAGTGCAAGATGGGGGAACAGCTCAAACAAGCCATTAGAACCACATTTCAATGTTCTTTTACAGGGCGACAGCTTTGCATTCTTGAAAATGTATTGTCCCAGTAGGTCAGGGATCTTCATGGTGCCCTCAAGTCCTGGAAGGAAAACAAACCATTAAGAAAACCCAGCACCAAAACTTTCCCTGCAAATCTTGTTGGATTTTACAAATGATAAATGGGATTAAATCAGACCTGATTGTCATCAATAGCTCAGTGAGAGAGTTCAAGAAGTTTCATCATTCATCCCAACATTGGGTGGTTAAAAATCAGTTAAAAGTGCCAAGTTCCAATCTTACCTTGCTTCTACATAGGGGGGATACATTTGTGTGCCATGTTCACCTATAGGACAGAAGGTGAAAAGTTAGACTTGACAAAGACTGCAACAGATAAAACAGCCCAAGAGTTAACCTCAGAATAATAAAAGGAACGGTATGGAGTATAATCATCCAATTCATTTGGCAGAATCTGTTCATCATTGGTTTAATTTTAACATTCCTTTAAAAATAAGGTTTGCTTACCAACTAGAATCTCTTGATGAAAAAAAGAGTCCAACCTAGAATTACAAAAACAACAATGATTAAGATAACCCTACAAGTCTTTAATTCCATGTACATATGGGTTCTTCAGTTAAGAGATTTCTACATGTATTTTTCAGGTCAGACATTTGGAACCATCATTAATGAACCCAATAATGACTCAAGGGCAAGTGCTTCATTCCTGCTAAACAATCTTTAAAACCTCACCTGGGAGTAAATGCTAGCTGGAGTCCTGGGCACACCTGTAAGTAGACAAACATTAGATTAAAATGTTGACCAAAACTCTAGTCATGTAAGAGATGCTATGCTAGTCATGACCAGTTCAGCTAGAGCTAATACCAACTTCATGGGAAAGTCAGTTATTGAGATCATCATCACCACATAGGCCAGAGATGAAGCTACACTGCGAAAGCCTCCTTCTATAAAAACTAGATGCGGTCCAAGCCAGATGCACTTTGTAGTCTGATCCTGAAAGATCACCGTAACATCCCAAGGCTCTCATTTGAGTGATTTAAACAATGCTGCCAACTGGAAGGGCCCCCCTTTTATGCCATTAAGGCAACAGCATTAACACTACAATACAAAAATGGTTGTTCAAGCTTAAAAAGGCTCAGAAAAACTAGAGATTTTAAGAGAAATGCAATGACTTACTGGAAGTGCCAGGTTCCAAATGCAGGAGTTAACTGCCTGTACGCGAGAAGGGGTGGGGAACAAAAATCAGCATGAGCTACATAAAAGTACAAGGACATTTGCTTGACTAAAACTAGGTTGAAGTGTTTTAATCCTTCAGAAAACCAATTCAAGATTAGTTTTCAAGGGTTACCTACAGCTTAACACATCCTTAAGATTTCTATAGTGCAGCAAAATTGGATTAAAATTTTCTCCTATAACCAACTGCCTTTGAGAGGCAAAAAAGATTAACAGACCTGCAACAATTCCAGAGCAAAGGTCAGGATGGCATACCATTTGTGTCTGCACTGATGTCCACTGTTACATGTACACTAAAGCAATCTCTGGATCAGATTCGCAGAAGAGTCCTCAGCAAAATCAGAGACCTAATTCTGATCATCATTTCCAAGATTAGCCCAATTTCCAGTTAAAATTAAGGAGAAACATAAGTTTACCTCTACATTCTTCATCAGTTAGGCTCTGGGCTCCTAACAAAAAAACAGACGAAAATTAGATGGGTTCCATAGAACATCTGCAGAAGTCGCGTTCAGCAAAGATACGTCAGCTAGGGGCGAAAAAAGTTCATCACAGAGTGTAAGCTGAACTATATTGTCATCACTGTATCTTGATAGCCTATGTAGTTCTTGCAAGAATGTAGGAACTGCAAACTTACCTTTCCATTCAATATGATGAAACCCCCCTGTAAAAAAAGTGAGAACTATTAAAATTTCATTCAACATTACTTAACTACTTAATACAATTCTGTAGGTAACTCAGCTAATAAAACTTGTTCGTCACAGAGCATCTGCTGAACTATGCAACCATCATCGTACCTGTGAAGACTTGCATTCTCTAGTTTCAGCTAAGGAAAGTTACTCACATGAAGGAACTCCATACAGTTTGGGATCTCCCCCAACCCCCTCTCCAGTGATGAGTCAGATCTGTAGAAAAGGCAATCAGTCAGTATACATCATACATTTAACAGCTACACAGTTGTTTCTAGTGCACTGTTTCAGTAGAAAGGTTTCTTTCACTCTTTTTCAGAGAGATTCCCATTGTTTAAAAAACCATTCATCATAAACAGTACAGAAGAGAATTCAAATGCCACAAACACCCAAAAAAACTACAGAAGGGCATGATTTCCTGACACCCTTCCATCCTAGGTAAGCCCACGGCTTAACAGCTTTTGTTCTGTGACGCAGCAAGTGAAGAGCAAGAGTACCCAGCCCCGGTTCCAGAATCCCCAGTCCAATACTTTAAAAGAATTAAGAATGCTCCACGTACAGCTTACTCCAAAGACCACAGATGGTGGTCTGCTAAAATGCTAGACTTGCTGGATTGGACCAGGACTGAAAACCACTACTCTGCCTTTTAAGAACTAGAATGTATAAGTTACTCAACAGAAAAGGACTCCTCAGCACTACATTTATCTTGCATTTTGAAGCTTACCTGTGCTGCAAATAGATCATTCAGATCTCCATCTGCAAAAAGGCAAAGGGAAAAAAAACCATTAAGATGAAATTCACAAATCACACTAAAGGGATTCCCCATTAGCTCTGTGCCTCAGATTTTACAATTGGTGGTTGCAAGACTCATCATCCTTGAGGGTCAAGAGTAGCAAATAATGTCATCACTATGGCACACAACAGGGGCACTGAACTGTTCTTAAAATGGTCGCATGCCATTAAGAGGTCAAAAATATCTAGGAAGTTAGTTTCAAGACTAATAGAAGAGCATTCAGGATGAACTTACCATTATCTCAGCTTCCACAGGCTGTAAGGGTCCACCATCGAGGGGCTGCATGAAAAAAAAGAGAGCATTTTAAGCCTAAGTAGTCTATTCACCTTGGACTTGGCACAACTAGATTAAAAGCCTCAGTTTAGAATTTCTCAGAAAAATGTTCTGTCCACTACTCTTACACAAAAATCATCCCAGGCTTTTAAAGAACACCAACATTTTATAAAAACATATCCAAATAGTATTTTAAATCTGAATGCTGGACCTGACCATACTCCCAACACTTCAGATTTGTTACAACAAAACCCTCTTTATTCAAACAAAAGTATACACAGGATGGGGAGTATCCCCCCACCCCAACATATAAAAATGCCACATGGATATATCCAGTACATCAGAGAAGATAAACGCAAATATTACAACAGTCATTGCTGCCATTTAATTACAAAACTATTCAAAGTACATGTAGTTATTGAGGGTAGTAACGGGAAACAGGAAAACCTGTCAATTCAGAATTTATGCTCAGATGGTGCAAGAAGCTTTGAGGACATGAATGGGGTGAGCCCAAGATACTAAACTTGGGGATCCCTCTGTAAACTAAAAACCAAAGGACTTAATTACCTGCAATTTCACCTTTCACATCCCAAGGTGGCGTAACATTTTGGAGCTGTAAAATAAAACTCAACTTGAGCAGACATAAAAGATAACATTACTAAAAAAAATGCAAACTATAATTCAACTTGGCTTGTTGTGGTTTGTACAGTTAGCCAGTCCTCCAGACTGCAGTCACAAAACATGTTGGAATGAACAACTTAAAACGAATAGCCAAGTAGACACTGGTCTCGGCACTAGCCATTAGCTGTTAAAAGCCTCAGTTTGCAACTTCTCAGAAATCTCTTCTGTCCACTACTCTTACACAAATATCATCCCAGGCTTTTGAACAGTAATCCATACTATTTAACACATGGATGCCGTTTTGCAGCACAATTTTCCACCTTACAAAGGCACAGAAAAGGCAATAACCCAGATAAGAGGTAACAAAAAGCAACTCCCCCCCAAAAAAAGCTTAGCTTTTGCAAGTCAACCACAGATAAGAGAACCTATTATCTTAACCTTTTTAGTGAAATCATAAAATATATAAAGCCCCGCTGCTTTGAAAGAGGATGGATCATTACCTCCACTTTGCCCACTGAAGTCATCCTGCTCTTCTGTGCTCAGATGCCCACAAGAGCCCTTTTCAAGAAAAGCAGAGGGACAGGAGTTAAATCCAGTCACTAAACTTTGTGATGTGTACAGACCTGAGCCCATGCCCAGATCAGAGAGGTTGGCAATTCATCAGTACTACTCAGATGTCCCTACCAACACTTTGTTTCATCATTCAGACATTGGGCACAGAAACTAGATCATCCCCAGCAAACACAGCTGGGAGTGAGTAGTTTCAGAAGCGGTAGTCGACTATCACAGCAACGAAACCACTAAATCTAGTGTTCTACATATTAATTCATTGAAGTCCTCTGACGTTATCGTAAAAACACAGCAGTTACTGAGTCACCAGCAACTGAGCTCTCACACAGCATTCACAAAATATCGCAGAACCACAATTAACACGCAGCATTTTAGAACTACTGCAGGATCAGAAACAGAATTCGTTATCATTCCGAGCACCTACACAAGGCCCAAAAGGACGGGATTTTGCTTCAATACTATTTACTACGGAAGCCGCAATCTTAATAAAGCTTTAATGTTGAAGGTCTTACACAGCTACATGACTGCGCATCGATATTTGTGTACAGACTTGTCCAACATTGACATACAGACCCGAATAAATATTTACCATAAAACTATACTATGGTTAGAAAAGAAACGCAAAGCATACTTAATACACTCCTCTATTCCTATCGTTATTAAGTGTGAAGACGTAAGAGCCTGAACATTTTCCTTCAGGACACGTGGTGCAGGTTTTGCTCGGCCTGCAGGGCCAAGGGTGTGGAGGCAATCACAGATCAGCCTCCAACACAAAAAAATGGTAATTTTAGTAATTTGTCTAGCACTTCCTTTTAAATGAAAAGCTACATTTTCATTTAAAAATGAAAATGCAAAAGTCCATAATAATGGGTGTTATCCCCAACGGAAGAAATCCAGACACCTTCCACCCTCACAAGAGCTCTTACCTCTTCCAAAACACCGCGAAAATGAGACAGAGCAGCTCGTGGCCTCGAAATTTATAATCCCGTCTTCCCGTTGGATCATGGGAAATGTCGGAAATGCGTCATCGGAAACTGCAATTTTACTTATTAAAATATCCAGAAAAACCTTTTTTCTTTTTGCAGAAACAAATTATATTTCTTAAAACAAGTTTGAATGCATAGTAGTCAGAGCTAGAATACGTCTTCGAAATAATACGGTAAATTTAAATTTACATTTACCGTATTTTCGAGAATATGTTTTGCATTTCAATGAGCTTCTAGTATAACACATGTACCGTATTCAATTTTATACTTTCTTCTTGACGTGATATGAAATATTCCGTTTCATTTCTCATCAGACCATATCGTGGCATATGCATTAACAGGATAATAGTGAATTAGCAGTAGTTTCGGTGAATGTTACAAAGTTAATCGTCCTAAGTCTGATTCAAACTCCCCGACTTCAAACAAAAGATAACAACTTAGTTTTACGGTTAAATTCCTTTCGATTAGGGCTTATATGGCTATATGACGATTCAAAGACCAAAACTGGGATTCTGCAAATTTTGATCTTTTTATCAGAGTCAGTGAAACTTTAACTTCTACCACTTCTATTGCGCCCTCTGACGGCCTTTCCCAACGCATTGCCGCCCGAATGTGGGTTTCTTCTTTCCCATTTTAGTTTTAGAAATTAAATAGGAGGAATTTCTGGTACAGCGCATAACTGTTCACTAAATAAGGATAATCACCCTCAACTATAGTAGAATAATCATTTATAGCTTATAGTACATTTTACATTGCTAGTGTTGTAACAAGCAATATGTTCTAGAAAACAAATTTACACATACGTAACGTATTTAATTTTAATATATTGGCATTATAATATGGCCTAACTATTTATTAATTCTGGTTAATTGAGCAATGATACAATTATCCTTTTTTCCGGTTAAGTGGGAACTCGGGCACATCTGGCTGCCACTCTTAATACTTACAGTGAATCTGCTGAGCCAAAGAAATCGAAGGAATCGAGCATAACCGCTATCAATCCATCAGGAGGCACAATAGTGAGGTGGTAAATATGAACATGAACTGGAAAACTAGGTACTCATTGGGGAGATATTGTATTAAATAACGAAACGCAATACAATACGTACTACTACTATTATTATAATATTATTATTAATAAATATGATAATAATATCATAATATCAGATTCTCACTTTGATGGCGAATTAGTCGATTCACTTAATAAAAACGTTATTTAAAAAGAAACTCGTTGTACAATTGGGCAACACGGAAAACATCTGTTAGATTTGGTTCTGCTGGCGCTGACGGGGGCAGTTCCATTAGTGGATCCCACTTGAGAGAAACAAAGTTAAATGAAAGCGATTACACAGCTGCCTTGAAGAGCGACGTGGTTCTCATTCCAGCTTCAGCTCCAGATATTGACAGATGAACGCTCTTCACAAAGCAATGAGTAAAACCACACGGGAAAGGAGCCCTTTATACTGTAGCTAGAAGGGGACCCTGGCTCAGTGGACCCCTCTGCCCTGAAGGGCAAGACTAATTTTTTCTACCCTTTTGTTTCCTTTGTACTGGCACTTTCTTGCTGGGGTCTAGTGATCTGTTCCTTCTCTGGTGCTTTGTGTGTGAATCCTTGATCTCGTATCGCTTTGAGATGCCAATAAACCTTTGTGACTCAGATGCCTGCGAATGTGTTTAGCTTTGTCTGGTCACTACCTCGAGTGGACTACCAAGAGTCTCTAGAAGTAGCGCTGTATTCCAACTAAGGTGTTTCTAAATAGGGGAGTTATTTTCTAGCCTGTAGATTCCACAATGAAGGAAATCAGAACTTCCAAATCCATAAGACAGCAAGCTCTCTTCTAGAATAAGGCTCAGTCTTGTACTCTTTCAGCATTCAGGTTCCCTGGACAGAATTTTGTTTAAAGACTAATTTCAAGGCGACACTCTGTCACAGTGCAAGCTTAGGAGGAAGAGGAAGATAATGGATAATGACACCACTGTTCCTTCATCCTCCTCCACTCTCTTTTTTTCTGCTCCTCCCACTTTGTCTTTCCTGTAATTCTGCCGACAGAACAGCCTCCTTTTCATTTATTGTCTTAGCTTTGGGACTGGGACTAATATTCTTCGAGACTTCTCCTTAAGCTTCTCTAGCATAGTTGCTAGCATAGTTGGAGTACAAACGAGGGGAGTGTGCATGAAGTGAATGCTCACTAATAATAATAATAATTGCTTACACTTATATAGTGCTTTTCTGGACACTCCACTTTACAGGTAATGGGGACTCCCCTCCACCACCAATGTGCAGAATCCACCTGGATGATGCGACGGCAGCCATAGTGCGCCAGAACGCTCACCACACATCAGCTATCAGTGGGGAGGAGAGCAGAGTAATGTACTAATTGTACTAGTACTAATGCCCCTCACTATTGAATTTTTATTCTCTAATATGGCAGCCTTAATGATTTACTGTGAAGTTAATTTAGAGGAGTAAATGATTAGATACACCCCTGACACCCAGTGTCTCCCCCTGTGTTTACTTGCCTCTTAGGTTGCACAGCTAGATAACGAGACAATTACTGGTAAACTGCAAATACATTTTATTCTAAACCTTCTCAGTAGGGCAATCCAGCTGGGAAATGCAAGCCAACGTTTTTGAAACTCAGGCTGACTCCAAGACATAGTATGAAATACCTTTAATTCTGTCAATTTAAACAGTTTTATTGGCAAGACCAATACGTTACAGTACTGCCAACGCAGATACAATTAGAACAAGATTTACAGACATTTACAGTACAAGCTATTATTTGGACATTCCTTTACAACTACTAGGTGTCATTCATACTGACCACAGGCTTTTCTACTACTCCACTGATTTGGCCTTCAAATAGCAAGTAACAGTTAACTAATAGCATTTGTTGTTTAGTTTTTGTTCCTTCAGAAATCACCTACACTCACTTTATAAATGAAACATAAACATAGCAGCATTTTTAAACTTCAACAAAGAACTTACAACAGTTCAGTTGAGAAATCATTCATAAAACTTACTGAAAAGAATAGCCTTTCTTCAGGGTGGTCCTAAAACCAAAAGAGAAGAATTAAAGAGAGAATTCTCCCAGATGCCAGAAAATAAAAGTACATCCCCAGGTTTGCTTGAATAACTCAGCTGGGAGCAGGAGAGAAGTTCCACATGCCTAGGGGTGAAGAGACTGTTTAGCGTGTGGCAGGAGGTGAGTTCCTGCACACTCACTAGGACATCTGAGCAGTGTCTGTGTCCTGGATTTCACAGCTGTCACTGCTGAACGCTTTGTATAGGCCAGTTTCTGGCTGGAAGACACAAAAGGGCATTAAAATGTAAACTAACAATGGCACCCATGAGCCAAAACTTTGTTGCTTTTTTTTAATACAATGTTCCAAGAAGATGAGAGTAAGATGCCATATTCTTACATCAACTTTTCCGTCCTCCCAGTCCGCCACAAACTTCTCCACCGCCTGCCGTTTGAGGCCTAGGATCTTTACGATGTCCTTCACAGACTTGCCGGTTTTCAGGGCGCCGACCACCATCCCGCGGTCGAACTCCGTCAGCTCCAGGCCTCCATCCATGCCTGTGCTGTGCATCTCCCTGCCAGCCACTGCAATGGCAACACAGGACAAGACAGGCAGCGGTACTTCCATGTGTGACGGGGCTCATGCGTGAGTGATGTCACCCCCCTCTGAAATCTAGACCGAGTCAAACTCCTGTGGCAGAGGACCTGCTTGTCCAGGGAGGGGCGCTTTGTGTCCTCAGAGCCTGTGAGCAGCTGGGATTGATTCCGGCAAGGGCAGGGAGAGTTGCCATCGGTTACACATCCGTTATCAGTAAGGCAATTTATTCCCCCTAGGAGTCACAGGGTTAGGCCGGAGACTAACCAGGCAGCATAAGAAAGCAAGACAGGACTACACCCTGGAGAGCAGCAAAGCAGAATAGAGAAAACCTACATGAACAAGGGAAAACAATGACACTCCCAATGCAAGACTCGAACCCAGGACCCAAGAGCCCTGAGGCAACACCAACTGTCACAAGAGAATATCGTAGACATGTTTTTATATCTTTTTAGCTTTTATATCTTTTTTATCTTTGTATTTGAGATTTCATTTAGGTGGTAAATTCATGGTACCGCAGTATTCCAGCAAAAAAAAAAGTTACTGAAAACACAGTTCAAAACAGCATAGGAAGGACTGTGGTTGTGTTGGATCTTGTCTAATGGGCTCCAGAGGTATACAACTAGAATACTTCCCCCTCTATGCTTCTTTTATGAGAGAAGGATGACACTCTTGTTTGATAATTCTGTATTTTTTTAGCTGTCGCTGTGTATAAGTACATCAAACAATGATAATATCTTACGCTTGGGTAATCACTATGGAAAACTATACAGTATATGAAAATTGATTGGAAGTTAAGTGCAATAATGGACACTACAGTAAAACAACAGGAGAAAACAGTAAAAAAAAAACAGTCTCCTGAGTAAAAGAAGTCTAGCCAACAACATAAAAGTCAGCTTCAAGAATTACAATGATCAGTCAGTGCATTTGATAAAGTAAGACCTGGATTAAATACTCAATTTTCTGTGCTTAACCGAAACCTGTTACAGACAAAACGATGGCCTCCAGTGTAACAGGTATAAATATAAATTATAATTATAATAATGTAATATTAATAGGATGCGTGAGTTTCAGGACTGGTACCTGAAAAATATTTTGACTGGATGGGTCATGTTGAGTTGTACATACCTATTGTGATGTCACATTATTGCTCAGAACAATCAGTTTGTAAACTACAAAAATAAAACGATTATCCTAATTATAACTACACCTGTAACAACTAAACGGGCGAGCTATCAAAACTGTTGCTTCCTGTGTGTGCTCACGTTTGCACAGGCTAATCAATTCAACACCTTTTATGATTTTACCCCTGGCTGAAGTCGAAACTCACACTAAGCACGCATACAGTGATACAAAAATACTCGGATACCTATAGGATAATTAACAATTTCCGTTATTAAGTTATTTTTAAACTTAAAAATATTTCGGTTGCATGCTGAAAGGAGCACCGAAACAATATTTTGAGATGTCATTCTAACCAGCCTACTGAAGCGAGACCAGGTTATTCTTTCAATCGTGTCAGTATTCTGGTATTGTCTAACTGAACAAAAACTCGCGGCTTTTTTAGTGGATTTCAAAGACTTATCTGTACGTTTTTAAGGCTTTGTGTGTATGTGACTCAAACCAACAACAACAAAAAAACAATACCACCCACTCACCGGAGATCTTATTGGGTTTTTTTAAAAGGAGGATCCCGTGGTAACAAACACTTCCGGTTCATTCGCGTCTAGCTTTTATAACATGCATAACCTTCCATGTCTCTACACAGCTACGGAAACCCGCCCCTACCAAAACATCTTTCTGCCATCACAAAGAAAGTAAAGGAATAACGTAGCGGAAAATCCAGCTCAGCTCAGGACTTGACCAGCTCAGAATCCCTGGTCTAGCTGGTTATAGAGCTGGTCAAGCTGGTACCTAAAATGGACGGTAGCTGGTCAAGCCGGTCGGTGGGCTGGAAATCAAGTGGTCAGCTCGGCATTTGTTAAACCAAGCTGGTTGATGGGATGGATTTGTGGCTGCATATGCTTTATGAAGTCTGAAAAAACAGCTCCAGCTGGTTTTTTATATGGCCAAACCAGCTATCAGTAGCAACCAACCACCAGCTGTCCAAAACATACTGTACCTTACCAGCTAGAGATTGATTTTTTGCTAGCGAAAAATTGTAGCTGAACCAACTTTTTAGTTTTCTCCAAGTTCAATAGCATGCATATCAGTAGAAATTATACAGTAAAATATGCTATTATTGCTAGCACCAATACAGATATTTTAGCCATCCTTCTGTTATAATCTATGTAATGCAGTTTAACATCTAAAATGTTCTCATAATTACATAAGGTGTTTTCTTAATAAGCTTGATGATTTGCTTAGATCAACAAAATATACACAACTTGATAAATACAGTGGTGCAGGCTCAAAATCATCTCACTTGCTATTATTTTATTAATTATAAGACCTTAAAACTGACCATGTTAATATCTTGGACTACTTCGGGGACAAAATTAAAATGAACACAAGAGGTAGTGTATGTAGGACCAAGAATTTTTAAACAAGGTGGGGTGGGTGTCAGGAACAAGCCACCCATCGCAGTTGTTTTTTCCTTGTGCTAGGAACGTCCATGAATTCTAATCGCTATCTCTTCATTGGTGCAGTAACAGTTGAAGAGCAGGGTGATGTCCCATTGCCTCATGAACATATCCAAGTTCAGTCTATTTTCCCACTAAGTAAAGATTCTACACATAGCAGCAGCATTGGCAGTTCACGAGAAGTGATCATGTCAGCCCGAGTGCCTGTCAATGACTTGGACAGACACCTGTCCCAAGAAATCCATATTGTGTCAACAATCAGCACAACAAACACAACAGGAATTTACCAAGGACAAATAGAGGAACTGGCACTGGAGGAAACCATGAAAAACAGAAGTCTCCAGAGAAGATCAGATGCAGAGAGAGATTAGTTGGAAGAGCTCATGCTGAAATAGAAGGCATTATAATGTACTGATTCTTATGTGGTGCAATGGAAGCACACATGGTCAAGATTCCCATCAATCCTGTGTACATTTGACAAAATCGTATTTCCCTGGCCTCCTATGAATCTGTACAAGAAACAAGAAACAGTGGATAGACTCTTGGCTCAAGGTAGCCCATGATTTATTTAGACAAGGCCAAAGTCAAGGAGGCCAATTACCGTACAGCCTTAGATGTTTCTAATAGATTCTGGACTCTCAAAGTAAACTCAAAGGACCAGTACAAACTAGCCTTCTTTTTCAATAACCAACAGTATACCTGGACCAGATGCCCATTTGGGTACTTCAACTCTCCTGCAAAGTAACATTTTCCTCAGGAAGGTGATACCATACGTGGCTACCAGAAAAATTTCAATCTAACTGGACAACACTTTGATTTGCAGTGAAACCTTACAAAAGAAATTAGACACTCTTGCGTACGTGCTAAGTCAGTTCCAACAAACACCCTATAAGATTTCACCCTCTGAGGGACAGTAGGGCTGTAGAAAGGTGGATTTGAAATGGGGTCCAGCGGTATTTGCCTCCAAAAAAAGTCACACAAAGGCCATCAGTGCCCTCAAGTCTCCCCCCTCCTTAAGGGAACCGAAGAGTTTTCGGGGAGTATGTAATTGCTTCCACCAATTTGACTACTTTTAGAATTGAAAAAATTCCCCTTTAAATTATTGAAGAAAGGAGAGAACTAGGTGTAAGGTCCAGAACAAGAAAAAGCAATGCAGACTCTTTAAAAGGTGCATCACCCAAGCGTATCCTGCTTATCCTGAAAAGAACAGGGATTTTCACCTGGTAACTAGATTTACTGCATACAGTATACTGTGTGTAGTGTGAAAAACATTCTGGAAACATTTTTTGGAAAGGAAAGGAGGGGCAGGTATCAAGCAGCCACATCACCTCCTGGATCCTGGAAGTTGAAGCATTCCCAATGGAAATATGATACACAACAAACATAATGCACTCACCCACAACTTGGCAGAACTCCATGACTGCACACAGATTGGCACTAAACTCGGAGAAGGAGGACAGACCTTGCTGGAAGGAAGAATAAGCAGAACCTTTCCTATCAGTCTGTCTTTCCCTCTAATCATATTTTCCAATTGGATGGATGCAGTCGTCTCCTCTCTTCCAAACAGCTTCCATATAGAGTATTCTGTAGATTAGTTCTAATTATTGTTTCCAAAACATTTAATGTAAGTCAAGTTTTTTTCAACTGTAGCTTCTTGGATCAGTTCTGTAGTTCTTTTGGATAGGTATTGCTTTAGCAATTGTCAAGTCTCATTGGAGCTAAACCTATCTTGTTAGAAGAGCTGAGTCAATGGCTTATGAATAAGATCACTTTACGTAGTCGTTCTTGCCATACTGAGTAAGTATAATGTATGGAAATAATTTTTCTTTTTTGGCCTGGAGAAATGTTGAATGTTTCTTGTTCAACGATTTATCCAATTAAGAAACCAAGATATTTGCGTGAAACAATACAGTATGAGAAGGTGTGACAGCCATTGAGGAATTGAGACTCATTCCTCCTGTCGTCTCACTAGGTTGGTGGGGCCCAGCTCCACCCACAGCGGTGATGTCTTCATCTTCTACAATATTACCCGAGGATACCACATGGGCAACCACAGTCTGGCTGGGCCATTATGAGCTTTAGGAAGGTTGATGCTTCACTGTCCTTAAACCACAGAGAAGAAGCAGCTGTTAATTGGTGGCCTGCAGGTGGTGCTAGAACACTTATCAGAGGGATTAACAAATTTATCTTTTCTAGACCCAGTCAGCAAAGACAGATTCTTTACAGTTGAATGTTTCACATCGCAAAAAGTGAATTGTGAAGGTAGCAGCTTTTGTGATCTACACCTTCAAATTACAAGGCAGCTGGGTTTCCTCATTTCAAAACAATAAAGCAGGGGTTTCATCCTGTTGTTACTCTAGGCTTCTAAATTGCATAATTATCCTATAAACTCATTTATTTCATTTCATAAAGTCCACCTCCAATCCAGGCTCATGTTTCTCTTTTTGCCCAGACAAATGAAGTGGCAGCTACAAAGCTCTAGTTTCTAATACTTTCAAACATTCAGTAGATAAAATGCTGAATTAAGAGGAAATGTTACTGTAAAACATTTTTTGTTGTTACAGGTTTTAAAGTGATTATTTGGTGTGTCCGTCAGAGTAGTATGGTTGTCCCAGAGTCCAGAGGGCCCAAGCAGAACTGGCGTTCATTCGCATTTTCTGTGTAGAAACAGAATGATTACAAATGACCTGTTAAGTCGAGCACTTAAATGCATTTTAACCATGTTTGAAACTTTTCAGAAAAACTTACATTTGAACATTAACAACGAATGAGAGAGAAAGAGAGCTCGTTATGTGTGTGTTATGTGATTTTTAAACATTACTTTCAAACATTCAACTTAAAATTTCTGTTATTTTAAGTGTTTCGCATACGTATAGTTCACAAAGATGAAACCAACATTGCAAATACTTTTAACCATTTATGTTCTGCATAAGTTATTATACGATAGTACTACATAAAGTTACATTAGATGCTGTATATACTGTACGATAAACAGGGAAATCTAAGACTGTATATAGTAATATTACTTAAATATATCAAGAATCTGTGTGATTTTCTCAACATTATGCTGAACCTATTAGGGCACTTTGAGTTCAGAGAACATAAATCCAAGGCATACAATAGACTTGTTTTACATAAGCATTTCAAACATTTTATAGTGATAAAAAATGCAGCAATATATAATATCTACAATGAATGTATGTGATAGAAATCTATGTTTGAAGATTGTACTAGACATTTGTCTTTTTTTTTTTACAGTCTGGACTTCTGTTTTTAGGGCGGAGTTGATGTAAAGTTGGGGAATCTTTATGTCCATGGTCACAAAAAGTAAAGGCTGAGAGACATTAAGAGAGGATAATCACTGCAGGCAGTGAACATCTCAGCTCACATCAACTCACCATCAAATTTAAAGAAACATGGAGGCTTACTTTAGAAGAGTAATGGTAATCTACAAGTAGTTTCAAAACAGAATTTAATCATTTTAACTTTTTGGCCATAGTATAAGTATACAATTTAGTGGACTAGAACTTTCATGTATTGTTTTATTTGTGGATACAATATAACTTATTTAAATTCTTTATTTTAGATTTAAATGAAATCAACCCTAACCCTAACAGTACTCCACTGAATAATTTTAGCCAACTAGCCCTTTATACAAGATCCGTCATATTGGTCATTCTTCACCTGTTTGATTATTCAAAAGACTTTGAAGTAGTACATTACTGGAATGTGTTTTTGTATCATTCTCTACCCAAATTATTATGTCAGAATTCCTAAAAATACTGATTAATTCCTGCTTATTCAGAAAACTTCTAACAATCAATACAAACACACACAAAACTAAATTCATGAAGGTTTTAATATTCTGCATCAATAAACATGAGAATCTGGTACAATGAGAATCAATGATTACAATTTCAAATATATGTAAAATAAAAACAGTTTTGTTTGTTGATTGCTTTCTTCAAGCAAGTGACACTGAAATGAATGGCAAGGCCTTAATTTGAACTTAATTTACAATAAAAAAGAAAAATGGCCTTTTGAGTTTGTAATCTCTGCTAATTCCATTATACATACCCACTGTTTACTTAAGACAAAAAAGTCAGTCCATTCAGTTGTTCGTACTGTCGGTTAGAAGACCATAAGGGAGTATTGTGTTGTTCTTAGAATCAAAGCCCAGATCAGCACGGATATACTGTACACAGAGGACCAAACAGAAACTGCCCAGGGATCAGGGTTTAGCAGATGTTCCTACCTATGCCTCTGAAGGACCATGGCAAACCACCTTCTAAACAATTCTGATTGGAAGATAATTAAAGTCAACTACAGAGTTGAGACAGTCAGCCACAGACCAACAACAGAACAGATTGAAAGGTTCTGCATTTAAGCAACATCACCTCCAAACACTGAAATCTCTAAAGGAAAGAGTGGGAGCATCTGGTATGACTATCTATGCAGAGGCATTGAAGGAACATTATCACCTCAGCAGCAGCCATCAGCAGCCAAGAGAAGGTCCTAATGTTCTACTTACTCAATAGCCCAAACTTAAAACAGCATCCCGTGCCAACAGTCCAAAGCCTTGTGCCTTTTGGTTCATTTAACAGAGGAAAAAAAAAACTTAGGTTTCCCTACATGCTAACCTCACTCAAAGCATGCCTTGAGAGAAAACCCAAGCCCGTTTTGAAAACTGTATCTCTGCAAAGTGATGACTTGCAGCGTCAGATCCTTAAAGGCTTGTGGCGCTTGTCCTGGTAATGGTGTATCAGTTGCTGATCTTGCTTTTTCTTCATTTGTTTATTTGTGAGGTGGCCGAGAAAAATGGAGAGAAACTTAAGAGAACGGGGCTCAGCTCACGGGGGGTAAGATTAATGTTTCTTGATGTCTGGCTGAAGAGATCAGTCACATCCTCAGAGAGCTACTATTGCCAGGAAGGAAAACAAAGAATAACATAAAAAAGAATATATATAATATATAAATATTTATATACAGCTGTAGTTAGCTGTAGGCAAGCCAAGTCCTCCCCTCCATTCCACCAGTAAGGCCTTTTGAGCTCCTCCTATATTTCAGCCTTTCCCCAAGTTGCCAGATTCCCTGAGATAAAGACTGCTGTATGTTTTCAAGGTCAATCCCATCCAGACCACCCTGGAAAAAGACGCATCCTTCAGGGTTTCCTTCGAGACTGTGTGTGAGAGATGGTGGGAGGGTAATTTGCAGTGTGGTGGTGGTATTTGTTGGGGGAGGGGGGGGGGAACAAAAATGTTGTTGGTGGTGGCAAGGAACACAGTTCTGAGAGTTTTTTTTTTACTTCAAAAATGCAAAGCTGAGTACGTAGTCAATCATTCAAAGGCTTTTCAATGAGGTGTGGTTCATAAGCAGTTCTGGCTGAAGGCTCTGCGTTTCGCATCTCTCCCCCTGGGTCCTCAGTGTTTGTTGGCAGCCAGGCGTTTCAACAGAGGTTCGTCATAAACCCAGCATTCCCCATCCTCATGGAAAAGCTGCGGGTGACACAGAACAAGCCAAAAGACTCAGTGACACTGAACACAAACAGAGCCTTCCTTGCTGTTTCAAGGGAGTAACCTTTGAAATAGCAGACACTAACTGCATTACAGAAAAGACACAGATACTCTGAATGCAATAGGCTTATGCAGGGCCTGACACGTACATATTTGAAGAACTGTTATTTCTAACCAATGTGTGAAGGAAGTCTGGAACTATTACCCCATTTTTAGGGTTACCCATTTTTTATATAGAAGACCTTTATACACTGCTCTATTTACAGCGCTTTGCAAAATTATCCACTCCAGTCCATTGATCATCTTAATGCAATGTCCCATGTCCAGATTTAACATCTGTGGCATGGAAAGTGTCATTAACTTTCTGTCATGTTTCTACATTCACAGTTCAAATAAAAATACTCTCCTTAAAAAGTGTATAAATTACGTATAATTCAACAGAATTGGATACCAATGGAAATGGGATAAATACTTTTCCAAAGCGCTGTTCATTTCTAAGACTTAGAGGTATTGAGCTAAGTCAATTAACGTCAAATGTGGGTTGTGTAATTTGCCTATTCAGAATCTGTTCTAGTTGTTCTACCTACATATGGCTGATTTGCCATGTATATTTGAAAGATATCAGTTAAAAATAAGTTAAAATCTGAGCTGTTTTTGTATAGATAAAATGAAGACTTAGTTAAAAAAATGCCATTTAATCGGTGCCAGTCTTTTTCAGGTTGCTTTGGAAAATGGTCAACAATATTTTCAACACTGCTTGGCAGACAAAGTAATAAATGCAGGAATCCACTGAAAAACCTCCTATAAGTCCAGGCCCTGAGTCCTAACCCTGTATCTGACATAGTAAGCAAGCAGTAAAGTAATGGGGACAAACACACATTATCCTGCTGTGCACAAAATAACAGGGTAACAATTCAGGGCTTTGGCTAGTTGATACTAGATTATGGGTTCTGACAAAAGAAAAGGTTTTAATGTCCTACACAAGACTCCTTACCCTTGTCTCCCACTGCATCTCTTTTTCCTTCCTCTCTCGGGCCTCGGCCCTCTGCTTCTCCTCCAGTCTGTGCTTTGCCTCTGTTGCAGAGTCAATATCCTTCAGCTTTAAATTCACTGTAACATCCTTCCACAGCCTGCAAGAGAATCAAGGTACTAATGTCTCATTACATAGGTAATGTTATTTTGGCTAATGGAAAATAGCTTGATTATGTTGTAACACTCTACGGACGTTATTCTGTTAAGTTTACATTTACTACAACTAGTTAGAGGACAGATTTACATCTGCATTGAAGAGTGATTTCCTTATGCAAACTTTTTTTGCCTTTTCAAAATTCAGTGACCACCCTTTATCTTGCCTTGAATACTCCTGATTTGAACCACCAGAACTGTCAAGTCTCTCAGGCAGAGCTGGAGATATCATGTATTTTGTCCTAATCAAACCTGAGAGCCTGAGGAATCTTGTCTCATGTTAAAAGGTTAAAACGAATCATACAATTATTAGGTGGGTTTTTATTGGTTGGCCCACCAGACATGACTTAAGATTTGTTGCAAGAAATTGTGCTATCCTTTCAAGCAAGCCAAACTCTGCGCAATTTACAATCTACCAGGCTTTACGCAATCTGACCTTGTCGTGGAATCCTATCTTGACTGTAACAATATACTTTACTACACTATATACTTATTTCCTTTATTTGATGGTCAGTGAACCTTGCTGGTTTTTTTGCAGTGTTCCACAAACAAGGGGCACTTTCACACTTTACCCACTGTGGACGCCAATATGTAGTTTTCCTAACTGATCAAAGGTGAAGGCTCTCTTGGAGATAACGTACACTGAAATAGAACACTATGCATAATCACCACAGGTACAAGTTTTCACTCCCATCACATCATAGCAATCTCCTAGCAGAATTATATCCAGCCAAGCAGAGTACACCTCCAACTTGAATACAGAGGTTTGACAACAGACTTTTACGAAGGTGAGGACTGAGCTTTGATGATTCATTTGCTATGTTTACCTGTAATTTCCACCAAATCTGAAAGAAAAAAAAGAAAAACTAGAGATGCAAGGAATTACTCACTTCCGAGACTCAAATTCCTGTTGGTCCTCCAGTTTTCTGACCTTCTTCTTGATGATGCTCATCTTCTTTGTATCTATGAACAGCGTATTCTCCTGGACAACATGATAAAACACGTGCCGAGATCATGGCACTGCTGCAGAAACTGCAGTATTGCCTCCCAGTTCCAAGTTTCCTTAATTATGGAACTGTAAACATTGTTTGATCTCGGTAAAATCTTTGCATTGGATATGCAGAAAAACTCTTTTCAGAATATAAAACTTTGAATAGGATTACAGAAGCACATTTTTGAAAGAATTTCTAAAGGGGAATAGTTCTAAATGTCCAGGTTTAAAAAATGATGGGGTTTTCTGACTAGCTGGTATCTGAATTCCAAACTAGCATTTGATAAGAGGAGAAAATCCAATAAAACGAAATTTGAAACAATGAATATGAAGCAATGAAATGCAGTAGGACCACTGTGTTTCCATGAACTGGAAGGCTTTAATTATAAGTACAGAAGTTAAACACTCACCCCTGTAGCCCACTTTGCAAACATCACACCGTTCCACTCCCCCTCAACTGAGCAGAAGGACTTTTTATCATTAGGGGCACTGCAAAAAGTATGGACAAGATTAAAATGTTGATGCGGTTGTTGGGTTTGAGCTGATGTCAATACAAATGTCTCAAAACAGTACATAATACTTTACATGGTATAAGGATTTGTTTTCACATACTCTTCCCTGAATGGTCATTTGTGCAACAGAGCATGATGGCTAGAGAGGAGACGAGAACTATATCATACACAGGCTCGCTCTTTTTCAATGTTTATATTTTTGCTATGCACAAAATACAATAAAAAACACTTGACTTGTGTTGATCTGAAGAGATTCTGTTATTTTAATGAAAGTGTTTAACTATCCATTGCCTGTGCACCTAACATTTTAATAAAAGACTTTCCTTCAGAAAACACAAATATTCCTTAAGCACTACTCCATTGTTCCTAAGGGCTAAGCGGACTTTTAAACTGATTTGCCTGAGTAAAGAGTACTCATTATAATATAGTTCAGGAGGTGAGGTAGGTTTTGAGTGTATTTTTGTTTTGTAAATTAAGTAAGGAGGGAGGGATAGGATTCTTCTAGCATGCATATATCATAAATTAAGTGATATGAGGCAGTTTTAATTTGGGATTTGCACACACAGAGGGGTCATCACTTTAAATGAGCAAGCTCTGCTACCTCTGCTCAGAAAAATGTTTAGAAGTCAAGAACATCTTACACAAAATTAACTTAAAGAAGGCAAGCAATCTGTTATAGTAATTTGTGCATAGCAACAATATAAATATAAACCTCACTATAAACTTGGGACAATCCATTCTCTAAATGCATATAGATGCACCTTTCAGAAAGAGACCCAATTATTATGTACTGTATATTCTTAAACTCCAGATTAGATTACTTTTTGTTATGCATAATTTTGGAATGACTCATTATTTTATGTTTGACTGGCTCATCACTACGGCCTCCTTACACACCAGGCAAGATAAAAAGAGCAAACAATTCACAACATCATGCTTTGTCATGATGGCCATGTTTTCTGCCCAATGGATATGAAAGGGAGAGCTGTCAAGCCCCGAGTAACACTTGCTCATAACTGCCTGGGCAGCAATAGGCAGGCAGGCTCACTGGTGTGCAGGAAGTCTAAGCCAATTTATACCCCAGACAATTACTGCATGTGTCCTGAAAGCCCAAGGACAAGGCTAACTGATTGCATAGCCCATACTTGTGACTGCAAGGTCTACAGGGTCCAATGTGTGCTCGAAGTGGAGGTCTTTCCTTTCAGAGCTACTCAACAGCTCATGTCTGGATATTCCTCTTTAAATACTAAGGAGGAATCCTACAGTTGACTCGGAAACTTACAAAATTTCAGCTGTTATTCTGTGCTTCTTCCCACCATAGAAAGGTTTTGTGTGGAAAACAATGTTGGCGCTGTAGCCTGTTTTGGAGCAAGAGATATTGCACTCTCCTCCTAACTCTACCCAGGGCACTGTGAGAATGGACCTGAAAAGAAACAACTGCATGTCAAGATACTGCATACACCTGTCAAATCGCAGGGGTAGCCAGGGAATTCTGCTTTCTGTTCACTGGTTTTCAAACATCAGATGTTCAGCAATGGATCAGTTACTTTCTAAAATGTTTTATTTTATAACAGTACAGAATGTTGTTAAATGATTGCTATTACAGAAACAAATACATAATTCATAAAAGCATATACTCATTAGATTAAACTTAAGAAAATGTATTATCATAAGTAACAAGGGAAAGTGCCTACCTTCCATATCCGTTGGGGAAGGTAAGGATATAGTGTTCATCATACTCTAGACAAGACACACAGCCTGCAGACACAGGAAATAATTTGATGCTGTACAGGTAGATTCACTGTAACATCAGATCTGTAACTCCAGTAAGACTGATCAGACATTTACTGCTGACACTATTTCAGACACTGTAATAAAAAATGTTTCCTATACAATCCACCTTTAGAATTTTTTAGAGGAAGAGCTTGAAAGTGTTACATATGCTAGTTGTGGGTTAATGCCTTGGGAGCAAAAGTCTGCTTTATACGAGCTAGCCACTTAAAGGCATATATGATACACAGGAGATCTTCACAATCATAAGGTTTCAAGGAGTCTAAAAGGATATGTTTGATCACAGCCCAAACCTAATGCATACCAGTAGCATGGAACACAGGTTAAAGAATACATACAGCACCAGAACCTAATCTGAGTAACCATGCAATTATTTTGTAAAGGTGGATGAGGTAAAAAAAAAGGAGGTTAAGAAGTACGAGAACACAGAAGTTCCTTTCATGAAAGTGTAGTAAAACTTCCTGTGAAAGCTAGATAGAATGTACTTAAGATTGCAGAACAATATTAGAAGACAGCCAGATGATTAATGGCACACCGTTCTACAGATAATGAAATATTTTGTACATTCTGACAGTAACTTTCTCCTTTCTATATATTGCTGCCTAACTGACTTGCAACAATCAGAGCAGCCCATCTTTCATTCTGGATGAAAAAGAAAGTTTAAATCTGAATTTTGATGTTTTATTGACAGTGCACAGTCACTGACAGTGCAATGCTGCATCATTATTGTGTGTTGAGACATCAGTATGTCTATCTCTTGCTTAATAAATGGGAAATTAGTTTTTCTGAACACGTGATTCCTACTATTGCAGGGCAAATTATATTTGTGGGCACTGGGCTTGCAAAGATCTTTGAGCCGCACTAAACACTCCCCAATTACAGCCATTAACATTATATTAAATTAGCATAATTAATTTAGAAAGGCCTGTTAAAATAATTTGATATTTATTCTATAGTTTGTTATCTGTTAAGGTGTGTCTGAGGCTTGTATGTGGCCCACTGACCACATTGGCCATTACTGGTTAACAGACTTGAGTTCAGCTTGCCAGTGGTATTCATCTCTGCAAAATGAACATGGACATAGATGGGTAAAAATGATCCAAAAATGTCATTTCACAACTCACCTTGCCCAATATTATGCACTCCAATAGACATTCCCAAGAACTTTGACTTTGTCCAAATGTGAGCGTTGAACTGAATCTTTTTATTGTAGCACTCAGCATAGAAAGCAGAAACTGCCAGGAGGAAAGAGAACAAGGTGAGGGAGTGCTGTGCATAAACAGTAAATGCGATACAGCGTTCGTTACAATACTTCCTAATGGAAAAGGAACCAATACTGTGCTCAGCATATGTCAATCACATGCAGCAGCTGAAAGTAAAGTCACTATACCTGATACTACAAAAACATCAGAAATATTAACATACTTCATTTTGTATAAAAAGAACATAGGATCAATAGACGTACTTTGCTCACAGCTGAAGTACATTAAAAAAATAAAGAAACCACTGTTTTTACAGCTTCTTAATCTTTTCCTAAGCAAGAGGCTTTCATAATCAACACTCATATTCAACATTATGGTGTGACGGCAGATGGATTAAACTCTGCACTGATGCCTTTGTCAAAACTTTGGTATAGTAGGCTTGGGCCATCTATTCTACGAAAGAGCAATGGAGACGCATGAAGGCTGCCCAGTGTTGAATGTGTCACTATATGTTTACTATATCTCTTTTTAATGAAGGCCTTAAAAAAGTCTTTCTTATCAGTCAGGGTAAGGGTTAATGCTGTGATGCTGCACATTTACAGACAGGGCGGACTCAACTGTGTGACACCCTTAAAGGTATTGTCATGCTATTGCTGATACCCACAGCAGGTTTCTAAAAGCTCTGCTACTCTCTGTAGGATTAACAATTTTAATAATGTGGCTCTCAGATTCAATATATGCCCTCATAATGATCAAGTTGCACAAGAAATGCTGTTGAAAACCATGCATTAAAAACCATAAATTTTGAATATTAGATTAATGAATTAAAATAATTGCTACCCAACCTAATGAAAGCCTCATTAAACATTGTGGAATTTTCATTATTCAGACCTATTACCTGGAGTATAAATAATTGGCCTCCTGATTACGCATCTGTGTCAGGCCATGCATGAAGTAAAAGGACAAGCTACCCAACACTGCTATTGTATGCTGTTTTGTGCATGATGTTCAGATGCATATATATTACCTTCAGCCTAAGGCTGTTAAAAGTAACATGGCCCTTTAGTTTTCCAAAAGAATGAAGACCATAAGCACTTACTGGGTGGGTGATGAGAGACCTGCTCTGCTACGAATGAGACATTGGTCTTCGTGCACCAAGGCACAGGTCCCTCAGACACAGGCTCCTGGTGGAAAAGAAGCAAGAGGGTGGTATTAACAACACCAGCCTGCTCTATCACAGCAGACCTTTGAACACTGCCTTGTTCCTTGCTGATGTGGTCAGAATTTAATCCCTTCCTTAAGGATTCTCTCCATAACACTGAGACGCTTGCAAAGGCTGCTGCAAAAAGTAATAGGATGCCTTTTAACACATAATAGCTAAGCACACGGATGTACTTCTTTAACTAGGAGAAAATATGGTTCCTACATTTTCTTTTCCTTAACACAGGAGCCTTCAGTCCTTCTGATTACCCAGATTTGACAAATGCAATGGCTACCATGATTTATTTGCTTTTCAGGAAATGTTCTATTGATCATTTGTTTGTCCATACACCCTTTTCCTGTCTCCTACATGCAAAACACATTACAGTAGGATCTCAACATCTGCAAATTTAACATTCACAAATGTGCTTATTTTCAATTCAGTCTGGCCGACGGGGTCTTGCGTGAAAGGAGAGCAGAGTGAGTATTAAAGCAACATGCCCTGAGACTCAGGATTCTGATCTTGTGTGAGTTTGAGATAGCAGTGCACTCACAGAATTTTCCTCATTTTCCGAAGGCAAGTCCCAGTGACAGAGGAAGATCTCTCCCAGAATGGGGTTGTACGGTTTCTTGGCCACTGAGCCTTTCCTTCCTGCGTGAAAGGCAGAGAGGTACCATTTCACAACCTGCACCATGCGATCCCGGGGGTCCGTCTGATCTGCAATACTGGCACACACAGGTATTAGAGACAGGCTGTAGGCAGGGCACAGGCTGTCATGACAAGACAAGAGACTTCAGAGGAGTAATGGGGGAACAATTGAGTTTGAATTGTCAGAGGAATAAGAGCAATGTTTAAAACATTCTTTTAGTCTACAAAGCTGATGCATTTCTGATTATTTTACAATAATTTCTTTTTTTTTTACAATTATTACATACGTAGTGTAGATTGTATGGCATAGTGAGAATGTTTTGGCTTTTAAGAGAGCTGTGAAAATATTTACCTAACAAACAGATCCGGGTGTGCAAAAAAATCAGCGTACATTTCCAGCAGTGACCTCCGTTCCAGAATGAAAGTAGGGAGAACCACCTATGGGAAGAGAGGGATCCGACTTGACTTTAAAAATGTGCAAGCACATCTGCCTTACTGACTGAAGAAAAGCCTGAATCAAGTTTATCAATTACAGTACATCAGTGCTGACACAAAGAATATCAACACAACCTAGTACACACTGTATGTCACACCCAGATAAATAATAACAATAATGATCAGTTATCAGTTATGAGTTCTACATAAAGCAAAATTCCTTTCTAGAGGGCCCTTCACACCCTTTGTCTAATGAATTACTTCCCTCAGAACGGAGATACAGATTTACCAATTTAAAAACAAATAGTTTTGTGATCTTATTTGTGCCTGTGGCTATAGCCTTGATTAACAAATGATTATTTCGTGTATAGGCATGTGTATTGTTGTCTGTGGGTTTTCTTTATATTGTCTACTGCTGTAAAACAAATTGTGTGAGGATAATAAAGACTCTCTCTGTCTCCAATTACAAAAGCAATAGGTAAAAGTAAAAAAGTGCCTTCATGCACTTTCCTTTACTAGGCAATATTGAGGAGACGAGTACAATTTTAGAACATATTTACAATTTATTGTTTTTTTTTAGTCCCAGTACCATCTATCATGGTAATATGAAGAAAGCAACAGATTGAAAAAAACACTTTTCTTAGTTTCTAAGATGACTGCAAACCAAAACCAGTCAAGGCACACCCAGGCATTGAGGAGAAAACCCTCCAAAGAGAAAAGTCTGACCACCTTATGTGCGAGTACCAATGCTACAGTAGCCACTGTTAATGAACCAACAGCAGTTTTTATGAATTCTGGATTTAGCACCACTGTGATTCACCCCACAGCACAGACTGCCAGGAATCAAATTTCTCCTGGGAAGTGTAGTTAGTGCAAAACCTACCCTTCCTTAAAAAAGAGAACAGAAGATTACCATGAAAAAGTAGAATTGTAAGATGTATTTTTCCGTTTTCTTTTTTGAATATATTAAATATAGTTTTAAAATGGTTCACACAGTGGTTAGGACGGCGTATGTGCATACGTGTCCATGCGCAGGTGCCATGTGAAGGTTCAGGTCCATACAGGGTAATGTTTTCCACAGCTCTTACCAGGAATAAGCATACTGGTAATACAGTACTCAGAACCAGCAAAAGATGGTGCTTCCCTAACAGATAAAGTCCAGATTGTTCTTCAGTTTAGGTGGTCTAAAGCTTGAGTGCTCCACCACCTTTTTTTCCTATTTGTGGGAACGGTATGTAAATATCCATGCTGTGAAGTAAGTGAATGCTTAAAAGATCATATAAACAGGAACAAGAATTAGCCTCTTCATTTAGAAGATCAGAAACCAGGCCCAAACCAGTAGCACAGGAGCACACCCCTTATAGTAGCATGGAAGGGTTACCTTGGTGAGGTCCATTCCTAGTCGCACCTGGGACAGCAGGTGCATGATGACACTCTTGTGCTCCTCCACTGACTCCCCTTCTCCGTCGTCATCTCGATCATCATGACTGTCGAACCGATCTGTCGACACGACAGCAGACAATGAAACCCTGTCCCTCAACGAAATTGTGTCCTTGCACTGGTATGGTGCAATTTCTACAAGTCCCATGGAAATCAGTCCAACTTGATTATAAGCCTGTTTAAGAGGGGTGAATGAAGTTTTGTCTCCAAACTGTTGCACATGTGTAGTCTAACAGTGTTTCTGTTTCTTTCTGTTTCTTGCATTCATTATCAATCATTCTCCAAGACGGTGAGAGATCCACTTGTTGCTGTGAATCTCCAAATTATTTTCAAACTAATGAACAACAACAAAAATATTAAACTTTAATTACTAAACACTCCCATTCATAATGCAAATGATTAAGCTGAACAGCAGCTTGGTTAGTATAGAACAAAAATCATCAACATGTATATTTTTAGGTCTTGTAATGTTGCAAATTTTACAACCTGTTCTTAAAACGTCTGGTTCCATTCCTTTTCTGCATGAATGTGTCTTACAGAAATCAGGCTTTACTTGTAACCAAGCAAAGGCAGTTCCTGAGCTTCCTCTGACAATTAATTGAATGTACAATGACATCCAGCACTTCTCATTTTTATCTCTCCTCCCAGATGAACACGTTAGTTCCTAGACCAGAAAAGCAGTTATTCTATTTGAGTGACTGCTGTATCCTCCAATTCAGATTTTAGTACAATAGGTCATGCTTACTTCCCTTCAGGGTCTGTGCGATTTAAATCCTGCCCACCTGAAGCATGATTTCCCCTTTTTATAACCACACCTCCACACAAGGTTAGTGCTTTATTTTTTTATAACTCAGAAAACCACATTCTGTAGTCCTAAAAATGTATTACACTATATAATATCAAACTGAATATCCTTGAAAACTGGCCACATAAGAAAGCTATTGTCTGATTTTATTAATATTTTGTAATTTACCACATATACAATTTAAAATATTTTAATATTTTGACATGATATTCTTAAACTTACTGCAAAACACAACCCATCGCTTTTTAGTTTAATGTTACATAACATTTGCTTAAACCTATTAATAACAGATTTTGGACAGTAAATTAATATATGTTATTACAAATCCGTAACTTACCAGTATTAATAGCAATACGATACTAGCTTATTAAAACCTTGAGCCAATCAGAAAAGCTCTGCATGTCGAACAATGTGCTAACATATTAGATTTCTTTTTCCCTACCAGTGTTCTTCATAGACTATACTTAACATTAACTTTACACTACCTAATGCTAAAAAGAAGCAAGACTTGCTGTTAAGGTCTTCAAAATGCCTTAATATTTTAAGTGTTAAGAGACAAGTGGTAATAGAAATACAAAAAGAGATCAGATCGTTCCAAAACCCTGGTGGCTTATGAGTTCCATCTAAGGAGTTAAACATTATGATTCAATCCCAAGAACCATAATACCAAAATTGGTTTAAACAATTTAACACCTGGAAATGAAACCTGCAGGTTCCCTTCCATAATGAAAGACAGAGGATGAACATATTTAAAAAAATAGAGAAGTAGTGGAGTCATAAAATCATTTCAGTAGTTTAACAGCAGGTGAGCTTGTTCTTTTTGGTCACTCAGCATGAAGTCTGAAACAAAAGCAAGTCAAAATGTATCATCCTTCTCCTTCCTACATCCTTCTTTCACAATAACAGCAGCACAACACACACACAGAAGAAAATCCTACACACAGTTACACAGCCCAGAAGTAACACAGGGAGCACAAGTCTACCTTCGGGAAAGTGAAAGGACATTGCCCCCCTAGGGGGAAGATGTGTTTTTGACCTTTCCTTAATGTCATATGCCCTATTTTTGTTTTCTGTGTTGTTTTTTGGAGGTTCTAACAGTCTCAATTATTCAATCAGAAACTAGTTTAAATTGAACAGCAATTCATAATTTTGACTAAAAGCAAACGGAATTACTTCACCTAGATCTGAGAATCTGTGCTTAGCTTTTAATATTTTAGAATGAACTGCAGCAGCAATAAGAAACGGTATGCTTTTTGATGTGTTGACACCTGTCATTCTCAGGGTAAGATTTAAAACGATGGCCAGAAAGGGTGATTTCCCAAAGAACATTAAGACACCAGATCTGTCTGCAGAGCTGAAGATTCCCAGCTTATAGTCATGTTAGAGGTTTTTAAGACCCTCTGTTGTCACCTGCATCTGTGGTCCCATTGGACATGGAGGAGTTGAGAGACTCATTGGTGTCTGGTCTCTTCAGGCTCGTTCCTGTCCCACTGTGAGGCAAAGTAGCTTGAGTCATGAAAGAGCTGGAGAGACACAATGAACATGAGAAAGTTACAAACAAGAGGAGGTTATTCAACCCACCCAGACTGTCAAGCAGTTAGTAGCTTACTGATCTGAGGATCTCAGCCATGTTCCTTCAAGCTAGGGTTGGCTTGGCAATATTAGCTTGTATAAGTGCCTCCTGTCCTACGGTTTGAAATACCCTTCTATGTAGTTTCCACTTTTGTTCTCAGCCTGTGTTCCACTGTTTAATCTGAAGAACTTGACTGGGATAACTCTGTATCAGAGTGCAGTGTGCTCATACAGAAGCAAGATTATTTCAATTTGAAGACTGCCCATGAAGAAGGTGATTCAATGTGCAATGGAACTGAATGATTTTGCTTGCAACTCCACTGAACCAGTTACCATGCGATGGACAAGTTTCCCCTGCAGGGGGAGCTGTGTTCCCTTAGTTTTCTTAATGCTACAGAAACCATGATAACACCACAATCCCATCAGCCGTTTAAGCTTTTATGAGGATTACATTTCAGATCATCACATAATTTAAGCTCACAAAAAACTGTGGAGACTAAGAGATGGACTTACTCCATACAGTGCTTAGGAGAGGCACTGTTCTGATAGAATTCATCAGCATCATAGAACTCATCCTCGCTGCTGGAGTAGGAGAAATCCGGGACAGTGTTGGAAGAGAGGGTGACATGGCTGGGAGAGGTGACACTGCTGCTAGGAGCTGATGGGCCACTACCTAAAATAAGAAAATAACAATGACTTGATCATTTTGCTCACTCACAAAATTCTGCTCACTCTAAATCAAAATTCAGGCAACTACAACATTTCAAATGTTGTATCTTTACCACGTTAATGTACAGTCAATTGCTTTTTAGCCCTTTTTGTCCTGTTAGGACTTGAAAGTTCCACCAATAGAAAAAGTCCACTCTGCATTGTACTTCAAAGAGGAGGAAGATGATTTTCACTAAGCAATACACGATACTGCAAAATCAAGATGGACAGTGGCCAAAGTTCTTCTACCAAAGATGAGAATTGTGGTCAGCAATATATAAGCACAAATGTTTTCTTAGACAGAACACATGAAGGGTTAAAGAGCTCAGCAAAACACAACAACTTATGCAACTGGAATCTCTCCCTGAAATGGAGCTTTTATGCTGGTTAAAAACAAAAGGGAGTATTTCCTGCAGAAGCAGACTACTGCATACAGTCATGTGAAAATGAAAGTGCACTCTCTTTCAATTCAATGGTTTCAGGGCATAACTAATAATTGTCTGGTCCTCACCAACTTCTATAATTAGACAAATCTAGCCTCAGACAACACATAACAGATTTCACTATCTCATTATTTATTTAACAAAAAGTAAGCCAAAATGAAGAAACCATGTGGGAAAAATTAAATACACCATTACTGCTTCCATAGGAATTAAGAAAGTAATTAGCAGCCAGGTGCTGCTAATCAAATGCACTTGATTAGTTGATCATCAGGAAGTGTAACCACCTCTATAAATGCAGAACTTTTGGCAGTTTGGAGCATTCAGGTGTAAGTTAACACCATGCCAAGGAGAAAAGACTCAGAGAAGCAGTTGTTGCTGCTCATCAATATGGGAAGGATTATAGGGCCATTTCTAAACAATTTGAAATCCATCATTCTACAGTGAGAAGGATTATTTACAAATGGAGAACATTCAAGACAGTTGCCAATCTTCCCAGGCGTGGGCGTCCCAGCAAATTCACCCCAAGGTCAGACCGTATAATGCTCAGAGAAATCGCAAAGAACCCAAGAGCTACATCTAGGGATCTACAGGCCTCGGTTAACATGTTAAATGTTAAAGTTCATGACAGTACGATCAGAAAAACACTGAAAAAGTATGGCTTTCATGGAAGGGTAGCCAAGAGTAAGTCCCTTCTCTCCAAAAAAAAAAGAACATGGCAGCACGGCTTAGGTTAGCGAAGTTGCATCTGAACAAACTACAAGATTTCTGGAACAATGTCCTTTGGACAAATGAGACCAAAGTGGAGATGTTTGGCCATTATGCACAATGCCATGTATGGCAAAACCCAAACACAGCGTATCACCACAAACACCTCATACCAACCGTCAAGTACGGTGGTGGAGGGGTGATGATTTGGGCTTGTTTTGCAGCCACAGGACCTGGGCACCTTCCAGTCATTACGTCGACCATTAACTCCTCTTTATACCAAAGTATTCTAGAAACAAATATGAACCCATCTGTCTGACAGCTAAAGCTTGGCCAAAACTGGGTCATTCAACGGGACAACGATCCCAAGGATACCAGCAAATCTACAACTGAATGGCTGAAAAAGAAAAGAATCAAGGTGTTGGAATGGCCAAGTCAAAGTCCAGACCTCAATCCCATTGAAATGCTGTGGCAGGACCTTAAGAGAGCTGTGCATAAACAAATGCCCTCGAACATCAATGAACTGAAGCAATGTTGTACAAAAGAGTGGGCCAAAATTCCTCCAAAACAATGTGAGAGACTGATACAGTAAACCCATACAGAAAATGATTACTTCACGTTATTGCTGCTAAAGGTGGTTCTACAAGTTACTGAATCATGGGGTGTATTTAGTTTTTCACACATGGCTTCTGCATGTTGGCTTATTTTGTGTTAAATAAACAATGACATAGTGGAATCTGTTATGTGTTGTTTGTCACCTGAGGTTAGATTGACCTAAGTTTAGAACCTGGTAAGGACCAGATTATTTTTGATGTCCTGATATATAAAACCATAGAACTGATTTATTTTACACATGACTGTATATACCTTTGTAAGGAACAAAGAGCTTGTGCTCAACGAGCACCATCATTTGAAAATATCTGAAAATACCTTTAGCAGTGGAGGCTGAAGACAATTGGAAGAAACCTGCAAAAGTGATTTCTTTGTCTTTCCATCTGTCTCTACTTGCTTTTTATTCCAAAGTCATTTGAATTATGGGAATCAGCACTGTCATGCAGTCCTTACTGAACAGACCCATGACATGTTTACACTGGAAAAATTAAATTAGAAAACTAAATCTGGTTTCTCAGTCTGGAATACGAATTAAACCTTTTAAGAGTTTAAGAGTTAGTATTCCAGAATATGTGCATGTGTGTTACGCTGTAATGTGTGCAGTTAATAGTAAATGTCTGTAGTAGTTGTGCTACTTTAAGATCTCATTCCAGGTAACTTCATTTCTGAAGTACCAACAAACATTACATGTAAAAGCACCAGTTATACATATTATATTTATTATCTAATGAAATTTCCAATCTTTAGGAAGTATGGTGCACAGTTTTCAGACTCATGTACTTTCCATACCTTCCGTACCTTTCAAAGTGTTAAAACTGATTTTCTCATGGTGCAGTTTGTCGACTTGCAGAGCAACAATCACAGAAAACACAGTGAGGAGGTAACCAGATAGATCTTAAATTCACTCCAAATAAACACTAGACCGTTGTCCAAAACTACATTTAAGTGGGGGAAAAAAGTATTGTTGCTACGCCTTTGCTAAAGTTTTAAAAGTCACTAAGAAAAGGATAGTAAACGTGTCTTTTGACAAAAAAGAAACTCTGATACTATAAAATAAGCCTACCCAAAGTAAAAATAAATAACAGAAAAATGCTAATGCAACACAGCACAAAACGTTTACGTGCTCCAGGAGCAGACAATTTCTTTGTGGAAATGTACTGAAAGATAGCCATGTAATACTAAGGCTCTGGACTTCATGTCCCACATAAACAGACTCCAGACACCACCACCTACCATGTCGTCTGCAGCTCATTCAGCGTCTGAACAAAGTGGAAAATTGTGAGCACAGTTCGTTCTCTTCCACAGTATCACACTGTCTTCTCTAAGTAGTTATTTTTAACTCTTTCTGAAATATAGGCAGCTAGAGCAATGTCACAGGCTGTGGGAGGGTGTGAACAGGCCAGGGTGCCCAGTACCTGTGCTGTTGGGTGTGGGAGTCTGGAGGTTCCCCATCATTGTCCCCACAGTTCCCACCGCCAACGAAGATGGCCGCTGCTCTGCTTTGCACATCGGGGTGCCATCTGAAACAAAGAGAGGAACACCTCTAGCTCTATGTACTTATAAGAACCTGTCTGTAGCAGGCATAAAGGAAAGCAGGATACTACTGTTCTTTCAGATAGTGTCAAGCAAACCAGATCTGAAAAGCAAACATACCTCCCAGGTTACAATACTACTAGAGAAAGTAACTCTAAGTCACTGTTGAAATGTGGTGGCTGAATTACAAAATGTCTGATATTTTTATCTAGCAAGCAGATACAATCAATGTATCAATCTACAATCAATTATTGTGTAGAAAAAGAAAGCTGGTTGGATGTCAGATTTCTAGAACAAAACCAAAATCACAGATGGTTCACTCTGTTGTTTGAGTACACTTGCTTGAAACCAGGTTTTTCATGATTATCTGTGCTTTAAACTGTATAACCTTGTCTATAAACACTTAATATTTAATTACATGATCTGTTGTCTTATAATCTTAAGTTCACTGCATTGAAAATGTTAAGTTTTTCATTTTCAATAAAATGAACACTCAAAGCAAGCAGATTTCAGTCTGAAGCCCAGGTTAGGTAAAAGTCAGAAATGTGTATAACATGGTGTTTGATCATGAAAATAAGTTGAAAAATGTCTTTGTTAGATGTTCTCACAGTTAACTAGCATGTTATCTCATTTACCTTTTGTCACCAATTATTAGTATACAGGTGAGGGTCCACGATTACTATAAATATAGGGAGCTTGGGCAAAAGTTTGTAATTCCTCAATGAACATGGCAAAATTTGCTCAGTTAAGCAAGGAAAAAAGACAGTCCATAATTAAAATAAAGGTCAATCTTTACGTTCATTAGAGTCACAGGTCTGTGAAACCGACGACTAACTGCCCCTGAAATACAAGCTGAGCTCAATGCAACTAGAAGTACAGATGTTTCAACATCAACTGTTCAGAGGAGGTTGCGTGAAGCTAACCTCCAAGGTCCAGTTTCTGTGTTTTTTGGCCCAGGCAAGTCTCTTCCTCTTATTCTGCACTCTTAACAGTGTTATCTTTGCAGTAATTGCTCCTGGTAGGCCAGTTTCACACAGAAAGAGTGGAAGTGAAGTGAACAGGGCTTATTGCAGCATTGCACCTACTTCCTTCGCACTTCACAGAAGTAAACTTTCACAAATAATGATGCTTTTGTAATGTCTCTTCAGGGTCATTCAAAATATAATATGTAATTATTATAATTACTGTAATTATTCAAGCACAAATACACCATCATGCTAAAAAGAATACTCAGTCATTTGGTAATCAAATACATGTTTTCTGTTGATTTTAAAGAAATTCATTCCACTGGAATCTTAGTATCTCCCAGGTTCAGTTATTAGCGTTTAAGACTGAAAACTCCTTGTAATGAATGTTTCTTCATGGATCAACCCTTGGAATAGACTTGTGCATTTCTAGCATTATAATGTCTTGAATGAACATACAGTACCAGTCGAAAGTTTGAGTACACCTCCTTGAAACCAGGTTTTTCATGATTATCTGTGCTTTAAACTGTATAAACTTATCTAAAAACTTCCACTCTTTCTGCTCTGAGAATTTCTAAGGTAGCATGGCGATTCTTAGAAGCCACATAATACACAAAAACTAGAAATGTAATTTAATACAAATCTTTAATTCCTTTAAACACATATATAACTACCATGCAGCAGGGACATTTAACAGTGCTTGGGACCGACAGGACAGACGCAGACCGACTCAAATGTAAGTGCAGCACGGAATGACGGATGGAAGACACAGATATCAGTTTCCCACGAAACACAGAGTGCAGCCTTCCTTCTCCTTGTGTTCCTGCCTCACATAATGTACAAACACATTCCCTTCCGATATATGGCTTTCACACTGAAAATGTCACAGGATTGGAAATGCTCAAGTCAATGTTGTGCTTACCATTTCTCACAGCTTACTGGATAGGGCAGAGATAAAAGTAATTTTTTAAACCTTCAAAAAGTGTTTTCAGGTGTGAAGATTTTCTAATAGACAAAAAACAACTCACTGCAGACCAAAAGCACCAGGAAGAGTGTATATTATGAATCTGTGAGACTGTCTGTGAAACTAGCAGTTTCATTTTAATATTAGAGCAGGAGGCCACAGCCCTACCCTGAAACCCCAGTACTCACCAGGGCAAGCTCTATTATTTCCCTCACTATCAGATGTTAGAACAGGGCTGTTGCCACACAGGACATCGTGTGATTGCACATTCAGGTCACACAACCTCACGCTAATGACACTTTGATAAAGTCCTTTAAAGTTAAAATGGCCCTTGGCTTGGTCTGACTGCAGACAAGAGGACAAAGACATCATTAGTAAGCAGATCCTTAGGATTTGTTGTTACAGATGAAAAATAAAATCACATCAGCAAAGGAGAATCGCATCTGGGGAAGGAGATGCAAAAAATTCTCTCTTTGTTCTGTACATCATATCATAACACTGTTAATAACGCAAGATGGGAATGCATTCTGTACACAAAGAGAAAAAGCAGGTCACTGTATAATCAGGTTCAGTATCACACTAAAAAGAGCACCCTCAAACAAAGGTATACAAGCCCAGTTTTCCCACAGCACTTATGTGTCCACTGTGTAAATTGCAGCCTTCCACATGTATGTCTCAGGCAATGCAGAGTCTGCTATATCTCTAAAACAGGCAGACCCAATATGGTACCGGCACCATATTTTACACTAACAGGAAGAAAATGTTTGATTATAGGCTGACATACCTTAAAAGCTACTATTCTGTAACTTTTTTTCTGAGGCTAAAAGTGTAACTTTCACATAAAAACAGAAGAAAGATTACAAATCCAATCAGGCCATATTGCCTATTATCTTACTGATTCAATGATCTTGTCCAGATACAGTATTTCATAATGATCTTTACAGACACACGTTTTTTAAAAAATCTGTTTTTCTTTACTCCCAGGTTTTATAAAGGCAAAACATATAAATACAATATACATAAATATGCAACATTAGGAATGGAAAACACGTCAGCAGTTAACATATTTATATATAATTATGGGTGGAACAAACTACCTTTTGTAATTAACACTAAGGTTAGGGGTATGGTTCATGCTATGTTATGTATTAGGGCATTGTTGCCAGCATAATTAATATTTTATTCTTGGAGTAGATTGTAAGCCATATACTAGCTCTGTATAAGTGGCACAGACACTCAATTAATGACGGATAACCACTGTGTAAAGCATAGATAGGTATTTATTACCTTGTGTCATCAATAAAGACTGTTTTATTATTCTGATCTAGTTTCACCAAAGCCTGGTATTTGAAGTGTTAACAAGCCACAGTTCAGAGGTTAGCCACCTCCCCAATACGATCTGCTAATGGTGAAGCACATGCCTTGTTCTTAAAAATTGATTTTCTTATTATCTGACTGGGAAACAGTTCAACACGGATTGACCTACATGTCAGATACTTGCTAAAATGATGTTCCAAACCTGTACACAGGGATGTTTTAAGTTCACACAGAGCATACTGCCATGGTAGTGGATATGTCACATCAGAGGAGGGAAATGAGATGCTGTCACATTCTAATGGTTTTAAGGCCATTTTAAAATCAATGCAAGTGCAGTTTTGGAGAAGAGGCCTGCGAAGCTCACAGACATCTGAGCTGAACCATTAGTTTTCTAGGCATTCAGACTCAGCAATCTGTTGTGCTCACTTTGTTTTTGTCAATAGCTGCTGCTGGAATAAATGATGTCTGGTGCTCTAGGAGCTAGTCCCAACTGCTTTAAAGGGATCAGTAAACAGGAAACAGACAGGCTTTAAAAAATATGGGAAGGTGATGCACTACAAAATATGATTGTTATGCTGGTGAATAACTTGTTTCCAACGCTTGGCTTACCACAATCAAAACTTTCAGCTATATGATTATTTTGACAGGAGCTGTGAGTGGTTGTGTCACAAAAGCAAAACAAAAAAATAAAAAAAAAACGTTTATTTCCATTACATTTCTAGATATGTTTAAATGACTTTATATTTACATGCACAAGCACAAACTTTCTAGAATAAAAAACAAAAAAAGATTGAACACCCTGGTTTTTTAAACAATTGTATTAATGTATCATCAATCCCAAAAACTGGGAGACAGAACCAGCGAGTCAGGTCAAGACCTTTTAGAAACACGTGGAAACCATATTTAATTTTAAAGAAAATGTCTGAAGCACTTAATGTTTAGTATATTTTATGTCTCTACCTTTCAGTTGAGTTTCACTGTGAAAGCCAAAACTGCACAAAAAGTTACATGAAAATTCAGTTTTACTCCACTGTTGTTGACTATTTGTCTGGGTTCCTTTTCTACTTGTCTCTTTTCACATAAAATTCACTTATTTTGTTACTACAGAGATCTCAGCTACCCCTACCAAAGTACTCAAGGGACTACCAAGCAGAGAGATACACTCACCTACAAGAGAGAAGTACTAATGAGCTCATTATTCAATCAAGAAAGGATCTATTCAATCTATTAAATAAACAAAAAAATCCACTGCCAGATTAATATTCAGTAAATGTGATTGTAAAATTGGGAAAAAAAAAGATGCATATAAAAAATTGATAAATTACGTGCTGCTGCTCAAGATTCTGGAAGCTTCCTCATTGAATAAGTCTGTATTTAATATAAACTAAATATTTAGTTATAAACTGTGTTAGACAAGCCCAAATAACAACCTCGAGACATTATACTATTTATAAATCACCTGTTTGACATTTAATGGGAAAACGCACTACCCTCCTTGTCAATACATCGGTCTCCCTAGCCCTCTACAGCGCTAGAAATAAAATACAAGAACTGACCATATCAAAATAATTGAGATCGCTTATGCCCTCATCATGATCTTCTGTTTGGGACTGCATGTTAGTGTGAATGCAAGCTCTGATGATCTGGGCCATCCTTATTCAAAACTATTCTAATTAAAAGCACATATTTCAACATTTCAAGGATGTCAGTTATTCCAGATTGAAGGCATGTTTGTGATCCTAAAGGTCACATACCTGTTGGAAGGGCAGTCTGAGTCGGCATGGCGCTGATTATAGATGATTCCAGAGGGTTAGGCTGGTAAATTCCATCCACGGGGTTAATAGTACTCTAGAAAATGGAAACACATTAACAGATAACTCATGACTGATGCACTGTTCTAAAAAAATAAACAGATAATGTGGTCTTAATACTACTGAGAAATATCCTGCATAACTAGAAAAAAGTTTTTTGCCTAGAGCACTAATGCAGCTGAGGTGGTCTAAAACCTCATACATTTTTAACCCTATTCTCATGGTAAAGGCTGTAGTAGCAAAAACTCTAAACAATATGCAAATATACAAGGCTATTCATATTGATGTCACAGTTATCATCACTTCAAACTGAGTGTTAAGTGAATATGCTGGATAAACATTCATGACTACCAAACCTTTAATCCTAGCAATTCCCTGTAGCTTTTGGTTTTCTTTGCTGTGATCCTGTCCCTATTGGTTACTGAGCTTTTCAGGTTACTCATTTTGGATCAACTGCTCTGAGAGTTTAAAGGTGAGCCATTATTTTACAGAGCTGTCTACAGTATAAAAACAAAATGCTGCACACACTCTGATCAGAAGTTGACCCGAAAGTGCGTACCCAAGTGAATTGAGCACATGAAAGAAGATTGAAAGCATGCATAAGAAGATATGAAACGGATCAGAAATTAAGTGCTAAAAAGTATGAACTATATAAGACAAATATGACAGCTTCTCTTTTAAGAAATGTTAATGTTTGTTATAGGCTATTTAAACAGCTATGTAGAAATGAGAAATACAAGTTGGCATTTAGCCCCCCATTTTGAAATATAATGAGAAATGTTTCAGGGTTGAGATTGATTTTAAGCTTAAAATGTCATTTTAGAAGTTAAGACCTACAGTTTTTTATGGCATTAATTTGTGCTTCTTGGCACCTTTGATACCCACTCTCTGCCTGAATCTTAATGAAGTAGGAATGCTCACTCTAGAGAAAGATGCACCTTATTTTTGCATGTAAACAGATTTATATGCAACATAGTGCCAAAGCCTCTTAGGTTGCACTACATTTCCATATTAAAAATCATAGCATGTATCTACCAATGAGCAGCTTTCACTATTGCCCATCGATCCTGCAACAACTCAACCCGAACAAGAAAGAGACAAATTGTTTATGTTTTCTACCACCAAGTCTGAAGAGCCTGAATTCACAGGATAACAATTAAGCAGGTCGTGGAGTACGTACTTCTGAGAAAGACTTAGGTGTTTATGTTGATAATTAGGGGAGGCAATTATAAAGGCAAACAAAAGTTAATATATAAACCCAGAGAATTTAAACCGATCCCTTATTAAATATGTAGAATGTATAATGTACTAGAATGGCCTAATTTAGAATATAGTGTACAGTTCTGATTGCCATGATTTGAAACGATTTTGCTGCTCTGCAATAACTGCAGAGAAGAGCAATCAATAAAGCTGAAGGAAATTAACCTTTTTGGTTTTGAACAAGGAAAACTACAAGGGCACATGATATTCAGAATTATTAAGTGAAGTGACGAAGTCAGTCTGGTATATTTCTTCAGAACAAACAGTGAAACACGAACCAGAGGAAGCAAACAATGTGGAAATACATTTAAAACTAAGAAACAGTGGAAATTCTTTACATTGGGGGTTGAGGAAGTATGAAACAAGCTACCTAGACTTGTGTTTGAAGTTAAGATCCCATTTTTTAGAAACAACTGGATTCCCCTTGTATGTAACATTTCTTATGTTCTTATATGTTTGTATATCTTGTACTGGGAGAAACATAATCAGAAGAACTGTTACTGTACATCTCACGTATTCATTAACCATCAAAAAAGACTACTTTTAGGAAAACAGGAAAACTATGTATGACCACAGATTGTGAAGGACACAATACTTTGCACTCACAAAATAAATGTTTTAATTCACTCATATGCCCATGATATAAAGTAGTGTTTGCAGTGACCAATATCACTAGCAGGCGTAATTATGAAAAATAAGGTATCGAGAAAACATTTGAGAAAGGGAAAAATAGCTCATAGCAGTCACCCATTTCTCATTTTTATTTTCTTTTTGATACTTCAACAGTATCTGAAGCACTGCACACTTCAAATGGGATTTTTTAATATTTTCTCCAGTAGAACAAAATCCATTTACCAATTCAAGCAATACTTTGGACATTTCAAAACCAATTTTAATTTTGATTTTGCATACCATGTGCCCACCAAGATGTTAACAAATGTGTAATTTACAGCAAATGTTTGATGATAATCTTTGGTGTACTGGATCAAACAGCTGCTGCTTTTTGTGAAGACAATAACCTTGTATAAACCAGTACGTAGTTAATTAGATTTTACATTTTATATAGCTTGGTTTCATGATGACAATCATATCAAAGTTAAAAATACAGTAGAAATGATCCACTTGAACCCCCAATTATAATTCGGGGAAAAAGCGTGAACAAAAAACAAGAGGTCTATAGCTGTACACAGAAAGGCAACCTATAAAAACACCCTCTGCCAGCACCAGCTACAGGACTTATTTTTATGATGTCTGAAAATTTACCATCTGCCTCAAAACGACACTGATATGGATTTTTTTTAAATACACCCTGAACAGGATGCCAGTCCACCTCAGGCTACTCAGATCACTCCTGCAATATTCATATTGCTTGCCAATATTTCAGTGTTATTAGTAGTATAGGTTACGTTATTCCTACACTAACTGTGCTCTGGTACACCCCTGTTTAGTATTCTTTTAAAAACGAAGGAATGATCTAGAGAAGCTAAATGAATTCAAACTAAAATGATGGGCATTAAAAAAGTTGAATACTTAAATATGGTACAGCTGGTGCACTTGAAACAAGCTTGATAGCTGTTTTAATGGTAGGAGCTAGAATATTGGGGCAGTCTTGTGATTAGTGCACAAAAACAGGAAAGCAGTGTGATGCAGCGTGTTAGAGCAAAGTAAGGCACACTGTTCATAGCGAAGATATGGTGTTGCAAAAGTCTTGATTAGTTAAAAGCAGAAGGTTTGAATTTCAGCACCAAAGCAACTCCAAAGGTTAAATTAGCAATGCAAATCACATCCCATAAGTAGTGATTAGGCACTATGCCTATTTTTTATTTCTGCTGTTTTCATTTTGTTTTCAGATTTGTTTTCTGATGACAAAGCAGATTTTATATCACAGACGAAAAAGCTTCTGTGACTTGCTGGAAACATTATAGAAAATATCTAACAAACAAATATGCATAATATGCACAGGTTTCGTACAGTTCAGGGTATGTAGGTGGCTATGAGTGTTACTGGCTTAGTGGTTTAGAGACAAGGTTCTTAAACTACCTGTAATCTAGCCAACCAAGCTGCCAGAATGCAAGATAAAACAGCCTAGTGCTTGTTAAAAAGAAAAATGCGATGCTGTCCACAAAAAAACAGAATGACGGGAGAATAAACTTGCTGCATCTAGAAGGCAAGGAAGACTGCAGATTGGACAAAGATGGACAAACCATTTCTTGCAATTGTTACAGGGGAAACCTGAACCTGAAATGTAAGGCACTTCAAGGAAAAGGAGGAAACAGTACAAGGCCAGTGAATGAGAGAAGGGAGATAGAAGAGAAATGTCAGAAGAAAATAGAAGAGGGTCAGCATTACAAATAGCAAAAAAAGACATGCCCTCTATTATAGCTGATTGATTTGATTCATTTTTCAAATTAGTTGGGAAAAAAAAAGAGGAGAGAGGTCTTTATTTTTAGCGTTTAGGTAATATCGAGACTTACTATCAGTCCGTTTGCGTGCTGCTGTTCGTTACTTTGATCCTTAAAATTTTGAAAAGAAAACATTATTTTAAGCAATATATCCAGCTTCACATGTTAGATGAGACCTGAGATGTATGCAAAACAAAGCTAATTTTGCTCTGATTATGAAAGGAGTGATGACAGAGTGGGTTAATTATTTAATTAATTAAATCTGAGCAGGAATTTCACAGGTCACAGATAAAAGAGGTTGTGTGAATCCCAGGATTTAGACCAGGGAACACTCAACCAGAAGCATAACCGTAGTAGGCAAGTGTCCTGTAATGCACAATCTTGAAATATGTAAATTTGACACTTATCTCAGTGGACTCTACACGGTACGCTTAACATGTTTACCCTAGTAAGCTCACTTTCATGGAAAAGGTTAGAGTCCTTGAAACTCATAAAATGTAAGGCGCAGTAAGAAAAGAACATCACTTAGAGATAGATCACATCGCACAAAACAACTAGTGCTAATATCTGGATTCAGAATAAAAAAACAAGTACTTCTGTAAAAAAAGGTATTAAATACTTACCGTCTTCTATCCCCGACGACGTGAGAAATTTAAATAATAACATGTGCCCAATTCTCTTTTTTTCACGTAAGAAAGACAGAAACATGACAGATTTCCTACGAAAGGCTTTGGGAATTTCTCTTAGGGACTTTTTTTTAAAAAAAAACTTTTAAAGGGTTGAGGTCAACATCCCTATAGTGTTAGTCCTTTACAAACGCAAGTCTAAAACCAAAAAGGGGATGTGGGAATCCTGAGACCTGAGGCAAAAATTCTATTACATCAAACCTGTTTTCCTATTAAAAAACGAACTGGTCCTTCAATATTACATAGAACAATCATTCTAAGCAAAGGCAAGACGGATAAGTCCAGCAGCCACAGAGAAAGGAGGGCTGCATGATGATTAAATTGAGCCAAAGTGTCAGAGACAATAGCAATAATGAAGTCTGAAAAGTGAATTTTAGAACAAATTTCTATGGCAGTATAATCTAGAAATAACAGTTTAGAAAAACAGAAAAAACAGTTCAAACACAGATTTGTTGCTGATTCAGTGAGGGTTAGTTTTGATACGATCATAAGTCTAAATATAAACTTCATTTTTTCTTATCCGTTCCATTTCATTAAAATGACAAATGAATTAGAAATCTCTTGTATCAGTAAATATGCTATCGCAGATCTATATGACAAGCAAAAGTATTTCTGCAGTACAGTTTCTAGAAATTTCTAGACAGAAACTGAAGTGAAAAGTTTAGTATAAATTATATTTCCTACTGCTCCACTGGTGGTGTTTTTATTATTTTAAAAACATCCTACTGTTATCCTTACTTAATCCAACAAAGTTTCTTACTGTTTAAGACAAAGAATGGCCAAAGAAACATTTGTGGAGCACAATTATCCTACAGATCTTAAGAGGCTGAGATAATCACCTCAGCTTGATTAGTATTAAGCACTTTGGAGTATTTTCTGTTTTATTTTCTATAATAAGAAAAAAAAAACACAAATGATTGGTTTTTATTGACTTTAAAAATCTTCATCGTCTGTTCTATGTAACTGATTTGTCAGAATAGTATGCCTCCTTTTCATGTGACACTGAGACACCAGATTTTATCTGCCCTATTTCCATTAAAGCTGACTTCTTGGAATCAATGTTGGGTTCTAGGCTGACTGGAAAATTATTTCCTTATGCTAAAATAATAATACAAGCAAAGGCTGTTATATCTGTTTAATAATTCATGTTGAAAATACTCGGACATTAAATATTATTTCTGGATTACCTTTATTCTGGATTTATATTTTTGTCTTTTTCATGAAGATGTAATAATACCCTCAAAATAAATGTATTTGGCTTCAATATAGACCTGTTTCTCAGGAGAGAATCTGATATACTTAAAAAAAACATCCTCCACTGAACAAGTATCCTCAAATCCAAGAAAACAGGCAGTTTTCAGGAAATACAGTTTTAAGACACTTTTGGAGGTGATATTAATTAGGGATTTTCTAAAAAATATATATATATTCTAGGACTTTAGAAAGGGATTACCTTAGCAATCTGCAGCAATACTATACAATGCTTGATGGATTCTACCATACTCTGAAAAATAAAACAAAAATGTGTGTTAGTTAAAACAGAAGACTCCTAAAACTGCATCTAAGGGTTGATACTGGTAGGAAAAAATGATATACTCACACAAGTTGTTTCCTTGAGATTTTCAATTTTCTGTAAAATAAAAACGATGGTGAACAAAAGCTGAACAAAAACTGTTTCCTCAATAACTGCTAAAAATGTTAATTTAAAGGAATGTTTGTCATGCTCAAATGAGGTCAACAAGTATGTAAACAACACCAAAGATATATATTTGATATAATATATATATTCTTACATTTATATATGTATTATAGTTTGCGTTCTTTTTATTCTGTAATATGAGCTAGCTTTACGAGAAAAACACATAGGATGTTTAAAGTAAAAATGTAAGATCTGATGTTGGAAAGTTCACTATAATCACAATGAAGTGACAAGACGTAAGCTCAACCTGAATTGAAGGGGGTAAGGGGACTACACCCAGGATCCACACTACTTTAGACACTCTAGGGACACCAAATCACCCTACAAAGTCCTAATGAAGATTAAACAGGTGCTTCATACAAGTTAATTAGCCTTTATTAGGACTGCATTTCAATTCTGAGACACTGAAATGAAATAACCAGTAGTGTGGGAGAATGAATGTCCATAATTCTTCAATAATCTAACACTTATATCCATAGGAAATATGTACACTTTAGCGGTTAGTTTAATGATGGCTGGATTGTAACAATGACAATGAGTCGGCTGCTACATGTATGTGCTCTTACACACAGCAGTCAGCACAATTTGATCTGATTCACTTATGGAGTCCACATTTTAGATACTTATCCACACAGATATTTCTCTCAGGACTAAATGCTTTATCATTGATCATATGCCTGCTTCCTTCTTCACTGTTATTGGAACACTGATCTAGACAAGAGTCATATAGCTGTTATACAGCTAAGATTTTTGTTCTTTTTTTGACAGATCTATGATGTTTAATACTTCTACAGCAGTTTCAGTGCATAGCATCAGAATAATGTAGTAGCAGTAGTACCAGTAACGTAGTATTAAGAAGTTTTAGTATAAGCAGTATAAAGTAGTTTCATTGCATAATATTAGTAGTACTGGTAAAATGTATGGCATTCAAATTTTACCCAGTTTTCTTCTGATTTCAGCTTAAATTCAGGCTGTGATCACTGACAGGGCTAAAGGTAAGCCATCTAATATTCTAACTAATGCATTGCTCAGCTTAGCCAAGCAGCAAACAAGACAGGCTTTGGCACATGTTGTTGCCCAGTGACACAGACATCTCTCTGCAGCAGATTCTGAGACGAGACGTCAAATAATTGATGTATTTGATATATAACTGTACAAAGATTAAATAAATGTTTGCAGTGTGATGAATGTGTAATGATCCAGATGGAGACAACTCTGGCAGCTTTATTTAATAACTCTAGTGAGAATCTGATCAACAATTTGGCAGTTAATGTTTTAAAAGCCTTTAGGTAGGTTAAATGAACCTACAGTGGTGTGAAAAAGAGTTTGCCCCCTTCCTGATTTCTTATTTTTTTGCATGTTTGTTATACTGAAATGTTTCAGATCATCAAACAAATTGAAATATTAGACAAAGATAACACAAGTAAACACAAAATGCAGTTTTTAAATGAAGGTTTTTATTATTAAGGGAAAAAAAATCCAAACCTACATGGCCCTGTGTGAAAAAGTGATTGCCCCCTAAACCTAATAACTGGTTGGGCCACCCTTAGCAGCAACAACTGCAATCAAGCGTTTGCGATAACTGGCAATGAGTCTTTAACAGCGCCGTGGAGGAATTTTGGCCCACTAATCTTTGCAGAATTGTTGTAATTCAGCCACATTGGAGGGTTTTTAGAGCCTTAACCGCTTTTTTAAGGTCATGCCACAACATCTCAATCGGATTCAGGTCAGGACTTTGACTAGGCCACTCCAAAGTCTTCATTTTGTTTTTCTTAAGCCATTCAGAGGTGGACTTGCTGGTGTGTTTTGGATCATTGTCCTGCTGCAGAACCCAAGTGCGCTTCAGCTTGAGGTCACGAACAGACGGCCGAACATTCTCCTTCAGGATTTTTTGGTAGACAGCAGAATTCATGGTTCCATTTACCACAGCAAGTCTTCCAGGTCCTGAAGCAGCAAAACAGCCCCAGACCATCACACTACCACCACCATATTTTACTGTTGGTATGATGTTCCTTTTCTGAAATGCTGTGTTACTTTTACGCCAGATGTTTGGGACACACACCTTCCAAAAAGTTCAACTTTTGTCTCGTCAGTCCACAGAGTATTTTCCCAAAAGTCTTGGGGATCATCAAGATGTTTTCTGGCAAAACTGAGATGAGCCTTTATGTTCTTTTTGCTCAGCAGTGGTTTTCGTCTTGGAACTCTGCCATGCAGGCCATTTTTGCCCAGTCTCTTTCTTATGGTGGAGTCATGAACACTGTCCTTAACTGAGGCAAGTGAAGCCTGCAGTTCTTTGGATGTTGTTGTGGGGTTTTTTGTGACCTCTTGGATGAGTCGTTGCTGCGCTCTTGGGGTAATTTTGGTCGGCCGGCCACTCCTGGGAAGGTTCACCACTGTTCCATGTTTTTGCCATTTGTGGATAATGGCTCTCACTGTGGTTCGCTGGAGTCCCAAAGCTTTAGAAATGGCTTTATAACCTTTTCCAGACTGATAAATCTCAATTACTCTGTTTCTCATTTGTTCCTGAATTTGTTTGGATCGCAGCATGATGTCTAGCTTTTGAGGATCTTTTGGTCTACTTCACTTTGTCAGGCAGGTCCTATTTAAGTGATTTCTTGATTGAGAACAGGTGTGGCAGTAATCAGGCCTGGGTGTGACTAGAGAAATTGAACTCAGCTTTCCAAAGATGTGATAAACCACAGTTGATTTATGTTTTAACGGGGGGGGCAATCACTTTTTCACACAGGGCCATGTAGGTTTGGATTTTTTTTTTCACTTAATAATAAAAACCTTCATTAAAAAACTGCATTTTGTGTTTACTTGTGTTATCTTTGTCTAATATTTCAATTTGTTTGATGATCTGAAACATTTCAGTGTGACAAACATGCAAAAAAATAAGAAATCAGGAAGGGGGCAAACTCTTTTTCACACCACTGTACATCATCAGAGTGAACCAGAGGACACAGCGCATACAATGGGGAGTGCAATGAACAAAAGGGGCTTGAGAAATGTCACTTTCACAATTGGTAAAACATGAATCTTTTCCATTTTCTGTGTTGAGCAGCCAAAAGAGGTATCCAATCACATTTTTAATTTTAAGATGGCAGCCGTAAGAACAGGTTTCAGTGTGGATATCTGTTCATCTCAGCCATAGTAATCAAATTAGTGATACCTACTTTTAAAAAATAACTTAAAAAAAATACTTCTTTTCAAATCTACACTGTACATTATCTGAATGAGGAAGATGAATGGCATTGTAATCATAACCTCCTTTGTAATTCTACCTTGTAAACTGATGGCTTTGGAGAGCTTTCTAACTGATGTCAACAACAAATGCACCACAAATTAATCAAAATTAGTCAAAACTTACTCTGCGTGATTCATCTTCTTTGCAGTCCTTGATTTTTTCATCAAAAAGCTGAAAACAATTAAATAAATGTTTAGGACCTATACTTACGGTAGGATCTAGGCTTTACACCATTCTTGACACACTGGACACCAGTGGGTTATCTTCATGTAAGCCATTGGCATTCAAGATAACTTCTGCACTGCATTTTACAGGGACAGTTTAGTCAAATGATTATCTATCTGCCCCAGAATCTACTGCAAACTTGTGACGAAACAATACATTACGTATAGGTGATGCAAGAGGCAGTTGTGGAGAACAGGGAGGAGGGCACTGTTCAGCCATGGTGCACTTAGGATCCTCAGTCAGGGGAACTGGGGATTCCAGGGTGTCTATACTATATACAGCACATACAGTCTATACTCTTACCCTGTTCAAGTGAGCAATGTACCACTGATATCAGATCTTGATTTTGTTAGTAGTAAGCAAAAAAGTAATCCTGTTTTTAAAAACACCAGAATTTTGACATGATCTTCCTGCAACACCATGTAAACAGAATTTTTGCATAAAAATTAAAACCAGTGCTAAACCTTGTTTGTACTGAAAATTTAAAATAAATAAAATCGAAAAGGGTTCTGCCTATATCAGCAGTTTTGATGAAGAACAGAGGTGATAAGGAAATTGCACAAAATCTCTATTCTTGCTCAACAAACACATCAGTGTTGGAAAAGCTTATCATCAAATACTTATGTACAAACTGATATCTGCCTTGGCAAATTAAAAACAACCATTCAAATGAGAATTCAAATGGCAAGAATCACAATTCAAAGGTACAAAGCAAAAGCTTCACTGAGCAACAAAGGGTGTATCAAATGAGTCTGCATCATAGTGCTTACTTTTAATTGGTCAATCAATATCTGCAAGTAGGCATCTGCTTCTGCCAGCTTCTTGTCAAAATCCTGAACACTGGGAACAAGCCCTGTTTCAGCCTCCTGCAAAGCAAACAGAAGTGTGTGTTAAACCCTGTCCTAGCTATTGACTCAGTCTCCAAAGTAATGTTGTTCAAGTTGACGAGCAATCCTTCATCTATACAACATACTTGAATTTGCAGGTCTCCCCTGCAAACTGAGTTTTTGCACATTAAAACAGCCACCCTGTAGTAAACACTCCCACCTGATTATTTATGTATATAATAATAACAAAAGTGAAACAACACTCTGAATGTACTTAACTTCTACAGATTCAGTACAGTGCTTCCAGTACTATTAGTAACTTATAATGCCATTGGTAACAGACAATAAAACAGTTTTGTGGTCTCAGCGATACATGTCTGGTTCTACCAGTCAATCTACAGAGATTTACCAGAACCAACAGTTTTTTATGGCTGAACCTGAATGACAGAATCCCTTAATTCTTCATGAACATTCAGATGTGAGATCCTGTCCTGCCTTGTGCGCACCCCAACAGTGACCAGCAACTATAACTTGAATTCACATATATTGTCCAGATTTGCCTAGTGCATTGCTGCAAACATTTATGTTTAATAAACAAATGACAATCTATCCAAACATCCATCATCAGAAAGGGTATTAATCCTGACAAGGGTCACAGCAACCTGGACCCTGTTTTGGAAGCATACGGCACCCAGGAATTAAGAGATATCTAGTTAACTGAGTCAGGATGTCTCTGGAAGGTGGGAGGAAACCAAAGCACTTGATGAAATCCCATGCAGATCTGAGGAGAACAGCTGTACCACATACTGTAAAAGGATCCATGTTTCAGAATCTAGATCGGGACTCAGGAACTAAGAGATGTGATGCAGTAGCCACCATGACAGTGTACTGCAATTAAATACCTGACAAAGAAATGTTGTCTTTTGGGAAGTGTGACAACAAAATCGCAACAGGGAAATGGCTAGCAATGTTGGCACATAGGAAACAGATATTTTACAGCCTGTCTTCTCTTACAGAAGCAGTATGCAGAGCCAGAGGATTCTGTTGCTGCCATTCTGTGTTGTATACAATATTGTATAGTAATATTTATACAGTAGGTAGCAAAGCCAGCTGAATGACAATGTGCAACAGCTTTGCTCCAGTTCAAATCCTACAGACCTTGTGTTTTTGCAGTGCTTAGATTGATCACAGTTCATCCATGCATGTATCCATTTCTGACACAAGACACAGCAAAACACACAAACGTGAACACTAGACTGTCAATTAATTTATACTACACAAACATTTACCTTTGTTTCTTTTTTTGTCATAAATTATACAGCCTACCTGAGCTAGACAAAGAAAATAGGTATTCACTGCTAAAATGTTTAATTGAAAACCAGTCATCTAAATTTGCCCATGGACATGCTAAGCTAAACTATGTTTAGCATGTGTTTATGGTTGATTATGGCCTAACAAATTAACTTTGTTTCTCTTTTTCTGAATCTCTTTCCTTCATTTAAAGATAACAAACTGCTAAATAGTATATTTTCAGATGATTAGTCACCTCGCACATCATTCCACCCTGAGCAAAACAATAATAAACACTGCAGAATCGTCAACTGACACTGAGCCAGGACCTGAGCTGAGAGCAGACAGACATTTTAAAACAGATATTGGAGGATAAAGAATTAAAGGAATTAATCTCGAACAAGCCTGCAGAAAACAGCATGTTCCCTCCCTCAGCTCGAAGGCTACAAACAAAAACAGCAAAGATCCGCATACAGGTACACTTCAGAAACACATTACAGAAATGTACAGTTCCAGAGTTTCTGACCAAATTATTTGAGAACAATTCTAATCTCATTTCTAGAAGGAACACCAAGAGTATAAGGAAGGGTACAAAGCTCCCAAATCTTATTGCCCATAGTGGATGCCTAGTAGAATTGCTAATCAAAATGCAATGATTCAGCACTGACTGAACCAACTACAAGATCTCATGTAGCATCACTGGGGCACAACACTAGTATTATAATGGTGACTTGTGTTCACTAGAAGCTCATCCCTGTTAGTGTAAACACATGATTTGCATGGTTCCAGTACTGTTTCAGAAACTCATCCCCATCTAAATATTTACATTATGACAGGTTTTCAATTTCTAGAGAAGACTGAACTGTATCCTATTTTATGGAATTAAAGTAGCTTGTTTAACTGTTCCAGGATACTGTTGTTAGTACACTACTGCATGTGGAACTAGCACACTTTTAAATGGAATGATGGTCAGGCATTAAATTGTAAACCTCCTTGTCCAAGATAGTAACACAATAAGAGAATAACTACTGAAGCTCAATTTTCATCCTGGCAAGAGTCAGAAAAAAAAGAAAAAAATGCACAGCAAAGTTGCTGTAATGGATATGAATGCCTTAGGTCTGTGTTGCACAGCCAAAGTCTAAAGTTCTCCACCACTCTAGGATTGGTAGATAATGCTAGACTGACATCTAACTGGGCCACAGACTTAAAAACAGCATGTGGTAACTTCGTGTGGCTCCCTTATGATAACACAATGATAACATTTCTTTCACCTAAGTAAAAGTTCTATCAAAGAATTATCAACTCTCAGAATTTGGCAATGGCAAATACAGCCTCCCTTGAATATGCATTTAATGACCTTTTTATCTATAAGTTAAGAACTACTGCATTACAACAACATAGATAATGAATATTCAGCCCTGTGAGTTCATGTGCCTCAGGAATCAGGCCTAAATGTCATGTCTGCTGGCTGCACTGCCCAGCTGTGAGAAGGGCTGCAGGCAGCCAATTACTCTGTCAAACAGAACACAGCCACCGTCTATATGGTTTTCCCAGCAATCCTTCAATATCCAACTGGCAACTGTTGAGGTGTCTGACTACATGCTCACAGCTGAGGCGGGGTGAACATGACTGCAGTCCAGAGCTGCACCATAGGAAGCTTAAAGAAAGAACAAAACCCTAAACTATAAAGAGCTTCAACACAATACCACTGCAACGAAATCACTGCCACAAAAAGGTGGAAGCACAGATACAACTGCATCTGGTAGCTTTGACACTGATGCAGAAGGCTAATATTTATGCTATTGGTGCAGGACAATTTTCTCATGAAGAGAAAAGGTGACAGTCTGTCTAGTTTAACAGTGCGGGGAATAAAGCCTGATAAATTGACTTGATGGCTGATATTGTGCCCCCAGAAAGTATTCCAGTACTGTCTGGCAGCACAAACAACAGATGCTTTGGGGATTTCATGTATTAAATGTAGAAATAGACTATTCATTCATCCATCTTCTAACGGCTTCATCCAATTCAGGATGGGGTGGAGTGGGAGCCTGTCCTAGCAAGCAATGGGCTTACACCAGTCCATCGCAGGTCACACACTGATACAGGCACACACACAGAACATAAGAGGCAATTTCAACAGAAACCAATTAGTCCAACCCCTGGACTGCGGGAAGAAACTGGAGCACCTGGCGAGAATGGACAAAAATATAAAAAACCCAAGCAGATAGCGCCTCGGGTCCAGAACGGAAACAGGGCCCCAGTGATGCGAGGCAGCAATGTTAGCTACTGCATCACTGTGCCAGCTGGCAACACACTACAAAGACCCAAATTGCACAAGATAAAAAAGTCTATCAGCTGCCACTACAGTGAAACTTTCAGAGGACCACTTAAAAGGTTATTAGGTGGTCAACACCAGCTTCCCTAAGTACTCAATCCTAAACATTTATAAGATGTTCAATACAATATATATTGGACTAAACCAAAGGCAGGAATAAAATTTGAATACTATCAGGATGCAGACCTTTACGGATTTTCCTCTTTGGGTATCAAACAGGAAATCTAGCAAAGATTCCAAATCTTCTAAAGCTTTTCCACTTTCCAAGTGCTTTTTCCCCCAATAATTATTCCCACTTGAGCAATTTGTAGAAAGGTGCAATTCCACCTGCACTGACAAGTTTTTAAGATCAGGCTGACAACGGAAAACATAAAGAAATAAATGTACAGTACATAGCCAGAAAACCACAAAACCTCTGACTATATAGTGTCTGTAGATAAATGCAGTTCTAGTTTACTGGGAAAACTGGCAAAATTGATTTCCTGCCATGAAGGTTACCTGGGAGAGCTCCAACTGTGTCTTTTCAAATGTTTTTAATAAAAACAGCACACATATTTTAGAGACTATTCTTTCACCATCTGTGAATTGTATAAGCAGATAATATACATTTCCTATCCCTGTACAACTCTGTGTTATCAAAGGTCTTTTGCACAAGGCTTGAGTTAATAACTTTCAGCTGTAACAAACAATACAGCTCTAGTGCATTGCCTGAATAGCTACTAACAAACACACAAATGACTTCAGACAAAATAATCTAAATCAGGTTCTCTGAAAGCTGAAAGCAAGAAACATCACAGAATTTACACAAAAACCTTAACTGCCATTCCAATGTAACTTAGCATTCTAAACAACGTGCAGAAGTGGGGACACTATGGGAACTGTGGAAGTCTGGAACAAGCTACACAGCCATGTGGTTGAAGCTGATACCTTGGCCTCCCTCACAAAACAGCTGGATCAGATCCCCAGATCAATTAGGCATTAACTACCAAACGGGCCAGATGGGCCAAATGACCTGCTCTCATTTGTGAACATTTCTAATGTTCTTATGCCCAATGATAACAATACCAAAACGACAGACCTCACTCATTCTGAAATGAAAAAGAATTAAGTTAAGCGGGCTCTGTACAGTGCAACTGAAGGAAGGTTGTGACGAAAACATCTGAAATGGTTAATTATAATTTTCAAGCTCATTCTTTATAATTTTCAAGCTCACTTTTCAGCAAGACGACCTCTAATTACAGAACAGAGCCTAACAGTTAAAACAGGAAACGGTATTTCACATTATTTCTTGTTTCTGAGTTTTTGGAAAACTTCCCCACATGCCAACGACTATAGCACAGTGCTGAAAAAAAGAGGTTCTGAAGTTTGTTTTCAAGAAAACTAAGTGCTATAATTAGCGCTTATGCATAAAACTTCTGCTTCCTAAGAGGTCTTTTATATGTTGATTTGCCATACCATTAACTTTGATTTTCCATTTCCATGCCAGAATGACTGAGATGCACGATTCCGAAATTGTCTATTATAAAATTAGCGCCACAGGTCATGCCTACCCACTTTGGAAAAAGGGAAGTCCCTACTCTGTCTTTTTCTTCCAGTCTGTGCAAATTTATTAATCCATCCATTTTAGCTGCTTAGTCCAATCTCAGGGTCCTGGTGGCCACAGGCACAAGGCAGGGTGCAACCGGGACACCCATCCATTGCAGGACGACAGACAGACAGACAGACAGACAGACAGACAGACAGACAGACAGACAGACAGACAGACAGACAGACAGACAGACAGACAGACAGACAGACAGACTAGGCCCCAGCTACTGCAAGGCAGTAATGCTAAACCTACGCCGATGTCCCATCCAATATACGTGTAATCTTCCACTACAGTGTGCTTTTCTCCTAACCAACACAATTAAGCTTCCTTCTTAACCTGAGCTATTTAAGTCATTTGCTGTAATAGCAGGGATGTGTGCATGCTTTTAAATTATAAACACAGAAAAAATAAAACCCTTTTTAACAACAGCAAATGCTTTCTAAGTTATTAATTGAAAGCTGGCAATGGATGGCATTCAAGACCATAGACTTTTTCAAGACTTACAAAACCACCACAATGTGTGCCATTTACAGTTTACAAAGCAAAGCAAAAAATCTTAACAGAGAAAAAAGAAGCACTGATGAAGGTCTCTGGTAGAACCTTCAGCTTTCCTACCAATCTACAGAATGAGAATTTTGTATACTGCAGGGTATGAGTTTTTTCTTTTCTCAAACTTATTTCTAAATATTTTACAATGATTATTTTACAAACTAAACCAGCAAACAAAGCCCTGAACAGGATGTCACAAAGCTGAAGGCACTCCTCCAGCTGCAGCTGGGGAATATTGACTTCCTTCAGACTTTAGTAAAAGAATCAAGTGATCATTCATCCACTGCCTTTAGCAGGATTGTTCAGGGCTGCTCAACGGCAAGCCATTAGAAAATAAGAATATAAGAAAAGTTACAAGTGAGAGGAGGCCATTCGGTCCATTTAACCCATTTATCATGAGATGACTGTTTTGAACACCTTACCCATTTCTTGAAGAAAGCTAGGACATCGGTTTGAACATGACACGTTAAAAACTGACTCCTGTTCCCATACTGCATAGTTCTCTTATTTCATATCTTCTGTTATATGCTTATACACACACGCGCATTAGGTATGAGAAATCAGGTATCTGAAAAACCCTTTTCATAAAAAGACAATAACAGCCTCTCGCATTGTCTAAAAAATGATTTTGCAATAAAATAGAGAAAGAAGATAAACTGGAGACATGGCAGGAAACCTGAGACGCTACTCGGCAGATGTACTGGTTTTAATTAAAGTACTCTAAACCCCCCCACCCAACATATTACACTAACCCCAACTAACACAGCCTTGAAAATGGCGGAAGAGTTTAAGTACCAGAACCAATTCTAGGCCCTTGACCTGTTTTAATACAGGCATTTTCCCTCTACATGCAATATTTCCGCCTCAGCAAAACAGCTGATAAACCCACAACATACAAGCATGCAGCTTCAGCAAATGTCCCAATCTGTTCTATAAAGCCTGTCCCTTACAGCAGTTGTAGCTCTCCCTGCTACCCCAGTCTAAATAAAATCTAATAACTTCAGTATTACCCCTGCTTCCTACATTGGTCCCCACACACACCACAACGACAGCCCTGTCTCTTTAATATTTCCAGTAATATAGTACTTACAACACACAAATCTTTCAGTGACATGCCTCAGCAGGCATTGCAGGCCTGATTAGAATCGTGTTTCCCTTCTGTCCCAACTGCAAAGCACAATTTCTCCTTTCTCGACAGATTACGACTAATCCAATCATTTGCAATCTGTATACAGAGAAATTTAAAGAAAAATCCACACACAGAAAACTGTAATCCAGGACCCTGCCCGAGAAGAAGCGGACACTTCCTTAAAAAAAGAACAGCATTGCCCTCAGAAAGTGACACACATCAACAACTGCTCTCATTGGATAAGGAGGCCAGACAGATGAGTAACAGCTAAAGCAAGCTCTGCTCTGATTTGCTTTTGGTCACATGCTTTCCCCACCTCATGTAGTGGATTTTCTGATAGATACATGTACTCACAGTTGTGCAGAATGTAAGAGAGACAGAGAAAGAGGGCTTGCTTATACATGCAACAGAATAAGCAAGCAGATCAGTGCAAAAAGACCTTATGCATAATCAAGTAAGGAATGTAATCGCACAGTTAAAAGGAATCAGTGTGCCATCATCAAATGCCTTCTTGTTAGCAAATCATTAAACAACTCACTCATATTCTGACTCACTTCCTTCTATTCTCAATATTCTGTGATGAACTCCTCACCCTGTCTTCCTATGAGACAAACAAGGGGCTGGGCTGTTCCGTCTGCACACAGTGACTCAGCGCAGAATGAAAATGTTCATAATAAGATGAAGTTTACAGTAACCCCTTTTAAACTTCTCACACTACTCAGCTCTGTGCAATTTCCAAGAAAGAAAGAGAGGCACATTTGTAACAAAATATTTCCACTAATTAAACTTGCTAAAAGAGTGTTTAGAGCTATTTGGCACAAGCAAATTCAATACTAACAAAAAGAAAACAATCAGATTTATCTTTAAGGTACATAATATAGCAGCTGAAAACTCCTAACCTGGCTGGATTATATTTCTCTTTACCTATATAATCTTTATCGTCTCTTGGAAATGTGCTCTGACATAAAGATATGTGAGATACATAGAGATATGAAAATAACATAATGTAAGAAATATCTTAAAAATAATTGTCCAACAAATTTTTGACAGAATGTGAAACTGCCATTTCTATGCTGAAGGAACATTTCTTAAAACCACAGACTTTCCTCTATGATTCTGAGACCTAAGCATTACAAAATTAATGAGAGGGCACCAAATACTAAATGATCCAAAACCATATCTGAAAGAGGCATTTATGGTACACTCCTAATCTGCAAATCTTTCTTACACGAGTTGTTTTGTAATGCAGATAGGAAGGAAACTGTACGGAAAACAATTTCTGTGGCACTTAAGAACAAAACAGTTCTCTATGAAAATTGGGGATTAAAAGTAACAAGCAAAATGCAGTTTAGTTGGGCAGTGATACTGCATTTCTGTGCCTTTAACATTTACCTTTTCTACTGTCTTTCTTTGTCAGCTGTTTAACCTCGTCTATGAATGATCTTGTCTTGATAATTGATTAGATTCAAATGCTTAGCTACCCTGAAAACAAATCAATCAGTTCTTTCTCGGAAGGTTTTCAAGAGCAGAAATCCTGAAAGCCTTCTGAAAAACAGGAACTTTCAGATGTTGACATTATGAGATTCCAAAGTAAAAAAACTTTTTAGCTTTTAATACACCTACTTGCTTGCTTCCCTGTCTTGTCACCTCAGCATTGGGAACCCGTGAATTATGGGAGAGATCTCGCTTTTGTCAGAAACTAAGCGGTCTAGCTCCATCAATCTCAAAGACTTGTTCTGCTGCCAGACTTTATCTTCTGATTTACAGTCTGCCAATTCTGGTTCCTTACGTAGTTTAAAGACACTTAATGGATCATTAGGCCTTCTGATGCTTGTCCCCACAACAATGCAATGAATCCTCCCAAGACCTCAAATCTATTTTTAAATCATGCTATATTTTTATACTATGACCTTTCTTGGTATCGGATTTTATTTTGTCTTTTTACATTTTCTTCATGCTATGATATTAATATCACATACAGTAAAGGTTTAGGACCTGAGGGAGAGATGATGTTGAATGTATCACACCAATTAAGCAATAAGTGAAGCACGCTGTAGATTAAATTCGGCTTTACAGCTCAGCCAGAATGAGCTATGGAAAAGCGACTTTTCTACATGAAGGTTGTATACTAAGGGCAAAAAATCCCTACAGAATTTAAGGAGATAGTAATTGGTAATGTCATTAAGCATTTTTGAAATAATTAAAAAAATATATTTTGTCTGTGAGTGGAGGTACCCAGTCAGCTATTTTACAACCCAGGTGCTTAGGGCAGTTTAACCAAGCCATCATAGAGACCCTAAGCAAGAAAAATGGTACAGAGTGAATTGGCACACTCCACAGACCACACTCATAAAACACTTTCTGCTTACATTTACTACCCTTCCCTAATGGTAAAATACTAAAACATAAAATGCGATCCTTTATAGCAATATGCTTGTTTTCTTTATTTAAATAAACAACTCGGGACCATCAGATTTTAAAACTGGGTGTCATTTTCTTTTTTGCTTTCCTCCTGTGTTAAACAAGACATGCATTTCACAGAGTTTTGTTTTCTCCCTTCCTGAAAAACTGCACAAACACATATGCTTTCCCAGCATTACACAAATTAACATATGAGCAAGAGTAACCAAATTCTACAAACATAAAGAATATGAAGAGGACAGTGGGATCATCTTCCTTGTTTAGCTGCTAGTAGCTAACTGATCTGAGGATTTCATTATACATTTCCTGAAGTAACTTAACTCCATCTTAAGAACACATCCAGATATCACATTTTAGGCTCCTAAACCTAGATGGAAAAACTTCGGTTCTCAGCCTTAAATGCCTTTCCTCTTCATTTCCACTTGTGTGCAAAACAGGTAATGCACTGTAAAATCCATTAAAAGCAGCACTATAAAGAGATTAAGCCTGGAAGGTAGGAGACGAAATTCTTTACCCTCAGTTGGAGCGTGTGCCGCAGGATAGTGCCCTCTAAGGCATGAATCCACTTTTCCCTCTCGTCTGCATCACGGGCTAGAAAGAAAGAGAAAACAAACACACCCCAGCCAGATCAGAAGCCATATAGGAAAAAATACACTGTCTAGTTTAAAGAACGAATTAGAGAAGCCCATTCAGAACATCTTACTCAACTGGTTACAGCTTATTTGCAATATCCTTTTTCACAGTGCAGTGGCCAAAACTGGTGTTTTGTAAACGGGGGTTACACTAGAACTAGTATGTTCTTTCACAGCACTTTGTTTCACCACTTCTGCACATTTGTATTTGTGTCACAGGAAGCAAAACTGTGCTATGACCAGTGAATCCTACGGCTACGCACCTGATTAAAAATGTCACTACACATTAAAATGATTGGGTGAGAGTTGGGGGTGGTGAAGAGCTTGTGTGTGAAGAGGAATCTATCACATGCCAGTAACACTGATCTCATTTTGACACACTAATTAAGGCATACTGGGTCTTCTGTAGTCCTGCGAATCTTGGTTTTGTGTACCCGAACGTCCTTACAGTGGCTTTAAATGACCTTTCATTATTGGCTATATCTTTCTTTGAAAGTAAATTGTTTTGGCTGTAATAATCCCTGGATTTCTCTCATCCCGTTCAAAAACGTTTATCGCTAGGGATCCCTGAGCAGTCCCCAGGTTTAGTGATGAGATGGATGGTCCTTATTTGCCTAGCAGATTGAAAGACAAATCTGTTCTGAAACACTCAATGATCAACTCCAGCTTGAAGTACAGAAGTTCAAGAAAAAAGTAGTCCAAACTACCAAACACTTGGTAGACATTTAATATGGAAAAGTGCAAAAACGTACTACTAAAGTTGTACAATGCATTAATAAGATAATAATAATCTCATTTAGAATACTGAGCCTTTTTTTGTAATTATGCTATAAAAATATATATATCTGTTCGAGAAATATCAATTAACAGAATTTCTCTTCCAGAGGAGAGCAATCGGCTACATTCCCAAATGTAAAGGGATTCCTTACACTGACAGGCTAAAAGAACAAAACCTTTTTAGTTTTGAATACAGAAGGACACGATTCTTCTTTCTTGATTCGAGTTTTCAAAATCGCCCAAGGTATTGCCAAAGTTGACAGAGGAGACTTCTTCAGGATCAACAGTGATAGACAAACCAAGAGGGGACAACAGGTTGGTAAAGGGAAAAGCATTTAAAAATGAGAACGGGAAGCGCTTCTTTACACAAACAATTGAGGGAATGTGGAATCAGCTGCCCAGTCAGGTCGTTAAAGCCAGTATCCTGAATTCTTTCAAAAAAGTTCAAGTAGGCAGCTGCGTCAGCATGTGTAGGCTGCAAAGGAACAAGTAAAGATTTATTCCGCGCTGAAAAGAGAAGAAAAAAAAACATGTTTCGGCTGTTGAGCCTTCTTCGAAGAAACCTTTACTTGTTCTTTCAAAAAAACAACTAATGAGATCTTTGCACCTACAATAGATAGGCTAAATAATCTGTCTTTGTTTAATCAAGATGAGTTTCAGCAGAAAGACAGTCATCATTTTACATGCCTAACAGAATATCCATATACGACTACCTGATATGGGAATTAGAAAACTGATGGTATGTTCCTTCTGTTGTTTGATTATTATTCTCCAACAATACGCGATCTTCCAGGATCTGTTAAAAATTATGAATATTCTAGTTCGGGAGGGTCAACCCCTATCCTGGACAGCTACAATCCAGCATGTTTCATAGGTCGCTCTTGAATTATCAGTTACAAAAGACACGTGAGTTTTGATCAGTTTAGTAAATAATTGGGTTCCTTGGTGTCAGGAATGTCCTCCTGTGTGCCTTGAGAGCTAAAACATGTTGGTGTTTCCATTCCAAAGTTTCAAATTCGACTCTTCAATTTTCAGATGTGACGTTCTGCTCATAAGCATCCCTCATTGAGCTCCAGCATTTCCTTTAAATGGAAATCCTGAGTCATGGGGATTTTTCTGGAATCCGCTGTTGCCAGACCTCCTTTTCTACATAATCGTCATCATCCTCCCCCTGGAACACCCACCACCACTCCAACACATACTGTACACAAACGCCACACAGACCAGCACAGCTCTGCATAGCCTCCCTGCTCATGCTGAGACACAGCTGGGCTGCTTGCTGGAAGCTTCTGTTGTAAAACCCAGAGCTGTGTATCAGCAGAAACACCACACACAAACCTGTTGCAAGAGCTGAGCAGACAGCTTGTCAGTCTTACACGCAAGGCTGCTGTGAAGCCTGAGCAAGGCAAATAAAACCAGGGTAAATAAATGGATGTAGAAGGGTTATGGTAAAGGTTACTTTAAATATTTTACAACATCTGAGCATTAATTCCTTCTGCAGAATAATCTAGTACAGTAGTGTGTAGTATGAACAAACTGCTCCTGTGTTATTAACTCATACCACTGTAATTAAAAATCACAGCCCAGAAATAAAATTACTGATCTTTTACTGACAAGCTGGAATGTCTAAGATAAAAATTTATTAACATTTTTAGATGTTGGCTTTTTGTATTTTTCACAAATGGAAGCATTACATTTTTAAACATCTTCCATGTAAATGTCTTCCACTGACACTGAAAGAAAAGCTAAGGCGCTAACAAAGTACACCACTCCTAACATATATTATGATGTCATTTTTTGCTGTACCGAAAAACCATGCGTTTCTTTCCACACGACACGATCTTTGCATGTTAATTCTTTCAGGCACATTAATACGCTGACTGCACTCTAAACAAGCCCACCTGCAGCGCTTCTCAAAGCTGAAAGAGAGGGGGGAAAAGGCTGAAACAATCAGGCCAGGCAACAAAATATATAGTGCACCTCATTGCGCCAAGCAAAGAACTGCATTGGCGCCCATTAATATTTAACCCAGAGGAAGAACGAGCTGCTTAAAATGCAAAATACAGCTGAACCCAGAATGATGGATAGGTCAAAGCTCAGCAAAAGCGCAAAGCTTTCAAGGCATTAAGTGCCCCTATAGATCATGCAAAACTACTTCCAGCAAGAGAAAGCCATATAGCTCAACAATTACATCCTGAAAGAACATTTTAAAACTGCAAAGGGAGAGGACAGAGTGACTCAGTTAAAAATAGTGTATAAAACATCCAGGTCTGATGTTCCCTAATCACTAAACATTTCTGATATGTCATGTGCTGCAAAGGGAACTGAAAGAAAGAGAAAGTTGTTTTTCTCTTTTATTGAACAGTCAATTTGGAACAAATTCTAATCTATAATGACAACCTGAATCTGAATGAAACATGGGTGGATTGAAGTTGGCGCACTTTTGAAAAATGAGATCTGAATTCATGACTCTCCCTGGGTCTGGAGTTCTCTATGTCATACAATCCAAGGTTAAATCAAAGATCTGCCTGAGAAGACACCCAGACTTTAGCAACTTGTGGTGGGGAAAAGCAATGTGCAGGTGACTTGTCTAAACTTCACAAAGTACGTCTGTCTGCGTTACATTCAATCGACACCAGTTATAACACAGTACTAATCATTCACTCAAATATTAAGTCAAATAATCAGACTAGACTGCGCCTCTTACAATCAGACCTTTTCAATGGAAGGCTTCAGAGCTATCTTGCAAATAGGGGCGGTGAGTGGATCTGCTTTGTGCTATTATTGGAGTAACTAGCACTCGAGACTTTTAAGATTGACAGGAAACCAAACTCTGTCAACTCTAGGCTTCCCGGTCTACTCAGTCCAGAAGCAGTTATGATGTGTAATGCCCTTGCAGGGAAGGAGAGTTTAGAAATCAGGAGTAACAGGTCCTTTTTTCCCTCACCAATAAGGATGGATGGCATGCACCTTCTATTTAAAAGTAGGAGAGTAATCAGAAAATTCAATTACAGTTTAATGTTTCCCTATTCACAGAAGGTAAATCATGTTATCTGGTCTGTTCTCAGCACTCTAGTCATTAAAGCACAAAAACTGCATTCTCCCGAGTCTGAGAAAAAAGAGCTTCTAAGTACTAAGAAAGCTTTTACTCCCTTCATCAGGACTGAATTACACTGGACTGAGAATGGTTCAAGCAAAACACCAGATTGCATTCTTAAAATTAAAGTCTGCGACCATTACATACACAGTAAACCCTCAGTTTAAGGGACTTAGGATTTTATGAAAAAAATGTCCAAAGGGGAATTTTGTCTTAAAAATCAGATATACTGGATTTTCCCCATAGTAGCAGACAAAATAACCAAGCCTGTTGCCCGATAAAAGCTGTATCAAGCCTTGAGCACAGGTTCAATTAATTTGTAAAACTTGAGTAAAATAAAAAATGAAAGTATAAGAATTGTTAAATATGTTATATTGTTAATTGTTAAATATGTTAGAAATCTCAGCAAAATGCAAAAATGTCATTCATCTTGACATCTTCCTCCCTATTAGTACGTTATACCGAAGGTTTACTGTATCCCAATCTAATTTCACTCGCTGTTTCTTTTGTGGATTCCGGCACTCTATACCCAGTGGTATAAATGTTGATTATTGCGTTTTCATAATATCTGAGGTATGAAACAGCACTATTCTTAGTACTGTGGAAGTTATCTAAACATAAATCCACGTGTGCATCGCTGGAGATTACTTGAAATACCTGTTATGACAAAAGGTACCGTCATGAGATGGTATATTTGTCTCGTTGAGGAAGATGACTTTCAGTTTGCTAGAAGTGCTTGTGTCTGCCCAGTGAATATCCACTTTCACAGGCAGTATGTTTGCAACTGTCAGATAGCAGGTTTGTGATTTGCCAGACAGGTTGAAATTTGACTCAATCTTAATAATCATCATCATCATCTTTATATTTTTCCATTACGCATTATCTCAAGGCACTTTAAAATTTATCTGTGAATCCCATAATGCACATTCAGTTGGTGCATCTAGTATAACTGCTTAAAACCAGACAAAATGACAGCTTACCAAACATGTTTTTTACAAGTCTTACTGATAATTAGTAATTAAAATCACTCTTTATTTGTATCATAATGCATATTTATATTTGCATACTTTCAGGTGCCACTGACAGAGGGGGGTAGATCTGTTTGTTAAGATATCCATCACACAGAATCAGGAAATTCAAATCACATGCATTTATAAATATTTAAAAATGAAGAGATAAACTTCAGGAAACAAAATCTGGCTCTGCTGCATCATGTCTCCAGGAATCCTCATTAAACTAAAACCACACCTTAGCTATAAAGTAATAACACTAAACAGCAATGTTACAGAACTGAGCTTTTTATTACATTAGCACTTCTTCTTGGTTGTAGTACAGAACAGTTTTACTCTCAATGTTTTCCTTTGTAATAATCCCTTTTAAAAGTCATCTACCCTCAGTTGAATAATTTGCACTAGCCCCGAGTGTTACTGTTTCAGTGTTGAAGAATGCTGTCCCTTAAAAACTCATGCAATAAGGGCTTTAGAAGCAACTGATTTTCTTCCTTAATTCACTGGAAGTTTCAAAGCAAAGGATTTTCAGCCACCTTACTATCCCTGGACTCTAGAGTAAGTGGAGTTTTCAGTAATTTTCTAAAAGTACATATTTTTGGTTGTGTTAGAAAGGTTATTTCAATAGTATCATTAGTCACTTCAGCAAATTTATTTTTAGTTTTTATAAAACAGTGAAGAGCATGTTTTTCTCAATATAGCAAATATTGAATTATACAATAAGAATACATTAGCAGTTTCTAATTAACATTATAAAATACTGGAAGCAAATGCCACTTACATATAACATTAATACAATCAGTCAGTGCATCTAGTATAACTATAACTAGTACAAAAACAGTCCACAAAATCATGATAATAACTTCGTTCAACTGCCTCGAACCAGACAGAAACACAGCTTACCAAACAAGTTTTTCACAAGTCTTACAAATAAAGAGTGATTTTAATTAGTAGTAATCATTCTTTATACTTTTGGGTGGAACAGTGGCACAGTAGTTAGCAATGTTGCCTCACTGTGCTGCGGCCCTGGGTTCAATCAGGTTCAATTCCAGACCTGGGACGCTCTCCTTGTATTCGCATGGGTTTCCTCCGGGTGCTCTGGTTTACTCACACCGTCCAAAGACATGCTGGAAGGTGAACAGGCGTCCGGGAAAAACGGCCCTCGTGTTTAGTGAGTGTGTTTATGTCTGTGTGTGCCTCACGATGGACTGGCATCCCATCCAGGGTGTATCCTGATTTGTGCCCATTGCTTGCTGGGATAACTCCAGTTCCCCAGTGACCCTGTATTGGATAAAGCTCTTAGAAAATAGATGGATGGGTAACTTATACTTCCTATGCTCTGGTGTTTTCTTTTAACCCGTCTACTTTCCTGTAAGTTATGGATTTAAGACAAGAATGCGTCTCAATTCTCACTAACAATCATGTCTGCAGTGTAAATGGTTTAATTGACGTTTACAGATTTCTGCTGGAGAAGTATATTGCAGGCTCGTCTTTGAGGGGACTGTAATAACAGTCAACCTGCCACCAGACTCCTGTAAAGGCCTCAATCACTTACAAATAGTCTCCCTAGGAGTCAATTAGATAATTATATTACTGGGGAGGGTTTAGAAGCCAAGTTTTCACAGGGTTAATTAGAGGTGTCAGTGTATAAGTGGGGTTTTCAAGGCATTCGTGGTGGCTGGGTTTTTTAGGAAGCAGTCTGGGATGACTGCTGTGGAATGCAGCAATAGAGAGGGGATTTTGCCTAGTCTTTGGTCTACTACAGGGACTACATTTAGATTAATCCACCCTGGTCTAGAGTTGGTGTCAAATTACTAACTCGTCTTTTACAAGCTGTAAATATGTACCTTTCAACTGACGAGTAAAACATATGAACTGTGCGCAAGGGAGCGCTCTTCTTTTTAACTAATCCTCTTTACTGTGAGGACAATTAGGCTGTCCAGTATTAATTTTTGACACCCACTTACTTATTGACACCAAAATCAAACCTTTAACCTCTCAACTGAAAATTCAGGAGATATACTCTGCATACCAAACAGTAATGCTTCTGTGTTACATGAAGTGAAGACTTCAGGACAAGTTTGACTTTAACTGGTTCGGCTTGGGGGATGATAGCCTGACCATGTGGAAGATGCAGTTGTAATCTCCCTGTGTACAAGGAATTACACCTTCTTAAAAGGACACACCTTTGCTGGGTAAAGTCACATGAATTTTATTAAGGCCCCGCCTTTAAAAAAATAGCAGCAACAGTAGTCCTTATTCGCGCCACATTATAATTAACTTCTTCATGCCACATCTGTACATGTATCCTGTCTTATGTACAGTTTATTTCTGAAGAAAAGGGAAGAGAGAAAAATCAAGGTGCTTTTTGGCAGCTGTTTTTTGTCCATAAATGGCTTCCATTAGAAGCAGAAAATTAAAGAATGAAACTAAACACAGCCACAGACAACAAATAATGAGAAAATTGAACTTCTGTGGCTAAACAATTCTAAGTCACTAAACAGTAAAAGCAAACAGATACTGAATATCTGAAAAGGGGAACACCAATCCAACAATCAAAGCAAACTAGTTTTTTTTTCCAAATGAAACCTTTTCCAAACCCCACAGCTGACACCAGCTTCTCCCTTCCAGATATTTATTCTCTTTCTTATTATGACTAACTGCTGAGATGAGAAGTCATTTCGCACTTCAGCCCATTCAGATGCTAGTGAAATGTTTTGGATTAGTTATACTCTTTTAAGAGGCGTTAAGATGATTGCTTACACAGCATCTACCAATTGAAGAATTCAACTCAGACTGTTACCCTCTAAGTGGCTCTTTCTTTAAAGGTAATAGCACTTTCTAGTTGTTTCCATGCCCATCCTGGTCCTCTCAACCCCACCGTTGTTTCCATGCCCTTTTCCTTCTAACTGAGCTCTCAATTAGATTAACGATCTATTTAATAGTAATTGTGAGTTCAATTAAATCAGGGCTGAAGACCTTTTGGAGCCACTAACATGCATACAAACCCCTTGCAAACTCCTGGTGAAAAGTGTTTTTCCACAAGTGGTATTGTTGCTTCCCACCATCCGTGTGAACAGCACTGGAGCTTTGGATACCCTTCCTCTTATCCACGACACACTACTGTACACAATTTACCTCAGGAGCTATCTCTCCCCTTTTACCCACAGGCCAGTTCTCAAATACACATTTCCATTTTCTCTTCTGAAGCCTGGAAGGATCCTCCTATAATCCCATTTTGATTCCAGAAATAAATCCTGACTCAATGGCTACCTTAACATTACCCTTCAAACGGTCCTCTCTTTTCTTGTGTAGGGTACTCATTTCTAAAACTGATAAGGAATAATTTAAGGTTACTGCTGTGCAATTTTATTTTTGCCAGTGTGGTGAACTGAACATTCATTGCAGATCCGTCCATAGGCATTCTGAAAGGCAGTTTGACAATAAAAAGATTGGATTCAGTGCCATAAACTGCAGCAATCTGGAGCACTGAACCTGGCAAACTAATTTCAACTAAGCACTGATGTCCATGCAGCCATCTACTGACCCTAAACCATTTGTGCCTAGTTTTAGGTGGAGAGTATTAAAGATTTTCTTTTACAGTATGGTCCTATCTGAGCGAGGGATGTTTTTTTCTGGCCCTCAGCTGCTCTGCTAAATACAGGCTTCATGAATTATGAATGGCACTTAAAGTAAAGCTGTGCAGGCATGACCTATGCTCTTCGGATATATTTTAAACACAAAGCTTTATCAAACAGTACCCCAGGTATGAATCAGGTATGAACTAACTTATTACTGCAAGAGAAACTGTCTTATTTCTGGCATTCGTTTTTATCTATTCAATACTACAATGCTGACAGAGGTGAGGAGGACAAATCCTTTACGCTGTGCACCAAAATGCTGTTTGCATCTCTACAAAAGTGTGATATTTGCCTTGCCTGCAAAAAAAATCAGAAGCTTCTGATAGGATGTTTTAATAATGGTCTTCAGAGGTTTGTAGAGACAGACTGCTTCCTGTAACCATCTTTGAGCTTTCAGATTTGGTTGGATCACTAATGATCACATAGAACATACAGAAATATTTTTTTCGACGTCAGAGCATTACAGAAATACAAAGATGCTGTGAAGTTTTGCTTGAAGTCTGGCACAGCAATAGCAGACACTGCTCTGCTCCTTGAAGACTTCATTATGAATTCCAGGCAAAGGACTTTTTTGGATAAACACTTTAGGGGCCCTGGACTTATGGTCTTTCATTTATTCAAAACCAACAAGTTGTTGGCCACATAAGGCTAGCCAGTATAAAAAAGTTCAGCATAAACTATGCAGTGCTTGAGACAATTACTGCTTTTACAGGGAACAGGTGCAAAACCTGTGGAGGGCTTCAGTCTTTATGCTTGCAGTCCTCCAATCATCCACAGCTAAAGACACTTGAAAGGCCTTAAAGTGCTTTATTTAATTTTTTAAGCCAACTAGATCAGAGGATCCCAAACTCTGATCCTACGAGTCTGGAATAAAACAAGAGTTTGATGTTTTGTTGAATCTCATCCTTTTAGATGCACTTTTTTACATATCAAGAACAAGATTTGCTCTTGCTCATGTCTTGTTTTGTTTTTTCTTAAGCACTCTGGACTTCCTAGATCGGAAGGGGACTATATAGGAATAAATTTGTATCAGAAATCTTCCACAGCTGTTATGAATGCATTAACTGGTCCACTTAAGTCTCATTTGGATTGAGTATAATTATTCTCACAGTTCAGGAGCTATTTGTAAGTACAAAAACATAACAAAAACCCTGGATTCCAGAGCCAAGTAGTCAGGTGGAATCAAAACCTGAATAAGTCCAGGACTGGAGCTGTACACCACAGGTGTTGACAGTAATTTAAACTTTTTAACAATCTTGACTCCTTAGGTCTGGGTACCAGCAGAGAAAAATCATTTACAATCAAGTGTGAATTGAATACAATGACAGAGCCATTTCCAAGGCCCATACAGCTAAAGACTGGAATGTGATGCAACAGTCCTTTGGAAACAAACAAATTGTATACCTTCCAGGTGACTACTGACACTGCTAGTATCAAACTATCTGTAGTATCTCAATATTAAGGTCTTTTGAAAATACATGTCAATTATTTTGAAACTTTATGTTATAATACAAAGGAAACCAAGACTGTTATTTCTTTAAGTGTAGCAGCATCATAAAATTGTTTTACCTTTTGTTCAATATTTAACCTTAACAAAGCTCAACATGAATCTGGGATATTTAAGCTTAATGCAATACACTTTCAGTAAAAATAACTCTTCTGCTATATTTTGCTATTTATGTCTTTTTCAATTGTTTTTTTTCATGCAGCCTTATGTGAAATTATTGCTCTGCTAGAGGAATCCCCATATAACGCTGTCAAAATAGTTTCAAAAAGTTGATACATATATAGTTAATATATAGACAAAGAAAATCAAGTATACATACACACAGAAAGAGATGTGGGGCAAATTATAGAGGGTAATCCATTCTCACTAATCCTTCGTGCTTCAGATTTTGTGGTGGTGTTTTTAGAGGAAGCAGTGAGACAATGCTGCTTCACAGCAGAGGTGTCAGAAAAGAAGAGGGTCATGACATGAGCCAATCATTTACGCACTGAAGATCGGTTCAGAGAGACGGCACTGAAAGTTAATTATTTGTAAAAAAAACAACATATTCTTCTCTCTTTTCTAACTGACTGAAATCTGACCCAGCATAACGAGCCACCACCTACGAAAAAAAATGAATTAAAAATAACAGAGTCTACAAATATGCGAGCAGAGTGAGCTTTCAACTAGAGAGACATGCTGTTTCATCCAACATCTCATTCCAATCAATAACTGCCAACGACCAGCGAAAAACTATCCTGCAGCGACCTACCACAGCTATACCGGAATTGAGAATAATTTAAAGCAGCCAAGCACTCAGCCACTCTAAGGCCACCAAGGGTCCTTACACCAAAATAACTTAGGTGGGGAAAAGCATGCCTTTAGCCATTCTTGAAGAGTTAAACAACAAAAGTCTACATTCCTCTGACCTTACCCTTCCTACTGTAGAGCCACAGCATACAATGTCGGAACATAGCAATGGGAGATGGCATAGAGGTGGCTGGCCACTTAACGACAAGGTGGCAGTGAGGTGGATGATAGGATGAGGATGGCTTGACAAGAGGGAGGTGGAGATGAAAGACCTGGGAAACGGTCCTGGGCGCATCGCTTCCCTGCTGCCAGTCCCGCGGGGCAGGGGCAGCAGACCGGGGCGGGCGGGCGGGCGAGGGGGCTGTCCTGTCGCCACAGAAGGTCCTGTACCACACTGAAGGTGGAAGAAGCTTGGTGCAGCACGACTCGTGTACGTTTGTCCACAGACACGCAGGCACCCCCAAAGAAAGACCAACCAGAAAACAGACCCGTCCGCAGCGAGGAAGAGCTTGCAGTTATTCTCTCCTATGCGTTTCCTTAGTCGCTGAAAGATGCGATATTAGGATTTCCCTCTAGAGCAGTGAATTTACAGTGCTGGGAGTGCACAGCTGTGCATGTGTTCGGAGCTGACACAATAATCCTTCTTTTAAAAAAACGCCGAGCGAGGGAAAAGGAGAGAGACAGACTGAGAGCTCACATGAACGGCAGGCAGACTGAAGACGAGCCTGACCGACGGGCGCGGACGGTCTGACTGTCAAGCGATGGGGAGGAGGCGAGCGCGCAGCTCACCTTGAAAATGGAACGTCTTCTGGTCCACGGTGATGGTGAAAGTGCTGTCGTCCTCGTCGTCAATACCAATCACAGCTCCCTGGGAAACAAAAGAGAGGGCCAGTCAGGCTGAAGGAGACGTCACCGGCTCTCTCTCTGGCTCATGCACGCACACACAAGCCAGGGGAGGAGAAGTGAGGGGGGGGTGTCTAGGCTGAGAGAGAGAGGGAGGGAGGCGTTTGCACACAAACCAGCAGCTGCAAAAAAAATACCGCAGGGCCATATAACTAGGAAGTCCAGACTCTGTTGTTTTTTTTTAAACATCACCTTTTTACATTGTTAAAATAACTAGTGTAGTATACATTTTTCATGGCTGGAACAACAATTCAGTATCCTTTACATATTCTTAATGTAGCTAAATTAGTCTCTCAATCAGAATGGGCAACATTACTGTGCACACAGAGGGAAAAGATAAGCAGTCACTAAGAATCCAGTAGGTCCACTAAGTAGGTACCTCTTAATTTTCAGGAATTTACTTCATGCAATTTACTTCCTTCACACACACACAATAAGCGAGTACTCTGTCCCACCCTAAAAAAGGAGGAAGGACCTTCCCATACTGCTTAGTAGCTTCCTTATATGAGCTGCCAATGAATACAGATAGACATCTAAATTCTGTAAACTTTTAAAACAATGCTATACATACACACTTGATTGTGTAAAATATAATGTTAGACAACCTGTAGAATTGAAAAGTCTCCTTTCTGAAAAGATTTAACCAACTGCTAGGAGAGGTTAATTAGATAGTAAACTGATCAGAAAAATGGATACACTAGAACACTTTCAAAAGGAACAGGTTGAGTGAAACCCATACATATGAAGTGATATTCAGTTCAAATGACTCCATTTAAAAAGAGAAGTAGGTTCAATTTTAAAAAAAACCCAGCCACAATAGAAAATCTAAATCTAACATTGCCCTGAAGTTCAGTATCAACACAGTACATCCTTTTTTATTTTCAGTCACAACTACTGCAATAAAATTTCATCTTTTTTTCCGGGTTGGCTGAATGACTGCTCCTCAGTTTGATTACCATCATTCAGGAACAACCTGTGCTGAAGTAAACCATGCGTCAGCAACAAAGCAGAGAATCTGCTCCCATCTGGCTGCTGGGCTTGTGGCATTACACTGACCATGACTGGAATGACAAGCGCATTGAGTATCTGACTGCAAGACAGACTGCACTTTTCACAGCAACACAGATTTCAGAACTTCAAGAACATCAAAAGAACGAGGTTATAGGCACTGACGCTTAAGGAGAAGGAAAAACTTTAAAAAACAAAGCTATGGTGAAGAAATACTTTAACCTTTACATGATATAGTATATCTTGCATAAAAATACTGTGAATCAGGTTCAATCCAGTAATCCGTGTAATGAAAACCCTAAAGTGAGTCTGTTAAAATGTTTCTATAAAACAATCTCAGAAACACATAGTAGAACATATGTAGCTTCTTCTGGTGGAGTTCTGTGTTTTTGCTATAGGTTTTATAATTGAAAAAGTGAAATGATTTCTGCCAGCTCCATAAACATTTAATAAAAATGGTTGAAAAACAAGAAGAGATTCACCTCAACCAGCATGCTTGGTAATTAGTAGCTTATTGATTCATAGATCGTACCCAGCTGTTTTTTTTAAAAAGGTTGACTATCGGCTTCAACAACATATCTGTGAAGCTTGTTCCATACTCTTATCTAGCCAATTAGGCAAAGAAGCCAGAGTATCAGCTACAGGGAACATGGCTAGACAGCTTGTTCCATACTCTTCTGTGGCAAGTTCCTCCAGTTTTTTAGTTTTAAACATACTTCTGCCTAGTTTGCATCTGTCCTCTGGTCTGTACTTCACAGTTACTATGAGGTTTGTAGATTGGCTTTGTCAATGCTTGTGAGGATTTTGAAAAGTTGTAAATCTCACATCACAAAGATCTGACATTCTGTCTTCCATCATAAAGAATACTGTCCTGCCAAGAAAGTGACACCTACTTGCCATCAGTAAATATTTTACTACTGCGGGTGACAAGGAGATAAGAGTACCATATGGTGCTATATTTTGGAACACAACACATTGGAGTTCTGCTTTCAAATGTAACTGTTTGTCTGATGAAGTGAACTGAATGTGGAAAAAAGTTTATGTGTCAAAGCTGAAATTTGCAGGGTACAGCCCTCTCTGTGCTATGTGATTTGGAAGATTCTTTGAGGATTTTTGTGTACCGGGATGATTTAAAAGGTATGGTTTTCATTCCAACATTTTATAATATGAAATAATTTAAGAATACAAGTAGAGTTTTAAAAGAGAAAATGCCATTCAGCTCATTTTATGACCTATTTGGTTACTAAGAGACAAAAGATCACAGGATCTCACCTAGCTTATTCTTCAAAAGAAGCCAAAGTACCAGTATCAGCTTGTTACATACTCCTACATCCCTTCAGGTAAAGAAGTGCCTGTTTTTCATTTTAAATGAATTTTCTAAAAGAGGTCCTAGTGTTAACTTTGGGAATTTCCAATATTTGATCCAGGTACTTCTGCAGTCTTCTCTATTTAAGACCTAATCCTAGGACTGTGTCCACTTTCTCTCCTTTGGACTGATTCAAGAGCAGCAATATTCAAAACTCCTTGATTTAAGATTATATTTTAACTATATTTCTTCACATTTGTAATCAGTAAATGCCTCTCACCCTAGCATATTTAAATAATGCAAAAGATGTGTAGACATACTCAGCTAAGATTTTTCATAAGCAGCTGGTTCAAGCTCAGCATTTCCCATTTTGTATTTTACACGGTTTTAAATTTCTTCATCTGCTTCTACAGTGTTCGTTAATCCTCCTTTTTAGCATTGTCAGCAATAGGTTATTAACCAGAATTGAGATTATAGCTATGTATCAAGGAGAGCACTGCAGTACTATAAATACACTGCCAAAGGGAGCTTCATTCCTTACCTGTACTCTCTGGTTTATATCCATTAACCAGGTCTCAATCCAAGCATGTGCACTGAATGTTACTGTCTGCAAAAGCCTTCTGAAAATCTAAATATACCATATTGCATGCTACGAGGGTGCCCATTACTGCTGTTGCTTCTTCCAAGTTATTTAATGGCCTATGAATAGCATCTCCCTGCCTTAAGTACAAATGGCAGAATACCATTAGGCCCTGGAGATTTGGTGATCTGAAGTGCTTCCAACACCTGTAACTCTTCTATCAGCCATTTCTCTCGCCCCCTCTTGAACTCTTCCATTATTATCCCTCGTACATTTTACTTCATTCTTTGTGTTTCTTTTTCCCCCCACTGTCGTAGTACTGAACAACTTCTTTATTATTAATCTAGCCTCCACTGGCATATTCCTTTCAATTGGTCCCTTGGCCTCTCCAATATGCTTTTGTACCTGCCTTTACAACTCATTATGTTCCTTTCAGTCCATCCCTTTGTTTTTTCCCATTGGATTGATTCAACCATTTGGATCACTGTGTTCTACCACTCAGGATAAACCCATTTGTTCTTCAGGAAGGTCTTTAACTTTTTGCCACGTATTTCCCACCAATTCCCATTCAACTTCTCTTAGGCTCTGTCTCATTCCTTCAGTCTGCTTTTCTGAAATCGTGGACTTGTGCCTGCAGTCTTTCCAAATATACATCAAATTCATATTGAGCTCCCATCCTAAGGGAGGAAAACTGAATTAATTTCATTACAGTGTTCAATTAGGATATCTGAATGTGGTGGTCTGTATCATACCCCTAACACTATATCTGTTGAGTGTTTTTAGAAGTCTAGCCAACATTCCTCTATGTAATGTTACTGTGCCTGAAAACCCTTTTCTAAATGTCATGCTGCACTTCCTTGTCTTCCAGCTTTGCTTTGTCCACTAATAATGTATTCATCAGCGTGTGTTGAGCTAGCCATGTTTCCCTGACCCCAATTGCAATCATGCTTGCCAACGCAGACGTTTCTATCTCATGCATTTTGTTGCTCATACTCTTGTTGTTTATCCTGTATGAACACGTCATTAACTTGTCCATTGATATTTTATTTTTTCCTGTCTGTTTTGGGGGTTACTTCTCATGTAGGCTGCTGTAGGATTTTATAAGGGCTCTCTTCTCCTCCATTCTATGTTTAATGGTTTTGAATTTCTCTGTGGATCATTATGCCAAAACAACAGGTGTCCTCCTCATTTAGATGTAAAAGACTCAACAGTTACCATTTTACATCCAAATCGCTCTTTCATTTTTAAATCCCTCAGTAGATATTGTTTAAAAAGTAACATTCAGGTTGCAGCATACCTCAGTTGCACATTATGGGGTAGTACACAGCAGTACTTATTAAATGCTTAAGAGATGATGAGAAATTTAAATAAGATAAAATTTAAATAGATAAAATCTATCTTCTACAGCTATACTTTAGCGGGACTTAGATTTTATAAAATTCTGAAATATAAATCGTTCATGACACTTTAATCCAACCAATCTATACGAAACCTGCCATAAATTAATAAATTAATCTATTGGCATATGCGGGCTGTTTGAGATGAGCAGAAAGGGACTCACAACAGACATAAGCAATACACAAAAACTGTACTGTACGGCTTTCAGATATCCATTAATGTGTAAACACCACCCCCTACTGTCATAACTCTGCAACTTCTTGAACCATATCATGGGGTTAGCGAATACATATCAGCTGATAAATTTAGAAGTCCGAGGAAACTTTTCTTATTGATGGGAGCTAAAACTTAAGTGTTAAATGTGAAAAGACCTCAACTATTGTAATGAGTAGTAAAAACCACAAGTGATTTTCATGACCAGTTATGATAAAAAAGATTTGTTTATAATTACCTGTTACATCTTAATTTACCTGTTTTTGAATGCTTTTAATCTAATTTTTCAAGTAACTCATAACAATTCATATAATTTTGTTCAAATTTTAATAACTATTTTAGATGCTGTTTTGCTAGTCTACCAGGTGTAGCTGTATTGAGGATCCAATTTTTAGCCCTACACCTTTTTTTTTTTGTTTTCCTCCTCAAAAGCTTTCCGTTTAGATAAAGAGCAGCTGGAAGCAAACATGAGGCTTGTCTGCAAGGGTGGTGAAGGAGGAAAGTTTAAAGTGGAAACTCCCCAAAAACACATTCCTGATGGGACTCAAATCACCCTTTAGGCCAAAAGTGGTTCTGTGTTCCATCTTTCCGCCACATTGTAGAAATGGGTATAATCTGAAGGAGTTAAATAAAGTCTGCTTCTCATAACCTGTATGTCCGCCAAGATTGATGTCAGTGTAACACTGACAGTGATGCATTTCCTCTCATAGAAGGTTGAGAAACCTGACTTTGTGGCTGAAACACATTGCCAAATTAGCCACTTTAACACGGAGAAGTACTGGGACACGTCACCAGCCGACTGTGACCAGGGTTCCCCTACAGGTGACGCACGATTGGCTGAGCACCATCAAGGTGGGATTGGCAGGATTCGCTGACCAGGGCTCTCTTGGCTCTCAGCAGCACAGCGCCCCCTGCTGCCTCCAGGGTGCTTAAAGACGCATGGTGCTGTCGGTGAGGGACATGGTTCTCCTCCAATCAGCGCTGAACCTCCGATATGGGACTCTGCTGCCTGTGTCATGTTAAGAGACGAGTGGCTCGAAGGTGGGCAGATTGGAGAAGTCCACCTACACTTCCACATGCTCCCCCTGCGTGTGGTCTCAGGGTTTGCCGAGGCGTGAAAAACAAACAAAAAAAACTGGCAATTCCAAATATGGCGGGCTTAAAAATAATTTTAATTAAAAATGAAAAACGCTGAAAAGTGTACAGAACCCAGAAAAAAAAGTCTAAAAGGGGTGAATGCAATCGCAATTCATATGACTAGAGCTTACTGGCAAGTGGTGGGAGAGTAAAGAGACCCAAAAAACTGCATGAGGCAAGGTGTGCTTCTGGGAAAGGGTGGAATCACTTCTGAAATGATGCAAGACCTCTAAAAAGGTTAGACATAAGAAGAGTTTAAGGCTTATCCTGGCCCCGGAGAGAGATGAAGAAAACTCACCCGCAGTCGCACACATCCTCTTCTGGAACCGCGCATCATCTTGTCCTTTGACTGCAAAAATTAAGAAAAGACTGTTAACAGCTTTAAAAGAGCTACCATTTTTTTTCTGCACCATTCTGTGGGATTGGAAGCAGAACTTGGTGTTTAAAAACAGTGCAGGTTCCTTGTTTGGCATCCTACTCTACACTTCTCCTTTACAGCACACTAACGCATGCACCGCATTGCTTTTACTACAGTGGAGAAATAATTTCACAGAACCCAAACAAAATTTAAAAAAAAACAGCCTTAAAACATGGTCCACTAAACTATATGGGACTCGCAGGCAGATCAATCAGGACAGGTGCTCACTGGTGACTGCATTCCTGGCCCATGTCATTAAAGGTGAATGACCAAAATTTCACATGTGGGACAAAACAAGCAGAGCGCAGCTTAGGGTAGGGCTGGGGTCAGTCAGTCAGCGTTCTCTCTGGTATGGTCCAGGAAACAAGGATTCCTTGGACTTTTTGCACACCTGCAGGATTGCAGCAATGTCAGGGAGAGACTCGCTTCTCCATTAGTCAGCACTACCTCTCCTGCCAGGGGCTGTCAGATGCATCACAGCTGCGCCAGAAGAGCATGACCATGGTCACTTATCTCCTGGGAGGGCACAGAAGGTTCTGCTCGAAAGATGAGTCCTGCACAGTTCACAAGGGGCCAGTGAGGCAACCGGTGTAAACACACTGGCTGCTGTGCAGAACATAAATGTGTCACAAACAGAATGATGGACAGCTAGCTGGCCTATTCAAAAGTGACGGACACATGACCTATGAAATGTGACCCACAGACAAACAAAACTATGGGGAGTATAACATAACATCACTTTATTAACCCTATACAATTGCTTGCATTAGGAATTCATCTTTTCACATACCCCAGCTTGCTCTTCATGAGACACAGACACACAGACAGGGAGAGAAGCTTGGGGTCAGAGCGCAGGGTCGGCCATTGTACAGCACCCCTGGAGCAGTTGGGGTTAGGGGCCTTACTCAGGGGCCCAACGGAGTAGGATTCCTCTGCCGGCTGCAGGATTTGAACCGGCAACCTTCCAGCCACAGGTGTAGATCCTTAGCCACAGAGCCACCCAGTGATGTTATGTTATGATGTTAAGTGATGTTATGAGTATATTCCCATGGACAATGACATCTGTTCAGCTTCCTGGACCGTGCTCTTCTTCTTATGCTAGCTGTCCTAGGCACACACTGTAGGAGCACTGACTGTGTTCTTCTTGACTGTATTTAGATGTGCGTCACAGTACACAGTCTGCTGTGGTTGCTTGAATTCAGCATATAACTTCAAGTACCTTGTGCACAAATGGAACAAAGTGGGGCATCCTGATGGGGAAAGCACACGGTCTTATCACAGGCCTCTGAAAACATGCCCAATGTCTTTCCATAATGAACTAATATAGCTGCTTTGAAAATAAAAAAAACTCCTGATCACTGATATGCCTTTAATGGCAGTGAAGCAGTGGTCAAGTAGACAGTAACAATTTGTTAAAAGATTTTAATAAACACTGGAATGTTAGCCTGGAGTAAAACATTTCCCTCTGCTATTTTATAGCTAAGTGAAAAGTCTTTGTTATCTGTCCCAAAAATGCTATGTCCCTTCCTTCCTTGCTTTCAATGGCAGCTAGAAACTGGAACAGGACCTACAGTATGTAACTCCAGCGTGTTCTGAAAAGGCCTCTATTTCATCAGTGAAGCACTCGTTGACACAAAGCCATTTGGACAAACGGTTATACAGTTATCTTACAGACATCAATTAACCAAGACCACGTGCAAATGGATGTTCACAGATGAAATCCATTAAGATTCCAAGTGTAAATATTACACTTCACCTATTATCTGGATTGATCGTAGGAGTCAGGTAAAAGTTTCAGCATATACTGTTTCCATATTTGCAGTTGCCACATTGTTTGTGATGATAATCACTACACTTCTGGGATTGTTTGATCTTGATGTTATAAGTCTTATGACAAACCATAAACAGATGGTTTGTTGGTATCATGTGCCTGTTGAAAACTGAACACAGAGTTACTTAGCACTAATTATAACTCAGTTTCCTCCCGGGGACCCACAAGTGTAGCTTGAGTCGCCGTGTTGTTATAGGAAATGAGCTGAGAATGTTTTCACTCTTTTGAAATGTGCTAACCTGGATCCTGCATTAAATATTACCTAATACAGTAGTATTCAGAATAACCTGCTGTAAAAAATAAAAAAGGTTCAACTGTCTTATGAAATGATCTTTTCTTTTAATTTGAAAAAAAAAAACTTTCCGTTTATCTCATCACTCAAACATGAAATCACCAACTGTTAATGAAATTCTGCTTCTGCTTGAAAGGACGGAACAAAGCACATCTTGGAAATGCTCCCTATTCACAATGTTTCACATTTCAGACCCCACAGGAGACCCAGGCTGTCTCACGCCTGTGGAGCCCTGCTGGTGCCCAGACAAGTGATTGAGACAAGAGACTGTGGAACTCTGGAGAGAGACCAGAGTCATTCAGCACCGAATCTGACTTTCAATGTCTGGACTATAAGGACTCAAACTGAGCTGCAAACGAACAGCTTTTCTGTTTGAAGTAGACTGTATGTAACACTTACTATATACCAAGTGTGTTTCCTGGTTGATAAGGATTAAATGTATCACTAAGTACACACTCAAGCCTAGGGGCTCATCAGTTGTGAGCATATCCTGGTTTCTAAGTGGAAAGCAGACTAGGAATCCACTGCAGGGTTAGGCTGGCTTGTTAGATGCTTCATGTTAAGTAATGTCATAACAGGTAGTCATCAGCTCACTGTTCTTCTCACCTACAGCTCTGAAATTAAGGGTGAAAGGAAGCCAGCATGTTATGGATGACAAGTTGAAGCTGCTTGGCACATCCCTCACGGACAGCACCTCACACCTGTAGGTCCCAGGGAGGCCACGGGGGGTCTCCATGTCTGCTGAGAAACCCCTGGCCGACACTGCTCTCGGCTGCACTCAGTCAACTGAGCAGGCTTGAACCTGCCATCTCTGAACTGTAGAGCTCAACCTGACCCAGGTAAGCACCTGCAGCAGCTGGGCTACTCACGGAGCCCCAGGACTTTGAGTTTTATAAAATAAGCATCTCATCTAGGATCTTTCACCTCATCTTCTTCCTAGATATATGACGTATCTTTAAGACGATTCCACAGTCTAAAACATAAGGTATATCAAGACAAGCTCAGGATGGAATCAGACAATTGCATAGGTCTTTACAGATCCTATTCTTCTGTGTGCTTTCTAGAAGAAAAATACAAAAACGTGTAAAGGAAAGAACATTGTTAATATCTACAGTTGGCATCACTTAATTAACTCTTACTGCACAACATGGCTTTTTCAATTGGTTCAGTCTCCCAAGCCAATTCCTCTTTTTGCATAAAAGAGGTCACAAGAGTGAGCAGCAAGCATTGTGAAAACAGAAGTTGTAAAACAGTTCACTCTCTGAAGGCAAGAGCTCATTAATATTTAGACCTAGAATTCAGAGCGACTGCAAGTACTCATAAGGCCACCATAGCCCTGGAGGATGCCCCTTGTATGGCACTTCTATTATACATGAACAGATGAATACCTGTGATTGATCATGCTCATTTTACATAAATGTAAAACAACAGGAATGGGAATCTTCTGCTAACACTCTGAAAATGTATATTTTTATTCTAGTATTTAGAAAATTTCAAATTTCAAAGCATCTTATTAAATGAATTTTTTAGAAGTCAGGAGCACCAGTTCTGGATTGACTTCCGACATTAGAAGGAAGAGTTTTTACAGATGCCCTGTACCCAAACTCCTGGCCCTGGTTCTGATTTTTCCTGCAGGAGATACAGGGCTTGGTGAACTTGCCTCACACACACTGCTGGTCAAACACAGATGAAACTTTGCATAACCATAAAGACTGGTCATCCATAACATTTATTTGACGTTTCACAAGCTTCCCTTTCTGACTAGAGATGAAACAAAGCTCTACAAGGTTGACAGTAACATTCTGATTACACAGCATTTCCAAATTTCACAAGTTGCAAACACATGCACAAAATGTACCTACAGAAAAACAGACATGCGATATGTTCGGGTGGGTAGCTGCGTCAGCATGCGTAGGCTGCAAAGGAACAAGTAATAGGTTTATTCCAGGTGTCCTGAAGAAGGCTCCATGGCCGAAACATTGCATTTTCTTTCTTCTCTTTTCAGCATGGAATAAACCTATTACTTGTTCATGTTATATATTCTGCTATCAACTGCACAGTACTCTCTATTTTTTTAACATACAAAGTAGATAAAGCATTGTGATTCTATACCAAAACATTTCTGCACCACAATAAAAGATCACGTATTATCCTACATGCAAGAAAATTCCACACCTTGATCATATCAGAATTGTTTGTGTTCATACAGTGCTTTTCATCCCAAAGGATTCAAAGCACTTCAAATAAACCACTTTATTCACTATCAACCACCTGGGTGATATGAGCTAGGCAACCTGCAGTGTGGTGTGGTTCTTGGTGATACTGCATATCAAGCAGAGACGTAAAGGAAGTATTTCACCATCTAGAGCAAGAGGAAGATTTCTGTTGCAAGCTCTATCAGCAGTAGTATATCTCACTTCTAATTTAGTTGTCAGAGCCGTCTTTCACATGATGTGCGTTTTTTGCCTGCGTTTTAGATATCTACTCCTGGTGTTCTCGATGGCCTTCACTCATTAGTATTATCTATTATGTTTACAACTTAAAGTGCAGTGCAATGTTGTTTTAATAGAGACATTTTGGTTTGAACACACTGATCCACCTTTGTTCTGATTAAAACTTAAAAGTTTTACTTTGGACTGTAAATAGCTCTATTTCTCAGTACTCTCCAAAAGTTTTAAAGCAGGAGTTAATTTATAAATGGACTGTAAACAGCTCTATTAATTTTTCAGTACTCTTCAAAAGTTTTGAAGCAGGAGCTCATATATAAGGGGAGACCAGTATTGAATTTTACAGTCAGTGACAATGACAGAGGATTGTGCATCAACAGATTCTAAAAACTCCGGCAGTCATTCAACATACAATCATCGTGATAGTATCCAGGTTCATGATATTGCGAGGGTATCGTTGTCAGGGCAGACTGAAAAGGGGGTTCTTTCCTAAACGATTGGAGGCAACGGAACACTACATTTTACTAATAAAATAGCCTCACCTTAAGGACATGAATACAGCTGAAATATTTCAAGTTTAGCACCAGACGCACTAGTGACTTCGTGGTTTAAGACACGTCGGGGGGTGGCATCTGTATGATCAGAATAAAAGACTCCATATTCTGCAGCACGTCTTCGCTGGTGCTAGGCAGACTCCCTCATGTCACAGGAACGCTGACTCAGTAAATCTCAGGCGAGCGTCTAATGAAGACACTCCTCTGGGCTGTGCACTACATTAAGAACCGTATGAGACCGCCTTAAGGAAGAGGGAATTAAAAGCCAGAAGTTTATTAAACGAATTTCCTCTAGGTTTCCTTACCTATGTGTTAACCGTACCTGCAGAACAAGAGTCACGTTACTTGTTTCCGCGTTGCGTTCCTATCAGAAGACATCTATTCAGCAAACCTCTACTACTTCCTGCAGCAAAACATTCTGACAAGGCAAACAGAGGGTCGTGACAGTTGCGGTATGGGGCTTGAGAGCACATGCTGTACACAAACGACACGACTCTGGCCGAACACGTTTACATTAAGCTCTGAAAACACTCTCCAAGCCACCACCCTTGGAAGTGGCAGACATCTGCATATCGTTTGTGTAATGCGCTGCTCCATACCCTAACTCCAAGCCCCTCCCCTACTCCTACCTTATTCGTTACTATCTCCGCAGCTCGGGCTCCGATAGGCCAGCCAAGGTGTCACTCTCAGTCCCCGCCCCCTGTTTTCCAGCTGAGATTCCCAACTCCTGGCAATAGGCCTCCCCCCGCCGCCAGCCAGTTCTAACACAGTCGCTCACGATAACGCTAGCCGCGACCGCCACAGCCTTTACCCAAACCAACATCTTTTTTAAAATTTTCCGTAACAGCACATACCGTATAGTATGACAGCAGGCCAGCATTATAGTCCAAAACGAACCAACGGTACTGCCAACCTTTCATGACGTTAGTCCATTTACTCAGCGGCCCTTCCATGATGGACGCCATCTTTAAACTTGGCTAAGGTTCGAAGGGGCGGGGCTTGATAGGAGGACAGCGGAGGGTATGACGTCACCGCGTACTATTGTGGATCAAACAGAGGGGCGTGACTCTCAAGCAGTTACTGGTGTTTCGGCTTGCAGCTCTGCGAGCTACAGTATAAGGTCGGATGTAGTATATACTCGCTTGATAATCGACCTGTTGTGTTCCGAGACCAACTCCGGATAAAACTTGGAAAAAGAATGGTCAAACACCGGATAATCACAAATCTTGGCTATTAGAGATTCAAATTACACAGATTTTCACGGATAGGTTTTCTGCACAATTTGTATTGTATTAAGCACTGGCCTTGCGGAAAAGTGATAATCCTAAAAAGTAACGATCTTTGCAGCGATCGAAATTTAATTTAATTAAGGATTCATCAAGAACAGCCTTTTTCACAATTCAGTGTAAATAGAATATAGTATTATAAATATGACGTATATAGTTCTCAAGCTGTGAACTACAGTCTGACTCGCTCTTTTAAATAGAGATAACTCTTCAATCATTTGTTAGCAATGATCAAAGCTTCCGGTGGAATGAAATCCCTTAGCTAATTGGATTTTTGTTTTTCAAAGATCAAACTAACTTTTTAGACATGTTTCCATAAAACACAGAACAAATGAGACAAGAAAAAAACAATATTATATTACCATACCAGCGGAGAAGCTGATGATGGAATGTTTGTCTGACTAAACAAACTTGACACAAGACAAAGGGTTTAGGATTTTGCTATTTGAACGTCTGACCATAGTTTGTCTATGTATGTTTAAATAAGAACTCTTTGAAAGTCGATGTGAAATTCTAAAAGAAATGGTGGTTCACAAAAGACTCCAACACATCTGTAGCAGGAGTGTGGTCCCAAAGATTTGTTCCATACATCCACTTCTCTCGGTGTGCAGTAGTGCCTCCTGTTGTGGGCACCACCTGGTCTCTGTCTGTCCATTTTTAGACCTGGTCTGTGGTTCTGCCTTTCTGTAATTGGTTTCCAGCTGACTTTATCAATCTTAAGGGCTCTTAGCAGGAATTAAACTCAAATTGTGCCCCGCAGAAACAGCAGGCAGTGGGCCTGTTGCAGAAGTTGGCTTTGTGCTCTTGAAACCTGAGCAGTTTAGAACCCTCTGGTGATGAGAGACCCGGACGTGTCGTGTAGAGGGGTTGGTTCAGGCAGTTGGTCGAGATCCAACATTGGATGAGGAAAAGCAGAATCCCAGCCATCACAAGCACCTGGCTTCCAAATAGCTTTATAATGTTTTTTTAAGGACCTCTGTAGAGCTGTGTCCTCAGCTGTATGACATTCTATTTGGTTAATTTGTGTAATAGGGCTGTGATGCTAAAGTTCAGCTTCTTCCCATTGTGTCCTTTGTATCTCACTTTTTTAAATAAATCATCACTGATGTGTGAAGGATAACAATTCTGTCTGGAGGTCAGAAGTGGAAACTACTTGAAAGTGCTTTTAAATCTGAGATTAGGAAGCACTTCTTTACACAAAGAGTTGTGGGGGGTATGTGACAGGTCATGTTACCTAAACCCATACCCTGTCCTCTTTCACAAAATGGCTGCACGAGATCCTTGGATCAATAAGCTACCAAACAGGCTAGATACTGTAGATCAAATGGCCTCCTCTTGTGTGTAACTTTTCCCATGTTCTGTTTATGTGGCAATGAAGTGATGACTCTTTGATTCTCTCTTTGTCTATTTTTAAATAGTCCCTTGGTGAACTTGTGAACAAATATAAAGTTCTTTCATATTGGAGTTTAGATTCTTTAAAAGTAAATCAATGGGCAGCTGTGGGATGTTTGCACAGATGTCCCTGAAGAAGTAATCTTAGCCAAATAGTTGTAGTAATTAAAAAAAATGAAACCAATAGCACTTAAATGAAGTCAGGTGTATGAGACATAGGCAAAGTCGTCACTAAGACAGGATAACAAGGGCATTCAGAAGCAGGAACAGGTAATATGGAGGAGAGAAGAAGCAAGAGTGAAGAAATCCAAAGAAGCAATTAGTCCCAAGAAAATGTTTCCTCCTTCATATACAGATATACAGGACCAGATCAGAGACCAACCCTAGGGCCTTCAGTATGGGACTGGAAATACTGATTCCAGAGTAAATTAAATGTCCCAATTTGTTAGTGCTGCATTATTTTGAATAGGGAAAAAGGTTACCATTTGTTTAATATTTTTTAGAGAGAAATGCAGTCCTGACTTTGGCAGTCCTTACTTTTTACAGTAATTGAACTTCAGTTGATGGGCAGTGTTTTGAGTTTCCATGTCTATAAAAGGTAGGACTATGATTCTCACACATCTGTAACTATTGGTACTTAAAAGTAGTGAATGTGACTGTTACCATTACCATCCTGTAATGGAAAACCAAGAAATCATACCGTGTAACACTTGGTATTCCCTGTTTATCTGGACTGAAATGGATTTGATACTTCTTAGTTTGTAACTTTACCCCCCCCCCCCCCCATTTTATTACAATTATTTATTGTTAAGTGTAGGGGCTTTATGAAGGGCGGAGCGGTGGCTCTGTGGCTAAGGATCTGCGCCTGTGGCTTGAATGTTGACGGTTCAGATCCCGCAGCCAGGGGAGGAATCCTACTCTGTTGGGCCCCTGAGCAAGGCCCTTAACCCCAACTTCTCCAGGGGTGCTGTACAATGACCACCTCTGCGCTCTGACCCCAAGCTTCTCTCCCTGTCTGTGTGTCTCATGGAGAGCAAGCTGGGGTATGTGCAAAGACCAAACAACCACTAGGTGGCAGCCCTCAAACCAGTGACACTAGCTCCTCGGAACAGGGGTTTACATACCCTGATACACTCCACTATTCCCAAAAGTAAAACTATAGTAGTTTCCCCTCTTTTCAACCAGGGTCCAATCCAAACCCTGGAGATGAGACATTTCAGCAATGTCTGGAATTCTGTGTTCCTGACATGGGCTTTGGCAAAGCCAGGACTATGCACCTAAAGGAAATTTGTTTTATAGCTGTAATTCAATTACTTTTGATGTGAAAGATATTGCTGCTCTGGAACTGGTTAGTGAAGAGCAACCAGATACATTCCTGGGCTCAAATCCATGTTCATTACCTATAGCCTGACAAAATTAAACCATTTTAGTCTTGAACACAGAAGGCTATAGGGGATTTAAACACTCAGAATCCTCAAGTGCACTGATGAGTGACTGATGTCAGTACTATGGAATCAGGAGAGAAACATGAACGAGGGGAGACAGGTGGAAAAGTGGAAACTAAGTGTGAATGCCTGTAAACCTGAGAGCAGGAGGCAGCGGGACACAGTCTTCACAGATTATAAAACATTTTCAAGTTCAGGCTGAACTAACCATATTTCTGCAGGTGACAGAATTATGCCATTCATAGAATGTACAGGACTGTAGCCAGAAGATGCTGTATCTGTCCAGCATCTATGTAGGGCAACACAGAATTAAGTGTAATAAATGGTGTTACTGCTTTTATCTGACATGTGTTTGATAGTTACCGCTGTGTAATGATTATGTTCTTCACTGTTTGACTCACTTGGAACCACATGCGTACAAACATTTCACCTGGACAGGAACATCCACACCAGTCCATCACAGGGCACACATAGACACACACTCACACAATGGCCAATTTCCCCAGTTTTCCAAGGAGCCACTTAACCTACCAGTGTGTCTTTGGAGCACGGAAGGAGACGTGGGCACCTGGAGACACGGGGAGAACATACAAACTCCACACAGATAGCACCCCAGATCCTGAATTGAACCAAAGCAATGCTAACCACTTCGCGATAATGCCACTCTTTCTCCAGGTTGTTATTGAAATTTTTTTAACCACTTATCAGGTTAAATAAAGGATTATTGCCAGCAGCCATATTACCCTGCAACTCACAACTGGCAACATACTAAATCTCAACAGGTGTGAATCTGGCCAGTACCTGGATAGGAGGATAGGAGACCTCCTGGGAAAGCTAAGGTTGTTGCAGGAAGAGGTGTTAGTGGGGCCAGCAGGGGGTGCTCACCCTGCTGTATGTGTGGGTCCTAAGGCCTCGGTATAGTAATGAGGACACTATACTGTAAAAGGCACAATTAAGAAGAGACATAAAACTGAGGTCCTGACTCTCAGAGGTCATTAATAATTCCAGGGAGTTTCTTGAAGAGTAGTGATGTTACTCCGGTGTCCTGGCCAATTTTCCCCTCAGTCTTTCTTAATCATGGCCTCCTAATAATCCCCATCTCTGAATCGGCTTCATCACTCTGTTCTCTTCCCCACTGACAGCTGGTGTGTTGTGAGCGTACAGGCACATTGTCCAGGTGGATGCTGCACATTGGTGGTGGTGGAGGGGAGTCCCCATTACCTGTAAAGGACTTTGAATGGAGTGTCCAGAAAAGTGCTATATAAATGTAAGGATTACCATTAAAAGAACTATAGGTTTTGGCAAAACTGAATTTGGTTCGGAAAACGGCAAAGACTTTCTCTTAGACAGTCTTGGTTTGATTAAAATGAATTCAGCAGTGTACCGAGTTATTTCAGAGCATTCATAAACTGCACTCGGTTCACAAAGCAGCATCTGCAAATAAACCACCTGTAAATAACTTGTGAGAACATGATTCAGAAGTGGAAGTAGAAGCTTGCTGTGGTGGGGGTCCACAGTCAAGTTCCCTAACAGGTTTTGAAATAGAATCTCCAAAACATGAAAAGCTGCATGTGAAGCTGGGATTTATTATCGACTAGAAAAGATGTTCTGAATGGCCTGTTCTCTTTGTAACCTTTGTAGAAAAGCCCGTCATACAGTTGTAGTTCCTAATTGAGAGGTGAGATGATGGGAGACCCATAGCTCTGGAGCTACACTACTTTTTAAGGATAGACAGACCAATGGTAGACAGCTTATGAAACCTTGGTAATATATATATATTGATGTGGAGAGTTTTTATTTGAATTTTCTGAAGTGACTACTGTTGTTTTATGGTCACCATCACTGCTAAAGACTACCTGGGTTTCTCAACCCGTTGTATGAAATTACAGAGGTTTGGCATAATCACGATTTATTTAACCTACCTTCTGAAGAACTCTGCAGTTTTGTGGATTCAAAAATCATCATGAAAATGAGCTGTATTTGCAGAAAATAAGATGTATCGATCTACTGTATTATCATAATGCAATGTATAATCTACTGTGAATTGATTTATATTAAAAAACATCTTTCATATCATCTAATATTTTCTGCCTTCTAACATGCTGCAGTATGTCTTAAATGCATTTTTTTTAAATGCTGAAATACTTTTACTTAACAAGAAAACTCTTCCCAGCTTTCACAAATTTCACAAAACTCCCCCACCATACAAAAAGGGTTTTAAGATACTTTACCTAAAGATATGTAATGCCTTTTAGCCTAGTTATTTATGGATTTTAAACAGTGACATTCTGAGCTGCACTGATGGAGAAACGATACTGTGCCTTTAATCTTGTTGCTTCACTGAAAGCACAGGACCTTCCAGTTTCCACTTCCTTCCTACTTTTTAATTGCTTGACTGAACCAATTATGGAGCTGATCATTGGCCAGTGATGTAAAACGCCTATACTATGTGAAAGGACTGCAGCTCTCCAGGAACAGAGGTGGAACCCCACCAGCTTATGAGAGGAGCAAATCACTACATGGGAGCACTTTACTGCATATCTTTCATTTCAGAAAGAAACGTGCCGATAATAACCACTGAATTAAGAATTTAGATAAAGTAAAGATTTCAAAGGTTGAGGTGATACAGCCCAATTATACAAGTAAGAAGGGGAAAGCACTGTAGTTCTACAGGGTTCGCCCTAGAGGGCGCCTGTGACACGTTTGTGTGACAGTGAAAGTGACGGTGACATCAAGTCATTCACAGTGTATAAAAACAGAATAAACAGCCCAGACCCAGTGCTACACTTTTAAAAATAAGCGTGGTTTATAAAACCCAAATATTACAGGATCACCAGTGTATACAGAAATACAAATTAGACCATCAGTAAAACCATCATAGTACAGCGCAATACACTCAACATTCACAAACTAGTTGTAAAAAGGGGACTTTAAGACTTTGCTTTTCATTTTTTTTTCCGTTGTTTAAACACATAACCACATAAGTTTTTTTTTTCCTTTTTGTTTTTAATTACAGCCATCTATAAGCTACGGACACTGTCACAGTTGCCTAACTAGAAAGAAAGGATACAACACATCGAGAAAGAGAAAAAAGCAGAGAGATATCTAGCATTTTACATCATGGATAGAGCAAGCAGTTAATTAGCAAATAATAGGGTTCGGTTTTTACTCCCTGTAAGAAAAACAGATGTCAGGGCTTGCGTATTCAAGTCTTTTGGCTTACAAAAACACTTTACAAAAAATGGCTCTCCTCAAACTCCAAGCTTGAGGAGTAGCGTCTGACCCTATCGAGTCAGTATTTTTTCTATTAAATCTACAGCATTTGAGATCTGCCTCCAAAAAGTTCCCACCTTATTTTTATTTCTGTCAGCACCTTAGTCTTTCTGGTGGACTTTGGGGCATGCCCCCACCCACCTCTGGCAACACAAGCCCTGCAGATGAAGGAGCACGCAAAGCTGATGAACAGGAAACTAAAGAAGCACCAACGAGAAAGACCAATCACATTCCAAAATCACGTGGATTCATTTTTCCACACACAGGACTCGACAGGTTTTATACACTAGAAAGAGTGCAGGTTCGTGAAACTATCAGGATTGCTCCTTATCCGCTAAAATACTGCTTTTTTCTTCTTTAAAGTTGACTTAAAATAAAATGGAAAATGGAAAAAGTTCAATTGTACAACGCAGCATGCTGGTGAGACATTGGCAAAGCAATTATGAAAAGCTCTGGCTGTGCTGTTGTCACACAAGTAGGAGCCAAGTTCTTTTTTACCTTAAAAGTGGGGTAACGTAGAGTAACACAGCAGGTGGCAAAGAAATTACAGGAGTCCTTAGGATTGTAAGAGTTACTTAGTTCTTTGGTGGTCTGGCCAGTGGATGCACAACACTATGTCACCCTTTTGCCCAATGTTATTCATTAGTTGCTAAATAGCAATTAATATGGCTTCAGATGCAACTACCTGTAAGTAACACCTAATCTTGTTCATCCGCATAAGGAGGAGACAATGTCCAATTAAATTCACAAGTCCGCCAGTCAATATTTGTTTATGCATGAGGTAAGTATTTTTTAAATTGCTATAGCTTGCTTTTCCTGGGTTTGTGGATACCTGAGCTACACCTGTATCTCCACTTTCGCAAACTGCTCGATGTTGACAGAGTCCAGGAATGACAGCTGTGATGCTGTGAGCTGAGGTCTGGTACAGTATGTGGCAGCTGAAGCAGTGCCAGACAATGCTTGTGCCAACTGTCCTTCACGCCTTTTCTTAGTCTATTACATTCCCAACATGTACAAGATGAGGAATGTTTTCTTTGAAAAGCAGCTCCTTGGCCCCCTTTTGTCATCTTAACAGCACAGCCACTGTTGCCAGAGAAAACGGCGATGCTGGCGAACATGAGCTGATCACGATATGCACCTATTCTGTGACAGAATGAAGAAGCACACATAGCCACAGGTGTGAGATACAGAAGAAGAGAGAGTGGACAGCAACACAGAACTGAGTACAGTTAAACTTCCTTTGAAGAGCCAGACTCCCCTACAGCAGAACTCTGCCAAGGGTCACCTGCTTTCAAGAGTAAAGCCCAAAGATTGTGCTCGCAGGTTTAACAAATTCTGTTTCCAGCTTAGGTAAGTAAGATTGTAAAGTCTAATATCTGCTCAGGTAGTTATGAGAAAAGCAGACATTATTTAGACAAAGGCAGATATCAGTTGTTCATGACCCTGGTAACGGAGAACACTACAGCAACTAAGGGAAACAAAAATAAAACACATATCAAGACAGAACCTATAGAAAAGAGGAACTTTCAAAATGCTGATTTGTCAAGAGCTACTATAACTGCAGGCGATGTCTGGAAGAAGACAAGAAACTGAAATGTCCCTTCATTTTCTTCTGTTTTCCGCTTGTGAAGCTGTCTGAAACCTTAGACACCGAAAAGCTGGTCTCTGCAGGAAGCAGGGGACTGTAAAAGGCTGGCAAGAGCTCTCCCAGTAGGAAAGAGCCTGGATAGCACCTTAATTGTGAGTAGTGAGGACGAGATAGTGGACTAAACTTTGCAGTGGCTGAATGAAGAGGAAGACCCCTGACTAGTTCTTTACATCAGCCCTCCTCACGGTCCCCTGTTCCAAGTTCAAAAGAACCAGCTTTTAACATTAACACAAGTCAGCTCTCTTTGAACGCAGGACAGGTGCTAAATGGAACCGATTGTACAGCGGTAGTTTCTCACAGAGAACTTTTTTTTCCCCACACTATCAGAGATGGACATTTCACGTGCATCACCCTAAAGAGAGGGTGACAGATGTCTCATTAATCAATGGAAACTCCCCCAGTCTCCCAGTGAACACGTCCGGACGTATAGTGTCACGCTGTGTTGTGGTCGCTCTTCTGTGTGAGCACACGTTCACTTTCTCGTTACCCCAGCATCTCCTCTGCAGTGGGGGAACGAGGAAGGTCTCAGGTCTCTTCATGCATTTCAGGGGTGATTAGGGTTGAAAAAAAACAATAAAATAAATTAAGAATTATTTCCATGCTAATGGGCTCATTATGATCAAAATATTAACTTTTGATCACAAATGTTAATGAATAATGTAAATAAAATACCAAATGGAACTGTAATATTTATGCCCTCTAGTTCTGTGAAGGAGCAACCAGTATTTGCAGCACTCGTTAGCAGAGATGTGTAAAACCAAGGTTCAATGGATGACTACATTACCCCCAATTTTGCCCAGTCTGTTCTGACAGAGAACCCAGAAAAGTAGATTGTAAGAGAAGCACACTTCAGAGGAGCTTTGTGGCACTCAAGATATCAGGAAATTGCAGTTATGGTTCTAAACCCCCATAGCAGTAATGCTCCTCAGTTTACATGGGATAGAAAATTATATGGGTCTGTCTTGAAGTTGAATTATTTTGAAGGAGCTTCAGTCAGATTAGGACATTACAGAATATAGTCGGCCACAGACAACATCAAGGCCAAAATCTGCTGTGGTCTTCCATTCAGCAGTCCTTTGAGTCTTTCACGTTGCTTCGTGACGGTCAGAGAATCGTATCGCTCTGCTTCTTGGTGGCTGCTATTTTATTTCTTACTTCCCCAAAAAGTTTAGATGATTGGCTCACTGGAGGAGTGTACAGGCAACTCTGTGTGCGAATGTAAATCTGTGCTTTCAAAGGTCACCCGCTACAATGGAAACCCCTTAAATCAAGAACAGTATTTTCGGTTCATGCCTACCTATACACAGTCCTCCATGAGCCACACACCACCAGGGCCAGGCATGGCCTGTCCAAGGGGGGAAGGAGAAATTCAATGCTTGAGACTGCCCTTCATCTCTCAGTTGGATGGCACAGGCTGTCAGCAGGAATGTGCAGAGCTTACATGCACACATTATCCAGTAGCTTCTACAGAACCACCAAAGTGCCCCATTTATTACATCCTTAACCATTTGTGCTGGAAATCTTCTTGATGTTTAAACTTCTACTACATTTTTCCTGAGCGATCAGTTTCAGTTCTACCCTGTATGGAAATGTTACTCTTCCTCCTACCTGCCTTTCAGTTTGAGTGCCTGATTCGTACACAGGCAGGCTGAAATGGCGAGGCAGCTGGTGGAACACAATACACGTCTGTTATATAAGCCATTAGGACGCCAGTTGTCAGTTATAACACTATTAAATATTGTAGTTAGAAAATGGGAGAACGTTTTTTTCTGAAATAATCAGCAAAAATCAAAGGTTGAGTACCAGATCACTACGGAGCAATAGCTTTGACATTAAAATACGAGGCTCTCTGCACTGCCTGGAATATGGTGCCATCCAAAGTGCTTTTGTTTGTTTTTGAAACATGACCGCAAGCTGAACAGCACTTTCACAATTGAAATGATCACACATGTGCCTTAAATTTACCACCCACATTCCTGTTTGGATTCCCAAGATGGGTGCTTCAACCCATTTCAATGCAACAAAAAAATAAAAACCTTGTTTTCCAAAAGGATTAGCATTTCTGATTGAGAACTAATTAAAGGTAATCAGATCTCTTTACAAAGATTAGGCAACAGAACTCGTCTTTCAAGGGGAAATAAACGCTGCTGTAAGCAGAGTAACAACCTGCTGTTCAAACATCAATGCACGATGAGACGACCTCATGGAAAGTGAAAACTACAACAGTTCAAACCTCAAGGTTTATTAATAACTCTTATGTAAAATTCTGAACGGATTCAACGCTCAAGAAACGTATTTTTCCTTTTCTTGAGCAACAAAGTCCTGGATACACCACGTTGTGAGGAGGAAAGTGTGTGGTCCAGGACTGGGACTCAAGAGGCAGATGGGGTTTCCAAAGAGCCTCCTGAAAGCTCAGGTTCCCCTTTTGCCCATGTGACAGGCTCCTGGAGTTGGGGAAGAGGGGGTCTGGCTCCAGAGAGGTCCGTGCATTTGCTGCCAAAGGTGACAACACTTTGACCTCTGTAGCTGGGCCCTGGCACAGCAACGACCACACAAGAGCTAGTCCTACAGGCAGACTCAGACTGACAGGTGCCCCACTTGCCATCACAGCTTGTGCAGGGAGACACCAGTCCAGAAGCTGTCGATCTGTAGGGGCAAGTCTCAAACTATTTGACAGATGTTAACAGGCATTTAAGGTTTTTGTCTTTCTTGGCTTCTACAGAATCGGAATGCATGTGCACATTATTCCCTGCGCCAAACTAGATTTCTGAATCTGCACTGAGATTTGGTGGTGTTCCACATGTGACAACACATGGGGCACGTACTGTTCGTCAATGTTTTGTTTTTTTCTAAACAAACTGCCTTCGCGTATGCATGAGTTGTGACAGTGGAGTAACTGCACAGATTCAGAACGGAAAGTACAAGAGTGTACCTCAGCAGACCTACTCTTTCAAACAGAAGACGTCAAGCCTAGAGTCTTGGAAGTTTCTGAAACCCAGCATTTTTTACAGGGGGTGACACTAAATTCTACCTGTGTCACACAGTTTATGAGCTGAAAAGGGTTAGAAGGGCTCAATTAATGGGGATAAATTAAGTTAACTAATACTGTACATGATGGAAACCAAAAAACAAGGAGTCTCCAGTGCCAAGAGCCTGAGCGATACGAATTTGGTAAAAGCATCTCTTTTAAGAAAGAAGGCCACATTCTTAAAGGCTTTTACGTCCTGTTAGGATCATGCTGATCCACTTGAGTTCACACAATCTATTTTCGAAGCCCTGTAGCTCTTTCCTGATGAGTGAACTGATCTCTTTTTTCAGAATCCTGTTATGACACAGAACATTTCCATCCTGAAAACAACCCATGTGTGAAAGTACGGTAAGGTTCTCAGAGGTACATGCAGGAAGGCACCTGGGTTTCTCTATTCAATTTTGACCGTATCGCAAATGCTTGTAAATCAGTGAGTATTTGTGCAAATGTTCAAGCTCGGATGACTAAGAACTGGTCATTACATCACTAAAACTGGCAAAAGTTTTAAATGTAAACCTTCACCAGGCTATGTATACAGAAATCACCAAACAATACAGGAAAGTAGTTGCAGTTTCCATTCTCCATTGATAAAAGAACAACAAACACATGCGTAGGAGAATCCCAGGAGAACAGAACTGTGCATGGCAGTGATTCGATCACTCCCCACTTCACTACTCCAGTAGCACAGCAACGACACGAGTGGGGACTAGTCAGTCTGACTCTGAGGGGTTAATGAGTTGGTTGCCCTCTCAACAACACCCCCAATCCCACTGCTGATCAGCTTTACTATCAACTTCTAAAGCGCACGCACTGGACCCAGCACAGCTGCAGAGGTTTATAGTATTCACTTTTCCAGAAGCTCAGCCCATGCTGTCAAGAAGGAATGACACCCCATAGGCCACATCGTGATACAAGTCCGTATGACTCAAAACAATACTAGGCTGTCTTCTTCCTTAATAATGATGTGGGATCATAGGAGCCCACAGACCTGTCTGTAGTTTGCACTTTAAACCAAGCACTACTCTATTATAGATTCTCAAGCATGGCTCATTATGGTGTTGTGATATTAGAAGCAAATATGGAATAGATCATTTAAGACCCTCAAAGGAAGAGGTTATTTGACTTTTTTTTTTGCCTTTTCCTCCTTTTCCAAATGGTTTCCAAAAACATGTCTGTAATATTGGAATTACTATTAGGATTGTGGTGCTTTAAAATTGTACAACAAAAGTCTGTCTTGAGTCAGTTGAATGGAGCAATGCTGGCCATTCCTGAACAACATACTTGGTTGCTGTGATCCTTTTCTTCATAGTATTTCAGGTCGTACCCATAAGGTGGTTGAAAATCTGTGGACAATTATTAGATCAGATAAGGCTTCGCTGTGAAGCCTTCAGATATCATTGGTTATACTGAAATGCACTGATCAAGGCAATCCCAGATGTCCCCTTTGCAATCTACTCAATATTTTGCTATAACCAGCTCCTCAATGGTTTAACTGACCATTAGCAGGACCACCGTTAAAATTCAGAAGCTGACTGTATGAAAGTACTGAGCTGATGGGGAGTTCCCTGTGTTGAGCAGCACTGTTGAGACCAGCCATATGTTCCTTGAGAGTCAGATACAGTCATAACACAGTCGTCGTTAAAAACAAGTTTTACAATTTACATTACAATTTATGGAAATTTATTACAAAAAGAAATGTTTAGAGAAAACACTGCATCTTACTCAAGAAGGAAACGCTGACATACCCACTTTTGTCTCAGGTTTGGCAGAGCACAGGGAACTATGCAGGCTTTCAGAAGCAGGAACACAACTTTTTTTTTCTATAGAAGGTGCTTTGCAAAACCAAAGTGCAAAGAGGAAACTACAGTTGTGTTATTGTAGCATATCATACAGACCAGACGTGAAATCCGAATCTCAGATGGAACTGCTGTGAGCCGTTCTTTAAAGGTGGAAATGTTGGGTTTTACAAAGTTCCCTCTGTCTAGACAATCAATTCTTGTTAGTATGAATTTCTAACTTTCCAGCTATCCTTATAGCTCCATCACTCTCTGTTCTAGAACACACAAGCACGCTTATTGTGCCTGTCAGACGTCTGGGTATGTGACATCAAGAACAGTTATACCCTGTGGAATACCTGTATTTAATGGTAGATCACGTCTGACTCACACTTTCTAGGGGTACACAGCCTGATCTCCGAGAATTCACCCACAGGAAGACTGCTGAGTCATCTTCTGGGGTCTCCTGTCGCATGGGGACAAAGGTTATAAAGGCAGTGCGCTCTTTCCTTCCTGATTACTACTAGAGCCCATGTCCATCTTTCAAATGCCTGGCCTGAGAGATTTCTGGGAGCACTAAGGAGTCCTTTGCATTGACCATTCCAGAGAAATATCAAAGAAAACAAAATTGTCTTGAAAACAATTGAAAGGTATTCATCTCACAAATGCATATTCATTTCCTAGACTAAGTGGACAAAAACAGCTCATTTGAATAAACTGTGCAATAAAGCTTCAACTGAAGTCCACCCTGTTTTCACAAGTTTAAAAAATTCTCTACAGTTCTTTAGACCAGGTATCATTGCAACATTAACCAGCCCCTTGCCCGTGCATCTGACATCTGAAAACCTCCCCTGCACATTTAAAATCCTTGAGGATGGCGTTGGCTTATGGTCTCCGATAACGGAAACATGTTCTGTCCTTTTCAAATTTCACTGCTCTTTAAGCTTTTTTCATTCAGTGAGTTTAAACACCTATTTTATTGGCTGGGTTGGTACCAACAAGACAAGAAAACTGTCCCTCACCCAGTACTTAATAGTCACTTTTTGTCTGTTAAAGATACAAGTGTCACTTGCAAAATATTTAAATAAAAATAGGTATAAAGAACTTGAATTAAAAGGCTCCTGTATTAAAATTTATGACAGTAAACATCAGTCAAGCCTTTTTATTTTTTGGAAGCATAATGGGGACAACCTTTTTTTTTAAAAAAAAGCTCTAAAATAGGTGTGGTGAAAAGACGTTTGCCTGAACATGGCACTGATATGAATGAAACACTGATCCTTTACTGCTCATCTGTATCCCCCTACACCCTCCTCTATTTCTCATTATATTACCCTGGGCAGACATTAATGATGGTATCAACCTCATCTCTGACAGCCACTGGGATGAGTTCACTCAGGAAGTTTAGACATGTTGGGAAGGTGGCTATACAGTAAATTAACTTACGATCTGGTTTTGTTGGGTTTAGATTTGGTTAGTGTCCTGACATGGGACAAAATGAAAAATTGGGGAAGCCTTCAACTGGTTTGTGTGTAAAAGTCCATACAAATGAAAGTGACGGGGAATGCATCAAAGGCTGTAAATGAAATGATCATGGAAGCGTAACATGAGAATATCCTCTCATAGAAACTAGTGAAACTTTGGTCCATGTAGTTTATGAACACTACAATGTGTTTATGAACACTATATAAGCTGCTATCCTATATAACCTGTGACTTATATAGGATAGCAACTGCAGTGATGTGGCGACATACAGGAGGACCTTGTGACTGCTGAAGGAGGTTTAAGGGAAGAAACAATTTAACAGATTATACCTTTTTCAAACAAAAAAGATTTGCTAGTAACCTAATTTGTGAGTAGGCAGACAGCTTTTCTACTGCCATTCATCTCTGTGAATTTGTCTGTAGGATTGTTTTTTTTTTCTATGACAGGGAAGCCTGATTCATTCAGATACTGTAATCTTTTGGGTTCATGCAATACCAAAAAAGCTTAATAAAAACTAATAGATTGAGTTAAGTAAGACACCTATTCATCTGAAATTACTTCTTAACCTGATGCATTTAGCTAATCTTTTATTTGAGTTTCTAATTAGCTGAATTTATGATTTGGGTTATTAACTTTCATTTGGGTGCGTGCTACATCATACTTTGGTGGTCCTAGCAGTACAAAGAAACGAAGCTTTAACACCGAAGCTAAGCTCTCTGGCTTCGTGACGCCACAGTCTAATGCTTTTCCTACAGTATTTGGCTTGGCCTTCAGTTAGGTCCCTAGTCCTGGTTCTACAATTTCAGGTGTTATATGGATCTTATCATTAATCTTTGTGAATTAAATGGGTAACTGATTCACTCTAGGTATTTTCGCTTGGATTAGGAAACAACTAGAGACATCGTATCTCTGCAGGACCAGAGCTGGAGACCTTGCTATGGTCTGTCTCAAACTGCAGATTGCACACTGACAAAGAGAACTAGTGCAGCTGTCTGACAGCATTTTCAGTTAGGAAGCAAATGAAAACGGAGTAAATTGTGGTATTACATTACTTTTTTACAGCAAAAAAGTTTTCTTTAAAAAATCTAATGCTTTTGGCAATAGAAAGCACCTGTGGACTGACCCTAACCAAGACCCCGATTTTAACTACCACCAATTGTTGTTTTTTTGCGGCAATAAAAACATTGTGCTGGGTTTCTCTGGCCCTGTTTGTTTTTTTTAATCACTGAGAAACTAAAGGGGCCTTCAATTTTCATCCTTAATTTCCAGATTGAGCTATTAAAGAAATTATAGCATCAAAACTGTAAAACTCTCATTCAGAATTTTTTCAACTTTCGTGGTTGACTAGAGAGAAAACCCAAGTGTAGGATCTTATTCAGGACCTTGGCAACATCACCACTAACACCAACACCGGCTGCCCAGATCAGTACCTGACCATCAGAACCTTCTTCTGGGTACATGACTCTAACACACCAGCGCAAGTAGGAGCTACTCAGGGACCAGACTTGAGCAAGGCCACCTCAAGGTTTTTAAACAGCTAAAGAAAGGGCCCACTGCCAGAAAGCATTGCAATGCCCCACAAGGACTTTACACCCCTGCCACTTAAACCAATACATCAGCATCATTGCACAGAACTCAAACCATTCTTCTTTTCATAAATAATGCAGAAAAAAACAATACATTGACATCAGAATAATACACTAAAAATAAAAAACAAAAAAACTTCACCAATGGAGAACAGTAGGTTTTTTTTTTGTTTGCTTGTTTTTCTCTTAGATATTGTGTGCACTTTTCCTGCAAGTGCACCCAGGGTCATACACTGACTTAAACAACTTAATGACAAAAAGAAAAAAGAAAGACATAAGTAAAAACCAGTTGGAACCAGCTGAAACTGGCCCGAGCTGAGTGTCTGAATTAGCTTTGTTTATTGTCCAGTGCTGAGTCCTTGCTCTTGTTTAGTATTATTTATATTAGTTTCTTTTTTCCTGTTGATCCTGATATACATATATATATATAAACGTTTGTAAACAGTCTTTGATTGAATGTATCTTCAACTTATTGGCGACAAACTCAAAACGAACAAAGAAACAAATAAAAAAAAAGAAAACTGATGTACAAAACCAAAGTTTAGAGTGAAACCCCAAGAGATTGTGTCTGTGTGTGTGTGGAAAGTGCGCTGAGGCAGCTCTGTGGCAGACTGACTGAAAAGCTGGAGAGAGGCGCGGGCCCTCAGGCTTTGAGCAGAAAGCCCAGGCTTCAGGTGTAGGCTTCATCATCGGTGTCTTCTATTAAGACCTTGGTGTCTCGTGTCTTTGACCTGCAGGAGAGAGAAGTCAGGAGCGCTTGGTCATCAAATGTCAACATGAGGATGAGTGAAGGAAAAATCATTTAATCAACCGCATGATGAAGCCACTGGGAGCTCAGCTGGAGTTTTCCAGCACTAATGATACAACATCAATCGAGGTGCAGGCCTCAGGAAGACTTTTAATGTTTGCCAATATATTCATTAATTAGGAACAATTAAGAGTGCCTAATCAGCATGCTCTACTTCCATTCCTGGCTGCAAGCTCTGGAAAGTCATTTCAATAGCTGCTTCTAGAAACAGCAGGGCTGGAAAGCTCTTGACCTGAACCAAGCCAGGAATTACCGTGGCTTAATTAATCAAAGCACGTGAAAGGTCAGGGTTAGAGGTCCTTGAGAACATGTTTTGTTGTAATGCACCGCAAGGCAATGCTGCATTATGGGGAGGCCACTCTCGAGGACAAAGGAGGGCGTAAGTGCGAGGTGCGTACTGTGAGGCCAGCCGGGGCCGGCGCAGAGACACACTGTGGCTCCTCTTCCACGCCTTGGTCTTCTGGCGGTTCTTCACGCCGTCCTCCTGGTCCATCATCTGCTCCAGGAGGGTCTGGTCATCGGCGTTGAGCGGAGCCACCGAGATGTCACGGACGGCCCGGAATTCACCACAGTTATTCAGGTGCTCATTCTCCAGGCGGAAGAAATTCCACACGAAGCGCCTGAGGAGGAGAGCAGAGCGGTTAGGCGGGGAGAGGAACGGGGCTCAGCTTGGACACCCCAACACAGGCTGCCCAGATCAGTACCTGAGCATCAGAACCTTCCTGTAGATACGTGACTCTACCACACCTGTGCAAGTAGGAACTACTCTGGGACCAGACTTGAACAGTGCCACCTCAAGGTTTTTAAATGGCTAAAGGAAGCTGCAATGCCAAACAAGGACCTTACACCCCTGCTACTTAAACCAATATATTATAATCATTGCACAGAACTCAAACCATTCTTCTTCTCATAAATTGTCTAGAAAAAAAATACATAAACACCAGAATAATGCACTTAAAAATAAAACAAAGAAATGTCATCAATGGAGAACAGCAGGCCTTGGCATTGTAATCTGCCCCCACAGACTGCTGTTCTAACACTTCAGAGCCAGTGGCATTGAAACACCAATCCCAGATAAGCAAAGTGCCTTTCAAATCAGGGTTTTTGCTACAATGCAATATTTATTCCACTTTTTAAAATATTCTAAACTAAAATCAAGGTACATAACATACAGTACAAAGGGGGTTAAATGAGGAAACCTTTTTTTTATTCAGCTGCATCCGAATGCTGTGAAAACAGAATGTTTGTGAAAAGTGGATATATCCACATTAAAAAAAATTGGAATGTCTTTCCATGAAATTTTATCCCAGAAGACCATTATGTTCTCCATTCTCCACATCACCCACTAAAGTATATAAAACTTTTTTCATCCCTGAGTTTTAAGAGACACTGAGGAAAAGTGTTACATTTTGTAATTTATCCCCTAAAAGTAAAAGTATAAACATTTAATACTAGTATGTAGTGATAAGCCATAAGTAAATAAAAAACAATATGTAATATTATTTGTTCGAAAATAAAATGTCACGACAATGTATTTTTCTACAAAGTAATTAATATATATTAAATTAAATATTTCATGTACTATAAAGAAGACAGAACTCCTACTGCAGCCTGAGCTATTCGCAACTACCAGCTTTAGCGTATTTCAAACTTGAAACCATATTTTTGGTCAATTCGCCTAAGATAATATGACAGATGACATTTCTGATTCAGCGTTCGAGTCTGGACAAGAGAGAGCAGCTCATTACATCTGGACGAGATCAAACTCTATTCAATGAAAGATTTATCCCTGTAATGCACTCATGACTGGAGGTTCTGAATTTTACAATACTGAGAGGTTCAGTTCTAACCACCATCTATATGCAGGAGAGACAGTGCCCAGTGGAGAGACCTGGGTAAACCAAACCTTGCCCTCCAGTCACCAATCACAAGCCCAGTACCTACTGGGTATATACAAGATGGGCGATACAATATCAGGGTCCTCCAAACTCCAGTGTCTTCTCGACCTGGTAGAGATCTCAGCTACAGTATGTAGGTGAAAACACTTAACCAATCAATCTTATTATTTAAATTGCTGGGATTTATACATTTTTGGCCTTTTATGAAAGCTAATCTCATAGGAACTAATCTCATAGGAATATCAGAAAGCCTTGGTTTTCAGTAGCTAATTGATCTGAAGATTTAATCAAGAAGAGATGGTATTGGCTTTCACAACATGGAGGTACTCAACTCCCGCTGCTGTTTGTGTAAAGTTGTCCAGTTTTCCTTGAATACCTAAAACCTCCTATTCACCATTTTAAACGCACCTTGCCTTAGTTTTCATTTGTGCCCTCTGGATCACATTTCACTCTTGGCACTGAAGACCTCCACTGGTTTGACACTGAATACTTGAATATCCGAGCTCCCTCACAGTTTTCTCCCTTCAGACTGAGAAGATTCAGTGCTTTCAGCCTGTCAGTGCTGCTCTGAGCCCAGGCATTTACCTGGCTGCTCTTCTCTGTATAGAGTCCAGAGCAGCAGTATACAGTATGTTTTTCTAAAGCAGTGAACACAGTTTTCTCAATTTTGTTTTACTGCTGCATTGTGCTGTTTTAACAAAACCCCCACGTGGTTTGGACGTGAGCTAGTCGAGCACCCCGTCTTACCGGAAGACCTCCAGGGGCGCCAGCACTGTGGAGAGGATGTCGTCGGCGGACGGGAACACGTCCATGGTGGTGATGGTGGTCTTGATGATCCAGGCGAAGCGCAGGATGATGTCTTCCACGATGGCACAGTAGTAGTAGGCCTGTGGCAGAGTGACAGCCATCTGTCAAGCCCCTCCCCAGACAGAGGCAGACCAGTAGCCTGCACTGTCAGACCAACCACTTCCTTTCACACCACAAGCAGATTGCCAACAGCTGGCCTGAGGCACCTGGAGGAGGACTGACGCAGCTCTCACTGCTGCGCTGGCTCACCCCCAGCTCACAGGAGCATGGCACCATGTGAAAAGCTCACAACAGACAGCTGCTAGTGTCTGCCTACCTTAGTGTGAGTCTCTTTTATAACTGCAGCTTAAAAATTACTACAGTTTTACCATGTAATATACATTTTTTCCCCCTAAAACCAATAAACAATTTGAACATCAAATAATATTTTTCTCACATCAAGCTGAAAAGACTCAGCTCTTTTAGTCTGATAGTGTTGCTCTGAGCCCAGGCATGTACCCGTCTGCTCTTCTCTGGACAGATTCCAGAAAAGCAGCATATATTTTTCCATATGTGATGACTTGAACTGAACACAATTTTCTATATGATTACTTACCCAGCACACCGCACGATTTTAACAAAACATCCATGGATTTAAACTGTACACGTCTAGCTCTATATCCTTACATTTAGTTTGTGATACTTAGTGCTTCTCTACATTGTCTAGAAGATGGAAATTAGGGCACATAAACACCTTGTCTTTTTAATAGGCACCTACAAGATCTTTTTCCTTTCCATGTTTGTAGTTTTATGTTTCTTCTACCTTCATGTAGCACCTTTCTGTATTAAATGTTATTCTACCTGAATTGTTCTGATTTTTCTTTGCCGTCTCTAAAATATTTGCCAATCCTCATTGTTAGGTAGCATAGACTAGCTATACCAGAATCGAAGTCATTGATATAAACCAGGAAAAACAGTGGTCTCAGTTCCGATTCCTTTGGCACTCCATTAATTATATCAACCTTAAATTTGTGCATTTAGCCATTAGAAACTTACTGAAATACAGATAATCTTTAATTCGAATTACTTTTTCTACAACCTTACGTACAATAAGACACAATGGCCAATAATTACTCACTCTTGCTTGATTGTTTGAAAATATGAGATCATTAGTGCCTTCTCCTCAATCCTCAATCATTATTAGGTTTGTCTTCCATTACAGTTTTTAACAACTGACATCAAGGAAGGAAATTTAAAACGATAGATACTTCCTCAGTTTCACACTGACGAATATCATTCACAATTTCATTATACCATAACGTACCGTACAAATTACAATTCAGATGTGAATTCATTGGACTGTAGCAAATGCAAACCCCCATAACAACCTATCAATATGCCCTTAGAAACTTTTTTTTTATAAATATGACCAATATACAGTACACTCTGAGATCCTGGACTCTCCTAGATTAAATTCTGAACGCTCTTTTTGATGTACGGGTACAGAGTAGAGAGTACACCTCCACCTCTCTGGACTCTCCTGTCTCTTCAGATTGCTGATTATCCACTCTCGCTGTATTTGTTACCACCCCTCTTCATTATTTTTCAGTTCCATTAGAATTGCCTGCTAACGCAGTAGTTTGCAGATAAATTGACAAATGACTAGTTCACTAACTCGATGAAATAACTAGGAGCTGCTCTAGAAGGGAAAGCAGGAGACCGGGACCACGGCTGTGAAAGGAGTCTTGCTGCAGAGCTAGAGAGGAGTTCCCTCTTACCTTCTGGGGGTAGACGATCTCTTCTCGCAGAAAGGTGTTTTCCCCAGCGTTCTTGTCAAACAGCCCCCAGTCCATTTTCAGGTCCCAGATGAGCGTGTAGAGGGAGCTGATCACGGAGAAGACGATCATCAGGTAGAAGAACACCTGCGAATCGGAGTCATCCTGGTCTGGGAGCACAAAAACACACGCCAAACAAGCGGTTGTTAACGTATGGCATCCCTAAATTCAAAATCAAAATCACTTTTTTCTTTACAAGTCTTGTTGTTCCTGGTCTCTGGGCAGATGGCATGAGGAATTCTCAGGGGGGTTGTAAAGCACAGCACTGGGTATTGTAATGCTTACTTTAAGCAGCTCTGTGTGCATTAAGAACTCCTGTAGATGATTGTCTGAATGTACTGCGTTATCATGTACTTTAATGAATCTCCAGCTGTTTCCACAGGGCAGAATGAGCACCACTCTAAATGCTCCCCATTTCAATACCACTCTTTTAGCTTTCAGGAAAAACCCTCAAAGCCATAGGCTTGCTTCACCTGTTAGGAATGAAAAAAAAATGTGTTTTGTGGGGAATACAACAACATAAACCTTCTGTCTTGCAGAATTCAGTTAAGTTGAAATGAATACTGAACCAGAGAGCAGTTCAAACAGGAGTAAATGAAACCATCTCTTTTGGTCCGACCTGTGCTACTGCCTGGGAGACCCAGCAGAGGGAGCTCCATTCACAGAGTCTTCAGCACAGGTCCTTTTCCTCCATTTCTTTCAGCACTAAAACAGCACTTGCTACCACAACCAACTCATGGTTGGATTTTATTCTTTTAAAACACTTACGGAGATTGCTTCACCTTTTCTGATTTTCCGAGTTTGCATGTTTCCGTATAATATGTTGTCAAAATGTAATAATGCCGTCATTAGTATTGAAAACTTTTTTTCTGACAGACCAATAGCTTTGTAAATATCTGTAAGTCATGAAAAAGGTCTAGCAGCTTAACTAAAGGAGGGCTATACAGGCATACACAGGAGTTTGTAGATGCACATTTGAAACACATGTTCTTGCAGTCAGTGGTGAGAAGCGAAGCTGAGAAGCCTTGTTTATCAGTGGCTGCAGAGTACTGCAGGTGATCTCTACTGACAGAATGAAACGCCTGTTCTAGATCAGCTAATGAGTCTTTAACTCGCTGTGACAGATTTCAGAGTCAATAAAGAGCTTCTGACAGGGACACTGAACACTGAGAAAATGATAACCCTGGTCCAGAATGGCAGATCATGCTATCGGAAGACAAAAAACCATTTCTTTCAAGAGTGGCGGCATTCTCTAGGCAATGTTAATGTTTTCCAGTTTATTTTAAGAAGACAGTTGGCTCAGCTTGACAAAAACAAGTTAGGTAGGCTGAACAGGCAGAACACATCCTCTCGTTTGTAACCATTCTTATGTTGTACCTTTCTGTTTCACAAATGTTTGAGATTCAACAATATGTCAAGGCATTGTATTGCTGGCCTCCTGAATGGTTCAACCAGTAAAGGAGCTTGCCTGAGTAAACAAGACGTGATGTTTATTCCAGCACGGACAAGTAATTGTTGGGGCTTTGCTGAACATGGCAAAATATAAAAATAGAGAAAAATGGTGTCAGCATAGTACTATCAGTACTCATGTGCTGGCAGAACTTTTAAAACACCACCCTTGCAGGCCTCCTGCAAAATTCTCTATTATTTTCTTGTCAGAAAAAAACAGGTGCAAGCCACAGTAAAATCAGACCAAATAGCAATCAGACCATACCAAAGAGAGGAACAGAAAAACAAGGTTGAGCGTGTTTACTCTGCAGGGATAGGTAAAAATGTGGTGTTTTCAAACCAGGAGCAGCAAAGAGATTCACTGCTGCCTTTCCATCTCACTCAACGACTTGGTGACATGTGGTTCCAAATACATCTGTACTGTTAGATGTGTGCCTGCATAAACATAAACTGAGGTAAATAAAGAAATGCCATTTCAGTCACGCACTTGTACAGCTGCACTGCAGTCCACAGCTCCAGGTGCTACTGTGTTGTTTACTCTTTCATCACATTGCCTAGCTCATCTATCCACGTTTTTTTGGGAAAAAACTGTGAAAACATTGCTAATAAAAATATCTCTTATCTACCTCTTATCTTTTTGATCCTTTTGTTTATTTTAATATCATCCAAGGCGTAATGAACTCTTTTTAAGAATTACTAATGGGCTGAGATTCATTGTTCCAGGTGATTTGAAGCATTAAATTTGCTGCCACGCTACCACATGTGATCTACACTTGTAATTGCTTTCAGGTCTCTGCGAAAGATTATGGCAGCCACAGTGCACTACCACAAGACTAGGCATATGCGTCTAGCCAGTGGTTAAAGCCAGCACACTTTAAATATCAACGAAGTTGCGACATTCTGTTAAATACTATTGCTAATGAAAAGCAGACTTTTTCTTATACTGAAATAAGCAAAGTCAGATTGCACAAACTCAGCACCTTGAGAGGAGCTCGTGTTCCTGCAGCCTAAGACGATCTACTGGGATATTAAAAAGGAGCAAAGGTTAAGTCAGGAACAGAAAATGGCAGAACAGCAGGATACGTTTTAAGTATGGAACTGCTTAACTTGTGAAGTTCATGAAGGTGCACGAAGGGAGACATTTAAAAAATTTGTGTAGGTGTTATGGTGAAAGATATGGTCAGAGTGCCATACAGAGTAACAAGAAACAACAGTAGATAACAGTCCTCTTGCAGTGGGATAGTTCTATTAAACTTACCCATTCTAATATCGAAAAGGACAAAAAGAAGGCTCAGTTGTAATTAGTGTACAAACCACTAGTGAAAAGAGCAGCTGAAATGTTTGCAGGTAAAGAAAAACATTTAAAAAATAGGATGACTTCCTTTTAAGCACACATCCACAAGCCCGTGATCGGTGTGCTGCAGAAAAGGGAGTCCTTATTCTGCATCTCCTGAAGTGTGAGCCATATAAGTCTTAATTGTGCTGAGCTGCAGTATAAAACTCATGATTAGAAAATCTAATAAAATCTAATAAAATCTGTAGCACTTCATAAGTTCACACAGGGAACAGTCCTTAATGAACATGAATTCAGTTAGTACAAGGAAAATCATTCATCCTAAACTCTATCTTTCTACAGAAAGTGCCAAAGTTTGTCAGTCACAGTAGAACGGGATCAGCAAATGTAAAAGGAACACACGAACATCTCTCTCTCTTGTTTTCATTCGCTTGAGAGTGGAGGCACTTAGCCAAACTGCTGAAGTGGGTATTCTACACGCTGAGCCAGAACTGAACAGGACACACTAAATAAATCACAAGAAAATTTTAAGTGTAGCCGATGAAAATGAATCCACAGCCTGGGGTTTGAGTGTAAGGTAAGACTTCTCATTCACCATGACATCAATATTTTAAAGCTCTGCAAATATTAAGCATTCCAAAACCTTTTCACTTTTAAGCATACATTTGCTCTCATCCATGTGGCATATACTGAGACAGGCAGAACAATGGAGATGTGTATTAAAGAGAGGTTGTGATCTTGGCATGCAAGAAGCAAAGGTAAAAAAAAGAGGAACTAGCATGAACAATATATCACTGAGACTGAGAGCATCTACCTCTGTGATTCAGAGGATGTTTGAAAGCATCTTCATGGAGAAACAATGGTTACATAAACACAAGACACAGAGGCTGATGTACAAGAAAGAAACAAAAATGACTCCAATCCTCCGTATTATTTTTAATAATTTTTCAATTCAAATTTATTTTCTTATACATTTACTCCCAAAATTCCCCTGCCCGTGCACAGTAAGCGCAAAACAGGACAACTTCAAGGCCAACTGCAAAAGGACAACTGGAAGACCTCTGTCTGTGAACAACTTGAAGCTCTGCAGAAGGGCTGAGCACAAGCAGAGCCAGCACTCCTCTGTGTCTGCTGAGCTCACTATTGTGCTGCAAGCTGGAGGCCCCTTCTGTGTGAGGCTTCTATACTCTAGGCTACGGGTGGGTCACTGCAGATTCGAAGTCCAACTAGCATCTAAACATTTACATTGAATCCTTAACAGTTTAAATGACATATAGAGCTCTCACATGCCCTAAATACTAAAATGTGATATGAAAACCCTTCCTTTTATGTAAATACGGTACGTTTAATGAAAAAGATGCTGTAGGAGCTAGCTGGTTCTGTTATCGGTCCCCGCCTGTGAAAAGCTGGGAATTGTTGGGCTGAGCCGATTGAACAAGGCCTGCATGGAACTGTGGGAATTTGCCATTTCCCCGTTGAGAGTCAGCTCATAGAAAAAAGTTATGACAACATTATTCATCTGTCCTCCAAGTTTAACCTCTGAACTTAATATGTGCATTTTACTCAATGAACAGCTTCCGAAGTGCCCATTTAAAAAGACGGCTCTTGGCTTAGATTCTCATCTCAGGATGATGAAAATAATACCGACATCCATGAGATTTTGGAAGATACAAAAGTGAATCGTTGTACTTTCAGCGGTACAATGGGGCATCGCACACAGGCACTCACACTCACACACGCCTGCAAAGAGAGAAACTAATATCATATACAGTCATACCCAAGCCTCATTGCTATTCTGTTGGTGTCTAGGAGACATGTTCTCTCTGCAGGCAGGCAATTATAACTCAATCTCCTCCAGCAAGTCCCCTTCCCCCCATGCCTGCTGCCGAAGAGAAAGCAGGGCATTGGTATTCCTCGTCACGCAGCCCAGTTATTGCTCCACTTACAAAACTCATTTCGTGTTCTGCCTCTGCTATTGGTTGTACAGTGACTGCAGCTCACTTGAGGGGGAATTACAGAGCCTGTCATCCATTGATGACTGGGGGCAATGGAGTGTAGTGTGAAGTCCAAGTAGGAGGCAAACCACCTACCACTGCAGCCAAGACCCTTGAACCAGGCAATGAACCACAATGAGAGTCAAGGTCCTGGAACAATGTAGTCCAGTAACAATCGCAGCTAAGAGCCCAGAACCAGGCATTGAACCACAATGAGAGCAAATGCCCTGGAACCAAGAACCTAGAACTCCTAATAAAACTCCCGTCACTGTCTAAAATCCAGAACTCCTGAGAATTTGAAGTTTTCACATTTTCTGTAATTTTATATAGCTCTACAAAATGATATCAAAAGAAGGCCGACACTGACACTTTAACAAGCACTGGTCACAGCTCAACGAAAAATGCCGACTGCACTAGTATTTTACCAGAAGACTTCACTGTCCCCGATGGATCCATAATTCCCATCCTGTACACAAGGTAAAACAACACAATGGCATGTTCATGTTTCTTAATTCAGTTGGAAATATAAGTATCGAGACCCTCTATCTAATAATTCTCAGGTCATTACAAAATTTTAACGCACACTTTTCTAGGTTTAGTGTTATACTGTACATACGGTAGCAATTCTATGTCAGAAACTGTATAAAAATTATGGTAACAATCTCAGAATTAAAGATCATTTTCAGAAGATGGGTACAATAAGCTATGTTCTGATACCATAAAGACAATGTTCTTCAAACTGAAGGCAAGCTGATGTACTTTCACCTCTCTGCCTTGGGCACTTCTCCCTGCTGGGCGTGTTTCATGAACATGATACCTTGAGAACTGATGCTGGAGGCATCAATGGAGCCAATTTCCTGCCAAGATTGTATTAAACTGCTGTAAAACAAAGTACAGAACCTTCAGATCTTCTCAACACACAAACTAAAACCAAAAGGTAACAGCAACCAAGTACTGTATGCATTTTCATCATTGAACATTATTACACTCCAATTCAACCGTTACAAGGATATTTGTTCTTCACTGCTGTTCGTGAGATATGAGTGATCAGCAGAGCAGAAGAAATGCCCATTTAGTATCGGATCCACTGCTGGAAAATGAAAAATTGATTTCAGGTTGGAGTTAAAAATACAATGTCAAAGAAATCTTTTAATCCAGCTTTTTCAAAGTTTAGTTCTAGTTTCTTCCTTGCTTGACACAGGCAACTCAAGGGTCTGAATCCTCCTGGTTTTAAAGCTGGTTTTTGATTAGCAAACTGATTAATACAACTTCAGACTCATCCACATAATTAGCTCAATTGAAATTGAAGCAACAAATACAGAGGAGCCCATGACCTTCAAGAAATACTGCTGTCTATAATCTGTTCATTGCAAAAGAGGAGGATTATACTTTGAAGTCTACTCTGAATGCACTGATATAGAAAAGACCACTATAAATCTTACACTCTAAATACAGTGATCACCAAATGGAGTGAAAAATAAATTGAACATGGTTTCTTTCCTGCATATGTTACATATTGTAGCAATGATAAAGATATGCATTTACTGTATACTTGTAGTTGTTAACCACGAAACTTGTGGAGTGCATAATAACTGATGCTTTTGTATTTAAGCTTTTAACTTGGACGACGGATGCAGACAGAAATAGGTGTGTGGTTTGTGATCTGCATTTGTCTGAAAAAGACCGAAAAGCAACAAATCACAGAGTTAATTTTGTGACATAAATTATTTTTTACATCTGTTTTCGGATCGGCTTTATAAAATGTCGAGTAAAGGGAAGCTACCGGACATGCCGGAATGCCCCTCTCCAGGAGCAAGGAGTGAGGTCTGTGTTGGCCGAGTGCACACAAGACACAACTCTTAGTGGGGATTCCCTAAGGTTGGGCTGCTCTTCTGGGCCTAGAGAGTCACTGCTCGGCAAGGTTTAAAGGGAACCCCAACCCCTCAATGACCCAAGCCATGAATACGGCTGTAGTTAGGACCAATTAAGCTTACAGCATATTCAATCAATCCATTAAGGCAGAATGAAATGCAAAAGGCCCTGTGGCTATCAAGGTTGAGGGGCGACAAGCAGTAGATTTATGTTAACTAGGGTTTAACATAAAGCATAATTATGTTGCATTTTTAAAGCGTAAATCCCCTATAGGCATGAACAAGGTCAATTATTAAAAAAAGACTGGGTCTGAGCCTCTAATTTTTTTTATCAACATATAATCAATGATCTTTGACAATGCATCAAGAATGTAACTGTCATTGGGCTGACAGCTTCATTGATTTCATGTGTCCACTGACACAAAGGTTTTGAATTGAGAATGTTTACATTCTAAATGCAGCTCCTCCATCACTGTACAGACACGCAGAGGCTCAGACGGCTCGGGGGAGATACCCTGACAAAAATGGGGATGTAGGCTGCATCTTTGTTTTGGCAAGAAGCATTAAACTATGTGACAGCAAGAGCATCTTAATAATAAAGACATAAGTCATAAATTGTGTTATTGTGCTTTCAACATTACCCAAAGAAATAGTAAAAAAAGATCTTTTCACTGAAAAGAGACCTGTCATTTGAAATATTTTTCCACACTCTTTTCTTCATTCACTCATAGTACAGTAAATGGAGTTTCTTGCTACTCTGCCTCCCTCATTTGTCTACTTTACCTGCATTTCCTGATCATTTCTGGTTGTGCCTGGTTGCTCACTGCTAATCATAAAGTAATCCATTGGCTTTGTGAATACCTGTATTAAGTGCCTTTGTAATTTTCTCTGCTCAGGACCAAAGAGAATCAGGTCCGTTGTCTTATCTTTGTATGCTGATCTTTTTAGACCTGGAAGTATTCTGGTTGCTCTGTGTTATGCACTGTACACTGTTTAAAGTAAGGTCTACTAGTGCATTGTAGAATGTTTACATGCCTTCTATCCTGTTAAATGTTTATAGGCACTTCCCTGTATTGCACAGAGGAGGAGCCAATATGGTTGTGCTAAACTGAACAAAGTGAATTAGAAGAACGATTAATTAGTTTTAACTTCCACGGCCTTTTTCAGAGTGGTTTCTTCTATTTCAATGCCTCCAATCTGGTAATTATCAAGTGAATTTTAACTATCTGGATGTACTACTTTGCCCTAGTCCATATGACATTGTCAAACTCGTAATTGTCAGGCTGCTTTTGCAAGCGTAACTGAACATAAGTTCGTACTAGTTTCATGGACAAAGAACAAAAAAGGAGTTTCATAACTAGCAGAGGATGCAGTGCTGGGAAAATGAAATGCATGTCATCCTGATTTTGATTTATCAGGACAGTAAACAGGAATATAAACCAGGACCCTCCCCAGGGGAACTACTGTAAATGATTTACAGGTAGGAGGTTAAGTGTCAGGCTGCTGAAGGACAACATGAGGATCGCAAGTGAGAGAAATCTGCAGTGCGTTTGGAGGACAGCTGGGGTTGAGGTCCAAAGTGAAGTCAGGGTCAGAGTCACAGCTAGGAATGGGGTGATGGCTGAGTTTAGGATAAGGATTTTTTCATGTTAAAATCGGGGTACAGATCAGAAGTGAAGTAAGAGTTTGGGTTGAGCTTATTCTTACAGCTAGGGAGGGGTTTGGATCAGATTGGGTGAGGTGAGGGTCATGTCAGGTAGATATTGGAGACCTCAGCAGGTGAGAGACAGGAGTGCTGATCCAGTACACCAGTAGTGCTCAGAGAATCTTTCAGAAAGCCTCAGTGCACATGTACTTCACCGCTGTCTATTTTCACCCAGACCATGAGCATGCAACTGAGTGAATTTCATAAGCCCTGAATGATACCTTGCAGAAAAAGAAGACCAAAGGAGAAACAAACAATTATTCACTTCCCAATTCCATGGTACTGAAGCATTGTGCAATATGCTAATGTTAAATGAAATACTTGAAGTAGAGCTGAGGTAAAAGAACGATTAAGCATCGCGCGTAATAGAGACCTTTTGTGTATCAAGAAAAAACATGCTGGGAACAACACAGCGCAGGACAGCAACTGTAATCACAAAAATAGCAAAACAGCAGAAAGGTTTTAACATCTTACAGTGGGTTGTGCAATTGTAGCAGGCACAACACATGCTCTTGTGTGACATCTTGTGGTACAGACTTGACTAACCCTTGTTTGGACCCCAGTCCCTCCTCCCCTCATCTCAACTGTTGGCAGTGCAAAGTCCTCTCCCTGGCTACAGATGCTGACAGCCTGTTCATAGCTGGAGAGAGCTCTGCTTGTGGTGAGTGTTTTACACCAGAGCAAAGCTCTTTATTAGCATGCACATCCAGCCAACTGCAGCAGCATGCACTGATCAGGGAGATTCACTGAAGCAGAAGAGCACAGGGAATTTGATGTCTCAGAGAAAGCCAACAATTACTGGCTGCTAATGCAATCGCATCTCATTTACATGACATTTTCTGCTAATAACTTGGTTCGAACACAGATTGACCAGAATCTCACATATGAAAGACAAGTCATTAGTCAGTCTCTTTCTGCATGAAAAACCAATTAAAGGTGAAAAAGCCATCTGAATTTCTCAAAGATTTTTAAAAATACATTGTTTCATATCCCGAACACAACATAACTCACTCTCCATATATACTGCTTTTATATCAAAAAGGTTTAACATCTGTAGCATTATTATCCACATCTCAAAGCAGAAATATTTGACTGTTGGAACCTCACAATATTTACCTTGAAATGATAGCCATGCTCTCAGCACTATATTTATAATACAATGTTTACCTGTCAAATGGCTCCGATATTGACAGGATTGACAGGATAAAAAAAACAACCTTCCTACTCTTAGATGGAGAGGACAATGAGAGGATTTGATTTGAGTGCTCAGAATCTCCTCAGGCAATGACAAAGTCAACTCATTTGACATTTTCAGTTATTAACAGTGAAACTTGAGTCTGAGGATACAAGTGAAAATTACGAGGAAGGAAATATATAACAGAAAACAGGTACATTTCTTTACAAGAACATTTGTGGCAGTCTAAAACGACTATTCGAGGCATATTGTTGAAGCTTGGATAGCAAGCAGACCAATTAGTCTCTTCATGACACACCCAAAGAAGGCTCCACAGCCGAAACATTGTGTTTCTTCTCTTTTCAGCGTGGAATAAACCTTTACTTTTTCCTTTGCAGCCTACGCATGCTGACGCAGCTCCCTAGTTGAACTACTTAAGCCTACTTCTGCTGCAACCCACTATGCCTTCCTCCAAATCTTTTTCTAGATCTCTTCATCATTCCTTCTACTCCTACCAGGGTAACTTGCCCCCTCCTCTCACCAAACCAGCATTCCATTTCTTCACAGTGCTCTGTTCCAAGACCAGGCTTTCTAACCACCTCCTAATTCTTTACAGATGTTGTTGTTTTAATATCATCCGTAAAGGATTTCTTCTGAAATGTAACATTTTTTGCTTTGACTTTGACAACACACACACCCAAAGAAGGCTCCACAGCCAAAATGTCGTATTTCTTTCTTCTCTTTTCAGCATGGAATAACACTTTACTTGTCTCTTCATGTATGTGCCTTTCTCAAGTTCTTACTCAGTGATTTGGTTTATGAACATGAGACCCCTCTTGTGCCATCTCAGATGTCTTCCATGATATGTGCAGGATTATGGAGGCCTGCGTGAGCAGTCAGAATTACTCCATAATCATTGTCAAGTTACTGAGTCAGCAGCCTGTGGTTGAGACAGAAGATAGTTGCACTCCGTTTTCAATCTGTGTGGATTTCCTTTGTCACCCTTAATGAAGGCCTGAGATGGCAACTGGTGATGGCAGCAGGAAAAGAAATGTCAGTCTGAGCGTAAGCGCAGAATTATAGACGTTGAAGACTGTTAATAATTACAATGGAGGAAAGGTGGTTTGTGGTTGTGTAGATAATGGGGCAGCTTCTCAGGTTTGGGCTTCAGCTCTCACTGCGTTTCACTGGGAAAGTGTGACTCAGCCTCCATCACCTTCAGATGAGACAGCCAGACGAGGTTCTGTTGTAAATGATTCTGCAGCAGGGGCAGATGTGCAGTTCGACCCCTATGGTCTGGAAGTCACTCTGTTAAAGTCTCAGCTACACGTCAGCTATTGTGAAAAACTGGAGTGAACAGTGAATTCTGATAGCAACTGTACAGGGTTAAATGTGCAAATTTCACATTCATCCCTCCTCCGCAGTTTGTGGAGACGGGTTTTCATGCTGAACACTTCTCACTATGTTACAATCTCCAAAACCACCGTAGTGTTCTTCAAAAGATTGTTTAGCTTCTATGGTCTGACAAGATCAGGCCAGGATTAAAAACACTGCTGAAAATTGTCACATAATGTAGACCTACAAGGAAAGCAAATATGCAAGTATGTGGAAATTAATTAACAAAATCACAAAAATCGCAGCAAGAATTTGGAAGAGCCATGTTAGGGCAACACAAAGTGTGAAACTTTGTAAGTTTAACCTTATCCATCCCCTCGCCCAAAATGGAAGTCAAGGTCAATGTCCTGGAATGGATGTACCTAATATCGTGAATTATCTTGAAAACTACACACAGTACTGGCCTGGTTGGTGTCTTGAATTAAAGAGATCCCCTTGGACATCCTGACTGAAACTTCAGATTTTTTATGTCTTTCTCAGTACAAAGAAATATAAGAAGAAATATCCAGAACAAAAACAGGAAAAAACCAAAAAAACAAACAAACAGATGCAATTTATGGTCTTTCTTCAAAAGTCAATTTCTCAAGTTGTTGGACACTGAGGATGTAAATTACTTTACGTGGAAGGCTCCACGGCCGAAACGTTGTGTTTTCTTTCTTCTTTTTTTCAGCATGGAATAAACCTATTACTTGTTCCTTTGACACTATCTAAGCCTCTCCTATACCGTGCAGTGTTTCGATCACCACATTACAAAATACAGATTGCTGCTCAATAATTAGTACAGAGAAGAGCAGGCAGATGCATTCTGGGATGTGAAATCTGGAATCTCCTACACTGACAGGCTGGAAGAACTGAACCTTTTTAGTTCTGAACAAAAAAAAAGACTATGAGGGGACCTGATACGCATATTCAACATCCTCAAAGACATTGCCTAAAATCTATGCAGAGGACTTCAGAATGAGCAGTCAAACACAAATCAGAGGACACAAGTCGAAGTGCATTTAAAATGCTGAGCAGGAGGCACCTCTTTACCCAAAAGGTATAGAAATAAGAAACAAGCTACCGAGCCACGTGGTTGAAGCTGACCTTTCAAGAAAAAGCTGGATGGGATCCTTGGTTCAATAAGCCAATGACAACCAAATGAGTCAGACGGGGCAAAAGGCCACCTCTCAGTTGTAGATTTTATATACTGTACTTCTGCTTGCGCCCTGCATAACCATCAGCAGCAAAATGATTGACTACTCATCTTATGAAGCTTAATCATATTCCATAGCAGTCGGTACCACTGCACAACTTTCATCTAAACAGGTCCTTGATGATTAAAAATGCCAGTTAATTGCTGAATTAACCCTGCTACCCAAGGTCAGTTGGATAATTAAAGATACCCTGTAACAAAGTCTCACAAAGGGAATAAAATGGAACAACCAAGGCTGCTGCATCTGTTCAAAATGACTGAATTATAAATGCAATCTACGTTTAATTCTCAAGAGTTACAGTAGCTACCTTAAGGTGAAAGCAGAATAGAAGAATGAGCATCTCACTGGAAACAGAGAACTAATGCTGGGAGCAGCTCTTTTTTGGAAGGATGGTACATCGTCAAACACAAAAATTTGCTTTCCAGCTACAGTAAATAACTGTCACAGGAGATCAGTTCACGACAGGTCCTGAAGGCAGAAGCACACAGACTAGTATCTACCGAGAACCCAGGCTCTTACCTTTGTGGGTCTTATAGAGAGCTGTGAAGGTGACCATGAAGAAGGTGGTCGAGTATTTGCCAGCGTTGACCAGGTGGGGGAAGGCCCTCTTGGTGTCACGGTAACGGCGCAGGCACTGCACAAAGCGGAACCAGGCCGGCAAGCACTTGATGATGGCCCGCAAGCCGTAGGAGTAGCTGTTGCACACCGCATTACCTGCAGGGTAGCAAGGCAACACCAGAAGAGTCATGAGCCTCTGATTCCTTACTTTGAGTGCTGAAGTACAAGAACACTGCACAGGATTAACATTAAACATTAACGAAAAAACATTATCAGGAAATAAACAATAAACAGATAAATGGCAAGTTACTTAAGCGAGCAGTCTAGTAGAAGGTGGTCACGTACAGCAATGCTTTGCTTAGTGCCGAGGATGTGTTCCTGAGAAAGCAGAACTGTGCTAACAGAAGTAATTATAGCAATGGGAATGTCTTCCAGGAGCACTTGGGTTTTTTACAGATGAGTGACTATGACTTACATATGAGGGATTCATTGGCGAATTGGAATTGACCATACAGATATTGTTACCGCAGAATAAAATTAAAAATCCATTTTAAAACAGAAGGGAGATTATTTTGCAACTATAAGTCCAGAATAAATCCATAAAAGCTGGCTAACACAGCAATACATGCAGTCAGAGCTTGAGTAGTTTAACCACCGCCTGCCTTCACTCCTCCAGCTTGGCACTGGCAGCAGACTGATGGGAGGGAGCTACATCTGCCAGTATGGGCCAGGCTGTGGCTCATCCTGGGAGACTGAGACTTCTTTTTCACTTTCTATCGCCTTTCTGATGAGCATTTACAAGCGGCACTAACTGTATAACAAACAGACATTCTTTTATACAGGGGCATTCTGAGAAATTAAAATAGTGGCCAGGACAAGGTGAATTGGAACCAAACAAGACTTTCCTGTACCACCGTCTATAGATGTGGAAACATATTTAAGGTATGCTTGGTAAATTTAGAACCAATTTTTCAGGAAGAGTGAGAAACAAAATGTCTTTGCACTGGCAATGACAGTAGAACAGACACAAACACACCAAAAGTCTGGCTATGCAGCTAGCACACGAAGACTTCCCTTAACTTGATGAAAAATCTCTTCACATGTTATGAATGATCATAAATCACAAATATGAACTTTCTATTGAGAATGCATCTACCTGGCCTTTGAGACCAGTAATTTGAAGTAAACTTCAAATAGTTCCTTTCACAACAGGTGGCAAACTCATTTACGACTGACCAACGGTCCCATTCATCTGCTTGCAACAAATAATAAGAGCCTAATTATGTGTCTTGAGTGTTGAAAATTTTTATAATAACCTGTGTACAGAACAAAGAGTAAGGCAGACAATACACATCCTTTTGGGGTAACACTGGTACCACTGGAAGAATACAGCTTGTTAGACAAAGCATTGTTGACTCTTATTCTCCGAGTGACTGTAAGGTTACTGTCTGTAAGGAAATTAATAACCCGGCTGAAAAAATTAAGATGAAGACCAAAATTAGACAACAGCTTAGTTTTAATTTAATAAGGTTGAATACAAATAAACGCTGAAGAAAAATCCAGAAATAGCAACCTTGCATGAGTCTTATTTTTGATTAAGAAGCTGGAGGACAAAGTTAAAAAGCATTTTCTAGCATCTTTCACACCCCTACCTGCCCTATAAGCAAACTGAAATGGCTCAGACTGATCCTGTTCCTTTGCTACAATCTTGTTTTTCACAATCCATTCCAAGGTTTTCATAACCAGTGAGGTGAGGGGTCATAGTCTATAATCACCTACTCATCGATTGCAAGAAAGATGATAAGGGTTTATTTCTGATAAGGGTTGTGGCAATCTTGAGTCTATTCTGTCAATGTGTTGTTACGTTGGAAGTGTGTTGTAAAACGATTTTCCCCAATGAGTCCTGGAAGCACTAAGCGCAAGATAGGATGTTTCTCCAATATATTACTCCGGCATGCAAGCGTACTGACAATTTTGGGGCAAAACACTAAATAGCCAGCATGTCTTTGGAACACGGTAGAAAAACAAAACACTTGGAGGAAACTGATGTGGACATAAGGAGAACATGCATACTCCATACAGAATAATCCTCAGTTAAACCTAGGATCCAAGACCTAATATTTGAGGATAGTTCTTGATTCATCTCTACCCTGAGCTTTCTGTCTCATTTTCCTACCTCACCTCTCTGTGTTTATTTCTCTGTTGATCTTTTCCTTTCCAAACCTCTAAGTATTGACAACAACTATAAAACAGTAAAATGATACTTGTACAGTGCTTTTCTGGACACTCCACTCAAAGCGCTGTACAGGTAATAGGGACTCCACTCCACCACCGCCAATGCACAGCCATAGTGCGTCAGTACACTCACCACACACCAGCGATCAGTAGGGAGGAGAGCAAAGTGATCAACCCAATTCATAGATAGGGATTATTAGGAGGCCATGACTGGTAAAGGCCATGGGGACATTTGGCCAGGATGCGAGAGTTACACCCCATGCCCTTTTCAAGAAACGCCCTGGGATTTGTAATGATCACAGAGAGTCAGGACCTGCGACTGTGAGTTTTCCATCTTATCTAAAGAACACCACCTTTTTATTACAGTACAGTGTAATTTATTACAGTATAGCGCCTCCTACTGGTCCCACTAACACCTCTTCCAGCTGACATTTTCTTTTGTTGAACAACAACAGTGGCGGCAAGATGGAGCATTTTCAAGTCTGATCCCAAAGAACACTTAGTGTCCTTGATTAAGAAATGGTTAAAGAACACATCCGTGCAGGAGATATTTTAACTCCCATTTAAAGTGTCAATATTAAGGGTGTAGTTTACATTTTGTATACTTTTTCATTACTTTTAAGACTGGCTAATTGAATGTTTACAGAAAATATACTGTAATATTATACACCAATCAATGAAATATCTATAGGGTTCCCAGCACTGTAAGAGCAATTCTGCAGCCACTGTTGAAGTTTTGGCAAGAATTTCACAGCTGTTTTTGTAATGCACCGATGAAGTGTGCTACGTCACCTTCTTCCTTTCAACTGTGGAGAATGAAAAGAACACTAATGTTTTCATAATTGCCTGGAATTCCCTACAACAAACATATAAGACAGGCTGGACAACAAAATACAGAGTGAGCAGCAGACAAGCTGAAAACATCACATGAGGCACAAAAGTCAGAACAATTTAAACTGCACATGAGATACCAGTTCTAAGATAATGGCAGGTGAGAATCAAGGTCATTGATGCATTTCATGGCACATGGACAGACCACTGAATTCTCCCTACAGGTTGCTTTTCCTTCTCATTACTTTGTGTTGTAACTGCTCAGGATGAGGGTCAAAGCTTTTCCAAAGGCCCAGCTTTTCCATTTAATTACACAGCAGCTAATTGCAGGCAAACGCTTTTAGGAGCTAATTTCACCAGCTCACTGGGAATATTTCTGCACAAAAGTTGTTTTGTTTTTAACTCTTTCCCCTCAAACAATCCTTGCAAAGGTTTCTAACGCTTGTATGAGACTTTATCAAGCTTGCCTATATTTTTACAGCTTTTATACATTTTTTTGCCAATTTTGTTTTGTTCCTGACATGGGCATTGGGAAGGCCACTCTCCTTAATGTAAAAAAAAATACACAGCGCATCTTCCTGTGATCCTCTGAATTGAAACAAAGGAAGGTTTTATAATTCAAGTACAGCCCCAGATGCTCTCTAGTGATGCCATGAAAGAACGTTTTTTAGAAGTGAACATTGCATATACAAATATTTCTGAACATAGCAAAATGGTCATTTTTGACTTAACCTTTCAGTTATTCTATAAATGTCACACACACAAAGATGTCTCTCTCTCAGCAAAGAGTAAATTTAGAATGAAAAACTCATCATATCAGCTCAATTTCCACAATGTATTTCAAGTGTTCACTCATAGCGTATGGACTTTGCTTAACAGAAGTCCACAAAGATGCCCGGTAAACTAAATATCAATTTATTGGTATTTTTTTCAATACCCTTTGTAAAATGTGCAATATTGTTCAAATTAAAACAAAGGTTCCATGGCATGTTCATAGGCCAGACAACAGAAATGATCAAATCATTTCTTTATTCAATGGCTACTGAATGGCCAAGTATGGCTCTAGCTCATTGGTTCTCATCCCTGGTCCTGGAAGAGCACTGGGTCTGTAGGTTTTTAATCAACCTCTAATAAGCTTCTTAATTGAACTCATATGGATAAGTCCAATCACCATTCTCTGAGGGGCAGACTCCAGCTCATCTGGACTGAGTTGCCCATCGCTGGTCAAGAGATTTGTAAAGAAATGTCTTCAAACCACTGTATTCTGTGCACTGGGGTAGAAATTAAGCCACAGAATGTATAAAACAGAATCTAAGGGGAAGGACAGGAAGCTCACTGTAACAGAGGCTACTGCGGATCTGGCGGTGAAACTCACCTGACGTCAATGGCAGAAGCCCGTCTCTCTCACCCCAGCTGAGCTCAAAGCTGTAGAAGCAGATCATGTACTCCAGATCGGTCAGCACAGTTGTCAGGGAGTTAAGCTGATCGGCCAGCCAGAAATCTGCAAACTCCACCCTATGGAATGGAGCTGTGAAGACACGGAACTGTGAGAGGAAAGAAGAGGAGAGAAGACTCGCGTTAGTAGGGTTAACTCAACCAAGAGGCATCTTCTGACCTTCAGGCACTACAGGTACAGTCCAATCACTCAAGGCTCCTCATTATTGGAAGAAAGGCACAAATATGTAGGGTTTTTTTTTCTCTTGCTTTTCTCTTATACCATTTACAGATGCCTTTAAAGTGACTGTGGTTGAAGACGAGCAACAGAATTTTTAATATAAGGGGTTGGACCCGTTTTTGATAGCGGGGGTTATATAGCAGCCACTACACACTAACAGATTAGGTGTAGAAGTGAAAATGTCCTTTATCAATTTTCACACCTCATCCCCAGTCACCAACTGGATTATTGGCTTAAAAATTCACGTTCAGTGAGAAGAGTGCTACCTCTAACTGACCCTCTAGCACCACTAAGAAACCTTATTTTACTTGCAGGTCTTCCACAAATGTACAGACCAGGCCCAGCCTTGCTCCGTTTTGAACATAGATTATTAAAATATTACTGAATGGCTAATAAAGGCACTGGAAATGCTGTCACACTACTGTGTGCGTTTGTGCTGAATTTACACACTGCAAGATGTAAGGGTTCAAAGTCTTGCCTTTGTTTCTGGCAACCGCAGGATGGGAAGCACTGCTGTAGGAGTCTAAGGCTGAGCTGAATGCGGTCTCTGTGGAATATACAGTACTAGTGATATCTCAGATAAATTCCTCAGGATTCAAGAAGAAAGCCAAGCTGCTAACAGAAGGCTCATTCTTGTGTCAATGAACATCGAAATGCAAAGTTACATTTTAACAAACACAGAGAAAGGACTGCTACTATGGTGGTTGAATTAGGTAAAATGTATAATGAGATGCCCTGTGGCAGTTCTCTAAATGAAGTTATTAATGTCACAGTTTGGTCCTGAACACTCCAATAATTACTTTAAGATTAACAGGGCTCTGGAAACCACGTGCTTCCTTTTCCCATCACAGCCATTCTGATGACAAGTTATACTACAGCTTGCCTTATTCCATTCCCCATCTGTTTCTAATCGGATAAGACAACCCTGTGAAATCCCAGAAAGTAAATGTTTCCATTTATTGATTGATTTATGTATTTATGTTTCTATCTAAATGAGCATTAAAAGCATAGACTTATATCACAGCTGACCAAAACCCAGTGTATACAATATCAAGTTTAAGGATTACTTTATCCATGGTAAGACCTTTTGACAGGAAAACTAAAAGCAAAATGCTTTTTTAGTTATTTGGTGATGTATACAGCCACAAATCCTAATATGTACCATATGCATTTCTGTATCAACATTTTTCCTTCCTTTTAGCAATTTGGAATCATCAACTGGTAATGAGGTCATGGTCCCTTAACTGAACGCAGGAGGTAAGGGGACCATTCGGAGAACACTGTCCTATAAATGTGCGTATATCAGGGCAGATAGCATCCACTGGATGGATGCAGCTTACAGTGGCAACCCTACACTTGATACCCAACTCTAGCTCACCCAGCTTCATAACCCACACTTCATATCCCAGTCACAGCTGGTGAATGGCAGGACAAACTCAAGTCAGTAAGATGTTTGGTTAAAAAATGCAATAATAATTCAAACAGGCAAGAAATACGCTGTAAAATTAGATCACTTCAAACAAAACCCTTTAACTTGCTAAATCAACAACTGTTTATACCCAAGAAAATAAAAACAAAAGGCAATGGTAAAGTGGTAAATGGTTAGGATACCTTTTTCTATCGGTGGCAATAGAGCTGGAATACTTAAACAGCTAAATTATTTTTTTTTTAAATCAGAAATCCTATCCCATTGTTATGGAAGGTGTAGAAAGAAGAAGGCATTTGTTGTTAACTGGCAGCCTGCATTGTTTTACAGTTAAGCCATCCGAAGATGAGTGCTGTATTAGTATTTAATAAAAAAAAACTTATAAAGAGTGCCATTCCAGGCATCTTAAGGCATGACCATTATGACACCTTGATGACCATAACGTACTTCAGCTCAACATGTGTGACTTAACATGGGACACATCTGACACAAGTTGTACTTGTCTGCAAGGTCTTTCGGTCCATCACAGGGATCCCATTTGTGTCTGCTCAGTTCAAATGTACTGCAGGAGATGCAGATTATGCTATGTCATGTCAATATAAATATTATTACTTCTGAAGGAAGGCAGGGAAAAAAATAAGATACATCATACTAAGTGAATAACAATTAGGTGTTTGGCCTGACAAGCTTACTTTTTTTTTTACTTTGGTGTTTTAGTGCTGATTTATAGTGAAAAAAGCATAGACTCTGCAGCTTCATGCGACAGAGATGTCTCTGGCTCCAGTCCGGCTCATGTTGACAGAGAAGGCTGAGGCAATAAATGTGCTGATAGATTTATCCCAGTAATGATTTCAGAGTCACAGGAGAAGCATCTGGAGGAAAGATGCCGCATTTTATTATACCTAACCCTGCTGCCCTCTGCATTGCACTGCAAATATATTGTTACTCGTGTGGCGTACCAATAAAAAATATAAGAAAACCTGCCTGAGCCCAGCTATTAGATCAAAGAATGCACCAAATGCCTCAGTAACCAATTAAAGTTTATTGTCTGAGCTTGACTGTGAATAATTGAAGTAGCCGCATCAATTCATTGAGTATGTTTTTATAGCTGACACACCGAGTATGTTTTTATAGCTGACACACTATTAGATCTGCATTAAAACACATTATAATGAAACTAACACAACTTTTGACCAGCCTGAATCAAACTTTATCCCACTGGCCATAACACATTAGAAACCCAAAACCTCTTGACATTTCGCCAGATGCAAGGAGCTACCGGGAAGCTCAAAGCCCCATAAATCATCCAAAAGTTCCCCAGCGTTTTTACTTTATGATTGCTTGAGCCGTTATTTAACAACAGTCTGGTTAAGAAGCTCGGGTTCTGAGCTTCCAGCTGTTGGCTTACAAACAGAAAACCTGGTTTGCCTCTTCACCCTGAAGCAAACTGAAAAGACAGAAGACCCCAGCAGCTCCGTGCTCACCAGCAGCTTCAGCAGCCAGAAGCGGGACTTGTAGTAGAAGGTCTTGGTGGGGTTGATGAGGAAGAGGAGCATGAAGCCGTACAGGATGAGGGGGTTGGCCTGTGTGGGGATGAATATGTATTCGGAGAACAGGCAGGACAGGATGCTGACGCACCAAAGCACACCCAGGAACCCAGCGATCTGTGGACACAGTAATTGCTGAATTAATATTTGTCTGCATTCATACAGTATAGTGTCCTTGGTCACAATACTGTGGCACTGCTCCAAAGGGAAGAGTGCCACCTACTGGTCCACCAACACCTCTTGCAGTAGGTCTCTTGCCAACCAGGCCCAGCCTTCTCATCCAAGATCGGCTGAGAACAGGCTTCAAGCTGGCAACGCTGTCGTCATTAGCAGCATAGCACATCCCACAAAGTACACATCTCAAGGCACCATACCGTGGTTAAGAGGCAGAGAAAACTGAACTCGACATCAACAGTTCAGAGCTTATAAAAATTAAATTAATTTAATTAGAATACAAATATTAACATGATGATCATGCATCTTTAAAGGCGATTTAAAGACCCAGAAAAGCTTGTGTGAAGACTGAATTATAATTTCCCACATCAGCACATACTGCAATTAAGAACAACCTACAGATTTCAAAACGATGCAGTTTATCCGAGGGTATTTAAAATACAATGTTTTCTAACAGAGCAGTAAAATCTCTAAAATAATTCCTAACTCACAGGTAACTAGTGGGCTGGTGAAGTGTGATAATTAGCCCTTAACACCCACACCATGGCTCTCAGAGGTCCTATGCTTCCTGTCCAGGAGATCTGAGTAAAATAAGGCTGGACTGCAGTTTTTTTCTGCTAAGGGGGTTAGAGTGATACTCATGGAGGTGATTTCCACTTACCAGAAAAGAACAGCAGGAATAAAAATAAATAACAGTACACAGGGAGAAATGAAAAGTCTAATTACCTTGCAAGAGAATAAGTGCATGTTCAAATAATTATGTTTTTACATTATTTTTCTTTGTTATTATTATTTATATTGTAATATTTGTATGTATCATTATTTTTATATTTATTATCGCAGTGTCTCAGGCAGGTGGGGGGGAGGGGTGTCTCACCTCAAAAAGGTGTTGGTGGGAGAGGTTGCTGCGGGGGTTGAGCTCGAAGATCAGCACATGGTTGACCCCCGCCTGGCGCCAGCCGTAGGTGTTGATACCCAGCAGGAAGAGGAACTCGATGAGGAGGAAGCCCCCCCTGTAGATCCGCACCAGGGGCCAGACATTGGAGAGCTCCTTCGTCATCACACCTGCAGGGGGCAGCAGAGAGCTCTCAGGGGAGGCAGCAGTGAGCCCCTGGCACTCTGGCCTCACCTGTGCAGCGTTTGCTTTAGTAAGACAGAACTAGATGTGCTACACAGGCCATGAGGTGGTGGAAGTCGTTTTTCTTTCTCACACAACCTCTCTGGTGTTGTTGAATCTGCTTTATTTCAGTTATTTCAGAATGATGACACAAAAGTATTGAACAAGGTCTGTAAATACCGAGAGCTCAGAATGCTTCACAACTCGGATCCGTCGAGCTAGAAGATAAATGATAAACGCTACTTAATTCAATATTGTAGTACAGGAATAGATTCCTTCTTTCTCGACAATTTAGATCTGGGTAAAGGTTGAACATAAATACTCACATTTCAAAAATTGTTTCTGGGGGGGAAACTGTATTTAAAAATGAGCTACAGATGTTTTGCTCACCGAGTTGATAAAGAAAATGAAGAGGCAGTTTTAATTTGGTCCAGGCCCGTGGTACAGGAGGGCCACCTTGTAACTATAAACTAAATCCGTGCCGTGTGTGGCATTTATCGCTCGTGCCAGCTCTGACCCCGATGCCTCAGAAATTTACAGTGCAAATGCCCCACATAGCTCCAGTGTCAGGAGAGTGGAGGGACCTTATCTTCCTGCCACGCAAAGCGGCTCACCATCAGCCCTGCCCCAGCTGTTTGCTAGGACTCAGGCCGCTATGGCAAGTCAACTTATCTTCCACTGTAAAAGCAAAGAAGGGTGCCATGAGCTATTCCCACCACTAGACTGCGCTGTTTGCTGCACTGTTTATGTTTGTCTGCAGGCACAAAGTGGCTTTCCCTTTTCTTTAAAAAAAACCCAACAACCTTATTTTATCTCTAGGCCTCAGACTAAATGTCATCTCTTCTCAGGGAACTGTTTACAGACAACAAACAGTCCCAATGTGTGTTGCCAGGGTCTTAGCTTTAATTAGAAACACAACCGTTCTTCATAAGCACTCCTCTTCCTGGTAAGGAGTCTCTTTTACATTAATGCGGAATGGAGGAGGAGGCTTTGCTGTCATTCTGGTCCAGTTTTGGGGTTTTACCCAATTCATCCTCCTTACTCTTTTGTGTTGACACACTTCCAAACTAACCTCTGAGGACTTTAAACTGGTGACTGCATTACTGTCTTTTTTCCACTACCCTGAAGCAAATTCATTGCAACTGGTCCAGTTCATCAGGCCATCTCTTCCTCTCGTTATGTACAATCCTTGACCTAAGCCTGGATGTACTGCTGTCTCACCAAGCGTCACTGATCTGACAGTGTCCTTGGTACAGCCTGGAATTCTTAGAGCACTACAGAGCTAGCTAAACAGCATTTCGTTATACCATATACCATATACCTGTATATGAGTATAATGACAATAAACTTGAACTTGGTTAGGATGGGATGATGGGGAACAACAGAGATGCTGCTGCTATTGAGCTTTCATATCACATTTAACCAGTAAAAAACTCTATATACTCTATCTGGTGCGATCATTCCTAAATTGTGAGTGGCTAGCCAATGTGGGGAACAGAAACATTCATTCAATATTAATTCATTTTGCAAAACAATAAAAATAATAATCTAGTCCTACAATTTTCCATTTTGGTAGTTATAGGGTTAATGCACACTTTAAGCTACAGTATGAGGTTTTGTGGGACTAGACAAAATATTGGGAAATCTGCAGCCACCCTAAAAATCAGTGATAGCCGCCCTGAATTCGAGACATCATACTCTGCCTTGGGAAACAAGACTGATGGGTTCGACAGCTTTTCGAAGGATCCCTGAGCATACCTGTCAGAAGGAATGTCACGGTCAGTACAATGAAGACTCCACAATACAGTCCTACTCTGAAGGTTGTCCAGGCAGGGGCGGGCTGGAAGAGACAAGAGACACAGCTCACAGCGCCACTCGCAGGAGACGCGTTACCACAACTCTACAACCTCAGCTGATCACCTGCAGAGAAATAGCAACTAACAAATGAACATAGTATACCAAATAAAACAAGGAAGCTCTTCCATGAAACGGATAACACTGTAACAATTACTAAAATCAACTTTGGCTGAAACCGCCTGCATATAGTCCCGTTTACAGTTTTTATTTGAATGGCTAAAGCAGTTGCTGCCACAATTAGAAAACTTTCCAAAACCGTCTATTCACGGTTATGCAAAAACAGTGCAACCAATTCATTCAAACCACTAATAAGGGCACGCTGTGAGGCTGGTCCTTGAACTCACATTCCAATATCTAGGTGTCAAGATTATTTTATAATATAAAATTTGTTAGATATCTGAATACTGGTACTTAAAATCAGAACTGCTGGCGTGAAGCTAAGCACAAAAAACAAAACGTACTCCTAGCACACCTGACTGGAAATAGCAGGACACTGTTTGCTTCTTTAAACCTCAGTATTTCTCCAAGAACCATAATATACACTACAAGTGCTGGATCCTTTACGAAGGACGATATCTGTAAAGCAGGGATTAGCCCACAGATGTTATGAGTACTCTTCAATTAGCAACTGATGGCGACATACTGCACAAAAGGTGATTTGATTTTCTATTCAAATACCTAGTTCACGTGAGTACAACAAGGGTAATGGTGACTAGTAAACCATAGACTCCTGCTTCCTTAGACACTGGAGTGCTCGAAAAAGAAAGCTGAGAAAATGGTTAGATCACCTTGGGAGGTGAATTACTAAACAGTCGATGCCTCAAGAGTGTAACTAAATTTTACATTTTATCACCGATATAAAGAAGAAGGTCACGAAGGTCAGTGTCTCTTAAGATCGGATTAGCTCACGGTCCCCCACAACACACCCAGCCTGACTTCAGGATTGAGCCACATCCTGAGTGAAAAGCGATTTCTCAGCTGAGAATTTAATTTTCCTTAAATCCTTCCTTTCCAGCTGTAGAGTAGAAAAAACAAACAAACTTTGGATCGGAAAGAGAACATCTATTTAAGTTCCAGGGTTAAAAAAAACGACGTGAAAATGGGCTGAGCTCTATATGTCAGGGGTGAAAAGAAACTGTAATTAGTTCCTGTCACGGCTGGCACTCAGGACATCCTTCGCTGCCTCCTGGGCTGCTCTCTTGCTGGCCCATGTTAAACATCTCTTGCGGCAACCCTGCAGTGCCACGGACAAGCAAAACAAAAGCCTTGGTCTAACTCTGTTAAAGTCTTATGGTGCTTTTTAATGGCACAACTGCCCAGAAAAACAGGACAGATTTGTCCCTTTTGTCCCTAGCATTATAAATGTATGTTCCTGTCCTTTTTCAGAAAGAACATCTATTTTTAACAGCTTACAAGCACAAATTAGATTTGGTTAATCGCTCACACATGTTTGGTTACTCAGGATACTTTTGAATGCCCTGAATTCCCTGTGCAGGCCTTGTCTTTGGCAAGCAGATCAGAAAAGGACAAAGTCAGTGCGAGTTCTGTCAGCGGTTTTCCGTGCTGAGCGGCGACACTCACCTGCGCTGCCCCTAGCGGGGGCACTCTGAGCCTCTTCATTGCCTTCTGTCGATCCCCACCTTCAAGCTCTGTCGTGACCAGCGCCTGAAACAGACACGCAGGGGGGGGTCAGCTCCAGCGCTCCATGCCGATTCGGGGCCCCGATGTTAAAAAGAGCGTGCGGGCCCACCGAGCGGTACCTCCGTTTCTGAGATGAGCTGGTTGATCTTCTTGCAGGTGTAGAACGGAGCCACTTCCACATGGGCCACCCGCCAATCAGCCCCACGGGGCGTCTCCAGGATCTTGTCATGCTTCTTCAGGATCTTTCGGAATCCGGTAAAATTCAGATTCTGGAAACAAACAGCAATAGATGATCACTCCCGTATGTTACTGTAAAAGGACATTTGTTTATTTAAAGGCACAACGGAAGGGTAACTTTCAGATTTGGAGATCATCATAGCATTTGTATTATGGCTACATACTACAGTACATACTTCCTCCATTTTAAATGGCAGAAAAAGATTTTACAGATACCACCCCCCTAGAAATAATTTAGTGCATCTCAAATTTCTTTATTTTTGCCTTTTCTGATATTACTGTAGATATCAACCCTTTTCATGTCTCCAATGGTCAGTTTTTGTAACTGTAACAAAACTGACGTTTGCGTTCAGGATAATCTCTTGTTCTGTGTTATGTTCTGTGATGCAAAGCCCACTTCAGCTCTAAAAGTAACTTTCTCTCACAGATCCCATAGCGGGCATGAAGCAGGAATGTCTCCTGAGAGCTGGGTTACTGCAAACTGTTCCCCTACCACAGACAGTGTAAGTACAGAATGTTCAAAACTCCCTCAAAGTCTACTATCCTGGTCTATATAAAAAAAACATTGCCAGGCATTAAATAAACTTTACTAACGATTAACAGAATGCGATTAACAGACAGATTTTTCTCTTGCACAGATGCTTTGCAAGTGTTTCATTATTTTATATAGTGTTTTGTACAGTGTCAACTGTAACCTTTATCTGGTTCCTACTGATGCTTTGGAGGGGGATGTAATATGAAACTCAAGAATATTCAAATCAACCAAACAAACTCTATGACAATGGAACAAAAATGCTTTCGCTGCTGCAAGAGGAATTCAGACCCCACAATCTACCAGAGGAAGGGAAGACGCAGTGTGCACATCTCAAGGAAAGCTTTCCAGACTCTTCAGCAACGGGCAAGGCTGACGCACCTGGTAGTTCTGGAGCAGGATGAGACTGAGGTAGAACTCGCTGAAGGCCAGCTGCAGGTCCTTGATGTTCCGGTACTTGACTCGCTCCTCGTGAGACAGGTGGAATACGGTCTTGCGGCGGCGGCGCAGGCCCGGCGGAGTGCTGCTCTCTCGCTGGGCGTCCAGAGATGACTGGAGCTCATTCTGGAGGGTGGCGAACCTGCGCTGGGCTTCAGCAAGCTTCTCTGGATATGAAGGAGGGGGACAAGCGAGATCAAAGATTACGTATGGCTGTGACACAACCGCAAAGATGCTGCAATGCGGGGATTAGGGGTTTGAACTGCAGACCTGACAGTCACTGGATCTAATCTCAGGTGAGTAGCTGCAGCAGCACCCCTGATCAAGGTAATTTACTCAAACTGCTCATATAAAATGCCCTTCTGTACACATACATACTGTATACTCTCCAGGTTCAGCTTCAATGATAATTTATTCTCAGTTGACTTGTTTGATTAAATAAAAGTACCATTTTGTTACCATGACAAACTTAGCCCCTCTGCTACTGGTTGGGGTGCAGCATTCATTTAAAAGTGGCAGAGCCTTGTATAAAACAAAGCATTTATGAACAGTGAAGCTCGGAAAATAACTGCGTTCCATCACTGCAGAGAAACTGAGTGAATTACTTAGCAGCCATTTTGTAGAAGGGGCACTTCTCGTTGTTATATTTTTACTTATTTTTTATGTTGGTTTGATCTGATCCTTTTGCAGATGTCTTTATCCATAAGAAATGAGGTGTAATTTCATTATACTCCAATGTATTTCTGTTGAAACACAGGTGACTATGATAGGACATTTCTCCATGCGGTGTGAAGCACAGTGGTCAGACAAAATACAGTATAAACCGAATGCGATTATGTAATGCACAGCAGCAAAAATAGTGTGAGCAACCCCAGTGATTTAATCAGGCATTAAAAACAACTGCTGAGGTTCCCAAAATAACCACACAGAATGACAATACAAATACACTGAGTGCATTGTTTAATCAACCTGTTACCTTGAAGCATTACAAAGTGTGATTTTTGCTCAGGCAGAACCCCCCAAAAATTACTGCAAGGAATATACTGAGTTTGTTGTGAGTCAAAGATGTAGCTTTGTTAATGTTTGAAAAACAAATCCACCTGTTCTATGCTTGTTTTCCAACTAGTAATACAAGCACTGAGTTTTGATGGCGTACCAGAAAGTCAAACAAAACTCATCTGGAGATTGTTCATATGCTGTACATAAGCAACAGCACCTCATGCCCTGTATCTGTTCGGTATTTATTCCCACAGCACTGCAGAAAGATTTAAACACGCAGGGTTCCTGTTTACCCAATTCTCTATAGAACACGGGCCCAGAGTCCTAATACACTACTCATCTTAGGACCCCACAAAAACACCACACAACAAGTCGGTAGAGCTTTCATTCCTCTTTTGTGAAACACATACTGTACCTACAATGTTCTTAAAAAATGAAATTGAAAAGCAATCTGTTCCCAAGACACCGACCACACACACCTCTCTCTTTCATTTCAGGTTCAGGCTGAGCTTTGTTCTTCCATTAGTTTCCCACAGTAGGATGTGACACTGCGAGAGCTGTCAGGGGTCTTAACACAGGAGTGAGTGTTGCTCAACTCCAGATATAACTGCACAGGGTATGGGGGCTCAATGACATCAGGTCTGTATATCCAAAGAGGAAGGGAGAGAGTGGAGGGTGTTAAGGATTTTTATATAAACAAATGGTTTAAATGTCATGTAACATGATACATGTAACTATAATAAGCTAAATAGGGAGAGCTTACTTATAGCCCCTACAGGTGTCTCTAAGCTCAGACCTAAGTATTTTTTTCAATATTATTTTTCCATTAATATATAAGCCTATAAATGACTTCTACAGTGTACATATTTAAATTTTTACAATATACAGCTATTCTGCTTGTGAATTCCCAATATGTTATACCAAGGGAGACAAACTCCAATTCTTTTGCAATAAATGAAGAAAAGACCTAGACTGGGAAATAGCAAAGCTGAGATTATAATGCTATGACATTTAATAACGAACTTGAAAAGAGATCAAAGCATCTAATCCCAATAGTATTATATGGTTTAGTGGTTATTGAATACAGTGGTTATTGAAAAATCAAAGGTTAGATTTTGTTTAGTCATACTGCTTTCGATTTTTAGAAACTGGTAGAATACTGGGTTACAAATGAATGTGCTTCTCTAAATGTATACATGTGATTGAGAGCACAGGCAGAGATTTAAATATTTATATTGTTTTCCTAAATGCCATGCAGCTTACTGCTTCAATACCTCTAAAGTGAACTGATCAGAGAACTGGAATGCTCTATTATACTGTATGCCAATTTCTCTTACAAAAAAAACTATCAACATCCTGCATATAAAGTATATATACACAATGAACATTGTACATATGCAGAAATAATTGCAGAAATTGCTTTAGAATTAGTCCACCCCCTGTATACTACTATGAGGAAACCTACTGGGTTGAGGTGTTGCAATGAAGATCATTTTCTCTGGAGTTTATTTAAAAATGTGAATTATTTTACACTTTAACCTAATAACTAACAATAGAACACCCCTAAGATAACCCATGACAAACGCACAATAAAAGATTAAACACTCTCTGATGGTGGGGAATGGCAGGGCCAGAACACAGGCAATCTGAAAAGGGTGACACCTGAGTTCCCAAAGATTTGGTGATGGAAACACACCTAGAATCCCCTCAACCTTAACGAAGCTTCCTGATGTCAGTGTAGCTGGGAGAAAGCTCTAGTGTGGCAACAGTGCAACGTCTATTTACAGTGGAGCGGATGGGGGAATTAGCCTGCAATAACATTAAATCAAAGGCTCTGGATGCCCACGAACAAAGGTCATCAACAGTTTAACAACCTCTTGCCAAGTGCTGCTAAGGTAACATGAGAGTCTCTGGCCCGAATCCCAGCTTCCGTCTCTCCCAGTCAGTCCCACCCCAGCGACACATTCCTGGACACAGTGCTGGACCAGGCTGACAGGCCGCTTTCCTTCCCAGCGAGACAAACTCTGCTGGATGGCACAGGTCCCAAACTTCACACAGACGCACGCAGAGAGGAAAGACCAGGCTCCATATACAGCACCAGCTTATAGTATCTGTACAGAGCCTGTACCAGCAGTCACAACCTGCGCCAGTGCAGCATACAGGTTCAGTATGTAGTGTGTATAGCGCAGTGCATATAAATTCTTGCCATGCACTTATGATGAAGTATACATGATCCAAATTGTTTTTAAAAAGGTCATTAACATTCAGTCGGGAATTTCCAGCTGCACAGTTTCACAATTACACAACAAGATACTAAAGTTGCTGACGTGTTTCTAAAAGGAAGCAGCTGTGTGCAGAGATTAATCGATTTTGCAAAAGAGCACAGTATGTGGATATGTGGCCAATAAAAAAAGTATTTAAAAATCAACATTTTATCATTGTGTTGTAGCTCATGGCCTGAAAACTCCATAATTAATTCATTAGGACCAAACACGTTTTAAAAGCAGTGGCAATCTGTCTTTAAGTACAGATATCAAGACAATTGTCTGCTTCATCAAGAAAGGGAATGATTACAGAGATGGAAATTTTCAACAAAAGCTGCTTTAAATGACAATTACATTGAACAAATTCAAGGAAGACAGCATGCACTTCTTATCAAAAACAAATGTAAGATTTGCTGCCAAGATGAAAGATTAATGAGTATAAATGAGTTTAAAGTAGGTCTGAGTGAGTTGTGGAAAAAGACTGTGTTGTACAAAACTCTAGGCACCCTGGAAACAGGATTGTCTTGAGTCTTGATTGTTGAAGTTTATTCTTCACAGTTCCCTGGTTTGGATGGATAAATGTTTTATTCCTTTCTGCTGTTTAGAGGCTAGAAAGACTGTTTACATGACAGTTGTTAAAACATTATGCCTTTTTTTCATCCTTCTCCAATGGACTTATGATTTCATAACACTATCTGAAAGGCTGTGCACTGAAAAGTCTCTGTCTGCCAAGTTAGCGGCAAACATTCTCAGTTTAGATGAGAAAGACCTCACATTTAGGGTTCATGGAAAAAATTAACGAAGAACGCTCTACATAACAAAAGCTACAGATGGGTGACTAGCCTCAGGTGTTTTGAGAGAGAAAGGGCCAGCTGCCACATTAAAACTCTGTGTCTGATAACAGGTATTTTGTGGGAGAAAGAGGGTGAGAGGCCGACAGAGGTGGGAGTACTGTATAACACAGAGAGAAAACACTCAGAGGCAAAGAGCAGGAGAGTGAAAGAGTAAGCTGTGAGGGAGAAGATCTGCCCAGGCGGGCCAAGAAATGGACCAAGAAGGAATTTTCTCTACCTTTTCGAAGCCACGGTCCACTTGCACAAATATAAACATTCTGCAGCACCAAGAGCCTCCCCAACTGACCCAAGCACTTTTTTTATCAATGTTATAAAATAAATTTATCTCAGTATTTAATCTGAGGTGGCCTACTTGTCTTATACAGCAAAACAGTGAGCTTTTGCCCAATGCTTCTCAGACAGCTCTCAGTGTTTATTTTATGTCAGTCAAACTTGAAAAACACTATTCCCTTGTGACTCGAGTGTGGTCTCTATCTCCCGTGCATGCACTGAAAGTGCCGTATGATACTGTGGCGACTCTGAAGAAGTAATATAGAAACTTAATTTTTGTTATCATATGTGATTTTTCCACTGCACACTCTCTGAAACACACGATCCTCCAATGGGGTAGCTTGTAATGACAGCAGAGTTTCAGGACACTAAAAATACCCCAAAACACAATGGAACAATGCTACTGTGGCTTATGAGGTATGAGCACCAGTATTATCACATTGAGAGATTAAGGATTTCAACACTATGTTTAGGACTTCAGAATAAACCATTCAAGCATTCTTTCCAAACCCCAGTATCTATTAACATGTGTTACCAAACATGTGCTTAAATATCTGGTTATAAATTTACAGAAGACACATACCTGAGTAGAATGTGTTGATTTTGGCAAGTTCCTTTTCACAAGTCTGGAAAAACTTCTCCTCAAACTTGGCATAGTATCTTTTCACTGTGTCTTCATCTGTCACTGTAGAGAGCAGAGAAGGAAAAAATTAACATCTTTTTTTGCAATTCACCTGAACCGCTTCTCAAATACTAAGTTCTGTATTTACACAGTAAACCATCACACTGAAAGATTTAGGTCTGGGGAGTAGAGCAGTATTTCTCCCTGTACTGCCTGTGTGTATTATCAGCGTTTTAATCACATTCACATTGTTTGTGGCATCATGTACAACCACACACTTAAAAAACTGATTGTTCTAGAGATTTAAAGAAATCTGGTTCATAACATTATAATAGTAACCACTGCTCATTGATCTGAAAATCTCATCCAGCCATTTCTTGAAAGAATGCCGCAGTTTCAACAACACGGCTAAGCAGCTTGCTCCATAGTCTCACAACATTTTGGGGAAAACAAGTGCCTCCTGTTCTTGATTTTAAATGCCCTTCCACATAGCTTCAACTTGTGTCCTCTGGCTTGTGTTTCACTGTTTATTAAAGTCCACTGGGTTTCCTTTTTTAAATGATACTGAATACTTTTACCGGGTCCCCTCAGAATTTTCCCTGTTCAAAACAAAAAACTCTTAACGGTTCCTTCAGCCTGTAGGTCATTACTGTAAGATCTAGAATGTAACTAGTTGCTCTTCTCTGAACCAATTCCAGAGCAACCATACAATTTCTATAAAGTGGTAACATAGTGTACACAGTAAATGAGACCTTAATAGTATATTATTCAACATTCCTCGATTTGATTGTTATGCTTCTAACTATATATCCTAAATATCCAAGCTGCTGCTGGTGGTGATCTTGGTGGACCAGTAGGTGGCACTACTTCCATATAGATCATGAAACACCAAACAAATACCCCAGTATTTGTTAAAAGGATGGCGACAATACTGTTTAACGGATGTCTACTTTAGACAGCACATATAATGTTTCAAAGTTTTAGGTAGACAAATCCAAAACTAGGGTCCAAGATTAGCCCTGTTGAATCCCCATACCGTAAATGTATTGAGCTACTAGATACACAATGGAACACAGAAGTAAAATTCATCAACCAACATGGAACAACTGTTAAGATTTCATAGTGAATGAACTCAAAGACCAGACAGACAGACAGACAGACAGACAGACAGACAGACAGACAGACAGACAGACAGACAGACAGACAGACAGACAGACAGACAGACAGACAGACAGACAGACAGACAGACAGACAGACAGACAGACAGACAGACAGACAGACAGACAGACAGACAGACTTCTTCATGCTGCATTTGAGCTCCTTTGAGAAAGTGGGGATGGCCCACTCAGGCCCTAGATATGCACATTCATACTGTAGTGTGAACTATACAGAATGAGGACAATGCCAATGGCCAAATGACTGAATAGAGTACCTTTAACCACCAATGCATTACGTACTGCAAACTAATACAACAGGAAACAATGCCAAAGGAATTACACAGAACACATAAAACATGTCATAAACCATTAAAGCAATTGCTAAATCACAAATAGCACAATCTGATTCTTGACAGGCCCCAGAGCACTTCAGAATGATTCTCCTGAGAAAAAACCACATCCAGGAGTTGTGCACCCTCAGTTCCAGCACACACCACGCCGACACCCTGACAGAAAAAACAACCGGACTTTGGTCTGAAACACTGCACTGCCGGGAAAGTGCTTTATTTAAAAAGGAAACAGGAATAAGATACTTGTGTGTCTATTGTCTACAAAAACATAAATATCAGTAACTAAACAGCAACAATTATGCAAAAAGGGGTCCGAAGTAGAGCAATCGATTGATTAAAGAATGAAATTTGTGTCAACTGGTTTTAGACAGCGCTGAAGTACTGTATGTGACATGGCCCATCACAATAGAGATGGAATAGTTAAAATAAGGAGAAGTAAAAATATAAAATCGGCTCAAAGCCATTATTTTCCAGCACGGTAATCATCCTGCATCCGAGAGCACTTAAAAGCACTTAACGCCCTGCTGTACAGCTCAAACCTCTGTAACTGCAGGAATCAAGAGTGAAATCACCGAAAAACCGGGTTGAATGCGTCATTGATTTTGTTTCTGTTCCAAGGAAAAGGGCAACTGAACCTTGATACCCTAAAACCTAGCTCCCAAAACCCTGTACACCTCCTCGTCTTGCCTTGTTGCACATGTACTGTAATTAACATACTGTATTCACTTCACCACACACACGCTCTCAGTTCAATTAACACTGACACGCTCGCTGTAGCCACTCAGCTATTCTGATCACAAGCACCTGTAGGATATAAAACCTGAAGTGGAAGAACTACTATGCTAAAGGCAGTCTATTTGCTTACCTGAAAACTGAGGATGGATAAACACATGAGCAAGTTTGTAGAGCCACATAAACATAAAGCAGGACTGAAATGCCCTTTAACAAATAATTCTGATTTGACTGTAAGAAAAGATTGTTTTTCAAATATAATTCCAGTTACTGTACATACATTTGAACATAGACCATTTGGTGCTGGTTTAAAAAAAGCCGAGGACTTTTTGAAAATATTTTGTGCATATATATATTATATCTTTTTTCTTTAGTTCGTTTCAAAGAGCACCAAAGTTTTCCTTTTGGTCAAAACATTAGGGGGGAAAAGGCCTACAGGCAAAAATAGAAACCTTGTGCCCATCTTAGAGTGGAACAGGTGCTATTTTCAGCCTGTCTGAAGTTCTCCTTCACAGGACTAGCTCACACCAAGTGAAGGAGTGTCATGTTCACCGTCTCGGGCGCTCGGTGCATTTGGCATTCACAGAATTCAACATTCAATGAGGATGGGCCATTTTAATGTTCGTCCTAGATTTGGGGTTTGGCTTCATCTGCACATCACCAGGGTTGGAAAAAAGTCCAAAAAACATTTAGTTAAATCTACTTCATTATTGTGACTCTGCAGACTTTTTTTTTTAAAGGCTGAATTCAACTGATTATGTGATCAGTGCTTTTTTATACCACCACACAAAAACTGTTTTCCTTTCTTTGTGGGAAAGAGAAAAGGCTATCTTGCAAAATCCTTCAGATCTGCACACTGTACATCTGGGCTCAAGGACTCTGTATTCCTGCTCATTGTGCTGGGCTCATTCTGTAGCACAACATCTTTTTAAATGCCTGCATTTCCTATAATAATCTGAACGCAGGGAGTCTTGTTGTCAAAGGTAGATGGTGCTTTTTAACAAATTGCACTTCTTGTATTTACAAATTAGATTAGAAACTTTGAGATTAATATACTCCTATTTCACTTTTAATGGTTTCACTTACCACTGGCGCGTTTTAAAATCTTATGATGAATTGAAGTCACTGACCATCAGAATAAGACCCTAATTAAGGAACATGAGAAAATTATTAAACCCAAAAACCATCTGAAATCGTAGAACTTATATCGTCATTTCCAAAGGAGAAACTGCTTGTTCCTATCTACTGTATAAAAAAAACCACAAAGTGGATGAGAGGAAATGGTAAGGACATAAAAACAGGCTGAACCTGGGGTCAAACCTACATTAAATTTGCTCTAGTTTGGCAGCTCTAGTTCTCAAAGGCAAACAAATTTGGCTGCTGACACCTTGAATGTTAGACTTTTTTTTCCCTGCTGTTGCTGAGTAAATGTCAGTCATTAACACTGCGAAAGCTATCTCAAATACCATTGTATGGTATTCATTTCATCTCAGAAATGAGAAAAAAAACAGAAATGCTACATTTTAAATAAAATCTCTTTTGAGCAGAATAATCCATCAAATGGTTTAATAAGTCAGAGCCTCCAAGGCCACTGCCTATCAATCTGCATCCTTTCTGTGCCTCACAGAAGCCTGCCAAGCCAATGGGAAAGGCATTATTGTTTCTCAAGGCCAGCCTGTGCTACTCTTTGAAAAGGGGAAGCTTTAAAGCGAGAAAATGTCAGACTCTGAAGGAGCTCTCAGAACACACATAAAGCGTTTTAAAAAAAAAAACGTATTTTAAATTCAACAAAGTACTGTTCACAACTCGGTTCGCACAATATCTTGTTACCAGGTGGGAGAACAGACTGTGCTCGCCTAGGACTTGAAGAAAGTGCAGCTTCTGGGTCGGTGCGCCTCAGCCACTGACCGATTTCATTGTTTTTTTTGGATTGAAAGTGGACCTGGAGACCAGATCAACACAAAAGAGAAACAATTCTCACCACTGACCAGGGTCTCTCATTTACACTGCTGCTTGCTGTCACAGTAACATAAGACACCACCCAACACAGTTTGTGAGAAACGTGTTAGAAAGCATTATTATCAGATGGAATATACTTGTCCAAAAGGAGAAGAAAACAAATATCCAGCAAAAACAAGCGAATGCTAAACAGTCTTACCATCTTGAACTCTAGAATCATTCAGGAGGTACAGAAGTTGAAGTTAAAGCAGTACACCTGTTGTCAGAGTTTCTAATCTCCAATTTACAGCACCATTTCTTTTTTTTCAGTGTTTCTGCGTGGAACAGTACATTATTCAACAACCTGGTTAAAAAGATCATCTTTGCAAGAAATAGCCTCACAGAATCCATGGGGGAGAGTTAAATTGGCCAGTAAAGCTCGGCTTGTTGTTTTGTGCAAGACGCATCACTCCCTAAGGCTGGTGCTTTCAGCTGCAGGCACGTTTCGGCTCACAGTATGAATCGCACACCTCCGTTTTAGTCCTCACCCCTCCCATGACCCGTGCGGGTCAAAGCTATTAAGACAGGTTAATTTAACTGGGATGTAAAAAATATTTCTGGAAATGGAATTATTATAAATGGCTCCTTAACAAACTGGCATTATCGGTAATGAAATAACAGTACTGCATTTGCTTCATGCCTCATATAATGTTATATGGATGATGCATTTCCCAAATGTCGACTGTAATGGAGCTTCAATTTGCCTGGCAAAACAGTTATTCTGACTATTACAGCTTCTGACAGATTCTCCTGCTTTCTGCCAGGCAACTGCAGAGGAGACAGAAATTAACTTGGCATTACATGAAAAAGACAACTGCAGAATGACTAGTAGCAACACCACACCAGCACAGCCTATACAGGGGAGGTACATGTCAGTTGGTTCCATTTTTCAAGAACTCTTTTATGTGCTTTTCACATCCGGTTTCTGGTAAAAATTGAATAAAATTATAAAAGCACCCTGCGTAGACATTTCATTGGCGCATTAAGAGTACTTTTGCCATTAGAGCACTTACGAAGTATTTATTTGAGTGAATTGTAATTTTAATATACTGTAGCAACAACATACCTTAAAAGCCACAGATGGGACAGCACTATAGCTGATAGCATTTTAAGACCCTGTGTTGTGTGTTTGTACAAACCACCCTGCTAGTATTCCTAGGTTTGGGATTTGATGAAAAGGCTGGATTTGGTCCGAATGATCCCGACAACAATTCAGAATTGTTGCACACAGGATCATTAGGAAGCCCTTTGGCAGAGAATTACAGGGGATACACAAACCCTTTGTCCAAAATACTGTGGTGCCCAAAGGTGACTGCAGTCCCAATCAGTGACAGGCTGTTCCTATAAAAAGAGACACACTGAAAGGGAAAGAAATGAGGGCAAGTGCTCTGTAGCAGGTCTGCGCTCCAGCAACTGTCTCATGTGTAATATGTTTCCGCATGACTTGAAGCTTTTACTTGAAGTCACAACACACTCTGAGAAAAGATTACAATATAGCCCAAATACTCACACCTCTCTAGCGTTTCTCAAAATGAGAAGAACAAATATGTTCATATGGGCGCATGAGTTACTTTTAACTGTGTAAGCCGAACAGATCTCCTGGTTTTAGCTCACAAATGAGCAGTACCGAGCAGAGCAAAAGAGGGAGAGAGGGAGGCGTGACCCCTGACCTCCTGTCACCAAGGCACGTGATCTAGCAGTGAAATGGCACATACTGTACATGGCTTGATTCAAACACTTCTACTTAACACATCTGATGTCTGCAGTGCCTTCCTTTGCCTACTTCAATTGTCAATAACATCCAGACTGCAACTAAAAAGGTTGGAAATGTGATGTTTGGTGACTGTTTTACTGAGTCTTGTTGCCACTGGTGCCTTGCTGTGCACTAGTAGTCCCTTTAACAGATGAGAATACCACCGGATGACAACGGCTCTGCAATGCGAATGGGAACCAGCCTCTGCAAAGGTGAAAAATAAGCAATGGAGGTATACTCCCTCCCCAACCCAGAAAGAGAAAAATGAGTAAACAGCTCGCAATTGGTCAGGCTATTTAAGACTACTCCATTATACAGAGTGATTCTGTGACAACGACCCCTGAGCAGACCACTTTTCTAAGATAGAGGCTCCCCAGTAACCCTGTTTTTTATGAGTCAGAAAAGGGTCACACTGGCCAATACTATTGCGGTACCCAGACTATGGTACAAAAAGCACTGAACTGAATTAGTAAGCCTGCGTCGCACTCCGCTAAAGAGACACACCTGTGAGGCTCGGCTCTAGCAGAGACACATCACAGTTTAAACCCCCTTTGTCTGCAGTTCACTTCCGAGTGGGAATGCAAATCACTGTAACAGGCGTTAGAAAATGTTCTCCTATGAAGCTTTACATTTCAAAACCCTCTCTGCCCACCACCCCCGCTTCTTATTAATAGCCTTGCCTGTCAGAGATGCAGCTCGGCTGTTTGAAGTAAAGTGTGGGCACAGCCCACTCCGTGCTGTCAGAGGTGTAATTTCCATTGAGATGGTGAAACACTGGAGCTGCATGATAGTGCCGACTCCTGCCCTGGCTCACACTGCTGCCTAAGTGACAGGCTGCCTTCACTTTCCTCACGAGTCGGGTTTTTCCAATTAGTCAAAAGTACAGATTAAGCATGAAAAAGCCCAGCTTTTACAGCAGCTTACTTGGATTGCTGCTTCCAACACATTATGGACGTTGTCTGAGCATACTGAGGACGTGTGACACCCTTGCTGTCAGTGCCAGTATATTAAATGTTATTAAAATACACAGCACAAATGCAACTGGCACAGCTACAGTTTTGTGCATCAAAGATTGACTGAAGCTTTCTATGAAGATGAGGGGCTCAAACGAGTCAAAAGTAATTTGTTCTGTATTTTGACTATTAACGTAATGTGACTGTTTTTTCCATGGTGTCTTATTTGCCTTAACCTTCTCTCGGCACTGACACGGTGGCTCTGTGGCTAAGGATCTGCGCCTGTGGCTGGGAGGTTGCCGGTTCAACTCCTGCAGCCGGCAGAGGAATCCTACTCCATTGGGCCCCTGAGCAAGGCCCTTAACCCCAACTGCTCCAGGGACGCTGTACGACGGCCGACCCTGCACTCTGACCCCAAGCTTCTCTCCCTGTCTGTGTGTCTGTGTCTCATGGAGAGCAAGCTGGGTTATGCGAAAAGACAAATTCCTAATGCAAGAAATTGTAAAGGGTGATGTGATGTGATGATTACTGTTGATCTGGGCTACTCCTGGGCTACTCACAGCACTTGCCCTAACTGGACAAGGATATTACACTATAAGATGAGGGATCCCAGACTGATCAACCCACAGGACTGGGACACACCCACTGCCTCTCACAGACTCTTTACACACAGCTCCTGCCTGGAGGAGAGGCAGCCCACCGGGCCGTGCACCCCCAGAGAATTATTTTTCTCCCCGCAGAGTTGTTTTTCTCTTCTCCGAGCCTGAAGGTTACAGTGTTACTCTATACTGCGCTACTTATTTCTTTTTGACTTATTGTACTGTACAACCCAGTTTGTGCAGTCTGTGCAAACAACTGTGAAAGAGGTCAGTGAAAAGTGGTTGCGAAGGGCGTTATGCAAAAACAAAATTGAATCTTATTATGTTACAGCTATAGATGACATGAAGTGGCTCTAGGAGTTTAGAAAAAAGTAACACTTAGCAGTGTAAAAACTGTCCGCTGTCAGCAGAAGGGATGTTTGCTCCCAAGATCAAAATCAATTGCAAAGTTTAGCTTGGTTTACCTGGTTAATTAATGTGTGGATAAATGATTGCCAGGGAGCAGCTCAGAAACACACCATATAAGATCACAGAAAGGGGAGAGAAAAAGAGGAGAAAAGAGGAGAAAGAAGGAGAGACCACAAGAGAAGAGTAGGGAGGAGTTGGAACGTGACGCTTCTGTCAGACAAGAGCCCTGATTTCATGATCGTCCTGACAAAAGCTGATTGGAGCTATTTGAACCTTGCTAGAGAGAGCTTGCTATTGTGTGTATTTAGTGAACTTGGGTTTCCCCGAGTGAAAGATTCCTCGGTTGTAGACAGACTTTCCTGTTTGTGAGTGCATTTCTAGAACAGGGAGACAGACTTCCATTTTTTTTGTTTGCAGAGAGAGAGATTTAACTGCAGGTTGTTTTGCATTTATTAAGAAGGCAGCTTCTCTCTTATTTGGCCTGTGTATGCATTATTTAAGATTCTAATACTTAGTAGCAGTCTGGGGTTTTCTGGGTGATTAGGATGTTAGGCCTCTGAAATGCCTTGTCTGTACTGTAAATATAGTAACTTGTGTGTTGTGTGTTTTGTTGCGTGTTTGTATCCTCATTTTTAATAAGTAATTGTTTAATCAAGTGTGCCTAAATTATTACTCTTTTCACCAAAGCTGTGTCAGAAAACAACGAATTCAAGTGCCTCTAACTAATACCAACCGCTCGGGTATATTCTGGAGAAATTACTTACAAGTTGGGGGTTATGAATATTTATTTTATTATTGACTAAATTGCTCGGTCAATTCCTGATTTTCACCATTTTCATAACCCCCCATTTGTAACAGTTATGTAATTCAAACAGGTCAATGTGTCATTATGTTCAGGAGGTTTGGCGTTCTGTCAGCGAGAAGCCCCTTGAAGGCTTGGCGATTAAGTGAATGTGGCCTCTTAAAAAAGTCTGTCTCGTTCTGTGTAAATGCCCATCTTTCTCAGGAAATCACTGCACGTCTGTCAGCCACTTCCAGGTCATTATTCTTTCGGAATGGTAGGTTTTCCTCGATCTTCCACAAGTAAAAGGCATAGCTCTGTGCAGACTGTCGCCCTGGAGGCCAGCGAGAACTCAACAGCAGCCACAAAGAGCTTCACGGGGTCTTGCCACAGAAACCAGCCAGTGAGCCCGAACTCTTGGGCCTGTCTTGATCGAATTACTGTTCTCAACTGTCAGGCTATACTGTGTGCATGAAAGAGGCCATGTCCTCTTGGCCATGTGAGAAAAGCTTTAGCAAACATATCAAAAGCACTAAAACAACAGATGAAGTATAGAGGTTTGTGTGTGGAGAGGTGCTATTCCACACCTACTTTTATGCAGAAGGCCTTATGTGGGCCATGCTTTATTTTATTTATTGCTGCTATGAAAAGCCATTGTTCTCAGACTGAATGCAATTCAATATTAAATACTTATCTATTCATTTTCTAACTGCTTCATTTTGGCTCCGGGGGGAGCTGGAGCCTATCTCGGCAAGCAATGGGCGCAAGGCAGGGGACCCTAACATAGGGCCAGTTTTCCCTGAAGCAAATTAACCAACAGTATGTCTCCGGAGTGGAATAAAGATGCCATTAATAGAGGGTGAATGTGCCTAAAGGAAGCATAGTAAGTAAGCCTGAAGACCGACTGTAACGAGCAGATTAAAGCTGGGTTTCCACTGAAGAACTCAGAATTACAAACAAGGTTTATGGGGTCTTCCAGCACGTTCAGGAACTGCCCAGGAAACTGCCAGCTAGTTGAAAAAGTAACATGGAGAGAAAGAAAGATCAGGAGTAACAGAACTCACACATCTTCAATAAACCTTCAAGATTAGGCAATGTGTTCCCAGTTCGCAGATTCACAAACTTGCTGACAATGTTACGGGGAGAATTTCAGCACTCTGGACAGCACAAACTGGGGAAAAAAGGACAGACCTCCATTTTGCAGCAACTAATCTAACTGTTACAATGGATGGAATAGAATAAAAAGGAGATACTAGATTCATACTGCTTCTGTCGTGCCTGGTATTTCTACACATATCAGCAGTTCTGATTAGCATTAAATCATGAGATTATTCATAACTAAGCAAAAGAAAAAAATACTGAAAACTAAATACTGTTTAAACTATAACCAACAATTCCTCCCTGAAAACACTGTAAATCAGTGTGCTGAATGATCAGGATAGACTTTTTGTTGTACAGAACAAATGAATCTCTGGCTTTCAGTGTACAGAATAGCATTCTACATGTAATCATAGATCTGGATAAAAGCAAAACATAAAGCCAGGAATAAATTAGGAGAAAAGGCACAAAAGCAGACATTCAGTCAACTATGGAAGATATTTGCACAGAAGAAAAAATAAGATTCCATTTGAACCCAAAAAACTAACTAAAACAAACGAAGGTCAAAATGCAAACATCACTGCTGTTTATGTAAAATCTCAACTAACCATAAAAATGTACTGAGTGTAGTGTATTCTGTCTTCCCCTATGTACAAATTCAGATGTCTCATTAAAGCATTCTTCAAGGCTTATTTTTCCTTGGTATGTCGCTCTGCTGTACACTGTGTGTCTTGCACATTGCTGCAATACATGATTGCTTCATGTCCTGGTTTCCTTAAAAGCTCTCAAGAAATAAGACCGGGCATCTCCTCTGCTTGTGCAAAACTTCCCTCATAAATTAGAAACGATGATCCTGAAATTAACACCATGGACCCCCCTGCAAACATCAGTGTTACAGGGTTCATCAGTGTTACTTGACAGACGCCGAGATAAACAACATAAATCCTTCATACACAATACCACTGGATTATACTGCCACTGCTGGGAAACCTTAGCCCACTGCTATCTTGAGAGCTTAAAAAATGGGTTGTCGGTGTAGGGCGTTACAGATTGGTTATTTTTATGAAAGACTGACTTTGCTGACACTGACACTTTTTGCTGCAGAAACAAGAAAACTTTCGATACTGTCAGTACATTTTACCCTGAGAAAAAATAAGAACTACATAAACAAAATGTTGCAGCAATTCATACAAATACTCTGAAGTAATCAAAAGTGTATTGCCCTCTTCAGAATCTTTAGTCAGCAAACCCAAAGACACTGCATGTTGCAGGACCTGATGAGAACAGTTTGAGTGCAGCTATATTGGCTCAAACAGTACATACACTTGTCTGGAGAGCAGTTTGAATCCTATAACAAGATCTTTGTCTTGAATCTGGGCTTTGTAACTAAAGCTGACTGAGACCAGGATTCTACTAAAGGAACCATACAACCGGTTTGAGTATTGTGTTGGACTTTTGGAGGTAGCTCAGGTTTGCTCAACTTAACAAAACCGACACCTGTGAGCTGAACAGCTTTTCTCCTAGGACTCTGATCTTGTATTCCCTCACTATTATCAGCAAACACCTGTAGTTTTGTAACTTGTATACTTATTAATCAACAGATTAAATGACTCAATTACACCGGAGTTGTTAAGCACAGTGGACTTCAAATGTGGACTGCAGAACAAAAATGGAAGTTGAGCAGAAGTATTCTAGAAAAGAAAAAAAGGTAGGCTGGCTCGACATAGTGCTGTATTTTTGTTGTGCAGCAAACAACCAGACCCTGCTTAGGAAGCTGGTTCACTGGAAGTCTTCAGGTGAACATGTTGATGAAGCATTATGACTAATGGTCTTATACTCCTCAGATTCCACACCTGGACTTTCTCACATGTAAGGCTGTTTTGAAAGGGCATTCTACGGACCACACATTTACACGCCTTGTTAACAGTTCACAATAGTCCTCACAGCATGCATGAAAGACACAGCACTGTGTGTATTTTTAACACCTATGACAAATGATCACCTCAGTCTGTTTTGGTTGCATTCCTAAAACAAAACCGATTGGGGCAGTCAGTGAGAAAGTGAAAATATTGGTTTCTGAAGACAAGACCAATTAGGAACATGGGAACCTGGCAGAACAGAGGGCCAAGACTATTCCTGTGCTACTGATGAAAAGCGAGACAAATTTCACATCTATAATAACTGATCTCTGGGACAGGCCATTAGTCAATGATTATCACAACAGTCATTCCCAGTTCTGGGTTCAGCAGAAGGAGCATGAAAACCAAGACGTTTGAGAAAAACGTTGCTTCAAGCAGTAATCAAGCCTTTTCAGTGAAGTTAATTAAAATCTAGAGAAAAGAAAAGATGTGCACATGAAGACAAGCCTGCAGCATATTCCAAAAACACACATCCAAGACAAAAAACAGACAGCATCCAGAAAGACACCAAAAAAGAAATACGGGACTGAAATTCATTCATGAGAAAATTACAGAGTAAACCTTGTGTGTTGCAGATCTTCTCTGTTAGTAGCCTGGGGCCATCTACCAGATCCTTCGAGCTCCTGCCATGAATATACTGTATTAACAACAGGGATGCTGGGCTCTCCTTGGCCAGGAAATGAGACCGCTTAGGGAGCAGACTAGGATATTGAGACAAGAGCTCCACGTGGGTTATTAAACGGACTCTTGGAGTGAATATAGCCCTGGCAGCATCATGAAAGATTTAGCACTTCTCTCCACACAAAGCAATAAAAATGACTTGCCTCAAACCAGATTAATCTGTTGAAAGCAGTTAACGATTTTTTTTCTTTCTTTGATTATACAGATATATGCCATAACTGAGAGAAGAGAACAGACCTGAACAATAACAGAGTACAGACACACTGGGGGGGGTTGGGGGGGGGGTTATATACTTTGCCTGAAACAAGCAGATAATGCAAATGTACCTCAGCTATCACAGGATGGACATTATTAATGCATTATTATTAATCAAAACATTCACACTTGTACATATCAGCACTTTCTTGCCCACAACCCTTCTTTGAGATCTCTTTGAAAGTGAAGAGAGGGAGAAAATAGGTGACTTTTATTCAAAATTCTGTAAATTAATCTAATTTACACAAACTTAGATTACTCCATCAGCTTCTTGAGTCTTCTGAGCCACTTAGGCCAGACTACAAGAAGAAACCTTTACAGAACTCACTTGTGTTCATTATAGACATATTGGAGAAATATCTGCATTTTACAGTCATAATACACTGAATTACTTATTTCTTGTCAGGTTATGTCTAACATACCTTCTTGTATAAAAGGAAAAAAACTCAGAGTGTTGTGGAAAACCAACAAGGTGAAAATGTCTACTGGGACTCTTTAATTAGCTTCCTTGATTTTCTGTGACAACTTGCAGCTTTCTTGTTTTGCGTTCTTACAAAAGCAAAATGACAGTTTCATCACAATATCTCATCTTCTGAATTCATGCTCCAGCACTGCTCGCTTATGTTAAATTGTGGAAGTTCCACTGTATGAATTCATACTGTACTTTAAACAAATTTTTTATCAGGTACCTCCTACTGAACTACATGCTTTGAGGTTTTCCGAGCTTTGTTCCAACCCTCAAAGGAATAGGATGATGAATAATACAAAATGTATTGAAAGAGAAGAACAACTAAAGACTTTTGCACTACAAGAATGATCATTTAATATTATGGAAATAAAAGAAACAAGAATTCAGGAAAAAGTATGATACAAAACTGTAACAATTTGTAAGACTGTGTTTGGATTACTGATTATTTTAGGCTAAAATAGTCTCATTGTTATCTCTCTACATTTAAGCAATGCAAAACCGTTTTATCTCTCTCCTGCTAATGTACAGTAAGCTGTGACAGCTCTCCAAGGTCCTGAAACAGCTCCTGATATTTTAAATAACAATATATGTATAACAATTTTACTTTAAGCAAAATATAAATTCATTCCATATTATTGATTCTTTAAGGGAAGGTGAGTACATAAGCTCTGGGTAACTAATATTTTATTATTCATTCACTTAGGTGCCCTTATTCAAAAGTTATTTAAAATACAGAAGAAATACATTAAATGCAGACACAAGGAACAATCATGCAAGTAAAATTAGGTAAATTAAATTAATAAAATAACAAGGCTAGGGTATACTGCACTAGCAATGTGTCACGCAAACAAAACAGCACAAATGACTAGTTACCAAATTAGAAACAGTTGTGCAATAAAGTGTAATCAGTGATTGCATCGTAGTTATTGAAGCCTGTAAGTGAGAGCTGAGAGATGGGGTATACTGTAGAGAGAGATTAGAGACTGAAGACAGGCAAAAGCAGATTAAGACAGCAGGTATGCAAGAAAATCAGATGTATTTAGTCATGGAGAACCACTGGAGAGAATATAGCTGCATGAAAAAAGAAAGAAAGTTACATTTATTAAAGCCTTCAGAATGAACTCTGTGCCCGAGCTGACTACATTGATCAAAACAACAGAAGATCATTTGAAACTACTTTCAAATCACAAAGCTTTTCCATTTGCCTTTTCTTGTCTTGAAGGCTACAGCATGCAGTCTTAAGGGAATTGGCACAGTCTTTTATTCTATACAAGTGCAGGGCATATTAACATAGCCAATCGCCTTGCTAATAAGAGCTGAGCCCGAATCATCACAAAACAAACCAACTCACGAAACAAAGGGAAAAAAAAAGTCTCCTAATCATGTCCATTAAAAAAAAAATCTAGATGTTCCTGTAATAGTCTCTGGAATTCCTGGAGTAGAAAATTACATTAACGAACATCAGCTTGCATCGACTGACTCTGGGCTGTAATTCCCTGCATTGTTTTGCCTGCATTTCCTGAGTAACTGAAATTGCTTCCGACAGCCCTAATGCTGACACAATCAACAGTGATCTTTAGATTCGCGGGGTTCAAAATTTTATTGCAACAGGGCTCCCGAAAGGCAGATTTATTACCCAGGCTGGAAGTCTGGAGAGCAAAGACTATATGTGCAGGCAGGAAGAAGATTCATATTGGCTGAAACTTGACAACTGCATCTTCTCCACTTAGATACAAATCAAATCAGCACTTAAACAAGCATTGAGTGAGTTGAGAAAAAAGTTCAACAGATTTACACTTTCATTATATAGCATCCCTCTTGTCCAGAGTTGTTTTCTGTCTGAAATCCATCAAAATAGTTAACTGACTGGATAGAGACTGCATATTTACCCACTAATACTTCAATAAGACTGTTTGACTTGTAATGCCTGGGTCTGTACATGCAATTCATTCAAGATAAAGCAATGCAGCAATATGGAGATCTCTGGAATTGTATCTCCCAGTTACTGTGTTTAAGCTATGAATGTCAGGACATAAGGAGCTGGTGAAGACAGAAAACAAAGCGGCACTCTACTGGTAGTATGCCTGGGGTACACCAATTAATCAATAAATTTGCTATGGAGTATCTCCCTTCACAACAGTCTGCCACAGAGCGCTTTTACAGGTTACTATTGTAGTTAATGTATTAACAGCTGACCATGTAGGCATGTAAGCACGTAGGAGAGGAAAACAAATGAGCTTGTGCTACATTAAGCTTAACACGTCACAGACAATCTCTGTAAGCTAAAAGCTGGAATCCTGGTGTAGCGGGTCTGCTGTCAGAGTTATCTGTTAGTATATGTTGTCTGTGCATGTTTTAGGAGGTTAGTTTCCACAGTTTAGTGGGTAGTTAAAGGCTCTGCCATGTACTGCATGTAGTAGACACTTGATCTGTCACCTCTTCTAACTGTTCCAGGGCACACCTGTTCCACAAAAGTTCAAGACTGTTTTAATGCGCAATCTTTACTGCAAAAAAAGTGGGGGGAAGGAACAACACTTTGTAACTGGAATATGCTACACAATCTGATCCACATAATGCCTGACAAACCCGATTCCATCATTGGCAAATGAGGCTGCATTGCACTGAATTTCATTTGGATCTCCTTGACAGACCGTATAACAATTATAATTAACTGAACTGGCGTACACAAAAGACATCTCTGCTCAATCCTACGAAGATAATTTGGACTAAGCATCCATTAGCAGGTTCTTCCTCCAGCTGCAACAGACAGATGTCTGCGGTCCACACTGCCTCGTCCCCCTGCTTCATTACTCTTATCTCTGAAAAAGAGCCATATTGCTACAGAGCCCCCCTCACACAGGAGCAAGCAGGCATCAGGCAGATAAGGTGTTACTCTCAACTCCAAGCCCCCTTTCCTTTCTTGGCTGTTAAGATATGCAGCACTGCTCTTTTCATCTTCTTGTTTATATTTTTCCCCGAGAAGAAGCCCCATTTCAGCTTAGTTCTGTGCCTCAGCCAACCTGCCTGCCTGCTGGGGCAGCACGTCACACAGCTGTGAAGTTTTTATCAGTCTCGCTCACAGCCCTGTTGGGGTGACGGTGAATTAAAAGGGGTCAACTTTTCTTCAAACTCGGCTCTTGGAAGGCAGGGGCTTCATACAGTATAAGCAGCTACTGAACTCAGCGGAGAAGGTAAAAAAAACAAACAGCTAACTGATAACAGGATTTAAAGTTTACATTTTGCAGGGTGTTTTAGTTTTTACTTTTCCAAGTTCGGGGGAAAAAAAAGATTCTCACCACTTTGGTACCCAGAAACGAAAAAGGGGCAAAATTAAAAGGCTGGAGACCTCACAAACCAAAAAAAAACATCAATTATTTCCATTAGTCAGTAGTGCTAGACCCATAAGAATGAAGAACAAGACCCTTCACTCTACAGGACTTCATAATTGAAAATCAACAGTTTTCAGCGTACAGTGTAACTGTTTTCTGAAAAGATATAAAAGAACGTGTCCCAGTCAGAATGGAAAACACTCCATCAATGGCTCTGAGTGAAGCCATCTGGGAGTTCAGGGGTTCATGACATAGGGATCATTAAACCTGAAAGGACTACTTGTCCAGGACTTCACCGATTTAACAAACTCACTTTGCCTTCAGATAATCTGCATTAAAACCTCAGCTAGGCAGCTTGATCCACACACCTACATACTGTACAAGGTCTTTCCATACAGTAATGAAGCACCTCTTCTCCCCAGATACATTTTGTTCCTGTTCATATCTCCTCCTTGCTGCCGCTTCAAAGAAATTTCCGCAAGGAAACTAGTAGAAAAAAAAACTTTTACAGCCCCATATTAATTCCACAGGAAATATTACGAACACTCCTTATGGCAGTAAACTCACTGTAATGTTATCTAACTTTTTTACAAAGACATTTTCACAGATACTCCTCAAAACAGTATCTTGCCACATTTCTGAAAAATATTTAAAATTCCTCTTAATAACTACCCTGAAACCTTTTAATTAAACTGTCACTCCATTTTTGCAAGTGTGACAGAACAGACCTTTGGAAAAGCCTTAAATTATAATGTGTTCATAAATGCCACTACATAAGCGTAAATAACATTTCCAGTCTTCTGACATTTTCAAAGTTGTTTGATATAACTGTAAACAGAAGTGTGGGATTACTTTTGCTCAGCCTTTGTAACTGCTAACACAGCCTAAGAAGACCATTTAAACCCTCTTGAAGACAGGGGGCTGTGATGATTATGCTCCACAAATCAGCTCCCTCATTCCTGATGCAGTAGTCTGATTCATTTTACTGTTAGTGTTCTTTCCACAACTCCGACTTGCTGAGACAGTTAGACCTCAGATATAATGAGTTATACAGTATATTTGCAGTAGGTTTTAGATCTGTCAATCTATACTTGTGTGAGAGTGTGTGCATACGTTTCAAGAAAAGACATTACATAATCTGTCTTAGCTTTCCCTAAGGGATAATAAGAATGCGGAACAAGGCATTTTACTGTACTGCACTCATAATTTAAAATCAATAGTTCTGAGTGCACAGTATCTCCATATTCTGAAAAGATATCCAAGAATGTGTCTGAGTCAGACTGTATAAGACTCTGTCAATGGCTCTGAGTACATGCATCCATACGTACAAAAAATATGAAAATCATTATTTTATCCTATTACTATATTTTAAAAAACGAGATGTAGAAATTCAGCATATCAGATCTTATTCTCAGTTTGTCAGAATGGAAATAGCATGCATCTAGTCATTCCACACACAACGTGCCTGAATTGGTTGATATCTTTCTGATCTGTGCAAAAGCTTCACAAAATTCCCCTGGGTTTCAGAGTGGATAAGCATACCTTATGAAGGTCTTTCTCTTACAACTATTAACTTCATTTAATAACTTTATCTGCTTTCCTTTTTAAGATTTGAACTTAAACATCGGCAGTCCAAAAGTGGACCACCTGGCTTGTTTTTCATGTTCCTGTCTTAATGTGTGGAAGTTTAGATGATGATGGTTTAGATGAAGATTCCTTTAATGCGCTGTCAGAGCTGGACAGTAAGGGAATATCGCATGACAAGAAATCTGGTATTCAAAGGAAGGTCTTTGTCATCTTTCTTGGGCAGGTTTTCTTTTGGGTCCTTATATTAATCCTATAGTTTGAACAACTCCAAGTTTGAAATCCAAATTAAGTGGGATTTTTTCCATCATTGCTCCTTATTTACATATTATATCTAAATTCTACATACACTCTGTGTTTTGAACAGATACGCAGGACTCACCAACTCAATGCCCCCTTACAACAAAACATTACTATAACAGTGTGCACCACATCAGATGACTGCCTATTTACAGTACTTGTTTCAATACTCCAGCCTCTAGCATAATCAAGAAGTGTCCCGCTGGCATAGAAGCCAAGTTTCCACACTTTTCTATCAATATCTAACAAAATGCTACAAGGTGCAAAGGGCACGGCTGAAACAAACTAGCGCTCTTTTTAATAACGCAAACCTGTTGAGAATGTGGTGGAACCCCTGGGAGTGCGCTACAAATATGAATATTTCAGCACTTCAGATTGTTATGCAGAAAGCAATAAGGCACAATTTAATATGTGAAATTAGTCCTAATTTCAAGGGACCTCTTAATGATATCCGAGCAGGGTGCAGCTGATAAGGATGTTTAAGAACTCTGTCATGCATGGCATTAGCAGAATACGGCATTTAGAATTGTGCTGGAGAACGCACTCCTCTCAAGCAATCTCCACCAAATAAGCACAGTATTTATCATCCGGATCGGGGCTTAATAAAACCGAGCACTGCCTGGTATTTGGAAGTGAATGCATCTTGCAAATGCCATTGCAAAAAACACAGCTGACTGCAGGAGTCCCGGGCCACACTGTTGTGCTAAGTGTCACTATGCTGTGGTAGAAATCTGCAGTTTCAAACACACAGAGGCGGTGGGGAGGGGGTCGGGGGTGTCCTGGCTCATCAGCATCATTTACGGTGAGATCAGATGCTCCGCGCCTGGAACGGTTTGCTCGCTTTTACAGCCAGCCTCACCGACACTACTAAAGCTCTAAGCGGAGACTTTACCGCAGACTTGGTTCTGTCTTCGCAGAGACATGCTGCTCGGGATCACGGCTCTTTAACATCCCGGCCTTCAGAAAGACATGTTAGAAAACAACAAGCACAGCCTATTAGATATCAAGTTAATGCATCAAGTGAAATTCAAAGATAACTCATAGCTTGACATTTGAGTTTTAAATATATTTATTTTTTTCAGCATTTATTGCAGTTGTTTCAGAATGCTTCTACAGCAGCAATGGGCTCATTATTCTTCCGGCATTTTAAAACATTTTCAAACCATCTTTGCATACTAGGCATTTCACAACGAGACGAATTTTGCACACCTGAAACTCGTTCACAGCTAATAATCTTCTATACGCACCTGTAGAAATATACAGCAGGTCAAACACTGTAATGTTGTGGGGATCAAAAACGTAGAAGGGGTAGCCTGCTTCATACCTCTTTGGAAAGATTAACGGCAGCTGTGTTTCTGGTCTCAGGATCGGACAGGCACACGCTATGCTTTCATCTGTTATAAAATCAATGTTTCCAATAATTCATTCCAGGAGCAGGCTGCCGGTGGGAGGGAGAAAAGAGATCTTTGAACACTGAACAGACACCCACCAAGATGGAGAGAGAAGGATGAAAAAAAGAGAAAGCTAAACTAAAAGGACCTGCTGGTGGCAGGCTGGCCATGGTCTGGCCAGTGTCTCCGACTGTTTGAACTGGCTCCAGATTTTTCACGAGGTCTCATGTTTTCACATGGCCAACGCCTTAGATATACGTCGGCTTAGGTCTAATCCTTAAAGGGATCAAAGCAAGGAGTCATTTTCAATTAGCAAGCAAACTGTCTGTTTCTCGGAGGCGGCTTTCATCATCAATCTCTAGTTGCATTCCCAGTCGGAAAGGAATTTCTGCGCTAACAAAGCACACTGGCAGCCACTGGTCCTGGAGCCACATTTATGTCAAAGATTAAAAGCTGATCATTTCTCGAGCATGTGAAACAGGCTACAGGCTGAGAACAGGAACAGGACCATCCGGGAGGGGCAGGACTTTACACCAGACACGCTTTGCCAATGGGTCTTGTGTTCCCTTGTACACAAGGACTATGTCATGGTCACCATAGCGCTGGACGCATTAGAGAGTGCGGTGCACAAGACACCTGTACGCACAGTCAATAAAATTAGAGTAAGTGGACATAAAACGCCATGGGACAAGAAAGGCTCCTGTACCACACTTGCACAGTGATCTGAGCCAAGCAGACAGTGCATTAAATTCATGTGTAACTCAAAAGTGCACAGAAAAGAAAGCCCATATTCAAGAACTTAACAGTCCAAAAGATCCAGCATAATGGTCAAAACGCAAAAATAAAAAATGTATTGTTTCTGCAGAAGCATTCATTCATTTGTTGGCATAATTCATGTATCAGATCGCCAATATATTTGCTACCATTTACCACCCCAATCCCAGAAATTATTCTAACTGTGCAGAAATAAAAAACAGAAATGCAAAAATCTAAAACCTCGAATAACTAACGTTGATCATGTGTTTAACACACCAATCAAATAAATCATATGATCGAGCCAATGTACTTGAAAGAGATCCCAAATCAGGCAAGACTTTTTAAAGGAAAAGCAGCTAATTACAATGATGTCAGTGCTACTCCGGGGTATAATTTTGGTAATTCTGTTCTAAAAGTTGTCTCTCCTTTTACACAAACAATGAGAAGTCAGGTCAGTTTCCATTATATGATTCTTTACACATCCCAATAGAAAGCAAGAATTTTAAAAAAAGGAAATACTGTATTTTAGCTTAATATCCTAGTATGAAAACATTTATATCACACACCTTTCTTAAGGCTTACACCTGGGGGCCTGGCTCAGAGATCCCAGGATTGCTGTGATATCAGTAGCTCTACAACTCTGCAAGTAGGCGAGGCACATGAGCGGTACATGAGCTTCAGGCATTTACATTGACCAAAATATGATGGAAATTAAAAACATGACCTTCACTTCCTCTCTGCCAGTCTGTAAAGAGGGAAATAAGTGTGCATCTTTTTCATGGAGATCTGCCCTGGAACAACAGTACAGACTTTCCCTTTGCTCTTTGCTCGAATCCCACAGGACCTTCCCACAGCTGGCAGCAGTGCTCCAAGACAGCTGGACAGCTCTCTGAACCATCTTCTGACATTTTAACATTTAAATACGACGTGTCATTTGGCTGTGCTTTCACACAGCCTATTTGAATTCAGCTCATTTTAAACCCACAAGCTTTTAAGAACGTTTTCAGGTGTATGAAGCCGTCTGAGTGAATCCCATTTGTCATGTCACCTTTTGCTTTCACGTGGGTACAGTATGTGCCAGCAGATGTTAAAGGTGGGTCTGTGTTTGTGTCTGCATTAAGATCAGAACCCCATTTTTTAGTGAGGAAAACATTTGCTCTCTGTGAAAAAAGGCAACGAGATAAACATGATAGTCTACATTCCCCCCCACCCCCCTCAGTACTGTACAGAAGGGGATAAGCACATTCCGTTTCCCTGCAGCACACCACTTAGTGGCTAACATCAAATGATTACCCACCCAGCAAAAAGTAATCAATGGGGCTTTGATTAGCAAGTCTGATTCTGCTGTTGCCATGACTGACAGGCAGCTCCTTGCTTGACAATCAATGCTCTGCCTTCTCTGTGTGGTTTCATAATAAACCCCTTTAGCCCAGCACAGAACACAGGCTGCAGAATGTCAATACACCTCAGAAACAGAATCTATTAGCGAATGTCCACCACCAACAGCAGAACTGCAGGAGAGAAACGCCTACAATTGGACGCTACAAGGTGAAATTACTTTTACAAAATGATAGAGAAGAGAAAGCAGGCAAGCAGTCTGGAGGAAAGCACTCCAGAAAACTGGGCTTTTGAGTGGGGGGGGGGGGGAATGTATTCCAGACTTCGATTTCCAGAGCACGGCTCTTCTAAACATTGAGCTCTTGGTTTCTGCAACACAACCGGCACATCAAAACTGACCTGGCTGTTACTGGGTGTCAGTGTGAGGAATTGCTGGTAGGGTGGAGGAGGAGGGCTGAATGAACTGCCCTCTTAAAAACCACGGTGATGACAGAACTGACCCTGGGACTTTGGCCCATGTAGCGTGTGCTTCACCAGAGGCTGGAGACTTTCAAAACACAAAGGCTTTCGCGGAGATCACATCGCTCCGGTAATTCAGGGGTCGTCCGATTCCTTTTGCAATCTCAACCCATACAGAAATCCCACACTGTTCTTCAAGCTGAAGAGCAGCCCCTGACTTAGTGCTTTATCAGATTTTATCAGGTAGCGGACTACAATTAAAAGTGTCCCTTTTTCTATTGCTTTTAGATTGAACCAGCTGAAATGTGATTAATATCGCTGCAGTAACATCCACAAATAAATATTCCTTTTGAAAGGCATCAGAAGCAAACAGATTGTCAGTGACTCTTTATCAGGACCCCAAAGCGAGAGGGGAGCCAGCCACACATTACTCGGTGCGCACACAAAGCTCACCTCATTAACCTCAGCATTAATAACAACACAGACAGGCTTTTTCAGCTGAAAATCACTTCGCTCCACTGCACATCTCTAACACTTCTGGTAAACATGTCAAAAGCAGAGCGCACCGCCAGCAGCAGGAAACGAACTGAAGGGAAGTATCCTGGCGACCGCCTGTAGGGCGTCTCTCAGCACTTGCACCCACTCCTTCTCAGTGGATGACACCAGCATTCTAATCCCAATTATCTGGCAGGCTTGATTCTCACTGTAGTGACTGCATGTGACTGGTAGAAGAAAGACCTACGCTGGATATCAGACCCTCTAAAACAATCATTTGCAGTTAACTTAATGGACTGATGCTGAAATGGTTTTTTTTCTTCTTTTGAGATGTTGGTCCTCTCTAAAAAAAAAAAAAAGATTTGGTTCAAATGAAGGAAACACGAGGTGAAGAATCATTTGAAGTATACCATCTTATGGAAGTCACAGGAACTTATGTGTTTTGGAGGTTCCAGCTATATGGTGTTTTAATCTGTAATAAAACCTATTTGAAGAAAAATGATATAAACATGACTGCTCACAAACGTTTGCTCTTTAGCTTGTCCTGTTATTTGAATTCGTTGCACTGCAACATGCCTATGCACTGTAGAAAAATGCTTTATTTTTAAAATGGACAGACACCTCTTTATACATTAGAAATTCCAACATGACTATTGCTCTTCTTCCCTTAATGGGTAATATCGTTGACATATTAAGTGTGATCCTAGTCGTTTAGCGACCTGTCGATATCCATGCTTCCCAACGCCTTTACAAGACACTGTGCGCCCACCAGGAGCACGTTGAACACAGATGCTGAGACAGCAGCCTAGTTTGAGCTCTGATTTATGGACACTGGGAGATGGAGTTTCCCTTCTCTCCCCTTGAGGTCAATCTTATTTACTGGGCCTGAGGGCTGCTGAGTTTCAGGGCCTTTTTTCTCCTGGCAGCAATCAATAACCAGAGGGAAGGCAGACTGGTCTCAAGTGTCCTAGTGGCTGAATTCCACATGCGAGCTACACACTGTGGGAGCAGTACGGATACACACTGCAGGGTTAAGGATTAGCAGTGAAGCCTTACATACAACACATAGCACCGATTACTGATCTATCACATCAGTCTGTGTTGTTGAGGTGTACGGCAACAGGACAGACACCAAAATGTCTGTTCACTATTCATCAGAACGTACCTTGATGCAAAACCAGTAAAGTACTGTACATTAAATCTTAATAGCTTTGCACCTCTCTTTCACAAGACGTAGGATATCAGCCAAAGTGAAACATTTGAACATGGAGGCGGGACACCACATAGGGGAAAAAATTGAATGCAAAGCTCTTAAGATTAATCTGGGAAATGTACAGTATGTGTGCAGTTCTGACCTTAAAAGTAAAGACCGAAGCTTGCAAATTCCTTCACTTTTGGATTTAATATTGCGAGAACTAAAAAGCAAGCTTACTAAATATCACCACATTTTCTGTCCTACGCAAAGACACTGCCAGTCCCCCTCTCCACAATCTAAACCCAGTTTCATTCGCTGCATCCTGATCTCAACATCTTAATTTATTCCGATATAGCACCCACTCCTAACCGAACGCGTCTCTCTTCGGCAGCTTCTGATCAATAGTGACGTCTTTTACATTTTATTGACCTCATCTGATCTTCAAAGTTCCCCCGCCTAGAGCGACAGCCCTGATTGCTTCTAAACGAGCCTGCATGCTTTAGGTCCTCCTGCACTGCTTCAGCCCATTTTCAGAGAGGATGAGTAATGTTTGAAGCAGGAATTGGGATTCATTTGGTTTCTTTGGCAAGAATCCAGACTGGATTTAGAATGTTTTCCTGGAGGCCGGGAGTGCAAACGCGCTGTTTGTTATCGTGTATATAGTGGACTGTCAATCACTGAAACATAATTATTTTGTGTGCCTTCATGACCCATCCTAATGAGGAGCTCGTTTTGAGCCCAGCCTCTCAATGATCCTTACTGATTGACAGGTTTGCCGTTTTAATCAAACTGCAGTGAAGGACAGACACACAAGGTTATTTTTTATAGAAAGAAAACAAGTCAGTTCAACTCACTGATTTACTCAAGCCTCCTTTACACATTTGTCTTCTTCCAAATTTTTAAATGAGCTAAGCTGACGCCTATTTATATGGCTTTAGTATCTGTAGATTCTTTGCCACCACCAATGTAGTTTGGTCTTAATAATACAGCCAAGTGAAGCTGCTTTCAGGCCACCCTGCTGGCACAGGTTTCAAGAGCCATGTCAAAAAAAGCCATCAACATTAATCAAAAATGACTCAGTATCCACCACAAGACCTCCCCTGCACCCAACAACTACCCCTGGGCGCACAGAAGGCTAACCCATCCTCCTCTTAATTAAATCAGCTAGTAAATTTAATTAAATTAGATGCATCTCATTTCCAACAATATTCTCATTGTGGGCAGGTTTACCAATAATTAGAGGTTATCTGTGCACCTAATCATTGCAAAAAAACTCCCGAATGTGTAATCGGGCTCTGCTTCGTTTCAATCGGTAGACATTGCTGTTCAGCCGCATCGCCAGCAGTCTGTGTGAATCAGCTTTTGTGGCAGACTTTGCCTGCAGTACTCGTGGGAGGTGAGGGACAAGTGAGAACCTCTTCCAGCTCCTTTCTCAGGTGTGCTGCTCTATCGACACTGCACCCAGGCTCCAATGGAATCCAGTTCTGTGACAATGAATTCAATAAAATGCTTCCCATCCTCACAAGAAATGTAGGCGTAAAACTGCCTTTTTTATTAGAAATAATTAAAACTATACATACAAGTTAACATAAATAAGTAACACAATAAAACAATATCTAAGTTTTTAATAACACCCCTGCTCAACAAAAACCCATATATGGTATAATAAGCATATGACCACTTAAAAAAGTACATATAAAAAAACAGGCTAAATGAAAACCACATGACATGGCCCCAGAGATACATGCCAAACACCAACACAAATTCAACTTTTGGTAGCAGACTGCTTTTTAAAAGCCACCTTGTTCTGTCACTACTGCTTCATTACAAAAACGTTGACAGTATACCTAGATAAAGTGCTGTGGTAATTCACACCAAAGGGGTAAGGCAGCCTGCGAGAGGATGTTCAGCACAGGAGAACAACCTTTGCTTCAGTACAGGGGGTACAAACAGCATTATAGTGGAATCTCTCCTAACAATTTTCAGTTGAATCTGATTGACAGTATCCTGACTGGTTGCATCACTGCCTGGTATGGGAACTGCTCCACCTGGGATCCCAAAGTACTGCAGAGGGTGGTGAAGTCAGCGCAGCTCATTACCGGTTGTGAGTCACCAAACATCCAGGATATCTAAGCTAGATGTCTGAAGAAGGCCAGGTCCATTCTCAAGGACCCCAGTTATGCCAGTCATAAACTGTTTTCTCTCCTACTGTCCGGTAAATGGTATCGAAGCATTCGGTCAAAGTCCAACAGACTACGGAACAGCTTTTACCTCCAGGCAATAAGACTGCTAAATAGCCAAGCTGCAGTTCCTTCAGCAAATCACCCCTAATGGCTACATGGACATACAGTTTTCATTGTGTTCGACATACTGCACTACTTGGACATAATGTATCGCATGCACCCTGGACACATAGCAGCTCTATTTATATTGAGTTTTGTCTGAGTTTATCTTATTCAACTTCTATTGCACTATTATCTATTATGTAACTTTAATTTTGTGATTTTGATTGCCCCCACCCCACCCCGGTGAGCTTGTACAAAAGACATTGCATTGCCGGCCCCTACTGCTGCACGCTGTATTGTTGTGCATTTGATAAGTAAACTTTGATTGATTGATCTGAATCCAGATTTGCATTTCACTGAAGTGAAGATGTACTGAAATTAACGGGGGTACCGTGCCTGTTGATTTATTGTTAAGGTCACAGTAGCATCCTCCAAACAGGCATGCACATGACTGAGGAATTAATGAGCTGGTATCTCATGCCTGGATTTGTGGGGGACTCCTGGGGATTCCATGAATGAGATGGGTTCTCCCACACACACGGTGGGGGCTGTCGGACTGCTAAATGGACAGCCTGCATGCTGGGAGATACCCTCCGCGTCTGGAAGCGTGCTGAGAGGCCCTCAGGCTGTCAGGACCGCTTGTGTCCTTCCGGTCTTCCACAAGCAGTTACTGTGCAGTGATTGCAACTGGTCTGCTGCCCTCCGGATTTAGTGTTCCATAATCGTGATGCTGTATCACAAATCAATGCTGTAAAAATGGCATGCGTTTCTTTCTATTGACATAACAATACATCAAGACTGACTTTTGAGAGAACAAAACAAATGAACAATGACTGATCATATGGTATGATATTAGTTTTTCACCGGAGAATCATTTTCTCTTCTTGCTTTTTTGTGCTCCGGAACAGTCTGTCCTGTTCCAATCAATCCCTGCTGTGTCCAGACTTCTTGAATTTCAAGACTGACAGACAGAGCTTGAAGCCGAGAGTCTTAATTACAGAGCAAGAAGCTCTAAGATTAGAAAGACAAACTAGTCCTTTTCGAGCTTTCTTCCCGAGTAGAATTCATTTCGGCAGGGGTCTACGAATGCTACTGTGTACCTGTCAAATTCCAGAGGATAATGGCACTATATAAGACAGTTTCCAAGTTACTGGACAAAATAATAAGTGATAATGAAAATGAGAAAAGACCACACATAAATAAGAACTCTGAGTCGTATAGAACGTTCACACAATGAACGGCCAGCACTCCCAAAAAAAACAAAACCCCACATAGGCCAGAGGAAAACTAATTACTTTGGGGAGATGCCGAAATTAAAACAGCTATTTCATTATGTAAGGCAAATGGTTATATACAGTAAAAGACATTGCTGCAGCAAACGGCTTGGAAAATAGTGAAAGGCTGCCACTCCAGCTTCGTGTAATTATGTGTTATCTGTTTATTTATTCTTTTCCTGCTCCAGCTATTCAACACATTGTTAATCTCTGCACGCAAAGTAGCACGTTCTATATGTCACTGTCTGTACAGCATGACCCTGAGTTCAGAGCCGGCTGGCCGGGGCAAAAAGAAGAGAACTGTAAAGCTCATAGCCTCGGGATCTCATTGTATTTATCTGGGCTTACTTACAGCATGGGGGGGGGAGAAGAATTGGTGTAAAACACTGCAGAGACGGCAGGATAATTTGTCAAGAGTAACCGGCCAATTACCCTAAAATTCAAAGCATTTGAATCTGTCATGTTTTTCAACACATGAATTCCACTGTCTGGGCTACAGGTCAATCTGGTGTTGCTACACTCCATGCTCCTTGCCAACCAGCTCCGTGGGTCTCTGAAGGGCCCCTCCTTCTAAAAACAGGCATCCACAAGGGGAAGACATGTAGAAAAAGGCTGTGAGGGAAAAACAATCAGACTAGCATTAAAGATTGAAGGCAGTTCCAAGACGAAAAGCATCTAGGCGTGATTACTGCCAAAAAATATACCTCTGAATTCAAAGACTCGATCAACCGATGCAAATCAGAGCAATGTTAAACACCAAACACTTCTTCTTTCAGAGAAAGTGGTTTAAAGACGCACATCCCCTTAAGAATTTATGAGGAAAAATCCAGAGTCAGAGCGCAGGGTCAGCCATTTATACGGCGCCCCAGGAGCAGTTGGGGTTCAGGGCCTTGCTCAGGGGCCCAACGTAGTAGGATTCCTCTGCAGGCCGCGGGATACGAACCAGCAACCTTCCAGCCACAGAGCCACCGCACCACCCTTAAGACACCCTGGATGTCTGAATCATTACACACGTTACTCCACTGATGAGGGGCCAGTTCAGCAGAGTTGCCCTGTACTGATAGTAGTGTGCACAGGGTACCAGGCCAAGGCCCGGGGAGCAGCAGTGTGTCAGGCCGGGGTGCCCTCTGTTCAAGGCAAAGATAAGTCAGGCCCATGCAGTTCAATACAAGAAAACCTCTGGGCTGATTCACTCTCTCAGGCTGACCCAGCAGGGTTACACTGCTATTAATAATATCTGCTCCCACTGCCATTATGCCATTATGAACCCTTCTTATGACAGTCGCGGAAAAGGATCTCTTTCTGCCCCATTAACGGTATCATGTACAATGTGTTATCTTCATTCTGCAGACTCCTAATGGCTCTGAAATGTTCCAAGGGCCTCAAAGAGGGCTGGAATACCAAATCTAATCCCTAGCATGTGCTTCCAGGTTGGTCCACTACATAAGTGAGAAAGTGATCTGGCTTATAGGCATTATCTCAGGCAGCACGAACACGTGCTGGAATTAGAAGGGTAAAAGATACTCACAGAGGCAACAATAAAAACATGAGCCGCAAGCTTCAGATACATGAAAACTGGTAGGATTCCCAGAGCAACCTGAGGCCACACCAATGTATGTTTCATATTCAGCGGCTTCTCGTCCAGGACTTCCACAACAGGGACTGGAAAATCCCAGCTCCATTAGCTTTGAGAACTTCCTTGGGGTAGCTCCAGGAAGTCTCACAAAGGTCAAAAGGTTTATTTAGGAAGATGTTCCACAAAAGAATTGAAATTATTTATTAAGGAAATTCTCAATGACAAACTCTGCCAAGCAAGCATACTGTACACTCCATTAAGCAGGAAAACATGGCTTAAGGTCTTGGCATTTAGGAACGGTTCAAGGGAAAATGCTATTTGAGTACGTGCCAGGATATAAACTTTTATAATCCATAAATCCATAAAACTATTGCCTCTGGACCCCCCTGTACTGCAAAGGGCAGAGCCAGATTGTAATATAACACAATATGGTGGACAATGACAAACAGGATGAAGGACAAGGCAATGTAACTATATAATGGTAAAAAGAACACAGGTGAAAGTAAAACAATACTAAAGAACCGCAGGTGAGTATTAAACATTAATGTGTGGGTCTCTGAGGACATATGGGCATATGTGGGGTTGTCATGAAAAAAGTTTTTCATCATCACAAAGGGTCAAAGTGATGGATTAGATCCTACAAGTCCTCATACTGACCACTTGTATAGGCCTATAGCATTACAGCTTACCTTCAGTGGTGTTTTAAAGACTGGTCAAAGGAAACTAAAGATGGCTGTCTAATTTCAGCAGTGAGCTTCTTGTACACAAATTTGTAGACAGTCACACATTCAGTAAGAATGCATTTAAATTAAACTGGTAAGAAGAGACCTCAGTCTTTTTATTTCACTTGGCATCCCAGGAAATAGACAGCTGTCCTGGCAAAAGCATGAATCCTTGTGCTCATGATACCAAAACCTTCTTTCCAGCTGGACGCAGTTGAACAGAAATTCAAATGTTTCCCCTTAAATTGCTTTTCATCTCCTACAAAATAGGAATTTCAAATTTCTTATGAATTTTTAATCAATATCAGAGACATCAGTGCTGGAAATTCAAGAGGTCTAATTGGTAAGCTATCAAATTAATAAAGGGATTGTTTCACAAATGAATAAGACTTTTAAAATTGAAATCAGACATCGAGGTCCTCGATGTGGGGCAGGGCAAAACAATGTCAAATGCAGCTCAAGAATCAATCACAAACTTAATCAACCAATCCAGTCACTGACTGTCCAACAATACCACAGTGGAGTAATCAGAATCAGTCAGTCAATCATTCAAGGTTTGAAATCAATCGGCAATGAAATGCTTTAAAACCTGCCCCTGCTTCCTGCTGGACAGTGTGGCAGAAGAAAACTGTACAGGCTGGAACAGTGGGAGCTGCACACACTTGCATTTCAGGTTTCAGGAGAGAACACCACAGCCAGAACAGTATCAAAATAAATGGCTGACCTTCACCGAAGCACTTGGCATTCCAACTGAGAATAACAGTAAGATATGTCTCCCTGCAGGGGAATTTCTCCACATGATAGCAGGGGAGGGCATCAAGGAGGCATCCGCTTGTCTCAAGAACCGAGCCCTAAGCAGAACAACGTCGCTGTGCCTCCGCTACAGCAAAGGCGACAAAAGCTCCCAGGGGCTGTAATCGCCAGGAAGTCGGGATTGTTTGAGGAAGCTATCTCTCTCTGGCAGAACAACAATCCCTCGTTGAATCTGTTCCTCACCGCAACTCGCCTGCACCTCTTAGCCAGCGCTGGGACACCGCTGGCTGCTACGTGTACCGTCCCGAAAGGGCTCTTATGCATCTTTCTGCATGCTGAGGCAAAGAAGAAACAGGATTTGAACATAATCCAGGGGAAAGAAAAGAATTATGAAAAAGGCTTTTAAAGGTCAAAATTTGCTTTACATTACCACCTTCTTATTTTCCCAATGCAGGGACAATGCCACTGACAGAAACAAATCAAACAGGAGGCCTTCCATTTCCCAATGGTTAGTCATTCAATACCCATCTTGATGAGAAACCGTTTCCTTTTAAAAACACAGTGTTAACAAGAAATCACTGTACAGGACACTGCTTGGAACACAGATGTACCACAGAGCTTGGAAGGGCACAAGAAAGTATTCGGAACGAACAGATATTCCAAGTGAAATTTTAGCAGTCAGGCCTGAGCAGACAGGAAGGAGAAGAGTAAAATGTACTTAAAAAATGTAAACTGATCAGGCTTATAATTGTCGTTTTTGTCACATCTGAAAGAGGTGTTTAACATGAAATCAAACCCAGACAAGCGGCTTTCCTTTGTTACGCTGCGAAGCAGCTTGCACACGATTTCTGCTCAGCTGCTAATGGCATCCTTGAAAAAGGTTGAAAAGCAGCACAGTGAGAGCACCTTTCAGCAGGGAGAGACGAGTGCAGGCTGAGGGAAGCAGTCTGCCATCAAACAAGCGACAGTGATCGGCAATTTAGGAACACTTGCATTGTGCTCTGGGAATTTGCATAATTGCAGCACTTATCGGACAATCATGAAATGCAAATTGCATATCCCTGCAGCGTTGTCACGGCAACCAACAGCCATGGTTTTGAAAGATGGCAGAGTGGGGGAACTGGAGAGAGCCAGGCGAAGGGGCAAGGGGACAGGCTAGACGCCCTCGATACACCTGGCTCCTGTGCGTGGCGTAGTCGGCACCTGTGCTCAGCGGCTACAGAGGAAGATCTGCACTTTCTCATCTTGCAACAAACGGAATAGAGCCGTCATGCTCCCCCCAGCTGAGGCAGAATTCACACCCTAACACACCCTGGGGATGGCTCACCTGAGGCCAAAGTACAGGTGCTTCTGAAACCACTTCCCAAGTGCTGGGGCCCTCTTCTGTTTCCACTCTGGCTGAGCTTTCAACTGGTAGACTGATCCAGTTATTCACTTAACTAAACCTACTGTCGCCCCATTACCCCCCTCTAAACGCACGGCTTGGCACCACAGTGGGACGGGATGTTGAGAATACTCCTGGAGGCGTCGGTGCACCTGTAGCGTCAAGTACATTTCAGAACTTCAGCACTGAAATTCTGAGATGTCAGAAAGCAGGAGGTAGTTCGGTGAAGTTTCCATACTTCAGTTACAACACGCAGCTTCTGTTGGCTTCCCAAGATCCGTTCTTCACCCAGAAAGGAAAGGGGTCCCCATTCTCTTTAATCTGTATTAATGTCTAAACATCTTCTTAGACATGAATACATCTACTATTAATTAAACAGATAGGGTGTGTAATTATTCACTTCCCTCTCTGTGGCATTGTCTCAGTGCTCACAGCATAATTCAGCAGTGTTCAAATAAAATTACTTTGATATCACATACCACAATAAACTGCTGTACAATAAAGTGACTACCGGTCCAGTTTTTACCAGTTGCGTCTAATTTGAATTCCACTTAAAATGCAGAGAGTGGCACTCCTAAATACGCTAAATTGTCCCTCAGGTGCGGGTGAATCTGTGTGCCCTGTGATGGACTAGCGTGTGCATGGTTCATGCTGCTTTCCACTGATTGGGCGCCTGTGAGACTCTGACTCACTCCATCACTCTCGTGGACTGACCGCTGGTTGAAATGTTCTGTTGGCGGCTGATATTTTCCAGGTCTGACATACTCATAACTGAAAGACTATCGTGACTTATCCTGCTCTGGTGCAGCAAAGGGGAACAGCTTCTTCTCCTGTGCAAAGAGCACCTTAAATAGTCTAAAACAATTAGTCACAGTAAAACTAAGAGAAATTAAAGCAGGGAATATGACCTTGAGAGAGCCTTGATTCAGCTGAGAAACAATACCTTCCTGGCAGTGTTGTGATACACAAACTGTGCTGCTGCACACAACTGCTCTCCCCAGTTTCAATACGGTTATTTACCAAAACGGACCAGCAGGCCCCAGAATGAATATGAAGATAAGTGCCTATTTATATCAGGCTCTAATGGTGACCGAGTGACCTCGGAGAAGATTCATTAGGAGATAATCTCATTTTGTCGGAGTAATCAGGAGTGTGGAGCCAGACGGAGCAGTGGCTGAGCTGTCTCCTGCTTGACGCCTGGGCTCCTCCACAAGGCAGCTTGAGAAAGGCGAGAGGTCTAGGCTGAGAGACGACGACATTCTGGCCAGGGAAGGTTGATCAAGTTGACTCAAAAACTAGACTGAGCTGACTTACCAGCCACCAGTGAGTCAAAAAGCTGCCCATACAGAGACAGAGCGTGCAGCTCATCGAGTCAACACGGTTAACACTAACACACACTAACCAGGGAGTCGATATGCCGAATACAGAAGCACTGGGTCACATGGGGCTGCAGTGAGCGAAGAAAAGGGAGAGACGGTGGCTCCTATGTTCCCACCCTGACCATCATTACTAAACCACAACTGAAAGGGGTTATACTGTGTGGAAAAACAGTAAAGGAAAGAAGACTAAAAAGCAAAGCAAACAATTTCTTTCTGAAAAAGTCAGGACAAGCTCCAGTGCAATAAAACCCAAATGAGTGAGGTCTGATCATGCTTTATGTAATGATTGTGTCTGATTGTCCCTGCGTGGGGGGGGGGTAAAATTATCATGTTTTCCAACTTTCTTTTCATAACTGGCAGAAACGCTTCAAGGCAGGAGGCTGTCCTGTGGAAAACTAAAAACTCCATCACCAGCTCTGAAGCTTTGACTAACCGGCAGGTGACACTGAAGAGAATGACAGACATTCAGTTCCCAGAAAGGATCATACCCACTGACTCATGCGCTGCCAGGACGTGAGTAAGACCTGTGCCTTTTCTGCGCGAGACGCCGGCGTCTGTAAAAGCTCATTTCTGAATTTAGATTGTCTCATCGCACCGTCCTAAAGGAGCCTAAAACCACAGAAGTCAAAGACCAAAATAAACTGCAGAAGGGGAAAACAAAATAAAAAAATGGAAATTATTTTGGCTAGTTTTAAAGTATTATAGGCTGTATGTTTAGACATACATCACGTGTACATTACAATACAGAGCAGCACAATTATTTCAGATTCTAAGCTGTCTTTCAAAGACAGCTTTCTTAGATGCAACCGTGTGTGTTAAAAGTAACCTGTAGTCTCTTTCAGGTAATCAGCTCCCAGTGACCCCTGTCAGATATACAGGTAGTCTGTGCTCTGGCAAGAACAGGCTTAGCGAGTCTGGAGGAAAGGCAAACTGCCGATGCCCAGGCAGACACTGGCGAAGGGCTGGCAGTGGCTTAAGGGGCAGTGGGAGCTGTAGATGCTGTACTGGTGCCAAAGCCAAGTCAAAGAGAACTGGAGAAATGACACCACAGCCAGCACTTCTGGGAAAGGTGGAGCGAGATGCCCCAGAAGTCATTTTTATTTTACACTGCCTTCACATACCGAGGAAACCAATCCGGATTTTTTTTCCCCCCTTTCTCGTGTACTGTTGGGGTGCGCTGTAATTTGGGAAGTGCAAGCGTTGTAAATGACTGCACGGCTCTTTAATCGCCGGCTGCCGGCGGGGGTGTTCTGCAGGAGCTGGAGTCGGAGGGTGACGGAGTAAAATACAGGGGGGCTCAGGTGGAAGCAGGACGACCAGCCACAGCCGAAGCTGCTCAGCGCTTCCTCAGCAGCCCAGCGCGAGACGCCTGCCCACATTCCCCCGACTTCTCCAAACACACTCTTGCTCTAGAGCTTCCTAGCAGAATGGCAGGCTGGCCTGCAAAACACATGTCCATTCAAAAAGAGGGTCTGGGTAACAATTTGTCATTAGAAAGAATGGAAGTTAAAAAACCATGATGAGAAAATGTTGGAGCTACAGCCAGGTTTTTCAAAGGCATAACGAACAAATTATGTAAAGATAACTGCAAGTTTTGATAGCTGCGTACATGGATCAGTCGTTTATAGTCTTTTGGCACAACAAGTATGCGCTCCATTCTCCTTAGTGTGTCAAATCTGCATTTAAGAGCCTAGTTTAACTGGCGCAAACGGATTTTAACAAGAACTTTAATAGTCTTTTAGTCCTATATTTTGAAGGCCTTTCTTTCTAGCCCGTAATGAGGGTGGACTAAGAATAAAACAGACCACAGATTGCTATGATGGCTACAATAATGGAAGCACTTTGCAATTACGGAGATTCGCTTGTTCTGCTGTGCGTTTGCACTGCCCTGCTGCAGCGTGTTTCAGACCGCTGGCTGCCAACACGCTCACACAGCCTTTGTGTTTTTATAAAACACAAGAAGGAGAGCCCTTTTAATTTAGTGCATTTGGTCTTATTTTTACAGGCCACATTTCTACCTGCTCATTACAAAAGCCGCTCAAAATTGCCGATTCATTTGGAAAATAAGGGATAGACCTACAGTGTCAACCGGGCATATACAGTATGTCATAAAAAAATACCATATATATGGGGACTCATCCATGTCTGAAATGCCAGGTTGAAAGGGAGTGTCAATATAAAGGCCTTGCTATTTAAGTGCCTTACAATAGACACAATGATATACAGTAAACATCATACCTATTTTAAGCAACTGAACACTACAACATTTTGACATTTCTATACCGAAGACCACATGCAATGTTTGTGTCCTGGTGAGAGTTAATGCCACTGGAACGGCAGGGGTCTTAAGAAGACAGGATATAAACACAGACATAATATAAAGTGGTTAGGTCCATACTGAGGTCAACTCGACACTATCATCTCCAATATGTTTATACTTTTCAAATATACATGAGCAACTTTGTGTGATATGAAAATGAAAAACCTGTTCATAAAAAAGTAATGTTTCACAATAATTTAAAGCTTTAAAAAGTATTTTTTTTTTCAAAAGAGAAGATACTCTAGGCTCTAGGATATATGTATTTACTTTAAAAAAATATAACAGGTACTGATTTTACATTTCTACAACTCGTCATTTTTTAGTGCTTGTCTGCTGTAACCCCAAGAGGTTTGTCACCAAACTGTCTTCACTGATACAGTGGATACTGTATGTAATAATTGAAAAAGGAGGTGAAAAAAATGAATTCCATTAGTCTTAGTTCATTTCTTTTAATACAAATAACATCACTTGGATTGAAATCTTACTCTGACCACAATTTTACTTGATATGAGTAACAGCTCGGTGCAAACTTTCAGAGTGCCACAGCTCTGGAAAACAAGGTCTTTTTGTCAGCCAGTGTTTTGCAGTGTAACCCTCAGGAGCTGAACAGTTGTCACGGCATATTACAGCATGCTGCTATAGTTCACTTTATAAGCCAAGTGTTGAAGTGAAGTGCCTCATGGTATTTTACAGCACAGATAATACGGACAAGATTGAGATACAGTGCGTGTTCTGCAGTTTTCCTTTTTGTAACAGCTTAAACCTCCACTTTTTACAGAACTGTTTCCACACAGCTCTCACACAGCAACTGGAGACCAAACCCAAACCACAATCATTACTCATCACTTTCACACTCAAAATATTCAGCAGCCAAACGACTCATCAATTAAGAAGCCCAAACTGCACCAGTGTTACAATGTACAAGCGTCTTAAAGGGATTCTCTTTTTCACTACTGGACAATTCAATTGACTGAAACAACAGGTGCAATAAAAAATTACATCTGTTCTACCGCTTGAAAGAAAAATTCTTATGGCGGTGATTTAAGAGGACAGTATAGACTACACTAGCAGAGAATGAAGCTGCAGAAGTGTTCAGCTCGTTTAGCATTTTCAAGGCTGTTCTCAAAGTGTCAGGGGTCATGGAGTATCCAGGCAACACAGGGAGCAAAAGCAGCAATAAATGTTTAGATAAGCACTGCATAAACACAATTCAGGGAGAATGCAAAAGCCTTGATTGGTATTTTTACTTGAAGACCATCGCAAATGCACTTCAGTTTGGCTTTTGTATTAATTTTAGAATTCATCTTAGAATTTTACAATTAATCTAGGTCTTGATCATCTGGGCTCACTGCAAACAGAGTTTACCAGTGGGTCCATCTTCTCTCCAGAACCTCAGAGCACTTGACATGCAGATCGAACACAAGCCAGCTGCCCATCATGCGAGAGCTGAATGCCCTTGGAGTCCTGAGAAGAGACCTTATATACCTCTATATCCTTCTCATGTTACACACAGAAGAGATGAATGTACAGGTACGCTAGCCCACAGTGCTAATACCTAAACTAAGGCATCAGGGCAAGGAAGAACACAGCTTTCTGGGACAGCACTGCAACCTCCAAGGTGACTGGAAAGGCACTGGTAGGTTTCAGAGAGACAGGGCCACCTCTGGCATGCGATCCTAAATCAATCCATCACCGTTTGGACTACTGCTCACCATCCTTGGGGAAATCCCAGTTATAGCAGGCCTGTAACAACCCAAAATTATACCAGCAGCAACTTAACTACAAATCCGCCTAACGAGCTTTTCTGCTTGTGCCACATGGGAATTCCCTGGAAGGCATCCTTTAACCAGAATTATATTATCAGTTAACACAACACAGAACCACACAAAGAAAAGGAACACAAACTGGAGAATGTGATCAATTACCATTGCTTAAAAGCATGACTAATTCATTTGAGTTATTACAGCTGGTGCAAGTGGTTGATGCCCTAATTTGTTTTGACTGGGCAGAATACCATTGTGCAGTTCAGACTGTGGCTGCTAACTTTGACTCCAATGCACAGCTGCGTTTGAGTGAAAGAGCTGGACTGAGACAGAGGTGCAGTGCTCTTATTCAGGTCAAAAGTCTCCATTGTGAAAAGCTGGGCTCTGCATGTAAGAGAGAACACCAGAAAATAAGATTTCAGAGGACAGTTCCTGTGTGAAAAACGCTCAAAGTTTGACAATAATGTGACTTCAATAACGATAATACCGAGATATGAGCACAATAACACACAAGCAGACGCCCACTAAGGCCAGACAGAAGCCCTACTATCAGGTCTGTCTGATTTAGTAATCCACCAACTTCTGCTGCCAAGGTTCACAGAGCAAGAAGGCACAGCATAGGAATGTGCTCAATTCTTTTCATAGACAAGAGCGATACAGCTCTTTTTACTATCTCCAGCTCTTTGTTGAAGAAACTGCAAGTTGGACTTCACGTCAAAAAGGAAAAAGTTGGAAGGAGGTGTAAGAACTGCAACTTAATCCCAAAATAATTTAATCGCATCTCTATTTGAAAAATTATGTTTTTCAAACAGTGTACAGTATATATTCAGTATGTGGGCAGGGTGTGCACACTAATGTGTCAATAATATCACTGATTCTGATAACCACTTTAAGATCAAAATAAAAAGTAACAACAACATGGAATTGACTGGAACTCCACATCTTCACCGTCTCCTTACTTTCTCAAAGGCCAGTGCCGCATATTTTTACAGTAAACTAATTAGTGCGTCATTTATGTTGATGATAGGTTTTAAAAGTACGCATGTCATGGGTGACTCCAAAATAAATGGTTTAGACCAAGACTCCAGGTCGCAGGATGGGAGCCTGGGAAGGATAAGGCAGAATCCCAGCACCTCTTTCTAAAAATAAAAAGAAATTCTAAATATAAGAATGATCTTTCTTATTGTTCATACTGCTTCATGACTGATGCCACTGGAATACACGTTTAATAAGTTGTATAATAAATACAAAATTGCTTTAAAACATTTTCAATAAAAATTAGAACAGTTACAAATGTGGCTTAAGAACATTTTTTTAAAAGAAAAGGTTAGATGAAGGAGTAATTTACTTTATACTGCTAGGAAAAGCCTTTTGACTTCTGTGACAGATCTCAACAGGGCCTTGTGCTGTATGAAACTATTCATCAATTGTCTAAGTGTTTTACCCAGGGTCATGGGATAGCAGGAGCCTATCCCAGCAAGCAATGGGTGCAAGGCGGGGTACACCCTGGGCAGGACACCAGTCCACTGCAGGTAGACGCAATGGTGGCAGACAGAGACACGCACGCACTCACACCAGGGCCCGTTTTCCCAGATGTCAAATAACCTACCAGTATGTCTTTGGATTGCGAGAGGAAATCTGAGCACCCGGAGGAAACTCACATGAACCCGTGGAGACCATACAAACTCCACACAGACAGCACCCCAGAAATGGAACCCAGGGCCCCAGCTCTGGGAGACAGCAATGTTAACCTCTTTGTAACGCAGAAAACTATCAAGTGAGTTACATTACAGTACGAGACCATTAAATTTGCAAGTGATTGTACACGGTTTCGGGGGGGGGGGTGTCTGTTGGCTCAGGTTTGGACACTTCACAGACTTGAATCTGTGCTGCTTCACAAGCAGACTTCGATCAGCATCACAACAGAGCTGCACCGCACAGGCTGAGTCATAGGATCCCATCCAGCTGCTTCTGAAAAGAGGCCAGGGTATCAGCTTCAACAACATGGCTGGGTAAGCTTGTTCCACGCTCCCACATCTCACAATTAGACGAGGAAGCTCCTACTGCCAGAACACTGTGCTTATTCTTCTCTCTGTTCACTTGTAGCATGGAATTAACCCTGACTACCGCCTTTGGAGCTTGTGGGATGATGCAGCACCCCACTCAAACATATTTAACATGCCTGACACTAAGTGTTCTTGTGAAGGCATTCTGAATCTTTCACCTTTCAAGTACTTAGCTAATAAAAGAAACTAGACATAAGACTTGCTTGAGTAAGGGATCTGGGGAAGCATCACTCCTGAAGTTAACCTGCAAGGCACTGAAATAAAAAAGACCAACATGAAATCTGAAGAAACACTCCTGAGCTCCTTCCTTTTCCCAGGAGTCGGTGCTGTTTATAAGACGGTAAACGCACTGTGCAAAAGCGATCCATAGCCGGATGCACCGAAACCACACGAGTGAAACCATAGCTGAAAATATTGCATTCTGCCACCCTGGAGGGATTCTCTCATTACAAATATTTCATGAACATACAGTGCGCTTGACAGAAACAGGAAAACGGAAGGGGAGCCGGAATCCTAGCAACAGGGGGAAGATCAAACCGACAGTACTTCCCCGGTCGCCGGGGCTGGCTCATTCATTCCTAGCACAGAGCCCGATTCCTCTCCGGAGCAGAGCTGGCAATCTGTTACTCGTAACTCCCGCTGGCAGGAGGTACGATGCGAAATCTGTCACCTGCTTGATTCCTCAATTGAAATATGTCCTGTCAGGTACCCTTCAAAGAATCGCAGTACCCTTCAGTATTATTTACCACAAAGGGGGCGTCAAACCTTTCCAGGAGACAGCAACTCAAGACACTGCTTCATTTCTCAGCTCATTAATTGTATTACCATGTGAATACCCACGCATCCGTCAGTTAATTTATTGACTGTAACACACACAAGTCATTTAATTCTACTTATTGCTGAATGATGACAGCAGCACGTCGGCTTAGCCTTTGTGGTGGGCAAGTGACTATTCGAAACTCACAGGAATAGTCACTGCAGTGGAGGTAATAGCAGCTGAAACAGCCCACATGCTGATTCTGTAACAGCTATTTTGTAGTGGCTGGTAAATTGCCATATAATAAGACTGTGAAGAACACACTGACCTTCCAGCTTTTCTTTCCCAGTTCCCTACAGAATAAAATCTGATTCCACCAAAAACATTTTAGAAATGGTCAGCTCACAATCCATATGCAGTAAGTTCAATTTTTGCACGTATGGGAGACCATGTACTGTATACCATCATCCAGAGAGGTGTCATTACAGGCAATTTCCACTGGTGGAGTCTGCGTACGTGGTGACTACAATTCACCAGCAGATGGAGGAAAGATGAAGTGGAAGAAATGGATCAAACAACTGTTGGAGAGAGACATCTGAAATATCTTTCAACAGGCCAAGATTACTGCCTTGTAAGACACCTTTACCCTATTTTCTTTGCTATTTCACTGTTACGTGAGGAGTAAGCTTTTTTTAAGGTAACAGACACTTCAAAGGTCTGAAGTGACTGCCTGTCTTAGTTTTCTTCTTCACTAAAAAGATTCCATCACTCACTTGCAGACAAAACATGTTTTTCGGATCAATGTTGCAAAAGCTGTCTCAGAAGCATGACTGAAGTATGATTGTGTTTGTCTGTGTGTCTGCCCTGAAATGGACTGGCGTCCCATCCAGGGTGTAACCTGCCGTGCACCTGTTGCCTGCTGGGATAGGCTCCGGCTCCTCCACGACCCTGACTTGGAAAAAGTGGATGGAGGGATCAAGAGAGATTAATAATAATCTTATTATTTGATTGATGCTCTTATCCAAAGTAACTTACATTCACACCCTTTTTATACAACTAAAGCAATCTCAGTGTAGTACCTTGCTGAAGGCACAACCCACCTGGGATTTGACCCTGTGATCGTCCATTTATGAGACCAGAGTCCCTTACATCTACTGTAATTGAATTATAACTACATAAAAGAAAGAGCTTAATTCTAATTCCACCCTTCGAAATCTTTTTGAGCCCTTTAAACACAGATTCAAAGCTGTATAAAGGGTCTATATAGCACATCTACACTACATAGTCTTGAAACAAAAGCACAAGCAGATGAGGTGGTTTTACAATATCAGCCCTCCAATCTCTCCTGCTGCAATCGCATTCTCAGGGTCCTCCAAGAAAGGACTGGATGAAATCCTAGGATCAGTAAGAACACGAGCAACTCAACACGGCCACACAACATAAAACGGGCCTCCTCTGTTACCTTATGTTCTATGTGCTTAATTTACTTTCTCAATAGCAAAGTTTTACAGCCACACTTCTGATAACTCTTGGAATCTCTGGGAGTAATCCGGTCTCCTGGCGAAGTCCACAAAAAAATCTGCAGGCTGTAATCCCGTACGCAGCATCTCCCTGAAGTCTCAGAAATCCTGTTGCCCCAGAGGTGAGTGAACGGCTACCATGGAACCTCTGCTTTCAGGCAGGCTGCAAAGGTATGATAAGCAGAACTGGCAGGCGGCCGACAGTCACATTTTCTACTGACGTTAATGAGATGAATTAGGAGCATGCACACTCCGGATTTTCTGAGCCCTCTGTGCACAACACAGATAGCTTCCACCTTCTTTGACGGTGGTGTGCTAAGACGTTTCAAGGACAGCCGCGCTCTCTGGACAAGTTGTGTTAGCGGAGAAAAAAAAAATACAAAGACAATTTAGCAATGTGGACCTACTTTTGTATATAGGTAACTTGACAGGGAAGGCAAAACAACATCAAAACATTCATCCATCCTGTCTTGTATTAACCTACGACTTCCTCTCGTTGAGGTGACCTGACAATGACTTACAGTGATTTTACAAAACTCTGCGTGAGTCCAAGTTTAAATTACGCACGAAATAAAAAAAGTATTTTAGTCACGCAATCACATTGACACAGCGTGCTGCTGATGGCAGATATAGACGCTAAACTTGCTGCCTAAAAATTCCTTTCTAAACGAAAAATTTCCAGGGAAACTAAATTAGGATGGCGCCTGCTTTAACCTGCAGGAAGCACAGACCTGATTCATACTGCTGTCTGTATGCCACAAATGAGGGATGAACACAGTTTTTCCCTGCCTGTCTAGCTGCTATCATGAGCAGTTTTTAGTAATGCCATGAAAATAGTTTGCAACTTGCTTTCTCTTTGAAATACAGACCTGCATACATAAGCAATGGTATTCCATACCTTTACTAGAAAAGTACAGCTACCCTTTGCTGGGATAAATGAGCGTTCCACACTAACAAGAGGTCCTTTTGACAGGTAATACAGCACAACAAAACAAACTATACTGCATTTAATAAAACAACTGAATTACCTCATTTACAAAAGAGTACTTAGTGTATACAGTAGGTACAACAATGTGGTATGTTTGGGAAACACTAAGCAAATAGTTTAAACATTAAGAAATAAAAGGAATCTTAAGAAAATCCTGAATATCTCCATACTGTGTACACTTTATCTTCATAATAACAAACAGTGCTCTATACGTTTCAGGACAGCCAATGCTGGTCTGTAAACCAGGGCTCTGCAGAACTTCTTGGGGTGTAGAAACCCACTTCACCTCGCAGACAGTTACAATACACAAACTACTGGCAGCCTAGCAGGTGGGTAAAGGCTGTAAGACAGAGTAATTATGACTCTGGAGTCATGATCAGCTCTCACTGTTTTCTGTCAATTGCACAGCATAAATCATGACCAGCCTTCAGTCGTCTCCCGGTACTCTGCTAGCTCAGACCTGGACAGTGGGGAGTGCCCAGTAAGTAGAGACAGTATTCAGAAGACAGCAGAGAAAGGTCAACAAATATGCCTCCCTGCATCAGGAAACACAGATTGTATAATGAACTCTGTTACCGTGACTGGACGACTCATTAATAAACACTCCACCGTTTTACTCCGAGTGTACTGTACAACCACACACCTCATGTTAAAAGGCAATTAGGAGTCCATGCATTCTCACTACATCCCCATTTAGCACAACATTCATTACCACGAGCGAGTAGCATGTTTGAATAATTATTAACAGCCATTTCAAAATCTTGCAGTTGTCATTATTATAATATGTAGTAGCACATCAGAGGTAATAACTGCATGAAGTCTGTGACCCAGTGATTTAATCAAACTCTGGAATCATTTGAGATGTTCGACCGAGCCTGTGCAGCAGTCTATTTGAGGTCTTGCCTATTCTTAGGGTATTTTTTCTTAAGCATGGACTTGATAACATGATCAATTGGGTTTTAATTTGGAAATTCCTTGACTTTAAAGGAAAAGTAACAGTTTGCTGTCCCAATACCTTTGGAGGACACTGTACATCAAAAAGTACACTACTGAAATGCGAGTTACAAGGCTTTGGGATCGGTGATCAGCATCAGCTGTGAACTCCGCTGAAGGGACTGATGAGACAGACGCCTTCGTGGCCGTGAGGTGAACTGAAAAGCAGCTCAGGGCTTGTTGTGAGATTCAGTCTGTTTAGCTGGGAAACAGAATCGGCCCAGTTGAAAGGGACGCCAGGTGACAAAAAATAAATGCTGAAAATGCCCATTTCACTCTTAATCTATCAATCCGTTTCACAGATGTTTAACATTTCCTGATCAAATAAATTTGCATATTTACTGATTTACTGATTGCATATTTAACTGATTTATTAACTGGTTTCTGGCTTTATTGTTCATACATAGAATTAATCAGAAACTGTATTTTAGATGTTAGTGAAATAAAAACAACACTGAATTAAAAAATGCCATGTTCTACAAACTGTAAATGACAGTAAGCTGCACGAAAACTGAAGAGCCAGAGAGTATTCCAGCAGGCAATGAGGGCAGGATAGATCCTGGACAGGAACACCAGTCCATCGCAGACACACACACGCTCGCACAAACTCACAGCAGGACCAGCTTTTCCAAAAGCCAATTAGCCCTAGTAGCATGTCTTTGGACTGTGGGGGGAAAGAAGAACATATAAACTCCACACAGACAGCACCCCATGAATTGGGCCCCAGTTCTGCAAGGCAGCATTGCTAATCATGCCATCCTGTATAACCTACCATGAGACTTAATTTAAAATTGATTTCCTCAGTACCGTAACCTAAAATGCCCAACGTGTTGTCAACATTATGATTGGGTATCAGTTACTCAAAAAGGTTACAATTGCGTGAAAAAATCATGTTGATTCAGTTTCACAAGCAGAAGCTGAAAAAGACGGACTGACTGAGCTTATGCATTGATTTGTTTGTGTACCAGGATATCAACGTCTGGCAATTATGCAATCAAGTGAAAATTATTTGATGAAAAAAATAAGGTATCCAAGTGATTAGGATCAACAAACAAACCCTAAAACGCAACTGTCTCTGTAAGAAACATCTTCTTCTCTCACAAGGTGAACCAGTTTCTCCCCTTCCAACATCCCAGTGATAAAACTCCGATTTGCTGATGGTAGAGATCTACTGTTGTGAAGTTGTTGTCTTGAGATGCCCGTGCCCTGGGCAGCTCAGGTTCCGCCGTCACCATCAAAGGGGATACTCACGCAATCCCATGGCTGGGCAGCTCCACCTCTCCTGAACTCCCTAACGTGAGCTGACGGAGACTTGAGGACAAATATACAACAGCTCCAGGGAAGCTGTGTGCAATTCTGGGGCAGTCTCTGTCGTGGCTTATGATGCACAGACACAGACACGCAATTAGCAGCGTGTACATTTTTAAAGACAAATTGGGTGCCCTCTTGACTTGATAATGTGTGTGGAGGGAAATTACCATAGCAGCTGTGACCTGATAGCATGTTCTTGTGCATGAAGCCGATGTACAGAGCTGCAATAAACCAGTCACTTTAAAACAGCTCATTGCTTAATATGATGCCTGCACTAATAAATAATTAAGACAGCATAAGGAAAGCTGAAGTGTCTCTGTTGCAGATAGCTGGTGTATATACCTTGTTGTATGAGGGGAGCAATGTGAAGACAATGCCATAGGCTCCAGATCTTACAGCCCTGATAATGTAACATTTTCTGACTTATTTAATCTCTTGTAATGCTTACATACTACAGCTTTATATAACTACTTTAACATAATCAGGTGGAAGCTTTGTACGACAAAAAAAAACATTCTTCAAAAATCATCCTGTACATCCACAGCACAAACCCACATGCCTCTTCTGAACAGCAGATTTAAAGTGTTCCTCTTCTCTCCCAGACAATTCTCGTTTATTCACGACTGTAAGAACCACAGTCAACAAATTATCGGCAGCCGATGCAGGCGGGACAGGGGATGGTCGGTGGTGTCACAATGACAGGGAACAAATGCAGAATGCCGTCAGGAATCAGAACGTATCCTCACAACAGGAGATCCAACAGAGTAGATAGAGCAGCAGAGTGCAGATTCTTTTATACTCAAACTATGTGCTGTGCTGTTTACAAGACTTTTGGCAGCGAACCTGCATGCTGCATTCTGAACTCCAGAGCTCCAACGTGTTTATTTTCGGAGTTTCTGAAACTCTGATTAGTTGCAGGCTTTCGTAAATAGCTAAATCTGCATCTAAAGTCCATTTCAGAAAAAGGTGAACCTGTTTGGCATACTAACATGTTTAAGGCAAAAACAAACAGCTACTAGGCTTCCAATAAAACAATTCATTTGCCCTTCAAAGACACTGTGGCATCAAAATTCTTGCCATGTAAGATCAACACTTAAAGACAAATGTGTCCTGCAGAAATAAGACATCAGTGAGACTGTTCACTGTAAGAGTTATTAGGTTATTACTCAGTTCTACATTTTGGAGAATACAGTCCAGTTCCAGAGAGGCCAACAGATGGGTAATGAGCCCACACTGTGCCGGCATGAAGCTCAAGCATGTGGGTGCTCAAACTGCTCCAGAAGAGAAGGGCCTGTGGATACACAAGGCCCTTCCCCCTTCTGCATAAAGGAAGCCAATGACATCCTGCAGAGCCTTCGTTTGAATTGACTGGTTTTACGAACCAGAGTATAATGTACGAGAGAGAGCAGCTGATTCCGGTTCTCCTCTCTGCATGGCCCCAGTGCCCAGCAAGGCCGTAGGAACCTGCCAAACTCAGGACTGCAGCTCGTCTGGGCAGCTGTCTCCTGTCTTGTACTACACACTACGTGCAGAGAGGGTCTGTTCAGCTTTATTCTTTTCGACGACAATTGCAAAGGTGTAATTCCAATTAAAATTGAAAAAATTCTGGGCGGAGCGGTGATTCTGTGACTAAGGAACTGTGGCTGGAAGGTTGCCGGTTCGTATCCCGCAGCCGCAGAGGAATCCTACTCCGTTGGGCCCCTGAGCTGGGCCCTTAACCCCAACTGCTCCAGGGGCGCCATATAAATGGCTGACCCTGCGCTCTGACCCCAAGCTTCTCTCCCTGTCTGTGCGTCTCATGGAGAGCAAGCTGGGGTATGCGAAAAGACAAGTTCCTAATACGAGAAATTGTATATGGCTGATAAAGCGATCTTATCGTATATTAAATAGTCTATGCACCTAGTCATGAAAAATTGCTGTATTATCATTACTTTTCATTAAAAAATAATGCACCTCCAATGGCAAAGGTTGTTAAAATGACAGTAAACGCAACAGTGTGGTGAGAGGGTAGGACTCTGGCCTCTGGCCACTGGACTGGTGGGTCCTGAGCTCAGATCCCAGTTGGGACAGACTGCTGTTCCCCCGAGTAAGGTGTTTCACTCAGACTGTTCCAGTCATACTGGATACCCTGCTGTGCAAACAGGTCTCCAGAGTCAATGAGAACAGACTGATCAGCTTATCTAGTTAAAGGAATAATAAAAAATTAAAAAGGCAAAAGTGCTTGAAACATGCTGCTTGACTAGCTGGACATGTGTGAGCACATGTTCACCATCTCAGCAATTTCAAGTGCAATCGCTTACTTTCCGCCATACTAATAAGTATGGAGTGTCACGTTCGAAGTCTGTCTGCTGCAATTGCTTCACCATATGTCGGACATTACCCTCTCTGTTCAAGGCCCAGGTGGATTTTAGCCTCCACTAATAAAGTAATAAAATGTTTACTTCATTCGATACATCATTATCAGGTAACAGCAGCACGGTGAATTCTCGGGAAAGTTGACACTTCATTATACGATAAACAGTCTAGCTATAAATCAATTAGGTGCTGCAAGCAATTTTAAAATATTATTATGTCAAGAACATAGTGGTTAATGATTGTGAAGCTTTATATATATTTTTAATAAGGATTTCAGACAGTTAATCCTATTAAGACAATCTGGCTGAATGCTAATATCCTCCACTGCTGGTGCGCCACAGTTTCCCTTCAATTTTAGAGCATTTTAACTGTGCTTGCGGTTTTCAGCCATCTTCCCAGAACAGCTCAAGTAAATTACAGTGCTTGTCCTGCTGAATCATGTGTCCGGTCTTCCCTTCCTATGAGCTGTGCTCCCATATAAGCACTTTCAGTTCTCTTTCCAACGGGAAGTATGTAATGAAAGGCCTGCAGTTTGTTGGTCACTGTTTAACCTGTTCGGTATGTATTGTTTTTCAATTTTAAATAAATCGGCTTGCGGGTCCTGGAACACGTGTCTGGGTGCCAGTGAGGGGCCAAAGTTTAGGAGCAACAGTTTTTCGTGGGAAGCAGGTAGTCAGAAGCAACTACATTTCTAATGACTGTAATATTACGGCGATGCTATACCGCTGGCCAGTGAATCAGAATCAAGTTGTAAATAGATTTAATTTGTCTCGCATTTTCTGTAATCTCTGTATGCAAACTTTAGTGGCATAAATGTCAAACATTAAATATGCAAGTCCTTTTCTTTGCCTTGGGCTTGGTTAATATGGATATTTATTATAATATATACTGTAAGAAGTGTATTAATAAAAAAGGCAAAAGGCTACAGTAATCAGAGACCATTGTGTGTGTGGTTTGCAGGGTGATTGGTTTCCTAGACGGAAATGTCCGGGAAAAAAAAAAAGAAGGTTTCTACTGTCTTTATAAACAATCGACAATCAAGGCAGAGAAAGAATCCAAAAAGTCCGATCAAGCTGATAATTAGTTGAATCAGTAAATTAAGAGCTCAGGTGGGTTGTCAACCTGGAGATCCTGCTGCAGCCCTGGGCTGGAGCTGTATGCCACTGTTAAGGCAAACTGAATCAGATTTGCATGTTTAGATTTAGCTGGGCACAAGGGTGGACATACTGTACTGTACTGTACCGACTTGTAGTATTCAAATTCAAAGTTCTTTCAAAAGTAAGATGAATGAATTCCATTAGTAAATAACACTTTCCATACCATGTGCAACAGAAAGATCTACATACTCTTTCTTATTCCTAAAGGGGTCCAAAGGATTGCATTCTGTGATATCTAAAAGACAGAATAATTAATGTATACAAGGAAGGCAGCTCAGTTGGATTCAGTATGGGTGATATTCTGAAGCCCTTCACTGCAAGATGGGAAATCGATTAATTGGACACACATGACCAGTTCCACCATTATCCATTTGAAATGTTTCACTGCACAGCAGCAAATTCTTTTAAAAATGAAGAAAAGGGCCTGGTTATGGACAGAAACCTATTCTTACAGTCAAAACATCAAAATGCAAGAGTCAGCAAGAGTGAAATCCTGCTTGCCTAAGGGAACGAGATAGACTTTGCACCCGCTTCAGGCTGGGAGAGACCTTCACCCTGGCATCACACGTGTAAGTGAACAGCAAATTAAAAAAAAAAATCTGCCTGAAAGTGCCCACTTTTCGAAAACGGCCGTGCCTCGTGTAGAATGAAAGATCTGAAGAGACCATTTTAGTACGATAAATACGCATGTAAATAAAATTCGTATTTTGAAGCCATTTTGAAGAACTGTCTTCAAGCCCCTTTCTTTGGTCCACCAAGATATTTTGAAACTTCCCCGCTCTGGAGAAGAAAAGAAAAGAAAAAACAGGCTAGGTCATGACACAAACATGTTTTGAAATGGTTACAAGAAGATGCAGCACCAGCTGCGGTTTCCATGCATGGCTGATTTGGGAAGCTCAGTCTCTTTAAAATCTGAGCGATAGGGTGGCAGCCCCAGGTGGGCACTGGTTATACAACACGTGTCCACATAAAAGCATGAAATACCACAGCGAAAGGTGATGGGCTGGTTCCGACAAATTCAGCTCAAAAGAGGATATTGCTTCATAAAGGCAGGCAAATAAAAGAAAACCGCTCAGAAAATTCCGCAATGACTCATATTGTTTGTAAGTTGCCATCCCCCTCTTGTCATATCTACAGTATTGTCTGGAAATCTGGTTTTATTTTGTTTTTATTACTTTAATTTAGGATTTAAATCAGCAGAAGCTCAAATATAAGGACTCTGAAAGGAATACAGTATTAACGCACTCAGAAACAGAATGATATCCTGAAAACCTGCGTTTAAAGAAAGTGTACCTGAGGATAGGGTGCCTTGTCCTTATCAAAAGTGATGGTTCTTTTTCCAAGCAAGTTTTTTCGAGTTTTGTGCTTTGAACAAGCTACTGTACCTTGCAAGTCCCGAAAAAAACGAAGTAAGCATTTGTTTGCCAACAGGGAGGACAGGGCAAAAAAATGTACAGTAGCTGCCATTATCTACTCATCCTTTCTTAAAGACACGTTTATACTGTAAGCCTAAAGTACTTTCAACTTCCAAAAGTCTGCTTTTTAATCTATGTGAGGCAGACAGGGAGAAGAGTACAGATTCAGAAGGGGCAGATCCTGCAGAACACATTGCTGTGCTCTTCTCTTCTCAGTGCTCTCTAGGGCCCATGAGTGCAGTGAGGTCACACAGATTCCAGCCAAGCCGGACTCTTCCTACTGATATCCTCTTACAAACACCGGCTTGCATCATGAGACACGCTTATTAAATGCTGCTCCTTTTTTGTACCTCTCGGAGGATTTTATTCCACTAAATGCTGCAAATCTGGGATTAATTAAACAAGAAAAATAACCTTTTAAACAGAACTTGCAGGTGTTTTTATTTCCCCAAGACATGTCAAATTGCTGCATTTTACATAACTCCCCTTAGACATAAGGTGAAAAGATCCAGGTACTCATGCAAAAGTTAGAAAACGTATCCCCAGGAGTTAAAAACAACATTCTGGTAGGTACACTGTTACAGTAATAATTGCAAAAGCAGTCTCCTATTTCCAAGACAAAAAAACATGATTCAACACACAATTACCTTGATATTAGTGACCACATACTAAGTACAAGGTAAGCAGAGCACAGACTCTGCAGACACAGGGGGAAGATGCTGATGTCAAAGGAAAAAGGGCAGCACCTACTGTGACCAAAGGATAGAGGCACCAAGACAGCGGATAGGAGTGAGACAAAGGGCACAATCGCCAGATCGCAGGCTCAGACAGAGGGGCCGGCTCAGCGGGGTGTTGTCTGGCCCACGTGACAAGACAACTCAGGCCAGAACGGGTCAAGATCGATTTAGGTTATGCTCGGTATTAAACATGCTGAAGGGCCGCATATTGAGTTTTATAGGAAACGGGCATTTTCAGTTCTATAGGCGTGAAAGGCAAATGTTAGATTTAGAAAAACAAGACAAACACAAATACGTAGAGGGCAGAGGAATTATTGATTTTATCAAGATCCACTTTTTCCACTGTACAACAAGGGGTCGGGGTGGTAACATTTCTTTTGCTTTGCGTTTGTGTTCGAATACATCTTTAAACACTTCAATAATGGCATCCAGTGATTCTGAGATGTACCAGTAATAAAGGCAGAGCTCCAGATACAAATGTGCATGATGAAATGTTTTTTTTTTTACAGTCTTGTCCCTAGGACAAGTCTCAGGAGGACAAAAAGGGTTAGATGATGCTCCTGTTAATTCTATTAATTCTGCTCTGTACTGATCCCCCTTAGCTTAGACACGTTAATGCTATGATAAGACTCAGCCCACCTGCAGGTCAGCACTGTCAGTTCCGCCAAAGTCACAGGGAGACTGGTGTGTGCTGGGCTGAATCACAACTTCTTCAACAACAAGGAAAAGACAGGTGTGCCGAATCTCTGCATCCAGAAAACCCCAGATACCAATCTTCAACAGTCTGTGTTTTGACACACTCAGGACATATCGATCTGCTCAATTCGAAAACACGGTGCAAAGAATCTACACCAAAACATCGCTAAACTTAATGTTAATTAACATGAACGTAAAGAAAACAATCAAATACAACGGCCGACAATTACAAAATTGGCATCTTTTCTATTGCCGCAATTCCCAGTCTGTCAAACGTCAAAGGTGCACGATCCCGAAAAGGATATCATACTGCTCTGTACGGTTGACACTGGGGGTAGCAAGCTTTGCCATCGCATCCACTGTCAGTATTGCTGAACGTGAACCAACCACCTGATGTAAAATATTTTGCAGGCATTTTATATGGCCCCCAGGAGATGAGACCCAGTTCACTGTGGACTGGGTCCACATCCGCACCTGGGTGATGAGTGCTTCTGGGCAAGTGATGTTGCATTCTGACGTGAAAAGCTAACAGCTTCGGGTCATTCTGACCCAACGTGGTAACTGACATATGGAAAAGTATTATATACTTGGCTACATGCAAGATCAAAGACCTAGAAAGCTGCTACTGCTGCCAATATTTTTTTTCGTCAGCTGGAGAACAATACTTTTATATATATATCTTAAAACATGTTAAAATGTTTGCAATGTTCACAGCAAAATTAATTTTAGAGCAGGTCTGCCTACTCAACATTAAAATCTGAATATAAGCAAACAAAAGCCAAGAAAAGCACCAGGAAACAATACTGCGCTGTTCCTGTTGAACTCGTGTGGTAAGTGTGGTTCTGTCCCTGCTGGACTTCATCCACAATCACAGGCACCTCTGACTTCGCAGACACCCAGACAGCCCAGAAGTCTGCTACACCAGAGGCCAGGTTTCCTTCTGCGCGATATCTCAGGGGGGCAGCATCACCTTGAGAAACAGTCTGTGTGCAACCCTGTTACAATTACAAAAGCAAATTGTCCAGAATTAGAACCAAAATATAATGTGCTCTCGCACAAAGTCTGCCAACAATATACACAAAACTATTTTCAGCAAACCTTTCTTCTGCTGTATTCCGTCACTGCTGTAATGTCTAGAGCAGGTTTTAAGTTCCACTGTAGATTACTGGTGTACGTCCACTAGCTTTTATTTTTTAACTTCAGAAACAAACAAAACATGCAGTCAGCTTCCCGAAAAAGCAGCCAGTGTTGCCTCCCTCCACGTTCTCTCATCAGCTCTTTTCTCACTCCTTCATTATGCTTAAAGCACCTTTAATTTACCAACAAACAGCACCGTAATCACAACTTCACAGACTTCTAACTATTCTAATGGATAGCAATTTAGAGTTAATAATTACCTTTTGTGATTTTTCACTTTGCAGGTTCTAACAGCAGGGGATTTCGTGTATGGGTGGATGCTTGCGTGCACTCGACAGAAAGTGAGGTCATCTATGGGGCTGTCCTCTGAAGCCCTGCCTTCCTGGACAAGTGCGAGGTGCTCTAACCTGAACTGTCACTCAGAAGAAGAAAACTATCAAACGTCTAAAGAATGGCAGTAAGGCTTAGGCAGTACAAGACAAAAATGTTCAATTTCCTTTAGTGATGAAAGCTTATAATCAAAGGCTCTTGCTAGCGAGGCAGGGTATGCTGCTGCTCTAAAGAACCACTGGAAAGCTTCATGAAAATCTGGCATCATTTAGCGTGGGATTATTTTTATGTGAGGACGTAAACTGCGATTGAAGGTGTCAGTGGAATGAAACCCCCTGAGTGTGAAAAGACCTACAGTATACTGTGTCAGCTACCTAGAGCTGCCCTAGTAAAACCTCAAATCTAGACCTCTCTCGCCGCTGCAATTAAAGCCAACCACTTTATACAGAAACACTGTGCGCAAACCGCATCAGATTCTGTCACTCCAGGGAAAAAAACAAATTACAACCAATTACCTTAATTACAACTTGCCAGTCTTGCTAATCCAAAAGATTCCAACACCTCACAGTACTGCTCATGGAACAAGTACTGAAGGAACTGAAGCTGAAACATCACTGCGTGTTCACCAAGAACAGGGGAAAAGGGACCTAAAGGAACAGCCCTGGTTACAGATTTGACATGGGAGGGGTTGACTGATGGTTTTAGTAACACTACTCGCAGTTCAGAATCCGGCAGGTTCTCTGTGTCTCTAAATCATCAACAACTGTAGCCTTTAGAGAAGGAATAAAGTGGTACGATCAAGGCTTGATAGTATCCATTTAACTCACAATTATCCTCAATTTAACAGAAAACATGGAAAAATTGGGAATCTCCGCTGCAGGCACTTTTTCTGCAGTGACGAGAAAATGTCTGTAAACCCCTAAGGCTGATTTGTATTCTCGTATATTTTAGACCTAAAACATAATTAGATCTTTATGAATGCCTTAATAACCTGATTAAATGTTATCTTCATCTTTTATCTTCACATATTACACAGACGTATGATGCATACAGATCTGTAGTTGATTTATTCAAATCCATACAAATCTCACTGACGCATGCATTGAGAAAGGGAAGATCACACTGAACTAACAACTGCTCCTTTGAAACACTGACAGAAAATCAGGAACTATTTCCATTTCAGGGCTCCTGTATGAGTGCAGTGCTACTCCATTGCTAACAGCCTTACCCAGGAATCTCCTGTTTTCCAGGTTTTCATACCTGTTAGCTGAAAGGATGAGTTACTGGACCCACTGACGTCAGTGTCAGAGCGAAATGTCACATAAAATGGACTAGCTATTAGCTCACAAACTAACAGCAGCTCCTTATAATCAGCCACTGTACGTTTTGCATCCTGCACTCCACGACTTCTCACAACGGATGCACTGAAATGCAATGTACCTGAAGAAACTAGAACCTTTAGAGTATATTGAAAAGTACAATGACACTTGTCCTTAATAAACATGAAACTGCATAGTAGTTAGAAAACAAGAAGCTGCAATCTTATCAGTGCAGTTTTACAGCCAGGGATATCTTTCACTAAGCTTTCTAAATCAGTCTTTATATTTGTGTACAGTCAGCCATAAAGTTTCTCTAGCCTCTGCAGGTGGAGGTACCTAAAATGTATTTTGTCCAGTAGCTGTGAGTAACAACAAAACAAACTGAAAAAACATATTAAAAAAGCTTAAAACATGGCCAACAATAAACCAAAAAGAAAACACAGCCATATAATTTAAACATCGGTAGTAATATATTAATATATAATATTTAACTTTTAGAATGGCTACTTGAACTTGAGAACTGCACTGATTAAACTTTATATTAGAAAATATCAGCTTTTATCTAGCGTATGTTGAGATTAAATGCCAGGTCCTTTGAATACTTTTAGCAAGTTAAGGGTGTCTCTATGTAATGCAGCACCTTCTAAATAATTCAACTGTTAATAAACACACAGACAAGACATTATCATATAAATAATTCACATACTATATTCTTCATCCCACTGTGCTTGAGTTGGAATTTTTTTAAAAGTAAATGATGCACAAATCAAGTATGCATATTGCCCGGGAAAATTAAATGCAAATTTCTTAAGCAGCTTTCACTAGATTCACAAGAACCACTCAGTTTCCTCTCTTTGCAGGCACTCTCCTGTAAACAAAATCTAGTGCTGTAATTTTTCTCAAATCTTTATTAATGGTAGGCAACTCCCTAAACACATTTTTATTAGTTGGCACAGATATAGGTGGCACAGTGGTACAGTGATTAACAAAGTATGAGGATTTAGATTTTTTGAGAAAACAGCTGTCCCAGAAATAAATAGAGAAAGGCTGTAATATGACAGGGCCACCTCTGGTCACATATCAAATATACCCTCAGTGTGTGTGATCAGTAAAACAATAATATTCAGGGCAACATGCTCACATTTTGTAATAAACATACATTCTGAGGTTAGACAGATGACTAACTTTCCTATCATGCCATTAACTGATGCTCAGTCAGAAAAGTCAGCTGGGGAAACTGGTTAAGTAATTCAAATGATTAACAGTATCTTTAGTTACTTTATAACTATGATGATTTAAACTCCATGATCAACAAGTTAAAGACTTGAAAAAACCATATTCAAAGAAATGCTGTTATCTTTGGCTTCAATCCATCACATAACTTTAGTTTCAATCCATCTTGTCTACTTATTCAGATTTGGCTGTAAGAAAGTTCTGTAAGTTTCTTAAAACCCGAAATCTCTCTCAGAAACCCTGTTGTTCAGATCCCAGATCAATCTTAGTTATAACCACCTTTCTGTCATTTGGTTTTATAAAGGATTCTGTCTGGCATTTTGTTCTTTAAAGTGAAGAATTGACCTAATTTATTTCCATTTTATGCCCTAGAAAGTGAAATCGCCAACTCAACATCGTTAACATTCACCTCTGCGACCCTTATTCCTTGCACAGGGATCACTGAAAAGTACTTGTCATGCCACAGACACTGGACATACAGTAGCACAGAGGGAGGTGGGGCAGGCCGCGGACACCCATGGTCAACACTGTACCATCACATCAGGAACCCTGGGCACAGGGTTATATATAAATGATATCCCAGACTGCACCTGGTGATGCCTGGACTGCAGTACTAAACACAAGCTGTGAACGTGTGATACAATTAATATGATTCCTAATATGCCCTCTAATCTTTACTAGACAACAGTTCTGTTATTTCTCTTTGAGTATTAAAGCAACAGTAACAAAAAATAAATGATGTGGTTACCTGTAGACGGTTGTTTTTTTTCTGAAAAAGGCAGCAGATGCAAGTTAAAAAGAAACTAATCGGAAGCCACACATTCCCAGCAGGTTGCCTTTTTCCTCTTACCTGGTGAGTAAAGAAGGCTGTCTTCATGAACTGAGACTAAAGCCTTAGGAAGATGCAGACAGACATTATTAAATGACATGATCAGAGGTTCTGCAGTAGTGCTGTCATTTAGAAAAAAAAACAGAACTCCTCCCAGGTGTCACCTTCGGTCTTTTAATGGCTTACATCAAGAAAAGCACGAGTAGAAGACTGCACGGCTTTCTTCCTGTAAACCCGCGAGTTTCTCGCATCACTTCACGGCCTAAAACCTCCCCGAGTTCCCTCTCCCCCCTATTGCACAAGAAACCTTGCAGACCAGTCAATCTCAGAATCACATCAGGAGGACACGCTGGCAGCCATCTCCTAGGTGACCAGGCCCTATTAAAATATAAATTAAAAATACATCAGCAGGTGACCCCCACAGACCCCCCAGCTCCGCGGGCTGCCGAACAGCGGGGTCCTCCAGAGAATAATAGCAGCCAATGCACCATCAGTACATCCACCTGGAGTGAAGCAGCCCGTTTCTGTGCAGCATGGCGGCTGCCCAGCCAAGCTTTGCTGCGTGGTTTCCCAGATCGAGCATTTCAAAAGGTGCAGGTGAAGAAACCCCAACGCAACAGACTGTAAATTTAAACGCAGGGTTGCCGGACCTAATGGGTTTTTGTTTAATCAAAAATGATCCGAGATCCTCTCATTGTACAGCAGTAATTCAATATCGATTCTTATGTCACTCAATCATCTGGGCAAATCCAACTAAAAACTTGAAGAATTGCTTTATTCTAAAATAATGCCCAAAACGTGACTGATCAAATTAACAACAACTCATATATAAAGCTATAACGTACATGCAATAACCACACTACAATTTTGCGTTCAGGGGAAAACAGAATTGCTCAGTTCAGTGTGCTCTTTAGAGGTTGTGCAGCATTCCTCGGACTGAATCCGGCTGAACGGTTTTTCCTTAAAGCAGTGTATTTAACCACTGCAGCTTCTGTTAAAGTTGGAAGGCGTGAGTCAGGACACATCCACTGCCTGAGTAGCGGCTTGTCTCAACAGATGCCAGATTCGACAGCATACTCACCCACCCCCCTCCATCCTTCCTGACCGTCAGACCACGAGTGGCCAGCGTTGGAATGGGGGACCATTGGTCTTAGGTAATTATTTCGGGAATAAGAAAAAAATCACATTCCACCCTCCACCACCAAGGACCTAACAAGCCTTCCAAGTCTGAGGCTCCATATAACAGGGGGAGAAAGATGTACTGAGGATGAAGCAATGCAAACACGGATAGGAACATTTTTTTTCCCTCATATCAAATGGACTGCAAATCAGGATTGGATTCCCCATGACTGTTCAGTCTCCATTCCAACCCAGCTCTCAATTGCTTAATTGAATTTATACTAAAGGCTTATTAAGCCCAAGATTAACCTGATTTTTTAGCCACTAGCTGAAGACCCCTATAAAAACTAGGTCTGTGGCTCTAGAGCTCATTCAATGGACTTGTTGCCCGGTACTGCAGGTTAGATTATGGGCTGGGATGACTGAGTGGCAAGACACAGGTACCCTGAAATCATGTAAAGCAGTTGATCTGCCATTCTAGTGGGAGAAACAGACATTCAGACACAAGCAGCGTTCAGCACCTACAGGAGATGTGGTTTCCAAACTGCAGTATTAAAAAACTGAAATTGTTTAACAACAGTTATAAAATATTTAGGTAGGGCACATGAATGCTTGTTATGAAAAGCAATAAATAAGGACCAAGGCAAGAACAGAACAATTTAGGTTTATACACTGAAGGTTACATGACAATAATACATAGTAAAAAATCAAATGCTTTTCATAATTTAATTAAAAAAAGACTATCACTGTTTAAATGATTCGCAGTGACTTACGGGTCAGCTTTAGAAACTGAATCTGATTTACACAGTTAAAGTCTCTTGTTTGCAATAAGTCCAAAAGGTAAATGAAGCCAAATTACAACAGACAGGCGCCAGCCTATTTTTTTTTGTTAATTAAAATTCTCATCCTGAGACTGTAGTTGTGCTGGCCAATTAATTAAAATCCATAAAAGTGGAGATGTGTGATTTAAATGGCTGGGCAGATGTAGTCCCTCGTATCTAACCTCACCCCGTAAACAAAGCAAAACACGGATTCCTTCCCTTGTCCGGGAGATTCAGGATAACAAAAGGCTTTCGAAATCTGCGAGGACTGCCTGGGAGGTTTCCAGATTGAGCCACGTCTCGGAGCCCAACCCCTGCTCACCTCTCCCATTCAGGCGGATAATTCGGATGAATAATTTATCGGAGCAGACTTTCATCTGCCGCTATCGATGGAGAAACGAAATTGTGAATTTCCAATGAGCCTGGGGAGATTCCGGCGTTTCCGCCCAACCAGTTTAATAATCGGCAGGGTCTCGAGTGCGGAGCCTGCCGCCCCTGTTCACCAAAACGCAGCCGCATCAACAATGAGAAAGCGCGCCCTCCGTGGTTTCCAAAGCACGCTTTCTCTCCCGTTACTGTGTGTCAAAGGTGCACACGACTGTACTTCCACGGGTGATAATAGCTAACACAGAGCAATTTGCATCTTGATAAAATCAGCGTGGCAGCTTGTGCAACAGCCTATCAATAATGCAGTGCGGCAGGAAACCCTAGCTTGAATGGTGCTGCCACTTGAACAGGTCTTTGTCCTTGGGCTATCAGAGCCGCTGGGTTCTGGCTATGATTTTTAGGGGGCGGCAGATAGCCTGCCCGAGGAGCTACAGCGTACACATGCAGCTGAGATACCTCTGCAATTCTGAGGCAAACAAAAAGAGGCCTCCCAGGATGAGCAGGTGCAAATAAGGAAGGTTTAACCCAGAACATCCCGTTTACTTGGTTGATATAATTCATTTAATCTGTGGATCTTATTTTACCAGTTCTAGGGAGCAATGGTCACCAAAGTGAATGGGCATTAATTATTGAGATACATAACTGTGTAAAGTGCTCAGGTTCACTGCTATGCACGTCGTACATCAATTTTTGTTTATATTTCCAAGTCCTCTTAAAAGAATAGAGCACTCTATCCCCATTACAATATTAACTGAAGAATATTTTTTTTTCTCATCTTGGCAAAATCAGTGCAGGGTCTTTAAATTGATGGAAAAATTGGTCAGCTTGAAATCTAGACCCTGACACTACTCACTGTACTGGACTTTAAACACATCTCTACGCCTTCTTACAAACCCAAAAAACTCTTAAATTACGTAACATGTTATCAAAATAAAATTTCTAGCATTTAGCCAGACAGGTGAATTCGTTATTCTATGCACCAGTGTTGACCGAATTTGATTTCGTACAACATAGCTCAAAAATTAAAGGCACCTATCGCACCATTAGGAACAGTCAATACAAATACACAAACGGTATCTACAGAGAGTGTGTGATTTGAAAATGGAAAGATCACCAACAAGGAAAGAAAATGAAGACAAAGAACACCTTGAAAACGACAGACTTTTTTTAAACATCTTTTTGTCTTCATCCAGCTGCAGGAGCAATATTGCCCCTATGGAAAGCAGTAGCTTCTTCCATTAGGAACAAGTAATAGGTTTATTCCATGCTGAAAAAAAGAAGAAAGAGAACACAACGTTTCGGCCGTGGAGCCTTCTTCAGGTGTGGCAGCTGTCACACCTGAAGAAGGTGTGTGGCAGTGTCACACCTTAAGAAGGCTCCACGGCCGAAACGTTGTGTTCTCTTTCTTCTTTTTTTCAGCATGGAATAAACCTATTACTTGTTCCTTTGCAGCCTACGCATGCTGACGCAGCTACCCACCTAAGCTTCTTCCATTATACAGCTGCTGTTCACTGAATTACTGACACTGTTGAAATTTCCTCTATGCAGGGCTTCAACCCTGAACCTGGAGAGAGACACCACAATTGCTTTTCCCTTTTATTGATTTCCTCCATTAAACATTAAAGGCCACGACTCCTGGGAGACCCTGAGCCCGTGTGAGGAGGAGCTGAGAAGGGTTAATGGCATTTGCACAAGGAGGGGAGAGACAGCTGTGGAATATTCCACAGACCTTCTTGTTTCTGACAAGCTCTCCGCGAGCAGGCTACACACGCTTCCGAAGCACTGAAGGTCTTGAGAAGTGTGTCTCTTAGCTAGGTTATGAGAGCAACCCCTAAGCAAGTTAGGTGCCTTCGCCATAAGAAACATAACTGGAAAAAAAAGACAGAACGCAAGTGGTTCGGTGTGTTTTTTGTGAGGTGGAGACAGTACAGTACACTGTGCTGATCAAACAGGACTGCCCCCTTGCTGTGGTGCAATAAACTCTCCGTTGATGGGAAGGGAAGAGTGTGATTCCTCAGTGGAATCAATCGGTCTTCCTGCCGAAGATCGGGGGAGGACACAGGCTACCAGAGTGTTCTGCTAGAAGACAACACAGCAATGTGCTCCATTTTGACACATCTGCGGCCTAGGTAAATGTCTGCACAACAGAGAACTGTGCATTTTCTTACACATGCCACAGGTCACCATGCAGTTTCAGCCAAATTGTTGTGTGCAGTCCCAAATAAAAGAGGATCCACAGTCAATCTCCCTCTGAGTTAAGTAAACCAGTCTTTCGTTATCATCAGCTCCATTCAGACACCCACCAGGGCGATTGGAGAGGTACTAAATGAACATTCTAACCCTAAACAGGTTTCTTTATTATTATTATTATTATTCTTCTTCTTCCAGCATCTCCCCATGTAGGGAACGTAGATTCATACCACAGTTTAAAAAATCAGTTTAAAATTTCCCTTAATCCAAAAATCTAACAGATTAAGAAATTATATATGACTAACAATTCAAATATAATACCGTATTTTATTTGTGTCTATTCAGTGAAACTGACGCTGCTTCCCCTTCTTTTTGAATGGCAGAGGAAGGAGATCTAGCTTGCCTGTCCAGAAGGCTTCTCTGTTGTGACCAGGAAAGACTGGAGCTTCCCTACGGAACTGACTAATGTGCCTTTAAACCACTTACTGGAACACCTCACCGGCACACCCCAGTCCAGTCCAGAAAGCAGTGACAGCTCGGTCTCAGCAAGGACCTCACGGTTTCCTGCACAGTTCAAGCAGAAGAAGAGCAGCCCTCCAGTCCACCAGCAGCGCCCAGTACTTGAGCTGTTTGAGGGAAACCTGAGCTAGAAAACCTCACTTAGCTGAAGCGAGAACATTGTGTGCTTCAATCACCACCATATTCGCAACTGTACTGTGGTACATTCAGTTCAATGTGACTAAAAAAGCAGTGTGTGTGGCAATAAGAACAGGATTAGGGGGACTGCCCTAGCGCAGGTCCAAGGGGCCAGACAGCAGCTGATTCACTTGCTTGAAGTCCAAGCCTTCTGGAGGTGTGGTGATGAGCACGTACAGTACGCATCTTCCGGAGGTATAATGCAAAATCATGAAATGATTAAAAAAACCCACAATCAACATGACAAAATGCAAGTGATCGAGGAAAATACAGGTTTGTACCCCAAAGCCAATTGCCACTGTAACTGCAAGTGATTGCAAAATTCACTACTTGTGTAACTGACCACTCAAGTCTAGAGCAGAGAGCTGGAAAGCCTACCCAGGCTGTGTCGTTCTGAGTTTATTCACCACTATTTACCATTTTTAGTCTCTTCCAATAACGGTCGCCAGCAGCCATGTCACCCTGCAACTTACAATTGGCAACCCACTGAAGCTCAGCAGGTGTGAGCCTGGTCAGTACCTGGATGGGAGACCTCCTGGGAAAAACTTAAGGTTGCTGCTGGAAGAGGTGTTAGTGGGGCCAGCAGGGGGCGCTCACACTGTGGTCCATGTGGGTCCTAATGCCCCAGTATAGTGACGGGGACACTATACTATAAACAAGCGCCGTCTTTCGGATGAGATGTAAAACCGAGGTCCTGACTCTCTGTGGTCATTAAAAATCCCAGGGCGTTTCTCGAAAAGAGTAGGGGTGTAACCCCGGCGTCCTGGCCAAATTTCCCATGCCTCCTAATAATCCCCCTCTATGAATTGGCTACATTACTTTGTTCTCCTCCCCTGACAAGCGGACCCTGCTGATGTGGGATTAACGCTAGGATGAGAGAATCTCTTCCAATAACAACGTAACTTAATTCCCCGAGAATGTGAACAGCCGGATATAAGGTGCACAGTGCCTGACTGTTTCTTCCATTCCACATTAATTAAAAGGGCATTTTGCAGCATAGTTTTCAAACTAAAAAGCCCAGTCTGAGGATTTAGATGAAGTTACATATCACTTGAGACTGAAAGCAATTGAGTGTGATGTAATTAGAGCGGATGTGGTCATGATATTTCTTCAGTGAAGTTATTAAAGAAGATTCATATCTCCAGTGTTTTTCCTTCTCTGCCTTTATCTCATTTCACCTTTTCCACAGTCAGTACCGTAAATCTGCTTCTAGCCAATTAATTACAAAATTGTATGAACTAGATGAATTGGCATGTCCAAGTTTGATTTTAACACTTTATACAGTCCATGCGTTAGCATTGTACGTGTGCTAAAAAATGTGCTAACAAATACAGCAACAGATGCACGTATTATGAAAAAAAAATCAAATGTGCTAAATTTAAACACATTCGTGGGATATAAGAATCTTCTAATAATTTAAGATCTTTTTCTAAAATAAAAAAACAAATGAATGTCAAATCACCTCAATTTTCATTATTAATGTTACCTTGCTTTGTTTGTGCAGCATACCGGGATGCTATGTGTGAAACACGCATAGAACTGCTATATCACCTACAGAAAAGCTACACAAAGCTCACATCAACAACGCATGCAAGTCAGTAGGTAATTGATCCAAGATCTCACCCAGCTTTTTCTTGAGCAAATCCAAAATATCTTCCACAATCGCCGGGTAGCTTGTTCCATAATCTTACACACTCAACAAAAAAAGAAAAAGATAGTATATCAAGAAAAAAGCCACTCTGTAAAAAGATGATAGATTGTTGAAGACACGCCATTAAGATTTCTGTTACACGTTATGCTAGAAAGCTACATTGACACATTGAATATTCAGTTTTGAATATTTGGTCATTATAAAGTCCAGAGAACAGCAACCAGATGCACTGCAGGATGTAAAAGAATCCTGCTGCACCGAAAAATAGAAAAAACTGAATGTTTCACGTCTTGAACAGAGACAATTACAATGGGATAGAAATTTCCACAGATATTAATAATAATAATAACAATAATAATAATTGCTTACACTTATATAGCGCTTTTCTGGACACTCCACTTTACAGGTAATGGGGACTCCCCTCCACCACCACCAATGTGCAGCCCCACCTGGATGATGCGACGGCAGCCATAGTGCGCCAGAACGCTCACCACACATCAGTTATCAGTGGGGAGGAGAGCAGAGTAATGAAGCCAATTCATAGATGGGGATTATTAGGAGGCCACGAATGGTAAGAGCCAATGGGAAATTTGGCCAGGACGCCGGGGTTACACCCCTACTCTTTTCGAGAAACGCCCTGGGATTTTAAATGACCACAGAGAGTCAGGACCTCGGTTTTACGTCTCATCCGAAGGACAGCGCCTTTTTACAGTACAGTGTCCCCGTCACTATACTGGGGCATTAGGACCCACATGGACCACAGGGTGAGCGCCCCCTGCTGGCCCCACTAACACCTCTTCCAGCAGCAACCTTAGTTTGTCCCAGGAGGTCTCCCATCCAGGTAGTGACCAGGCTCACACGTGCTTAGCTTCAGTGGGTTGCCAGTTGTGAGTTGCAGGGTGATATGGCTGCTGGCTGCAGGTGATATTGACAAAGTCAGCACGGTGGACTTCTTCAGCATGAACAGTGAAACATGAACCAGAGGACAAGGGGAAACTCTCTGGGAGTGCATTTAACAGAAAGCACTTCTTTACCTAAAAGGTGAGGGGGAGACTTAACAAAACACCCAGCCATGTGGTTCAAGCCCATTGCTTGAGCTTGATGAGATCCCTGGGACAATACGCTCCTCGCGACCAAACAGGCCAGCCTGGCGGAATGGCCTCCCCTCGTCTGGAACCTTTCTGATCTTCTCGGGATACCCTGCCCTCTTTCGATTAACTGGCAGCACATAGAGAGAGCTAGACTGATGGATGTTTCTGTCCTTTCTCCGATAACCTGTCTCGCGCTTTTCCCCGAGACAAGGGGAGGGGTCTGGAAACTGCCGATCTGGTGTACAGAGAACTAGCCCGAGTCTTTGAACAACTGATCCCCCATTGGCGGTGAAATTCCACAGCTGCATCAGCAAGAAGGTCAGTGTGAGGAGCTGCCATAACGCAGTAAATTGCCTCCCTGGGGCATGGGGATATCTACAGAATTTAAATCCAAACCGCTCGCTGGCAGTCATAAAACCCTCCCGATTTACTCCAGCTATCCACATAATTACTCCCTCATTGGGGATGATGAATAAAATCATCACATTAACTCAACTGTGTCTGACAAGAGATTACAGCGTAGCAGCCACAAGCTGTTGAGACGCACGTCTGTATGCGTGTGCTTGTCTCTACTGCACATCAGGAAAAGGGCGATCAGAATGCACCTATAATAATCTGACTCGCCCCTGCCAGTCGTGCTTTCTGGCCTTCAGGTCTCGCCGAGCTGAGCAGACTTCAAGGGACTGAAGGTTGTCGTGCACAGCGAGGGGACGCAGCTCACAAACAAGAGACGAGCTGGTTGCTTTGTCAGCGTAAGGTGGGACGATTTGTAGGTGCTGTCAAGCACAATGTATATAAAGCACAGCCAGGATGTGATAAGGAGACCATGGTGAAGATGTTTACAAAAAATGTCTCAGACATTTACTCTGTGTGCTGCATGTGTGAGAACAAGATACCTACTCTATGTAAAAGAGATCATTTGTTCTACAGCACGACTCGATACAGACTAGTCCCAAAGAAACACCTAACGCCTTATCTAAGCACCAGCTGTTGCACAACATCCATGACTTCTTAAACCAGGTGAAACAGAAGTTTATCGGAAAATAACCGCAGAAAGAAATTCTACAGGTATAAAACTAAAAATCACTAATTACTGTATATGAAATGTACTGTATATACAAGATGTTACTTAAGTAGAGAAAATTAAGTTACTCCTCTTAGTAGTCTGTAATTTTACTAAGAACCCGAGTTCAGTTGTGCTGCTTTAAGGTTTCTGACATCCCCTTTTACACAACATCCAGCCTTTCGGTTAATAAAAAGATAAGCCTACAATTTTTTAGAAATTACAGAACAACATAAGAAAGGTTCCATTCAGTAGCTAATTTATCACATCCAGCTGTTTCTTGAAAGATTCCAGAGTATCAGCTTTAACAGCACGGCTGGATAGCTAGTTCCACACTTCCACAGTCCCTTGTTTGACTGAGTGACACACAGTGAATTGCATGTCTCTATCTGGGCCATGTGGTTTGAAGCCAGTCTACAATATGTTCACCCTGTTCCAAGCTGGCTAACTTGTTGTATCCACCTGGATTATATATATATATCAAACTATTTTCATTGCATCTCAGCTCTAAAAAATGGACCGATTATCAGCTTACACTTACATTTACCTTACATTTTAAAGAGACCAATAAAAAATGCATTCCAGGAGAACTGGAGCATCTATAGGTTAGAATAAACTTTCTTACACTACTAGATAAAAACAAAAGCATATCAGCACATTGAAAAAAACGTCAGAAATGTAAATGCAGAAAGTAGTACATTTTAGAAACGACTAAATTAAAAACTCTTCAGCCACACATTGTCAGCATCATGAGCTGCTGCCTGACGTGAGTCACTAAGCTGACAATGATGAACGGCCCATCAACCTTCCTACAATCACTCGTCTGTCTAGTCAGCTGAAACACCTGCATTTATGGTCTGGCAATCTGAACCCTCAAGCAGCAAGAGGCTAGCCCGCGCTGTCGCTCAAAACAGGGAATGTTGTGCTGAACACCAGAGATCCCCGTGAGTCTTCCCGGACGCAGCGGCGAATCTGACCTCATCCCGAACAGGATGCCTGGGCTACAGGGAAGCCACAAGCGTTGCAGTGGCAGACGGCTTTGACTGCAGCCTCAGCAGGAACAAAAACAGTTTAATCAGGGTGAAGGTACAGTAGCTCTATCACACAGCCACACCCACTGCAATGCTAACTAACCCTCGGAAAAAATAAGCTATTATTACACTATGAAGAAGAAATCTCCTAATGACTAGGTTTTAAATTTTAAATGCTTATACAAATACTTGTTGCAACTCGCCGGGCAAAAAAACGATGCGTCTCACCAATGTGTAACGTTTGTTCTATTTACAGTTTTATAAAGGATAATCCTAGTTCAACGATATCAGACCTCAGCTTTTCATTTCTGCACTATAAACAGTGGGTGGTTCAAATCATATAGCCCACCTGTGAGCTCAGCCCGTATCACCCCAGATACCCCCCACCCCACATCCTATCTGCGTGCGCCAAGGCAACTCAATTCCAGATTGGAGTTTTTTTGCACCTGACAGATAAACACTAATAATAACCGCTGTCACAAAGTAAAAAGCTGTTTTTAAAATAAATTGCTACAGTTGGCACAGGCTGCATGGAAATAGCACATCATCTTTTAAACACAGGTTATGAAAATAATGGATCTTTTCCTTGACAGGCTTTTTGTGAGACACCGTAAACCTCTTTTTGTTTATTTTCACCCTTAATAAAACACCTCTCCTGGCACAAGTTTGTTTCTGAATATCGTACCAACGGGACGAAACGCTGTAATAACAGAACATTCATCATGATGGCAAACCTTTGCAACACAACATGTTATTGTAGGACACACTGTAAGGCAGGGACTGTAAACCAGGCGCCCAGAGAAACAAAAGGAAACCTTTTGCCCACATTAGAAAAGAACATATTACTCATTTTATTGGATCACTAATATTGCTGATCCAATATTCATCTTATTGGTGAACCAGTTTATCGGCGATTCCACTTCATTTGTTTATATATCAATGATAAGAAAGATCAATGTTCTTCGGTATTTCATTATGGGGGGTGGCAAAGCTTTGCACTTGATGATGATGTTGCCTCCCACTTTGGGGCTCTTTGCTGTATTTCAGGCGACAGGCCAAGACAAATGCTCACAGAGCAGGGAATCAGTTCCCCAATCTGAACACATTCAGATTCACTCAGCATCACGCCTGGACAGACCATGATGTTAATATAAGGATTTATAAAAGAGCTGTTTTTCATATTTGCCTGTTTTGTCCCTCTTAATATCGTTAATTCGTTTTTTTTTCAGACGCCTACTAATTGCATTCTACAATGTGCTTTGCTGTTATCTCTCAGCAGCTTGAGAGGACAGAAGAAATTATGAAAATAGAAGCGAGAAATTAAACCGTCAGTTTGCATGCACTGTAAACGTAGCACAAAATGCACTGCAGAGCTCCATGCATTAATGTCATGGGTAAAGTTTAGGCCTAACACGAGACACAGGCAACTCTGTGCACACAAGCTTTACAGGCTTGTCGGTATGTATTTCAAAGTCTAGAGCAAGAATTCAAATTACAGTGTTTCTGCAGGCTGTGGAAATCCAGAATCCTTCCTCATAAAGTATATTTTATCTCTCAGACATGCAAATCCTTTCACTATGATGTATGTGCAGGTCTGCATGTCCAGTGATGATTAAGCACTTTCCACTTAGCTACACGGAAACAAAACAACAATTTTCCACAAACAGAAAAGTCCAGCTCTGCCTACAGAACAAGGCTTAAAAGCTTAAAGGTCAGAACCGTGACCTGTTCTCATAAATTCTTAAAGTTATTAATTCATTGACAAGCTCTGTCAAGAGAGCTTTGCCGTGAGCTCCAAGCTACCATTATTAACTTCATTACTTTTGTGGATAAGGATTATGAAATGAGGGCATTTAAAATAACAAATATGCTATAATCATTATCCTAATCTTCAGAATTTCTCTCAAAGCATATGGGTCTAGGAGAGTATGGCGCTGTTCCACCAGGTTCAAACAGCACCCAAGTAAGTCCAGATCAAACAGTACCGATTCAGACATGAAAGCTCCACCACCTGTAGCACTGGGAAACCCAAGACACCCAGATCCCATGCTCCCCCATTCTCTAGCTCCAGAGACCACTTAGGACACTTCATCAGGAGCTGTTAACATGATTCACCCAGCCGAGATCCAGACTTTGCTGCAGGAGGATTTCATTCAATTGCCTCCAGCCTTGATGGTCAGGGTCAATTCCAGCGTGCGGGCTTTCGACTGAACTGAGCTTGACGATCAGTACCAAATGTACTCTACTATAACCATTTTGCAAACACCCTTAAGACACGTGGGCTGGGTCGGTGGCTCAGAAGCAGGCAGCAGGCGACTGGGCTCGGCTGCTTCAGAAAAGTGGGCTTTCTTGCATATTTTTCTTATTTTTTCCTCAACACAGAATCACAAAATGGAAACAAAGGGGATGACCAACTTTGTATCTCATGGGAACAGTGCTTTTAAATAACCTGCGTCGCTCCACTCACTCACACAGGCACAAACCGCTGTCTGGAAAAAACATTTGCCTGACACGAGCCGCTGCATGTGACCTTTCCTGCAAGAAGCCGACTTCACTATTCATTCCAGATGCATCTCACTGCTCTGTGAGAAAGCATAGCTTCCTTCAGCCCCAAAACAACATTAGCAGCACCGCACCAGCATGCATTTCTCTGATTTAATCCATTAGAAGGTCTCCAGTGTGAGATGAGCCCATGAAACTGTTCCACACCTTTATTATCTGAGAATTCAGTCAGAATCAACAGGAACATTAACAGAGTCCCATCATGACAAATCTAAGCAAGCAAAAATGCCAAAAATTGTGGGATCAGTCTCCCAAGGCCCAAACAGCTGGACAATGGATTTCAAGACCTTTTTTGTTCCTTCTTTCCCTCCCCAGCACAGCAAAGAGGCACAAAATTAAAGCTTGTTCAAGGAAACGCATTGGTGAGGAGTGACACTTCACATTAATTATAGCCCCAGCCCTTGTCTCAGCAACCAGTGAAATTTCCTGGCAGCTACAGCAATAAAGGCTCGTGTGTTGGGCTGTCCCAAAAGTGGCTGGATCTCAGCGATTTCCCTATATATAGCCCTGGTTTATTTCGGGGATGGGCTGCATGGCTTGTTGTTGACCTGCCACAGGGCATTTCCTTACCTTCTATGGATGGGGCCTGGTCCTGAGCTGCATACAGCATCTCCTTGAAAGCCTGCAAAACACCAAACGGATATCTGGGTTATGGTGCTGGACAGAAAAAAAGCTTTGGACAGGACAACCACAAGACGCCAACCAGGTCAGAAAGACCGGATTGTCCAGCTCACAGCTCAAACTGCATCTTTTATGGTGTCAATATTTGATGACTTTATCCAAGGTGCTTAACTTGGATTTATAATAATAAAAAAGCAGGATAAAATTGGATTTTCAAATCACGGAAATGCACTGCATTACAATGTAAATGTGTAATGTGTAAACTGAATAAATTCAGATTGATCCCAATACAGTAGGTTAATGTGATGCTAATACTATATGAAAAGGTAAGACTGGATCAGTCAATAACTGAACCTTTCAGCTGAGGAGAGTGTCTCATTTCACCAAAACTTTTAAGATAATGAATATTTATGTTTTGTGGTAAAAACTGCAAAAGCTTTTTTTGGCACCGACATTACTTTACTGGGTTTGGTTTGCAAAGATCAGCTAATTTAACACCCATACAAAAAGAAAACCAATAAAGAGAAATTATGGAACAGCCACATCCTGGGTGTGATACAATTAATATTCCAGAACAGTCAGGCAATTATGGTGTGTGTAAAAATAGACAGTGAATGGGGAAAAAAATCTCACTCACTGTGAGGAATACACCCGTTCAGAAATCAACAAGACACATTTGTTTTCCTTAAGGCGTCCTCTGAAAAAAGTTCAGTAAACCCTCAGTTTAACGGACTTCACTTTAATAGACTTTGAATTTATACAAAATATTGTAAAATCAGCTGTCGTAGACTTTCCCCACAACAATAATTAAATGCAAGAACAAACACTACTTAAAATTGAGGAATATCAATGGTATCCTGTAGGCTTCAGCTAATGTTATACAGTATATTTATGGCACATTAAATAAAAGGGCTGTATATTCATGATCAAAAGGCACACAAACATTTTCCATTTTCAATTATGTTGATTGCAATTGTTAATAAGTCAAAAGATCCAGAAAGCATATACACTATATATATAAAAAAAAATGATCGCGCAAAAGTGTTTTTGTGGGGCCTGAAAACATCATTCCTAACAGACTTTCAACAATAATGGACAGCCCTTCCTTCCCATTGGACTGTTAAACCGAGGGATTAGTGTTAATAAGAACGGGCTCAAATTGAGAAAAGCTCTGCATTTACCTGGAATTCAAGTCCCGAGTCAGGCCTGTGCTGTCTATACTTTTAAGGATAATGCAAGATTTTTAAGGGAACATCCTTCCAGGCGGAAATGGCCTATGCATGCCTGGGGGTTTATAAAGACACCACCCTGCCTGGCCAAAAACCTACAGCTACTGAAAGCAGACTTTGTGTTAAGACTGCGCATACATAACTGAAGTCACAACTCCATGAATGCAGTTCCAAAAGGGCTCCATAGCTGGATAGGAACAGGTAAAGGTTTATTCCAAGCTGAAAGGAAAAGGAAGAGACACCACGTTTTGACTGTGGAGCCTTCTTCAAGTGAGTGTGACTCCTATAGCTGGATGTCTGTTTAGATCTTCAGGACAACCCGAGACTGATTCTCATTCTCAAACCACATTCTAGCACAAAAAAAAAACAGAAACTGGGGTAGACTGCAATTATTAACATCCCCAGATTTTGAAAAAAAATATGACCTAGATGGTGGTAGAAAAAAAGAAAAAGGAAAATTTGAATTTCCTGTACAGAACTGCAGATTAATCTCTGGTGTCACTTCATAATTGAAAGAACAGCGTAATTTTATTAGTGCCGCAAAGTCATTACGATAATTAACCTTGTGACATCACAGAGAAAGAACTGAACACAAAACAAGGGTAACAAAACCAAAGCGCCAGCGAAGGCCGGTTTTTCCACTCAGCTCGCAGGGCCAGAATAAATTCTTTGTTTTCCCACTTTTCTTCCTATTTTATATTTTGAATTAATTAATCAATTAAAGAAATGTACAAAAATGATGGGAACTTATCTATTGATGGGAGTATTCTGGGGGTACAAGGGTTGACAGGACAATTTAATGGTATAAACTGGAATCTGTAACTGTGATTTGCAGCTATTTTATCAAAGCAATAAGAAGTGTCAAAACTGACGATGGTGGTAATTGCCTTTTTCATATGGTTATAACAAAAGGTTGATGAGGAAATCGTTTTATTTATATTTATTTACAGTTTGGACATTTTGTAAAATAAATGCCGATTGCAGGTGGACTACAAACTGGAAACAGGTTTGTAAAAGAAAATGGAAAGGCAACTTGAATTAAAACCCAACTCTTGGTTTCTACCACAAGGAAAGAGACCTGATATTGCACTGCCAATTTCAGGTCTCCACAAGCTTGAGGTTCTTGCAGAAACTAGAACTGTAATGATGAGTGCAGAAGCTAAACACATTCAGTACTCTTTAAACTTCAAACATGCCTATGAACATCTACTCAAAATAAGTTGACGGAAAATACAGTATCTAGCACCGGGTAATGACTTACATAAACGCCTGCAGGCTGTATGAGCGAGACCTCAATGAGATCAAACTGCTATGTTACAAAGTTGCGATTAACTCCCTGTATTACCCTTCACTTCTGATTTTATTTCGACTCCCGTGAAGCAAGTGGAAGAGTGGAAGACAGCTCTGGCAAAGGGACGCCCTGTTACTGCACGAGAGTGAAATTTAACGGACTTTTGCAACCAGAAAATATAGTCTAGCGAAAAAAAGAAAACAATACGCATTACATCTACAAGCAAAGATCCAGAGGAGTTCCATCAAAAAATAAAAAAAACAGACAGACCAGTCTCCCTCAAGAGGTTCCACAGACTGAAAACAAGAAGGCTTGTGCATGGAGATGAATCTAAAAAAAAAATCCAACCCCAGGGTCTGTGCCCTGGAACTAGAGCAGTAATGAATAGCAACTCGGAGATAATGAGCACTGTGCACCAGACCCACAAAGAGCCCTCCCCCTGATTAGATCTAGGGAGACTTCACTCAGAACATTATTCCTCAGACAGCCCAGGTGGCTGCATGCCTTTAGCACTGGAGCCTGAGCCGAGGGATGAGCAGAAAGCAGTGGATCCCGACTGAGCGCTGTGCTGGACTGCTTTCAGTCTCGGGCTTCCTCCAGTGGGTAAGACACGCTGCCATGACAATACTGCTTATTTAAGAGAAGGGGGGGTCTTTGAGCACCAACCTTTCAGCGTGGGACGTAAGAACATTAAATGACTTTGACGTCTGTGATCCCATCACCTTTTTTTTGGTCTTAAGGGCGCTTAAATTGATTCTTCTGAGGTCCCTTTTGTTTCCTGAAGTGTGAAGTAGCCATTAAAAGTGCTTTTCTCTCAGCCTGGCGCAACTCAAAAGCCGCGTACCGCAGCCATTTCACTCTTCCCTATCAATTGAAAGGACACAAAATAGCTCTGCAATCCCTGTTCAGAAATGAGCTACACAAATACTGCACACTTCACTTTCTCGATTGATCCGAGTCCCACTGTATTACAGTTTGATCCATTTGAGATCTCCACCGACCTTACATTTGGTGTGTGCCGAATCAATATTTTATCAAGTCTAAACTGAAGCAGCCGACGGCTTGGCGATTCAGACCTGCAACGACACGGTAATACATCAATGCATGTTGCTATACTTTACAGGGCCGAGCAGACTTCTGTCAAGGTTCTCAAAACGCCCGACCTCCAGCAGTTAGAAACGGGGCCAAGCAGGACCAAGCAGATGCCCTCTCTGCAGGAGCACAGAGAAGGACCGCCTGAAGCATGTGTGCCAGTCTCCAGCAGCAGCTACATCTTACTCTAAACAGACAGGCTGCTGCTATCCAGGCTGGGCCCCCTGCTTGCTCTTCATCACTGTCATGTCCTTCCAGCTGATACAAACCAGCAATACTACAGCAAAAGAGCGGAACATCTCTCTGATCTCTTTCAGTTGTGAATTTTTATCCTTCAGACTCGTTTTTGGGGGGCTGAAATGTCCTTGAAATTCTGCATTGTTTTGTACTCCAGAGCCCTGTTCCAAGTGTCAGTTTGGGAGCCACAGGAGTGGACTGGAAATGGCTTGGGTGGCCACCGTGAACACGCTGCGCGCACAAGCAACTTGACAACATTACTCAGTTGCTGCACAAATTGCTGTATGGTCAGAGAGAGCATCTTAAACTGAGCTAAAGAGTGACAGGTGAAAGTCTGACACTATATTAAATAGGGGACTAGTATTTGGCACACTACCCTCTGGACCTGGGGTGGGTTCTCCCCAACATATAATCCACTTTGGGGTGAACGGCACTGCATAACTGCAATTATAATTACAGAAATCCTGAAATAAAGGCAGACATTTGCAACTGCCATCATAATTAGTTTTTTTCCAGTAAAACTTCACACATTGGCTGACCACGGGCAAAGAAGCACGTTTTATTCTGTTCTGTAAACACATTAGTAAGTCAGAAGTGTAGTGATCCAAAAAAGAACACATTTAAGTAAAAAATATTAAGTAAAAACTTTGGCCAGTTAGACTAATTAAAGTGTGATGTTTAAGGTGTGAAAACTCAAGCTTCTTCATGAATTGTACAGGGGCCCCCTTTAGGACACAATGTGTCAGCGTTGGTTAAATCTGATAAATAGGTCTTACATCTAATCTTGATTTCAAGGCTAGTATCAAAACGACACATGGAAAATGGATGACATTCACAGACACTGGACATGCATTTTAAACTGGGGAGCAGCACAACAGTGGCAGTACCTTTCTCTTCAAAGTTTCCCTCTTCACTATCCAACATGATCTCAGGGGAAGACTCAATTCGAACTGTTCTGGTAAAAGGCTGGACTGTTAAATCAAGGCTTTGCTTTTCCCTGAGTATACAGTATACAGCCAGGGACTGGGTATGACACAAGAGACAAATCCCGCACCATCCTTCTAGAAAACCCATGACTCCAACAAACTCCTTTAACACACATTCATGCCTTTTCTTGGTTGTCTTCTCTAGTGTCATACAGTAAACATAATGGCAGCCTGAGGCTGGATGTTTACAATTTTCAAAATCTGTTGTGGTCTACTTGTAAAAGAGACAGAATTTACCTCATATGACTGTGTATGCCCTCCATGGAACTACAAGTGATCATAACATTAATTGATTCATGCATTTCTACATTTTCTACATTCTACATTAGAATGGTAATTTTCCAATCATCCTCACATATTAGCAGTGCAAAAAAAATGTGTGCATGGATGTTCTCTGACCACTCCATTTTCTACAAAGTATGTGTGCTCATTCCAAATCAAAACTTGTTTGTTTAATCAACTGGTTTACACCCTCACTGATCCGACTGATAAATCTGTGTCTTGAATCCTTTCATATAGTATTATAAATGACTAAATGCAGTGTACAATGCAAGGTATTCTTTTAAGAGAGCTGACCTGTGTCCTTGCCTTCACACAAGGTCACAAGTGAGCTCAGAACACACAAGGTGCTCCCCTAGATCCTGATCAATACTACATTTTCCCCAACCACAAAACTTTTATTTAAACCCACTGGAATCCTATGATAGTCCCGTCCTTTGTCCCTAGGAAGTAAAAGAAATAATCTTTGATGTGAAATCAGGGGTTGGTGGTCTGGAAGATGAGGCAAATGTGTTCCAAGTCAGGACACATGACAAAACAATGTAGCTAAATTGGTTGTCCAATAAATACAAAACCAGCGAAATACATAAACGAGCTCTTTCGGCAATCAGTCCGAAAAGCGTTTCCGAGCACAGAAGAAGATATTCTAGACGGGGAATGATGGCAGCGTAAATAAGTGTTCTTCTGTAGCACGCAAAGGTCTAACCAAAGAAAAACATTTGAACAGCTTCCCCCTAGTCAAACAAAACCTTGAGAAGCCAGACAGACTACATTTTGCTTTCTTTTACAGAAATAGAATTCATAGCCCAGGACTAGGAATCTGACTCCGATGTTTGATCTTCTAGTATCAGCCTTGGGGTTTCAATCAGATCAGCTCTTTACGGCGTTTTCCCCCCGGGAGAACGGAGCTCAAACTGCGCAGACGAGTGACTCGGCTGTACAAGCGACAGCGCGATGGATCGCTTCCGCCGGCCCCGCAGAAGCCTCGCTCTCCCTCCCCACCCCAGCTCGCAGCGCTGCCCGACCCTCGGCGCCTCTCCCGGCTCCGGGGCACTGCCTCCCCCAGCACCGCTGACGAGCGATTTCCCAGATTTCAGATTTGCTGAAGCTCCAGATTTTCAGTGTGGTTTTTCATGGGGGTTTTTTTAACATCATTTTGTCCTCCGGTCCACATGATCTCTAATTTACTTATCTCACTATACCGCCTGTTTCATTGCCCCTAGTTAAATTGTTCCCAGCCTTTAGAGGCTGATGATTTAAAGGCGACTGTACCTATTAAACCTGATGGACCAGGGCTCTCCAGGATCGGGGCTGGAGAGCTGTAGTTCAGAGTACAATTCACCAATGGGTAACAACACGAGATGTAAACATTTCCTTTGGCTTTATGTTTCCTCGACGTGAACTTCTACGCTTTTTTACAAAGCACTGTAGTTTATAACAGCAATAAAAATCACAATAAAGACTATGTGACTAGTTAAAAACAACTGGATGAGATAGACACTACAACTCATGCCTCCAGAGGCTAATCTGTGAGGTAATAAAATCCGTTTGAAACAAAGACTTAACACCTGAAGCTGATTAATAAAAGGTCAGAGTTTTTTTTTACAGGGTGAACACCTGACCACAGCACCATTTGTATGCAGAGTGCTCAGAGACATCGTCTCCCGGTCGTGCGATAGGAAACACTAGATTGCAAGAGTTGGGGGGGGGGATGTAGTGCTGCCACTTGTTATCTGTTAATGCACACTTCTAGACAGACATCAGATAATATTCTGCACTTGCTTATGCACCAGACTATACTGGGCAATGGGTTTCCTCTGCACTAGGCATGCGAATAACAGGTCTGCCTTCGTCTGATAGCGGGAGCAGCTACAGTCGTTTACGAGAAAGCAGCGTGAACTTTGTTCCGTCTTCACTGTAGCGCAGTGGATTCGCGTTCCGATATGTCCTTTAGCAAACGCCTCTGGAATGTGAATTAAAGGCGGAAGTGTAGGCTCTCAGCACAGGGGTTAGTAACACTGTCAAGGAGATATATCCAGACCACACACAGATATCCTCCCTAAAATCTTTTTAATCCTCATAAAATATCAGCGAATCCAAAGGGCCTGTTTAGACATACTGTATGAGCACGAGCACAGATAGAGCACAGTCAGAGAATCGAACCGTGTGTCAGATTTCCACCATCAACGACCATCATTGGCTACGACTGCACCTGAGAGCAGAGAGAGAGACATCGGTGAGCTTCCCCTCACTGGACACAAACCCACACAAAGCAGGGCAAACAGAACCAGCTGGTGTGTGGTGAGCGTTCTAGCACACTATGGCTGCCGCTGCATCATCCAGGTGGATGCTGCACATTGGTGGTGGTGGAGGGGAGTCCCCATTACCTGTAAAGCGCTTTGAGTGGAGTGTCCAGAAAAGCGCTATATAAGTGTAAGCAATTATAATAATTATTTTTATTATTGTTATTGAAGCTGGTACCCTGGCTTCGACTGAGAACAGAAGAAAGGTAATGGATGAAAGGAAGGATGATATCCTCAGATGAGATATTAACTACGAAGCAGGCAAGATGGTTCATGGCCTCTAAGTTGGTAACCGTTCTTATGCTCTAATGAGGAGGATGACTCTGCAATACAGGGATACAGAGCTCATAAGATGATCATTTAAGCTTCAGAAATGGCACTTAATTTTTTAACTGACAAATTAATTTGAAAATCGAACAATTCAAAATTAAACGTGAGTAAGAAGGCAGACCCGTTCAAACTAAATGAACATTTACAGAAGGTCATTAAATACAGCGCAGCAACACAGTGGTAAATGTGTCAAGAAACAGATTAGAAAAGCTTTTTTAACTGTCTTTTACAAACTTTTTACTTTTAGAGTTTTGAAATTTCCTTTTTAACTAACAAATAACCCACCAAGTACTGACAAAGAATATCAAACACAGGGGTTAAGTGGGTGATTAACCTCCTCTTGTTTCCAACTCCTCCTCTTCTTCAAATCACACATGGGCCACAGAAATACTGTAGACATTTCTTGAAATAATCGGTGATTATATCCATCGTAATACAATCCCAATGCCAGAAACGTCGACAACATCTTAATAGGGGTGTGGAGGTCATAAACATTTCTGAATAATGACATCACTTCCACTTGCATCATTTACTTTCTCTAATTATTTTAATAATTAATGTTACATTAATGAATGACACCCAAATGTCTATTTTTCTTTAATTACAGTTCATAAAGAAACAGCGAGTCCTCCTCCAAACACAGCCTTCGAATTAATGTGCAGTGACCAGCGTTAGTGCGTAATCACCTACATACAGTATAAGAATGTAGCTGTTACAGCTCATTCTGACACTCCAGGGCAGATAGCACTCACAGTCAAACCTTGCTCTTGTGATACACAGACCAGTAGGCTTCCTGATAAGATTTAACTCCTCAATTGTTAAAGACCTGGGCAAATAAAAGGCCAGTTCATCAAAGTTTAACTAACACACTGAGCACAGATGAGGCAAAAGCCAGCAACCCTGTGGCGCACTTGAGTACTAAAGCCAGCCGTCACTAGCTTAAACGATCAGTGTAAAAGAGTGCTGGGCGCAGACACCCCTGGGCTAATCAGTCAAGGGTCCTCCTGAGGCAGACACCCACAGTTTGCAAAGGGAATCACATCATTTTTCTTCACCAGCAAGGTTCATCCTTTCAGCACCTGCTATAGTACTGCACTAGTGATCACCGAGCGCTGACTTGTAAGAACAAAATACCAGGACTCTTGTACAAATCACCTGTGCGCTCAGTTTCAATGTTAGATTAATCGGCTGTTTTGTCCAAGGCTTTGGAAAACTTCAGAGTAACCACAAAACCTCCGGGACTGTGGACATCTCTGGAAAGGACAAACGCTGGGCCAGTGCTCAGAAAGGCCAAGAGACTAGTCTGTAATCTTTACTACCGCTTGCCTGAATCATACCTGGCAACAGTGAGTCAAGAACTTGCAAATGGAGACTTTTAAATCAGCTGAGGTATTATTATTTCCACTCAAAATACTTCCCCCTCCTGAACTGTCTTTTCCGATTGGCGAGGTAAAAACATCCAAGGGACGGCAAATTTCCATTCTCAAGTTCCTCATTTTCCACGTGCTTATTAATCATTCATAAAATATCAAGTGTGACTCTAAGAAAGTAATTGGCATCAGCAATACGTTTCCACGAAAACTCAAGGTTAGCTGGACGTTCGGTTCCATTTCCGAACTCCCACAGTCCCCAGAACAACAAACCCATTCTAAAACACTGAAGAGGAATGGAAAATGATTTTCAGTCAAGGTCTTCGCATCAGCTCTTGAGGAGTGAAAGCTAGTTTTTCTGTGCGATGTCAAGGAATGTATTGCAGCTCACTTCAGAGCTTATGGTGTATACATAACACTAAACTTCCAATACAGGAAATTTAAACCTGGTGGGTTAATAGTTCAGAACGTGTATTGCTTTTAACAATTGTAACAATCTTTTTCACGCTGAAGAAGAGGCAGATAGAAGAGAGGCTGCAAACCTCAATGCCCCTCCACATGGGTTTTCAGGACAGTAAGCAGACAGTCTTATCTCCTCTGTTCTGCACGTCAGCAGGTTCAGCTAATTGCCTGCTGAAGTGATGCGGTAACAGCAAGCAAGTCGCTCTGCCTGGCTAATGATTTCACTGTAATATTGTTGATTCTGCTTGCTAAACTCTAATCCAGCTACTCGAAACGTCTGTCAAAAATTACTCCCAGTTGAGAAATGCATAAGACACGGATCTGGCAGATGGATCAGGGACCACAGGATCAGTTTATTTTCACCCCACCTGAGCCCAATTATTTAATCACATTAAGTATAGATTGGGCCAGCTTTATTAGACATAGGCCGCAGAACTGAGGACCAAGGTGATCTACAACATTACAGACTGTAGCATTACAGCATCTGAGGACTGCTGTCTTGACAGCAGAAATAGCTGAACCAGAAGAAGAAACATCATTCTATTAAAACTTAATATTAAATGTCCAAATATACACATTTCAACATTCACCTGTTCATTCTTTACTAAATTCTCTATGTATGATATATATTTAAATGTCAAGATAAGATATTACCTATATGCTATACATCCTCATCAGAACCGAGATGCTATGAAGAAACAGACTAAGATATTTGAACTTTCTAAAGATTTCTAAGCCTTTTCTTCCTCAAAATGGTCATTACATCTCATTAATCATTTCCATTCCATTTCCTCATTCCTCCACTTTTGTCTCTCTCCAGTCAGCGCTCGGAACACAGCTGACAAGCCGCTATACTGTCTATGGATAGTGGAGCGGACGTGCCACCAGAGAGAGGAAGCAGAGCGGAGTAATTCACATTCATTCCATCCTGACAAGATGGACGCGACAGCTGAAGCGAGACCTGTGTGCACATCTGTAACCCATCCAAAACAGACCCGGACAAAGGGAGAGTACAAGGAAATCGATAGGTAATTTGTAAAGAAGGAACCAGAATCACAAGTAACTGGTGCTTTTTGGAAGATGTACACAGACCTTTTGAAAAGCAGAAGGTGTATAATGAAGATGTGTCTAGTGAAGATTTAGTTTTTGCCTGTCATATCACATTCCACATGTTTCCTGCACTTCTGTAAGCCGATCCTGTATCAGCATTTACAAGTCAAACCACAGCTTCCTCACATTTTGTAGTTTCAGACATCTGAAAAATCGGAAAAACACACCGGACCTGGGTTAAAACACAGATGGGCATTACGAATGTTGTATGTCATGTGTTTAATCCAACAAGATACATTTCATCCCTCTTACTCAGTAATCAATAAAGTGAAGCATATTTTCAGTTGACACCCTGGCTTTCTTCGACGGTGCAGATATATTCAGGGGCTGTTCTGCTTTTTTAAACCTACTGAAGGACCCTCTGACTGTTAGGAGTTAACACTTAGGCCCTCAAGAACTGTTTTGCTGTTTTGTACACTACCGGCTGGCCAGGTTTCCTCAAGATCTCCTGAGTGGAGGCGTAACTCATGTATCCTACGTGTGATTTAGCAATATGGAAGGAATAGGGTCTTAGCTGATTAAAGTCTTGGTTAATTGCCCAAGGGTGACCTAACTGCCTTACTTTCTGACCTTGTTTACATCGTATATGGTACGAAACTGCTACTGACCAATCACAAATGTATGTTTTTGTATAAACATTTTGCTCATCTTCAAGAATTAAAGCCTACTGCTGTTCTAAGGCAAGCAAGTGAGAGACAAAGTAAACCTGCTACCTTCATCTGTCCTCCTTGGTTTATTGCAATAAAGAGAAATCTCTAGCTTGATTTATCAGAGTTGTGTGGTTTCCTGAGAAAAGGGTCTAACGTTACATTTTGTAAATCAAATAAAGGGCACAGCATTCATAGCAGGCATTACCTGGCAAGCTCCTTGTGATAGCAAAGCACACAAAGTCACTATTGAGCCATAAAATGCCAGAACAACAGGTGCCTGAATCATCTCTTATTTCTTCACATGAACTGGGAGAGTGTTACCCCCCTCTTCGCCTTCTTCGTGCTATTGTTCAACAAATTCAGCAGTATAGTGCTGCTAATTAGATAAAATTGCTCAAACAGAATGAAAACTGTGATGCTAATCCAGTCACTTATGCTAGACCTTAAACTGGTTTCCCCCTGGAACTCAGCATTTACAGTATCAGTCCACAGCTGGTGTCCTTTTCAGTTTCCATGCTGTACAATAGTCGAACATTAAATCAAATGCTCATGAAAGTCATTTATAAGGTCTTGCACACGGACATTAAACAACTCTACTCTAGCAGCCTGAATGGAGAGAAAGAAAAATGTCAAGCTCTGGAACAGGAAGGAATACTGCAAAAAATGGCAGAGCAGCTTTTTGAATCTGAGACCGGTTCTGGCGACGTACTGTACAAGTAATATAAAAATACCGTATGCACTCTCCTCTAGAAATAAGGCTGCCAAAGTCCGATGAGGTGAAGCTGTCCCCAACATGGCTGAAAGGGCTGGACTGTGCACAGAAATACCAAAATAAAAGATCACCATCTTCCACCTCATCAACACCTCAGAGACAAAGAGGTGGCAGCAATACAAACGTAGTGTGGAGGTGCAATAGGACCACACGGTGGTCTTCACTTACAGGATCATACTGCAGCACCATTAACGGGGTGTTAATGAACTATTACAGCTTTGCAAAGAAGAAGAAGAAAAAAGTAGGAGCATAAGCGCTCCAGGTGAAAGAACTGAACTCAAAAAATATTTTGCATACGTAAGGACCACAGAACGCACTGACGTCAGAAGGTATTCCTCACAGATTTGATACACTCAACAAACAATACAGTATACTGAGGACGTACACTGAAACTGTATATTCGGATAACATTCCAGACTCACTGATCAGAATGTTTCTAATAATATGGATGTTTATATTCAGCGGGATGATCTCTTTGCTATTCGGGTGGTTAAATGGGCTGTCTGATCCAGACAATGGTCTGTGAAATGGGCTGTCTGATACCGTAGCAAAAATAAAAGGCTGAAGCACAAGTTCACACTTACACAAAACCAGATTAAATTTAGGCCGTCGTCCTGCCAGGAAGTCTATTAAATACTTCTCACAGATCTCAGGAGCCTCAGTACAGAATGGCAAGTGTTGTCTAGGGATATAAACAAATTCAAATGTATAACTTCATGCAGCACCATTACTTGAGTCTTCTCAGTCAAGGCATTCTTTCATTAGCTGCATAGAAAATGACGGAAGACCTGCAGAAGTGAAAGTGAGTTACTTTTTCATGCTCGCAGACAAAGGTGCTCTATCATGTTTTCTTGATAGTTAACTTGCTCACACAAAATGTATGATAAGAGGTTAACATAACTTTGCTGCCGGTTATTTAAATACCTGATTTCATTCACCACAAAATAAATAGGCCTTGTGGTGCCTCACAGTAGGACTGTCTTTGGAATGGAGACAGTGGTAAGCTAGGCTCCTTTATGACACTATCACCGCTAAATAAACACATAGGCTAGATAACGGCTGCACTTGGAAAATGCAGGCAGCTTCTAATCATATTTCTAAAAGAAACAAGTACACTACCACTGCCAAGTCTTAAAATAGACACAGAAAACAAACCAACGGCAACAAAAAAACCCTTAAGAGAGCTGATAAATTACTGGCTAGCCTCCTCTGCACACAGCTACCATTACTCAGGTGGGGCCAGATGGTCATCTGGTTGTTTAGACGACCACCACACCTCACAGAGCTCTGTCCGCCTCAGGAAAGAGCCACTGACTCGGTCACTAAAGACAGGGTGGAGAACAGCCCTCTGCTTCCAGCAGGCTGCTTCCCAGGCCTTGGAATCAACAGCTACGATGGAGGAAACGTCAGCGGGGCCGTTTCTTTAGCTATGGAAAAAAATAAATTCTCCTAACACAAAATGAGCTCGTCCAACTGACGCCATGTTACAGGCGCAGTCGACAATATACTGCCCTCAACCCTCAACCTGCAGGGCTCTACATTACTGCTGTTTCTTCATTCCCAATCCACCTGTCGTCATATATCAAACAAGCCCCTATTCCCCCTTTGCACAATTCTCAGTCCCAATTTTCTTTTTCTTGTGCACAGGCCCCCACTATAGTTACTGAGGTGCCCTCCTGCCCGCCGTCATTTCGGACATGTTATTGTTTTGGTTCAGGATTGCATACATCCATAGAAATGTCTGTTCAACCGTACAAACACTTCTCCCAGCATCGCGTTTTACTCTTCGTGTAAAACACCTGTCTGGAAAAATCTTTAAAAATGTTGTGGGGACTCAACCCAGTTAAAAACAGCACGGGTCTAAAATCTGAAAAGTCAGATAAAGGGCAGTTTTGTGCGCCGTTTTTTTTTTTTAAAAAGGCACACTCTTCCTTGTTAATACTTAAGTCAAATGACTTTTCGGTTGTCTGTCTTTTGCATCCACTCGGCTACAAAGGCATATGAAAGCTACAGAGCCAGAACAGTTACAGTCATCACTAATTAACACCTTTTATCCATATATCAATTTTAAAGAGCTCCTTCATCTTATGATGCGTACAAATACTTGCGTAAACCATCAGTGGGAAATGAATGTAAAGAGCTCTATAAATCTATCACAAAGAGAAATCATGTTCAGGGGGGATGGCAGCTGCTTGGAAACAGGCCAGTCGGTGCTCTCGTCACCATTCCATCAATGGATCAGCAATAGCTCTCTGGGCCAAATTGTTTTAGCTGCATTTCCAATTCCCATTTTCCTCCCCCAATTCGTTCAATAACAATACCGTACGTATTGTGTACAGGGGTCATTTTTGTCAAAACAGAAACAATGCCCCTTTCCACCCCTCCCTTTTACCCAGGACACCATTGTCTCAGAGCGCACAAAGGAAAAACCATGTCCCCTAGTACACGAGAGACTAGCCCTCACACCCTGACAGCTGGGCTTCACAGAGATCCACACCTCCTATATATTCCTCTACGGTGCCCCGGCATCATACAGGTCTACAATCAGATTCAATGAACATGCAATCAAATTATAAAACCCAAGATTCTCTTCCTTTAATTGCTAAACCTGCACACACTGGATAACACACTTGAAAACAAAGATGCTGCATAACTAAGTGCTTCAGAAGAACCAAACATATTAATAACATTTCTGCAAGGGAAATACACGCACATAAGCTTATTACCCTATAAAGATTCCAGCTGGATTGATTAACCCACGCCAAGAATAAAGTTACTGATAAACACATGGCTTAAATGAACACAGGTCACTTAGGAAACAGAGGTTTTGCAACCAAATATAAAATACACTTCTATGCCCTTCATAGTAATGAATAGGGCTTCACAGCTGCTTCTCTCCATGCATTGCAAACACACCAGGGAAACAGATGCCCACTGCCCTGCAGAAAGTGCCACTACAGATTTGACAGGGTACAGACTCTTAAGCAGGCCAAAACCGCCTTGCTACAACTGCTCTGTAAATGTGTACAGAGATCTTCAATAGTTAAAAAATGCTTCTCTGCTTCAGCGGTACAGCTGGTGCAAGAAACAGCAGTTCATGAACCTGGAAGGTCACAGGTCCTTGCTAATGATAATTACTGTATATAGCAGGGATTCCCAATCCTTATCCTGAGGAAACACACACCTGCTGGGCTTTTTTCCACCTGAGCATCCAATTCAAACAACCGGACCCCTTAATAGAATGAACTGTACTGTAGGTCTAACGTGAGCTATTTGATTGACAGTTCCTAAGCAATGTAGGTGGTTGCCTTTTAAGTATTGCGTATCATAAGCAAATACGAACTTCTCTGAACTGAAGAAAAAAACATGCAAAAGTTCCAGCTAAAAAACTTGTTGATCCAGTTATGGATTCATTCAAATAAAATACTCAGCTACAATGAAAAATAAGTTGGTGTGGGAGACCCCTGGTGTATATATACAGTATATTATTCACCATTAACTGTACATTATGGCATCAGATTTCAAAGCTCTGGCTTTGTTTGGCATTAAATCTCTTTTTTGTGTAATTTTTGCCTTAAAAAAATGAGAATCATTTCGCATCACAACACCAACTAATGGATGAGGCTGTTTGAGTGTACCTACATTGTGTGTTCGGCAAGCCTTGGGTTCACAAACACTTACAAAATTGTGAATAAGCTGAAGTCACAATAATTATAGTCTTGTGGCTTGGCAGGTACCAGACAACATCAAAATTGTCTTTAATTGCTTTATTAAATTATGTGAACTCATTCATTTATTATAACATCCATTCCTCACACCCAACTCAGCGTGAAAAGCACTATGGCCAAGAAGCAGTCGTAGCGTCTGAAATCTTAACGAGGCCGAAACCTGAAACCGGGCAGAACGACTATTATTAATTAGACAAAAATCAGCTGGACCCTGCCACTACAAGGACCAAGTTCAAAACGCCTGAGGCACCTAGTCCAGGGAGAATTATTACACACAACAACAATCTTAAAACTGCACGCACATTGTGTACACACACATACTGGGAATGTTTGGAACAAACACAAGGCCAGTAATAATTCAATCATTTTTCCATGTCAGAATGAGGGCAGCATGGTAGCCCTGTGCTTAGCGTTACTGACTCCTAGTGCTGGGACCTGGGGTGCTATCTGTGTGGAGTTTGCATATTCTCCCTGTGTTCATGTGGGTTTCCCCTGGGTGCTCTGGTTTCCTCCCACAGTCCACAGACATACTGGTAGGTGAATCGTCTTCTGGGAAAACTGGCCCTGGTGCGAGTGTGTGTTTCTATGTGTGTGCCCTGCAATGGACTGGGTTGTACCCTGCCTTGCACCTGTTGCTAGGGTAGACACCCACCCCCTGTAAGCCAGAACTGGAAAAAGCGACTGGAAAATGAATGGAGTGCTGCTGGCGTGAGAACAGGGCTCAGACGAGTGAGACCTGAGTCAGGCTAAGCGGGATGGCTGACTGAGCTGAGCGGGAGCACGCTAAGGGTTTTTGTAAGGAAGCCCTCCTTCGGCTTGGCTTTCTGCAGGCCGCTGAGATACTCCCCCCCCGCCGGCTCCCACTCTGCTCCCACAGGCACGCAGGAGGAGTGATGAGAGCGGAAAGCTGGAGGTTAAATATTGTGATGGGGAAACATGCAGACATCCACTTCTTTGTCTATAATTCATGGAACAAAATGGAACTTGAAATCCCCTTCGCTAGCTCTGACCGCCAACTGGCAGGGCCAGGAGACAGCAGGCAGCGAGTGAGTGCCCTGGCGAGGAGACACGCGTGTGGAACCGCAACGTCTCAGACTACATGATGGAAGCATGGGGGGGGGGGGGACAAACAGCACAACCTGCCAGCCATTAAAACAACAGAGTGCAAGATCAATAATCTGATTACTGACGGATCAATGATCTTCTCCCCGCCACAGTTTCGGTTCACACACAGAACACCAGCCCCTCCCCGCAGATGTGTGGGTTTTTGTCATCCAATTTGCAGTCTTGATGCTGCCAAAATAGAATTGCTGTTGTGTTGGGCAATAAAACATGGCATCATGCATCCTGATCGGGCAGTTTGAGAAATCAAACTTGACTGGGACGCTGGCATCACAAGGAATTAAGTGGATTAAGAGGAAATTACGGCGATTACACGCTGATTTACATCCCATGTCTCTCCTTCAGGAGTAACAAAGCAAAATAATACAGATGTTCTAAGAACACACAAAGGGGTCACTCCTTCCCTATATGAGTGGCCATTATAGCACACCCAGATTCTACCAGGAGACATGCCTCAATGTGTCATCTGAATTACAAAAAAGAAGACAAAACCACTTAAATTATATCAATTGGACCAAACAATTTACAACACAAATCCCCATTACGCCCCAAGAATATGCTCATTTTTTGTGTGTTTAAATATAATACATATACACATTTCTAATCACATTTTCCTTCTCAGGATAATATTAATTAACAGTGAACAGTTTCATAATGCAGGTGTTACACATCTGCAAAGCCAAAGCAAGGTAGAGATATTTAATCTTGGAGAACACGTAATGACTTCGCTAGATGGATACGTTCACCAACTGTCAGGAACACAACGCAGGGAAAAGTGAAACAATAAATTTTAAGTTCAATATCTCCTCTTTTTATTAGACCCACGGCTTGACATCCCCCCTTACCGAAAGCCAATTTCTTATTTTCGTATCAGGTTGTACATCGTCGAGGACAACTCTTCCTCTACAAAAGCAGCAGGCACCTGACCCGCCCGCAGACACAGCCCGGACAAAGAGCTCTCCTCTCTGAGTCACACCGTATCTCCTCCATAAATCGGATAGTCGCGAACCTGAAGCAATAAAATCTAGCTGCGTGTGCAAAATGCATTACTTAGCTAAATCCATTAACTCAAAAGAAGCACGCACTTTAACAGCTCTGGCAGATACGTATATAGTTTATACTATAGATTTATCACATCGTATGTAATACAATTTAATAGCATTTTCAGAAAACACTTGGCCATGCGGAGTTAAAGCATTCTCCGTAAAAAAAAACAAATGTGGGCCCTCGGGTTCAACCGTTCCCCCCCAGCGGGAGAGGACCGGCACCCGTGTCCGTGCGGTTTCCAGGTGTGTCGCCGGTACAGTACGGTCCGGAGACGGGAAGCGCACAGACGTGGGAGTTCAGTGCGGCTTGACGCAGCGCATCCCCAAGCCCGTCAACAACACGCACACACACGGCGCCCCGATCTCACCACCCGGGGAGAGCAACGGACACACGCAGAGCCCGCTAAGGGTTGCTCAAGTCCAACGGGAAAATGACACATCAAGCAAGTGTCGGGTCTTGAAACCGGTTTCCTCTCTCTTTCATGCATTGAAATCTGCCCCCCCGATGTTTACCTCATATTGGATGTACTGTTTCCTCCACTCGGGAGTGATATGGGCTGAGAGGTGCTCCGCGAATTTCATGCTGGACGGTTGTCCCCGCTGATCGGCTCTACTCCCGGTGTTCTCCTGGCTCTGCTCCTCGGAGTGGTGTTTATCACTCGTTTCGATTAAAAATCACCGCTGCCTGCTGTCTTGTCCCGGCTACTGTCGTACTCCCCGGGTTCCCTCTCCAACATATTACACAGAGAAGGGACAGCATACAGCAGACACTCAAGAAACACCTCCCTCTCCCCTCTCAAAGAAGTGGCTAAATGATGTGGTGGCTGGTAAAGAGCGGGGAGCTCGAACGTCTTTCTTTCGCTGCTCTCTCACCAGCACTGAGGAAAATCCCGTCCGCCATCACAGTCACCGAAAGGCGCCGTGACGTCACCGCGCACACTGACAGCAGCACCTTGGCACCGCCTCCGAACGTTAAGGATCCGCGTGTCTGGGATGCACTGCGGGTTGACGAAACAGAACCGCTCCTATTACACGTACAGTACGTTTACAGAAACAATAATTAAGAGTCAAATAATTCATTTATATGGCAAAACTCTCTTAGTCACTATCTTTCAAAATAGATCGTGCTTTTGTGGAATCAGTCCAGAGAAGAATGATGCATTGCTGGGCTAAAAGAAATGTCCTACACCAGGGGTTGTCAATCTCTACACCTGGGCCAAGTTTTTGTTCGACCCGAGCCCATAGTTACATAGCTGTTCTGCTCTTTTAATTCACTGCATGACTGTAATACTCCAAGGTGCTTCATAGGCCTCCTGTGCCTTTAGTGAAGTCAACATTTTGAGTAAACAATAGCAGAAGACATTAAGAAAACTCCTAGACACAAAATACACACACAAACTTCCAGGACAAGAGTCTATCATTCTTGTCCTTCACTGACAGTCTAAAGAAACAGTGTCTTTTTAGTCTTCAAAAACATCGAAAAAGTCCTCCCAATAGATTTGTTCAGAATTCATAAATATAAATATATTTGCCTGGTGCCCTTATCAGACGTGACTTAAATTTATTTCCACTTACAGGGCAGGGACTTTTACTGGAGCAATCTGAAGTACCTCACTCAGGGGTACAAATGGCACATCCCAATACGAGTCCGAATCATTTCTGCGTCAACAGTGACACAGACCAGAGAGCACAGGTGAGAATAACGGGAAGCAAGTGAACAGTTCAAGTCAAAATACTTTATTCATCCTGGAAGGGGCCATTTAAGCAGCAAGCGGTGCAACATACAACACAAAACAAAAACAAAGCCAAAACAAGAAAATAAAACATTGCTAAGAAAAAGTATACATAGGTATAACAGTAAATGAACCATAGAAGTGATTGAAAGTAAGAGTGTGCAGTATTAGGAAGGTATTAGTACATGCACATTTGTGGGGGGTGGGGGTGGACCAGAGCTCTGTCCAATACACACTGTTTACACTCATTGTTTGCGAGTCTGATAGCCTCTGAAACAAAGCTAAATTGTTTTTTATTTGTCTGGCACTGTGGACAGTGAAAACGTCTTCCTGAAGGCAAGAGTTCAAAAGGCTGATGAAGGATGTGAGCTGGGTCTTCGATGTTGGCACAGGCCTTCCTCAGGGTCTGCTGGGAATCAGCTGTGCCAGGGGTCTGAAAGGCTCACCAGTGTTTTTAGAGCTGAGGTTTACAACACTGTGGAGGTGGTTTTTGTCCTTGTCAATGAGTGAGGTGAACTGGCAAATAAAAGAAAAGTTCAAGTACTTTCAATAAAAGAGCTATAGAATGTTGAAAGGATTCTATTTTGGACTCCATAAGAACTCAGTTTTCTCAGACCATATCAGCGCTCCTGGCATTTCTTCACAATGACATCCATGTTCTTGATGAACTTAAGTTTATCGTCATACACGGTGCCCAGATATTTGTAACTGTGTTAATAATAATAATGATAATGTTTCCTTATTAGGAACAAGTAATAGGTTTATTCCATGCTGAAAAAAAGAAGAAAGAGAACACAACGTTTTGGCCGTGGAGCCTTCTTCAGGTGTGTGAAGACTTGAAGAAGGCTCCACGGCCGAAAAGTTGTGTTCTCTTTCTTCTTTTTTTCAGTATGGAATAAACCTATTACTTGTTCCTTTGCAGCCTACGCATGCTGACACAGCTACCCACCTGATGTTTCTTTATTCGCCCTATACAATTTCTTGCATTAGGAATTCGTCTTTTCGCATACCCCAGCTTTTCTCCATGAGACACAGACACACAGACAGGGAGAGAAGCTTGGGAAGCTTGCACTATACCAATAGACTTACCATGGAGCGTTGTGGGAATTACATTACTTTGTTTTTTTCACATTAACAATTATTTCTTTTGTTTTTGACATGATCATCTCAAGGTAAGAAGTACTATACCAGTTGACAAATTTGTCCAGGCTCTGAGAAGAGAGAGATGAATACACTGTCATCAGCAAACTTGATGATATACTGATTTTCATAGCTGCTTCGGCAATCATCGGTATATAAGATGAAAAGGAGGGGAGAAAGAACACAGCCTTGTGGTGAACCAGTGGAAGTGCAAACGGAGTCAGATGTCAAACCATTAATAGATACATTTTGTGTTCTATTCGTCAGAAAACTAATGATCCACATGATAAGATCTAATTTGACTCTTTCAATCAAAATGTGTTGCTGCATTGTGTTAAAGGCTGATGAAAAATCAGCAGGGGGGCACGTCTGTACACAAAGGGTTGTGGGTGTCTGGAACAAGCTGCCCAGCCAAGCTGAAACACTGACCCCTTTCAAGAAATGGCTAAATGAATTCTTCAGATTAACTACTGGCAACCCAATATATGGGTATATGAGGTATATGGGCTGAATGGCCTTTCAGTACCCTTTGTCGTGTTTAATCTGTAATGAAGCTATTCTCTCTAACGTCTACCCAGAAACACATAAAGACCAGATCAGCTTGTCCATCCATCCATTTTATAACCTTCTTCCAATTCAGGGTCACGGGGCAGCCAGAGCCTATCTAAGCAAGCAACAGGTGCACGGGCAGGCTAAGATCAGCCCAGTCTGATATAATAGATTCAGTGAAGCAGACATTAGTTTCATAAGTTATACTGCCCTCTTGCCTCATACACGAGTACTGCAGGCAGCTTTGATGTTGAGAGTGAGAAAGGTTGCTTTGCGATGCAAGGTATAAGCAGATCCATGAAGTTGCCCCCCCCTACAAACAGCATAAACGGTAAAACCCACCGCAATCGTTTGTGCTGCAGCCAACTTCATGGAGCAAATGCAAGCTTGTGAGTGTTCACGGCACACTACGATGTAAGAGATTTAAATAATGGGAAAAATAAAGCAATCCTTTAAAAACGTACAACATAAGATCTATTGAAATGTGTGGTTTATGTTTATCATGAAGGTGAATTTTCTTGAGAAACTGCAACTGCAAGTTAAGCAATTGAAAAGGTGCTAATTCATAAATCCCAGCAGTCAAGACAGTAACGCCACTATTCCATAGCAGTCTCATTCTATTTAATTACATGTGTTGACTACTTTCCATACAGTAGACCCTTTGAAGAACAAAGTTGTTTTCCTTTTGCCAAGATGATTTACACTGTTTAAAAGTCATATACCGTACAATGTTTCCAACGGTGATATACATACTGTATATAACTGTACAAAGCTAGTTCATGAGTTATTTATACTGAGTATTAAAACAAACTGCAGAAGACATCTGAAATATGTTTCCTTGGTGCTCAGGATACATCATGGGTATCCACCCTAAACAAGGTGCAGCGGGATTATAACACAGTAATGTTTGAAGAGAAGACATACAGGAATGTGGAAATGTAAATAACTGTAATGTGCAGTGTAGGAGTGCATTGCTGGTGGGACAAGGTCTGTAGGTTGTAAAATCATTTAATTGACAGATGAAGGCCACATAGGCAGAGTTAGGCCTAACTGAGTTAGTAGTGACTGGGGGTAGAAACGGCATTATAGGAACAAAAGTCTGAAAGCCAGTAGTCATCCTTTATCACAGAGCGGAGGTCTGGTGTTCCTAATCAGCTTCACCCGATTTATCACCTATTACAGCTTTTCGCTCTTTGTTAAGGATTATACATCATTTAAAATGAACAGTAGTCATTTCAGGAGCCGTTTTAATCCCACTTCTACATATTTGTCATGGTAGCACTTACAGTATCAAATGCTTGAAATGGGAGCACTGTGCAGTGCACACCTACTGCAGGTTTCTATAAATCCCAAAGGACTAAAATGTCATTTATTCCTCTTTCCTCTTTAGCACTGTAAATGGTCACTTAGACCAATTATTCTCTTAACTAAAGAAACCTAACTCTCCTAGGTCAAAAGGTGATGATTGAATGAGGTAATTAGAAACCTTGCTGGTATGATACCCACAATAATGGAATGTGAAAGATTGACCTCACCTGCTGACGTGACTCAGAACACAGAACCATCAGTATGACACAGTGCAGGAATTTCATTGACAGATTGTACTGTGTGAATAGGAAGTATTGGCAAAGGGTCTAATGATGCGAGCAGTTAGAGACACATTCAAGTCCCAAGAGAGCAGCTTATACTGTTTAAAAGGATTCTTGTTTTGTTATTTGAGGCTTTTCAAGCTCTCTTGCCCCTTAAATTGTGGTGACTTCATCGTGGATAACCACATTGCTGTTTTTTCTGATTTTTCCAGTCATTTTCACCCAGTATTTAAGCAACGTGATTGTCACTAGGAATATTTTTAAACAAGGTTAATGGCCAGACTGGATCCATTGAATGTGGCTGGTGTCAGAGCAATTCTCATGAAGAGATGGAGGGTATATACAGTAACACTCTGCCGTGTGAGTCTGGTGAAAATCTACCAGGATCTGTCACCAGAAAGCTCTGCATCAATCACTCACTTTAGTAGGGATTCAAAAAAGCAGTACTGAAGCTGAAAGGTACTGTGCGGTTTAACATCGTTTAAAATTAAAATGAAGAACAAACTCTTAACTCTTATTGAGAAACGGAATTCAGATTTCACTTGTTAATTCCTTATGAAAACCTATTGCGTTATCATAACTCCTTGCTGGTAAAATAGAAAAAGGGTATGCCTGCTTGTTCCATACCTCTTCAACCCTATGGGTAAAGAAGTGCCTCCTGTTCTCAGTTTTAAATACACAGAGTGAGCTTGGGGTTGGTACCACATACCTCTGGTTCATATCCCCAGTCTCAAGAACACCTTCAGAACATTAGATGCAACGCAGACTTTAAAGCAAAGCCAAAGCAAGAGTTGAGAAGAGTAAGCAATTTGTCTGCCATGTTTCTTTTATATCTGTCAAGCATAAAAGCAATGAATCAAAGGGAATTTACTCTCGGAATCTCAACTCCTATCCGTTTACGTTTTTCTTCTGCCTGTTTGACTGGACTAAGGTTCTCTAACAGACACAAAAGAAATAAGCATGGGAGAAAAACAGCCAACAGAAACAATTGTGGCTGAACCTCATTAAAGAAATTGGATTCATAAATACGCCATTCCCTTCAAGTCCAGAAACGTTTATTTGAATACATTGTGTTCAACCTAAATAGGCTTTACAGTTGGCTGCTTACAGTACGTCTCAGTTTCAGGGAGCATCCTCTGCAGAGTTCTGCGACACGCAAGGAGTTCTGTCAGTTTTCCTGGGCCGCTTCATGTACGGTAGCTGAGCAGAGTACAAAAATAATGACCACGTCCAAGAACAATTACCTATTACCCCTTCAGAAACCAAACGACCTAGTTTCTGCATTTAAAACTAGTTTTGTGCTGTATCATCCAGTGAAAATATTTCTCTCTAAGCTAATCTGTTGATAGCAAATAACCCACTTTCACTCATGTACATGAACATGTACTGTATAGTAGGTGTGTGACATTCCAGCCATTGTGGAGACTATCATCACAGCAGACCTGCCACTAGAGGCTGGTATATCATCTGTCATTTACAGACAGACACACTGGGTGATAATTACACTACTGATGACTCACCAATGTAGGATACTGTATATAAAGAGCCTAATGGTGTTAGCTGGCGGTTGGATGTTTGATATACTGTATGTCTAGGGAGGAAAGGCAGCTGAGGAATTGGCTTACTGGAAAGACCTGCACGATCTCTGAAATAAAGCCTCTTGTACTCCGCGGTATCACCATTGTGAGTTTATATGCGTTCAGATCCCTGCAGCCACCTTAGTTGAGGTTGGGGTCAGTCACAAGGTATATTTGCCTTTACCAAATGGAGTGAGTGTTTCACTCAGGTGTTCTCTGAGGATGACAACAGCATGCAGGTCAACAGCAATGGAAGGAAAAAAATCCCTATTATACAATTTAAACATAGAAGAGGCGGAAGTGATTTAGATACCATACTGTAAGTACCCAAGATTAATAAGTTCCCAGGGACCAATGATGTCTTATTTATTGCGCACTAAGAAAGCAGATGTTATTCAGAAGCCACTGACCTTAATTGTAATGGAACGCAATGAAAACAATTATTAAAACTGAACTATCGGATCACCTTTATGGAAACAATACGAATTTAGAAAAGGTTGGTCTACCTAAACCAACTTGTAAATAGTTCTTTAATATGGTGTTTTCAGACTTTCAGAAGTGTGTTGCTAAAGTTCATCATTAAATGTTAATTTTCAGATTGCTGGCTTTCAGGGAAATGTGAGGGTTTGGATTGAGATTCAGTTGACAAATGAAAAAACTATACAGATAAGGGGTAAATACTCAAATTAGGGTGGAGTAATTAGTGCAGTACTTGGCATACTGCTTTTCTTAATATATATCAATGATCTAGATTGTTATAATTAGTAATACTTAGTAAACAAGTCAAGTCTGCAGTTGATACCAAATTAACAGGATTTAGCAAACACTGTAGAAGCAGCAAATGAAATTCATAAAATATTTGGACAGAATTCAAGACTGGGCAAACTCCTGAAAAATGACGTGTAAAGCAGACAAGTGCAGGAGTTTGCATGCAGGTAACAAAAACATAATCTATAACAAAAAATGGAGAGTGCTGAGGTAGAAGAGGCTTCCTATGAAAAAGACTACAGTCTGTTTATTCTGACACATCATTTAAATCTAAGCAATGTGTGGAAGGGATGATATGCTGAAATTGTGAAAAGTGCTAGTAAGGACTCAGATTCAGAATTCTATGTACAATTTTAGTCACCATCTGATCGAAAAGATATTGCTAGTCTGGAATCAGTCCAGTGAAAAGCAACCGGATGCATTCCAGGGCTTAAAGGCATGTTCCACACAGACAGGCTGCAGGAACTGGACCTTTTTATGTTGAAAAGAGAAAATTAGAAAGTTAGCCCAGCAGATTTGCTCCTAATGAACAGTGAAACAAACCAGAGGGCACAACTGGAAACTACATGGAAGTGCATTTAAAACTGAAAAACTTAAAACAGGAAGCACGTCCTTACCCAAAGGGTTGTGGGGGTATGGAACAAACTACCAAATTTGGTGGTGGAAGCCAACACTTCTGGCTTCCTTCTCATCAGCTGAGGGTTGATTTATTACATGCTCTTGGAAAGGTACTGGATAGTTACTGTGTTGCTTTGGTGATTTTCTTTTTATAATTTTTATGACCCAACCTGCTACTACCTATACCACCTTTTGTCTAGGTTCTGTACTGCTTTCAGTGCATAACTGGCTGGTTGTTCTTCTAACTCTTATACCACAGTCCAGGGATGGGATACTCACCCTCAGTTCTCATTGTCTGGAATCACGTTTTCTACATCTGCTCAAGTAATAAGCAGCTCTTCATCTGGAAGTATGATGAATACTCCATGTCATCAATTTCAACTTCCTATACACCTTAACAAAAAAACTGTCACTGGCTAAACTGTGCTCACTCCAAGACTCACACTGACGCCCTTCTAGACTGGTTGTAGTTTTTGAGACACCAGATATGTGAGACCTTTTCTGTTGTTTTCTCACAGGCCTGTCATCTTTCAGTCTATAAAGGTCTGTGCATCTGGGGTTAATATTTAGTTTTCAAGAGGTCCTTCTCAGAAGTGAGCCACCTGGAAACGGTGCTGACTAGTTACTTGAGGGGAAAGCTAATTCTGCAGTGCATGATGTCATGAAACCAGCTGTTCTCCAAAATGCTGAAATTGTTTGTTTATTCTTCACGATTATTTTTCTCCATTCAACACGGCTTTTCAAACAGGGGCTGAAGGACAAGATCAGCACTAAATTCCTGCTGATCTTTCAATTCCTCAAATCTAGACATGAGCTTTGACGGCATGACCCATTTTCTACAGGATGACTCACTTCTGTAGACAATGCACTTTGGAAAGTGACATCCTGCCATTATTCTTAAAGTCAAATTCATTCCAGTCAGAACTCCTGAACCATGAAAGTGTTCCAGATGCTCACCTAACAGGGTAACGTGTTCATTTAAAAGAAATATCTGTAAAAGCCATCTGAAATGGTGCGTGTGTGCATTAAATTGCAGGTAGCAATTAGAGCAAATTTTCATCAATCGCCTTGTCAAATCAGAGTTGTATTTTACAACAGGAGGCCAGGGAGGCCTGGCTGGTTGTTTCTACAGTGCCACTGAAGACTAAATAATGCCACTACGCATAACGCAACATGGAGAGTTCACAATACAATATAAAAACCGAATTACTGAGTGAACAAACAAGAGCAAATCTAAGTAACTATACAAGGAAGAAGTCAAGATCACATTTTGCTTACCACGTGCCAGTATCAATTGCTTATCCAATATATTTATTTTTAACACATTTAGTTGTGTGGCCTATATATAATAGTATATAATATATTATATATATAATATATATATTATATTATATTATATTATATTAATATTATATTATAATAAGACACAGATCTGGAAAAGAGCATAAAAACATTTTAAAGACCCTTAACAATCAAGCTTTTTATGCATGAGAAAGTCATTCGTTAAGTAGTGGAAGGCACTCAGACACTGCCTAGATCAGGCTGTTCCTCCAAACCGGGCAGCCTGGCAAGAAAGTAACTGATTAGGCACGGCACTGTGAGGCCAAAGGTGACTTTGAAAGAGTTACAGAGTTCAGTGGCTGAGATGGTACAAAATGACTATGGGTCAACAATATCCTGATCACTCCACAAAGGAGACATGTAGGGACCTGAAAAAAACATCTCGAATCCCACATGGGATTTCCAGCAAAACACCTCAGTGATACTGCAAACATGAGGCAAAATATCTTGTGGTCAGACAAAAATGTAACATTTTTATAATCACATTACATTTCTCATCAGCAGGTCTATTAAGACTAATAACTAACAATAGACTAATAAGACTGGGAACATAGATGGAGCAAAGTAATGGAGTAAAACCTGCTCCACCGAAAACTGGGAATCAAAAATCACCTTTTCAGGACAGTGATCCAAAGTTAGATTGGAGGAAAGCGAATGTCTTGAAATGAATGAGTGGAGCAGTAAACGTTCTGACATTACTCCTGTTGAGAATAGGTGGAAAGACTAAAAAAACCTGCTGTGCATAACCAATCCCCAAGAAACTTTAGAGAGTTTGAGCTAATCTGTAAAGAAGAATTGTGTCCAATTTCTCCAAACCAATGAGCAAAGACCCAAAAGGTAATTGTTTGCTCTTGGCTATAATTGCTGCCAAAGGTGCTTTGACTAAATACTGAGTTCATAGTTCTAAATACTTATGCAATTAAATCTCTTTAGTTTTTGCTGGCATTTACTGTAACCTATCTTACCTTTATTATTCTTCTGTTTGACCTTTTGGGTTTTGAATAAAATATTGTATACATAAAAATGTGTATGCCTCATTTTGTAAGGCATTGTATGATCCTGTTGAATATTTTCATTACTTGAACACGAACAGAGGTAACGTGAATAAGCAATGCAGAAACTTGTATTCAAACTGCATGGTGACTTGCAGGACTGCTTCGTATGATAATTGGCAGGTGTTGCGATGGGCCATCTTTTCTTTCCTTTCTCTTTTACTTTCTTCCTATCCCTCTGTTCCAGGTCAGAACCACACCCCAAGTGTCACAGATTGAGTGTACGGTAATTGATGAACATCTAGGCACAAACAGTGTGTGATTCAATCTGTGGAGATTTCTATCACTTGCTAAGTATGTTATGGAGAGAGTGCCTTAAGATGTATAGTGGCCACAGGGCAAATGAGAGATTTTCTTGTACAGTACCTTTTGGTTTTCTTTCCAGGGGACAAGCTTAACAAACATTTGCTTAACAAACTTCAGTTGAGCATTGCTGGAGTCCAGGAGAACGGTCCTCATGTTGACTGCTTTGTGCTTTATTGGAGTAAGTTTGTTGCTAAGCTTAATGAATATTTCATGCCCACTTTTTATTCTGCAAAGTACTCCTTGTTTAATGTAAATATTTCAGCTTTTTGATTTACTGTAATCTCGATTGGCTGTATCTTAGTTCATCCCTGTGTTCATTCTTTATCTATATGGTAATTTATATTAGAACTGGGGAATTGTTAAAAATCTCTATAGTATCTCTACAGGTTGGTATGCTAGTAAGTTTCTTATTTCTATACAGATTTCTCTGTAAGTACTTTTATTATTTTATTATTTCTACAGTGACTATGATCATCACATTTTGCACACACCTATGTATGTATTTATTTTATATTTATTTTGTTGTCTTTTGTTTTTATAACTATTCTGATGTCTGTTTTTGCTTGTCTTGGGCTGGACTGCTGTAACACATCAATTTCCCTACGGGATTAATAAAGTCTTATCTATCTATCTTACTGTTGGAAAACAAAATCACGTGTTTTTGAATGCCGTATCCCTTCTCTGGCATTGACACCATGGTTGCTCACCCAGTTAAAGACCCTTGTAACCCAGACTATAGAAATGAGAGGTCACAATCCTCTAGAAGAGTAGGTGGTGTAGTCAGAATAAACCTTACCCTTTTTATTATGTAAAGCTGTAGTGTTACTGCTACACAAACACTCAAATTTGATAAATTCACTAATCTAACTATACTGCTTATCTGCCCGCCATTAACAGACAGCGATTTGTCAGAAGAAGTCTAGGTAGAAGTTTCAAATTAGGAAGCTTTGAGAAGTGAGAGGTTTAGTTTCAATTAGAATAAACTTTTTCCTGTTCAAACAAGGGAAAAGCGCGGTGTCACCAAAGATGCTTTACAATTCAAAACTGTTGAAGGCGAGCTGATACAACACCAGAACGACATCGCCCCCAGCAAGGACACTGGAAAAACAGTGCAAACCAGCCCAACTACTGTCTTCCCGAAAGACTTTTGAAGTGTACAGTAGACCGGTCGGTGCCTTTTCCCTTTATGACTGCTTTCGAAATGAGCTGTTTTAGTTCATTTCTGATTGGCCTATTAGTTTTTGGCCAGGATTATTTGAATTTTTCAGTAAAGATGTACTGTATATTGTGCTGATCGCTCCTTTCACTCAAAAGTAACTTATGCTCAAGTGTTTGCCAATGGAATCAAGCATCACAGTTAGCTACAGTAGATTATATTGACATTGCAAAGACTGCACACAGTATTAACTACCCACTTTGCTGCAATACAAGACTAGTTGATGGAAAAATTAGTAAAGCAATACTGAAATATTTAAGATTATTTTCAGGCCTGTGTATATTCCTAGCAATTTATGTGTTTAAACATTATGTCTTTAACCAGGGCCGTGGCTGTAACTAGTGCGTGTTATAGCGAATTATAAAAAACTAAGGGTTGTCAATGCTGTCAAGGAACACTGACAGTTGTGATCTTAACAGGGGTCGTGCGTTGGAAGAGTTGGGACCCTGGGAGACTCTACAGAGCAGGTTCATACATGACACCTGGACTGATGACATGGTCTTACGGTGCCACACAGATTTGAATAGGCCATCTTCACTTTATTATAGCGCGCTGGACAAGTCAAAAGAAATTCAACTTCTCGGCTCTGTTGTGACGTAACAGTAGCCCCGGTACTGGGTCGCAACCGTGAAAATAATTTGAAGAAGAAGGCAAACACAACACAAAATAGAAAGGGATTGTAGCTTTTTATCAAAATGGAGTCACGAACTCAATCAAAAAAGAAGAAAAAGAAGAAAGAGGAGGATCGTGGAGCTGTAAGTTCATTCATAGAACTGTCATCGCCGTCATCATCATGATTAAATAATAATGTTGCTCGGTTAAACTAAGTTATCATAGGAATAGGTAAATCGGTAGATGTTGGTTCTGGTTATTGTATATTTTCATACTTGAGGCTTAGGCCCTGTTATTGTTGTTTTATTCAGTTAAGCAGTTTAAAATATTTTGAGTTATGTAGAATTTTCTATTTCAGAATGTTAACAAAATGTTCTGAGTTTTCTGATTGGTTACGGGATAACGTTACGAGGAAGAAGGGAGAGATCAGAAAGAACACTCGGCTATAATTTACAACAGGAGTAAATGTGATTCTTCAGCGATAAAATGTAAAAAGAATATCCGTCTCCATCCAGTTCCCATGCTTAAAGGCAGTGTTTAACCACCATGGGACGAACAATACATTTACAGTACTATAAAGAGCGCTTGCTTTGTAACTTGCAGGCGCATTCGTGTCTGGTGTCTTGGGACCTGCCTATACAAATATCGATTACTACCACACGTGACTCCCAGGGGCATCAAAACATTCGTCAATTTTCTAACCGCTTCTTCCAATTCAGGGTCGCGGGGGAGCTGGAGTCTGTCCCGGCTAGCAGCGGGTGCAAGGCGGGGTACACGGGACGAACACAGACACCCTGGGTTAATTGCAACGATATTTTGGATTTAGCGCATAGCTGCGTATTCAATTGGGGACTAGTTAATACGGTGCTGATGTGGATATCATGTCCAGCTTTGAGCTCAATTGCAACGAAAAAAAACGAGCAGAACAAATTAATTAGTAAATTCGTATGCAGGCCACATTTATTATTTTTTTTCTGGCTCATGTTAGTATATACGTTCCCTAAATGTAATGTTATTTTTAATTTAAGAATGACACTTATGTTCAATTATATCAGATAAGCGTACCCAACTACTAATGCGATGCTCAATTGCAATTAGTCACGAGTCAAACGAGAACAGCAGCCGCGGGTTTGCGTTTGAACATGTATTACAGCTGCTTTTATTGCCATTGATAAAGGATCCAGATTCACATGGAGATCCTCCAGAGGAATAATTGAACACATCGCTATTTTGGTTTTATGTAGAAGTAACGTTTGTGTCTGCAAGAATATAAATGTAAGTGTTGTACAATTTTAGGGGCTACGTTTTTGCACCTCATCTAAGAGGGTTTTTTTATTTTATTTTTGTGGATCTTCTACTTTTGAGGTAGTTAGATAAGTTACTGTACATGTACAGTATGTGGAACGATGACTGGAGAAAAGCATGTACTGCAGATTCCTTACAGCGGATTTAGTAAATCGTTACGAAAAGCACCAGCTAATGTCCAACAGCGTTGACAATTTTATTTCTTAAACAGAAATAACTCATTAGAGTAGATTGCGTCTACTAACAAAAAATAAATAAATTGCAGCGCTAAAAACGCAAACCAGTTGGAGACGTCTGGCACAGATCTTTCAGGTCATTTCAGTTCATTCCTGTTCCTCTGACCTTTTGAGCCTTGGGAATTTTAAAACAGCGTTTTGCACGCCTCTCAGTGGGTCTGCGTACTGTACATGTACCAGTCCATTACGAGCCACGCCGTCCCTGTGCATGTGGCTCCTAATACAACAACCTTGCGACACACCGAGAAGAGCTTCCTGTTCCGTCTCCAAGACTTTCCCGCACATTACGGCTGTTTCACCACTGTTATCTGTTATCATTGGACCACAGCCACAGATAAGAGAAGGGACACTGTTCCGAAGAACTGTCTTAAATAGTCACCTTTAAAAAGATGACGATATTTTTTTTTCTTTAACGTACCCTTCCATTTGCCTGCACAACTTATTCTCCATACCCCCCAAAGCCCCAATATCCCTTCTTTTTCCTAAGAAACACAAATGCAGACTTCCATCAATAAAAAATCATATAAAATCATAAAAAATATATAACAATTTAATTAACACCCAGATGTGAGAGAATACATTGAAGATTTTCAGCCCGTTAGAAAATAGTTGGTAGGTCCCTTTTCCAGGCCATACAGGCCCACGGGGAATGGGGGGGGGGGCACCATGTTTCTCGACCACCCGACACTGGACGTGATGTTGTCACGCTCCGACCGGCCTATTACCCCAGGAAGTATTAACCCCCGGTACTCTTCTGGAAAGCAGTCTGAATGGACCTGGGAGCCGTCTGGAAGGAACTTCATTACTTGCCCCTACCTGGGATTGAACCCAGGACCTTCCGGTCAAAAGTCAGAAGCCAGACGCTCGACGCCCGACGCCATTGCCGTCGCAGTTACCACGTCTCCGCTTTAATATGTATTTTTCATTTCAGTTTTCTTCGCTCCCCAGGATATCTGAAAATTCACTATTGCATACACTAAAGGCATTACATGCATTAGCTGTAGTAATACAGCTACTAATAAATATAGACATTCAAGTTAATTGTGAATAAATTACACTTTCAGTAACAAACACGTGTATTGATAAACTTCATTATGAATTATTGCGGCGTGTTTGAAAAGGAATTTTACCTAAATATTACAGTAATTTTCAGGCTACGGATGCGTAAGTTCATCAGTTAGTGACGATGTTATTTACACTGTATTCGAGAACGTTCTGATGTGATCTAGTGTTCAGCTTAGTACGGTAGTAAGTTGCTTAAACCATATGAAAGATGGTTTAAACTAGTGCCGGACTTCAGTCATATCTAGAGGGCAGCAGCTGTTACTTTGGGTTCGTTGCAATTGAGAACAGGTTTAGTACGGTGCTGCGGACTAATTCAAGCGGACAATTGGTCTGAAGGTAGCGCACTAGTTTAACACGAAGCTACGGGTTAAACTCCGGTTAATACGCTGCTTCCGGTTCGTTGCAATTGACTCGCACCAACTTTCAGTGCAAATTATCGCAGAATCCAGTTAACCTGCCGGTATGTGTTTGGACGACGGGAGAGGAAACTCACACAAACAAGGGGCGAACATACAGATAACAGCCCAGCTCAGGGACTGAACCCCATGCCACCCGCGACAACACCTAACCAATAATCTATTTTAACATTATACCTTTGTTAAGTATTACAAACGTTCTACAAAAAAACTACAACCAGAGGTCGGAAGGCATTGAACTAAAATGTCCCAATACCTGGCCCATACTGTAGCATTTACAAATACCAGCTAAGCATCCAGAACATTTACGGTAAACACGTAAAATAAATATGCAGAAAACATTTATCACGAGAAATGATAAAGAGAAGCCTTGAGAAGTGAGAGATTTAGTTTCAGCTAAAATAAACCGTTTCCTGTGCAAACGAGGGAAAAACGAAGCGTCACCGAAGCAACTTTACAACTGAAAACTGTAGAAGGTGAGCTGATACAACACCAGACCGACATCGCCCCCAGCAAGGACACTGGAAATACAGTGCAAACCATCGCAGCTACTGTCTCCCGAAAGACTTTTGAAATGTACAGTAGACCGATGCCTTTTTACTTTATGACTGCTTTCGAAATGAGCTGTTTTAGTTCATTTTTGATCGGCATATTCGTTTTTGGCCAGTTGTATTTTAATTTATTAACGTGCCCGTTGCTGCTTTCACTCAAAAGTAACTTACGGCCGAGAGTTTTACCAATGGAATCGAGCATCACAGCTACTACTAGCTCATTTTGACGTTGCAGTGAGTACATCTGCGCAGTATTAACTACCCGCTTTACTGCAATATAAAACTAGTTGATGGAAAAATTAGTAAAGCAATACTGAATACAGTGCAAACCAGCGCAGCTACTGTCTCCCGAAATACTTTTGAAGTGTACAGTAGACCGGTGCCTTTTACCTTTATGACTGCTTTCGAAATGAGCTGATTTTAATTAGTTTTTGATCAGCCTATTGGACTTCTTTATTTTTAAAATTTTCAGCACATATGTACAGTATTACATATCGTGCTCGTTGCTGGTCAGGTGTTTACCAATGGAATCGAGCATCACAGCTAGCTAGCTCATATTGACGTTGCAGTGAGTGCATCTGTGCAGTATTAACTACCCGCTTTACTGCAATGTAAAACTAGTTGATGGAAAAATTAGTAAAGCAATACTGAATACAGTGCAAACCAGCGCAGCTACTGTCTTCCCGAAAGACTTCTGAAGTGTACAGTAGACCGGTGCCTTTTTCCTTTATGACTGCTTTCGAAATGAGCTGGGTTTTAGTTCATTTCTGGTTGGCCTATTAGTTTTTGGCCAGGTTTATTTGAATTTTTCAGAATAGATGCACCGTATACCGTGCTCATCGCTTCTTTAACTCAAAAGTAACTTATGCTCAGGTGTTTACCAATGGAATCAAGCATCACAGCTAGCTAGATCATATGGACATTGCAAAGAGTGCTTCTGTGCAGTATTAACTACCCGCTTTACTGCAATATAAGACTAATTGGTGGAAAAATAAGTAAAGCAATACTGAAATATTTAAAATATTTCTTGCCAGGCCTGTGGATATTCCTAGCGTCTTATGTCTTTAACCAGGGCCATGGCTGTAAATAGCGCGTATTAATAACGATGTGTCGATGTTGTCAAGGAACATTGACAGCTGTGATCTTCAGTGGGGTGTTAAGTGGACAGCTGGAAGAGTTGGGACCCTGGGAGAATCCCAGGGCAGATTTGTACCTGGACTCATTACATCACCTTACGGGACCACACGGATTTTAATTATACAGCTTCCTGTTTAATTATGCAGCGCGCTGGACACGTTAAAGAAACTCGTCAGCACTGCATAGTGGTGACGTAACAATCACGCCGCTGATGGGTAGCGGCGGTATTTACCGTGAAAATCATTTGAAGACGAAGGCAAACACAACACCAAGTAATATACGACTGTAATTCTTATTACTATGGAGTCCCGAACTACATCTACAAAGAAGAAAAAGAATAAAGTGGATGATTATGGAGCTGTAAGTTCATCAATAGAATTGCCATCGCCGTCATCATCAATAGTAAATAATAATGTTGCTCTATTAAACTAAGTATCTTAGGAATATAACAGCTACGTGTACAGTTAAAAGTTAAGTATTAAAATGGCCGGCAATGTATTCATATTGGAGGTTGGTGTAATACACAAATTAAAGCTTCTAAAAATAATCTCACCTATTTTGTTGACTTCTAAATCTTACAACTGAAATGACATTGTTAGTATGATGAGCCCTAGCTTTCTGTTAGCTGTTCTGTGCAGAACAAAACAGGCAACATTTTCAAGAACTAATTGTAAATTAGAAAATACATATTCTCTAATCCACATCCTTTATATGTCGATTTTGTATTGATTTAAGTTCTCGTTAACCACTGATGGCACCGTTAAAATGCTTTTAACATCTTTTAAAAAAAGCGATTTTTATTTTGTTAGAATATACCCAGGAGACTGCAACTAAACTCATTTGTCTATATCAGTTTCAGGCAGGCAACATGTTTAGTGCTGTGTTCTCATGTTTAGAGCTGTGTTTGTCTGACATTGCTCTTATGTTTCTTGTATTGTATTGGATTTTATGGCCATCAATTAACTACAGAAACTTAAGTTTAATTATAATCTTAAGTGGGCATCAAGATGGCACAGTGGTTGGCATTGCTGCCCTACAGCCCTGCAGCTATGGGCTCATTTCCAGACCCGGGGAGCTATCTGTGTGGAGTTTGTATGTTCTTCTGTAATCTTAACTGCTAAAGTGTTTAATGCATACATTTAAACTTAATTTCCGTCTTCAAGTACTGAATGACAGTCTCTGTCATGTACCACCGTCCACTGTAATACTGTTCTCTTTTATGAGACCTAAATAACGGTCATTATTTGCTTTTGGAAAGCCATGCCTTAAAACGGTATAGACAGATTTACATCATCCTTATTAAATTGATCCTTTACCGCAGCCAAGACAAAAAAAAAAACTTAACAAATGCTACCAACAAAAAATAGTTCGCTAATTCCTCCAAGCACCTCACCCAGCTGTTTATTGGAAGAAGACGGTATCAGATTCAACAACCTGGCTGGATGGCTTCTTACAGTATCCCACAACTATTTGTATAAAAAGTAACCTACTGGATTTGACTCCCAGTATTTAAATCTTATAAAAAATAAGACCAGTTCCCCCAATGCACATATCTGTAATACCACTTTTATTACATGACCTCTATTTGGGAGATCACCCCCTCTTATGCCTCCACGACCTCGTGGATCACTGACTACCTGACAGGCAGACCACAGTCTGTGAGACTTCAGAACTGTGTGTCTGAACAGGTAGTGAGTAACACAGGGGCACCTCAAGGGACAGTTCTTTCTCCATTCCTCTTCACCCTCTATACTTCGGACTTTAAGTACAACTCAAAGTCATGCCACCTGCAGAAGTTCTCAGATGACTCTGCAATTGTGGGATGTATCAAGGGTGAGCAGGAGGAGGAGTACAGAGGACTGGTCAGCAGCTTTGTGGAGTGGTGTGGGGTGAACCACTTGGAACTGAATGTGACGAAGACAAAGGAACTGGTGGTAGATTTCAGGAGGAAAAAGGTCAAACCTACTCCTGTCTACATCCATGGGAGTGGCGTGGAGATGGTGGACTCGTACAAGTACCTGGGAGTGCACATCGACGATAGACTGGAATGGTCTAAGAACATCGAGGCCATCTATAAGAAGGGACAGAGCCGACTCTACTTCTTGAGGAGGCTCAGGTCCTTCAATGTGTGTAGTAAGATGCTACACATGTTCTATCAGTCGGTGGTAGCGAGTGCCATTTTCTACGCAGTGGTGTGCTGGGGCTCTGGGATTAGAGCAGTAGATTCCAAAAGGCTGAACAAGCTCATCAGGAGAGCAAGCTCTGTCATTGGGTTTGACCTGGACTCCTTGGAGGTAGTGGCTGAGAGGAGAATGAGGTCCAAACTAGAGGCCATCATGGACAACTTCTCCCATCCCCTCTTTGACAGGCTGGCAGGAATGAAGAGCACGTTCAGCAATAGACTGATTCATCCACGGTGCGACAGGGAGCGCTACAGGAGGTCATTCTTGCCGTCTGCCATAAGACTGTACAACGCATCCACCTTGCGTCTTGGCAGAGGCAACATCGACAGTGACCTGTTTCTGGACTAAACGCATCTACACATCTACTGCTACATCTGTTCTCTTTCTTTTTTTTTCTTTTTCCCGTTTACAACCACTTTTTGTGCAATATATGCCAGGGACCTGTGCAATACATTTATATTTATATCTATAGTTACATCTATATTTATATTCATATGTGTGATATGAGTGTGATACGATTTTCTGTGTACTGTTCTGTTCTAGTTTGTTCTTGTGCGTCCGGACTGTGAGTAACTCTTGTATTGTATTGTATGTATTGTACTATTATTATATAATTCGTTACACTGTGGCTGTGTTGTGTGTGTTAAGCTGCTGTTGCACTGCAATTTCCCTCACGGGATCAATAAAGTATCTATCTATCTTACCAGGACCCCCTGCTTATTAGCCTTTTATTTAATCCAAGTACGTCCGTTACCTCTCAGGAGGAGCTTTATCAAAAGCCTTCTGAACATCTTAAGTAGGGTTCGTATTCATTACTGGAGTAGCTTGCTCAAAGGCCTCTTGACAAGTTAAAGAAGACCTACCTTTTCAAAAATTGTGTTGAGACAGTTTCCGCAGACGTCTTGCCAGTTATTTTAAACTACAGCTCACCGTTATACAGTAAGCCGCGAGGCTCAACGTTAAAATGTCCGCAGGCGACGTTATTTGATCACGCGCCCTAAAACTGTTCACGCTCTTGTGGAGTTTGTTGTCGTAAAATTATGTATTCCTATTTGTATAAATATATTTTTAAAACAGTATGTGACATATATTTAATTTTCGTAAGGGCCGACTTATTTTCGTTTAGAAAAAAAAGAGCCGTGCGTTTCTCATTTGGCATAACTGGTGAACGTAAAAACGATAACTTTCGTAAGATGTTCCTTTACATCCGTGTGACGATGGGTTCAACCGTTGTTGAAGGTTTATTAACAATCAAGCAAAACCCGTCCACTTCTCAAGGTACGATCACACAAACGAGTGTTTGGTTAATATTGGTTTGTTTAAAATACCGCTTAAATTGATGTGATGTTTTAAATGCTTGGTAAGTCAAGAAAAAAGTGAATGATTCGTGTAAAAATGATTTACAAATGCTATGTGTACACGTATATTTGGCTAGCGTCTTGAAGTACAATGAAATACACGCTGAAATCTAATTTATGATCCCTATCCCGACTCTATGCCAGTAATCTTTATAGCAAAACCCTAGTTTTTTACGTAGTGAAGGTCTCTAATCTTCCATATTTAGATTGTCTATAGGAAAAACGTCCCCTGTACACAGTATGTTGTTTAGAAGTAAATTGTGACTTCCTGGTTCCTAACGTACAGTATTTCGGAGACTCCCTGTAATCCAAAAAGTTAAAATTCGGATTGTCTTTAAAAAACAGTTTAAACACAAGGTTGTGGGCGTATGGAACAAGCGGCCTGCTTAGTCATATTGATGCTGATACACCAGCATCTTTCAAAAAATGGCTGGATGAGATCTTTCATTAAGTTTGCTGCTTTTTATTAAAAAAAAAACCCTTCTCTTGTTCAAACACGGTATTATGCTCCTGATGGAATTCGCCAATGTCATCTGCAAGTGTCAGACATCAGGGCAAATTCCACGAGAAAACCTGTGTTAAGTAACATGGCAGTGAAAAAGAGCTTGAAAATGGTAAAACTTCTTTCTTTCAGCTGCACCCGCTGCCCCCTGTTGTCATTCCCCCTCTGGCCAGTGGCTACCGGCCAGAGTCGAGGCGCCTCAGACTTCCTGAAGTCCACCAGAGCTCCTCTGACTGCCGCAGGGGCAAGCTGGACACTCAGTGGAAAGAGGAGATCAACAGTGATCTAGAGAACGTAAGACAGTCTGGAGTGTGTGTCTGAATCAGGGGCTGCTGGGAGTGACTGTGGAAGGGAACAAGTGAGGCAGTTTCACAGGGACAAAGAGCAATGAATGAAGATTGATTTAGGACAGACCTAGGGAGACTTACATTATTCTTCACACCTCAGAGTGTGTCAGAACCACGTTTTCTTTGTTGTCTGCTCAGTGAGAGAAAGCAACACAGTAAATGCTCAGAGTACCTGGCTTAAAAAACGTTAGCAGCCAGCTTTTACTAGGGTGTGAATCAGAGGTGAATAAATAGAAAACGACCTGTCTGGAAAACCCTAGCCTACCCATTAGAAAAAATTGATGCATGCCAAAACACTTGCCTACCGAAAGGATTACTCTTTGTTGCTTTTCAGAGATATGAACTACAATCAGATAAAATAAAATTAGCTTATTTTATCAACAGTTGTTCATGTAATTGTAAGGTACTGTAGCTAGCAAAGTGCATATCAGGATAGCTACAGTAGCTTGCTGCAGCCTTGGTGACATGTTTACCCGTTAGTCAGATGACTGGAAACATAGGCTATTTAGCTTACATACACAGAAAGTTGATCAAAAGTTGTTAATTAGTCTTGAGCTCTTACACACTAAGCCAGGGAAGGTAACTTTGGTATAGTTTAAGATATGAAATCGAATAAACAGTATTTTACCAATAAGTGAAGTAATAAAACAAGCATCTTTTATGGTGCTTTTGACATTTGGAGTATGCTTTACAAAATTTAGTTGCATAACAGCTTACTGATTGCTTAAATCCCTGTATATACAGTACAGTAGACACAGGCCTTTAGCAGATGAACTGGTGTTCAGACATGAGTTACAGCCCTCTGAGCGAACAGGTTGTTTTTCACCTGTTTTTGACAATGAAAACCAGAGCTCTCTGTTACTATACAGGACCAAATATGAACACATTTTCGATCTTCACAATTCCAGTGTATATAGAAAATAAAAAAATGTCCAGCATTTGACTGCATTTTAGTTTTTACCTACCGTACAGCAGAAACATTTAAAACAATTTAAAGAGTTGGTGATATTATTTATACAAAACACAGTTCTATTTAATACTGCCTTTATTTAATTTAACTGATTTCAGTTAAATGCTATATATGATGCTAAATGATGTTTTTGCTCTTTATTTACGACTGCCTTGCTAATAGCAATAGAAATGTTATTGTTTTTAAAGCTGCTGATTATAGATGGATTTCCCGTTAGGGAATTTTAGCGTTCTGTATAAATTTCTACAGTCTGTCTTTTTGTGGCTCTGGTTCTGTCTCCTTTTGAAGACTGGAAGAAGGTCGCATGCATAGCTGGGAGGTTTTTAGCTATCTATGATATGTGAGGCATATTACTGCAACCATAAATGTCCATTTTGCCATCAGTATCTTAAGGGGGATTTGTAAATGAAGAAAGTACCGAAGTGCAGTGAAGTATTTGTTGTGTTTCAGAGATCCAAAATGACAACATTTCCAAGGCTTTTGGTCCAGAGTCCGATTCCCAGAGATATCGCCATCTACCAATTAAGGAAAATGGTCCAGGAAAGGGGCTCCAAAGGATTCTTGGCCCAGGAAATGACTGGGAAAGACAGGTAATAATATGCTAACATCCCTCTTGTGCAGGTCACTGCTGCTTAACCTTTCTGCTGAAAAACCATTCAGTTTTTTAATGGAATTTTAAGGAATTCATACTTTTATTTAATTCCATAAGTTAAGAGCCAACCTGTGAGATTTGTTTAATGTGTGGTAGGCGTTTCTTATGCTACATTTTTGTTTAACGTAGATTATCTTGTCCCAGTGCTGAAAGCATCATGAATATCAACAGTGTAGCTACTGTTGGTTCTACCCTGGATTAGTTTCATGTTGTTGAAGTAGACACCCTGGCCCCTGTATGAGGACTGGATTGATTAGTTAAAGGCTAGATTGGCCAAATGGACTCCTCTCATTTGTCACCTTTTTAATGTTCTTAAGGCAAGATGTGTCTCCTTTTTAAATTTAATGACTGCATTTTGTATGCCAGCTGTAGCTTTAGTTCAGAGATGTGTTACAGTGTGTCCTTGTTTCTTTCCTCAAACGTAACACACTCACGACTTTGATTTTAGTTAATGGAAGTTCTTTTTCATTAGTTATCTTATACTCAGTGCTTTCTTTGCTGTTGCTGTTTGAAGGTTCCTGCCTGAACTTCCACAAAAGGGCAACAGACCAACCCAGAATCTGAAAGTCCTGCAGGTCAGGAGACCAATAGAGGTGAGTAGTTAAAAGAAACTTATGTTGTTAAGATGATTGACGTCCTGGACTAGAGAGCCTTTGATACTCTTGAGATGGGAAAGATTTTGTCTGCTCAGACACAGGCCTGCAGCCCTGGAACCTGCTCTCAGGCTCAGGTAACACAGAAGACATGTCTGTCTAATCACAGAATAATAGTCTTATAAATATAATAGTTATTAGATGCCAAAATAGTTTTATTTCACATCACATGTACAAAATAACCATTTCTTTTTTAAATTGAGTGATCTTTCCAAGTACATTAATTCTGTATAGCCACGCTTAAACTTACGCACCCTTTTATGGTGGCTTAAGGTAGGAGAACTACTAAAAGTTCTTAAAATGAAGAACATTTCAACAGTATGTGTAATCTGATGCTGAATGAAACCCCCTGACTTGTGTTCCAAGCCTTTTCCTTAAATTCTAGTTTTTGGCTGTCCTCTTCTGGCCTACAAACCTGCCAGCATAATGTTGTCATCTTACGGAAATGTCTCCTTCTTGGTTCTTCATACTGTAAATAACAGAACTATCCAGCAAATGGGCTCTATGGAACAAACTCTAGAAAGAGAAAGATGACTTCTGCTGCGCGTCTCTTTCCACAGCTGACCTGGAAGCAGTGGAAGGGCACGGAGAGGGCACACCTGAGAAGCATGAAGGGAGAATTCTCAGAGACCCCACAACCGGTCCAGAGCAAGAAGACCCCCAAATCACAAAAACAAAGACAGGTACAGCACAGGTCGAAGGGAGGTCGGTCGCTTGAGGTTCTAGTCAGGGATGTGTCAGGGTTTCAGTTGTTTTCTGGGGGGGGAAGGAATTTGAAACTTTACTGCCCCCTGTCCCATAATGTACCATAATTCTTCAACTGGGAATCCTCACATGGTGTGCCTTCATTTGTGTCTTCTAATTTTCTCCACTTGCTGCATGAAGAACTACATGATTGTTTGGGTAGATGTTGTAGACCGTAGAAACGGGGATTTGGTCTCTGAATCTGAAACTTTTTCCATCAGAATTTATTTTAGTTTCCTTGAAGATGTTCTTTGGTTAAATCAAAAACCTTACAGCATAATGAGTTCAGTTTGATCTTGATTAATATTTTATGATCGTATTAGGTCCTATTTAACCTTTCTGAATCTTTCCCACAGCAGACCCCCTAGAATCATTATGTTAATGTAATATCAAATACATTGGTTTTAGATTTAGGAAAAATCTACCCAGTCTTGCAGACACTAATCAAAATGCACTATAGATGTGCAGAGACAACATTTTACCCATATAAAAAGCCTCTTTTTCTCAGTGAGATCTCAAAGTGCCAGCAGACTTACAGGTTAGCCAGTAATCAGACATTAAAGAGCTTCATCTGGTGTTTTATTTAATCAGCGCACTCTAGCCTGACCACAGGAATGTTTTAAAAGGGAAGATACAAAACACCACCTTCATAAAAAAAAAACCTGATTGTCATTTCTAGATTCTCCTAGAGGACAAACTAAAGGACAAGTTGCAGGAGAGGATGGAAAATTTGAGAGAAAAGGAGGATACTGTTAAAAAACAATATTTTAATGAAATATTTTATTCAGAAAAACAGGGTAAGGTTTTGTTTCCATCCACTAGTACTGTAGGTAAATTGTAGAAAACTATTTTAATGTTACAAGTCTAAATGAGATTTAAATATGGTGGTGCATTGATTTCAAATCAACGGCAAAATGCAACATTGGTAATTATGAGGTGAGAGTAACTTCTGTATTTTCAAGTCACTTGGCAATGTCACATCAACTAAACTGATCAAACAGTTTTTAAAATGAACATTTTCCAAAGCTTGAACTGTAGCTGTTGTACTGTATATTGATATTGCATTAAGCGGCATCATGGCATCATTTATTATCATTTAAATTGTTATTACTTATCAAGAATATATTCTGTATTTTGCAGTATTCTTAACGATTCTCGAATTACTAATTTTGCCTTACATTACTGTTTGTTAGAAGAACATTTTACTGTCTGAAATAATGTGATTAAGTCAGGTCATTCTAACATTGTGTCCTTTATTTCACAGAGAAGTCACAGAAGAATGATAAAGACAACAGATCAGTGATCAAGGAGGACATCTCTACAATTTCTGCAGGTTAGAAAAAGTATATCCCAGCAATTTTATTTTGTGTATTTAGTTTAAAAAATATTTTATAATTTAATATATACAGAAGCATGATTCAAGAATTTACATACAATAATTGTAGACACCCATCTATCTTGGGTTTTAAAAACTTGGCAATTTACACTAGTGAGGTAGCCAATTGTCAATTGGATCCCTGAGATCTATAGTCCTTTTATGAAATGAAGGCCGAGAATCCTCCTGAGTTGTTTTTGGTACTTGAATGCTTACGATAATAAAGTATAAATGCAGAATTTTAAAATACTGTAGCTTTTTAAAATTTTTAACAGAATAGACAAAGAAGAGAACAGACTTATGTTTTCAAAATTCTCAAAGGCAGTAGCAAACATAATCTTATGGACGTCAGCATCAGCAGTGAACACACAGCAGATAACACAATGAAACACAAACCAGACGACACAAGAGGAAACTACTTAGAAGCACATTTAAAACTTAGATTAGAAGGCAGTTCTTTACACAGTGGGTTGTAGGAGTATGTAAAAAGCCATCCAGCAAAGTTGTTGCTGAAGTACACTGATTTCTTTCATGAAATGGATGGTTGAGATCCTCAGATTAGTCAGCTAACAGCAACTAATCAGACTAGATGCGCTATATGGCTTCTTCTCATTTGTAAGTTTTCTTATATATATTCTTAAATATATTCTGAGTGAAATTCTTTTCTTTTGCTTCCGTACAGATAATATTCCATCCAACTTCTTTGGAGAGATGTCAACCAATTCATCCTCCAGCACTTATCTCATTAGGCAGCTGTCTGATGGGTAAGCTGTGCTTGTCTTTACTCTAGTGAACACCTGCAGAGGGGAAAAGCATAGTGTGGACTCTAGGCTGTGTTTGAGAATGATTATGTATACAAAACTAGTAATATTAACTATACTTCTTTGAAAGCAGAGTGTCTAATACAATTCCCGAGTGTGTGAATATGTGTCTTTCCTATGTGTGTGCTGTGTGTGGATAAGACTAGTTATTATTTTCAAAATGTTCTACACAAGTATGTACAGGATTAATATTAATAAGAATAATTTATTTTTTAGGGAAATAAAGATCGTTGAAGACAGCCTATGTGGCACAGTAAGCTTTTTACACTTCTTTTCATGCAAAAGGATTCATTTCATTTTGTACTGTACTTAACTATAGAAGTGATTTCTAGCACATTGTCGCATTGTTCCATTAGTTGCCAGTTGGGCTGGGGCCACATTTGTTATGAGAATGTGGATGCTGCCACCTTCTGGAACCAGTGAAGAATTCAAATGGGAGTATTGCTCATGTCTGGGATTCAGAAAAGGGAATAAAGATGGTGTGGCAGAGTGGTTCAGATGTAGATGTTAAATAACTACAGTATCTTTAAAGGTCTGCAGGTACACGGCGGTGGCAGTTAAAGCTTCAGCTGGCTGTAGCAGGGTTGTTTTCTTCTTGTTTATGTATACACGATTCTCCTGTGTAACCTGCCCATCCCTGGGAAGTGTGGTCCACCCGAAAAAAGGAGTGCACTAACCATTAAACTGGAGAGTTTTGCTAATGAGAAGGAGACTGAGAATAGTCTAGACATGTTAACTACAGAAGCTGGTGGATGTTTTTATGGGAGGCTATGTAATTGCTGTTTTTGATTTGATTTTGATAAGTCAGGATACAAACAATTTCTAGCAATAGGATAATTCAGGATACACATGTTCATATCTAGAAAGAGACTACCACAGGTGGGAATGATTTGATCATTGGCCATGATTGAGTATTGACAAAATTTCAGTCTTTTGAGTGACAGAGGATGATGACAGATGATTATCTGTCGATGCAGGGGACTCTGGGACATTAACGCAGAGCTCTCCAGCTCATAGGTGGAGTAAAAATGGAGGCCTCCACTAGCATTTCTATTTACCTGTACAGTATTTTTAATAACTGCATGAACTCACTAGACTGTGATCAACCTGAATATTACCATATTATAGCTGTAGTGATACTTATGCCTGACATCCTACTGGGGCAATATCAGATCACATCAAGCCTGTAAATTAAAGGGCAGTGAATAAAAGAATGCTAATTTCCCTTTCTTTTCTTGTTTCAAACCAGATAACAATGGTTGAGCTTAATGACCTGTCAGAGAGTATAGTGGCATGGGTGGTGGTGTCTATTACCAGGGTGCTACTCCCAGCCATCTCTCTGTATGAAGAGAGAAGCAGAAGTCTGTCTCTGTGCTCCTTCCAGTCCCAGGTGCATATCAGCACCAACGAGGAGACCCTGCAGGCTACGCTCAGCTCTCACTCCCTGACCAGAACTGGCTCCCATTGCTCAGTGCAGGTCCAGAGGAAGAGCAGTGGCTTCATACGTGTGAGAAGCAGGACCTCCACTCCCTTTGCTTCACCATGCTCATCCTTGACTTCCCTGGAGAATTACGCAGAGGAAGAGAGAGGCAATGATGCACCATGCCACATAAAAACTGGCACACCCTCACCCAAACTGGTGGATACTGAACGAAGGGAAAAGATTGAGGCAGACAGCTCTGAACCTCTAAAGAAACTGTTTGGAATCCCTAATTCTACCATAATCAAAAATGCAGACTGTATAGTACAAGATGTTATAGATAGAGCACTCATTGAAATACAACATCCTGCCCCCCAGGAAGAACCATGGCATTCTCATGTCAGAAGCCTTATACCTTCCTCTAGGTCCAGTAATCTAGCATCTAAAATTCTAGATGATGTCCTTGAGTGTGTCAATTCTGCCTTATCAACAAGCATACAAAAAAATTCCACCAAGAGGCCAGCAAATGGTGTGCCAGACCATCTGGAGACCCAGGAGGTGGAATCCACAGACACCCAGGTTGCCAGGAGGATCTTACAGCTTGTTTCTGAGAAACTTGACCCTTGTTTCACTGACACCGTTGAAACAGTGACTCAGGAGGAAATGGAGTCCGAGTTAGGAATCGTGGCATCGGAAATCATCAATGCTGTCTTAGAAGAGATCAAGACAGTTAAAGACAGGCAAAGGGTTAGTGAGTTAACTCCTGATGTTCCGCAAAACAGAGAAATGGTTACATCCATTGGAAGTTCTGTGACCAGGAGCAGCTCCTTTCAGCTTGTGCCACTCAAGCACATTGAGACTGTAGAGGAAGTCTTTCCCAAGCAAGAAACAGAAGCTAAATGTTTTCTGACTTGTGATATAAATCCTCGATCTTTTGAGTCACCAGTGGGAACCAAAAGAGTACTCAGGGAAAATGTAATGGGAATCTCGGAATCTGAGATCAATAATACTCCTAAGCAGCTAGTTAAAAGGGAAGTTAGACCTGTTGCTAAGTGTTTAGCTGATAGACACAAATCAGAATCTCGGGGGAGAGCAACGCTGTTAGTAAGTCAAGTTATGATGAGAGCTGCAGCAAAGCTCAAGTCTTTTAATCCCTCTGATCTTTTGGAGACTCCAGTCAGCATTACTGGTGAAGCAGCTTTACTTACAGCACTGGATATGCCAAAACATTCCCAGAGGACAGTGTCCTCAGGCTCTTCCAGTTTTTATCTGGAAGTCGATGCAGCAGCTTCTGGTCTTGTTGATGCTATTCTTGAAAAACTTCAGCATGCTGCCGCCACTGAAAAGCACAAGGATACAAAGGAAGCCTGCAACTCAGATTTGCCACCAGAATTTGAAACAGCAGTTTCATCTGGGCAGGTTCATTCAGTAAATGAAGATGTCTTTAAAACTGTGATGACTAAAGTAAAACATTTTTTTAGTCAGGACACTCTGATTGCATTCAGTGCAGCAAAACGTTCACCTGACAAACAAGATAAATTAGATGGCTCCCAGAAACATTTTCCTACTTTAAAACGAGTTCTACCACAGACTAACTCCGGTGAACCTTATTCTTTCAAGGAGAGCCACTTGATGCAAAAATCCGTTCTTCCTATATGTCCCAATGCTTCAGAGCATTTGGGTGTGTTAAGAGATATCAGTTCGTTGAGACCTATCCTGAAAAGTCAGGATATTCAGTTAATGGTGAAAACCTGTGCCCAGGACATTGTCTGCCAGCTAATGCAGACCATCAAGAGTGAGATGAATAGGGTGGAAACAATGAGAGCTACGCTCTCAGAGGAATCCTTGCTGGCAAGTTTACAGGTAGATACTATTATAATGCGAATTGAGACTGTTAAAGTATCAGAGCTGAACCTGTCTCTCAATGCCAAAGAGTCTGAGAAAGACAGAAAGGCAGATGAAGAAGCAGTTGTCCGTAAGAAAATATGCTCTCGTCAGCATGTTCAAACTGTCAATGCACCTGCAACAGTATTCCCTTCTCACATGGGTCAGGTCGAGTACTGTAGCTGCAATATTCCTGGACAAATGCCATCTAGTATCTTCCCCAAGCTTCCAAGTCGAATGAGTCTTGTAGCGAAACAGGGAGACACAGTGGCATCTGAGAACAGACAGCTGAGCCAAGCCCTGGTTGGGAAGGAACTCTCTACTTCACCTGATCTGGATTTAAAAGGAAAAGAGACTGCATGTGACCTCAAGGAATCACCCTCCAGTGGAACTTTGAGGGAACCAGAGAGAGCAAGAGCTGCCAGTGTTGAGGAAGGAGACCACTCCCTCACCTCACCAACCTGTGCGACTCCTGCTGGAACTATCCAGGCAGCAATTTCATTGTCCGACATTGATTTTATTGCCATGAAAATTGTCGATAGAATTGTGACTAGATTTGAATTATTGGCATGTGCAGAACATCAATGTAATCGTGCCACTAACAAAGACACAAGTGAGTGTGATGTAACTCCCACCTCTAAGAGCCGAGCTCATGAGTCAGTTGGGAGGATTCACAAGGTGTCCCATGGACTTCAGGTGCCGGGAGCCACAGCAAATGTCTCGCTACTTCAGATAGGAGGGCCAGAAGTACGGGGCTGTTCAAACAGCTCCATTGCAGTGGCTCCCACAATGAACGCTGCTGGGAAGACACTGGTAGGGATTCTCACCAGTGGAATACCCAGTCTGTTTTCAGAGGAACTGATCGATACTGTTTCAAAAGTGATTTTGGAGTCAAGCATCACAAAAAAGTCAGATAACAATCCCAACTCTGAAACAGCAGACAAGAATTTGAAAACGTCTGTGTTTTCCATTCAGTTTTTGATTCTGTATGCTGAAAGATTGGTGAGAAAGCTTTTGGAACTGTGTCTGACTTTCCCAGGTTCTCAATCAAGAGAATCAGAGGAACATGATGTTTTTGGTGCTCCACATGTGTTTAATAAGAAATTCTGTACTATTGAACAAAAAATGCCAGGCAAAGAGTCTGTGATGAAATCAGGACATGGCCTAGAGAAGAGGAATCACAGTTCACAGATACATAACGATGCATTGGACCTGCTCACCAGATTGCTGGTACAATTCGTCATCGACGTTTTGTTTGCCAGCTATGATTTGCCATTAGAGCCCAATGATAGTGACAGTGAAGGTAAGAAATCAAGTTTTTCTCCACCTTCTCCACTATTTGCAATTGAGGACCACTCAGTCAACTCAACTCATGTAAATGCAGCATTTAAGTATGCATCTATCAAAAGTGTATTTGTATTGTGTTTATATTATGTCTAACTTTGCTGTATTCTCTTACCATGAATCATGTTGTTTAAAAGTTTGTTGTGAATGTCCTTTGGTTGTTTGTAATCATTTTCTGACATGCCATTTTCCCATGCTGCCTTCCATTCAATAACATAACCTACATTTTCTGCTGAATTGTCTACCCTTTCATTACTTACAGTTGACACAACATGCACTTTTATGTCACCAGGGATTGCCAGGAGTGTCTCTGTGGAAAGCACACAGGAGACCCTGGAAGACAAAGTGATTCTGGATCGTGACACGAAAAGATTCTCCAAGGGGAACGTTCCTAGCTCTGACAGCACTGCTCATTCCCTGCACACGGAAGAAACAGAAATAGATGAGAAACTTACCCAAACAACAAGAGGAAGACCTTTATTAACCTACGGGGTTCTGCCGCCAATAAAAGAGAGACCACGTCAGGGGCAGCCAAGCAGCAAGGATGAGCCTGGACAACAGACAGTGGGTGAACTCCAGACTGAGGAAGGAATGTCCCCCGGAGAGAGACCGTGGAACAAAAAACAGGAACCTCCTGCAAAAGGTAACAGAGGAGCCACTCTGGAGCCTATGAGGAGACCAGAAGCTAAGCCAGCTGATTGTCTTTAGAACAGCAGGTTGTTGAACCTGTTTCTTCAGCAGGGCAGAATACAAAAACCACAACTTCTACAGTAAAATCAGCAGACTCGTTTGTCGCTGTGTTGAGCTGTGAAACTCTATATGTTTTAAGTATGCATCTATCAAAAGTGTATTTAAGGAAAATTATGTTTAAATGTTCTATTACTGTATGCAATTATTTTAAGAGTGAATTTCCCATCTATTTTAGATCATGTTTTACTATTGCCATGCAGTTTTTTCTTATGTTTACTGCCAGACTAATGAGATGGCTTTCAATACTGGCGGTACCAAGTCTCATCATAATAATAATAGTATCAGCTGAAAGGCAACTGTAAATACATCATGTAAAGATTTTATTTTTGTGATATTTTGTGTTTATATTATGTCTAACTTTGCTGTATTCTCTTACTATGAATCATGTTGTTTAAAAGTTTGTTGTGAATGTCCTTTGGTTGTTTGTAATCATTTTCTGACATGCCATTTTCCCATGCTGCCTTCCATTCAATAACATAACCTACATTTTCTGCTGAATTGTCTACCCTTTCATTACTTACAGTTGACACAACATGCACTTTTATGTCACCAGGGATTGCCAGGAGTGTCTCTGTGGAAAGCACACAGGAGACCCTGGAAGACAAAGTGATTCTGGATCGTGACACGAAAAGATTCTCCAAGGGGAACGTTCCTAGCTCTGACAGCACTGCTCATTCCCTGCACACGGAAGAAAGAGAAATAGATGGGAAACTTATCCAACCAACAAGAGGAAGACCTTTAGAAACCTACAAGGTTCTGCCCCCAATAAAAGAGAGACCACGTCAGGGGCAGCCAAGCAGCAAGGATGAGCCTGGACAACTGACAGTGGGTGAACTCCAGACAGTGGAAGGAATGTCCCCCAGAGAGAGACCGTGGAACAAAAAACAGGAACCTCCTGCAAAAGGTAACAGAGGAGCCACTCTGGAGCCTATGAGGAGACCAGAAGCTAAGCCAGCTGATGTGTCTTTAGAACAGCAGGTTGTTGAACCTGTTTCTTCAGCAGGGCAGAATACAAAAACCACAACTTCTACAGTAAAATCAGCAGACTCGTTTGTTGCTGTGTTGAGCTGTGAAACTCTATATGTTTTAAGTATGCATCTATCAAAAGTGTATTTAAGGAAAATTATGTTTAAATGTTCTATTACTGTATGCAATTATTTTAAGAGTGAATTCCCGATCTATTTTAATTCATGTTTTACTATTGCCATGCAGTTTTTTCTTATGTTTACTGCCAGACTAATGAGTTAGCTTCTGGTTAGAGAACTCACAAGCTTGCACTTTTTGACAGGCGAAAAGCCTGTCCGTCCTCCTCAGCTGGACAATGACAATGCCAGTGCCAATGCCAATGCCAAAGCCAATGACAATGACAAGGCTGGAGCAAGCAACAGAAGTGTGCCGCTGATGTCTTCAGCCCCCTCTTCTGACGCATTTGGGGTGAAACGCATCATCAGCGGGTTGTTTGAGAAAATACGGCCTGGATTCCCTAGAGACGACACAGGAGAGCTGGATCTGGTGCCTGAGTCCCAGCTCACTGAATTGACCCTGAAACTCACTGAACATGTGATGAAGAAAATAGTAAGGATTCCCAGCCTTGCTTCGTGCAACGCAGATGAGCAAGAGCATTTACTATTACAGCATGTGAAGAAAACTACTAGAGCTGTATATCGGAGTATGGTGGAGGCGACTGGCTGCAAGAGAGATTTACAGATAGCGGTCGGCTCAAGAAACCCTGAAACAATGAAGAGAATTATCTGCTGTGTCGCTAGACATATCCAGGAGGGAGAGTTTGCGCAAGGCACAAATTCACCTCCAGAGTCCCTCAAACCTAAGGATGACAGCAATCGCACTACGGAGAAAATAAGAGTCATGATTTCTCCTTGTGCTAACAAAATACTACCTCCTCCAATGAATAGTTCTTCTGATTTCCCCAAGAAAAAGGCGGGTGGCATGAAAGAGATGGGCCATGACAGGGTCTCAGCGGGTGAATCTTTTGACCTGAGAAATGTTTCAACTGAGAAAAGAGAGAGGTTTGCCCCTGAGTCTTCTAAAAAGCCAAAGGAGTCCATTGTACCAAGAGAGCTGGATGTTGACGAACAACACCATGCTAAGGCAACAAAGAAGAAATCCCTTAAAGCAAAAAAGAAATGCTCCCTGGAGGCTGAGAGTTCAACATCCACATCTCTTCGGCAGCCTTCTGAGCATGAAATCAAGCCTCTTGAGGTATGTTGATAAGAGATTCAAAACTTGACAAAATATATTTAACCCTATTACCCTAATTATTACATTAAGTTAGGAATGGAATTGTGCATTTCTATGATTTGTTAACTTTGATCTGTTTTTAACTGCAGTACCAATCCACACATCAAAATGTGATTTCTGTTCCCAAAGAGAGTCAAGGCTAATTTTGGTGGCAACTAAAAAACACAACAGACATTGAAGTTAACTCTCTCTTTCTTTGTATGGCAGGCTAATTTGATGTATGCAGAGTTTCGCCACAAAGAAAAAGGAAAGAAAAATCCTTTCAGGAAGATGGTGAACTTTGGCACCAAAATGAAGAACAGGCTTCAGTTCAAGCTGAGAAATGATCAAAACGTGCCATACTATGAGACTCACATGTCCTCTGATGCCTTTGAGAGGATGCCACAGGCAGGACCCAGGGGAAAGAGGAAGGAACAGACCTCCGAGGCTCCACGTCCGGGAGTGAATTCTGGCTTTCTCCCTTTGATTCCCCAAAAACCTCAGCCGACTTCAGCTGTGATGCAGAGCGAACCATGCCACAATGCCAGCGCCGACCGTGGTAACTTATTAGAGATCTATGAAATTCAGGGCACATCCTCGAGTTTCAACAGCTCTGGGAAGAGGGAACTCATGAAACCGATGGATAAGAACAGCATCCCACAAACTGTAAGGAAGAAGGTACGGATCTGATTCATGATAGTTCTTTCTTATTGACAGAATTTCAAGGGAGTGTAGTATACAGTACATACAGTTTTACTGTGGACTAGGGCTTAACACTTTGTTTCACACTGTGGAAGAGGACCAGATATGTTATTGTAAACAAAAAGTTATGATAATATGTTGTGGTTCTGTTGCATTTTCTATGCAAACAAACATTGCTTTTAAGTGCTAATGGGGGGATAAAGTGACAGTAGGATTCGAAAGATTGATGAGAAAACATGCCGATGCCGTTGGCTGTTTGCTCTGTGTGCACACAGATCTTCGAGAAGGAAAGTGGCCCTCCAGAGAGATATCAATGGAGCCAGCCTCGCAGTGCTATGCCAGGTGAGTTCTCAGTGGTGGATTGTGAATTCTATCTCACACTCTGATTCTGAAATAGAAATGTCTGACCATAATACTGAATGGAACTGTGCATTTCCTTCATTATAGAATTTGAAACTGGCAATTAAAAACATATATATGAAAAGAGGCATGTGAAGTAATTCTGAACAGGTTGGCCTGTATGTGCCCACTGTTCCCTTGAATGTGTTTGAAAGTAATGAACGTTTATGAGAGTAGCGCTTTCTTATTCTTTATCTGTATATATCATTCTGCTACAATATTAAAAAGTACAGTAGCCAAAACAAACCTGTTCAAATTCAGGGGACGACTGGCGAACTCTGTCCAAACTTAAAAGAACTAATGCCCTTTGTAAAAAAGATATTGCACAAAGACATATTTTGGGGGCAAACTAATAATACTTCATAGGGGAACCCCCAAAAAGGATTTATCTCAAAGGGGGCCTTCCTCAGATGCACTTTGCGCTGAGTGCTGTATAACAGGTGTTACGTAAGTGCTGGGAGAGTGTGTCTGATACATTGAGTAGAGAATGAAATACTCTTCACTAAATCTGTCAGTGACTCTAGCTGCCTCTGTACAGTTGGATATAATCTAGTTTGATTTATTTCCAATTGTGGAGAAACATTGAGACCATGGCTCTTAGTGCCACATAGTTGTGGGGGTTTAATTCAGTCATTTCCTGCTCGATACTTTTGAGGCATCTGTGAGTAAATCTATGTGCACAGGTCTGACGTTCTAGTTTAAACGAAACAAATTCCTGAATGCTCATGTGCCAAACCAGTCTACTGTGTCATTTCAGGAGTCTCTGCTCCTCAACCAAACCCCAGGGAGAAGCCACCAAAGTCATCTGTGCTGACCAGGGTGTCTGCTGCACTGGCCCGAGTGTTCCATAAGAAGAAATAGAGAAACTACTGATGAAACCTGACCACAGGACCAATACTTATTATAAGAAACACATTTCCTGGATTTTTAAAATGAATAGTGTTAAGTTATTCTTGATCCTCTCTTCTGTTTATCTTGACAGAACAGATATGCTAACTGAAAACAGCGTGTCTCATTGAGGAATTTTATTATTGAACCGTATTATTATTGACTACTGTGCCACCATATTAAAAGATTAAGATCAGCCTTTGCGATGTGTATGACCTTTGTCACAAAATGTAACAACTTCAATGTGCTTCATGTACTCAGACAAATTGGAAGACGGAAATGGGTACATTTTGCACATAGCTGTAGGTTTGTTTAGAAGAATATCTGAATGTCCAAAGGTAGCCACATTCTTTCAGTTGTCATTGCAAAAATGGGTTATGGATGAACTTGAATCATCGTGCTGTTTCCTTCTGGATCTTCTCATAGATAAACTCTTCATCAGCTGATGCAGGCGGTGTGAATCAAACCTCATTAACCCCTCCCCCCAGCAGCAAGCCAGCAAGACTTACCCTTATAAAGCACCTGCTTGCTCATTTAGAACCACAAACGTTTCTGACATGTCTTAAATGCGTCTCTCTTATACATTCAGATTTTCATTCTCTTCATGAACGACTAATATGCCTGCATGTGCTCACTAGAAGGCTATCGGTCAGGTCGATGGGCATACTGTAAATGAATGCTTTGGATTTTGTATCACACTGAGGTGTGGCAGAATCGGTGAAGGATGGTGTTCACAGTGGATGCATGACCAAGTCAAACAAATTACACTCATAAGTGCTTTAGTTAAAGGGAGTTTCAAAGCCCGATTCCTACCCCTGCCCTACATTTTATTGAGCTATATCTTGGACAGCAATGATCACAAATACCCTTGTGGTCTATACACATAACTTGTACATTTACCCACTAGATCAACAAATCAATAATGGTGATATAGGGGAGAGTATTTGAATAGATGACCGTACAGTAGATCGTTTATGATAAGATGTACAGTATACATGTCATAGGCCTTGTAATACAGTCCCGGTCTTGTACGGTGCAGTGTTCTCTGCTTACGTGTATGTTTTTAAGGGGGAGGTGAACGCTTTTAGAAAGCCTCTTCGTTGCTCCACCTTAAATTGCAGCAGCTTCTGCAGAGACTAACGCCGAGGTAGGAGCAGGTTGTGCGAATTACATCGTCCCGTGGCAAAATAATCATTCAGTTGGGAAGGTCGCGCAACGACGTCTGGACCACAGATAATATTATTACACTTGAGAAAATAAAACGAAGATAAATCTTTTTGCACGAGATCCCTTAGTTCGTCTAGTTAACTCGTCTGAAATTCTGTCGGCTCGTTGCGTGCATCTCTTCGATCACTTGAGAGTTTTGCATGCGGGTTTTAGAAAAAACTACAAAGGAAAATTAAAGGTGAGAATCTCCTTTTTGTGTTTGTTTTGTCTGCCATTCATTTTGCTTTTATTAATGTTTTTTGTTTTTGGCCAATGACAATGAATTGCATTTCATTTTAACAGAGTATTATGCATGTTTGCTAGTGGTAACTTCAAGGCAAAATGTCTTATTAGGGCTGATTTGCACAGATGACTAAAGCTTTTGCATTTTTAAACCCTGGAGCTCCCACAGTGTTTTTTGCAGTTGACATTGGACTATTTCAGAATAAGAGCACAAAACAGCCCTTCGTTAGAATTCATAAATATGAAGACACTCCTACTCATAATACACCTTTACCTTTAATACGTCTGCCAAAGACTGTACCTGAGAAGGTGTATTGATTATGTTGTCGGCTATTTTCGAGATTTCCAGATGATTTCATGGTAAGCTTTGCTTTTTTCCCCCCCTCTACAGCCCTCAGTTGCTAAGCAACGGAACGGTGTTTCATTTTCATGTGCATTTAGTAGTAATAGCACATCGTCGAGCGAGTCTGCTCTCGCATACAACCCGAATGAATCAAATTACGACCCGAATCCCAGGAGAACGGGTTCGGAGGTGTTGATAGCGTCACCCAGGGGTTGACTGCGGAGGATGGAGATCCAATGCGGTGCCCTTGGTAGGGTTGGCGCTAGACGTAGGCGTAGTCAGAGTAAACAGGTAGGGGTCCGAGTCCGGGAAGGCGTAGTAGAGGCGTAGGCACAGAATCGGAAGGCGAAGGCGTAGTCGAGGCGTCGGTGTTGAATCGGAAGGCAGAGGCGTAAATGAAGAGACAGGCTAGGGTCAGGATCCGAGAGAGCGTAAACCAGGCGAAGGTACTAAATCGAGCGGCAAAAGCGGTAGTCGGAAAAGCAGGGTCGAGGTCCAGGGGAGAAGTCGTCGTAAGGCAAAGGCGTAGTTTGTAGGGTAGCTCCGGGAGAGAATCTCAATCGTGAGCAATGACCAGGGGACAGATGAGCGTTTAAGTAGAGGACTGATTGACGCGTGCACGTTTGGTACAGGGAGAGCTCGTGGGAATGCGGGAGCGCTTGCCTGCGTGAGGGAGATTCGTGACAGTACCCCTCCCTTCAGGGGCGGCTCCAGACGCCGTAGATAGAGGAGGAGCACAGGAGTGAAGAAAGTCCGAGATAAGGGTCTTATGCAGGATGTCCCGTGCAGAGACCCAGGTTCTTTCCTCAGGACCATAACCGAGCCCGTCGACCAAAAACTGTCTCGAACCCCTATGCCAACGACATCTGAGGAGCTTATTGACTGTACAGGTGGTGGATCCGGCGATGGAACGAGGTGGAGGCGGAAGAGGTTGTGGTCTGGAGAGGGGTGACCTGTGGTAAGGTTTGAGAAGGGAGACATGAAAGGTGGGGTGAATACGAAGAGTGGGGGGGGGAGTCAAGCGGTAAGTGACAGGAGTGATCTGAGAAATGACCTAGAAGGGACCAATAAATCGTGGGCCCAACTTGCGGGAGGGTTGATGGAGAGAGATGTTGCGGGTGGAGAGCCAGACAAATTGCCTTCTGTGAAGTCGAGAAAAAGGGCGTCTGTGCCGATCCACGAAAGATTTATAACGGTGTGAGGCCTTCAGGAGGGCGCGGCGAGCAGTCTTCCAGAGTTTCCTTAAGGCAGAGATATACATTTGAACAGAGGGGAGGTTCGAGTCCGAAGGGGTTTCTGGAGGAGCGAAGGTTGATAACCCAGGGAGCATAGAAAGGGAGACATGCCAGTAGCCGATGAGTATAGAGCGTTGTGAGCGTACTCAGCCCATGGGAGTAAAGAGGACCAGTCCTTCTGAGTGGCTGAGACGTAAGCCCGCAGGTAAGTAAGGAAGTCCTGGTTAAGCCTTTCAGTCTGACGGTTGGATTCTGTATGATAGCCAGAAGTAAGAGAAACGTTGGAGCCCAAAGCAGAACAGAAGGCCTTCCAGAAGCTGGAGATAAACTGTGGACCCCGATCAGAGACAATGTCCTCCGGAATTCTGTGGAGATGAAAAACGTGCTGTACAAAGAGATTGGCCATTTGTTGAGCGGAGGGCAGGGAGGAGCAGGGAACGAAATGAGCAGCCTTGGAAAACCTGTCGATGACAACCATAATCACCCTGTTGCCAAGACTCCTGGGAAGGTCCGTGAGGAAATCCACAGCAATATGGGACCAAGGCCGCGTGGGTACTGGAAGAGGTTGGAGTAAGCCAGCCTTCCGGTGACGGGGTGTCTTGATCTGAGCGCAGGTGGGACAGGCTTTCACATAATCCGAAACATCAGCCCGTAAGGAGGGCCACCAGAAGTCCTCAGAGAGAAGTTCCAAAGTCCGGCGGGCGCCAGGATGACCCGCACAAAGAGAGTCATGAGCCCACTGGAGAACCTCGGAACGGACCCGATCAGTCACAAACAGCTTATCCGAGGGGCATGAGGGAGATACAGGCTGTTCATTTCGGACGATATGCTCGATGTTGGGACGGATCGCCGCAATTATCTGATGAGGGGGTATGATGGGTTCGGGAGGGAGTTTGAGCTCCGGTGGATCAAACAGACGGGAGAGGGCATCCGCCTTGATATTCTTAGAGCCGGGGGTGTATGCGATGAAAAAGGCAAAACGGGCAACAAATAGGGACCATCTGGCCTGGCGAGAATTGAGGCGCCGAGCAGACTGGAGATAGGAGAGGTTCTTATGGTCCGTGAGAATGGTGAACGGATGTTGGGCTTCCTCCAGCCAGTGCCTCCATTCTTCCAGGGTGAGCTTGATGGCCAAGAGCTCTCTGTCTCCCACCGCATAGTTTACCTTGGCAGGGGAGAGACGCCTGGAAAAGAAGGCACAGGGATGGAGAGATGAATTGTCCCCAGAGCGCTGCGACAGAACTGCTCCAACGCCATGCGCCGATGCATCGACCTCCAGAACGAAGGGCAGCGAGGGAGCAGGGTGACGAAGGAGGGGAGCTGAAGTGAAGAGGTGTTCCAGGCGTAAAAAGGCACGATCAGCCTCATCAGTGCACTTGCCCTGGGTCGGACCCTTACAAGTGAGGGCAGAGATGGGAGCGGCAAAGGAGCTGAAATCACGAATGAAACGACGATAGAAGTTAGAGAATCCAAGAAAGCGCTGAACCTGCTTCAAGTTCCGGGGGGTTGGCCAGTCCCTAATGGCCGCCGTCTTGGAGGGGTCCATCTCGATGCCCAGGGGAGAGATGACATAACCTAGAAATTGGACAGTGGAAACATGAAAAGAACACTTTTCCAGTTTGGCATAGAGACTGTTCTTAATAAGACGGGTGAGGACCTCCCCGACGTGAATAACATGCTCCTGAAGGCTACTGGAAAAAATTAATATATCATCCAGGTAGACGAGCGCATACTGGTGAATGATGTCCCTGAAGATGTCGTTCATAAAATTCTGAAAGACGGCCGGAGCGTTGGCAAGACCAAAAGGCATGACACAATATTCATAATGGCCGTGAGTGGTGATAAAAGCCGTCTTCCATTCGTCCCCCTCTCGAATGCGGATAAGGTTGCAAGCACCCCGCAGGTCGAGTTTGGAAAAAATCTTTGCGCCACGAAGAGACTCCAGAGCAGCAGGAATGAGAGGCAGAGGATAACGATTCTTAACAGTAATGTCGTTCAGACCTCAGTAATCAACACACGGCCGCAAAGAACCGTCCTTCTTGGTAATAAAAAAAAAACTGGCGCAAGCAGGAGATGAGGACGGGCGGATGAAACCAGACTGCAGGGCGTCCTGAATGTAGGTATCCAGTGCCTTCGTTTCCTGCACGGAGAGGGGGTAAACACGCCCTCTAGGTGGTAAGGCTCCGGGGACCAGATCAATAGCGCAATCGTAAGGGCGATGAGGAGGAAGCGAAAGAGCTCTTCGTTTGCTAAAAGCAACGTGAAGATCGGCATACTCGGGGGGAATAAGTGGGGAGGTGACGTGAGAGAGCTGAAGAACATGAGGTTTCGTGGGGAGCTAACAGCAGTGGGTTAGGCAGTGATCACTCCAGGCAGTGAGTTCCTTGTCGGGCCAGGAAATACGGGGATTGTGTAACTGTAGCCAAGGGAAACCAAGAATAAGTGACAGAGAAGGAGAACGTAGGAGAAGCTGAGTACGTTCCAGGTGGGTGGCACCAATGCGCAGGGAGAGAGGAATGGTCTGCCACTGCACCAATCCTGGAGAGAGGGAGGAGCCATCGATGGACTGGATGCAGATGGGTGGGGAGACGGGCAGTAATGGAATCTTCAATGAGGCAGCGAATCCAGAATCTAAGAAGTTTCCCGCTGCACCGTGTAGGCTTGTCATTGCTCTAGCACAGTCTGTACAAACTCCGACACATTTTATCCAGTCGATGCCATTCTCGTCGATAAATTCATTCAGAAGCTGAAATATGTGCTCTTCTGTAGTTCCTGTTGGTAGCGGTTTACAGAACAGAAAGTCCTCACGGGACGTACCCTCAAACCCGTATCTAACGTAAACGAGCAAATTGGCCAAATCGACTACAGACTCATCTAATTGCAGTGAAAAACATCTGCTCATCTTAACGCGCTCTATCAGCGTACTTTTGATATAATACCTCATTTCAATAATTCTATTAATGACTGTCTTTCAGGAGGGGCAGCAGGTCGAGCTGTTCTGCACCTTTTTCTCCACCCCTAACTGATGAATGAGGGCTTCTTGATTCCAAGCGAGCTGAGTGGCCAGAACCGAAAGTCCGTCACATATTCCTGGAGGGGGCGGGTACCCTGCGACAAAGCCGACAGACGCGAGGCGGCGGAATAGGAAGATTGCACCTGTCCGAAGGTGGCCATCAGGGCTGCCTGGAACTGTGCTACATCCGAGGTCTCGGGGGCATTCCTGGCGAGAAGACCTGCAGCCCACTGCATCGCCCGGCCAGAAAGGTACGCGACCATAAATGCAATACGTTCGCAGTCGGTGGAAAAACAATCCGGATGAAGGCTGAAAGCCATCCAGCATTGAGTCAGGTAAGGCTGACACATACTCGGGGTGCCATCAAATCGGTCCGGTGTGGGAGGAGGCAAGAGAGACCGGTGGCTGAATGGGGTTTACGGGAGGGTAGGAAACGAGAGGCTGAGGAAGGGAGCCAGAGACTAGGTTAGCGAGATGTTGAACGCTAGCATTGAGCTGGTCAAGAGCCTGAGAGTACTGGGACAGCAGCGCCATGGAATTAAAAGAGCACGCGGGATCCATACTTAGGCTCACGATTCTGTCACGCAGGGGCTGACTGCGGAGGATGGAGATCCAATGCGGTGCCCTTGGTAGGGTTGGCGCTAGACGTAGGCGTAGTCGGAGTAGACAGGTAGGGGTCCGAGTCCGGGAAGGCGTAGTAGAGGCGTAGGCGTAGAGTCGGCAGGCGAAGGCGTAGTCGAGGGAGCAGGCTGGGGTCGGAGTCCGGGAAGGCGTAGAAGAGGCGTCGGTTTGGAATCTGAAGGCAGAGGTGTAAACGAAGAGACAGGCTGGGGTCAGGATCCGAGAGATCATAAAACGGGCGAAGGTACTAAATCGAGCGGCAAAAGCGGTAGTCGGTAAAGCAGGGTCGAGGTCCAGGGGAGAAGTCGTCGTAAGGCAAAGGCATAGTTTGTAGGGTAGCTCCGGGAGAGAATCTCAATCGCGAGCAATGACCGGGGAACAGATGAGGGTTGAAGTAGAGGACTGATTGACGCGTGCACGTTTGGTACAGGGAGAGCTCGTGGGAATGCGGGAGCGCTTGCCTGCGTGAGGGAGAGTCGTGACAGATAGTCATACCGTTTCATAGAAAAACAAAATCAATGCAGTGTACATATTGCTGTTGCTTGACGGGGGGCGGAGGGTGACTGGGCTGTATCACAGCCGCCTTGCCTTCTTAATCCCTCCTTGCATTATTTATTCAACAAAACATTGCGCGCCGATGAAGGTAATAAATAATATTGGAGGTCCTGATAATTAATGGCTATATGCTGCAGGGTTTAGTGTATAGATCATACAAATCAAATAGATAGTCGATGGTCTATCATCTTTATTGACCCCCTAATGTAAACAAATTGTCAGACATTAAATTCTCAATAATCTAGGATCGGGCCAGAAAAAAAGCTCATAAGGTATTAACCTTTCATTTCTTTTAAAGTATGAGTACATAACACATTTTTAGGAATGTAAAGACATTATTTTGATCAGAATCCAGTTACAACCATATGGGTGTATTGTTATGCGGTCTGTAACAATATACAGTACTTGTGTGATTGATCAATGTCTTTTTATTGTACAAAATCTTTGGATTAAAGGGTAAATTGTAAGTTCTCCGGGACTAGGGTGAAAGACACCCGGATATGTAAGAGTGAGCCGGATTCCTTGCAGTGGTGCTGAAAGTCAGTGAAGCTTTGCGTGTAGAGTGTTGTACAACAATCATGTGTGAGCCTTCATTTACCCAGATAAATCAATTGGGAACAAATTCTCACAAAAATGACCTGGAAATGCAGTTATGCAGCAGGACAGGAGTGACATGGCGTTCAGAATCCCTACATCTCTTCCACAGTGGTCTCTTGTTACTGGTAAATAATGCTCATATTCACATCAGGCCCAAGAGTGCCGTTGTGTCTACTGGTTTTCATTCTTCTGTGGACTCATGACTTGGACGGAAACCATTGTGGACTTGAGTGGTCCTGGTTTAACCGTTTACCACAGTTTCCCGGTGTTCATCTTCTTTGACTGGCATTATAAATTGCGTATAAAACCTGGAGGGTTGCAGACCAGGAGTGCGTATCACTAGTGTAGTGTCACATTCAGAGCTGCCAAGTCTGGTTTCTTCTTGCATTCACCCTTCACTGTGAATTGCTTGTGTGCCATGTAGCCTGCTCAGCTCGCTTTTTACTTGCCCAGGGCTGACTATGAGTAAAGACAGGGAAGGGCAGTCCCAGGCCTCGCGGGCTGAGCTCCTGGAGGTGGGACAGGTAGAGTATCTTTCAGTCAAATGACTAGTTCAGTTCAGAAACACATATCAAAGGTGAATCCAAGAAGACCCTCAGACCCTAGGGAGAACATGAGGTGCCCATCCCTGGTTAAAGGCATCAAGTTGTGTGGAAGCCTACTCTATTGCAGTGGTTCACAGGTCCAGTTGTGGAAGCCCACAAGCCATGTCTTACTGGTGTTTTCTTTCTACATTGAGTTTTCAAACATCCTTATACAGAAAGGGCAAAACAGTTTGGTGCTTTAAAGCTGGCAGTCTTTGAGGTAGCATGTATCACTTGTTCTATACACATACTGTAATATACTCCATACAAAAAAGAAAGTTAAGGACCCCTTGTGAGATAGTGGTTCACAGGATTGTGCAATAAATGCACCTGTTTCTGTTAAGGTCTTTCAGCCAGGTAGTGAATGTCAAGCAAAAACTGAACCATGAGGTCTAAGGAGTTTTCAAAGCAACTCAGAATAAAATTGGAGAAAAGCACAAATGGGGATAAAGGCATAAGAAAGATAAAAAAACACTGGCTATCGCTTTGAACTCGGTGAAGTCGATCATTAAGAAGTGAAATGTGTATCGCACCACCCACACACTGCCTAGATCAGGCTGTCCCTTCTAACTGAGCAGCTGCACGAGGAGGAAACTGATTAGGGATGCAACTGTCAGGCCAACAGCGACTTGGAAAGAGCTACAGAGTTCAGTTACTTGGGAGAAAATGCACATCAATCAACACAATCTCAGTCACTCCACAGTATGGTAGAGTGGAAACTCTTCTCAAATCCTGCATGGGTTTTGCAATAGAGGAGTGTAGTGGTACTGCAAACAAAAATCAAAATGTTTTGTGGTCAGATGAGACAAAACTGGAACTTTTTCTAAACACAATGTATTGCATCTGACACAGAACCTACATAGTACAGCACTCAGTCAACATCATTGCAGCTGTCAAACCTGGTTTGTGACAGCATTGTATTATAGTTCTGCTCCTCATCGGCAAGGACAGGGAGCTTGTCTGGACTGTTGGCATGATAGAGAGAGGAAAGCATCAGTAAATTTTAAGGAAATCCTGCTTCAGACTTAAAACCTATTTAAAAATTCATCTTTCAAGAGGGAAAAGATACAAATCACTGGAGTGGTTTAAGAATGAGAAAGCGAGTGTTCTTATGTAGCCCAGTTAAAGTTCTGACTTGATTGGGACCCTGTGGAAAGATTTGAAAACTGCTGTCCATACGTGATTTCCTAGCAACCTGAGATCTTGAGCAAATCTTGCACCCAGCTAGTGTAAAATGCTGGAAGGGGCATATCCAACAAATATTGAGTTTGCATGTCTAATACTATCAATATTTTTCATTATTTTTTTCTGTTTACTGTAACCTCTCTCACCCTTAAAAGCCTTCAGTTTGAGAATTCAAGTTTTAAATAAAATATACAGCCCCAGTACAATATAGATGAGTGAAATATGGCTTTACCTGTGAATTAAGTGGGAAATTCAGACAGGCCAGGTTGAGCTCAACCAAACTGGAATTAAAAACCCAAACTACTATGGAATCTAAACATCTGCAGTTTATGGCCAAAAAATTCCCACAACAAGCCCTAAAACAATTGTCAGCGCTATCATCATCATCATCCTCCAGCGTGCAGAGGTGACGATATCCCAACCGCCAATCGACAATTTGTAGGACCTTGAGACAGCAGAATTACAAAGGCTCCTTTCATTAACACCAAGAACCGACGCCAGATCAGAAATTGTTTGGAAGTACAAAGATGACCCAGACGAGTTGTAGAACAAAGTTTTGTTGACAGATGAGACCCAGATAAACCTTTGCCATAGGAAAAGGAAGGTGACGGTGTGGAGAACGAAAGGAACTGCAGAGGTCCCAAAGAGTAGCACCTTGTGAAGCATGGTGAAGGTTGTGTTACAGCCCAGGTGGGCATAACAGCCTCTGGAACTGGGTCTCCCATTATTATGAAGAGGTTCAAGTAGGAAACTGAGTCAACATCCATAGGCTGCAGAGGAACAACTAAATGTTCATTTTGTTCATGTAAATGTTCAATCTCCAGATTAAAATCCGGCTGCGCATGCATTGTACATGCCGGAGGAAAAACTCCCATAGAACTGGAAAAACCTCAAAAGTGGCAGCAGCAAAGACTTGGCAAAGTATCTCAAGTAATGATATGAAGAGTTCGGTGAGCTCAATGGGATGCATATTTGCAGTTTTCATCCTCAGATATAGGCAAGAAAATGCTGTTACACTGTGAAATGTATTTAAGGTGAATGTGTCCCATTACTTATTGTCTCTTGAGTCCTCACTGGGTTCTACACATTTATGTTGTAATGTGATCAAATGTATTCATGGAATTATTCAAAAATAAAACCCATATGGTACTTATGATTTAAATTAATCTCATAATTGCAAAACCAAATTGCTTGGCTGTGAAGCAAAAATAAGTTTTGACTTTGCTGTCCCAGTACTTTTGAATATCACTGGAGCTATATTTCTCCTTGTGTATCCAAATCCTGGGCATAGCGATCCATGTGTTTGCAGAGATGTGGAGTATTTTAATCTATGTGACACTTACTACACATACAGTATACTGTACTATTTCCATTAAACTCTTTCTCTACATTTAGATTAAATTGTTGGAAAACAATTTGGAAAACTCTACTAACCTCCTAATTTTCCACATTAATGCTTAAACCGCCCTAAAATTAGTGGCACCAGTAAGCAGATCTTTTGTCAAATTAACCAACAGTTTTGAACAGGCAGTTCAGTATCAGCTCTTTACTGGCTTAAGTGCCCTAGTTTAATCCTCCCAAATTTTCAGGTCCTGGTGCTTTTAAGAGACCTAGAAAACCTACAGACACACGATGCTCCAGAACCAGGATTGGGGACCCCTGACCTAGCACGTGTAGTCATTTGTGTGCCCTGGTCATTTACTTGCCTATATTGTCTAGATGGTACAGAATGTTAAATTACTACACCATAATCAAAGTTTTTTTAACCCCCCAAAAAAACGATTATGAATGTTTTTACTTAAGACTCAAAGAGGTACCACATTACTTGGAGGAACCTTTGAAAAGGATTGAGACAGTCTTGAGTCAACCGAAACATCTGCGTCTAAAGCAGCAATCCTTCATTTCTGGTTCCAGAGAGCCACAGGGCCTTCTGGTCTCTGTACTGCCTGAGCCTTTGAAGATTGAATTGACAAACTAGTCTTAATTACAACTCCAAACCTTTATGTCTCGGTGGGGTTTGGAAAAATGTGAGGAACCCTGCAGGCTGTTGGAAAAGACCAACATGAAAACAAAGGCTTCGCGGCAGAAGCAGAAAATAAAAGCATTCGGGGTGTACACCAGAAGACACTTCATCACCCTGTGGTGTCGCCGGGGGAAAATAGGTGCAAAAGATCTAACTCACACCACACTGATCTTCTGTGTTCTTCGTCCATATGTCTCCCCAAATCCGTTCCGCAATCCGTTACAAGTATCCTTAAACGATCCAAGTTCCCAAATCCGTATGTCCACACTACTCTGCGCCGTATCCAAAACGTAATCCGTAATCTTAGTCAAAACCCGTATCCAATAGTCCGTTATTCTTAAATTCCTTCAGACACACTCCTAAATCTCTCCTTCCTCCGAAACACTTTCACCTTATCGACTTCCGCCCCGACTCACTGCTTCTGGGGCATTTATTTTCCGTTTCCTGACGCAGCTCACCTGTGTCTCATTGTTTCGCCGCATAGATCTTTTCCAACAGCGGGTCAGCTGGTTATCCTTGGCGGCCATCTTGCCTCGGTCTATATCTAGTATATCCAGCGTTTCGTTACGGAAATACCGGTTATAAATGACCCTTCCCCTGGTCCTCTTACAACCCACAGAGATCTGGGTGGCTGGATTCAGGTGGCCAAACATGTGACTCTGTCGGTTCCTTTGGGAAAAAGACTGGATGAAATTCCTGGATCAATACATTACCAGCTACCAAACAAGCAATGAATTATTTCATTCCTAGCCTTTCCTGTCTCCTAATATGGGATTATGGGAAGTGTCAACTGTAGAAATCTAGATTGTCCTTTCCAATGATGATACAGTGCAAAATGTTACAAAGATACTGTACGTATTTGTATACTACAAAAACACTGCTAGTGGGAAACACTACCCTAAGATAATATTCCAATTCATGTTTCAGTTACATAGTAGTGTTTCTTCAGGATAACATAGCAAGTACAGTAGCAACAATAGAGAAGGTAAAATGTGCTTTTTTTTTACTCTCTGCTACACTGTTACCCACTGTAACAAGCTCGCAAATTATTCTGTAATACTAGCTACTGCATTTATGAGATATCTGCTTCAGTTTGATGTCAGAAGACAGGCCTCCCTCCCTGGGTATGTTACATTTGAAGTTACTCATGTTTGTCAAAATTAATAATTATTTTAGATGTTTATTGCACTTAATACCTTGAAGAATTCAGTTCCATTCCTCCTTACACATTGACAAATGTTGGTAAAGTAAATTCTGTTCATTTTCACTGGCATAATAAAATCTCAAGCCTTTCTCCATCCGTGTCCAGTTGCTCAGTTTCATTATACCCTCATTTGGCTTGTAATATGCATACAGTATGTTTAGAAATACATCCGAGTATCTTTTCATTATGTGGATTTTGGAGTCCTGTGGACATCCTTTCTGAAATACCTGAATAGTCCTATCACAATAGAGATGACAGACCCTTTTATGTAGGAGAGCCATAATAGTGATAACAAACACCTATTCACAGGAGCACTTTGTTAAATTTGTATTTGGCATAAAGCAGGAATTTGCATCATTAAATGCAGAATTAGTGGGTTGCATTCTTAGGAGAAGGTCTGGCTTAAATTGTAATTTCTTAGCAAAGTCTACTTTTGAAATTCACTGTCCTTTTTTGGAGTTGACTGTGATCAGTGTTGTTTCACTGGGTTATTCAGACCTCTGATGACAAGCTGCTGATGCATAACACACCAACAAGGCAACAGGATAATTTCTTCTGGAGAACGAGATGGCTTCTGTTAAAATCCACGCTTTTAGAGTCAATTGCAAAGCTTTTTTTGCCACACCAAAAAATTCATCCTCACTTTTTAACAGCAAGTAAGTGCCAGAATATGTCCAAAAATTTTCCAAAAGTGGAAAAAAAAGAATCAATGTGAAATCATTTGCATCAATGTGCTGTTTCTTGAGAGATCCCTGCCCTTGAGCTTTTAGTTACATTTTGAAATGGGACCACATAATTCTCCAGAGTGAAAGCCTTTGAAAGCCACCTCATTACAAGTGCTATTAATTTACACTAATGCTGTTGTGAAAAGTTTATTGTTTTTACGAATGGTAGCTTAACAGGAGTTCAGCTGATCATTGTTCTGCTTGAGCTGGAAAATAATTACCACTGAGCAGTGACAGTAACTGAGAAAAAGCCAAAGCACATTGTATTTTTGTCTTCTCTATGATTCAGCATGTTATTTCAACCAGATCTCTGTGCTGGACATACAAAAAGCTAAGTTTTGTGGAGCAATTTTTGAAAAAAACAGACAGTGAAACAGCCCTCCCTACAGGCCAAGCTCATCAAATATTTGTGTGTACAATTTTTCTCACGATGTCATGCAAATTAAGGAAAAAACATAAGTAATAAAATATCCAGTTTTACTTAAAAAAAACTCAGAAACAGTGGTTTCCACAGAGCCATATTGTTCTTTTGCAAAATTGTCCTTGAAGTAAAGGCTTTTAAAAGTATTAAAAGATGGCTCAATGCCTGATTGCACAGTATTTTTGTTTATGTACTATTGTTCCAGGCTGATAATGAACTGGTGTGTGACCATAAATGTTGGAAGATTATTGCTTGCTTGGCAGCCCACGGCCTATAAATCTCCTAGTGTCATGATTCTTTGACATGTAATTAGTTCTTTCCATACAGTTTAGTTACCCACTTCATGATGTGCAGCTCTGTCACAAAAGGCAGACAAACAACGTGTGCCCGCAGCTCTGCTATGAGTAGTCTATGTGTTTAGCAAACAGATATACAAATACCTCCTCTACCAGGTTAATTCTACATAAATTAGTAAACTCATTAATAATGGTTAAAATAAGGCTTTGAATGAGCCCTTATATATCTTGACTACTTTAACAAACTTGAGACTTGAGAAGTTGCAAGAACAAATTTACCAGAATTAAGCTTTGCCTTAAAGAGCTTAGTTTTAGGACAGTGCATCCACTGTGTTGTTAGAATTGGGACAGAATGTGGATGTCACAATGATATCTGCTGATTTTTATACCCTATTTCTGAGTACTGTGGAAATAATAATAGAAGAGCTCTGAAGCCACATTTTTACACACAATAAAAGCATTATGGGTCTTTACAATCTATTCAGATGTAAATCCATTGTAATTTACACTTAATACCACGATACTATGATTGCATCAGCTGGGAAACAAGGCTGTTTAGTGGTTAAAGCAATCATCACGAAGCTGCTGCCCAAGACCCAACTCTGTCGCTGCATGTGGTCCTAAGTGTATTACACTGTTTATTCTAAGTGACTGTAAAAGACTCCAGTATCAGAGGTTTGATATCATGGTGTTCCTTCCTTTCACTCAGATGGCCAAGGTGGACTCCCGTTTCGGACCAGAATTTTGACTACATATTCAAACTGCTGATCATTGGCAACAGCAGCGTGGGCAAGACCAGCTTCCTGTTCCGCTACGCCGACGACTGTTTCAGCAATTCCTTCGTCAGCACCGTGGGCATCGACTTCAAGGTCAAGACTGTGTACCGCAATGACAAGAGGGTCAAGCTGCAGATCTGGGTGAGTCCACCTGTTATAGCACTCTTCACAATAAAGTCATTTTAGAATGGATGTGTAAAATCTATCGCTTCAAAGAGCTTTACAATACGTGGAAAACGCGCAACTCCAAATAAAATGCAAGGCAGTTACAAAAACGGATAGAAATAATGCGGATGTAGAAGGTGGAACAATCACACAATAGCCTTTATGAAAATGTTTTTCTTTTTTACCTTAGGTTTAAATATACTGAAGCAGATCCTCTCATTGAATAGCAAAGGCCTGGAGGACCTATGTGCATAAAACCACATTTTCCCTAGAACTGGGAGAGTGGTCAATCGGCTAAAGTTGGACCAAGCCTGATGTTTTAACCCCTTCCTCCCTGGTTTGGTCATTACTCCTAGTCATTCCTCTTTTCCATTTGTTTAATATATATCAGACTTGTGATGTATTGATACCCCAGAAACAGGAACCACTAGTAACCTATCATGGTTTCACTATCATGTAACCTTCATGACTTTCTATTGCTCTCTCACACTAACACCCTTTGTCCAACTCCCCAACCATTACCGATCTGCTGTAATTACCGTAACTGGATTAGACATCTTCCGTTGCCCGCTGTGCTCTTTCTATGCAGAACGATTTCAAAATCAACTTGAATCCTATACAGGAGGCCAGTGTAAGGACTTCGAGACAGGAGTGAGGCGATCACCTGCAGAGGATCTTATCAGGATTCTGAACATGTTGTAACTTGTTAAGCGTTGTTATTATGACTCCTCCAAAGAGGACATACTGTAATGTTGATCAGTCGTTGGAAAAAAAACTAACCCAGGAATCATCTCTTAGTACAGAGTACTTAGAAAAGTTAGCTGGGGTATTTACACAGCTGTGACGTGAAAACTGCATGATGGAGCAGATAAGCATGGTACCTATGTAGACAGGAACTGAGAACAAATGTGCACAAGGACTTGCTATACAGCTGCATGAAGCAGTTCAGCATATGTTATAATTTTCCATGAGGATTTGTTCACAGTGGTTTGAAGTGTAAGAAGACCACACATTGTTGCGTTGTGCTACACAGTTTTAATGAAACAATGATCTGAATAGTGAAATACAAATCAGAGGACACAAGTGGAAACTACTCTACTGTACATGGAGGAGCATTTAAAATACAAAAAGCATTCTTTACTAAAGGGTTGTGGAAGTGTGGGGAAAAAACTACCCAGTCATGTTCTAGAAGCCCATAGTCCAAAGACATACTGGTAGGTTAATTGCCTTCTGGGAAAAATGGCCCAGGTGTTAGTGTGTACTGTATGTATCCGTGTTTGTGTCTGTGTGTGCCCTGTGGTGGACTAGCGTCCTCTCCAGGGTGTATCCCACTGCCTGGTACGTGCCAGGATAGGATCTGGCTCCCACGCAACCCTGAATTGGATGAAACAGATAGAAAATGGGTAAATGGTGGATTCGTCCCGTACAGGTGATCCTATGATTTAATTCTAATAGTTGTTTCCATTACCTTACATACTGTATACTAGAAGTCAGACGTATTGGTTTGGAATTGCTTGGTCCAGTTTTCTCACCCTTTTTATGTGAGACCATCGTGAGCCAGGTTAGTTTTACCGTACCGAGGAGGTGTTGTTCTGATTGTAGTCCTGCTCCGTTCAAGAGGAACCGCAGGTTCAGACATTTGGTGCCTGTGCTTGGCTGAGGAGCCAATGGTGTGAAGCTGCCATCTGTGGGATTTTGACTGAATGCCTCTAAGTCAGAATCGCTCAACATTTCCAGTTGGCGACTACATTACCCATTCTCTAATCTCTCCTTCAATGTCTTCAGAATAATATCTTGTTAACTTGAGTACAATTGGTAAGATACCATCAAAAAGGCCATTTAAGTTCCTTTGTCTGCCCTTTAAGAGCCTTGACAGAGATAAGGATTTACGTGCCTTTAGCTTTGTGCTTAAACTGATCATTTCATTATTCCATATTTTCCAAAGGATTTCAATAACCAAATCCTATTGCTAAAGTGTTGCTACAGCCCATTTCAGCAGGTGGGTAAAGAGCTTGCTCCAGTAGTTGCTATGTTAGTGAGGGACCCTTTATTGCTGCTTACACCCAGGGCCGGCTCCTGGCAAAGGCAAACTTGGTGACTCCCTTGGGCCCCAGGGGCCACCATGGGGCCCCCTCGATGCACACCACTTTTTTTAATCGCCATGTTCAAATGTGAGTGAAAAATGTACTGTAACGTCTTCTTCTGTTGCTGCGGTGGATGATCCTAGTGAAAGCCCGATCAAAAACTGACCAATCATGATCAAGAACGTAATGCTTCTGAAGCGCAGAAAAGAAGAACCGGATAGGCAATCTTGTAACAGAGGTGTGCCAAATCAAGTAATAATGCATTTGTATTTCATTGGCTTGTGAGTCTGTCAGATCCATGTAACTGGTAGTTAAGCCACGTTTTCAGGCTAGACACAGCCTGCTGGAGGTGTTTTACTAGACGTTAGCACGTCTGTACACGTGCCGCCTGGTCACCCGGCTAAAGATCAGTGCTGCTCAGCCAAAAAAAGCATGAAAGCAAATGTGCGCTACAAGTGAGTGTTCAGCAGTTATACATAATCGACTTTAAAACGCATTGATTTTCCTTGCAGTTTCTCCTGTGTTTCATTAAAAGGTGGTTTTGTAAACCCAACCTGTAGCCCTTCAGGTTGCAGTCTCTCACCTGAGGTCAGCTGTGGCACATGACCGTCTCAGCCATCATGAGCATCGTCTCAACTGGCCATCATGAGCATCAGTCACGCAGTAGGTCAGCACCTGGCGTGTGAAGATGTAATTGATGATTTTGCCTCCCGAAATCCTGAACGTTTTTTTCTAAAATTTTCCCATCTCTTCAGCCTTATTGATCTCACTCTTGTAATTGAGCTTATTTCTTACTTAATTACATATTTATTTTTACAATCCTTTCTACAAAGGTTTCAATGCAGTAATTTGTAAGTTATGATTTGCGATAATTTTGAAGTAACGGAGGTCTTGTTATGTGTTGTTATTAATGTTCCTATTTATGACTTTCAATGTTAACATACAAGTTATCCTTGTAAAATGTGTGCTTCCTGTTCTTGTTTGTAACTTATTTTGTTTTCTTCAAAGCTGGTTAATATGTTTTCTAGTTATATAATTCATTAATTTCATTGTTCTAAATATTATTAGTGGTGTTATTACTAGTGGTATTATTAGTAGTGAATATGGAGGTGCCCTTTTCCAAAATGTTTCCTAAGGCCCCCAAAAAGCTAGGGCCAGCCCTGCTTACACCAGTGTAAATCCTTTGCCTCCTGTCAGTTACATTTGTTAAGAGAGGTTTTTAATCTTTTCCTATAAAAAATGTGTTAAACTCGGAGTGAAATAGCGATGCTAGTGCACAGTCAGCTGATCTGTCTGTGATTATTGCAGGAAATACTGAAGCCCTGTGTTTCATGTTTTCACGTCAGTAATCCTCATGGTTGGGGCCTAGAGCTGTTAACGCACTTGCAGGGAGGTGGTTGCCATGACAGCAACACCTTCTGCCGATCCCAGTGTGTTTCCTCAGGGAATGAAAGCAGGCCTAGTGTTGTTAGGGGAGGAATCTTTTTTTGTGAATATAGAAGTAAGGGCCGATGATTATCCACACTCTTGGAGTAAAGTGCAGTAAATAATAAGCAGCATAATAATCTTGGATTGGAGCAGGAAAAAATCAGGGCTAAAAATAGTCATGTTAAAAAAACGTGACCAACTTCCATCAGCCAATATGTACAATAGATGCTGGCTGTAAACACGAGAGCTGCTCCCAGTGAAAATACAAAAAATGACTAGAAAACGTCATTAGGGCACTAGCTGACTGATACCTTTGGCCTGATCAAACAAGAATTCTTAAACCACTGGGAAACACAAGATGCTGCTACAGAGACACATCTGGATTGGCCTTTTGCTTTTGAAGGTTGACGATACAGATTTAATTTAGATTTAAGTGCTACATCTTGCATATTACTGACTATTACACATTTAAAGAGGCTTTTTTTGTTAGTGAGCTAAAACCTCAATTAAAGCACTTTAACAACTGTTAAAAACTTACTGACACTCTTCATGCTTCTATTTATTTTCCTAGGCCATGTGATGTTGCACAGGGTAGCAGAGTATTGTGTTTTGGGGTTCTGAACTAGTTACCAGGGAGTTGTGCTTCCAAGCCCTCTTTGAGCAAAGCGATATCTTAACACATGAGCACAATCCAAAACAAAGTTCTGTTACAGGCTAGCATGCTAATGTCCTTCTTTCAGACTACCTGACTTTATTTCCTCAGACCTGATGAGGAAAATGATGATACAAAGGGATTGTTAAAACTGAAGCATACCTTCATACAGTATGTTAACCATTTACTATGTACCTGTATACACCAGATACACAATTACTCATTAATTACTCACTAATATCTTTGTTGACTTATCTTATTAAATCTGAAGTAAGGTTGCAGGAATCCATTCAGGGTGGGTGTTGCTGGATATCACCAGGATTTGGGTGGTTGAAGACTTCATGAGCCTTCATACTCACAAGGCTGGCGTCTCGGCAATAAGCCCCTGTTCCGCTTGATCAGTTTTGCAAAGATAATGTCAAGACAGGGCTTGAGTTTTGGTGGTACTCAGCAATGAAATGGGGACCCAAGGTCCAGTGTGGAAAATAAGCAAAGGGAGTGCCTAGGACAGAAAGCACTGACTGATGTTTCCCAAGGATCAGGTGTAAAACACTGCTTCATGATGTAGAGCAAGCCTGAAAGACCAAGCTGTTCTCACATCTGACACCCCTATAAGTATCAGTGCTCATTGGCTGTGTATTACTGGAGCCCGGTTGTAATTCATTGTGTATTGTGTCTGTGTTGGAAGGAGGAACATTTACCTGTGATGCCGAGAACCAGAGTCTCTGTTGCACTGGATCTTTATATTCTGGAGTACTGTGGGAAAATCCATCCTAAACTGCATTACATGATTGTTACTGTGTTTTGTGTTAACAGCAAAAGAATGATAGAGATATTTGAAGTGGCTGCTCAGAGGAAGCACACCACATTTTCACTGGCTAAGGATTCTGCTACTTTACTTCTTTTAAATGATGTCATCTGCCTTCTGTAGCTTGAATGTGCCATTGAACAGTGATGACATTTAATGTGACCCATGTAAAATGGTATCCCTTGTAGTGCGTCTTAAAAAAATCCATTACGTTTTGAAACAATTCCTTTTGTTTTTTAATTAGCTTATATTACTCATATATATATATATTACTTATATTGCTTATATTACTTTGTTAAAAAAGCAGACTTTTGTGTCCAGCCTGCTCAGTAATAATTGGCCCATATCTAAATGTACCATTTTCTGCAAAGGTTCAGGAACATGCAGTGTGCCTTTGCTTAGAAAATCATCAGCAGTCTGCAAAGAAGCTACAGAAACTATTTCTGTCTGGTTTCAGATATGTGCCTAGTATAGAAAACGCTCATTAGGTTTGCTAGTGATTTATCTATGAGTGTTGATTCTCTCTCTCTGTATATTTTTGTTCTGTCGGACTTTATTCAGTGCTGCTGTTGATCCAGTTGATCGTGTCTTCTTACTAAATAGACTAGAGATGGTTTCCAGTGCTGTTGGAATTGTTCTTATGTAGTTTAAATTTTCCCTAACTGATAGGAAACCATTAATTCAAGTTAACACTAGTTTTCCTTAATAAAGTTGGTTACCAAAGGTCCCACAGGTTCAGTTCCCTCGTAGGAAGTACTGCTGATTATTTTTAAGGCCTTAACTGTATTAGCTTCAGATTACATCAGTAACTTTCTATTGCTTTGTACATTTCCATGCTGTCTGTGTTGTCTGTGCTCTGATGTTCCTTCTGGACACAGCTCAGGGCAGTACACTCTATTGCTTCTTGACTGTAGAATTCTTTGATTCATGTCAGATCTGGTACCTAGTTTAAATCTTTTTATGTTTTTTTTATACTTGGCTTTTTCTTCTGTTTGAGCATCAAATTTAATTTGTTTAGGTAAGTCATCCGTTTAAGTGCATCATAATTTATATGATTAAATACAAATGTCAGGATCCAAATATATGAATGGTGATGAGGATGATGATTAGAACATAAAAATGTTGCAAACGAGATGGTTCTAAGATCCAACTTGCTCATTTGGTTTCTTGTAGTTAATTGATCTGATATTGTTTAGCTGTGTTCTTGAAAGATCCCAGGTTATAATCTTGATTCTGCTACCTGTCTGGCAATATGTTTCAGGCTCCTGAAACCCCTTGAATAAAGCTATACCTTCTGTTCTTGATCCTAAATCCACTTGTTGTTACTTTTCACTTGAGTCCTCTATACCATTCTTCAGGATCAACACTGAAACATATTATTTGTTCTTGTAATTTTATTGATCTACATATGCCGGATAGTCCAGTGCCACGGTGTAACCCTACTAAGTTATTTTGTACTGTGGCAAAGACGCACTCTGATTCCCCAAAAAAACAGAATTATGAAGATAAAGGGAGCAGTAGGCTGATAATCTCTCCTTGCAAAGCATTTCTGCAGCACTTGAGAGAAAAGGGGTGTGTTGCTGTGTTTAGTAAGTCAGGAAGGAGATATTGGAAGAGATTATAACTGCCTGCTCCAGTGTGATTGAGGTTAAGAGGTGATTGCAGCAGCCAGCCCTGTCATGTGCAATTAGTTTCCTTCAGGTGACAACAAATCACTGGGATTTGCGGGTGCATCATAAAGCTTTGCTTTTAAAATAATATTTTCTCACTTTAGTAACCTGATTGGTTACTAAAAGTGGTTCACAACCTTTTAGTGGAGAGAAGAGATTCCATCAAGCCTTGTGTGGATTGCTACAAAAACCCCAGGCCAAGGAACGAGCTGTGGGGCTTCAGTTTTTCTGTAGCTTGTACGATTTAACCCGTACTCCTGTCTTATTTACAGTACAATACTTCCATGGCGGGGGCAAAGGAATTTTACTGTCTTTAACTCATGCTCACCTTTTGATTTCCTCAGGACACTGCAGGGCAGGAACGGTACCGGACCATAACAACAGCCTATTACCGGGGTGCTATGGGCTTTATCCTCATGTATGACATCTGCAATGAGGAGTCCTTTAATGCCGTGCAGGACTGGTAGGTATAACACAAGTGTCCAGGGCAGTATTTCAGATAATTATCGGGCTGCTGCAAAAAAGTTCAACGAAAAACTTCAGGCTACAAAGCAATACAAGTGTTGCGTTCATTTTCACTAAAATAACAGGCAATCCTCGTTTTCTAAACACTTTTATACTGGAAGCAAAATTCTCACTCTTTAAGACCGTCTCTGCATAACATTTCAGTTCTAATTAATTAAATGGATTATACTATATAACACTTTTCACCCTATTACATATAGAAAGCGACCCCTTTCATCCACTGTTGAAATAGAAAAAATGAAGTGAGAAAACTGCTCCACTAACTTAATTCAGGGGGATTTAATTCAGTACGCCAAAGTAGAATTTAGCTAGGACACTGGCTAAATCTAGTGATTTTAGGAGTGTACCATGGTACAATGACTTTATTTAATGCCTCACATGTATGTGTAGTGTCCCCTGTTACAAAACATTGTGATATTGCTTTTGGAAGTCCTAGTCCAGAAAGAAAGAGCACCACTCACTAGGCAATCTATACAACGTACTGTATAGCAGCGTTCTTGTTTCTCTTCGAGGTCTCCCGTCCAGTCCTGACCAGGCTCAGGCTTTCTTAGTTTCTGAGATCTGATGAGATGCACAACTGGCTGGACTGGCGTTCTTTTGAAATGGTTTAACGGGAACTGTCACAGGCTTCCTTAGCTGCTGAGTGGAATGTTCTGTTCGGTATTCCACAATACATCTGGAGTCAGTTTAATTCACAGGGGAGAAACAGAGCTTAGTTTCCAAATTTTGGGATATCCCATAGTGCTTTGCGACCTAGCAGTTTCTGTATAGAGTAATGATGTACTCCTCCATAACCACTGAACATCATTACTATGTATTGTATGTTTCTTCTGTGTTTCTTAGGGCAACCCAGATCAAGACCCACTCATGGGACAATGCCCAGGTCATCCTGGTGGGCAACAAGTGCGACATGGATGATGAGCGAGTGGTGCCAGCAGACAAGGGCAAGCAGCTGGCTGACCAGCTGGGTAGGTCCATGAGACAGCTGGGTAAACTCCTGTGGGAGCTGTCAGACCCTCCTAGTACAAGAGTTAGGAGAAGCAGAGAAATAAATAGGATGGAAACTCCTTAAACTTAAACAGGAAACCGACTGGCTTCGTCCAGTTTTTGGCAACTCGTCGCGGTTTTCCGGCTTCTTCATTGTTCAGTGGATGGGGTGGCTGTGAGGGCATCAGACCAGTCTGTAACATTGCTGTCCAGTATAAGCGTGTCTGCTGAGCTCCATCTGATTGACGGGACAATGAAAATATGGTAAACATATACTCACATTGTAATGTAGTAGTAAGCAATGTTCCTGATGTTTTTGACTGTTGTTCAAAACAACAAAACAGCTCCAGCTTTTGAAATAATCAGAGCTCATTATAGTTTGATTGGGGTCATAAATAGTTGAGGTTCTGTTGCATCTTTAGGATAAATTGTCAATTTTTCTGAATGTTATTTCCCAGTGGGTAGGACACCTTCATGAAGGTGTTATACTGACAACTTTAGACTACATTCAAATACAGCTACATACTGTATACAGCTTCAGTTATACTTCATAATATCTGTCTGAAGACTGAATGTTTTTCTGATATCCCTCTATTGCGTTATTAAACCAATTTGTGTGTGTCTCATGGAGTGCAAGTTGAGGTATGCAAAAAAACAAATTCCTAATACAAGAAACTGTATATGGCCAATAAAGTGATCTGATCTACTTTCCACTGAGCCCGTGTTCAAACCCTCTGTCACTTGAGGTCAGAGACTGGGTTTCAAATTGTTTCTTGCCTGAACCTGCACAGCTTGCATGGAACAGGCACCCTTGTTATGGGATTATGACTGTACTGGTCTTGCAGTCACAGCGCATCTTATAGTTCTTTACCTCTATCTACCTCTGTAGAGGTTTGATTATGTCAAAGATCTAGTTTGACTGCTGCACCTTTGCACAAAAAAGGTGGAAAACAAATTGACACTTCCAAAACCTACACACACAGTTCCTCCAGACTGCTGCAATATTCTGAAGAAAATTCTGAGACTAAACCAGCATTGATCTCACTGAAAAGTACCCAGTTTTTTAAGGATATTTCATTCATATTAATAAGGGTGGTGTAATTACAGTATATTACACAATATTCCAAAATATTTTAAAATAACTATGATTAACTACAGAAACATTTCAATGTGAAGATGGTAATGAGCATACTGTATTTTGCTAAATTGGCTTCTAGTGAATGCAATGACTTCCCATCACTTTTTGAAGAACAAGTATTTTGTTGTAATATAAAAACAAAAAACACAAAAGTACTATAAATAAATAACACTATGTAATGGTTGCACCTTGTATTTACATAAATTATGGCATATATGACCTCTTTTAAACACATTTCAATCAAATCTGTCCTGGCACAGCAAGTGAATTTGACACCTCTGTTGCAGACAGTTAATGTTCAGACACAGCAATAGTAAAGCTCTGGTTCTTAATTACCGATAAACATGTTTTCTGCGGGGAGGTGTAAGTCTGGGTTCAGCTCAAAGTCGGCAGACCAGCGCTTGCTCCATTCCTTGTCAATTTCTGTAAAAACAGGAACAATTAATTCCTTGAAGTATTAGCAGCAACAATTTGGATTCAATTTAAACACTATAATTCTTACACATTAGTTTTCAAGTATGATTTTATGTTATTCTTAAAATCGTTTAAAACTAGCCAATCTAAGGGATTTCATTTAATAATGCAAGATGTGTATCTGTCTTCAGGACTTTTCTGCTCTGTCCTGCACTGTCTCGGAGAGGGAGGGTCAGTGTGTCTCTCGGCTCTGTCCTGCACTGTCTCAGAGAGGGAGGGTCAGTGTCTCTCTCTGCTCTGTCCTGCGCCGTCTCAGAGAGGGAATTTCCCAGGCCTGTAAGGTCTCCATGAAGGAGTGTCAGTGTTTCTTCTCTTCCTTGCGCTATGCATGCTATTCTTTGAAGTGTGCACTTGTCAGAGGAACCTGTAAGCCTCATAACTCTGCAAGAAAAGGCGTGGCTCTCACTGAGAGCAAGTTTGTTGATAACTTTTTCTGGATAGTAATTACAAAGACTTTCTTTACTTTGCGATCTTTTAAACTACAGTTAAAATGAGACACCACTCCAAAATTACCAATTAATTTTAACACACACATGAGATAGTTCCCCTCACCTTCCACACTGTACTGGGTTCCAAACCACTTCTCCTTTAGCTCACAGCGCCCCTCGTTGTCAGGAGACAGTAAAAGTAGGTTGGCCTTCTGTGGTGTAAGGAGATTGAGGGCAGCCGATATGATCTACAGTACCACTGCATCGGGGCTAGCCAGGCAATGCTTAATAGGTCATTTGGGAGATGTTTTCTGGCAGGGAGAGAGAATGACATTGATGGAAAAGGTTAACATTCAAACTGAGAAACTGTTGAATTAGCCAGCACTCTGTGGGAAGAAATAACTAAATGATTTACTTGCCAAAAGAAAGGGACTGAATTATTCATGCGTACCTAATGAGTCAAGTTTGACTGACTGGTCCTGGAAATATGTAAAACTTATTTTTAATTTTATGTGGGTTTTATTGATTCCAGATCTACATGCAGAGTGCAGAACAGCACTAACTATGTCTGCAATGCACAGCCTCTTTGTGCATGTTCTCCAACTGGAAACTCTTTAAGAGACCTATGCTTTCAAAAAAGCAAGACGCATTGATGGACAAGGGTATAACCACACATAAGTGGAAATCTTTGGGTCAGTTCCTTGGCAACTAAGATATGAAACAGAGAGATTTTTTGTAAAAAAAAAAAGAAGGATGTCTTTTTATCATCAGTACCATGCTGGCAGAGTTTTATCTTCACAATGATGATTTAGAAGTCCTAATGTGAAAACTGGTCAAAAGAATAAAAACACCAGCTCTCTCATAATGATTGCAAGTGGCATGCAAATGAGAAAATACAGAACAGCTTAGCTCCTGACAAAATACTGTAAGGAGAATTCAGTTTTCCAAGTATCTGTTACCAGCCTGTCCATAACAATAAGAAACTGAAACAATCTTTCTACTCCCCCTGACAGCAAATTAAATTTCCCAGTACCCCGAGAAATATTTTTGACTCACAAAATTATATGTATATAGACTGTTTAAAGCATTACAGTTTTAAAGTGTTTACGAAGTGAATAGGGAGCTGTTAAATACAGTGGACCTTCGGGAACAGTTTGTGTTTTTGTTACACCATCAGAACTGAAGTTGAAATGAGAGCAATCAGGACTCGGAAGTATGTTACACTTGACACTCCTAAATGTGAGGAAGCTGGAAAGCTTAGGGAAAAAAAAGCTATGCCAGTATCATTCATGCAATGTAAACTCAGATGATCCACACGTGCCTGGACATTTGAGACTATCCTTGTTGAACAGTGGTATAACATTACATACACATTAACAGCTGACTGCTCATACCCAGTTTTGAGTTACAGGACAATATCCTGTTCATATGCAATCTTGGTACTCTGCCTCATGTATTTGTGGTTCTGGTTAATTTAGGCGTAATATATCTATTAAAAAATGGCTTTTAACTATTTTTACATGTATACAGCTACAAACGTAAATGTTGGTGTCCTCAGATTTCAAGAATTATTCCTTTATTCGCAGGACTATTCGTGGACAGTTAACAAAACGCCCTTAAAAGACATGCAATATTCAATATGAAGTACTAAAGAGTTTATCCAGCACAGCCTCTGAGTTCATCTAGGTTTGCAGCCATACACTACGAGAGCTTTGATTTTCTGAACTGTGGAATAGCTGTTAGTAACTGTTAAAATTAATCAACTGAGCTGCTCAAAGAATCGGGTGTTCGTTGTGACTGCATGTCTGGTCAAATCACCAGAAAATAATGTCATCACTTTCGCGAGAATTGTTTTAAATACTTTGGATGACACACTGCACCCCCGAAATGTAAGTGGACTTCAGGAATGGGTTAGGAAGTCTCGCACAAAAACTGTGACCGACTCCCGCATGACGTGTCGAGTACACGAGCAGCTCACCTGTACTGCTTGGGGTCAGTCGGGGTCACCCCTGTTGTCTTCGCCTCCACCGCCGTTATCCCCGGAGGCTCCCTGGTCTCTGGGCTCGGCCTCCTGCTGCTGCTTGGCGTCGTCAAGCACACCCGTGCTGGACGGCTGGGCAGAACCGCTCCCAGTGCTCTTGGACTTATTGGTCAGAGGCATGCTTATGAAGTGGTGACCTGGGCAGGGGAGCTGAGAGCCGGAGGTTAGCAGGCACAGTTCTGGGGCAGCTGGGGAGGGTTGTCGGTCAGCCTGGTGTTCTTGGCTCCAGTGACCATCGCAGGGTCGGTGTCCACGCTCTCGGACATCTTCACACAGATGACGTCCACCCAGGCGCTCAAACACCTGTCTGACATTGATGTTCTCCTTGGCACTGGCTTCAAAGTACTCAAAGCCTACATTAAAAAAAACAAGCAAAACAGAGGATTTTTGCTTTTCTTTTGCAAAATGCTGTTGGAAAAAACACACAGACAGGGAGAGAAGCTTGGGGTCAGAGTGCAGGCTTAGCCATTTATACAGCGCCCCTGGTGCAGTTGGGGTTAAGAGCCTTGCTCAGGGGCCCAACGGAATAGGATTTCTCTGCCAGCCGCAGGCTATGAACCGGCAACCTTTCAGCCACAGGCGCAGGTCCTTAGCCACAGAGCCACCACACTGTACCAGTTACTCATTCATTTATTATAACATCCATTCCTCACACCCAACTCAGCGCGAAAAGCACTATGGCCAAGAAGCAGTCGTAGCGTCTGAAGTATTAACGAGGCTGAAACCTGAAACCGGGCAGAACGACTATTATTAAAAAGACAAAAATCAGCTGGACCCTGCCACTACAAGGACCAAGTTCAAAACGCCTGAGGCACCTAGTCCAGGGAGAATTATTACACACAACAACAATCTTAAAACTGCACACACATTGTGTACACACACATACTGGGAATGTTTGGAACAAATACAAGGCCAGTAATAATTCAATCATTTTTCCATGTCAGAATGAGGGCAGCATGGTAGCCCTGTGCTTAGCGTTACCGACTCCTAGTGCTGGGACCTGGGGTGCTATCTGTGTGGAGTTTGCATGTTCTCCCTGTGTTCATGTGGGTTTCCCCTGGGTGCTCTGGTTTCCTCCCACAGTCCACAGACATACTGGTAGGTGAATCGTCTTCTGGGAAAACTGGCCCTGGTGCGAGTGTATGTTTCTATGTGTGTGCCCTGCAATGGACTGGGTTGTACCCTGCCTTGCGCCTGTTGCTAGGGTAGACACCCCCCCCACCGTAAGCCAGAACTGGAAAAAGCGACTGGAAAATGAATGGAGTGCTGCTGGCGTGAGAACAGGGCTCAGACGAGTGAGACTTGAGTCAGGCTAAGCGGGAGGGCTGACTGAGCTGAGCGGGAGCACGCTAAGGGTTTTTGTAAGGAAACCCTCCTTCGGCTCGGCTTTCTGCAGGCCGCTGAGATACTCCCCCCCCCCACAGGCACGCAGGAGGAGTGATGAGAGCGGAAAGCTGGAGGTTAAATATTGTGATGGGGAAACATGCAGACATCCACTTCTTTGTCTATAATTCATGGAACAAAATGGAACTTGAAATCCCTTCGCTAGCTCTGACCGCCAACTGGCAGGGCCAGGAGACAGCAGGCAGCGAGTGAGTGCCCTGGCGAGGAGACACGCGTGTGGAACCGCAACGTCTCAGACTACATGATGGAAGCATGGGTGGAGGGGGACAAACAGCACAACCTGCCAGCCATTAAAACAACAGAGTGCAAGATCAATAATCTGATTACTGACGGATCAATGCTCTTCTCCCCGCCACAGTTTCGGTTCACACACAGAACACCAGCCCCTCCCCACAGATGTGTGGGTTTTTGTCATCCAATTTGCAGTCTTGATGCTGCCAAAATAGAATTGCTGTTGTGTTAGGCAATAAAACATGGCATCATGCATCCTGATCGGGCAGTTTGAGAAATCAAACTTGACTGGGACGCTGGCATCACAAGGAATTAAGTGGATTAAGAGGAAATTACGGCGATTACACGCTGACTTACATCCCATGTCTCTCCTTCAGGAGTAACAAAGCAAAATAATACAGATGTTCTAAGAACACACAAAGGGGTCACTCCTTCCCTATATGAGTGGCCATTATAGCACACCCAGATTCTACCAGGAGACATGCCTCAATGTGTCATCTGAATTACAAAAAAGAAGACAAAACCACTTAAATTATATCAATTGGACCAAACAATTTACAACACAAATCCCCATTACGCCCCAAGAATATGCTCATTTTTTGTGTGTTTAAATATAATACATATACACATTTCTAATCACATTTTCCTTCTCAGGATAATATTAATTAACAGTGAACAGTTTCATAATGCAGGTGTTACACATTTGCAAAGCCAAAGCAAGGTAGAGATATTTAATCTTGGGGAACACGTAATGACTTCGCTAGATGGATACGTTCACCAACTGTCAGGAACACAACGCAGGGAAAAGTGAAACAATAAATTTTAAGTTCAATATCTCCTCTTTTTATTAGACCCACGGCTTGACATCCCCCCTTACCGAAAGCCAATTTCTTATTTTCGTATCAGGTTGTACATCGTCGAGGACAACTCTTCCTCTACAAAAGCAGCAGGCACCTGACCCGCCCGCAGACACAGCCCGGACAAAGAGCTCTCCTCTCTGAGTCACACCGTATCTCCTCCATAAATCGGATAGTCGCGAACCTGAAGCAATAAAATCTAGCTGCGTGTGCAAAATGCATTACTTAGCTAAATCCATTAACTCAAAAGAAGCACGCACTTTAACAGCTCTGGCAGATACGTATATAGTTTATACTATAGATTTATCACATCGTATGTAATACAATTTAATAGCATTTTCAGAAAACACTTGGCCATGCGGAGTTAAAGCATTCTCCGTAAAAAAAAACAAATGTGGGCCCTCGGGTTCAACCGTTTCCCCCCAGCGGGAGAGGACCGGCACCCGTGTCCGTGCGGTTTCCAGGTGTGTCGCCGGTACAGTACGGTCCGGAGACGGGAAGCGCACAGACGTGGGAGTTCAGTGCGGCTTGACGCAGCGCATCCCCAAGCCCGTCAACAACACGCACACACACGGCGCCCCGATCTCACCACCCGGGGAGAGCAACGGACACACGCAGAGCCCGCTAAGGGTTGCTCAAGTCCAACGGGAAAATGACACATCAAGCAAGTGTCGGGTCTTGAAACCGGTTTCCTCTCTCTTTCATGCATTGAAATCTGCCCCCCCGATGTTTACCTCATATTGGATGTACTGTTTCCTCCACTCGGGAGTGATATGGGCTGAGAGGTGCTCCGCGAATTTCATGCTGGACGGTTGTCCCCGCTGATCGGCTCCTTACTCCCGGTGTTCTCCTGGCTCTGCTCCTCGGAGTGGTGTTTATCACTCGTTTCGATTAAAAATCACCGCTGCCTGCTGTCTTGTCCCGGCTACTGTCGTACTCCCCGGGTTCCCTCTCCAACATATTACACAGAGAAGGGACAGCATACAGCAGACACTCAAGAAACACCTCCCTCTCCCCTCTCAAAGAAGTGGCTAAATGATGTGGTAGCTGGTAAAGAGCGGGGAGCTCGAACGTCTTTCTTTCGCTGCTCTCTCACCAGCACTGAGGAAAATCCCGTCCGCCATCACAGTCACCGAAAGGCGCCGTGACGTCACCGCGCACACTGACAGCAGCACCTTGGCACCGCCTCCGAACGTTAAGGATCCGCGTGTCTGGGATGCACTGCGGGTTGACGAAACAGAACCGCTCCTATTACACGTACAGTACGTTTACAGAAACAATAATTAAGAGTCAAATAATTCATTTCTATGGCAAAACTCTCTTAGTCACCATCTTTCAAAATAGTTCAAGTGGGTAGCTGCGTCAGCATGCGTAGGCTGCAAAGGAACAAGTAATAGGTTTATTCCATGCTGAAAAAAAGAAGAAAGAGAACACAACGTTTCGGCTGTGGAGCCTTCTTCAGGTGTGGGTACCCTGCCTTGCGAAAGATCTATCTTTCAAAATAGATCGTGCTTTTGTGGAATCAGTCCAGAGAAGAATGATGCATTGCTGGGCTAAAAGAAATGTCCTACACCAGGGGTTGTCAATCTCTACACCTGGGCCAAGTTTTTGTTCGACCCGAGCCCATAGTTACATAGCTGTTCTGCTCTTTTAATTCACTGCATGACTGTAATACTCCAAGGTGCTTCATAGGCCTCCTGTGCCTTTAGTGAAGTCAACATTTTGAGTAAACAATAGCAGAAGACATTAAGAAAACTCCTAGACACAAAATACACACACAAACTTCCAGGACAAGAGTCTATCATTCTTGTCCTTCACTGACAGTCTAAAGAAACAGTGTCTTTTTAGTCTTCAAAAACATCGAAAAAGTCCTCCCAATAGATTTGTTCAGAATTCATAAATATAAATATATTTGCCTGGTGCCCTTATCAGACGTGACTTAAATTTATTTCCACTTACAGGGCAGGGACTTTTACTGGAGCAATCTGAAGTACCTCACTCAGGGGTACAAATGGCACATCCCAATATGAGTCCGAATCATTTCTGCGTCAACAGTGACACAGACCAGAGAGCACAGGTGAGAATAACGGGAAGCAAGTGAACAGTTCAAGTCAAAATACTTTATTCATCCTGGAAGGGGCCATTTAAGCAGCAAGCGGTGCAACATACAACGCAAGACAAAAACAAAGCCAAAACAAGAAAACAAAACATTGCTAAGAAAAAGTATACATAGGTATAACAGTAAATGGACCATAGAAGTGATTGAAAGTAAGAGTGTGCAGTATTAGGAAGGTATTAGTACATGCACATTTGTGGGGGGTGGGGGTGGACCAGAGCTCTGTCCAATACACACTGTTTACACTCATTGTTTGCGAGTCTGATAGCCTCTGAAACAAAGCTAAATTGTTTTTTATTTGTCTGGCACTGTGGACAGTGAAAACGTCTTCCTGAAGGCAAGAGTTCAAAAGGCTGATGAAGGATGTGAGCTGGGTCTTCGATGTTGGCACAGGCCTTCCTCAGGGTCTGCTGGGCATCAGCTGTGCCAGGGGTCTGAAAGGCTCACCAGTGTTTTTAGAGCTGAGGTTTACAACACTGTGGAGGTAGTTTTTGTCCTTGTCAATGAGTGAGGTGAACTGGCAAATAAAAGAAAAGTTCAAGTACTTTCAATAAAAGAGCTATAGAATGTTGAAAGGATTCTATTTTGGACTCCATAAGAACTCAGTTTTCTCAGACCATATCAGCGCTCCTGGCATTTCTTCACAATGACATCCGTGTTCTTGATGAACTTAAGTTTATCGTCATACACGGTGCCCAGATATTTGTAACTGTGTTAATAATAATAATGATAATGTTTCCTTATTAGGAACAAGTAATAGGTTTATTCCATGCTGAAAAAAAGAAGAAAGAGAACACAACGTTTTGGCCGTGGAGCCTTCTTCAGGTGTGTGAAGACTTGAAGAAGGCTCCACGGCCGAAACGTTGTGTTCTCTTTCTTCTTTTTTTCAGTATGGAATAAACCTATTACTTGTTCCTTTGCAGCCTACGCATGCTGACACAGCTACCCACCTGATGTTTCTTTATTCGCCCTATACAATTTCTTGCATTAGGAATTCGTCTTTTCGCATACCCCAGCTTTTCTCCATGAGACACAGACACACAGACAGGGAGAGAAGCTTGGGAAGCTTGCACTATACCAATAGACTTACCATGGAGCGTTGTGGGAATTACATTACTTTGTTTTTTTCACATTAACAATTATTTCTTTTGTTTTTGACATGATCATCTCAAGGTAAGAAGTACTATACCAGTTGACAAATTTGTCCAGGCTCTGAGAAGAGAGAGATTAATACACTGTCATCAGCAAACTTGATGATATACTGATTTTCATAGCTGCTTCGGCAATCATCGGTATATAAGATGAAAAGGAGGGGAGAAAGAACACAGCCTTGTGGTGAACCAGTGGAAGTGCAAACGGAGTCAGATGTCAAACCATTAATAGATACATTTTGTGTTCTATTCGTCAGAAAACTAATGATCCACATGATAAGATCTAATTTGACTCTTTCAATCAAAATGTGTTGCTGCATTGTGTTAAAGGCTGATGAAAAATCAGCAGGGGGGCACGTCTGTACACAAAGGGTTGTGGGTGTCTGGAACAAGCTGCCCAGCCAAGCTGAAACACTGACCCCTTTCAAGAAATGGCTAAATGAATTCTTCAGATTAACTACTGGCAACCCAATATATGGGTATATGAGGTATATGGGCTGAATGGCCTTTCAGTACCCTTTGTCGTGTTTAATCTGTAATGAAGCTATTCTCTCTAACGTCTACCCAGAAACACATAAAGACCAGATCAGCTTGTCCATCCATCCATTTTATAACCTTCTTCCAATTCAGGGTCACGGGGCAGCCAGAGCCTATCTAAGCAAGCAGCAGGTGCACGGGCAGGCTAAGATCAGCCCAGTCTGATATAATGGATTCAGTGAAGCAGACATTAGTTTCATAAGTTATACTGCCCTCTTGCCTCATACACGAGTACTGCAGGCAGCTTTGATGTTGAGAGTGAGAAAGGTTGCTTTGCGATGCAAGGTATAAGCAGATCCATGAAGTTGCCCCCCCCTACAAACAGCACAAACGGTAAAACCCACCGCAATCGTTTGTGCTGCAGCCAACTTCATGGAGCAAATGCAAGCTTGTGAGTGTTCACGGCACACTACGATGTAAGAGATTTAAATAATGGGAAAAATAAAGCAATCCTTTAAAAACGTACAACATAAGATCTATTGAAATGTGTGGTTTATGTTTATCATGAAGGTGAATTTTCTTGAGAAACTGCAACTGCAAGTTAAGCAATTGAAAAGGTGCTAATTCATAAATCCCAGCAGTCAAGACAGTAACGCCACTATTCCATAGCAGTCTCATTCTATTTAATTACATGTGTTGACTACTTTCCATACAGTAGACCCTTTGAAGAACAAAGTTGTTTTCCTTTTGCCAAGATGATTTACACTGTTTAAAAGTCATATACCGTACAATGTTTCCAACGGTGATATACATACTGTATATAACTGTACAAAGCTAGTTCATGAGTTATTTATACTGAGTATTAAAACAAACTGCAGAAGACATCTGAAATATGTTTCCTTGGTGCTCAGGATACATCATGGGTATCCACCCTAAACAAGGTGCAGCGGGATTATAACACAGTAATGTTTGAAGAGAAGACATACAGGAATGTGGAAATGTAAATAACTGTAATGTGCAGTGTAGGAGTGCATTGCTGGTGGGACAAGGTCTGTAGGTTGTAAAATCATTTAATTGACAGATGAAGGCCACATAGGCAGAGTTAGGCCTAACTGAGTTAGTAGTGACTGGGGGTAGAAACGGCATTATAGGAACAAAAGTCTGAAAGCCAGTAGTCATCCTTTATCACAGAGCGGAGGTCTGGTGTTCCTAATCAGCTTCACCCGACTTATCACCTATTACAGCTTTTCGCTCTTTGTTAAGGATTATACATCATTTAAAATGAACAGTAGTCATTTCAGGAGCCGTTTTAATCCCACTTCTACATATTTGTCATGGTAGCACTTACAGTATCAAATGCTTGAAATGGGAGCACTGTGCAGTGCACACCTACTGCAGGTTTCTATAAATCCCAAAGGACTAAAATGTCATTTATTCCTCTTTCCTCTTTAGCACTGTAAATGGTCACTTAGACCAATTATTCTCTTAACTAAAGAAACCTAACTCTCCTAGGTCAAAAGGTGATGATTGAATGAGGTAATTAGAAACCTTGCTGGTATGATACCCACAATAATGGAATGTGAAAGATTGACCTCACCTGCTGACGTGACTCAGAACACAGAACCATCAGTATGACACAGTGCAGGAATTTCATTGACAGATTGTACTGTGTGAATAGGAAGTATTGGCAAAGGGTCTAATGATGCGAGCAGTTAGAGACACATTCAAGTCCCAAGAGAGCAGCTTATACTGTTTAAAAGGATTCTTGTTTTGTTATTTGAGGCTTTTCAAGCTCTCTTGCCCCTTAAATTGTGGTGACTTCATCGTGGATAACCACATTGCTGTTTTTTCTGATTTTTCCAGTCATTTTCACCCAGTATTTAAGCAACGTGATTGTCACTAGGAATATTTTTAAACAAGGTTAATGGCCAGACTGGATCCATTGAATGTGGCTGGTGTCAGAGCAATTCTCATGAAGAGATGGAGGGTATATACAGTAACACTCTGCCGTGTGAGTCTGGTGAAAATCTACCAGGATCTGTCACCAGAAAGCTCTGCATCAATCACTCACTTTAGTAGGGATTCAAAAAAGCAGTACTGAAGCTGAAAGGTACTGTGCGGTTTAACATCGTTTAAAATTAAAATGAAGAACAAACTCTTAACTCTTATTGAGAAACGGAATTCAGATTTCACTTGTTAATTCCTTATGAAAACCTATTGCGTTATCATAACTCCTTGCTGGTAAAATAGAAAAAGGGTATGCCTGCTTGTTCCATACCTCTTCAACCCTATGGGTAAAGAAGTGCCTCCTGTTCTCAGTTTTAAATACACAGAGTGAGCTTGGGGTTGGTACCACATACCTCTGGTTCATATCCCCAGTCTCAAGAACACCTTCAGAACATTAGATGCAACGCAGACTTTAAAGCAAAGCCAAAGCAAGAGTTGAGAAGAGTAAGCAATTTGTCTGCCATGTTTCTTTTATATCTGTCAAGCATAAAAGCAATGAATCAAAGGGAATTTACTCTCGGAATCTCAACTCCTATCCGTTTACGTTTTTCTTCTGCCTGTTTGACTGGACTAAGGTTCTCTAACAGACACAAAAGAAATAAGCATGGGAGAAAAACAGCCAACAGAAACAATTGTGGCTGAACCTCATTAAAGAAATTGGATTCATAAATACGCCATTCCCTTCAAGTCCAGAAACGTTTATTTGAATACATTGTGTTCAACCTAAATAGGCTTTACAGTTGGCTGCTTACAGTACGTCTCAGTTTCAGGGAGCATCCTCTGCAGAGTTCTGCGACACGCAAGGAGTTCTGTCAGTTTTCCTGGGCCGCTTCATGTACGGTAGCTGAGCAGAGTACAAAAATAATGACCACGTCCAAGAACAATTACCTATTACCCCTTCAGAAACCAAACGACCTAGTTTCTGCATTTAAAACTAGTTTTGTGCTGTATCATCCAGTGAAAATATTTCTCTCTAAGCTAATCTGTTGATAGCAAATAACCCACTTTCACTCATGTACATGAACATGTACTGTATAGTAGGTGTGTGACATTCCAGCCATTGTGGAGACTATCATCACAGCAGACCTGCCACTAGAGGCTGGTATATCATCTGTCATTTACAGACAGACACACTGGGTGATAATTACACTACTGATGACTCACCAATGTAGGATACTGTATATAAAGAGCCTAATGGTGTTAGCTGGCGGTTGGATGTTTGATATACTGTATGTCTAGGGAGGAAAGGCAGCTGAGGAATTGGCTTACTGGAAAGACCTGCACGATCTCTGAAATAAAGCCTCTTGTACTCCGCGGTATCACCATTGTGAGTTTATATGCGTTCAGATCCCTGCAGCCACCTTAGTTGAGGTTGGGGTCAGTCACAAGGTATATTTGCCTTTACCAAATGGAGTGAGTGTTTCACTCAGGTGTTCTCTGAGGATGACAACAGCATGCAGGTCAACAGCAATGGAAGGAAAAAAATCCCTATTATACAATTTAAACATAGAAGAGGCGGAAGTGATTTAGATACCATACTGTAAGTACCCAAGATTAATAAGTTCCCAGGGACCAATGATGTCTTATTTATTGCGCACTAAGAAAGCAGATGTTATTCAGAAGCCACTGACCTTAATTGTAATGGAACGCAATGAAAACAATTATTAAAACTGAACTATCGGATCACCTTTATGGAAACAATACGAATTTAGAAAAGGTTGGTCTACCTAAACCAACTTGTAAATAGTTCTTTAATATGGTGTTTTCAGACTTTCAGAAGTGTGTTGCTAAAGTTCATCATTAAATGTTAATTTTCAGATTGCTGGCTTTCAGGGAAATGTGAGGGTTTGGATTGAGATTCAGTTGACAAATGAAAAAACTATACAGATAAGGGGTAAATACTCAAATTAGGGTGGAGTAATTAGTGCAGTACTTGGCATACTGCTTTTCTTAATATATATCAATGATCTAGATTGTTATAATTAGTAATACTTAGTAAACAAGTCAAGTCTGCAGTTGATACCAAATTAACAGGATTTAGCAAACACTGTAGAAGCAGCAAATGAAATTCATAAAATATTTGGACAGAATTCAAGACTGGGCAAACTCCTGAAAAATGACGTGTAAAGCAGACAAGTGCAGGAGTTTGCATGCAGGTAACAAAAACATAATCTATAACAAAAAATGGAGAGTGCTGAGGTAGAAGAGGCTTCCTATGAAAAAGACTACAGTCTGTTTATTCTGACACATCATTTAAATCTAAGCAATGTGTGGAAGGGATGATATGCTGAAATTGTGAAAAGTGCTAGTAAGGACTCAGATTCAGAATTCTATGTACAATTTTAGTCACCATCTGATCGAAAAGATATTGCTAGTCTGGAATCAGTCCAGTGAAAAGCAACCGGATGCATTCCAGGGCTTAAAGGCATGTTCCACACAGACAGGCTGCAGGAACTGGACCTTTTTATGTTGAAAAGAGAAAATTAGAAAGTTAGCCCAGCAGATTTGCTCCTAATGAACAGTGAAACAAACCAGAGGGCACAACTGGAAACTACATGGAAGTGCATTTAAAACTGAAAAACTTAAAACAGGAAGCACGTCCTTACCCAAAGGGTTGTGGGGGTATGGAACAAACTACCAAATTTGGTGGTGGAAGCCAACACTTCTGGCTTCCTTCTCATCAGCTGAGGGTTGATTTATTACATGCTCTTGGAAAGGTACTGGATAGTTACTGTGTTGCTTTGGTGATTTTCTTTTTATAATTTTTATGACCCAACCTGCTACTACCTATACCACCTTTTGTCTAGGTTCTGTACTGCTTTCAGTGCATAACTGGCTGGTTGTTCTTCTAACTCTTATACCACAGTCCAGGGATGGGATACTCACCCTCAGTTCTCATTGTCTGGAATCACGTTTTCTACATCTGCTCAAGTAATAAGCAGCTCTTCATCTGGAAGTATGATGAATACTCCATGTCATCAATTTCAACTTCCTATACACCTTAACAAAAAAACTGTCACTGGCTAAACTGTGCTCACTCCAAGACTCACACTGACGCCCTTCTAGACTGGTTGTAGTTTTTGAGACACCAGATATGTGAGACCTTTTCTGTTGTTTTCTCACAGGCCTGTCATCTTTCAGTCTATAAAGGTCTGTGCATCTGGGGTTAATATTTAGTTTTCAAGAGGTCCTTCTCAGAAGTGAGCCACCTGGAAACGGTGCTGACTAGTTACTTGAGGGGAAAGCTAATTCTGCAGTGCATGATGTCATGAAACCAGCTGTTCTCCAAAATGCTGAAATTGTTTGTTTATTCTTCACGATTATTTTTCTCCATTCAACACGGCTTTTCAAACAGGGGCTGAAGGACAAGATCAGCACTAAATTCCTGCTGATCTTTCAATTCCTCAAATCTAGACATGAGCTTTGACGACCCATTTTCTACAGGATGACTCACTTCTGTAGACAATGCACTTTGGAAAGTGACATCCTGCCATTATTCTTAAAGTCAAATTCATTCCAGTCAGAACTCCTGAACCATGAAAGTGTTCCAGATGCTCACCTAACAGGGTAACGTGTTCATTTAAAAGAAATATCTGTAAAAGCCATCTGAAATGGTGCGTGTGTGCATTAAATTGCAGGTAGCAATTAGAGCAAATTTTCATCAATCGCCTTGTCAAATCAGAGTTGTATTTTACAACAGGAGGCCAGGGAGGCCTGGCTGGTTGTTTCTACAGTGCCACTGAAGACTAAATAATGCCACTACGCATAACGCAACATGGAGAGTTCACAATACAATATAAAAACCGAATTACTGAGTGAACAAACAAGAGCAAATCTAAGTAACTATACAAGGAAGAAGTCAAGATCACATTTTGCTTACCACGTGCCAGTATCAATTGCTTATCCAATATATTTATTTTTAACACATTTAGTTGTGTGGCCTATATATAATAGTATATAATATATTATATATATAATATATATTATATTATATTATATTATATTATATTATATTATATTAATATTATATTATAATAAGACACAGATCTGGAAAAGAGCATAAAAACATTTTAAAGACCCTTAACAATCAAGCTTTTTATGCATGAGAAAGTCATTCGTTAAGTAGTGGAAGGCACTCAGACACTGCCTAGATCAGGCTGTTCCTCCAAACCGGGCAGCCTGGCAAGAAAGTAACTGATTAGGCACGGCACTGTGAGGCCAAAGGTGACTTTGAAAGAGTTACAGAGTTCAGTGGCTGAGATGGTACAAAATGACTATGGGTCAACAATATCCTGATCACTCCACAAAGGAGACATGTAGGGACCTGAAAAAAACATCTCGAATCCCACATGGGATTTCCAGCAAAACACCTCAGTGATACTGCAAACATGAGGCAAAATATCTTGTGGTCAGACAAAAATGTAACATTTTTATAATCACATTACATTTCTCATCAGCAGGTCTATTAAGACTAATAACTAACAATAGACTAATAAGACTGGGAACATAGATGGAGCAAAGTAATGGAGTAAAACCTGCTCCACTGAAAACTGGGAATCAAAAATCACCTTTTCAGGACAGTGATCCAAAGTTAGATTGGAGGAAAGCGAATGTCTTGAAATGAATGAGTGGAGCAGTAAACGTTCTGACATTACTCCTGTTGAGAATAGGTGGAAAGACTAAAAAAACCTGCTGTGCATAACCAATCCCCAAGAAACTTTAGAGAGTTTGAGCTAATCTGTAAAGAAGAATTGTGTCCAATTTCTCCAAACCAATGAGCAAAGACCCAAAAGGTAATTGTTTGCTCTTGGCTATAATTGCTGCCAAAGGTGCTTTGACTAAATACTGAGTTCATAGTTCTAAATACTTATGCAATTAAATCTCTTTAGTTTTTGCTGGCATTTACTGTAACCTATCTTACCTTTATTATTCTTCTGTTTGACCTTTTGGGTTTTGAATAAAATATTGTATACATAAAAATGTGTATGCCTCATTTTGTAAGGCATTGTATGATCCTGTTGAATATTTTCATTACTTGAACACGAACAGAGGTAACGTGAATAAGCAATGCAGAAACTTGTATTCAAACTGCATGGTGACTTGCAGGACTGCTTCGTATGATAATTGGCAGGTGTTGCGATGGGCCATCTTTTCTTTCCTTTCTCTTTTACTTTCTTCCTATCCCTCTGTTCCAGGTCAGAACCACACCCCAAGTGTCACAGATTGAGTGTACGGTAATTGATGAACATCTAGGCACAAACAGTGTGTGATTCAATCTGTGGAGATTTCTATCACTTGCTAAGTATGTTATGGAGAGAGTGCCTTAAGATGTATAGTGGCCACAGGGCAAATGAGAGATTTTCTTGTACAGTACCTTTTGGTTTTCTTTCCAGGGGACAAGCTTAACAAACATTTGCTTAACAAACTTCAGTTGAGCATTGCTGGAGTCCAGGAGAACGGTCCTCATGTTGACTGCTTTGTGCTTTATTGGAGTAAGTTTGTTGCTAAGCTTAATGAATATTTCATGCCCACTTTTTATTCTGCAAAGTACTCCTTGTTTAATGTAAATATTTCAGCTTTTTGATTTACTGTAATCTCGATTGGCTGTATCTTAGTTCATCCCTGTGTTCATTCTTTATCTATATGGTAATTTATATTAGAACCGGGGAATTGTTAAAAATCTCTATAGTATCTCTACAGGTTGGTATGCTAGTAAGTTTATTATTTCTATACAGATTTCTCTGTAAGTACTTTTATTATTTCATTATTTCTACAGTGACTATGATCATCACATTTTGCACACACCTATGTATTTATTTATTTTATATTTATTTTGTTGTCTTTTGTTTTTATAACTATTCTGATGTCTGTTTTTGCTTGTCTTGGGCTGGACTGCTGTAACACATCAATTTCCCTACGGGATTAATAAAGTCTTATCTATCTATCTTACTGTTGGAAAACAAAATCACGTGTTTTTGAATGCCGTATCCCTTCTCTGGCATTGACACCATGGTTGCTCACCCAGTTAAAGACCCTTGTAACCCAGACTATAGAAATGAGAGGTCACAATCCTCTAGAAGAGTAGGTGGTGTAGTCAGAATAAACCTTACCCTTTTTATTATGTAAAGCTGTAGCGTTACTGCTACACAAACACTCAAATTTGATAAATTCCTAGCGTCTTATGTCTTTAACCAGGGCCATGGCTGTAAATAGCGCGTATTAATAACGATGTGTCGATGTTGTCAAGGAACATTGACAGCTGTGATCTTCAGTGGGGTGTTAAGTGGACAGCTGGAAGAGTTGGGACCCTGGGAGAATCCCAGGGCAGATTTGTACCTGGACTCATTACATCACCTTACGGGACCACACGGATTTTAATTATACAGCTTCCTGTTTAATTATGCAGCGCGCTGGACACGTTAAAGAAACTCGTCAGCACTGCATAGTGGTGACGTAACAATCACGCCGCTGATGGGTAGCGGCGGTATTTACCGTGAAAATCATTTGAAGACGAAGGCAAACACAACACCAAGTAATATACGACTGTAATTCTTATTACTATGGAGTCCCGAACTACATCTACAAAGAAGAAAAAGAATAAAGTGGATGATTATGGAGCTGTAAGTTCATCAATAGAATTGCCATCGCCGTCATCATCAATAGTAAATAATAATGTTGCTCTATTAAACTAAGTATCTTAGGAATATAACAGCTACGTGTACAGTTAAAAGTTAAGTATTAAAATGGCCGGCAATGTATTCATATTGGAGGTTGGTGTAATACACAAATTAAAGCTTCTAAAAATAATCTCACCTATTTTGTTGACTTCTAAATCTTACAACTGAAATGACATTGTTAGTATGATGAGCCCTAGCTTTCTGTTAGCTGTTCTGTGCAGAACAAAACAGGCAACATTTTCAAGAACTAATTGTAAATTAGAAAATACATATTCTCTAATCCACATCCTTTATATGTCGATTTTGTATTGATTTAAGTTCTCGTTAACCACTGATGGCACCGTTAAAATGCTTTTAACATCTTTTAAAAAAAGCGATTTTTATTTTGTTAGAATATACCCAGGAGACTGCAACTAAACTCATTTGTCTATATCAGTTTCAGGCAGGCAACATGTTTAGTGCTGTGTTCTCATGTTTAGAGCTGTGTTTGTCTGACATTGCTCTTATGTTTCTTGTATTGTATTGGATTTTATGGCCATCAATTAACTACAGAAACTTAAGTTTAATTATAATCTTAAGTGGGCATCAAGATGGCACAGTGGTTGGCATTGCTGCCCTACAGCCCTGCAGCTATGGGCTCATTTCCAGACCCGGGGAGCTATCTGTGTGGAGTTTGTATGTTCTTCTGTAATCTTAACTGCTAAAGTGTTTAATGCATACATTTAAACTTAATTTCCGTCTTCAAGTACTGAATGACAGTCTCTGTCATGTACCACCGTCCACTGTAATACTGTTCTCTTTTATGAGACCTAAATAACGGTCATTATTTGCTTTTGGAAAGCCATGCCTTAAAACGGTATAGACAGATTTACATCATCCTTATTAAATTGATCCTTTACCGCAGCCAAGACAAAAAAAAAAACTTAACAAATGCTACCAACAAAAAATAGTTCGCTAATTCCTCCAAGCACCTCACCCAGCTGTTTATTGGAAGAAGACGGTATCAGATTCAACAACCTGGCTGGATGGCTTCTTACAGTATCCCACAACTATTTGTATAAAAAGTAACCTACTGGATTTGACTCCCAGTATTTAAATCTTATAAAAAATAAGACCAGTTCCCCCAATGCACATATCTGTAATACCACTTTTATTACATGACCTCTATTTGGGAGATCACCCCCTCTTATGCCTCCACGACCTCGTGGATCACTGACTACCTGACAGGCAGACCACAGTCTGTGAGACTTCAGAACTGTGTGTCTGAACAGGTAGTGAGTAACACAGGGGCACCTCAAGGGACAGTTCTTTCTCCATTCCTCTTCACCCTCTATACTTCGGACTTTAAGTACAACTCAAAGTCATGCCACCTGCAGAAGTTCTCAGATGACTCTGCAATTGTGGGATGTATCAAGGGTGAGCAGGAGGAGGAGTACAGAGGACTGGTCAGCAGCTTTGTGGAGTGGTGTGGGGTGAACCACTTGGAACTGAATGTGACGAAGACAAAGGAACTGGTGGTAGATTTCAGGAGGAAAAAGGTCAAACCTACTCCTGTCTACATCCATGGGAGTGGCGTGGAGATGGTGGACTCGTACAAGTACCTGGGAGTGCACATCGACGATAGACTGGAATGGTCTAAGAACATCGAGGCCATCTATAAGAAGGGACAGAGCCGACTCTACTTCTTGAGGAGGCTCAGGTCCTTCAATGTGTGTAGTAAGATGCTACACATGTTCTATCAGTCGGTGGTAGCGAGTGCCATTTTCTACGCAGTGGTGTGCTGGGGCTCTGGGATTAGAGCAGTAGATTCCAAAAGGCTGAACAAGCTCATCAGGAGAGCAAGCTCTGTCATTGGGTTTGACCTGGACTCCTTGGAGGTAGTGGCTGAGAGGAGAATGAGGTCCAAACTAGAGGCCATCATGGACAACTTCTCCCATCCCCTCTTTGACAGGCTGGCAGGAATGAAGAGCACGTTCAGCAATAGACTGATTCATCCACGGTGCGACAGGGAGCGCTACAGGAGGTCATTCTTGCCGTCTGCCATAAGACTGTACAACGCATCCACCTTGCGTCTTGGCAGAGGCAACATCGACAGTGACCTGTTTCTGGACTAAACGCATCTACACATCTACTGCTACATCTGTTCTCTTTCTTTTTTTTTCTTTTTCCCGTTTACAACCACTTTTTGTGCAATATATGCCAGGGACCTGTGCAATACATTTATATTTATATCTATAGTTACATCTATATTTATATTCATATGTGTGATATGAGTGTGATACGATTTTCTGTGTACTGTTCTGTTCTAGTTTGTTCTTGTGCGTCCGGACTGTGAGTAACTCTTGTATTGTATTGTATGTATTGTACTATTATTATATAATTCGTTACACTGTGGCTGTGTTGTGTGTGTTAAGCTGCTGTTGCACTGCAATTTCCCTCACGGGATCAATAAAGTATCTATCTATCTTACCAGGACCCCCTGCTTATTAGCCTTTTATTTAATCCAAGTACGTCCGTTACCTCTCAGGAGGAGCTTTATCAAAAGCCTTCTGAACATCTTAAGTAGGGTTCGTATTCATTACTGGAGTAGCTTGCTCAAAGGCCTCTTGACAAGTTAAAGAAGACCTACCTTTTCAAAAATTGTGTTGAGACAGTTTCCGCAGACGTCTTGCCAGTTATTTTAAACTACAGCTCACCGTTATACAGTAAGCCGCGAGGCTCAACGTTAAAATGTCCGCAGGCGACGTTATTTGATCACGCGCCCTAAAACTGTTCACGCTCTTGTGGAGTTTGTTGTCGTAAAATTATGTATTCCTATTTGTATAAATATATTTTTAAAACAGTATGTGACATATATTTAATTTTCGTAAGGGCCGACTTATTTTCGTTTAGAAAAAAAAGAGCCGTGCGTTTCTCATTTGGCATAACTGGTGAACGTAAAAACGATAACTTTCGTAAGATGTTCCTTTACATCCGTGTGACGATGGGTTCAACCGTTGTTGAAGGTTTATTAACAATCAAGCAAAACCCGTCCACTTCTCAAGGTACGATCACACAAACGAGTGTTTGGTTAATATTGGTTTGTTTAAAATACCGCTTAAATTGATGTGATGTTTTAAATGCTTGGTAAGTCAAGAAAAAAGTGAATGATTCGTGTAAAAATGATTTACAAATGCTATGTGTACACGTATATTTGGCTAGCGTCTTGAAGTACAATGAAATACACGCTGAAATCTAATTTATGATCCCTATCCCGACTCTATGCCAGTAATCTTTATAGCAAAACCCTAGTTTTTTACGTAGTGAAGGTCTCTAATCTTCCATATTTAGATTGTCTATAGGAAAAACGTCCCCTGTACACAGTATGTTGTTTAGAAGTAAATTGTGACTTCCTGGTTCCTAACGTACAGTATTTCGGAGACTCCCTGTAATCCAAAAAGTTAAAATTCGGATTGTCTTTAAAAAACAGTTTAAACACAAGGTTGTGGGCGTATGGAACAAGCGGCCTGCTTAGTCATATTGATGCTGATACACCAGCATCTTTCAAAAAATGGCTGGATGAGATCTTTCATTAAGTTTGCTGCTTTTTATTAAAAAAAAACCCCTTCTCTTGTTCAAACACGGTATTATGCTCCTGATGGAATTCGCCAATGTCATCTGCAAGTGTCAGACATCAGGGCAAATTCCACGAGAAAACCTGTGTTAAGTAACATGGCAGTGAAAAAGAGCTTGAAAATGGTAAAACTTCTTTCTTTCAGCTGCACCCGCTGCCCCCTGTTGTCATTCCCCCTCTGGCCAGTGGCTACCGGCCAGAGTCGAGGCGCCTCAGACTTCCTGAAGTCCACCAGAGCTCCTCTGACTGCCGCAGGGGCAAGCTGGACACTCAGTGGAAAGAGGAGATCAACAGTGATCTAGAGAACGTAAGACAGTCTGGAGTGTGTGTCTGAATCAGGGGCTGCTGGGAGTGACTGTGGAAGGGAACAAGTGAGGCAGTTTCACAGGGACAAAGAGCAATGAATGAAGATTGATTTAGGACAGACCTAGGGAGACTTACAGTATTCTTCACACCTCAGAGTGTGTCAGAACCACGTTTTCTTTGTTGTCTGCTCAGTGAGAGAAAGCAACACAGTAAATGCTCAGAGTACCTGGCTTAAAAAACGTTAGCAGCCAGCTTTTACTAGGGTGTGAATCAGAGGTGAATAAATAGAAAACGACCTGTCTGGAAAACCCTAGCCTACCCATTAGAAAAAATTGATGCATGCCAAAACACTTGCCTACCGAAAGGATTACTCTTTGTTGCTTTTCAGAGATATGAACTACAATCAGATAAAATAAAATTAGCTTATTTTATCAACAGTTGTTCATGTAATTGTAAGGTACTGTAGCTAGCAAAGTGCATATCAGGATAGCTACAGTAGCTTGCTGCAGCCTTGGTGACATGTTTACCCGTTAGTCAGATGACTGGAAACATAGGCTGTTTAGCTTACATACACAGAAAGTTGATCAAAAGTTGTTAATTAGTCTTGAGCTCTTACACACTAAGCCAGGGAAGGTAACTTTGGTATAGTTTAAGATATGAAATCGAATAAACAGTATTTTACCAATAAGTGAAGTAATAAAACAAGCATCTTTTATGGTGCTTTTGACATTTGGAGTATGCTTTACAAAATTTAGTTGCATAACAGCTTACTGATTGCTTAAATCCCTGTATATACAGTACAGTAGACACAGGCCTTTAGCAGATGAACTGGTGTTCAGACATGAGTTACAGCCCTCTGAGCGAACAGGTTGTTTTTCACCTGTTTTTGACAATGAAAACCAGAGCTCTCTGTTACTATACAGGACCAAATATGAACACATTTTCGATCTTCACAATTCCAGTGTATATAGAAAATAAAAAAATGTCCAGCATTTGACTGCATTTTAGTTTTTACCTACCGTACAGCAGAAACATTTAAAACAATTTAAAGAGTTGGTGATATTATTTATACAAAACACAGTTCTATTTAATACTGCCTTTATTTAATTTAACTGATTTCAGTTAAATGCTATATATGATGCTAAATGATGTTTTTGCTCTTTATTTACGACTGCCTTGCTAATAGCAATAGAAATGTTATTGTTTTTAAAGCTGCTGATTATAGATGGATTTCCCGTTAGGGAATTTTAGCGTTCTGTATAAATTTCTACAGTCTGTCTTTTTGTGGCTCTGGTTCTGTCTCCTTTTGAAGACTGGAAGAAGGTCGCATGCATAGCTGGGAGGTTTTTAGCTATCTATGATATGTGAGGCATATTACTGCAACCATAAATGTCCATTTTGCCATCAGTATCTTAAGGGGGATTTGTAAATGAAGAAAGTACCGAAGTGCAGTGAAGTATTTGTTGTGTTTCAGAGATCCAAAATGACAACATTTCCAAGGCTTTTGGTCCAGAGTCCGATTCCCAGAGATATCGCCATCTACCAATTAAGGAAAATGGTCCAGGAAAGGGGCTCCAAAGGATTCTTGGCCCAGGAAATGACTGGGAAAGACAGGTAATAATATGCTAACATCCCTCTTGTGCAGGTCACTGCTGCTTAACCTTTCTGCTGAAAAACCATTCAGTTTTTTAATGGAATTTTAAGGAATTCATACTTTTATTTAATTCCATAAGTTAAGAGCCAACCTGTGAGATTTGTTTAATGTGTGGTAGGCGTTTCTTATGCTACATTTTTGTTTAACGTAGATTATCTTGTCCCAGTGCTGAAAGCATCATGAATATCAACAGTGTAGCTACTGTTGGTTCTACCCTGGATTAGTTTCATGTTGTTGAAGTAGACACCCTGGCCCCTGTATGAGGACTGGATTGATTAGTTAAAGGCTAGATTGGCCAAATGGACTCCTCTCATTTGTCACCTTTTTAATGTTCTTAAGGCAAGATGTGTCTCCTTTTTAAATTTAATGACTGCATTTTGTATGCCAGCTGTAGCTTTAGTTCAGAGATGTGTTACAATGTGTCCTTGTTTCTTTCCTCAAACGTAACACACTCACGACTTTGATTTTAGTTAATGGAAGTTCTTTTTCATTAGTTATCTTATACTCAGTGCTTTCTTTGCTGTTGCTGTTTGAAGGTTCCTGCCTGAACTTCCACAAAAGGGCAACAGACCAACCCAGAATCTGAAAGTCCTGCAGGTCAGGAGACCAATAGAGGTGAGTAGTTAAAAGAAACTTATGTTGTTAAGATGATTGACGTCCTGGACTAGAGAGCCTTTGATACTCTTGAGATGGGAAAGATTTTGTCTGCTCAGACACAGGCCTGCAGCCCTGGAACCTGCTCTCAGGCTCAGGTAACACAGAAGACATGTCTGTCTAATCACAGAATAATAGTCTTATAAATATAATAGTTATTAGATGCCAAAATAGTTTTATTTCACATCACATGTACAAAATAACCATTTCTTTTTTAAATTGAGTGATCTTTCCAAGTACATTAATTCTGTATAGCCACGCTTAAACTTACGCACCCTTTTATGGTGGCTTAAGGTAGGAGAACTACTAAAAGTTCTTAAAATGAAGAACATTTCAACAGTATGTGTAATCTGATGCTGAATGAAACCCCCTGACTTGTGTTCCAAGCCTTTTCCTTAAATTCTAGTTTTTGGCTGTCCTCTTCTGGCCTACAAACCTGCCAGCATAATGTTGTCATCTTACGGAAATGTCTCCTTCTTGGTTCTTCATACTGTAAATAACAGAACTATCCAGCAAATGGGCTCTATGGAACAAACTCTAGAAAGAGAAAGATGACTTCTGCTGCGCGTCTCTTTCCACAGCTGACCTGGAAGCAGTGGAAGGGCACGGAGAGGGCACACCTGAGAAGCATGAAGGGAGAATTCTCAGAGACCCCACAACCGGTCCAGAGCAAGAAGACCCCCAAATCACAAAAACAAAGACAGGTACAGCACAGGTCGAAGGGAGGTCGGTCGCTTGAGGTTCTAGTCAGGGATGTGTCAGGGTTTCAGTTGTTTTCTGGGGGGGGAAGGAATTTGAAACTTTACTGCCCCCTGTCCCATAATGTACCATAATTCTTCAACTGGGAATCCTCACATGGTGTGCCTTCATTTGTGTCTTCTAATTTTCTCCACTTGCTGCATGAAGAACTACATGATTGTTTGGGTACTGTAGATGTTGTAGACCGTAGAAACGGGGATTTGTTCTCTGAATCTGAAACTTTTTCCATCAGAATTTATTTTAGTTTCCTTGAAGATGTTCTTTGGTTAAATCAAAAACCTTACAGCATAATGAGTTCAGTTTGATCTTGATTAATATTTTATGATCGTATTAGGTCCTATTTAACCTTTCTGAATCTTTCCCACAGCAGACCCCTTAGAATCATTATGTTAATGTAATATCAAATATATTGGTTTTAGATTTAGGAAAAATCTACCCAGTCTTGCAGACACTAATCAAAATGCACTATAGATGTGCAGAGACAATAACATTTTACCCATATAAAAAGCCTCTTTTTCTCAGTGAGATCTCAAAGTGCCAGCAGACTTACAGGTTAGCCAGTAATCAGACATTAAAGAGCTTCATCTGGTGTTTTATTTAATCAGCGCACTCTAGCCTGACCACAGGAATGTTTTAAAAGGGAAGATACAAAACACCACCTTCATAAAAAAAAAACCTGATTGTCATTTCTAGATTCTCCTAGAGGACAAACTAAAGGACAAGTTGCAGGAGAGGATGGAAAATTTGAGAGAAAAGGAGGATACTGTTAAAAAACAATATTTTAATGAAATATTTTATTCAGAAAAACAGGGTAAGGTTTTGTTTCCATCCACTAGTACTGTAGGTAAATTGTAGAAAACTATTTTAATGTTACAAGTCTAAATGAGATTTAAATATGGTGGTGCATTGATTTCAAATCAACGGCAAAATGCAACATTGGTAATTATGAGGTGAGAGTAACTTCTGTATTTTCAAGTCACTTGGCAATGTCACATCAACTAAACTGATCAAACAGTTTTTAAAATGAACATTTTCCAAAGCTTGAACTGTAGCTGTTGTACTGTATATTGATATTGCATTAAGCGGCATCATGGCATCATTTATTATCATTTAAATTGTTATTACTTATCCAGAATATATTCTGTATTTTGCAGTATTCTTAACGATTCTCGAATTACTAATTTTGCCTTACATTACTGTTTGTTAGAAGAACATTTTACTGTCTGAAATAATGTGATTAAGTCAGGTCATTCTAACATTGTGTCCTCTATTTCACAGAGAAGTCACAGAAGAATGATAAAGACAACAGATCAGTGATCAAGGAGGACATCTCTACAATTTCTGCAGGTTAGAAAAAGTATATCCCAGCAATTTTATTTTGTGTATTTAGTTTAAAAAATATTTTATAATTTAATATATACAGAAGCATGATTCAAGAATTTACATACAATAATTGTAGACACCCATCTATCTTGGGTTTTAAAAACTTGGCAATTTCCACTAGTGAGGTAGCCAATTGTCAATTGGATCCCTGAGATCTATAGTCCTTTTATGAAATGAAGGCCGAGAATCCTCCTGAGTTGTTTTTGGTACTTGAATGCTTACGATAATAAAGTATAAATGCAGAATTTTAAAATACTGTAGCTTTTTAAAATTTTTAACAGAATAGACAAAGAAGAGAACAGACTTATGTTTTCAAAATTCTCAAAGGCAGTAGCAAACATAATCTTATGGACGTCAGCATCAGCAGTGAACACACAGCAGATAACACAATGAAACACAAACCAGACGACACAAGAGGAAACTACTTAGAAGCACATTTAAAACTTAGATTAGAAGGCAGTTCTTTACACAGTGGGTTGTAGGAGTATGTAAAAAGCCATCCAGCAAAGTTGTTGCTGAAGTACACTGACTTCTTTCATGAAATGGATGGTTGAGATCCTCAGATTAGTCAGCTAACAGCAACTAATCAGACTAGATGCGCTATACTGTATGGCTTCTTCTCATTTGTAAGTTTTCTTATCTATATTCTTAAATATATTCTGAGTGGAATTCTTTTCTTTTGCCTTCGTACAGATAATATTCCATCCAACTTCTTTGGAGAGATGTCAACCAATTCATCCTCCAGCACTTATCTCATTAGGCAGCTGTCTGATGGGTAAGCTGTGGTTGTCTTTACTCTAGTGAACACCTGCAGAGGGAAAAAGCATAGTGTGGACTCTAGGCTGTGTTTGAGAATGATTATGTATACAAAACTAGTAATATTAACTATACTTCTTTGAAAGCAGAGTGTCTAATACAATTCCCGAGTGTGTAAATATGTGTCTGTCCTATGTGTGTGCTGTGTGTGGATAAGACTAGTTATTATTTTCAAAATGTTCTACACAAGTATGTACAGGATTAATATTAATAAGAATAATTTATTTTTTAGGGAAATAAAGATTGTTGAAGACAGCCTATGTGGCACAGTAAGCTTTTTACACTTCTTTTCATGCAAAAGGATTCATTTCATTTTGTACTGTACTTAACTATAGAACTGATTTCTAGCACATTGTCACATTGTTCCATTAGTTGCCAGTTGAGCAGGGGCCACATTTATTATGAGAATGTGGATGCTGCCACCTTCTGGAACGAGTGAAGAATTCAAATGGGAGTATTGCTTATGTCTGGGATTCAGAAAAGGGAATAAAGATGGTGTGGCAGAGTGGTTCAGATGTAGATGTTAAATAACTATCTTTAAAGGTCTGCAGGTACACTGTGGTGGCAGTTAAAGCTTCAGCTGACTGTAGCAGGGTTCTTTTCTTCTTGTTTATGTATACACGATTCTCCTGTGTTACCTGCCCGTCCCTGGGAAGTGTGGTCCACCCGAAAAAAGGAGTGCACTAACCATTAAACTGGAGAGTTTTGCTAATGAGAAGGAGACTGAGAATAGTCTAGACATGTTAACTACAGAAGCTGGTGGATGTTTTTATGGGAGGCTATGTAATTGCTGTTTTTGATTTGATTTTGATAAGTCAGGATACAAACAATTTCTAGCAATAGGATAATTCAGGATACACATGTTCATATCTAGAAAGAGACTACCACACGTGAGAATGATTTGATCATTGGCCATGATTGAGTATTGAGAAAGGTTCAGTCCTTTGAGTGACAGAGGATGATGACGGATGATTATCTGTCCATGCAGGGGACTCTGGGACATTAACGCAGAGCTCTCCAGCTCATAGGTGGAGTAAAAATGGAGGCCTCCACTAGCATTTCTATTACCTGTACAGTATTTTTAATAACTGCATGAACTCACTAGACTGTCATCAACCTGAATATTACCATATTATAGCTGTAGTGATACTTATGCCTGACATCCTACTGGGGCAATATCAGATCACATCAAGCCTGTAAATTAAAGGGCAATGAATAAAAGAATGCTAATTTCACTTTCTTTTCTTGTTTCAAACCAGATAACAATGGTTGAGCTTAATGACCTGTCAGAGAGTATAGTGGCATGGGTGGTGGTGTCTATTACCAGGGTGCTACTCCCAGCCATCTCTCTGTATGAAGAGAGAAGCAGACGTCTGTCTCAGTGCTCCTTCCAGCCCCAGGTGCATATCAGCACCAACGAGGAGACCCTGCAGGCTACGCTCAGCTCTCACTCCCTGACCAGAACTGGCTCCCATTGCTCAGTGCAGGTCCAGAGGAAGAGCAGTGGCTGTGTGAGAAGCAGGACCTCCACTCCCTTTGCTTCACCATGCTCATCCTTGACTTCCCTGGAGAATTACGCAGAGGAAGAGAGAGGCAATGATGCACCATGCCACATAAAAACTGGCACACCCTCACCCAAACTGGTGGATACTGAACGAAGGGAAAAGATTGAGGCAGACAGCTCTGAACCTCTAAAGAAACTGTTTGGAATCCCTAATTCTACCGTAATCAAAAATGCAGACTGTATAGTACAAGATGTTATAGATAGAGCACTCATTGAAAAACAACATCCTGCCCCCCAGGAAGAACCATGGCATTCTCATGTCAGAAGCCTTATACCTTCCTCTAGGTCCAGTAATCTAGCATCTAAAATTCTAGATGAGGTCCTTGAGTGTGTCAATTCTGCCTTATCAACAAGCATACAAAAAAATTACACCAAGAGGCCAGCAAATGGTGTGCCAGACCATCTGGAGACCCAGGAGGTGGAATCCACAGACTCCCTGGTTGCCAGGAGGATCTTACAGCTTGTTTCTGAGAAACTTGAGCCTTGTTTCACTGACACCGTTGAAGCAGTGACTCAGGAGGAAATGGAGTCTGAGTTAGGAATCGTGGCATCGGAAATCATCAATGCTGTCTTAGAAGAGATCAAGACAGTTAAAGACAGGCAAAGGGTTAGTGAGTTAACTCCCGATGTTCCGCAAAACAGAGAAATGGTTACATCCATTGGAAGTTCTGTGACCAGGAGCAGCTCCTTTCAGCTTGTGCCACTCAAGCACATTGAGACTGAAGAGGAAGTCTTTCCCAAGCAAGAAACAGAAGCTAAATGTTTTCTGACTTGTGATATAAATTCTCGATCTTTTGAGTCACCAGTGGGAACCAAAAGAGTACTCAGGGAAAATGTAATGGGAATCTCGGACTCTGAGATCAATAATACTCCTAAGCAGCTAGTTAAAAGGGAAGTTAGACCTGTTGCTAAGTGTTTAGCTGATAGACACAAATCAGAATCTCGGGGGAGAGCAACGCTGTTAGTAAGTCAAGTTATGATGAGAGCTGCAGCAAAGCTCAAGTCTTTTAATCCCTCTGATCTTTTGGAGACTCCAGTCAGCATTACTGGTGAAGCAGCTTTACTTACAGCACTGGATATGCCAAAACATTCCCAGAGGACAGTGTCCTCAGGCTCTTCCAGTTTTTATCTGGAAGTTAATGCAGCAGCTTCTGGTCTTGTTGATGCTATTCTTGAAAAACTTCAGCATGCTGCCGCCACTGAAAAGCACAAGGATACAAAGGAAGCCTGCAACTCAGATTTCCCACCGGAATTTGAAACAGCAGTTTCATCTAGGCAGGTTCATTCAGTAAATGAAGATGTCTTTAAAACTGTGATGACAAAACTAAAACATTTTTTTAGTCAGGACACTCTGATTGCATTCAGTGCAGCAAAACGTTCACCTGACAAACAAGATAAATTAGATGGCTCCCTGAAACATTTTCCTACTTTAAAACGAGTTCTACCACAGACTAACTCTGGTGAACCTTATTCTTTCAAGGAGAGCCACTTGATGCAAAAATCCGTTCTTCCTATATGTCCCAATGCTTCAGAGCATTTGGGTGTGTTAAGAGATATCAGTTCGTTGAGACCTATCCTGAAAAGTCAGGATATTCAGTTAATGGTGAAAACCTGTGCCCAGGACATTGTCTGCCAGCTAATGCAGACCATCAAGAGTGAGATGAACAGGGTGGAAACAATGAGAGCTACGCTCTCAGAGGAATCCTTGCTGGCAAGTTTACAGGTAGATACTATTATAATGCGAATTGAGACTGTTAAAGTATCAGAGCTGAACCTGTCTCTCAATGCCAAAGAGTCTGAGAAAGACAGAAAGGCAGATGAAGAAGCAGTTGTCCGTAAGAAAATATGCTCTCATCAGCATGTTCAAACTGTCAATGCACCTGCAACAGTATTCCCTTCTCACATGGGTCAGGTCGAGTACTGTAGCTGCAATATTCCTGGACAAATGCCATCTAGTATCTTCCCCAAGCTTCCAAGTCGAATGAGTCTTGTAGCGAAACAGGGAGACACAGTGGCATCTGAGAACAGACAGCTGAGCCAAGCCCTGGTTGGGAAGGAACTCTCTACTTCACCTGATCTGGATTTAAAAGGAAAAGAGACTGCATGTGACCTCAAGGAATCACCCTCCAGTGGAACTTTGAGGGAACCAGAGAGAGCAAGAGCTGCCAGTGTTGAGGAAGGAGACCACTCCCTCACCTCACCAACCTGTGCGACTCCCGCTGGAACTATCCAGGCAGCAATTTCATTGTCCGACATTGATTTTATTGCCATGAAAATTGTCGATAGAATTGTGACTAGATTTGAATTATTGGCATGTGCAGAACATCAATGTAATCGTGCCACTAACAAAGACACAAGTGAGTGTGATGTAACTCCCACCTCTAAGAGCCGAGCTCATGAGTCAGTTGGGAGGATTCACAAGGTGTCCCATGGACTTCAGGTGCCGGGAGCCACAGCAAATGTCTCGCTACTTCAGATAGGAGGGCCAGAAGTACGGGGCTGTTCAAACAGCTCCATTGCAGTGGCTCCCACAATGAACGCTGCTGGGAAGACACTGGTAGGGATTCTCACCAGTGGAATACCCAGTCTGTTTTCAGAGGAACTGATCGATACTGTTTCAAAAGTGATTTCGGAGTCAAGCATCACAAAAAAGTCAGATAACAATCCCAACTCTGAAACAGCAGACAAGAATTTGAAAACGTCTGTGTTTTCCATTCAGTTTTTGATTCTGTATGCTGAAAGATTGGTGAGAAAGCTTTTGGAACTGTGTCTGACTTTCCCAGGTTCTCAATCAAGAGAATCAGAGGAACATGATGTTTTTGGTGCTCCACATGTGTTTAATAAGAAATTCTGTACTATTGAACAAAAAATGCCAGGCAAAGAGTCTGTGATGAATTCAGGACATGGCCTAGAGAAGAGGAATCACAGTTCACAGATACATAACGATGCATTGGACCTGCTCACCAGATTGCTGGTACAATTCGTCATCGACGTTTTGTTTGCCAGCTATGATTTGCCATTAGAGCCCAATGATAGTGACAGTGAAGGTAAGAAATCAAGTTTTTCTCCACCTTCTCCACTATTTGCAATTGAGGACCACTCAGTCAACTCAACTCATGTAAATGCAGCATTTAAGTATGCATCTATCAAAATTGTATTTGTATTGTGTTTATATTATGTCTAACTTTGCTGTATTCTCTTACCATGAATCATGTTGTTTAAAAGTTTGTTGTGAATGTCCTTTGGTTGTTTGTAATCATTTTCTGACATGCCATTTTCCCATGCTGCCTTCCATTCAATAACATAACCTACATTTTCTGCTGAATTGTCTACCCTTTCATTACTTACAGTTGACACAACATGCACTTTTATGTCACCAGGGATTGCCAGGAGTGTCTCTGTGGAAAGCACACAGGAGACCCTGGAAGACAAAGTGATTCTGGATCGTGACACGAAAAGATTCTCCAAGGGGAACGTTCCTGGCTCTGACAGCACTGCTCATTCCCTGCACACGGAAGAAAGAGAAATAGATGGGAAACTTATCCAACCAACAAGAGGAAGACCTTTAGAAACCTACAAGGTTCTGCCCCCAATAAAAGAGAGACCACGTCAGGGGCAGCCAAGCAGCAAGGATGAGCCTGGACAACAGACAGTGGGAGAACTCCAGACAGTGGAAGGAATGTCCCCCGGAGAGAGACCGTGGAACAAAAAACAGGAACCTCCTGCAAAAGGTAACAGAGGAGCCACTCTGGAGCCTATGAGGAGACCAGAAGCTAAGCCAGCTGATTGTCTTTAGAACAGCAGGTTGTTGAACCTGTTTCTTCAGCAGGGCAGAATACAAAAACCACAACTTCTACAGTAAAATCAGCAGACTCGTTTGTCGCTGTATTGAGCTGTGAAACTCTATACGTTTTAAGTATGCATCTATCAAAAGTGTATTTAAGGAAAATTATGTTTTAATTAAATGTTCTATTACTGTATGCAATTATTTTAAGAGTGAATTCCCCATCTATTTTAATTCATGTTTTACTATTGCCATGCAGTTTTTTCTTATGTTTACTGCCAGACTAATGAGTTAGCTTCTGGTTAGAGAACTCACAAGCTTGCGCTTTTTGACAGGCGAAAAGCCTGTCCGTCCTCCTCAGCTGGACAATGACAATGAGAATGCCAGTGCCAATGCCAATGCCAAAGCCAATGACAATGACAAGGCTGGAGACGAGGCTGGAGCAAGCAACGGAAGTGTGCCGCTGATGTCTTCAGCCCCCTCTTCTGACGCATTTGGGGTGAAACGCATCATCAGCGGGTTGTTTGAGAAAATACGGCCTGGATTCCCTAGAGACGACACAGGAGAGCTGGATCTGGTGCCTGAGTCCCAGCTCACTGAATTGACCCTGAAACTCACTGAACATGTGATGAAGAAAATAGTAAGGATTCCCAGCCTTGCTTCGTGCAACGCAGATGAGCAAGAGCATTTACTATTACAGCATGTGAAGAAAACTACTAGAGCTGTATATCGGAGTATGGTGGAGGCGACTGGCTGCAAGAGAGATTTACAGATAGCGGTCGGCTCAAGAAACCCTGAAACAATGAAGAGAATTATCTGCTGTGTCGCTAGACATATCCAGGAGGGAGAGTTTGCGCAAGGCACAAATTCACCTCCAGAGTCCCTCAAACCTAAGGATGACAGCAATCGCACTACGGAGAAAATAAGAGTCATGATTTCTCCTCGTGCTAACAAAATACTACCTCCTCCAATGAATAGTTCTTCTGATTTCCCCAAGAAAAAGGTGGGTGGCATGAAAGAGATGGGCCATGACAGGGTCTCAGCGGGTGAATCTTTTGACCTGAGAAATGTTTCAACTGAGAAAAGAGAGAGGTTTGCCCCTGAGTCTTCTAAAAAGCCAAAGGAGTCCATTGTACCAAGAGAGCTGGATGTTGACGAACAACACCATGCTAAGGCAACAAAGAAGAAATCCCTTAAAGCAAAAAAGAAATGCTCCCTGGAGGCTGAGAGTTCAACATCCACATCTCTTCGGCAGCCTTCTGAGCATGAAATCAAGCCTCTTGAGGTATGTTGATAAGAGATTCAAAACTTGACAAAATATATTTAACCCTATTACCCTAATTATTACATTAAGTTAGGAATGGAATTGTGCATTTCTATGATTTGTTAACTTTGATCTGTTTTTAACTGCAGTACCAATCCACACATCAAAATGTGATTTCTGTTCCCAAAGAGAGTCTAGGCTAATTTTGGTGGCAACTAAAAAACACAACAGACATTGAAGTTAACTCTCTCTTTCTTTGTATGGCAGGCTAATTTGATGTATGCAGAGTTTCGCCACAAAGAAAAAGGAAAGAAAAATCCTTTCAGGAAGATGGTGAACTTTGGCACCAAAATGAAGAACAGGCTTCAGTTCAAGCTGAGAAATGATCAAAACGTGCCATACTATGAGACTCACATGTCCTCTGATGCCTTTGAGAGGATGCCACAAGCAGGACCCAGGGGAAAGAGGAAGGAACAGACCTCCAAGGCTCCACGTCCGGGAGTGAATTCTGGCTTTCTCCCTTTGATTCCCCAAAAACCTCAGCCGACTTCAGCTGTGATGCAGAGCGAACCATGCCACAATGCCAGCGCCGACTGTGGTAACTTATTAGAGATCTATGAAATTCAGGGCACATCCTCGAGTTTCAACAGCTCTGGGAAGAGGGAACTCACGAAACCGATGGATAAGAACAGCATCCCACAAACTGTAAGGAAGAAGGTACGGATCTGATTCATGATAGTTCTTTCTTATTGACAGAATTTCAAGGGAGTGTAGTATACAGTACATACAGTTTTACTGTGGACTAGGGCTTAACACTTTGTTTCACACTGTGGAAGAGGACCAGAGTGGATATGTTATTGTAAACAAAAAGTTATGATAATATGTTGTGGTTCTGTTGCATTTTCTATGGAAACAAACTGCTTTTAAGTGCTAATGGGGGGATAAAGTGACAGTAGGATTCGAAAGATTGATGAGAAAACGTGCTGATGTCGTTCGCTGTTTGCTCTGTGTGCACACAGATCTTCGAGAAGGAAAGTGGCCCTCCAGAGAGATATCAATGGAGCCAGCCTCGCAGTGCTATGCCAGGTGAGTTCTCAGTGGTGGATTGTGAATTCTATCTCACACTCTGATTCTGAAATAGAAATGTCTGACCATAATACTGAATGGAACTGTGCATTTCCTTCATTATAGAATTTGAAACTGGCAATTAAAAACATATATATGAAAAGAGGCATGTGAAGTAATTCTGAACAGGTTGGCCTGTATGTGCCCACTGTTCCCTTGAATGTGTTTGAAAGTAATGAACGTTTATGAGAGTAGCGCTTTCTTATTCTTTATCTGTATATATCATTCTGCTACAATATTAAAAAGTACAGTAGCCAAAACAAACCTGTTCAAATTCAGGGGACGACTGGCGAACTCTGTCCAAACTTAAAAGAACTAATGCCCTTTGTAAAAAAGATATTGCACAAAGACATATTTTGGGGGCAAACTAATAATACTTCATAGGGGAACCCCCAAAAAGGATTTATCTCAAAGGGGGCCTTCCTCAGATGCACTTTGCGCTGAGTGCTGTATAACAGGTGTTATGTACAGTAAGTGCTGGGAGAGTGTGTCTGATACATTGAGTAGAGAATGAAATACTCTTCACTAAATCTGTCAGTGACTCTAGCTGCCTCTGTACAGTTGGATATAATCTAGTTTGATTTATTTCCAATTGTGGAGAAACATTGAGACCATGGCTCTTAGTGCCACATAATTGTGGGGGTTTCATTCAGTCATTTCCTGCTCGATACTTTTGAGGCATCTGTGAGTAAATCTATGTGCACAGGTCTGACGTTCTAGTTTAAACGAAACAAATTCCTGAATGCTCATGTGCCAAACCAGTCTACTGTGTCATTTCAGGAGTCTCTGCTCCTCAACCAAACCTCAGGGAGAAGCCACCAAAGTCATCTGTGCTGACCAGGGTGTCTGCTGCACTGGCCCGAGTGTTCCATAAGAAGAAATAGAGAAACTACTGATGAAACCTGACCACAGGACCAATACTTATTATAAGAAACACATTTCCTGGATTTTTAAAATGAATAGTGTTAAGTTATTTTTGATCCTCTCTTCTGTTTATCTTGACAGAACAGATATGCTAACTGAAAACAGCGTGTCTCATTGAGGAATTTTATTATTTAACCGTATTATTATTGTCTACTGTGCCACCATATTAAAAGATTAAGTTCAGCCTTTGCGATGTGTATGACTTTTGTCACAAAATGTAACAACTTCAATGTGCTTCATGTACTCAGAAAAATTGGAAGACGGAAATGGGTATATTTTGCACATAGCTGTGGGTTTGTTTAGAAGAATATCTGAATGTCCAAAGGTAGCCACATTCTTTCAGTTGTCATTGCAAAAATGGGTTATGGATGAACTTGAATCATCGTGCTGTTTCCTTCTGGATATTCTCATAGATAAAGTCTTCTTCAGCTGATGCAGGCAGTGTGAATCAAACCTCATTAACCCCTCCCCCCAGCAGCAAACCAGCAAGACTTACCCTTATAAAGCACCTGCTTGCTCATTTAGAACCGCAAACGTTTCTGACATGTCTTAAATGTGTCTCTCTTATACTTTCAGATTTTCATTCTCTTCATGAACGACTAATATGCCTGCATGTGCTCACTAGAAGGCTATCGGTCAGGTCGATGGGCATACTGTAAATGAATGCTTTGGATTTTGTATCACACTGAGGTGTGGCAGAATCGGTGAAGGATGGTGTTCACAGTGGATGCATGACCAAGTCAAACAAATTACACTTATAAGTGCTTTAGTTAAAGGGAGTTTCAAAGCCCGATTCCTACCCCTGCCCTACATTTTATTGAGCTATATCTTGGACAGCAATGATCACAAATACCCTTGTGGTCTATACACATAACTTGTACATTTACCCACTAGATCAACAAATCAATAATGGTGATAGAGGGGAGAGTATTTGAATAGATGACCGTACAGTAGATCGTTTATGATTAGATGTACAGTATACATGTCATATGTAGGCCTTGTAATACAGTCCTGGGTCTTGTACGGTGCAGTGTTCTCTGCTTACGTGTATGTTTTTAAGGGGGAGGTGAACGCTTTTAGAAAGCCTCTTCGTTGCTCCACCTTAAATTGCAGCAGCTTCTGCAGAGACTAACGCCGAGGTAGGAGCAGGTTGTGCGAATTACATCTTCCTGTGGCAAAATAAGAAAGACAGCGTTCATCATTTCAGTCGGGGAGGTCGCGCAACGACGTCTGGACCACAGATAATATTATTACACGTGAGAAAATAAAACGAAGATAAATCTTTTTGCACGAGATCGCTTAGTTCGTCTAGTTAACTCGTTTGAAATTCTGTCAGCTCGTTGCGTGCGTCTCTTCGATCACTTGAGAGCTTTGCATTCGGGTTTTGGAAAAAACTACAAAGGAAAATTAAAGGTGAGAATCTCCTTTTTGTGTTTGTTTTGTCTGCCATTCATTTTGCTTTTATTAATGTTTTTTTTTTTTGCTTTTGGCCAACGACAATGAATTGCATTTCATTTTAACAGAGTATTTTGCATGTTTGCTAGTGGTAACTTCAAGGCAAAATGTCTTATTATGGCTGATTTGCACAGATGACTAAAGCTTTTGCATTTTTAAACCCTGGAGCTCCCGCAGTGTTTTTTTCAGTTGACATTTGACTATTTCAGAATAAGAGCGCAAAACAGCCCTTCGTTAGAATTCATAAATATGAAGACACTCCTACTCATAATACACCTTTACCTTTAATACGTCTGCCAAAGACTGTACCTGAGAAGGTGTATTGATTATGTTGTCGGTTATTTTCGAGATTTCCAGATGATTTCATGGTAAGCTTTGCTTTTTTTCCCTCTACAGCCCTCAGTTGCTAAGCAAACGGAACGGTGTTTCATTTTCATGTGCATTGAGTAGTAATAGCACATCTTCGAGCGAGTCTGCTCTCGCATACAACCCGAATGAATCAAATTACGACCCGAATCCCAGGAGAACGGGTTCGGAGGTGTTGATAGTCATACTGATTCATAGAAAAACAAAATCAATGCGGTGTACATATTGCTGTTGCTTGTCGGGGGGCGGAGGGTGACTGGGCTGTATCACAGCCGACTTGCCTTCTTAATCCCTCCTTGCATTATTTATTCAACAAAACATTGCGCGCCGATGAAGGTAATAAATAATATTGGAGGTCCTGATAATTAATGGCTATATTCTGCAGGGTTTAGTGTATAGATCATACAAATCAAATAGATAGTCGATGGTCTATCATCTTTATTGACCCCCTAATGTAAACAAATTGTCAGACATTAAATTCTCAATAATCTAGGATCGGGCCAGAAAAAAAGCTCATAAGGTATTAACCTTTCATTTCTTTTCTTTTAAAGTATGAGTACATAACACATTTTTAGGAATGTAAAGACATTATTTTGATCAGAATCCAGTTACAACCATATGGGTGTATTGTTATGCGGTCTGTAACAATATACAGTACTTGTGTGATTGATCAATGTCTTTTTATTGTACAAAATCTTTGGATTAAAGGGTAAATTGTAAGTTCTCCGGGACTAGGGTGAAAGACACCCGGATATGTAAGAGTGAGCCGGATTCCTTGCAGTGGTGCTGAAAGTCAGTGAAGCTTTGCGTGTAGAGTGTTGTACAACAATCATGTGTGAGCCTTCATTTACCCAGATAAATCAATTGGGAACAAATTCTCACAAAAATGACCTGGAAATGCAGTTATGCAGCAGGACAGGAGTGACATGGCGTTCAGAATCCCTACATCTCTTCCACATCTCTTTTTACTGGTAAATAATGCTCTTATTCACATCAGGCCCAAGATTGCTGTTGTGTCTACTGGTTTTCATTCTTCTGTGGACTCATGACTTGGACGGAAACCATTGTGGACTTGAGTGGTCCTGGTTTAACCGTTTACCACAGTTTCCCGGTGTTTATCTTCTTTGACCGGCATTATAAATTGCATATAAAGCCTGGAGGGTTGCAGACCAGGAGTGAGTATCACTAATGTAGTGTCACATTCAGAGCTGCCAAGTCTGGTTTCTTCTTGCATTCACCCTTCACTGTGAATTGCTTGTGTGCCATGTAGCCTGCTCAGCTCACTTTTTACTTGCCCAGGGCTGACTATGAGTAAAGACAGGGAAGGGCAGTCCCAGGCCTCGCGGGCTGAGCTCCTGGAGGTGGGACAGGTAGAGTATCTTTCAGTCAAATGACTAGTTCAGTTCAGAAACACATATCAAAGGTGAATCCAAGAAGACCTTCAGACCCTAGGGAGAACATGAGGTGCCCATCCCTGGTTAAAGGCATCAAGTTGTGTGGAAGCCTACTGTATTGCAGTGGTTCACAGGTCCAGTTGTGGAAGCCCACAAGCCATGTCTTACTGGTGTTTTCTTAATGTAAACTACATTGAGTTTTCAAACCTCCTTATACATAAAGGGCAAAACAGTTTGGTGCTTTAAAGCTGGCAGTCTTTGAGGTAGCATGTATCACTTGTTCTATCCACATATTGTAATATACTCCACACAAAAAAGAAAGAAGTAAATGGATAATACAGTATGAAAGAAAAATGGGAAAATCATAATTGCATAAGTATTCAAGCCCTTTCATGTGGTAAACTGAAATTAATTTAGGGTGCTCAAAATTAACATGAACAAGCCACACAATTAGTTAAGGACCCCTTGTGAGATAGTGGTTCAAAGGATTGTGCAATAAATGCACCTGTTTCTGTTAAGGTCTTTCAGCCAGGTAGTGAATGTCAAGCAAAAATTGAACCATGAGGTCTAAGGAGTTTTCAAAGCAACTCAGAATAAAATTGGAGAAAAGCACAAATGGGGATAAAGGCATAAGAAAGATAAAAAAACACTGGCTATCACTTTGAACTCAGTGAAGTCGATCATTAAGAAGTGAAATGTGTATCGCACCACCCACACACTGCCTAGATCAGGCTGTCCCTTCTAACTGAGCAGCTGCACGAGGAGGAAACTGATTAGGGATGCAACTGTCAGGCCAACAGCGACTTGGAAAGAGCTACAGAGTTCAGTTACTTGGGAGAAAATGCGCATCAATCAACACAATCTCAGTCACTCCACAGTATGGTAGAGTGGAAACTCTTCTCAAATCCTGCATGGGTTTTGCAATAAAGCAGTGTACTGCAAAAAAAAAATCAAAATGTTTTGTGGTCAGATGAGACAAAACTGGAACTTTTTCTCAACACAATGTATTGCATCTGACACAGAAACTACATAGTACAGCACTCAGTCAGCATATTCGCAGCTGTCAAACCTGGTTTGTGACAGCATTGTATTATAGTTCTGCTCCTCTTCGGCAAGTACAGGGAGCTTGTCTGGACTGTTGGCATGATAGAGAGAGGAAAGCATCAGTAAATTTTAAGGAAATCCTGCTTCAGACTTAAAACCTATTTAAAAATTCATCTTTCAAGAGGGAAAAGTTACAAATCACTGGAGTGGTTTAAGAATGAGCAAGCGAGTGTTCTAATGTAGCCCAGTTAAAGTTCTGACTTGATTGGGACCCTGTGGAAAGATTTGAAAACTGCTGTCCATACGTGATTTCCTAGCAACCTGAGATCTTGAGCAAATCTTGCACCCAGCTAGTGTAAAATTCTGGAAGGGGCATATCCAACAAATATTGAGTTTGCATGTCTAATACTATCAATATTTTTCATTATTTTTTTCTGTTTACTGTAACCTCTCTCACCCTTAAAAGTCTTCAGTTTGAGAATTCAAGTTTTAAATAAAATATACAGCCCCAGTACAATTTAGATGAGTGAAATATGGCTTTACCTGTGAATTAAGTGCGAAATTCAGACAGGCCAGGTTGAGCTCAACCAAACTGGAATTAAAAACCCAAACTACTATGGAATCTAAACATCTGCAGTTTATGGCCAAAAAATTCCCACAACAAGCCCTAAAACAATTGTCAGCGCTATCATCATCATCATCCTCCAGCATGCAGAGGTGACGATATCCCAACCGCCAATCGACAATTTGTAGGACCTTGAGACAGCAGAATTACAAAGGCTCCTTTCATTAACACCAAGAACCGAAGCCAGATCAGAAATTGTTTGGAAGTACAAAGATGACACAGACAAGTTGTGGAACAAAGTTTTGTGGACAGATGAGACCCAGATAAACCTTTACCATAGGAAAAGGAAGGTGACGGCGTGGAGAAAGAAAGGAACTGCAGAGGTCCCAAAGAGTAGCACCTTGTGAAGCATGGTGAAGGTTGTGTTACCGCCCGGGTGGGCATAACAGCCTCTGGAACTGGGTCTCCCATTATTATGAAGAGGTTCAAGTAGGAAACTGGGTCAACATCCATAGGCTGCAGAGGAACAACTAAATGTTCATTTTGTTCATGTAAATGTTCACTCTGCAGATTAAAATCCGGTTGCGCATGCATTGTACATGCTGAAGGAAAAACTCCCATAGAACTGGCAAAACCTCAAAAGTGGCAGCAGCAAAGACTTGGCAAAGTATCTCAAGTAATGATATGAAGAGTTCGGTGAGCTCAATGGGATGCATATTTGCAGTTTTCATCCTCATAGATATAGGCAAGAAAATGCTGTTACACTGTGAAATGTATTTAAGGTGAATGTGTCCCATTACTTATTGTCTCTTGAGTCCTCACTGGGTTCTACACATTTGTGTTGTAATTTGATCAAATGTATTCATGGAATTATTCAAAAATAAAACCCATATTGTACTTATGATTTAAATTAATCTCATAATTGCAAAACCAAATTGCTTGGCTGTGAAGCAAAAATAAGTTTTGACTTTGCTGTCCCAGTACTTTTAAATATCAGTCTAGCTATATTTTCTCCTTGCGTATCGAAATGCTGGGCATAGCGATCCATGTGTTTGCAGAGATGTGGAGTATTTTAATCTATGTGACACTTACTACACATACAGTATACTGTACTATTTCCATTAAACTCTTTCTCTACATTTAGATTAAATTGTTGGAAAACAATTTGGAAAACTCTACTAACCTCCTAATTTTCCACATTAATGCTTAAACCGCCCTCAAATTAGTGGCACCAGTAAGCAGATCTTTTGTCAAATTGACCGACAGTTTTGAACAGGCAGTTCAGTATCAATTTGATTAGCGGCACTAATGAGCCTCCCATCTGTTCCCTTATGGCGGTAACGAGAACTATTTTTTCAGTATTTGTCATGACAATACATCACATAAAATAGGCATTAACAACTGCAAAACCAGAAAAACAGGCAGAGTGCAGAAGAGTGTTTGTGTTTATGGCAACTTTGCATAAACATGTTCACATTCAGATGTTGCTAAGTTGTGCAGTTTGTGCTTGTCGAAAGCAGCAGTGCAATGTTCTGTGTAAAAGTGGTACAATTGTTATTATTACTATATCAGATCGTAAGTCTGCCTCATCGCCACAGGTGTGTTGCATGACTTTGAGCAGTACTTAAATTAAGTATTATAGAGATCCTTTGAGATCCAAATCTGAGTACCCTTTAGCTCTAAAGGTTTCTTAAATTGAACAGATTTACAGATCCTTCAATACTTAATAATGGTCCTGAGCAATGGGATTTACTGGACTGGGACTCTCTAGGACAAGGATGGAAGACTTTGCACCATAAGCATCACGTATTCCAGGAACCTTGGTCCTGGACAGTCAGTGTCTTCAGATTCTCAGTCCATCTGGGCTCCTGACAGTCTTAATTAAGCTCTTTACTGGCTTAAGTGCCCTAGTTTAATCCTCCCAAATTTTCAGGTCCTGGTGCTTTTAAGAGACCTAGAAAACCTACAGACACACGATGCTCCAGAACCAGGATTGGGGACCCCTGACCTAGCATGTGTAGTCATTTGTGTGCCCTGATCATTTACTTGCCTATATTGTCTAGATGGTACAGAATGTTAAATAACTACACCATAATCAAAGTTTTTTTAACCCCCCAAAAAAACGATTATGAATGTTTTTACTTAAGACTCAAAGAGGTACCACATTACTTGGAGGAACCTTTGAAAAGGATTGAGACAGTCTTGAGTCAACCGAAACATCTGCGTCTAAAGCAGCAATCCTTCATTTCTGGTTCCAGAGAGCCACAGGGCCTTCTGGTCTCTGTACTGCCTGAGCCTTTGAAGATTGAATTGACAAACTAGTCTTAATTACAACTCCAAACCTTTATGTCTCGGTGGGGTTTGGAAAAATGTGAGGAACCCTGCAGGCTGTTGGAAAAGACCAACATGAAAACAAAGGCTTCGCGGCAGAAGCAGAAAATAAAAGCATTCGGGGTGTACACCAGAAGACGCTTCATCACCCACAGAGATCTGGGTGGCTGGATTCAGGTGGCCAAACATGTGACTCTGTCGGTTCCTTTGGGGAAAAGACTGGATGAAATTCCTGGATCAATACATTACCATCTACCAAATAAGCAATTAATTCTTTCATTCCTAGCCTTTCCTTTCTCCTATTATGGGATTATGGGAAGTGTCAACTGTAGAAATCTAGATTGTCCTTTCCAATGATGATACAGTGCAAAATGTTACAAAGATACTGTATGTACAGTATTTATATACTACAAAAACACTGCTAGTGGGAAACACTACCCTAAGATAATATTCCAGTTCATGTTTCAGTTACACAGTAGTGTTTCTTCAGGATAACATAACAAGTAGCAACAGCAGAGAAAGTAAATTGTGCTTGTGTTTTTTACTCTCTGATACACTGTTACTCACTGTAACAAGCTCAAGAATTATTCTGTGATACTAGCTACTGCGTTTGTGAGATATCTGCTTCAGTTTGATGTCAGAAGACAGGCCTCCCTCCCTGGGTGTGTTACATTTGAAGTTACTCAAGTTTGTCAAATTAATAATGATTTTAGATGTTTATTGCACTTAATACCTTGAAGAATTCAGTTCCATTCCTCCTTACACATTGACAAATGTTGGTAAAGTAAATTCTGTTCATTTTCACTGGCATAATAAAATCTCAAGCCTTTCTCCATCCGTGTCCAGTTGCTCAGTTTCATTATACCCTCACTTGGCTTGTAATATGCATATGTTTAGAAATACATCCGAGTATCTTTTCATTATGTGGATTTTGGAGTCCTGTGCACATCCTTTCTGAAATACCTGAATAGGCCTATCACAATAGAGATGACAGACCCTTATATGTAGGAGAGCCCTAATAGTGATAACAAACACCTATTCACAGGAGCACTTTGTTAAATTTGTATTTGGCATAAAGCAGGAATTTGCATCATTAAATGTAGAATTAGTGGGTTGCATTCTTAGGAGAAGGTCTGGCTTAAATTGTAATTTCTTAGCAAAGCCTACTTTTGAAATTCACTGTCCTTTTTTGGAGTTGACTGTGATCAGTGTTGTTTCACTGGGTTATTCAGACCTCTGATGACAAGCTGCTGATGCATAACACACCAACAAGGCAACAGGATAATTTCTTCTGGAGAACGAGATGGCTTCTGTTAAAATCCACGCTTTTAGAGTCAATTGCAAAGCTTTTTATGCCACGCAAAAAAAATCATCCTCACTTTTTAACAGCAAGTAAGTGCCAGAATATGTCCAAAAAACGAAAAAAAAATCAATGTGAAATAATTTGCATCAATGTGCTGTTTCTTGAGAGATCCCTGCCCCTGAACTTTTAGTTACGTTTTGAAATGGGACCACATAATTCTCCAGAGTGAAAGCCTTTGAAAGCCACCTCATTACAAGTGCTATTAATTTACACTAATGCTGTTGTGAAAAGATTATTGTTTTTACGAATGGTAGCTTAACAGGAGTTCAGCTGATCATTGTTCTGCTTGAGCTGGAAAATAATTACCACTGAGCAGTGACAGTAACTGAGAAAAAGCCAAAGCACATTGTATTTTTGTCTTCTCTATGATTCAGCATGTTATTTCAACCAGATCTCTGTGCTGGACATACAAAAAGCTAAGTTTTGTGGAGCAATTTTTGAAAAAAACAGACAGTGAAACAGCCCTCCCTACAGGCCAAGCTCATCAAATATTTGTGTGTACAATTTTTCTCATGATGTCATGCAAATTAAGGAAAAAACATAAGTAATAAAATATCCAGTTTTACTTAAAAAAAAACTCAGAAACAGTGGTTTCCACAGAGCCATATTGTTCTTTTGCAACATTGTCCTTGAAGTAAAGGCTTTTAAAAGTATTAAAAGATGGCTCAATGCCTGATTGCACAGTATTTTTGTTTATGTACTATTGTTCCAGGCTGATAATGAACTGGTGTGTGACCATAAATGTTGGAAGATTATTGCTTGCTTGGCAGCACATGGCCTATAAATCTCCTAGTGTCATGATTCTTTGACATGTAATTAGTTCTTTCCATACAGTTTAGTTACCCACTTCATGATGTGCAGCTCTGTCACAAAAGGCAGACAAACAACGTGTGCCCGCAGCTCTGCTATGAGTAGTCTATGTGTTTAGCAAACAGATATACAAATACCTCCTCTACCAGGTTAATTCTACATAAATTAGTAAACTCATTAATAATGGTTAAAATAAGGCTTTGAATGAGCCCTTATATATCTTTACTACTTTAACAAATATAGACCTGAGAAGTTGCAAGAACAAATTTACCAGAATTAAGCTTTGCCTTAAAGAGCTTAGTTTTAGGACAGTGCATCCACTGTGTTGTTAGAATTGGGACAGAATGTGGATGTCACAATGATATCTGCTGATTTTTATACCATATTTCTAAATACTATGGAAATAATAATAGAAGAGCTCTGAAGCCAATTTTTTTCACACAATAAAAGCATTATGGGTCTTTACAAATGTAAATCCATTGTAATTTACACTTAATACTACGATACTATGATTGCATCAGCTGGGAAACAAGGCTGTTTAGTGGTTAAAGCAGTCATCACAAAGCTGCTGCCCAAGACCCAACTCTGTCACTGTATGTGGTCCTAAGTGCTGTTTGCTTGTACTCCATTCCTTAAGTGACATGTAAGGCAGCACCTTATTCTAAGTGAGTGTAAAAGACTCCAGTATCAGCTGTTTGATATCATGGTGTTCCCTGTGAATAAATGTGTCTTCCACAAGCCCTGAATCATTATGCATGATCATGACAATAACAGCCACTGCTAAGAGTCGGTCTGACTTCCTTTCACTCAGATGGCCAAGGTGGACTCCCGTTTCGGACATAAAGACTCTTCGGACCAGAATTTTGACTACATGTTCAAACTGCTGATCATCGGCAACAGCAGCGTGGGCAAGACCAGCTTCCTGTTCCGCTACGCCGACGACTCTTTCAGCAATTCCTTCGTCAGCACCGTGGGCATCGACTTCAAGGTCAAGACTGTGTACCGCAATGACAAGAGGGTCAAGCTGCAGATCTGGGTGAGTCCACCTGTTATAGCACTCTTCACAATAAAGTGATTTTAGAATGGATGTGTAAAATCTATCGCTTCAAAGAGCTTTACAATACGTGGAAAACGCGCAACTCCAAATAAAATGCAAGGCAGTTACAAAAACGGATAGAAATAATGCGGATGTAGAAGGTGGAACAATCACACAATAGCCTTTATGAAAATGTTTTTCTTTTTTACCTTAGGTTTAAATATACTGAAGCAGATCCTCTCATTGAATAGCAAAGGCCTGGAGGACCTATGTGCATAAAACCACATTTTCCCTAGAACTGGGAGAGTGGTCAATCGGCTAAAGTTGGACCAAGCCTGATGTTTTAACCCCTTCCTCCCTGGTTTGGTCATTACTCCTAGTCATTCCTCTTTTCCATTTGTTTAATATATATCAGACTTGTGATGTATTGATACCCCAGAAACAGGAACCACTGGTAAACTATCATGGTTTCACTATCATGTTACCTTCATGACTTTCTATTGATCTCTCACACTAACACCCTTTGTCCAACTCCCCAACCATTACCGATCTAATGTAATTACCGTAAGTGGATTAGACATCTTCCGTTGCCCGCTGTGCTCTTTTATAGAAAGGAATGAGCTTGCCTACAGGTGAAGCTAAATTCTCGAGACCCCTCGTGCGTGAGGGGTTTTATATTTCTTCTGGTCTCTGGAGCGTTTATCGGCCGCTTCTACCAGCGCAACCTGGGTCTTACACTCCAGATCCTCCTGAACCGTTACAAGCGTCCAAAGTGAATGAGTCCCCATGTAGAGCTTTGAGTGTAGGCAGAACGATTTCAAAATCAACTTGAATCCTATACAGGAGGCCAGTGTAAGGACTTCGTGACAGGAGTGAGGCGATCACCTGCAGATGATCTTATCAGGATTCTGAACATGTTGTAACTTGTTAAGCGTTGTTATTATGACTCCTCCAAAGAGGACATACTGTAACGTTGATCAGTCATTGGAAAAAAAACTAACCCAGGAATCATCTTTTTGTACAGAGTGCTTAGAAAAGTTAGCTGGGGTATTTACACAGCTGTGACGTGAAAACTGCATGATGGAGCAGATAAGCATGGTACCTATGTAGACAGGAACTGAGAACAAATGTGCACAAGGACTTGCTATACAGCTGCATGAAGCAGTTCAGCATATCTTATAATTTTCCATGAGGATTTGTTCACCGTGGTTTGAAGTGTAAGAAGACCACACATTGTTGTGTTGTGCTACACAGTTTTATTGAAACAATGATCTGAACGGTGAAATATAAATCAGAGGACACAAATGGAAACTACTGTACAGTACATGGAAGAGCATTTAAAATATAAAAAGCATTCTTTACTAAAGGGTTGTGGAAGTGTGGGGGAAAAAAACTACCCAGTCATGTTCTAGAAGCCCATAGTCCAAAGACATACTGGTAGGTTAATTGCCTTCTGGGAAAAATGGCCCAGGTGTTAGTGTGTATGTATCCGTGTTTGTGTCTGTGTGTGCCCTGTGGTGGACTAGCGTCCTCTCCAGGGTGTATCCCACTGCCAGGTGCGTGCCAGGATAGGATCTGGCTCCCACGCAACCCTGAATTGGATGAAACAGATAGAAAATGGGTAAATGGTGGATTCGTCCCGTACAGGTGATCCTATGATTTAATTCTAATAGTTGTTTCCATTACCTTACATACTGTATACTAGAAGTCAGACGTATTGGTTTAGAATTGCTTGGTCCAGTTTTCTCACCCTTTTTATGTGAGACCATCGTGAGCCAGGCTAGTTTTACCGTACCGAGGAGGTGTTGTTGTGATTGTAGTCCTGCTCCGTTCAAGAGGAACCGCAGGTTCAGACATTTGGTGTCTGTGCTTGGCTGAGGAGCCAATGGTGTGAAGCTGCCATCTGTGGGATTTTGACTGAATGCCTCTATGTCAGAATCGCTCAACATTTCCAGTTGGCGACTACATTACCCATTCTCTAATCTCTCCTTCAATGTCTTCGGAATAATATCTCTTGGTAACTTGAGTACAATTGGTAAGATACCATCAAAAAGGCCATTTAAGTTCCTTTGTCTGCCCTTTAAGAGCCTTGACAGAGATAAGGATTTACGTGCCTTTAGCTTTGTGCTTAAGCTAATCATTTCATTATTCCATATTTTCCAAAGGATTTCAATAACCAAATCCTATTGCTAAAGTGTTGCTACAGCCCATTTCAGCAGGTGGGTAAAGAGCTTGCTCCAGTAGTTGCTATGTTAGTGAGGGACCCTTTATTGCTGCTTACACCCAGGGCCGGCTCCTGGCAAAGGCAAACTTGGTGACTCCCTAGGGCCCCAGGGGCCATCCTGGGGCCCCCTCGATGCACCCCACTTTTTTTAATCGCCACGTTCAAATGTGAGTGAAAAAATGTACTGTAACGTCTTCTTCTGTTGCTGCGGTGGATGATCCTAGTGAAAGCCCGATCAAAAACTAACCAATCATGATCAAGAACGTAATGCTTCTGAAGCGCAGAAAAGAAGAAACGGATAGGCAATCTTGTAACAGAGGTGTGCCAAATCAAGTCATTGTAATAATGCATTTGTATTTCATTGGCTTGTGAGTCTGTCAGATCCATGTAACTGGTAGATTAGCCACGTTTTCAGGCTAGACACAGCCTGCTGGAGGTGTTTTACTAGACGTTAGCACGTCTGTACATGTGCCGCCTGGGTCACCCGGCTAAAAATCGGCGCTGCTCAGCCAAAAAAAGCATGAAAGCAAATGTCCGCTACAAGTGACTGTTCAGCAGTTATACATAATCGGCTTTAAAACGCATTGATTTTCCTTGCAGTTTCTCCTGTGTTTCATTAAAAGGTGGTTTTGTAAACCCAACCTGTAGCCCTTCAGGTTGCAGTCTCTCACCTGAGGTCAGCTGTGGCACATGACCGTCTCAGCCATCATGAGCATCGTCTCAACCGGCCATCATGAGCATCAGTCACGCAGTAGGTCAGCACCTGGCGTGTGAAGATGTAATTGATGATTTTGCCTCCCGAAATCCTGAACGTTTTTTCTAAAATTTTCCCATCTCTTCAGCCTTATTGATCTCACTCCTGTAATTGAGCTTATTTCTTACTTAATTACATATTTATTTTTACAATCCTTTCTACAAAGGTTTCAATGCAGTAATTTGTAAGTTATGATTTGCTTTAATTTTGAAGTAACGGAGGTCTTGTTATGTGTTGTTGTTAATGTTCCTATTTATGACTTTAAATGTTAACATACATGTACAAGTTATCCTTGTAAAATGTGTGCTTCCTGTTCTTGTTTGTAACTTATTATGTTTTCTTCAAGGCTGGTTAATATGTTTTCTAGTTATATAATTCATTTATTTCATTGTTCTAAATATTATTAGTGGTATTATTAGTAGTAAATATGGAGGTGCCCTTTTCCAAAATGTTTCCTAAGGCCCCCAAAAAGCCAGCCCTGCTTACACCAGTGTAAATCCTTTGCCTCCTGTCAGTTACATTTGTTAACAGTATTTTTTAATCTTTTCCTATAAATGCTGCTCACTGTTTCAACACAGAGTGACAAGAAAAGTGAGTGTAGAGCTAAACGACACGAATGGTTATGTGCTTTATTCTGAATAAGTAGAAATAATGGGAAGGAGTGCCATTTGTCGCTCTGATAAATACAGTATAGCTCTGTGTAAAAACATTAAACAATCTATATTGATATAGACATTTGCTAAACTCAGAGTGAAATAGCGACGCTAGTGCACAGTCAGCTGATCTGTCTGTGATTATTGCAGGAAATACTGAAGCCCTGTGTTTCATGTTTTCACGTTAGTAATCCTCATGGTTGGGGCCTAGAGCTGTTAACGGACTTGCAGGGAGGTGGTTGCCATGACAGCAACACCTTCTGCCGATCCCAGTGTGTTTCCTCAGGGAATGAAAGCAGGCCTAGTGTTGTTAGGGGAGGAATCTTTTTTTGTGAATAAAGAAGTAAGGGCCGATGATTATCCACACTCTTGGAGTAAAGTGCAGTAAATAATAAGCAGCATAATAATCTTGGATTGGAGCAGGAAAAAATCAGGGCTAAAAATAGTCATGTTAAAAAAACGTGACCAACTTCCATCAGCCAATATGTACAATAGATGCTGGCTGTAAACACGAGAGCTGCTCCCAGTGAAAATACAGAAAATGACTAGAAAATGTAATTAGGGCACTAGCTGACTGATACCTTTGGCCTGATCAAACAAGAATTCTTAAACCACTGGGAAACACAAGATGCTGCTACAGAGACACATCTGGATTGGCCTTTTGCTTGGGAAGGTTGACAATACAGATTTAATTTAGATTTAAGTGCTACATCTTGCATGTTACTGACTATTACACATTTAAAAGAAGCTTTTTTTGTTAGTGAGCTAAAACCTCAATTAAAGCACTTTAACAACTGTTAAAAACTTACTGACACTCTTCATGCTTCTATTTATTTTCCTAGGCCATGTGATGTTGCACAGGGTAGCAGAGTATTGTGTTTTGGGGTTCTGAACTAGTTACCAGGGAGTTGTGCTTCCAAGCCCTCTTTGAGCAAAGCGATATCTTAACACATGAGCACAATCCAAAACAAAGTCCTGTTACAGGCTAGCATGCTAATGTCCTTCTTTCAGACTACCTGACTTTATTTCCTCAGATCTGATGAGGAAAATGATGATACAAAGGGATTGTTAAAACTGAAGCATACCTTCATACAGTATGTTAACCATTTACTATGTACCTGTATACACCAGATACACAATTACTCATTAATTACTCACTAATATCTTTGTTGACTTATCTTATTAAATCTGAAGTAAGGTTGCAGGAATCCATTCAGGGTGGGTGTTGCTGGATATCACCAGGATTTGGGTGGTTGAAGACTTCATGAGCCTTCATACTCACAAGGCTGGCGTCTCGGCAATAAGCCCCTGTTCCGCTTGATCAGTTTTGCAAAGAGAATGTCAAGACAGGGCTTGAGTTTTGGTGGTACTCAGCAATGAAATGGGGACCCAAGGCCCAGTGTGGAAAATAAGCAAAGGGAGTGGCTAGGACAGAAAGCACTGACTGATGTTTCCCAAGGATCAGGTGTAAAACACTGCTTCATGATGTAGAGCAAGCCTGAAAGACCAAGCTGTTCTCACATCTGACACCCCTATAAGTATCGGAAAGATCAGTGCTCATTGGCTGTGTATTACTGGAGCCCGGTTGTAATTCATGGTGTATTGTGTCTGTGTTGGAAGGAGGAACATTTACCTGTGATGCCGAGAACCAGAGTCTCTGTTGCACTGGATCTTTATATTCTGGAGTACTGTGGGAAAATCCACCCTAAACTGCATTACATGATTGTTACTGTGTTTTGTGTTAACAGCAAAAGCATGATATTTGAAGTGGCTGCTCAGAGGAAGCACACCACATTTTCACTGGCTAAGGATTCTGCTACTTTACTTCTTTTAAATGATGTCATCTGCCTTCTGTAGCTTGAATGTGCCATTGAACAGTGATGACATTTAATGTGACCCATGTAAAATGGTATCCCTTGTAGTGCGTCTTAAAAAAATCCATTACGTTTTGAAACAATTCCTTTTGTTTTTTAATTAGCTTATATTACTCATATATATATATTACTTATATTGCTTATATTACTTTGTTAAAAAAGCAGACTTTTGTGTCCAGCCTGCTCAGTAATAATTGGCCCATATCTAAATGTACCATTTTCAGCAAAGGTTCAGGAACATGCAGTGTGCCTTTGCTTAGAAAATCATTAGCAGTCTGCAAAGAAGCTACAGAAACTATTTCTGTCTGGTTTCAGATATGTGCCTAGTATAGAAACCACTCATTAGGTTTGCTAGTGATTTATCTATGAGTGTTGATTCTCTCTCTCTGTATATTTTTGTTCTGTCGGACTTTATTCAGTGTTGCTGTTGATCCAGTTGATCGTGTCTTCTTACTAAATAGACTAGAGATGGTTTCCAGTGCTGTTGGAATTGTTCTTATGTAGTTTAAATTTTCCCTAACTGATAGGAAACCATTAATTCAAGTTAACACTAGTTTTCCTTAATAAAGTTGGTTACCAAAGGTCCCACAGGTTCAGTTCCCTCGTAGGAAGTACTGCTGATTATTTTTAAGGCCTTAACTGTATTAGCTTCAGATTACATCAGTAACTTTCTATTGCTTTGTACATTTCCATGCTGTCTGTGTTGTCTGTGCTCTGATGTTCCTTCTGGACACAGCTCAGGGCAGTACACTCTATTGCTTCTTGACTGTAGAATTCTTTCATTCATGTCAGATCTGGTACCTAGTTTAAATCTTTTTATGTTTTTTTTATACTTGGCTTTTTCTTCTGTTTGAGCATCAAATTTAATTTGTTTAGGTAAGTCATCCGTTTAAGTGCATCATAATTTATATGATTAAATACAAATGTCAGGATCCAAATATATGAATGGTGATGAGGATGATGATTAGAACATAAAAATGTTGCAAACGAGATGGTTCTAAGATCCAACTTGCTCATTTGGTTTCTTGTAGTTAATTGATCTGATATTGTTTAGCTGTGTTCTTGAAGGATCCCAGGTTATAATCTTGATTCTGCTACCTGTCTGGCAATATGTTTCAGGCTCCTGAAACCCCTTGAATAAAGCTATACCTTCTGTTCTTGATCCTAAATCCACTTGTTGTTACTTTTCACTTGAGTCCTCTATACCATTCTTCAGGATCAACACTGAAACATATTATTTGTTCTTGTAATTTTATTGATCTACATATGCCGGATAGTCCAGTGCCACGGTGTAACCCTACTAAGTTATTTTGTACTGTGGCAAAGACGCACTCTGATTCCCCAAAAAAACAGAATTATGAAGATAAAGGGAGCAGTAGGCTGATAATCTCTCCTTGCAAAGCATTTCTGCAGCACTTGAGAGAAAAGGGGTGTGTTGCTGTGTTTAGTAAGTCAGGAAGGAGATATTGGAAGAGATTATAACTGCCTGCTCCAGTGTGATTGAGGTTAAGAGGTGATTGCAGCAGCCAGCCCTGTCATATGCAATTAGTTTCCTTCAGGTGACAACAAATCACTGGGATTTGCGGGTGCATCATAAAGCTTTGCTTTTAAAATAATATTTTCTCACTTTAGTAACCTGATTGGTTACTAAAAGTGGTTCACAACCTTTTAGTGGAGAGAAGAGATTCCATCAAGCCTTGTGTGGATTGCTACAAAAACCCCAGGCCAAGGATCGAGCTGTGGGGCTTCAGTTTTTCTGTAGCTTGTACGATTTAACCCGTACTCCTGTCTTATTTACAGTACAATACTTCCATGGCGGGGGCAAAGGAATTTTACTGTCTTTAACTCATGCTCACCTTTTGATTTCCTCAGGACACTGCAGGGCAGGAACGGTACCGGACCATAACAACAGCCTATTACCGGGGTGCTATGGGCTTTATCCTCATGTATGACATCTGCAATGAGGAGTCCTTTAATGCCGTGCAGGACTGGTAGGTATAACACAAGTGTCCAGGGCAGTATTTCAGATAATTATCGGGCTGCTGCAAAAAAGTTCAACGAAAAACTTCAGGCTACAAAGCAATACAAGTGTTGCGTTCATTTTCACTAAAATAACAGGCAATCCTCGTTTTCTAAACACTTTTATATTGGAAGCTAAATTCTCACTCTTTAAGACCGTCTCTGCATAACATTTCAGTTCTAATTAATTAATTGGATTATACTATATAACACTTTTCACCCTATTACATATAGAAAGCGACCCCTTTCATCCACTGTTGAAATAGAAAAAATGAAGTGAGAAAATTGCTCCACTAACTTAATTCAGGGGGATTTAATTCAGTACGCCAAAGTAGAATTTAGCTAGGACACTGGCTAAAACTAGTGATTTTAGGAGTGTACCATGGTACAATGACTTTATTTAATGCCTCACATGTATGTGTAGTGTCCCCTGTTACAAAACATTGTGATATTGCTTTTGGAAGTCCTAGTCCAGAAAGAAAGAGCACCACTCACTAGGCAATCTACACAACGTACTGTATAGCAGCGTTCTTGTTTTTCTTCGAGGTCTCCCGTCCAGTCCTGACCAGGCTCAGGCTTTCTTAGTTTCTGAGATCTGATGAGATGCACAACTGGCTGGACTGGCGTTCTTTTGAAATGGTTTAACAGGAACTGTCACAGGCTTCCTTAGCTGCTGAGTGGAATGTTGTGTTCGGTATTCCACAATACATCTGGAGTCAGTTTAATTCACAGGGGAGAAACAGAGCTTAGTTTCCAAATTTTGGGATATCCCATAGTGCTTTGCGACCTAGCAGTTTCTGTATAGAGTAATGATGTACTCCTCCATAACCACTGAACATCATTACTGTGTATTGTATGTTTCTTCTGTGTTACTTAGGGCAACCCAGATCAAGACCTACTCATGGGACAATGCCCAGGTCATCCTGGTGGGCAACAAGTGCGACATGGATGATGAGCGAGTGGTGCCAGCAGACAAGGGCAAGCAGCTGGCTGACCAGCTGGGTAGGTCCATGAGACAGCTGGGTAAACTCCTGGGGGAGCTGTCAGACCCTCCTAGTACAATAGTTAGGAGAAGCAGAGAAATAGGATGGAAACTCCTTAAACTTAAACAGGAAACCGACTGGCTTCGTCCAGTTTTTGGCAACTTGTCGTGGTTTTCCGGCTTCTTCATTGTTCGGTGGATGGGGTGGCTGTGAGGGGATCAGACCAGTCTGTAACATTGCTGTCCAGTATAAGCGTGTCTGCTGAGCTCCATCTGATTGACGGGACAATGAAAATATGGTAAACATATACTCACATTGTAATGTAGTAGTAAGCAATGTTCCTGATGCTTTTGACTGTTGTTCAAAACAGCTCCAGTTTTTGAAATAATCAGAGCTAATTATAGCGTGATTGGGGTCATAAATAGTTGAGTTTCTGTTGCATCTTTAGGATAAATTGTAAATTTTTCTGAATGTTATTTCCCAGTGGGTAGGTGGCCTTTATGAAGGTGTTATACTGACAACTTTAGACTACATTCAAATACAGCTACATGTACAGCTGCAGTTATACTTCATAATATCTGTCTGAAGACTGAATGTTTTTCTGATACCGTTATTAAACCAATTTGTGTTTTTCCAACACCATTTTGCAAAAGAAAAGCAAAAATCCTCTGTTTTGCTTGTTTTTTTTAATGTAGGCTTTGAGTACTTTGAAGCCAGTGCCAAGGAGAACATCAATGTCAGACAGGTGTTTGAGCGCCTGGTGGACATCATCTGTGTGAAGATGTCCGAGAGCGTGGACACCGACCCTGCGATGGTCACTGGAGCCAAGAACACCAGGCTGACCGACAACCCTCCCCAGCTGCCCCAGAACTGTGCCTGCTAACCTCCGCCTCTCAGCTCCCCTGCCCAGGTCACCACCTCCCTGGCCCAGAGGACAACCAAGCACACTGCCTCTTTGGGAACAGCTTGTCCAGTTTAAAGACAAAAAAAAACAGTCATGTAATGCTTAGGATTGAAGAGATAGTTGCACTTGCTCTGGTGTGAAATATTGCACAACTGGCCTTCCTTTGTCCCTCTTCAGTTACTTACATTTGAACATAAGAGTAGAAAAATGAAGACGTCTTCATAGCAGTTACGATTCTCTCAAATGACCACACAACACAGTAATGCCACAGTCTTTCCCTCCAATGGGGAGTTCAGCAAGGAATATAGTCCCACTTAAAGCAGGGACCGTGTAGCACAAGTGAGATGCACTATAAGAGGAGGAACTATATAGTGTTTTGATGTGGTGTGGTGATTTACCCACTGGATTTGAAACATACTTCCATATCCTTTCAAAATTCCATTCAAAGTCACCCACCCTGCTGAAAATGTTTTTAAAGGATCTCATTCCTTTTAAACTTCTGCCTGTGCAGAATCTGAGTATTTTTTATACACCACTGGGTTCTTATTTGCTACAACACATGGATGCATTCCCACTTCAGGTCCTGTGAAAGCTGTGAAACTCTAGCTTGCGAAGAAAGCACCATAATGGTTTTAATACTTCAGCTATAGTCCTAGCTTTATGGCCAAGGATCTGAACACCCATATCTAGACCAAAATATTTATAGGCCTGTATTACTGGTCAAGAGGTCCTGTGAATTTTAGACTGTTCACATCAGATAGGGACATCAGTTAAGCATGTCAACATGTGGACAAGCAGTGCAATTATCTTTTCAAGAACCAAATCAGATATAATGAGTAAAGGTATATTATTAGATGAACAGTTAGATCAGTCAGTATGTTGTCATGTACTGTATGAGTCCTGTTTTACACGTAAAAACATATATATATATGAACCCATATACGTAATGGGGAAGCACATATTTGTTATATATATAAAATGTGTACATGTGTTATATAATGTATGAAGTATATAGTACGGAAATTTATGTAGCTTTCTCTAAATGCCCACTTTAAACCTGGGACATCAGGAAAAAATCAAGTTGTTTTTAAATTTTGTAAGTATTTTAAGTGTTATTTTCAGTTCATGTCAAAAGAATTCTTTAGGAGGCATCTGTTCCAGTGACTACAATATATACAAAAGTGGCTATCAAAATTCATTTGTAAAACAACCATTGCTTACTTTTAACTAAGAACAAAGTGAAACTTCTCTATCGCATAAAATGAGAAACTATCCTTAATTTAAACTATCACACATTGCAAAAATATTTTAATTAAAAAAAATTACTCTATTAAAATTAATTGTTAAGTAGACACATTAGAGTTCCATGGATACCTGGAAATCAAACCTTACAGCGTACAGATATGATGTCTTGTTGTAGTGGACTAATAAATAGAAATAGTTTATGTAAATGATGAAGTAGAATTTGACATTTTTAATTTAATTACAGAGTGATATAAATTGTGATGGGTTCAGTAAGATTAGGTATGCCAAAGCACAGAGACAACAGCTAAAAAAAGCACAAAAGTGTTATACAATCATACTGTATGTATAGCTATTATGAATTACTATACAATCACAGGTAGGTAGGTTTGCTTCTTTTCCTGCATTTTTGTTACAATAAAAAGCAATCGGCTTTTAACGCAACGTGTCTGAATTCTTCATTGACATGTCTTATTGATGCTGCAGGGCATCTTACTTGTTGCTGGTCCTAGAGGTCTACAGTGTCTTTGGATTTCTTTCCAACCTGTCTCTTAGCTGATTAACTGAAACCATTGATTTCATTGGCCAAGATTAACATGACCTTTAGCCTGGAAATGAAGGATTAGGGCTCTCCGGGACAAGGGGAGGTCATCATTGCTATAGGGTATTTGCAGTATTTGACTATAGTTGAAGTTTACTGCAGACATACAGTACTTCAATATTTTGCTCAAACTAAAACTTTAAACTTACTCTATTTGTGCCTAATGTAATTGTCCTATATATGAATTGAGGTGGGCAGCACAGTGGCAGAATGGTTAGTATTGCTGCCTCGCAGCACTGGAGCCCTGGGTTCAATTTCTGGGGTACTATCTGTGTGGAGTTTGTATGTTCTCTCCATGTTCACTTGAGTTTCCTCCCACAGTACAAAAACATACTGGTAGCTTAATTGGCTTCTGGGGAAAATTGGCCCTGGTGCAAGTGTGTGCACATCTGAGTGCATGTGCCCCATGATGGACTGGCATCCCATCCAGGATGTACCAGGCCGTGTGCCCATTGCTTGCTGGGACAGGCTCTGGCTCTCCCACAATCCTGAATTGGAAGGAATGGTTATAAAATGGATGGATGCACTGAGGTGTGGAAATAGACTCAAGACTTTATTCCTGTGGTGGCTGTAAATGTTCAGTTTTTAGACTGTATGAACTGTACTGTATGTAGAGTAAAGAGATCAAAATCAGGAAGACAGACTTCAATTTGTAGTGATAATTCTAAACAGCTGAGGATGATCCTTGATGGAAGTGATCACAGGCTTCTCAGTGAGCAGGAAAAATGCATCAGAATCTGGCAGGGAGACAGTTAAATCATTAAGAGCTAATTGTACAGTGCTGCAAAGCTTCTCCGTTCTTCAACTCAAGCTGTCATCCGCTGGATAATTATGTCCTACTAATTAGTGCGAGTTATGTGAAAACATCTGTTCGCTGTTTTAATTCAGTCTTTTATTCGGCATGTTACATATGTGTTTATATTAGGCGATTCTCCACTTGTCACTGGAGCACTGATAGGATTTTCTGGAATGACAGGGTGTTCCCCCTAATCAACCTGGTGTGAGCTGATGTATAGTACTTTCTCAAGGAAGAAGTGTCCCACATCCCTCCTGCAGAATTCCAGACAGTGCCAGACTCTGTGCCATGGTGCTTACAGGCCGTACAGGCTGTTGATAGGCCCCATTAGTGGACTTGACACTGGTTTTGCCATTTTTGTCCACTACCTGTAAGCACCTTTCTCCTGTTCAGTTCAGCATGACCATTTTGATTTTAGATTCAGTTTCAAGTTATCATAACATAAGACACAGTGCAAATAAGGAGAGCTCATTTGTCCTGTCTTGCTAATGTGGCTGCTCAGAACTCATCTGAGGACCTCTTCCACCTGTTTCCCGAAGAATCCCAAGGGAAACATCATTTCTTGTCCCAGGCAACTTCTGCCCTTCATTTTCCCTTGCATTCTTGTTTCACTGTTGGTCCTGAAACTGTTTTTTTCCAGGACTTGAAGTTTTCAAGCTCTTCCAGGATTTTCAAATTATTTTTCTAAGATCCAAGCTCTAAATACATTCACTCTTACAAATCTTCAATTGATTCTACACATTAGGCAGGATTTAAATTGAATAACCTCAATATTTATATGATTGTTCCCTACAACCCTGTCTTCCTGCATTTGAAACCCATGTGACACGTATCTCATCATCATCATTATTTTCTAACCACTTACTCTTGGTGAGGGTGGCAGGTAACAAGTAACAAGCTGAACAGAGTAGACCAGACTTGCCTTCCTCAACAACAGTCTGCAGCTCCTCCTGGGGGATTCCCAGGTGCTCCGAGGCCAGTTTGGAGAGATAATCCCAGCGGATTGTGTGTGATACACCTCCAGCAGGAGGCGCCCGGGGAGCATCCTCACCAGATGCCCGAGTCACCTCAACTGTCTGTTCTGGATTCGGAGGAGCAGTGACTCTACTCCAAGATCCTCCCAGACTGCCGAGCTCCTCGCCCTGTCACTGAGAGTAAGCTCAGCAGCCCTACGGAGAAATCTCATCTCATTTCCACCGATCGCACCCACGATCTCATTCTTCCAAAGAACTCGTTACCGTAGTTAAGGATGAGGGCATAGATCAGCTGGAAAACCTGGAGCTTCATCTGAAAACTCAGCTCTCATTTCACCACTGCGGCCTGGTACAGTGTTGCATTACTGCAGCTGCTGCGCCAATCCACTGGTCAGTCTCATGATCCCCCCTCGGCCTTCATTTGTGAACAAGACCCCGAGGTACTTGAACTCCTCCACTTGGGGCAGCTGTTCCCCCCTCAGCTGGAGAGAGCAATCCGCTCTTTTCCAGGAGAGAACCGTGACCTCGTATTTGGAGTCGCTGACCCTCGTCCCGATCTCGTCACACTCAGCTGTGTACCTAACCAGTGTGCGCCATAGGTCACAGTCAGATGAGACAACACCATCCGCAAAACCTCAGATCCCCAAACTGGATACACACCAATCCTTGGCTGCGCTTTGATATCCTGTCCGTGAAGATCAGGAACAGGAGAGGAGACAAGACGCACCCTTGACAGAGTCCGACACCCACCTTGAACGGGCTCAACTTCACACCGAGAACGTGGACACAACTCTTGTTCCTTAATTACAGGGATTGGATGGCAAGCAGCAGCAGTCCTGGCACCCCATATTCCCACAGCAACTCCCACAAAATACCCCGGGGTACACGGTCATAAGCCTTCTCCACAAAACATGTACACAGGGGTGGCAAACTCCCCTGCCCCCTCAATATCTGTGCAAGGGCAGAGCTCGTCCAGGACAGAATCCGCAGTGTTCCTCCTATGCCCAAGGCTCAGATATATTAGGTGGAGTTTCCTTTTTGTCACAGTCTTTCACAGAGAGACTGAGGAGTGTGATCCCTCTGTAGATGGAACACACCGTCTGGTCCCCCTTTTAAAAATGGGGATCACCACCCCAGTCTGCCAATCCAGAACACGACACCCCAACAATATCCAGTGCCTTCGGCACTTCCGGCTGGATCTCATTTGTTTCTGCAGCCCTCCTACTACAGATCTGTTAAATCATTGCAGTTCTACAGCCACAGAAATGGACCCAGGCCCACCAGAGGCTTTTGGCATTAAGTCCTAAATAAATTACAATACAGCCTCTTTTATTTTCCCATTTCCAGTTTCAATTCTGGACCTGGGGGATCTGTGTGGAGTTTGTATGTTCTCCCCATGTTCACATGGGATTCCTCCAAGTGCTCTAGTTTCCTCCCACAGTTGCAAAACATTGTTTAGGAGCACCCACAGACACAGGTTAACCAGCTTCTGGGAAAATTAACCCTGGGTTGTGTGTGTGTGTGATAGGCTCCAACTCCCCTATGACACTGAACTGGACAAGGTGGCTAGAAAATACCTGGATGTAAAAGGGGAAATACTGGGCTGCTTCTTGATGAGGAAGCACGGGCATCGGGTTTCCTCTGATTACTACTGTCATATGGCGCATAATAATAATGTATAATGTTTGCAATGTGAAAATGAAAATATGTTCCAGCATTTTATCTGTTGTTATACTGCATGTCCAATATAATGGTACAGTTTATAGGTCATCCTAATAAGTACTGTACTGTAATAAGTTACAGTAGCTTCTTCAGACTTGGTGCGCCTCTATATGATCGATCAAATGAAACACGCTCTGGAGCGCACATGCATTCTGGCCTTTTGTAGTACAGTACTAAGTTATTACAGTGTGCACGCAGACACACTCAGACAAAGCTCATGGCATACGAGCTCTGTGTCATCACAATACGGATGATGTTAGCCTCCGTGCAAACCTTAGGGAAAACTGTATTATTATTATTTGGCAATCCATACTTTACCGCAACATTAAAACTTTAAACCGATAAATTAAAAAAAGATTGAACGACAACTTGATCGCGCCGCTATCGCCTTTTTAAATTTATTTCCAGTTTTGGTTGGTCTTTACAGTGGCGCTGTGCTGGAATCCATGCTGCCGACGGTAAATACTGTATCTATCAGTCCTTCATTGTGCACTTCTTAAAAGAAACATTCATTTTGCGCAGCAACATTAATATCATTCGGCTTTAATTGCACGTGTTGCTCTCTCACCGGTCTACCAATCTTTATTGAATTGACAGCTCCCGTCAGTTTCGGGTAAGCAATCACATTACAGCATATTGGCTAGTCACTGCTGCATCCGCCAATTACTTCAGCGATTGCTGAACAGCAGCGCAGGGTTTGGTTGAGTGACCGGGGGGTATGACAATGTGTTTACGTGAGGGATAATCTATCAAGAACTTTGCAGACGTTTTCATTTTTTTAAAATAATATAGCTGATCTGTGGCTAGCTGTAAGAGGTTTTCTGCCACCTGACCTCTAGGTCAGAAAAAATAACTGCATTGTAACTGACACTGGGGTGTCTAGGATTAGTTCCAGCTACAGCTGGCCTGTGATATATTTCCAACGATGTGTAACTTATCTTTTAAATAAAATATCGTAATTTAACGTTGGCATTTTAAATATAAGGAACCGTGTCCGTCGGCCAGTGTGATTATCTCATATTGTTAAATGCCGATTTAGGTCAGATAAGTTTAACGCTTCTGAAAGTATTTACAATTTTGGATTAGGTGGGCATGCGTGGAATAGTTCAACCTGCCTAAAAAAAAAGTTTTCTTTAAAAAAATTGCACGCATTGGAAGTGGTGTCGTTTAGCCATCACTATTGCGATTTTCAGGGCTACTCGTAGTATTACTGCATTGGGTAATAAAGGGTTGAAGTTAATCAGCCGTTGTCAAATTGTATTCCCCGGTCCCGTTCTGACCAGCATTGCTGAAGTGTCGAGGGTCATAAGCATGCCTCTGACCAATAAGTCCAAGAGCACTGGGAGCGGTTCTGCCCAGCCGTCCAGCACGGGTGTGCTTGACGACGCCAAGCAGCAGCAGCAGGAGGCCGAGCCCAGAGACCAGGGAGCCTCCGGGGATAACGGCGGTGGAGGCGAAGACAACAGGGGCGACCCCGACATCGTCAAATCGCCGAGTGACCCCAAGCAGTACAGGTGAGCTGCTCGTGTACTCGACACGTCGTGCGGGAGTCGGTCGCCGTTTTTGTGCGAGACTTCCTAACCCATTTCTCAAGTCCGCTTACATTTCGGGGGTGCGGTGTGCCATCCAAAGTATTTAAAACAATTCTCGCGAAAGTGATGACATTATTTTCTGGTGATTTGACCAGACATGCAGTCACAACGAACACCCGATTCTTTGAGCAGCTCAGTTGATTAATTTTAACAGTTACTAACAGCTATTCCACAGTTCAGAAAATCACAGCTCCCGTAGTGTATGGCTGCAAACCTAGATGAACTCAGAGGCTGTGCTGGATAAACTCTTCAGTACTTCATATTGAATATTGCATGTCTTTTAAGGGCGTTTTGTTAAACTGTCCACGAATAGTCCTGCGAATAAAGGAATAATTCTTGAAATCTGCGGACACCAACATTTACGTCTGAAGCTGTATACATGTAAAAATAGTTAAAAGCCATTTTTTTAATAGATGTATTAAGCCTAAATTAACCAGAATCACAAATACATGAGGCAGAGTACCAAGATTGCATATGAACAGGATGTTGTCCTGTAACTCAAAACTGGGTATGAGCAGTCAGCTGTTAATGTGTCTGTAATGTTATACCACTTTTCAACAAGGATAGTCTCAAATGTCCAGGCACGTGTGGATCATCTGAGTTTACATTGCATGAATGATACTGGCATAGCTTTTTTTCCCTAAGCTTTCCAGCTTCCTCACATTTAGGAGTGTCAAGTGTAACATACTTCCGAGTCCTGATTGCTCTCATTTCAACTTCAGTTCTGATGGTGTAACAAAAACACAAACTGTTCCCGAAGGTCCACTGTATTTAACAGCTCCCTATTCACTTCGTAAACACTTTAAAACTGTAATGCTTTAAACAGTCTATATACATATAATTTTGTGAGTCAAAAATATTTCTCGGGGTACTGGGGAAATTTAATTTGCTGTCAGGGGGAGTAGAAAGATTGTTTCAGTTTCTTATTGTTATGGACAGGCTGGTAACAGATAGTTGGAAAACTGAATACTCCTTATCGTATTTTGTCAGGAGCTAAGCTGTTCTGTATTTTCTCATTTGCATGCCACTTGCAATCATTATGAGAGAGCTGGTGTTTTTATTCTTTTGACCAGTTTTCACATTAGGACTTCTAAATCATCATTGTGAAGATAAAAGTCTGCCAACATGGTACTGATGATAAAAACACATCCTTCTTTTTTTTACAAAAAATCTCTCGGTTTCATATCTTAGTTGCCAAGGAACTGACCCAAAGATTTCCACTTATGTGTGGTTATACCCTTGTCCATCAATGTGTCTTGCTTTTTTGAAAGCATAGGTCTGTTAAAGAGTTTCCAGTTGGAGAACATGCACAAAGAGGCTGTGCATTGCAAACATAGTTAGTGCTGTTCTGCACTCTGCATATAGACCTAGAATCAATAAAACCCACATAAAATTAAAAATCAGTTTTACATATTTCCGGGACCAGTCAGTCAAACCTGACTCATTAGGTACGCATGAATAATTCAGTCCCTTTCTTTTGGCAAGTAAATCATTTAGTTATTTCTTCCCACAGAGTGCTGGCTAATTCAACAGTTTCTCAGTTTGAATGTTAACCTTTTCCATCAATGTCATTCTCTCTCCCTGCCAGAAAACTGCTCCCAAATGACCTATTAAGCATTGCCTGGCTAGCCCCGATGCAGTGGTAGCAATGAAGCTTTGAAATCTCTTCTAGGGCCTGTGATGCTTTGCTTTCTGTCCTAGATACATACAGCTGGACAATGGGCTGAAAGCTCTCCTCATCTCAGATCTAACCAGTGTGGATGGGAAGGCATCCCAATCAGAAGACGAAGATTCGGAGGAAGAGGAGAGTGAGGGTGAGGAGGAGGAGGAGGAAGAGGAAGATGACTCTGGGGAGGGAACCGAGGAAGAGTCAGAACACGATGAGGATGAGAAGGACAGCGATTTCGAGGAGCTGGTGGAGGAATGTGACGTGAAAAAGAAAAAATGCACCTCAGAAAAACAGGTTCATATACAAGTAACACTTGTACAAGCTCTAAAAAGTGTGTTATTGCCATATTGCTGCAACATCTTTTGTTTGCTCATAATCATAAATATATATTATTAACATTAACTGATCACCACACAATGCAAATTTGTGATTTGTAAATACAAATTGAAATATATTTTAAATATGGATAAAAGCCTCAAGTATCCAGCGGCTGTTACTGGCTTATTTCAGAGTTTGCAGCTTGGAAAACTAGAAAGGGAATCTTTTCTTTTTGTTTCACTCTGAAGATCAAGGGTATTGTACATTTCATTATGAGAATTACTTATACCTAGAAATTTTAAAGATCTACTCTGAGTACTGGCAAAGAGTAGACTCGCATGCATACCGGGAAGAAAACTTGGGGGCTATGTGTGTCTCATTACACAAAGCTCTTAATTTCAAAGATCTAAATTTAACAAAATTTTCATATGACCTCAATAAACTGCATGTAGAAAAGCAGACATCTGTAATACTGCTATGCAGATACAGCAGTTGTGATCACAAGGACAGGCCAGTGTTTCAAAGCTATGTAGTGGCTTGCTTGTTGGGTCAGAAGTTTGTGAATAGGAGCCTAACTGGTTATCCTGATTTTTAAGATCTGTGATGTCTCTGGTCCTTGTATTTGTATCTGGCGATTGTATTGGTGAGGATTATTCATGTTGTCTTCTGGTTCAGTCTGCAGCTGCCCTCTGTATTGGAGTGGGAAGTTTTAGTGATCCAGATGATCTTCCTGGGCTGGCCCATTTTCTGGAACACAGTAAGTGCTGTTGTGTGCTGGCGTATTTTACACCTAGACAGGAGACATCTGCAGTCTGTCAAAATTCATTGGATGAAGATCGAAAGGTGGTGCATTTTCAATACACAACAAGCAAATGAGAAGCATAGAAGTGTGATACATTACAGTTTTGGTTGCCTTATTTAACTCAGTAGGTGGGTTTACACAGTGCAGGGGACGAGATGGACAGTAACAGTAATGCATTGCAATGAACAGTGGCTGTGATCCCTGTGTGAGCTCAGATTGCACGACCGGTGGTGCTGTCTTATTTTACAGTGGTGTTCATGGGTAGTGAGAAGTACCCAGCTGAGAACGGGTTCGACGCCTTTCTGAAGAAGCATGGCGGCAGCGACAACGCTTCTACCGACTGCGAGAGAACCATCTTCCAGTTCGACGTGCAGAGGAAGCACTTCAGAGAGGCTCTGGACAGGTACGTCAGGGGGCTGGGCAGGTTGAGAAACCAGCCTGCTGGGTTCTGTGTGACTGCGTGAAGTCAAAGGATCAAAGACTGGGGTGGCTAGAATTTGTACTGGCGTACTGTTGAAAAAAACAGTTCACCAAGTTCTTGTAACAGCGTTAATTCCAGTATTCCAAAAACAAAAATTAACTTGCATGAGTACAGCCCTCATTGCTTTAAATGGAGTTTGTTGTTTCTCAATTATAACAATGTGTTACAGAATAAAGTGAAAAATGAAAAATTTACAGTGTTTATTAAAACATTTTTTCTAACACCAGATAAATTAACAGCCCGTAATCCATTAGTTGCTGTATCACTGTGCATAAATTGGTGATTTATATGTGAGCCTCAGTTTGAGTGAACCGCTTCTGTCTCTGTGTCTTGCTGGCAGGTGGGCTCAGTTCTTCATCTGCCCATTGATGATCAAGGATGCCATCGACAGAGAGGTGGAGGCAGTGGACAGTGGTGAGCATCTTCTGAAAACATTTTCAGGCACACCATATGTGGCCAGGTCTGCTGTCCCTGTGATCAGCAGTGAACGAGGCAATGTTGCATTTAGTGCCTTAACGGAAAGGAAAATGCTTTGGCAGTCTTCTGTGTGAAACTGAAGACTATCATTTTTGCAAATGTAATAAAATGAAAGTGTTAACTGTTCCCTGAGGCCTGTTCTATATAACATAACCATAGTATTAACTCCCAGTAGTTTGGTTTTGTGGTACGGTCAGAAAAAGGTGTTTTGAGTCCCACTACACAGTAATTGTAACAGATCTTTATTAAATATTTGTAATGCGTTGAAAGCGTATTTTTGAAACCTGATTTTTCCCTTTTTTTTTTTACGCCGTTTAGAGTATCAGCTCGCCAGGCCCTCTGACTCCCATCGGAAGGAAATGCTTTTCGGAAGCCTGGCCAAGCCAAACCATCCAATGGGAAAATTCTGCTGGGGTAAGGAAGCTGACTGATGGAGTCCCCGAACATTTTCAGCACGCTGGAGTGAGCACCCAGGGTATCTTGGGTCTGACGTGTCCGACAGCATGCAATTAAATGCTACCCCCTCATCGGTTTTTAATTCACCATGGAGCAAACTCCAGGAGTGTATAAAGATAGCTGCTTCTGGAGGGGAAAATGCCTTTATAATGATTTTTTAGTTTGGAAATTACTATGTAACCCTACCGATAAGCTATTTGGTTTTTACAGGAAAATATTTGGTAAATATACAGTGAATTCCCAAAATACTGCTGTTATGGTATTTCTGAAGACCTTGAAATTGAACCACAAAACTGCTAGAAGTTGTTAAAAGATATTTGCTGCCGTGGTGGAAATGTTTTTTTTTCTTTCTGTGGCAAATCTGTTTTTTCTGGTCTGTGTTTTTAGGGAACGCTCAGACTCTGAAGCATGAGCCCCGAGAGAAGAACATCGACACCTACGCGCGACTGAAGGAGTTCTGGCAGCGACACTACTCTGCCCACTACATGACCCTGGCAGTGCAGTCTAAAGGTGACGCCCCGCTGGGGGGGGTCTTGAGGGTGCCAGAGGTTTGAAGAATGGATGCCAGGTCACCCTTTTGAGTCTTAGCTGAGTTTTTTTTTGTTGTGCCAGTGTTAAACATTTTAGATATATCTGACCTGGGCCGTGCAGTTAAGAGGTAAAAATGGCTGGATTGCATTTTCAGTGTTGCCTCAGGTGCAGTTGACCTTGGAAAAGCAAGAGTGTAACAGTTTAGAAACAGACTAATTTTTCTTACCATGAATAATAGCTATGCATATGTAAGGTGTGTCAGAGATTACCTTTTCGTATGTGTATCAGTCACTTATTAGAATAATGTACTCTTATTTGCATACTGTTTCCACAGTGTGTTGTGCTTGAAAATATACACAAAAGTCTCGGGCAATTTTGAAAGATGTGCAAATGAGTTAGTCCAGTTTAACTCTTTTCAGTTGTGCTTCTTAATTTGTAGTTATGTTTTTAAAATAAAGATTTCTGGGAAAAAGTAATTATAACTAAGGTCTTGATTCATGCAGATCAGTACTATGGTACCACCTTGTACTGAGAGAGTATTTACATGTCTGCAGTTGTACAATATTGAGGGATTTGAAAGAGTGGAAGAATAAAAGAGATATTAAATCAAGAGGATCCTGATTTAGAAGTTGAAGTATTATATTAAATTACATTTAACACCTCCATTACCGGTTTATTCAGTGCTGGAACAACTTCATAGTTAAGAACCGTTTCTTTTAAGTGAGAGTATCTTTTTACTAGCACAAACAAACCATTCTATGAAATATGTCACTCTGTGTTTATATTGAGCAGTTGTAAGGATTACTCTATTCTCTACTGTGTTGCAGAGACCCTGGATACTTTGGAGGCCTGGGTGAGGGAGATCTTCAGCTGTGTTCCTAACAAGTGAGTCCCTGCTGCAGTAGTTGCACATTTGAGAGGGTGTTTGAGTACACTGCAGCATGTGCTGTCCAGCCTCAGGGAGAGGTGGAGTGAATCGACTGTCTCACTGGGCATGGTATCTTGGTTGTCTGTTATTTTGCATGTGGTAACTGACTGTTGCTGTTGCTTTGGTTTCAGCGGCTTGCCTAAGCCAGACTTCTCTCACCTCCTCGACCCGTTCGAGACTGTTGCCTTCAACAAACTCTACAGAGGTGGGTGTGGTGAGAAGCTTTTGTGTTTGAATGGATCCACACTGTCCCACTGAAGTAAGGTGGCCAAATATGTGGCCCGTAGGCCAGGTCCAGCCCAGTCTGCCAAGCCCAGTTTGTCCATCCGCCGGGATTCAGTTTGTGTCTTGTCTGTGCCGCTTAGCCCACACACGAGGCAGGCATCCTCAGCGATGTTGCTGTATCAGTCTTGCAAAACACACAGCTGGTGGTTCTCTACCTCTGTCCCCTTGCACCGATCCTTTTCGATGATGTCACAGATCTTGTTGACAGGGGCATGTCTTCGCATGAAAGCGCGAGACCTGTACACTGACTTCGTCCAAACCTTTCCAAAAATTTGGAGCATATTCAGCGACTGCACTGCCAGTGGTCTCACTGAAACTGGAGCAAGTGTTTTTAATGATCTCAGGAGGAGATTTTTCAACATAGTATCAAAATGAGGGCTTTGTCTTTTGTTCAGTGACATAATTACCATGTTGTGTGGTTCAACGGCAGTCAATTGATATAAAATTTCTATTTGTTGAAGTGAATGGAAAGTCGACATGCAAGATCTCATTTTTTTCCTCTTTTATAATGAAAACCATCTCTCCTGATGTTGTATGTGCACTTGTATTAAAAATTAAGGTAAAAGTGGAAGTGGCCAGTTCAGATTTGGCCAATTTCCAAACAAATGGTGGTGGAATATTACTATACCTGTGGTTTGATGGAAGGGGTGCTGATTTATTGGACTTGCTAGTGAGCTTTTTAATGTGGAGGGCGAAAGCCCTGTGTCATGGCGGTCCATCCTGAGACTGTGTGTGACTGTCTTGCAGTGGTGCCTGTGAGGAAGGTCCACGCTCTCACGCTCACCTGGGCTCTGCCTCCGCAGGAGAAGCACTACAGGTGCGTTTCTGAACCCCACCCCTGCCATCACTGATGCTGCAACACATCGAAACAGGCTAATATTGTTTACCATGGCCCCCACCTCCCATCTCGTGTGCTGTCCTTGTCAGGGGTCTTGCTGAGTGCTGGTTCTTTACAATGATTTTTTCCAATCTCTCAAGCAAGTGAAGGTGAACTACCTTTTCCCCAAAAACAGGCTTCTTGATGCTGCATGTCGTTAGTGTTGTAGAGGATGGAACAACCTCCTCAGCCATGTTGTTAAAGCCTATACTCTGGCTTCTTTCAAGAAACTGCTGGATGAGGTCCTTAAAGTAACTAGTTGGTGGCTAGATGCGTCAAATGACTTCATGATATTTGTAAGCTGTTCTTATTTTCTGTTAAGTTTAATGATTGATGGTCTAGGACCATTTTAAAGGTGTCATACTGTTTTACCTTTAGATTTTTTTTACTCCTTTTAGAGTAAAGCTGAAGTATTTACAAGAGTAAATTGACTATATTGAGAAATATGATCTTGTGGTCAAATCATTGAGTCTGTTTTTTAAAAGTCAGAATCATTCCTTCCGTTTCAATTTCCCTGAAAGCTGAGCATGTTAAGAAGAGCACTCCTGAGCTGTTTTGCTGTTGTGTCTGTCCTTTAGGGTGAAGCCTCTGCATTACATTTCCTGGCTGATTGGCCATGAAGGCACTGGCAGCATCCTGTCCCTGCTCAGGAAAAAGTAAGTGAAAGGTCCTTCGGCGTCATCTTATGTAGTTGAGATTCCTTGCATACTTCAATTACCTGAATATAAGTTACTTTTTACTTCCTAGTATGAAAAATATCAGCTGGTGTTAAACCCCTTCCCTTCCTGCACTGAAATGAACATAAAGGGGTAAAACATAAATTGCTTTTAAAACTGCTCCAAAATGCCAACAAAACGTGTGCTCCACTGCGTTTTCTAATGAAACTTTAATGTGAATCATTCGATTCTAGTGATGATGGAGCAGGCATCCCACACCCTTTCCTGGATGGATGGATATCTAGATATAAGTTTTGAACTAAGCAGTTTTGGAGTTCATTTTTACACCTGTTTTAAGTTGCAATACTCCAGGAAAATGGGGAATTGTGATTGTAAATTAAGCACGAATGTTCTTAATTGATTTCATGCTCAGCGTGAGTTTTCCCAACAGTGCAGTAGACTTGACCAGATGAGAACAGTTTGTGTTTTGTTCCTGTAGGTGTTGGGCTCTTGCTCTGTTTGGGGGGAACAGCGAGTCCGGCTTCGATCAGAACACCACATACTCCATCTTCAGTATCTCTATTACACTGACGGATGAGGGCTATCAGAACTTCTACCAGGTCAGACTCGCCTGTGGGGGGGTTGGGGTGGGCAACAGTGGGACTGATAGTAATCGTACCCGATAGCAAAGCTGAAAAGGGCAAATCGTCTGGGTGGACTGCTCAAATCACTGAGTTTTGTGTTAAGTTATATCACTATCATTTACAGTTCATTATTACATGCTGTACAGCTGTGTGATTTTGTGTCTTTCTAGTTGTGAAGGTAAACCAGATACTGTTTTATTTAACACGCTGTCCCTCTGCTTCTGGCTTTTGGGCCAAAGATGAAAGATTCTGCACAGTGTGCACATGCAGACCATTTTTACGTTTTGTCTGCCACATGGCAATTTAATATTTACCATACCCCATATTGTTTATTATCTCTCAGAAGAAGTGGTTGTTTTTCGTTTTTATTCGTTTAATCCATTTTTTGGATTGTAGCTCAGCTAGATATTTTTTTAGGCTAAATTGTAAAATGGCAACTGATGCAATTACACCCACTCCTGAGTTTTCGTAAGTCTTCATGTAATCTAAATTTGACAAAAGTCAGAAGCGACCCCTTTCTACAATGTTGCATAAACACAGGTGGAGAATTACTATTCAGTATATTGCAGCCATCCTCACGTATTTGCCCTAGCTGTGTCTACAAGCGGTGAAGGAGGGACTGGAGAGCAAAATTGCAGACTCACCAGGGTGTGATTTATTGTCGTTTAATGGTTAACAGATGTATGTGCTGATCATAGAGGGGTTAGAAAGCAAGAGACCCCAATGTAACAGCATCTAGCAGTCCATGTGGCAGTGAGAGAGGAAATGTCCATCCTCCCCCTTTATATCAATGGAGAGAAAAATAACGAAGGAAAAAAACATTTTAAAACCCTTTAATTGGAATAATATATATAAAATAAACAGCACAGTTAATAAAGTAGACAATGGAGAGAGAGAGAAATACATCTTAATGAATTTATACATACTGTACTATACATTTCATTACGTTACACTATTCTTTACTGTATTTAAACACAAACGACACAGTAAATAAAGTCATTTGGGCGCCTTCCTAACATGATTGCAATAAGGGTTACTCATAGTTTTCAGTGAAATAGTGTGGCAAGCTTTACAATCTCACAGGACTGTCGTATGGGTCTTGGTGGATGCCGCATTACTTTTACTCCCTGCTGTTTATCCGTGGTAGAAACGTACCCTACTACTTATGTAAGGTAAATTCTCCTTAACTCAGAATTTATTTTCATGGGACCCATGGGAGGATTTTACTTAAGTTGCACTTGCATAGTTCAAGTCTTGTGTAGAAGAAGGTGTAGTATTGAGTGCTGCATAAAGCCCACAAAAACTACTTGATTAGAGTGAAGGATTTCAGATCTGTGCTGTGCATTTAGGTTTTAGGCAGCTGTTTTGGTCTTTGTTGATCAGCAATTAAATAGGTTTTTTTTGTTATTTTCCAGGTTGCTCACTTAGTATTCCAGTATCTGAAAATGCTTCAAACTATGGGCTCTCAACAGAGGTAGGATTTAATCAGAAGTAACATTTAAAGTGTATCTTAAACATTAGTGCCTTGAAAGAATATTTAATCATGTACCTTGTTGCTTCTTTGAATATTTTTCTTTTTTTTGCTAAAGGCATGGGTGTGTTTGCACTGCTGAAGACAGTCATTGTATGATGTGTGCGACTTCATAATTGGAGTATTCAAATAAGCTGTCTAAACCCAATATTTTACTACTGTAGTGTGATGTTGTCACTAATTTCACTTTATGGATTGATAAAAGTATATATTCTGATATTTTGAGACTACAGAAAAATGTGATTTTAACTGAAACAGTTACGTTGCCAAGCATACCATTTAACGTTAAATTTGCGTGATGTTTAAGTTCTGTTATTTACTCATTATCCCCACAGAATATATGAAGAAATTCAGAAGATTGAGGACAATGAGTTTCATTATCAGGAGCAGGTAATGATATCCTTTCGCTGTTTCAATCGTGCATGTTGGGTCTCTAGATTGAATTTGAAGTCGGCACTCTACAGTATTTCAGATGCAGAGAGTGTGGTGTCCTTGTTACTGCACAGAAGATAGACTGGCCATCTTCTCTGTAAGCAGAGTCTCGATAGCATTTCATTTTCAGAAAAAGCAATCCTGAATCACGGCTGTTGGTGTCCACTTTTGTGGGGTGTGTGTTGTAACAGTAAGTAGATTGCTTTTGATGTTTGATATAAAGAGCTGTAGAAAGCAGAAAATTTATGCAGCACAAAAAGGGATGTGTATTGTGTGATGTAATGTGGCTTTTCTGGATTGCAGTGAGTAGACACATTATGATAAACTGCACACACGGTCACTCCTCTAAACTCTTGAATTCTTTTTTTCTTCCGACAGACAGATCCAATTGACTATGTGGAGAGCGTCTGTGAGAACATGCAGCTCTTCCCAAAGGAAGATTTCCTCACTGGGGACCAGCTGATGTTTGAGTACAAGCCTGAGGTATATATATATAAACTTTATTTTATATAGCACCTTTAAAGGTGGCTTCTCAAAGACTGACTTATTAATGACATCAATAAATAAAAAATACACAAGTTAAAACACATATACAATACACAGAGGAGACCGTGGATGGTGGTACTAAGTATAGTAGAAGCAGAGGCGTAAGGAATGGAACCAGTTAAGTAAAGGCTTTTCTAAAGAACAAGGTTTTGAGTCTGGATTTGAAGGAGTTTAGAGAAGATGACTCTGATATCCTTGGGTAGAGAGTTCCAGAGCTTGTGGGCAAAACAGGAGAAGGCCCCGTCACCCATAGAATGTATGCGGGCTTGGGGGACAGTTAGGAGACCAGAACCGGAAGAGCGGCAGTTGCGAGGTGGGGAGTAGAGCGATAATAGTTCAGACAGGTACTGAGGTGCCAAGCCATGCAGAACCTTATTAGTGAGCATGAGGATTTTCAAAAGTCCACATGGACTTTTGACAGGAAGCCAGTGCAAGGACTCCAGGACAGGAGTAATGTGATCACTTGCACTAGACCTGGTCAGGATCCTGGCTGCTGAATTTTGGACATACTGCAGTTTGTTCAAAGTAGATTTAGATACCCCAGCGAGGAGAGCGTTACAGTAGTGAATTCGAGAGAACACTAATGTGTTGATCAGCTTTTCAGCCACAGTTGGTGATAACATAGGGCGTAGTCTAGCGATATTTCTGAGGTGAAAAGAAAGATGTTTTGACAATATGCTTCACATGTGGGTTGAATGTTAAGCCGGAATCTAATATCACCCCAAGGTTTTTCCATTTTGACTGAAGCTGAAGTACAGAACCATCTACAGATAGGGTTACAGGATTGGCTTCACAAAGTTGATGGGGGGTGCCAATAAGCATGACTTCAGTCTTGTCACAGTCAGGATGAAGGAAATTTTGAGTCATCCAAGTTTTTATGTAAGAGATGCAATTAGATAGAATAGAGACAGCCACATCAGTGTCAGGTTTGGTATGGATGTATATTTGAGTATCATCAGTGTAGAAATGATAGCTGAGGCCATGTGATCTTAAAAGCTGACCAAGTGGAAACATGTAAATGCTGAAGAGCAAGGGGCCAGTATTCAGCCCTGAGGAACACCAGACTTAACAAGATTTACACTATGTGCATGTGGATAGCTTTTTGGTGTTCCCTGAGTTGTAGAGATAAAAGGTAACGTTTCATATGTCTGGTTTTATTTCCTAGATCATATCGGCTGCCCTCAATCTCCTTACACCACAGAAGGCCAACCTACTTTTACTGTCTCCTGACAACGAGGGGCGCTGTGAGCTAAAGGAGAAGTGGTTTGGAACCCAGTACAGTGTGGAAGGTGAGGGGAACTATCTCATGTGTGTGTTAAAATTAAATGGTAATTTTGGAGTGGTGTCTCGTTTTAACTGTATTTTAAAAGATCCCAAAGTAAAGAAAGTCTTTGTAATTACGTTTCCAGAAAAAGTTATCAACAAACTTGCTCTCAGTGAGAGCCACGCCTTTTCTTGCAGAGTTATGAGGCTTACAGGTTCCTCTGACAAGTGCACACTTCATAGAATAGCATACATAGCGCAAGGAAGAGAAGAAACACTGACACTCCTTCATAGAGACCTTACAGGCCTGGGAAATTCCCTCTCTGAGACGGCGCAGGACAGAGCAGAGAGAGACACTGACCCTCCCTCTCTGAGACAGTGCAGGACAGAGCAGAGAGACACACTGACCCTCCCTCTCCGAGACAGTGCAGGACAGAGCAGAAAAGTCCTGAAGACAGATACACATCTTGCATTATTAAATGAAATCCCTTAGGTTGGTTAGTTTTAAACGATTTTAAGAATAACATAAAATCATACTTAAAAACTAATGTGTAAGAATTAGTGTTTAAATTGAATCCAAATTGTTGCTGCTAATACTTCAAGGAATTAATTGTTCCTGTTTTTACAGAAATTGACAAGGAATGGAGCAAGCGCTGGTTTGCGGACTTTGAGCTGAACCCAGACTTACACCTCCCCGCAGAAAACATGTTTATCGGTAATTAAGAACCAGAGCTTTACTATTGCTGTCTCTGAACATTAACTGTCTGCAACAGAGGTGTCAAATTCACTTGCTGTGCCAGGACAGATTTGATTGAAATGTGTTTAAAAGAGGTCATATATGCCATAATTTATGTAAATACAAGGTGCAACCATTACATAGTGTTATTTATTTATAGTACTTTTGTGTTTTTTGTTTTTATATTACAACAAAATACTTGTTCTTCAAAAAGTGATGGGAAGTCATTGCATTCACTAGAAGCCAATTTAGCAAAATATGCTAATTACCATCTTGACATTGAAATGTTTTCTGCAGTTAATCATAGTTATTTTAAAATATTTTGGAATATTGTGTAATATACTGTAATTACACCACCCTTATTAATATGAATGAAATATCCTTAAAAAACTGGGTACTTTTCAGTGAGATCAATGCTGGTTTAGTCTCAGAATTTTCTTCAGAATTTTGGAGCAGTCTGGAGGAACTGTGTAGGTTTTGGAAGTGTCAATTTGTTTTCCACCTTTTTTGTGCAAAGGTGCAGCAGTCAAACTAGATCTTTGACATAATCAAACCTCTACAGACGTAGATAGAGGTAAAGAACTATAAGATGCGCTGTGACTGCAAGACCAGTACAGTCATAATCCCATAACAAGGGTGCCTGTTCCATGCCTGTTTGCAGGTTTAGACAAGAAACAATTTTAAACCCAGTCTGTGTCTCTGACCTCAAGTGACAGAGGGTTTGAACACAGGGGCTCAGTGGAAAGTGGATAACTTTATTGGCCGTATACAATTTCTTGTATTAGGAATTTGTTTTTTTGCATACCTCATCTTGCGCTCCATGAGACACACAGACAGGGAGAGAAGCTTGGGGTCAGAGTGCAGGCTTAGCCATTTATACGGCGCCCCTGGAGCAGTTGGGGTTAAGGGCCTTGCTCAGGGACCCAACGGAATAGGATTTCTCTGCCAGCCGCAGGCTGTGAACCGGCAACCTTTCAGCCGCTGGCGCAGGTCCTTAGCCACAGAGCCGCCACACTGTACCATTAGGAGCCAACCATGAGCAACCCAGTAGTGGTGAAAATCCCAGGGTGCTGCACAGTGACAGATCCATACTAAAGCTGAAGTCAAACATGCCCAAACACAGGCTGAAATTTGCGAATGTTATTATTAGAGTTGGTTGGAATCCTAGAACAGGCAGGAAATAATTTTTATGTTTGCCTTTAGTTGTCCTGCTTAATGTTTATCAGAAGGAGTGTTATCCTGCTTTAGTCATTGTCTCATCAGGTGCGCACGATGAAGCTAGTGAAATTCAAAAGGACCTAAAAATTCTGATGTATTGACTTGCAATATCTTTTGTCTCGAAAGATTCTGACCTGACGGCAAGAAGTGGAAACTGAAAATGCCACTCGATTTTTTTTTCAGTATTCCAGCCATGTATACCACATTTAATTTTTTTTTTTACAAAATTCTTGGCAGCTTTCAGATGTGCTTTAGTATGTCAGCCAACAATGATATAGCTTTATCATTTGATCGTTCTCAAATTTGGAGGGTTATGAAGCTTCATAATTGAAGAGGTTCAATTAGTAGTGAAATGAAAGTTCAAGGAAGATTTACATTTTTCCGTTTACAAGTTTGGTTGTCCTCTGGTTGATGTGTTGCCTTATTAACACCGTTGTTCTCTCCACAGCCACGGATTTCACTCTAAAAGCCTCAGACTGCCCTGACACAGAATATCCCATCAGAATCCTCAACAACGAGAAGGGCTGCTTGTGGTTCAAGAAGGACAACAAGTTCAAAATTCCCAAAGGTGTGTTGGAACAGCAGCTATAAAACAAGAGCCTAAGACAAAATTGGATATGATCCTTCTTTTGGTTTTCTGTATTTAGGTGATTTGTGTTGTAATTGACTCCATTACAGCAGCTGTTCATGCATAGTTTCTGTGAGTGACTTTGTGTGGTTAGTTATAGTTTGTAACAGGCATCATTGTCTTGAGATATATGGTGGCCTTTTGGACCTCTTTGTATTAAACTGCTACTGTATCTCAGCCATCAACCTTAGTGCCTGACCACACAGCCAATAAAAGCATCAATCCCATTGCCCAGAAGACTTAGACCTTCTGATTGAGTAATGCACTATGTTGCATCAGAAGTAATGCTTTGCTTTTAGGCCAAAAAGTTCCAGTTTGTGGTCTGACCACAAAACCTTTTGCTACATGTTTGCAGTATCACTTAGACGCAATCCCTCTTCATGGAGTGACCCATATTACTGGAATGTTATTGACAAATAATCATTTTTTCCCATTTCAGTGACATAACTCTTTCAAAGGCACTGTTGGCCCCACAGTGGCATCCCTAACCAGTTTCCTCTTTACCAGAGCGCTCAGTTTGGAGGGACGGCCTGATCTATGCAGGGTCTGGGTGTTTTCCACTTCTTAATGAGTGAATGCACCATGCTGAAAGAAATTTTAAGGGTGTTGGAAGTATTTTGTATCCTTCTCCTGATCTGTGCCTTGATACAGCTTTAACCTCGAGCTGTTTAAAAAGCTCATTGGTCTTCACAGATGAGTCTTTGCTTGAAATTTTCTTTGGACTGAGGGACCATACAATGATAGGTTTTAACGATTTCAAACAATATCTATCAATTATTGCACACAGAAGCCACTCAAAAAATTGTATAGCTCATTAATGTAATTTCATGCACCTAAATTAGATTTGCCACAAGGGGAAGGGTTTGAATACTTATGCAATTGTTACTTGTCCATTTTTCTTTCATATTAATTATCTCCTTCTATCTATATATTGCTTTGAAGGTGTGGAGTATTTCGTGTATCTAGTAGATTATTAAATGTTACTTCAAAGTGCCATGACTTCAAAATTTAAAGCAAAGAAAAGTGAAAGCATCGTTTTCTTTTGTTTTCCTATAGCTTATATTCGTTTCCACCTCATATCTCCCCTGATTCAGCAGTCTCCTGAGAAGTAAGTAAGCTGTAGCAATTTGGAAAATACTGAATTCTCCATTTGATTGATAGCATCTTCCCATTTTTCTAAAAAAGTCAGTACATTACTGCAGCAGAAGAGCTGAATTTTAATTCAACACATTAGCATTATGTAGTAATGATTCCATGCAAGTAGCTGAAGTTGAAGTCTGTGCCAGTACTGTGATACTAAAAGAGATAGTGATATATGGCATTACCCACAGAATCAAATGAAACCTCCCTAGTTGTCCTGATGTTTGCTGAGCTACTGCTCTTTGTAGTGTGGTCTTCTTGTCAAGTTTGGGCTGTGACTTTTGTCTCTAGATTCTAAATAGATTTGTGCCATTAGGGAGAAAAGTCTTATCCCTTCTGCATTTTACAATGACTGCCTAATTTTCTATTTCTTAAATTGGAATTAAAGATAATTATCAACATAAATTACCTGCTCCTGAGGCAATAATTCACTTTCCCGGTGATGTTTTTTTTATTAAGATTTCTGTAGCAGCTCAGGTTAATCAAGAATTCTTTAGTCCAGACATTAGAAATGAGAGTGGGAGTTGGGGGGGAGTGTAAAATTATGAATCAATAATTCTGATTTGTAGGAAGTGGTAGGAAATATCCAGTGCTAAAAATAGCATTACTCTGTCTCTGCCCTGCAGCCTGGTCTTATTTGACATCTTTGTGAACATCCTGGCTCATAACCTGGCTGAACCTGCTTATGAAGCAGATGTTGCACAGCTGGAGTACAAATTAGTGGCTGGCGAGCATGGCTTTGTAATAAAAGTGAAGGGCTTCAACCACAAGCTTCCCGTGAGTATAAAGGAGAACTTTTTGATTTTTTTACAAGAGCATCGTCTCCCTCGCCCTCAGTGTCGCACACATCTAACTCCTCGATTATTTTAATAACATCTGGGCAGTAAATTTGAATGTTCCAGTTCAACTTCACACAGCTGTGGTGGCACCCCAGTACACCAGTGTGAGGGATGTGTATGTTTTCCTTGCAGCTGCTGTTCAACCTCATCATTGACTACCTGGCCGACTTCACTGCAGCTCCGGATGTCTTCTCAATGATTGCTGAGCAGCTGAAGAAGACCTACTTTAACATCCTGATCAAACCAGACAAGCTGGGCAAGTGAGTTGCCTGGAAGGGAAGGGGGAGAATTTTGTTCACTTAAGATCTTGCTTGTGCCAGTTTCTCACACAGGTTATTAAATCTTGGTAACAAAATACATTTGTTGACGGTATCTCAGAATTTTACAATTTCTGAATTAAGCACAAAATTGTGAACGAAGAGCTGTGAGAGTTCTCGGAAACTGTGACGTAAAGCGGCCCTTCCTGCTCACTAGTCACTGTAATGACTAATGTAATGTGATGTACACCAGTGAATAAGACAGGTTGTGCAGCAGACATTTTACCACAGAAAAGTTCCAACATTCATGCAGAGTTGCATGCGAGAAAGTAGTGCTTGTCGGCAAAACCGTCTGGAAGTTGAGAGCAATATTTCTGCTGTATTAAAAGAGATGTATTCACAAACCTGCTTGTTTACAGTCTAATAGGGCCACTTTACCTCACTGGAAGGTTTATTGCCTCGTTCTGAATCACAGAACATGGTGCTGCGTGTACCTGGAAATTTAGTGTATTTTGTGGTGTAAATTGGAGGTTTTATCCGTTATTGTGCACATTTTACTTTCACTGTAGTTTGAAATGCACTTATCAATGCCGATTCTTTATAACCCCGAAATATAAAAATAGCACAGCCACCATTGTATCCTCTCTTACTCCAGTTGCTGAAGCTCTTTGTTAGGCTGTTCACCCACTCGTGTTCTCAAGATTTTTTTTTGGCCTTGCAGGGATATCCGGCTGCTGGTTCTGGAGCAGGCCCGCTGGTCCATGATCCAGAAGTACCAGGCCGTCATGAAGGGGCTTACAGTAGATTACCTCATGGTCTTTGTTAGCAAGTTCAAGTCGGAGCTGTTCGCAGAGGGGCTGGTCCAGGGGAACTTCACCAGCACGGTGAGTGTCACAGGCCCTCCCAGCCACTCGCACATTCACACTTCAGACCAGGACTGTAAAAATATTTTAATATTTCCTTGTCATCACAGCAACGTTATCTGCACAGCTGCTCTTATTGTCACCATCATGATGTTTGTTAGTGTCTGAATCTCTCTAGCACACCTCTGCTCTTTGTCTGTTTAACAGGCAGATCTTCAGTGACATTTGCTACTCGCTTATTTTAGCTCTTTTGCCAAAAAACAGCTTATTATGACTGTTGTTTACGTTGTTTATGACTATATTATTCTGAATATAACAGTCTCTAATACTAACTTTCATCTTTAGTAAATATAACCACTTTGCTTATTCAGACGAAAGGTAATTTTTGCTTTTTCACCATAGGAAGCAATGGAGTTCCTTCACTATGTTGTAAAGTAAGTCATTCTTTTTTCATAGATATTCTGACTTTCCTGTGTGGTGACTGAAGGTGTGGTTTATTTCCCTACAGTAAGAGTCGAGTGGTCTGGTCTGCACAATTGTGCGTAAACATTTATAGATCCTTGCATCTAAATTCTGAGATCTTAGGGCTTATTATTTCCTCACAAAACATACACAAAAGAGTCATGCTTTATCTGTAGGGTCCTGGAACCCATCATAGGAAAGTTCACTAGGCCAGGCTGTCTTTAGTTTTGGGTTTAAGATAAAAGTTTATCAAGTGAAAGAAACCTGTCCAGATACTCTTTCATTTTCTCCAATCCTTCTATGTGCTTTTGACTTTAACCAAAGCAATGGAGACTTTTTATTGACTTCTTTAAAGTAATTTGACTAATAGTGTGCACTACTTGTACCCAGTTGTTTTTGCACAATGTTCACAAAAACTGATTGTTATTTAATTTTGATGAGGACAAGACATTTGGTAAAATAAGAAGTTTGTATTAGAAACGGCACTGAGTGCTGAAATGTCTGAATGTGGACATTTCAAAATATATAACTATTTCAGATTCATTTAACGTTTCAGTTTCTGTTCCTTCTGCCTCTCTTAGAAAACTGAATTTCCAGCGTCTGTCTACAGAGGTCCCTGTTCACTTCAGGGTGGTGGAGCTACCGCAAAAACACTCACTGTGCAAAGTGAAGTCGCTCAACAAGGGAGATGCCAACTCTGAAGTCACAGTTTACTATCAGGTATTCCAGAGAACATGAGCATTGTAATGTAAGAGGTGGATCTTGTTCATTTGGTTGCTGCAGGCATCGTTTCTTTTCAGTCCCTTTTAGTCTGTGAGCAGACAAATACTGATCCTTCACTTCTCTCCAGAAAAAGAAGTGCATATCCTCAAGTCTCATATACTGGTACATTTATATTGTACCGTGTGTGTGTACAATATGTACTGTGTATTCAATGATACCACACTACTTTCTTTTGATAGCCTGCTTTTGTTTTACTTTTCTATATCCTTCCGTATTGACATCCAGAATGGGGCATTGTTGCTTTTCTTGGTCCCACAGCCAGGCTCTGTGTTAGATGCCTGTAACCTCAGTTCATGACGTGCTCAGAGCATTTAGCTGCAACCCCTGGGAACAGACTTGTGACCTGACTATGTGACTTATCTGATGCTGCCACACCCTGCAGCTGTGCTGTAGCTATGGCCATCGGTTTCCTGAAATTGATTAAATTATTACCGTGCACTTCATAGCTGTGGATTCACATTTGCATGTTTCTAGATCTTAAAATATTGACATTAAAATATTAAAAATAAAGATAAAAAAATCCACTGTCAATTATTTTTTTTCCATGGCAGCTAAGACCTTACTTCATAGATGTTTTTCTCCTTTTCCTAGTCTGGGCCTAAGAACCTCAGGGAGCACACTTTAATGGAGTTGCTTGTGGTAAGTAATGGCCATGAATATCCTATAGAAGGAAAGCTGAGCCAGTTCCTGGTTTGCTTTCCGGTACAGGTGTTGTTTGGGTGCTGACAGTGGCTTGCACTAAAGAGCTGCTTTACTTTTCCAGATGCACATGGAGGAGCCCTGCTTTGACTTTTTAAGGACAAAGGAAACCCTTGGGTAAGCGCTGTGTCCCAGCCACACTGGTAGCATGGGCACATGATCTCACTCTCACAGCGAGAGGGTGCTGGCTCCAATAAGCCAGCATTCCCTTTTTGCCATCATCTGTGTCTCAAGAGGTTTCTCATCATATTTTTGGAAATTTCTGTGAGCATGGTCAGGGCTGATGTACTGTAGTCTGGGTTGGGCTCAGTTGTTGTGTATTCCTGGGTCACGTTGCTTCTTTAGTTTCTTTGGACTAGAGAGGGACAGCTTATATTCCCCAGTAACAGACCAAACTGTTTTTTAAAGTATTTAAAGTCTGATTAGGTTTCTCAAGCAGCCACAGCTCTTTGTCTGAAGAGGTCCTGCTTTCCCTTCCATACGTATCCTTGGCTTAGGTTCCTTGTTTAGATTATACTATTAACTGCTAGGTGTTTTGGTTAAACACATTATGCTCTTCAAACGTTGCATGCATTTAACATATACAAATATATGGTGATGATTTATTTTCAACAAAGTACCTTGTTTGTTTCCAAAACATCATACTACTGACTAAATCACAGACCCTAAGAACTTGCAGCCTTGTCAAAATGAATTTTCACTAGGTAAAGTGACACCACATTTATCCTGTTATAAACATATCGCTGTGCAAAATGAAACATGGCTTTCAAATTTCTAAACCATGCAAGTCTGAATAAATGTTTAGTTGTTACCTATTTTTTTTTAACTTGATATCATTCATCTGCTTTTTTCTGCCTTAGGTAGTAGCAAGTGCTAAGAGGCTCTGTTATAACCCTGATTGTGCGGTTTACACTCTTTCAGGTATCATGTCTATCCCACGTGCAGGAACACTTCAGGTGTCCTGGGCTTCTCAGTCACTGTGGAGACTCAGGCAACAAAGTTCAAGTGAGTTTTAATCATGACGTTTGCTGACTATGTAACTCTTGATATATTGCAGGGCTAATTGGCCTGAATTAGGAATCCTTTCCATAAAAATGTGAAAACTTGATTTGTGTTTGTTTTTCAGTCTCATGTTTCCTTAATTATGTAGCAGCTTAGCAGGAATTTTTCTGCTGCACTTTCTGTGTGCTTTGTAGACATGTTGGTTGTACTTTGTGCCAGGGACTGGATAATATTGGGCAATTTTGGTAATATAGTTAAAGTTTAAAGCTGAAAGACGTAGCCAGCAGGCTATCATTACTGCTCCAGTATGAGCAAATTTGGCATGTGGGAGCAAATGGGTGAAATTTTCACTGAATATCCCAAAACTACCATAGCATGTACAGATAGTGGACAATAAAAATGGAAACACCAATGTAAAGACACTTAACCATGTTGCAGCCAGTAGAATCTGTATGCACCATGGTATTCTGCAGGAATCTACCAGTGTCTGAAGAACTCCAGGAGGAATGCACCACTAATCTTGCATGCAAAGTCAAATAAACTCTCTTACGGTTGAAGTTAGAGGAAAACGCTGTCTCGGATTATACCATAAAAGCTTGATTGGGTTCAGATCTTGTAACTGAGAAGGCCAAGATGTGGATAACATCAGTGTCATGCTCATCAATCTGTTGGGGTGTTGATCACCACATCTTTTGGTATTCTGAAGATGGGGACATTGTCGTCCTGGTATACAGCCTTTCTGGCAGGATGTACTCCACTGTTCACTAAGAAAGACATCAACCGCACACCTCAGGCAGCAGAAAGACAAAGTTTTCAATCAAGAGAGTGTAGTTACTGTTATGTGATGCACCTGAGGGAGAAGGAAACCAGGAAATGCCTATTCAGGTTGTTCCCAGGAACATGTATACATGTTCAGAACCTTACAGTCTAGGTGAATGGGCAAAAGAAATGCATTACAGAATGATGAAATCATTTGTGAGTTTTGGAAAAGGGCTTGAAAAAGTGTTTCTGATTTTTAAAGCTGGTAAACAACTTAGCTTAAATTGTACTGTAAAAAGAATAGCATTTTCTTTACCTTATGGCTTCATTTGTTCATCTGTTTCTTAAGGTCTGCCTATAAGATATCCCTGATAAGTTACTCACCCCCTCCATGTGTAATGTGTTACATCTCATTGTGAAGACTTAATATGAATGTAGAAAAAAAACTTTCATTTTCTGTAGGCCAAAGTGTCAGAATATTGACACATGAATCAAAAACTATTTTTAAAGTGGAATTTGCTGTACTAATAACCGGTCTTCTCTGCAAAATCCAGTAACAATGAATATTTGTTTCTTGCAGGACTGAATTTGTGGAGAAGAAGATCGAAGAGTTCCTTGTCAGCTTTGGAGAAAAATTGTCTAGTTTAACAGACGATGCTTTCAAAGTTCAGGTGAGACATCTCATCATCCACATGCATGATGAGAGAGCACTCTCCTCCGTAAAATACTAAAATGTACTCAGCTGTGTCAGCACCTTTGCTTTGTTGTAGCATGGATTTGATCACTCCGCAGATCTTTTATAAGGTAGCCATTCAAAATTCAAATGTAAGGAAATTAGAAGGCTTAAGGTAGTTTGGGATTTCCTTTGCTGAAAAGTAGCTCAAGTAAAAAATTTCAGTTTTTACTTTTTTTCTTTAAAAAGTTAACTACATTTTTTGTGGATTTATTTGAACATAAGAAATGTATAAATGAGGAGGTGATTCCACCTTGCTCTTTTGGCTGTGAGCAGCTTATTGATCAATCAGTCTGAAGTAGTTTTATATGCTGTCTTAGGTTCTTTGTGACAACGTACAGTATAAGAACTCTCAATAGGTGCCCACACTTCCTGTGTCCTCCTGCCTGCTTATGGCCGGTTCAGGGTTCCACAAAACCTCATGAAGATGTAGTTTGGCCCTGTGCCTACAACTTCATCATACCCCTTACCTTCCTGTGGGCAGCCAGCTCTGCTTTTCAGACTGGTCTACTGAAAACGTTTTTTTTTTCAGACCGCAAATGCTGATGCCCCCAGTAATTCAACACTGTCCAATGACATGTAGAATGTGCAAAAGAAGGAGTTTGTATAGGAGAGTGCGGAAGACCCAATAGGAGTGTCAGGGGCAGAAGCCAGAATGATAGAGCTGATTAATGACAGCTTTCTTCCCAAATTTGTCAGAGCACCTACAAGAGGAAATGCTTGTATTGATCTAGTCTTTTTAAACAATTAAGACAGTGTGAGATAAACGGGGGTAAGTTAACCATTAGGGAACTGTTATTATAACATGCTGTGCTTTGACGTGTATTTTAAAAGTGTACAGGTTGAGTCCAATGCAAATGTTTACATTTTCTGGAAAGCAGACTGTGAAGAAACGAGACTTGGTTTAAGAGGTGGGGAATATGAAATCAGTGGAAAAAGGATGTACATGAGCTCCTGCCAGGCTCTCAACTTCCATTGTCCCGTCTGTGCAGGTGACAGCGCTGATCAAGCTAAAGGAGTGTGAAGACACTCATCTGGGTGAAGAGGTGGATAGAAACTGGTTTGAAGTGGTCACCCAGCAGTATGTCTTCGACCGCCTGAACCGTGAGGTACAGCCTTCAGCAGCCTGTGTGCTTACAGGGTGGTTCATGAACGTGGCCTTGTTTCTGCATCATGCAGAGGTGGCAAGAAGGGGTTCATAGATGAAGGCGCAGCATGTGTGAGATGTTGAAATGCTATATGTGTCTCAGCATTAACATTAATAATGAATACAGTACAAAACCCCAAAAACCTGGCCAGGTGTAAGTAACTTGAAAGACGTTTTTTTGTTGTTTAGGATTGATCAATTTATTGATAAAGAGCAACGTCCTGGAATCTGTTGTCCACAAGTGTGCTGAGAACTGAGAATTAAGATGGCCTTTTTGGATCCTTCAAGCAATTGTAATATTGAAAAGAGTTCTATCTAAGCAAGGCTTTACATTCTTTGCAAAGGGAAAGTATTGGAACATGCCTGTGGTACAGATGGAGATAGAAATGTTTCTGTGTCATAAAAGAGTGAGCTGTAGTGATGTGTGTTCCTCATCATTGTCCTCTCCTCCCTGTAGATCGAAGCCCTGAAGCTAGTCACAAAGGCAGAGCTTGTGTCCTGGTTTCTGGAGCACCGTGGGTCTGGCAGCAGGAAGCTCAGTGTGCATGTAAGGAAATAAAACGGCATCAGTCTCTAGAAAGGCGGGCAGGTCAGTTTCTGCCTGTCTCAGTGTTCATGGAGAAACCGTATTGCTGATGATGAAATGCCATCTTGTGTGCTTTCTCCCACCCATGTGCACTTCTCCATCCAGCACTCAGTGGATACATGAACATAGATTATGCTACTTCTGCAGCCCTTAATCTCAACTGTCCTTGAGGCCGATCCAAATTTATGACTAAAACTCAGGTTCGTCGATCCCCATTGGCTTCCATCCATTCTAGTGTCGCCATGTGCAACAGACCACAGAAACCTTGACACTTTGGTTCAGTGAAATGAAATGGACGTGCAGAAACTGAAGTTCTTTGTGTTCCTCTACTGCTCTGCACATATTGTTGGGGAAAAAAAACCTGCAGATAAAACTGGAATGAATAGAAAGGAAATACATAGGCTGAGTTGGCTTACACTAGAGAGCTGCTTTTCTTTTGGCTTTGGTGGCCCAGGTTGTGCCATCAAGTCCACCAAAGTCCCACAGTCCCTGTGTAAAATTGGCTTTTGCTAATGGACCCGTTTGTCTTTCCCTTGTAGGTGGTGGGACACGGAGAGGAGGAGCACGATCCGGCCAGCGGCGAGGCCCCCACCGACAGCCGGGGCTCCTCTTACGGAGAAGTGTCCCAGCTGACCTTCGTGCCTGTTTCACAGCTCCTGGGAGACGTCACAGTCATCACCGATATCCGGGCCTTCACCTCCTCCCTGCAGCTCTACCCCTTCCACAAGATCATCAAGTAGAGCCACCCGCCGCGCTGCGGCAGCTCTGTGCATTAAAGCAAAAACCGCATTGTCCCTCTGTCCCATTGGCAGTGCCACGTGTCACGATAACACCTGGGGGCAGGGAATCCCATGAAGTCGGGGGGCGGGGGGACTTCTGCACGTTCTGGTGGTGGTTCTTCCCAGCGCATCAGGCTTCATAAGGGGGCTCAAGTGATTATGGTTTGATTGTATGCAGTTTTCCCAGAACTAGACCTTTTAAAACAAACATGCAGAGTTTATACTAATTTCTTATACATACTGTGAGCTTACACTGTGTTATACTCAAAGGACATGACAGAAGACTGAGATACAGAAGTAAAACTTGGATGTATTGCAAATAATGTATAACCTAAGAATGGTCTGCATTTTGAGAAGGAAGGAACAAGACCAAACTGTGATTGCTGTGTAGAATTAATTGTGTGCCTGCACTCTTGTCAGATAAATAATATTAGCATTGCTCTCATTTCCTTTGCTAGCTATGATGTTTTAATTAAAACCCCAGTTAAGGGCTGTTAAAATTGCTATTTTTAAAAACCCAGATTTAGCTTTTGGAGCCCTGATCTATGAATGTTTAAATATTTTCTACTCAACATATTCAATCTGTTTTCCCTTAAAATATTTTAAACATTAGGCCTACATATAATAGGGAAAGATGTTGAGTCTAATTTAAAAAATAAAAAAATTAAAAATTAATTACAGTAAACAGATTAAGCAGTTATGTTGAAGGAGGTGGAAAACAGTCTCAGATTATCCTACAAATGCTATTTGAGCTCTTCTTAACTATGGTTATTTCTGCAGATTTCAACTGACATTATTTTAGGACATCCGGAATCCGTAGTCACTTATACGATCTGTTTTTTCCCAGGTTAATAAGTTCCAGTTTATTGTATTCATTAGTGTAGGTCATGTAAGCAGAACCTCAAGGCACTGTGGTTGGCGTTTCAAAGTAATTTGTTATCTTGCATAACAAATGACACATAAAACACCTGAATTCTCAGTGGAAAGAAACAAACCTACATTGTAAAAGATGTGGACCCAAATGTAAGATTTGAATTCTGTAAGTCTATAATACACTGGTAATAGAAACCGAATTATCTTTTCTGTGATTTATTTTTTGAATTCTTGTCTGTTAATGCTCCAGCAACCTTTGTCTTGTGTCTGTGTTATAAATTATTAATTGCTTTGCCTTTATGTACACTTTTATACGGAGAGCACAGTGCACCATTTTAATGTACATACAGTACTGCCTTGATAGACCTAGTGTAGCATATGATTAAAAAATAGTGCAGGTTGGGTTTGTTTGAATTCAGGGTATGTGCTTGTTGCAACACTGAACTAATTCAGGGTTCTTCTTAGGAATGTCCAACTTCGGAGACAAAACACACCTTTCATAGCTTTTTGTAAAACTTTATTTTTCAAAATTCGGCTTGTAAAAACCACTACAACGAATGGGCACTCGCATACAAAGAAAAAAGTGAAATGTAATTTTGCCACACTTGCAAATTTCCTAGTCTTCATACCTACCTTGTACAGTAGCTTTTTTATTTTAGCTGTAGTTGGAATCATGTGTAGTCATTTTTGTGCCTAAGGATTCATAGCAACTTGTTAGTCACCATTGAGAAGTAACAGATAGGATCTCACCAAGTCTCATTTAAAGCTTTAAGTAGCCAGACATTCCTACATCCTCTCCAACTTTGGAAGTTCCTATTGTTATTTCAGCTTGGTTCCATCAGATCCATACAGGAGGGGTGAGGACTGTGCATGACTTTTGCAACAACACTGGTTGTTGCATCCATTTACTGTACAATTTGTCCTATTTCCATGTCTCGCAGGCAATTAGCACTGAATTCCAGCAAGTTGCAGTGCTGCGTTTTTACACATCTTTATTGGGTTACTTAACCTAGCTGGAATAAGGAACAGTATTGCCATGGGAGGACTATTCTACTGAAAGATGCATAAAGTAAATCAATGGTCACTTTTAGAGAAATTGTAATAAAGTACAATAATAAAAATCTATAACAAAGTGCATTTTTAAATTTTGTTTCTTTAAATCATATAATATGCTTTTTGAAACTACAATCAATACAAAATACAGCTTTGTTTCTAAAAAGTAATGTTCTGAATGATGTAAATGTAATGCATTTACCTTTTCTTTATCATTTGTCTTGGCTTACACAAATTGAAAATTAACACTTTAAGAACTAGACATTTTAAATTTGTGTAGTTATTTGTATCTATCATATAATAAATCATGTACAACCACTAAGTAATACTTTGCTAGGTACCTTCTATCCGGCGTCTCAGAAATGCCCAGCCAACGGAATTAATAAACAGTTTGCACTGCCTGTAGTGAGACTGCATTTTTTCCTACCTTTTTTCATACCTTCTTGTAATTGCTAGAGTGGGGAGCTGGGGACTCCAGCAAACTGGTGTGCAGGGAGAAGGGTGTCTGTATCTGTAAAACCGCTGGTGATGTTGGTGGCTACAGGTCCTGCATAGGGTTACTGCTACATGGAAACATCCGCATATACTGTACATTCTGATAAAAACAGGCAGGTGATCAGCATGTGATTTCATAGAAAGGTGACAATCTGGAGCAGTGTTAAAACCATCGAGCTCTGAAGTGACGTTCAATCTCATTTCACGTTATTTTAATTTTTTGCCATAAGTGATATTTATGAGTGTAAAATAAAACTGTTCAAGGGTTGATGTGGCAGTCCTGTACTTGCATGCCTCATCAATGGTCAGTGTACTGTAACTGATGATTAAAGGACTTCAACTATTCAGCCAACCTTTTTTAGAGTTTCTAAAAGCATTCCTTGTGTTTGCACTAGTGAATGCATATTGTTACAACATTCAGCAGAAAGAACGCTTAAAATCTCAATTTTTCTGGTAAATTGTGCATGAAATGATCGGACAGTTACCTAAAGAGCTTTGAGCTACACATTACTTTCTGAGGAAGCACTTGGAATATCTGTATACTAATTTTCTGTTTGGTAGCAATTCTATTTTTTCTTGCTAGAGCAAGACTGAATCTATGTCTTTTTAATATGTGAGCTGCTGCACTGTAAGGACAGTGTCATTTTGCTTGACAACTTTCCAACCTGGCCTGCATTCAACAAGATGAAAGCTTCCAGTATAAAAGCTATTTTACTGGGGCTGCTGTAGTAAATAATAGCTCAGCCATGCAAAGTGCAATTCTTAACCGCACACATAAGAATAATGGCCTAATTATTCTATTATTATTAAGAATAATAGGATCAGGTTTGAGTTTTGCCATTGTCCGGCTAACAGCTCAGTATTGCCTTTTCCCTGTACAATGGTTTAATATCCCTCTCTTTTAAGTGCAGGCTGCAGCAAATAACATAAGGACAATGTACATTATAATATTATTTAACTTTTATATACGGTTTGGCCTTCAATCATTGGGAAGAAGGCTTACCATATAAAAGTAGTTTATTGGCACTGTGAGCATGAAATTACATCTCAGTTGTTTAAAATACAGTGTTAAATATAGCTGTTTAAGAAGTAGTAGGTTCACATTTCACTATTGCCTTTCTAACAGCTCAGTATTACATAGTAATATACTAGGTAAACATTTGTGTGGCCAGCTTTCCTGTAGTAGATAACAATATACAATTGAAAGATTCTGGGTAGTAGTGACATAACACCCTAAAACTGACACAAAGGCAAAACACATCTTCCTGAAACCGGTCATAGTGTCCTATGTTCCTATGTCTGGTCATAGTGTCTTACATTACAGGTGAATATTCTCAAGCAGAAGAGACTCCAACTAAGCACATAAGAAATAATTCAATTCAACAAAGAAATCTGAAAACAGAACATAGCTTTATTTAGATTTTTATTGTTGTGGGAGATTCTTCATCAAGAGAGCAGAACACAGTCAATAAGTCCAGTAATGTGTCTTGGGTCTACACAGCTGAACAGACAAACAGCAGGGGATTCCTAACTCTTATATGGGATCAGACACAAGTTTGTTTCGTGTTTGTCCTGGTCTTTGATATTAAATTACTTTGTGTCCTTTCCTCTGACATGAAACAGAGGTGGTTTTGCTTGTCTTGTTGACTGCAGCTCTTTGAGGGTTTGTCCTGTTTTATGATATGTTGGTGGGTGTTTGTCCTGTCTTTTGATATGCGACAGAAATTGATTTCTTTGTCCCGTTTTATGATTAGTGTTTATGGCTGTTACATTAATACCTTCCACAGTGTGGTTAAGTAGTCATATTGAAGAGCGTTAGAGGTGTAATATTTATATGTCCCACTTTATGATAAAAAGTCCATCTGGACCTAACAGGGCAGTTTTTCTTCTGTGTAACTTCCATATCAGGAGATATATCTTTCTTCACCTGCTTTACAGAATAGGTTCTGGCTCCCCAGAGACCCTGCATTGGATGAAGTGGAAAGAAAATGGATGGAACTCTGAAGGGTGTTTGAGCTCCACAAGTGAAACTGTGGCCTGAAGTATGTCAGTATTTGATAGACAGCTTAGGAATGTGAAATGATAATACAGTGGTCTAATTTAACGTAAACATGGTATAGTACAGATCACAATATGCTCAGCATTTTAAAATAAGTTGTTGTGCTTTGAAGCCAGTCAAGAAGCTGCTGAGAAAACAACGTGCTTAAGCCTAAAACCTCAGTCTACATCTATGAAAGTAAGGCTTTTGACAAGGTCTGTAAATTGAGGTAGAAATATAATAATTTCAGTTCTGATCCTCTTGAGCTACTTCTGAGAACGTTAATTTGTGTTCCAGTTCTAAGATAAGGGTCTTCAGTTCAGGGATGAATTTAAAGAAACCTTCTGTAAAGAGAAGAAATCTCAGGATTAATCCAATGTCCTCATTAATCATAAATATGTTGAATCTATATTACATGAAAGGACATTCTGGAAATAAGAACATAATCAATTATAGTATATGGTTTATATCTGTGAGAGAAAAATGGTAAAGTCATTGTTGGAGGACTGAACTGCCACAGATCAGGTGCTGATCTGGAGAACTGGAGAAAGCTAAGTTTGATCAGTCCATGAAAACATCAAGAACAGCACTGAGCATCCCCCAGCCCAGGCAGGAATATGGAACAAGCTGCTCAGCCATGTTGAGGCAGATACCCTACCATCTCCAGATCTATTTCCTGTGTCTGTAGAAGGCAGAGCTCTGGTGTTAATTTGCTTTTATTATTTCAACAGGAATGTCCTTTCACATTTTTTGCCACATTGTTTTTTTGAGCAGTTCAACTGTATTTACTATATTCCCCAACTCATCCACTTTTTGTTTGTTTTTAGCTACTGTAAATCCTCAGAATCTTTATGATGATTTTACATACTTTAAGCTTAAACACAGGATTACCTGGCCTCTTCATGCTTTATTTCCTCTGGTTTGTGTCTGTGTTACAGTACCTCCACTTTATTTTCAGCATGGGGGTGTGTTTGACTTTGTAGATGTCTCTTTCATCAGTCTGGTCTATTTCAGTATGCTGCAGTCAAGATGTAACCACAGTTTCAATGAGCGCTCTTCTTAACTTGAATGTGTTTCTCTTTCTGCTTCTTGGGCTATTTTTGTATCCTACTTTTTGCTCATCATACCAAAGCCTAACCATTATTTCAGAGCAGGCTTTTAAACTTAACCCTGTTTTTCATTCTTAAACCATTATTTAATTGCTAAAATCTTCCTATCAGATAAATTAATAGTTTATATTAACATTATTTTTCTCTGTCATTTCTTAACTTTATCAGTGAAAACCTCACTTCCCTTTACAGTCCATTAAAATATCCAGCATTATGAAAACACATAAAAGCATAAAAGTCATGACAAAATTGTTAAATCAACACAAAGTTTTGGTGGGAGGGTGTTAAGCACTCAAGAGGACAAAGGTCACCTTATAAATTTTTTCTCTATTGTTTTCCAGTAGTTTTCATGAACCAAATGTGATTGGATCACTATGTTATCCCTGACACACAGAGTCCACACACTGTTTCACATCTTGTTTCTTGTTGATACTTCCAAACTAAGTTCCTCATGTTCTGGATATGTTGGATAATTATGTTAGGCTTGCTATATATGCTGCAGAATACCTTGGTCAAAATCATGTTACATGCCTTTGTATCCTACAGCAACTTTCCTTGCCCTTAATATTTCTATTCAGACCCACTCTTCAGCTTTTACAAATTTGGGCATTAAGACATCTCTTTCCCAATTTCCAGGAGACTCTGAAAGAATATATAGTTCAGGCTAAAATTGAAGCAGACTTTGCCAGATGATCTCTTTTGCAGATTACACTACAAAATAGACTAGGAACATGAACATACATGTTCACCCAAACCATGTGGAACAGATGGTATTATTTGAAAGGCCAAGTAGCCAAGGATTTCTATACAGCCCCTTAAAGGTGGTAATATTACTGGATCATATTATTACCAAATGTATAACACTTAGGCTTTACAGTAAAGGGTCTTTAAGACTTGGTTGGATTCTGGGCTACCAGTCTCTTGATGTTCAGTTCCAGAGGCATTAAAATTAAGAATTTGGAATCTTCTATTTTAAAGCAAATGCATTGGACGTTTGGGAAAAAAAAACAACAGTTTTCTTGTTTCCAAGCTGTTTGATAGACTTTTCATCCCAAAGAATCTTCATGTGTTCTATATATTGTTACAAATGGAGGGTTACAAAGATAGCGAATATCACGAAATGACCGAGCGGATTTATCAATATGTAAAATAAATAATCATAACCCCCAACTTGTAAATGATTTATGCCAAGAATATACCCAAGTGGTATAGTTAGAGGCATGTGTATTCTTGTTTCTTGAAAAGAGTAATAATTCAGGCACACTTGGTTAAACAAAATATTTATTAAAAAGTACAATACACACATTAAACAACACATAACATAAACATACCATACACAAGTTACCCTGTGTACAAATTTACAATTATGGCATCCCAAAGGCCTTACATTCTAACCCCACAGAAAACCCCAGACTGTTATCAAGTATTCATTGTTTTTAAATAGCACCTAGAAAAGCCCCAGAAAAAGAGATAAGCTGCCTTCTAAACTATCCAGATTACAACCTACTGTTAAATCTCTCTCAATATAAACCTGGATGCCACCAAATGAATGTACAATCTCCCTATTCTAAAAATGCACCCAATAGCCAGGAGAGGCAGTTTTTAATTCCCTACAGAGGTAAACGTTATGATTATTTTATGATTCACAATTGTTTTGATCACTGAATTTGGACTCCCTACATCAGCCAAACATCCCTTTGCTTTGAAGCTGGAGATCTTGAAACTAGCCAGCTGTCACCTATTGTATCTACTGTAGTTTCTAAGAGACACTTCCGTAGTCACTTACAGCTGTAACAGCACAATACTCTTCATCCACCACTGCAGTGAAGCCCCATCTGGGTGAAGTTCTTCAGGATCCTGCATCAGCACCCCACTACACAGTATTTTAAGCAGAGAGGTGAGAAACTGCTTCACAAATTGGTATAAAGGGAAACTTTAGAAAAGTCAGATTGTTCAAGCCTAAAGTGAATTTTTATGTCCCTATTACTGTAAGCTGCCTTTTACCTAGTCATTTTTTTTCTGTAGACCTACTACATATGTTGAACATTACATTGTTCAAAGTTTAAAAACATGTTAAAACAATGTTTGCAGTTGCAAGGTAGAATTGTAATTGAAGCTCTACTAATTCAAGCTCTACAGCAAACAGAGTGTATTCTCCACCCACTCTACTCAGAAACACACACTCAGGCTGCAGCAGACTCTAGCGTCACCTAAACAACCATCCTTGAACACGATCTGAACCATAATGCAAGAACATTGTGATTTTGACTGTGAGGGATATCTAGAGTTTATCATTCGTATAGCATAATGTGTGAGCGTGTGTCTAGCTTAAAGGTCTTGGACATTTCTACACAATGGAGTATCTTAAGGTTCAACCCAAGCTACATGCAGAGTATCAAGTTTTGAATACATGTAAATGCTACAAGATGTCTCATGGTGAGTGTTCAAATGTGCATCATTGTCTACGTGACATATCTGAGATGAGATCCTTTTGGGGGTAAATAGTGGGAGAGAATGGGTTAGATTACTTTTATTTCTAATGACACTTTCATTCAGACTTGTGGAAGATCACTTTGATTCTTACTTTGTGCAATGTGAACCTGAAATCACAAATGGCTTTCTTCTGTTGGAAATAATTATTTTGCAATATCGAAAAATGAAGAAGCCTGATTAGAAGAACTGTTCACAACACTGTCTAATAACTTGAAGTCTAAGCTCCGACAATGTATGAGTTGTAAAAAATAGGAAATTAAAGTACCGTAAATGTAGTGCTTGTAACATAAAAAGAAAAAAAAACCTACAGTTTCAACCACAGAAGAAGGACCCTCTAAAAAGACAGATATATTCTGACCTTTAGCTGAAGGCAAAATATTATTCTGAAGTAATTTCCAAAGAAAGTATTTTAAAAAAGGGTCCAAGTCCAGAAAAAACCCCAACAGAAACCATTGAGGGATCAAACATTTATTTCTATTATTTCACTAGTTTGTTTTTACTGTGTAAATAATTTACTAACTATCCTGCTAGAATAATGGAAAATTACTAACTGCAACTTAAGTGTGAGCTGGCTACGCGCCTGGAATGTAAGGGCAGAGCCAGCTTCCGGCAGCCTGACCAGAACTGAGGGTGCCCGATATCCGTTTAAGCCACGATTAACAAAATCTAGACGTACATAATGTCTGCTTAAACAATAATTAAAGGAACCCAAGAATATTCTTACAGTTTATCACGTACCAAGGCTAGCAGCCTTGGCTTTACACCATATATGACAAGGAATTGTACTGAAACTGTTCTGGGTGGGTTTTCTGTTTGTGATTTTGTATAAAAAGTGTCCTTTTGTATCAATCAAGTTGAGTCAGTGCTTCATCGGCTTTGGCTCCCATATGCATACAGTACGTAATAAAGGTAATGCCTGCTTCATACACACCCGGTTCGTGTCTCCTTTGTTGGACACAACACCATCTTTCACAGTGGCTCTTTTACTTACAGCTGCATAGTGATGTATTTTTCTACAACATTCTGAAGTGAACAATAATTGACAATTTTCACTTCAACTATAACATTCTGACACACTAGATATATTCATGAGTGCCGTCATCGTGACACTGTACCTACCTCTACGTACGCAGTCAATGTCACCAGTGTTAACTTGATTTTTTTCATTTTATAACAGAAGTTCAACAGGAATTGCAGTCTCTCATTCGGCCTTCTTCTGCCCCTAGAGTGTGGTGAAAGCTTAGACCATCTGGTAATATTAAATACTGTATAAAAGTCTCTGCATTGCTTGAAATGCTGAATACTGTACTTTAAATCTTGCATTCATCGGAAAACTGTCAAATGCGACTGTTATGACTTAGTTCTTCTTTTGTAACTCAGGAAGGAGCCCGGACTTCAATCTTTCTATGAACATGTGTGTTTTTTTTTTGGGGGGGGGTCACTAATTTTCTATTTTCTATACTAATTGTATACTGTGTGGAAAATAGCAAAGACACCTCTGGAGATATTCTCGTGTCTGAATCAGTAAATGCGTGTCTTTATAACTATGTGGTAATATGGTGATTGGCTGTCTTCCTGGTGTAATATTACGTCATGCAAACAGGACTGTACTTTGTGTTTGCAGAATCTATAGCACATTACAATCCTCACAGCATGACACAGCAAGGTTTCCAACCTGCAGCTGGACATGCAATCATCTAGCAGTGGTGTCTGTCTCTTGTGAAGGACACACTTGTTTTCTTCATTTCATCAAAATGTGAGTATAATGAGAATTTTGAATATTTTGCAGATCTTATCTTTGTGATATGCGGACATTATTTTCACTCTTCTTTGTACAATGCAAATGTTTTTCTTGTATTTTTTTTACTTTTTTCTACTATAATGTATTCTTTTCTTTTCTAGATTTACTTTCTGAATTATATTATTGTATATTTTGCACATTGCCCTGAATCAAGGTTTCCTCTATGAAAATAAACAAAAAACAGTTTTCATTTACAATGATAACCAGGTGATCTACAGTATGTATACAGCAGGGCATTCACTGGGGTACAATAAGTCAAGCACCTTACTCATAGGAGCTACCCATAACTCTCTGGTATTTGGTTCAAAGCCTTAACCATTCATGCTCCTACTTGTTCTAAAAGGCAAAATAACTTATTATGCTAATCTGAGGACGTCACAACATTTAAGATGTGATACATGATTCAGTGCCTGGTACTTTTTTAGAATTTTGTAAAACCTCTCACCTATTTATATACTGTAGTAATAATTACTGTAAGCTTGGCTAATGGTAAAACAGCATGAGCACAATCCTCTCAGTGTTGCTTCAAGGCTGAAACAGAGGATCAGCTCCATACTAAAAATGTTCTCCATTGCAAAGAATCCAAAGTAACAGCAGCAGCCCTTCAGAGAATATATAAGTATGGAACTAAGTTAATACAACTCTTGCTTATAGACTAAACAATTAATTACTGTACTAAGCAGATCACTGGATCTGAACACTACATGGGAAACTTCCAGTGTAGTGTTAAGTTATTAGTGAAATAATATTGTTACTACATAATGATGCTGGGAAACCTATTGCAATATTCAGCTAAAATTGCATTCCAACCACAATACATTTACGCCTCATGTTCTAATCATGAATGAAGGTGTCAACAATATTACACTTACTCTTGCACATTGAGCCTGTAGTATGCGATCAGTAGTTTGGAGAATTATATTGAAATTTAATATAAATATTCTATGGTGGAAAGCGGACAGAAATTGGGGCAAATACATATGAGTAAAGGGGATGTGACTCCTGTGTACAGTCATATCGGGTTGTCACTTGAGTCTGTTTGTTCTGCTATGGATTGTGATGAGACTCCGCGCTGGTGTTTTTTAGAGACGAATACAGTGGGTGAAATGGTACTTGTATGTAGTTAAATGTGAAGGTATATTAAAGAGAACACTATTATTAGGGTCTGCTATTATTGATGGTTCTTCAGAAACCTACCCCTTCTTTTTCCCTTGGTTGTTGGTGTTTAAACAGCCGGTGTGTTGAATGTCTTTAAGGTGGAACAGGTGGTTAATCCCAGTCCCTAGCAAGGTTGGAAAGGACTGCACATGACACAGTGATGCTGCTGGTTCTTACTGAACAAATGAGAAACAAACAAAACAGTGTTTTAAAATTCTGGAGGCTTTCTCAGTGTGGGTTCTTGTATTTTTATTGCTCTGTTCCATCACAGCACTCTGTGATGTATGTATGGATTACCGTATGTGCTGTTACCAAATTCAATGCAATGACTTTGCTCCTGGTAATAAACTCGGCTTGTTTACTTTGACTTCTCTATGTGTTTTTGCATCCATGTTTTCCTGGCTATGGACCTTACTGACGTTTCCATCTATGACTCTGGACTGTGTTTGTCTGTTCACTCTGCCAGCCTGTCTGCCTGTTCACTCCAGCTTGCTTGCTTGTCTTCTTCGCCTGCACCTGACTTCTCCTTTTGGCCTTGGATCGCTGCTCTCATATAGAGCAGTGACATTGCACAAGGCTAATCATTAATGATGAGACAGGAATAGATTATAATAGAATAGATTATAATACAAAACCTAGGGGCTTAATACAGTTTTCTACAGTGGCAGAGTCTGCATTTATAGAGAATAGATTTGATGGATTCCATCGTTCATCCTAGTTTCAAGACCATGAGGAATCTATCAAAATAATATAAAGGAATGTATAAAGGAAAATGAAAGCATCCCTATATTCTGTATCACTGGACACTGAAGATCCTGTAAATATTTTCATTAGCACACAATGCAAAGCTTTTTTTAACAGTAAGAAGGCTTTATCTTTTGTATTATCTTATGTATTAAAGTGAAAATTAATAGTTTCAAGAAGCTGGTGCCTATGGACTTCTAGTATTATTTTGTGTCAGAACCTGGGCATTCTGTTTGTCAACAGAACGTTCAACCCCAGCACTTTCAACTCTTTCTTTCCTTACTTTCTAGGCATTTCAGGAGGATCTGCAAGAGGAGTTATTGCAGCCTGCATACAGTCCTTCTAGTGACCGTCTTCATGGTAACACTTGCAGTTATGCAGAAAGCAGTCTTTAAAAGCCACACTCGCTTCTCTGAACAGCAATCCCATGTGTTCATTCGGAAACAGAGCTCCTTCTGGGCCAAGGATGGGAATACGTCAGTCATTGAAGATGAGGTGGTCAAAGCTTGGGATGTCATAAATGTCCATTGCTCTGCCAATGCCAGACTGGCCATGATGCCGTGGTTTGCTGATCTGGGGGAAAACATCCAGCAGTTCCTCCTGTACCGACACTGCAGATTCTTCCCAATGATTTTTAACCACCCGGAGAAGTGCAAAGGGGATGTCTTCCTGCTTCTAGTGGTCAAGTCCATGATCCCACAGCACAGACGCCGAGAGGCCATCCGCAAGACCTGGGGCCAGGCGAGGGAGGTAAGGGGCAAGAAGGTCAAGCTGGTTTTCCTGCTGGGGGCAGCCACCCGAGGGGAAGAGCACCCCCATCACCAGAAGCTCCTGGAGTACGAGGACAGGCTTTATGGGGACATCCTGCAGTGGGACTTTGAAGAGAGCTTCTACAACCTCACCCTCAAGGAGGTCAACTTCCTCAAGTGGTTTTCCATCTACTGCCCCAGTGTGCCATTCGTCTTCAAGGGAGATGATGACATCTTTGTCCACACTGGGAATGTCGTTGAATTTCTGGAAAGTAGTGGTAATGAGCCAGATCTTCTCATTGGGGCAATTCTCTACACCTCCCCTCCTGTCAGAGAAAAAAATAGCAAATACTTCATCCCTCTTGAGATCTTCAATGAGACCTTTTACCCGCCATATGTCAGTGGAGGGGGATTTCTCATGGCTGGCCCCCTGGCTATGAAGATGCACATTGCTTCGGAGGACCTGGACCTCTTTCCCATTGATGATGCCTTTCTGGGAATGTGCCTAAAGGTGCTCAGTGTGAGCCCCAAGGAACACATCGGCATCAAGACGTGGGGAGTCCAGGAGCCTGGCAGAGAGACGATGAGTAAAGACCCCTGTTTTTATCAGGACTTGCTCGTTGTCCATAGGTTTGATCCGGGAGAGTTGATTCTAATGTGGAAACTATTGACCAGTGATCTCATCTGCACACAGGTCAGACTGAAGGCAGAGTGAGTCAAGGTAGAAACTGTCACAAAGGCTGCAGGCAAGATTAACAATGCACCCTTGAAATAAAAGCAGTTTAAAGAAAAGGACTACTACTAATAATGTTAGGCACTCTCCAATTGCCATATAACAATTTCAAAGGTGTTTTCACTCTTTTTGCAAATTAGGATCAATTGGAAGCCCCAGGTGTGGGAGAAAAAAACGTATCAGTAGTTACTGTTTATCATTACCCTACTGTAAAACATATCTTAAAACTGAACCAAATCGTCCTTGTTTGTTACGACTTTTTGATCTGAGAGGGGGTATTATGCACAGGCCTTAGAAAAGTTAATTTGTTACCAGTAGAGTGTACTCAAATAGTCAAAGTTCTTTTTTAAAAGCTTGAACTTCCACCTTCTTATGTCAGAAGACAGTGCTGAGCTCTTAAATAAAACGTGTAAATTACACATTTATCAAAGTCATGTGGCCCCTATGACAGCTGTGCTCAGTGATAAACATTTCTCACCATATATTTTAGAACCTACTTTAACTGAACTTCAAAAAAGATAGTAGGGAGTACAAGAGAAAGTCAGCTAAATTGGAGTTTTTGTACAGATCATACATTTTAACAGTGAGTCTAACATCACAGCATTGATTCATGTGCATTTTATAGATCATCAACTCACCATATTCACATGAATCAGGAATAGGTTTGATGTCAGTTGTTGGTTTATCAATACTTCAGTTTTATGTTGTATCATAAACCACTCCTTCTTAGTACAGTGCTGGTCTTTGCTTTTGTTCAGACATCAGCACCTGTTTCATATCTGTCCTACTTCTGTCCTACTTAAGGTCATTGGGCCACATCGGCACGTCTGTTTTCTTCGTTTTAAGGATTTGCAAAGCTTTTCAGATTTTTTTTTAGCTTTTCAGCTAGTTCTATAATAAATGAGGAGGTTTTATGTCCAGTTTAAATCCTGGTACAACCACTTCCTACTTTCATGTCCTTATTCTAATTTTCAGACAGTTTGCATACAAAGTGTCTTTTGATTGGGAATTAAATAATGTATAGAAAAGAGAGAGTAGAGATAAAGGGTGAATTCTGTTTCTGGGGAGATATGATTAGTGAAGTATGACAGGGACCACTGCTCTTCCTATGTTATATCAATGACCGGGAGTTTAGTGAAGCTAGTATACTTTGAACATAATATGAAAATTAGGTGTATTAGCAAACCCTGTAGAAGGAGCAAATTAAATTCAAAAAGATTTATATAAAATTCAAGATTTTTCAAACACCTAGCAGATGAAGTTTGAAGTATTGTAGATAAAGCAGAATATTACATGCAGGTACTGTAGCAAAAACATAAGCAATAGATATAAAATGTGAAACACTAAACTTGAAGAGGTTGCTTATTGAAAAGACTTCAGGTTTTAATTTTGACACATCATAACATCTAAACATTGCGAAGAATGAATAAAAAACAATGTTAGGATATATGACATACAGTACAATTTATTGGAATATTATTTTCAAATTGTATAATGTGTTAGTAGGACCTCATTTATAATGCAATATTGATCACCACATTACTAAAAGATATTGTTGATACTATAATATCACTAGCCATATCACCCTGCAACTCACAACTGGCAACCCACTGAAGCTAAGCAGGTGTGAGCCTGGTCAGTACCTGGATGGGAGACCTCTGGGGGAAAACTAAGGTTGCTGCTGGAAGAGGTGTTAGTGGGGCCAGCAGGGGGTGCTCACCCTGCGGCCCATGTGGGTCCTAATGCCCCAGTATAGTGACAGGGACACTATACTGTAAACAGGTGTCGTCCTTCGGATGAGACGTAAAATTGAGGTCCTGACTCTCTGTGGTCATTAAAAATCCCAGGGTGTCTCTCGAAAAGAGTAGGGGTGTAACCCTCGCAACCTGGCCACATTTCCCATTGGCCCTTACCAAACATGGCCTCCTAATAATCCCCATCAATGAAGTGGCTTCATTAATCTGCTCTCCTCCCCACTGATAGCTGATGTGTGGTGAGTGTTCTGGCGCACTATGGCTGCTGTCGCATCATCCAGGTGGGGCTGCACATTGGTGGTGGTGGAGGGGAGTCCCCATTACCTGTAAAGCGCTTTGAGTGGAGTGTCCAGAAATCGCTATATAAGTGTAAGCAATTATTATTAATGCCCAAGTATAGTGACGGGGACACTATACTCTAAAAAGGTGCTGTCCTTTGGATGAGACATAAAACCAAGGTACTGACCTTCTATGGTCATTAAAAGTCTCAGGGTTTCTTGAGAAGAGTAGGGGTGTTTCCCCAGGAACCTGGACAAATTTCCCATTGGCCTTTAGCAATCCTGGCGTCCTAATAATCCCCATCTATGAATTGGCTTCATCACTCTGTTCTCCTCCCCACTGATAGCTGGTGTGTGGCGAGCTTTCTGGTGCACTATGGCTACCGTTACATCATCCAGGTGGAGCTGCACATTAGTGGAGGGGGAGGGGGGTCCCCATTACCTGTGAACTGCTTTGAGCGGAGTGTCTGGAAAAGCACTATATACTGTAAGTGTAAGGAATTATTATTATTGTTGCTCTGGAATCTGTACAGAGAAGAGCAACGTCTTACATCCTGGGTCTTAAAAGAATACAGACAGGATAAAAGATTTAGTTCTTTTTAATGTTGAACAGAGAAGACTAAAAACTTACAAAACTTTAAAGGCATTGACAAAGTCAACCTGTGAAAGTCAAACAGTCAAAGTCAACAGTGAAATACAAACAAGACGATGCAAGTTGAAACTATACAGAAGTGCAATTAAAACCAGAACAGAAATCACATCATTATGTAAAGGATTATGGGAGTATCTTTTAACACTGACATTGGTATAGTGCTAAATGAAGGAATCTGTCTCCATTACCTGAAGGCTGGAAAGACATTAATGTCCCTGACCTGAGGGAGACAGATAATTTATTCAGGAGAGAAAATTAATGTGACTGGAGGAGCACAGGTCCAAACAGAATATCAAAAGCAAAAGAAACAGCTACAGTACCACTGATAATAGTGGAAGGTTCAGGTCCAAGAGACTGGCTGGAAGAAATAAAGCTGGGTTGAAGGTGTCCTTGCAGGAGGTCTTCATGAAACATGAAGTTTTCAAAGACATACCAGGAACATCAAAAAATTTAATACTGTTTCTCATGTTGGTTCAAGAACTTTTAGGCTGCGATTTGTGAAACAAAAGGCAAAATCAGAAACTGGGTACCACTTAACCACATTGTGGAAGGTGGTGCTGGGGTCTGTTAATTTAGCCACCAACAAAACTTATGCTAAAATGCAATACAGCTGACTTCCTTTAACAGCCCCAGTGACTTAACACTACATAACAAAAGACAGGACACCCACAAACATAACATAAACAGGACAAAGCAGATCAATGCTTGCTTGTATCAAAGGACAGAACCCAGAGCAGGACAAGAAGTAATTACATATCAAAGAACAGGACAAGTGCTCAGATTGAAAGTTCTTTTTGACTCTATATACTGTAAGTGTGGGGAAACCCTTGCAGTTTGTCTGTTCTGAGGGGCAGACCCAGCGAGCATTGCTGTCCTTATTGAGCTCAATAAAACTGAATCTGCACAAGACTGTGTCCTGCGCCTCTGATGAAAAAGTTCCCGCAACAGAACATACTGTACAGAACTGGTATGCTGAATTATGTAGACGACAGTGGTTTTCTAAATTAGCTACTGTATGAATCACACATTCCAACAGATAATGATCAAGGAAGTAGGTCACCGTATCCAAAAAGACGTTTATCTACTGCTCAATCATTTACCTTTTGGTGTTTCACTGACACCAGCTGTTTTCCAGCATTTCATGAAAGAAGTGTTAAAAGACATTTCTTCCCATACTATCAGGCTTTACTTAGCCAATAATCTTAGATCAGGAACTACCATTGACAGACATCTCTGAATGTACTCAAAGTACCTGGAAGGTAGGAAACAGCAAGCCTAAAAAGAAACAAGGGTATATGTCTGTAGAGTAATTGCAACAGACATGAAGACACATTTATTGAACTATTACGGCAAATTCCATCCTACTCCATTACATTAGTTGCTGTGTAATGAAATCAGATGTTGCAGCAGAGATTCCCTTTCAAATCTTACCCACCGTAGCATTTTCATTTCTCATCGAACAATGTCATGCACAATGCATTGAATGGAAATTATACGGTCTACAAGAAAACTGAATGAGACAGACTTGAGAAGGATATGACAGGTTTAATTTTTACAGGTATTAGCATAAAGGTACACTCACATTTACTAATTTAGTAAAGCAGAGAGGGGTTTATTTAAGACAATATAAAGATATTTTTTTCCAGGAAATGAAACATTCCCCCTCGCTTCAATACAGGGATTCTTTTTCTATTCTACGTGTGTATGCAGTAAATATAAAACGACACATTTATTACAAACCCTTCGTCGCCATGGTGATTCTTTCCTTGTTATCTTATAATCAGTTTTCCCATGTTGGTGCTCTATAAGGAAGTGGTGGAGTCACCCGTTGATCAAGGACAGCAAGCCTGACCTGATTAGGCCTGCAGTGAATGCGGTTATTTGCCACATCAGTTTAACCTACCTCTGTCTCATGAGTTAAGAACATTTGCAGACTTTTACGTTTTCTGTATTTCTGTGGGGTTTTTTTTTGCTCACCAGTTCCCCTTATTTGTGGAGAGCTACTGTAAACTAAGGAAAATGTTTGCAAATGTTACTGCAAGGATGATGAGAAATGCAAATGTCACTGCAAGAATGGATGAGAAATGCAAATGTCAAGCAAAAAAAAAAGAAATAGGGAGAATAGAAACCAGGTACTAGAAATGTGGCTACAGAGCAGTTTAATAATAAACATTATCATTTGACTTCATCACAAGGTGCCGTACAGCAAAACATTTAAACAAAAGAGACACAAACGACAGTAAATTGAAACATACCTTTATGTATGCATTTGTTGTGTACAGTGCGCATGTGCCAGGTTTCCAGTACATTCCTAGTTTCAGAATTAAAAACAGCAGTGAACAGAGAGATCAGGTGCTAATTTAACAAGAAAAGCCCTGTGCAGCATGAAAAGTGGTCAATACACTAGCGGTAAAAAATGTCACAGGTTCTATCCTTAACATGAACAGGGCTGGAAGTGATAACATATCCTTGTTCTTTTAACTATTTAATGGGTGTATTCAAATCTTCGTTAATAACTTCAGATTCTCTTATTATTACATTATTGGTTTATGCATCATGATCACATAAACCTGGTTACTGTATATTTCATTAGTTGAAACACAGTATTCTTGAATTTAGTCCCTGGAAAACATGTAACATTTTTTTCTTAGTGTTCCTAACAACACTGACAAGCCAACACTGAAGGAATTAAGCTTTTCTAGTTGTGAACTTAGAAGAGTTTGTAGGGGTTTGATGCTTTTCAGAATCCTCAAGATCATGGAGAAAGTCAGCTAACTTCAGTATGAGGCTCAGCAGAACCATTTTTTCTCTTTTCCTGCGCCAGCTGGACAGTCTTAGTTCCAGGGCCAGCTGACAAGGACTGGAAAACCGTTATTGGGTCCAGCCTTCCTCTCCCTATGAGACTTTTGAAAAATATGATCAGAGCAGCCTGCCCAAGCATTCTAATTTAGATGAGTAGACTTTCAATAGTCATGTTATAACATTTGACAATGTTACTCCACACAATTATTTGATAAAGCTTTATTCAGGCAAGCAATTGAAAAATGTTTCTTTCGAGCATCTGAAAAGTTAATGCAATTGTGTAAGAGTAATTTTGAGATTGACCACAATAAAGAGTATTACAGCCAACATTCAGTATTTAAATCTGTTACATTTAGGCCATCCCTAACCCCCTCTCTGTTGGGATTGTAGCCTGTTGTTGTCTCTGTTAGTGTTTTGCCGGAGGTCACATCCTAATTAACATCAGCTGTGGACCTTCAGCTTTCCTATATAAAGGTAATGCCTGAGCTCAAGACATACAGTATCAGAGGAGCAGCATGGTGTAGTGGAACCTTGCATAAGTGCTTATGTGAGGGTTGTTTTATTGATCTTTTTCCTCCTGCTTAAGATTTGCTCTGTTTATTGTTTTACAAAGTTGTCAGTTATGTTACGACAGGGAGTTAGAGTATGCAGGTCAACGGCTCTTTAGTTTTATATATATATATTACTGTAGTTCTCTTATTGCGTTTCTGTGGGACTAATCGTTTTTTAGTCACCCTATAAATTTGATGTCTTTGGTCCTCTTAGTTGCTGCCGTTTTATCGGCAGTAACTTTGCCCTACCAGAAACGTACAGTATATTGCCGCTTGCAGCCAGTGTAGTGATTTTCTTTCTGCAGCTGTGAAATGTTTTGCAGTTTTACATCGTGAAGAAAAATAATGGATTTTGATTAAGCCCTCCTTGCGCACTATATGCTGAACAGGAAATCGAAAGCTTGCTAGCAATTGCTGAGCACTGATACTGACGTGGCTCAAGGTTGAAATTATCAGCGTTTAGCCGTTAAATCTGCTGGAGCGAAGCGTTCTGCTCTTTACACAGTACAGTACCCGAAGATCAGATAAGCCGTTCGTAAACTTAAACCCGGGCTGAAAGAACTAGAATTTCCTGATAAAAACTTCAACTCAAATTACCTCCATTGGGGGGGGGGTGGTAGGTAATCTCTGTAGACGTCGGAGGAGCTGAGTAGATTTTATCAAAAGGAAGAGGTTTTCTGGAAAAAGTCTTACTGAGAAAATGAATATCTTTTAAATAAATTTTAAAGCTCATGTTTCAAAACCAATTCATCCCCAAGTACTGTATACAGTAGCATGCAGTTCAAGAGTAATCACTTTTTTTTCGTTTAAGTGAGTAGCAACCTTTTCTGGGAAGCAGGACGTTTTTAGACCAATCTTTGATCTCTTGGTATGAACACCATTACTCGAACAAAGAAATATTTTTTTCCCTGGCGACCCAAACATTTTGTCCACCAGTTTTTCGTAAATTGCGGAATCGTCAGGCTGAACGCCCTGGCATTCTTTACAGCTGATGTATGAACTGAACAGAGAGATAGTGATGTTCTATAACTTTGGCAGCTATGTGCCTTAAATTCTCTTGCATACAATATTTTTTTAGTGCATTTAAAAAAGCATTAGGTAAGGGTAATTCCCCCCCGCCCTCAAATCTGCGTCTACAAATATTTGTATCTCTTGTCTACAAATATTTTAGAAATCCGACTAGTTATTTATTCTTGAATGTACCTGTATTGTTGCAGGTACTGTAACACAAGCTCGTTGTCACTATTCCTAGCCACCCAAAAACTTGCAGAGCTGCTGTACTGTGCAATAGTCAACTCCATTGCTGTATGTAGCTGATTAATGGCTCTTGGTATTCCTGTATTCCACCTGTGTTAGCATTGTCAACCATGAAAAAAGGGGCGCATGAGAAGTTACAGATTAGTGAGTTGCTTTGATCATTGGGGTGACAATTTTGCAGTTATCATTTAGCTTAAATTTTCAGTTCTAAAGATGAATGCCTGAGCTGTTGTGGGATTTTTTTTAATCCATTCCTCCTATTCTACAAAGGCAGGACACTAACTTATTCTTGATAAATCCAAAATTACGGTATTTTGTTGAAAATTCTTTCACATACTTTGTAAAGAATTCCTAACTTTCCAAACATTCATCTGTTCTCGTTTTTTTTTTTGTTGTCTTTGAGACATTAGTTTTGTATTCTTGAAATGCCCAAATAGGTGTTCTGTGTGATGGAAAATATTATATTTTTTGTATTGCTGTAATCTGCCTGTTAAAATGCCTGCCAATATTGAGATCGAAACTAGTAATTTAAAAACTCCTGGAGTTTTGAGCCAAAATACAGTATAAATTAAACCCATTGTTCTCCTGTTTTATGTATTGGACATTGCTTTAATATGAATATTGTGAAATTTGATCAAGAAATGATGATGTTTAAATACTCAAGCCTTCAAAATCAACACCTGTAACATTGGTGACATGACTAGTGTTCAGTTGTAACACCTGATGTCTGAGATTCAAAATGGACTGTGTGCCTAGGGTGTTATATCTCCTACCAAGATAATGCAGTTGCCATAAATACAAGCAGACGGGTTTTGTAATGCGGTCGAATGTACTAGGACACTGAAAATATAATAATAATTGTTTATACTTATACAGTATAGCGCTTTTCTGGACACTCCACTCAAAGTGCTTTACAGGCAATGGGGACTCCCCTCCACCACCACCACCAATGTGCAGCATCCACTGGATGATAGATACAGTATGTGGACATAATATTTGATCATTTTATCCTTTCCACTGTAATTTTTTTTACACTGTTCATTAGCTCATAATATCGCATTTACAAGCCATCATTATAGTAAAACTTAATCCAGGGTCCTGTGTAAGCCCATTGCCAATTTTCCAACACCTTTTGAGATAGCATTCCTAATGGTCCTTAAATGGTCACTAAATATTGAAAATATTTAGTGTGGCTCTGAGTAACACTATGGAGCAATCACTATTTGTAAAGATAATGTACTGTATTACACCTGAAAATGTTCTTTTCCTGGTATCTAATAGCTGTTAAAAGTTGCTCAATAGCACTGCGGGTGTGTTCCTCACTTATCATAATGGCTAAGGTCAAAGTCAAGTTGTTGGACAGGACAGCATACAATGACCTCATAGTACAATTTTTGTTTTTCTTGACCAAATCTGATTTGCCTGTTCTTGCATCCCAGAATACTGTCAAGTCACACCACAATAGTTTACCTGATTCTCTGAAACACACTTCTCGTGAAGGTACATCTTGTAAAATTTGTGCAATTCCCTAAACATATTTGCTCATTTAATCTATCCAGTGTATGTTTCAAAATTTGAAGTGAAATTTTTCTCAGAGTGGACAACTTGAATCAATACCTGTTTGATTGAAAGCTGCCAAAAACATTAATTATGCCTCTCTTAAAATATTATATAATTTCTAAGGTCTAATGTTTGCCCTTATTTCTCCTAATTTCTGTTTTTTTTTTTTGGTTTTCTAAATGGTTTAACTTCTAAGATGTTGCAAGAATGTTCTACCTGCCCTCTCCAAACAACCTGAAATTTCAATTTTTGTGGGGTTTCAACAATGATTGGGGAAAAGTCCATTTACAAGACTTATGACCACAGTATTCATGTGTTTTCAGATAGGAGTTTCTATCTACTACAGTTCCTAAAACTGTTGTACTTGAACATTACTACGCAATATGGGTTAGACTCCTTTATTTTTGCAGTCAGAAAATGTTTCCATGGGTATTTCATGGTGTACTGTACCTTTCCTTCAGATGCTGCAATGCAGTAGGGCTATTGATCCTGAGAAAAAAAAATGTAAAATGTTTCTTAAAAAAAACTGTACTGTTTGAAAATTCTGTATGTACGGGCTTTATGTATATTATTATACTCTTGTCCAATAAAATACTCTGTAATTAATTTATAGTTCTGAAAATTACATCTGTTCTTGGAATCTAGTGTCAGGTGCCTTAACTTGTGGGTTTTATATTTGTTTGCTCAGAAATACTGTATGAGTTTTCCCTGTCCAGTACTGCACTGTAGTGTGCTAATCTGGCAACAGGAAGTGGTCTACAAACCCTAACAACATTTGCAAAGACACAAATATGATTAAATAAAGTAGATTTCTATTAGCTGTAAGTGTGCAATTGATTTCAGTCACTTTTGGACTTTTGTTTTTTGTTTGATCAGGAATGAGACCTCGCAAAGACTTAAAACTGACCGAAGGTTGATTTGCTGTTAGCTGAAGGTTTTGACATTGCATGTTATGACACTTTTGATGGTGCACAATTTTTGTTTTTGTATAATATACTAATTGTATTAAAATCTTTTAATTACAATAAAACAAACTTTATATAGCTACTTTAAAAGATTTCCAATCTCTTTTCATTGAATGGGAGAAAACAATTTACAAGAGTACAATTGAAAGAAATATGTTGCAGAATTACTGAAAATAGCTAATCTCAGATTTGTCAAATGTAGGGATCAGTAGAAAGTGATCTGCAATACAAAATTCAGGAAAATGTTCAAGGAATTACAAGTAACCAACTGTAGATGAAATAACCAAGTTTCATCTTCGTTTCGGGTTTTGTCTCTTTTGTGGTGTAAGTTGGAGGTTTTACAAGTTACTGTGTACATTTTACTTTCATTGCTGTTTGAAATGCACTCATCATTGTTATTCCTTCCTAAGTCCAAAATATGAAAATAGCATTGCAGTTTAGCTTTAATGTTGTGGCTGAAGGATGTTTACTTTGATTGCAAGGGAAAAGTGTCACGAATCGCACTCGCGCATGTAAGCGCTCCCACATTCCCACGAGCTCTTCTCTCCCCAAACGTTCACGCACCAATCTTCTCGGCACTATTTAAACCCTCACCAGTCTTCCTTTCCTTGCTCACAATTGAGGTCTCCTCCCTGAGCTCCGTACTTTTACGTTCCCTACCCGCTAACACTATGCCTTCACCTCCCGATTTGGTACTGATGAACCCTCAACGATTTTGGACCCAGCTTTTGTTCTCGACTACGTCTTCGCCTCTCGAATTGGTACCAACAAACCCTCGACACCTTCCCAGATTTAGACCCCAGTGTTAGTACCTGACCACATCTTCGCATCTCGTCTGTACTCCAAACCTTCCTTTCTTAAGAGCCTCGCATAGGATCCCAATCCTCTGTAGTCCGGTCCTCTGTGACAAAAAGAACAGGAAGCTTCTACAAAAAAGGAAGCACCTGGACTGCACTGGGAACCCAAGTTCCCAAAAGGTTGGCTGACTTGACAGCCTCCGGCGCATGAAAAGATAAACACCCCTGATGCGCTGAGAGGCGCTGCCTCAAGACTGGGTTCTGGGACCTCAGGGGTAGAGAAGGAAGGGAGACTCCCCTGACTTGCTGTGCGTCACTTTGAGAGGCGCTGCCTCAGGACTGGAACAAATCCCTCAAAGGGGAAAGAGAAGGAACCCCTTGACTGGAGGAATCACTTTGAGAGGTGCTGCCCCAGCGTTGGAGAATGAAGAGAAATAATTTTATTGACTCACTGAGAGTCACTTGAGAAGGAAGTGAAAGAAGTCCCCTGACTCGCCGAGAGTTGCTTTGGGAGGTACTGCCTCCTGACTGGTCTAGGCCCTCGGGGGGCCGCGAAGAGGACGATAAGTAGGTTAGAGCTGCTGAGAACAGTGTTCCCGGGGGTCTCCTCTGACTAACTGTTACGACCCCAAGTGTCTAGGGGTATAGGGGTGTAACATTTAAGATAATTCTTTTGGAAGCAGGTGGGTTTTGGTGAGGGACTAGGAAGCGCGATAACAAGGGTAAGGAACTAGAGTGGTGCCAAAGAAAAGAAAATAACAAACAAAATGGAGATGGCTAACCTGACTGCAAAAGAAAACCCGAAACACACGGTCTTCGGCGTCTTCAACACCCTAACTAACCTCCACTGACTACCCAAAACCATACCACACAAACGGCACTCACCCGTACTAAACTAGTGTACTAATACAAAATCAACTAAGTGTGTAAAGTGTACCCAACAACCTAAACTAACCTTATATACAAAAGTTCACACAAAAACACGTGAACCAGGAATACAAATAAGGGAAAACGAGAGTAATCAACAGGAACAGGGTACAAAGAACACAAAAGTTGAACATAACACGTTAGGGCAAGGTAATGACAAAACAAGGATAAACACACAAACAAACGAAAGTACAAAACAACAAAGCCAAAGCTATACGAAACTACACACACACAAAGCAAAACAAAACAAACCAACGAAGCCAAAGCAATAACCAAAAGCGAAATAAAGCGATAACCAAAACCAGACGGGACCAAAGTCAAACAAAAGGCCTCTCCTTGCTGAAAACCTCCATGTTATATGCTGAATAAGATGTGTTCTGATTGGCTGAGAGCTAATTGATGATGACGTCATACTGAAAGTGTGGTGTAATGGTGGGCCAATGGGGAAGGGAGAACAATCAAGGGTCAGCAGTGTGGACATAACAGAAAAAACACACACAGAACACACGCTGGGACGTAACACTAACGCTGTGAGAACCTCCCCAGAAGGGGTCAAGGTGGTGCTGCCTGTCACGATCGCAAACCCCTCCTCTTAAGGGTGCTCCAGCCCTTCCTTGTTTGCCGCATTCCCCGCACCTGTTCCTTGTTCCAGCTCCTTTTCAGTTCCCCCTTAAAAGCCAGACGCTAATGCTAATCAGGGCTCTGCATTGGTTCCCGCATCATGCGAGCCCAGGACCTGGATGCGTCTGGCTCCATTATGGTTTTAAGTTTCTGTTCCTGTTCCCATTCCCCCTGCCGGTCCCGACCCGGCTCTGGTTTTTAATCTTCAGTCTCGGCTGAATCGCCTGGCCTTGGACTTATGCTCTGTTTTTGGATTTCTCTTTGGACTCGTCCCTGGATTGTTTGACTCGCATACACCTCCCCCGACCGCCAGCACTTCTTGGATACGCCCCCCTGTTTTTATTCCCGTATCCTGCATGCTTTTCTCCCCAGGGTTTCCTCACTCAACCCCGGATCGTGTCGTCTGCATAGGATCCGGAAAGAACTGTACCTGACACTGCCAACCTCTGCTCAGGAAAGTGAGCTTCAATTACCCCGCAAAGGTAGACCCAGGGCCCAACACTTTCTCTCCCAACACCTGTGAGGAGAAACAAAGTGTGTGCCAGAGCATAATTAAAGAAATAAGAGAAAGGTGGGGAGCCTAAATGTGAGCCTGACCTCACAGTGGAGTGGAAAAAACTCCTTAATGCCAATCTGGGGGAAAACATCTGGTCAGAACAGACGCCCCAACTCCAGGAAGACTAGCAATGGATAATGAGCAGCTGCAATGTGTGAGGGAGGGTGTGGATGTAAAGGTTGACTGCAGAGGAGGACCAATAGCCCAGTGGTTTAGTAAATTGGATAGCTGGATGAAATGCCCTCGACAAAGGGGATTAGTTTTTAAGCGCAATAGAAAAAGAGTGATGTGGGAGTTTGGGATGCAAGACAGGTCACAGAGTTGAGGACCTGATTCTGGAAAATGAGTGTTTATGTACAGTAAAGGCCATGTCCTAATATGCACACGTGCGGTCTTGTGTCCTTCATATGCGCGTTCACATTCAAGTCTGCAAATGCTTAGGGTGTCCCATATCTAAAAATATGTGTTTCATAATGGTGCTCACAAGCACCCCCAATGCACCCTTCTCTGATGTCTGCATCAGAGCATACTTCGCTGAAAGGAATTACCCCCAATTCTTTACGGAATGGTGATGGTTCATGTTCAAAGCAGAGAGAAGTTGCCGTGGAGCATAACATATTCATGTGTTAGTTAAGATTAACTTTTTAAAGTTTTAAAATTCTAAATATTAAAACTGATTAAAATTCATATTATTTTATGTTTCTAGTTTAGATGATTCATATGTATTCTAGGTATGAAACATCGACATTTCATTATTCCATTTCAACTGTAGAATGTGGGTGTCAGAGGAGCTGCGGTGAGCCCTGGTATTTAGGCGACTCTCCGACAGAGGGACGGAGGCACTAGTGTGAGGTTGACAAGAACTGAAAATAAAGGGAGAAACAAGAACAAAAAGGGAGAGAAAGAGAGAATATTTCTAAGTTTACCTTAGTTAGTTTACTTTGCTCATTTTGAATCAAATGGGTTTAATGTCAATGAACGTTAAGTTCCTTGTATGTTGTGTTCCTTGTCATGTTTGTATAGGCAGGGAAAATGAAATGTATTTAATTGTACAAAGCTTTGAATAAACAGAGAGAGCTATTGCCAAGTTTTCCTTACTTAATTAACTATACCCGTTTTGAGTTGAGTCTGCTCAACACGAATGAACATGTTGTGTTACTAAGATAAGATAAGATGCCATTCAATTTCATCAATATGAAAGAAGAGAATGAAAACATTGACGGGAAGGCAGCAACAACAGAAAGCATTTTCATTGGAGGCCGTAACCAATGAGTGATGGCACATGAAGGTGTCCCAATACCCTTTCTATAACAGTGCACCCTTGAATGCTTGCACACCTTAAGCCCACACCTGATGTAAGTCACAAAAGTGAGGTCTCTGAGGAAGACGTTAGGGCCTTAGTTCAGCTTTTGGGACATGGCCTCTCTCTACATGTGGTGTAAACAAGATCTGCAGGACTTGTTTTTCCAAACTGGGGCTGTGAAAAGAGTGGAGTGCCCACTGACCTCCATCAGAGAAGGAGGCGGCATCGAGAGAGAGAGAGAGAGAGAGAGAGGAGGTGTGGAACTCAGCCATGCAGAATGAGCACTGTGCAGCCTTGAGCTCTAATGGCACCGACTGTGTTTGCTAATATTACTTGAGTTTTTAAAATTAACCAAGTAATGGAAATCATTTCTTTTGACTTCTAAATCCTTTAATTATTATTAAACAAACATTTCTCACCAGTTACATTTATCATTTGATACCATCGTTAAACAAAACAGGTATTTATTGTACTTCCTAATGACCTTACATGTGGAAAGACTATATTTTTACATTTTCTTTAATATTTTATAAATCTTGGAAAGGTTTCATATATACAAAACCCACAAAATGATTCTCGCTTGCAATTTGTAAATGTCATGTCACACGTAATGTGTTAAATGCATCTACTGTAAATTAAGAAAACCAGGCATTAATACAAACTATTTGTAATTCATATCAATATTTGCATTGTAATTGTTGCATGAAGAGTTCATTAACAAGACTTTGATCTGACAAAAAAAACTTAAAAATCACAAAATAAAAGTAAACAATTGAATAATGAAGTAAGAACAAACAAATTGTGTCAGTAAAAAAATTCAAAATAAAAGCTATCAAATTAAATAGTTCTAAAATAATGAGAAATAAAATTCAAAATATATCCGAAAAATACCTTCAGCTCTGAGACGAAGCTCACTGGGGCGGAAAGGACTGAGCAGTGGGCTGCTTGTTCTTCAGAAGCACTCTGTTCCTCCTGAGGAACTGCACATGGTCCACATGTGAGGGGAGCTTCTTTCACAGTTTCAGCTGACAAAGAGTCATTGCAGAGCCATGCTGATATTGAGCAAATGCTAATATGAACCTCAAAAGGAGATCCTCTCCTTACTGCCACAAGCCCTGCTTTCATAGTACTAAGGATGTTATGGGAGGATCACAGTGAACTATGTTATTTGTGCCTAGATGAATAAACAGTGACAAATCCTCTTGCAGGGCCTGGAGGTGGTACAGGTACAGGTGGGCACTGTGCTGCAGAGTTGTGCCAGGATGCAGCCACACCTGTTCTACTGGTTTTTTGAAGGCCCGCAACATAGAGTCACCGAGGACATACTGTACACTTTCTTTGGAACCAATGGAAAAAAGGCATTATTCCATGGCAATACAGGGCTACATCTCAAGGTAACTCTTTTAAGTATATAAACTGTAAATGAACAACAAACATCAACAATGAATAACAATGTAAATGTTTCAAAAATGATATAAAGTATAACTAACAAGTAACTATATACAGTGCTGGAAACAAGCTATCAGAAGGAATGGCGAAGTTATTAACATCAGCCGTTATGCACAAAGGAAACATTTTGTATTGCTGGCTCCAGGGATCAGCCTTTTGACCTCCCTGGGCTCATCAGCATCACTAATCAACACATTTTCCAAAACATTTACCCCCTAGGTATCTACAAATATAAACATCTTAAGATGCTGGCTTCAGGGATCAGCTGGTTGGCTTATTAGCATCAGCCTCCCTGATGCATGAGACGTGGTAGCTCAGATTGCAAGGGTGTCTAGCTTCTGACTGGAAGATCTTGGGTTCAATCCCAGGTAGGGGCAGGTGATGGAGCTTGCTCTAATTCCTTCCAGACGGCTCCCAGGTCCACTCAGCCTACTTTCCAGAAGAGTACCTGGGGTCCTTCTGGGGGTAATAGGCTGCCTGGAGTGTGATGCTGACCACGTCACCTCCACCTCCAGTGTTGGATGGTTAAGACAAATGGTGGCCCTTGCCTCCCATGGGCCTTTATGGCCTGAAAAGGGACCTACGTACCTCCCCAGTGCAAGATGTCTATCAAGCTGCCTATTCTTTATACTTATCTGCATCCAACACACAGTATAACATTACAAAATGCCCAGAACTTATGACATCTAAGAAACAATCCTCACCTCATTATCCATGTAATCATCTAACAGAGGCTACTCAATTTCACCACTTACCTCATCACCATCTTTCTCCTGTTCTATTTGCACGGCCTACCCTCTAATCCACTTTCTATATTTACACAGAAACCAGACCAAACTGTTGTCTCCTATGCTGGATCCTTGCCCTCCAGGAATATCCAACTGTCATTCAGCATGTTTGTGGTTGGAGCAACTTAATGGCTGATATTCTGTCCTGTGTGTAACCAGTGTACAATAAATAATTGGTCTATTTATTGTCTTATGGGAGGGGGTTGTTTACATTAAGGCCATCCCTAACCCCCTCTCTGCTATGATTGTAGCCTGCTGTTGTCTCTGTTAGGGTTTTGCTGGAGGTCACGTCCTAATTAACATCAGCTGTGGACCTTCAGCTTTCCTATATAGGTTCAGGAGGAATGACAGCAGCCGAAGTTTGTGTGATGGTAAAATCGTTTATTGATTTCAGTGAAAACTTTGGCTTTACCTGCTTGGCTGAGGGCCAAACTCCTGGCTACAGGACGTGGAGGCTTGGACCCCCATGCTTGGTGTAAAGGCGCCAAGGGGCAGCTGCAAAGGTGGAGATGGGGCAGTGAAGGGATGTGAAAACAAGAGAGGAAGAGGAGAGGGTGATGTGTGTATATGTGTGAACAGGGACGATTACATCAGGATTAGGTGCAGGTTGCACCAGCTGAGCTTAATTAGTCCGGTTGCCTTCAACCCTCCCGAACGTTCGTTAGAACTCCCTTAATGAGCAGTAGAGAGACCAGAGGAGTGATACGGAATACCGAAGGCTTGTAAAAGCTCTTACGTGAGACTTGTTGTTTTTGTTGCACCCTGGATTTGTTCTGTTTTTCTTTTTCCTCATGTTTAGAATTTGTACTGTTTATTTTTTTACATAGCTTTTACATACGTGTTACGACCGGGAGTTATGTATTTGCCCAGAAGACTTTTGTTTTGTGTTTGGAGTTCATTATAAGTTGATATTATAGTATTGTAAATATTATATTATAATTAAAATGTGTTGGTTTTTTTGTTTTCTTATTGACCACACCTGCATGTTTCTGTGGGACTAGTAATTTTTTTAGTTACTCTACTAACATTGTACATGCCATTGTTAAATAACTATTAGTATTTTTTAATACTATTTTATTATTGCCCCCTGTCTGTCAACCCATCCTAATCCTGCTGTACCTTCCCTGACATCCTTCTCCACTTACTTCCGGATTATACAGTGCATAGGATCCTGAACTACGCTTCACGGGAGCTTGGACCAGCTCCAGTTACATTAGCAGCTATATAACTATGAAACTCACAACTGGCACCCCACTGAAGCTCAGCAAGTGTGAGCCTGGCCAGTACCTGGAGGGGAGACCTCCTGGGAAAGTTAAGGCTGCTGCTGGAAGAAGAGTTAGTAAGATCAGTAGGAAGCACTCTGCAGTCTGTGTGGGTCCTGATTGACCCAGTGCTTTCCTTTGGATGAGACGTAAAACAAAGGTCCTGGCTTTCTATGGTGATTAAAAATCCTAGGGAATTTCTCAATCCTAGGTGTCTTGGGCAAATTTCCCCCTGGCCTTTACCAGTCATGGCCTCCTAATAATCCCCATCTATGAATTGACTTCATCACTCTGTTCTCCTCCTAACTGGTAGCTGATATGTGGTGAGAGTTCTGGCACAATTTGGCTGTCGTTGCTTTGGTAGATAGATGGTGCACATTGGTGGTGGTGGAGGGGATTGCCTGTTACCTGTAAAGTGCTTTGAGTGGAGTGTCCAGAAAGGCGCTATACAAGTGGAAGTAATAATTATTTTAAAACCATGGGCACAGCCAGCATTAAAGAGATCTAAAAATCTACTACTCAAACACAAAACATAAAATTATTTCACCATCATACCATACCATATCTGGTGATATAATCCAGGTCCAGATTAAGTTGTATTCTAGAATTATGGTCAGTCCTTATCTTGAAAACATATTGTCTCTTATAATGATAAACCCAAAAATTGAATTACTTGTTCATTGATTTAAGAAATGTATTTAAAATTTAATTTCTCACATTGTCTTGACTTTCTGTGATGTATATATACATTTGTGACAATGCAAATTTCACAAAGAATAATGACTCATTTGCTTGCTGTCCTTTAACATGAAGGTACTGTATGATACAGTGAAGTCTCATTTCTCTTTCCATTTCTGTCATCCTTGCTTGAACTGGGGTCATGCTTATGAAAGAGTCCAGTTCTGTTGAGTCAAACAGCGGTCCTTAACTATTTTGACGGCGTGTGCATCTGAAGTTTGAAGCTTCTAGTACACAAAAAAAGTGCAATTATAGTTACTCCTGCTGTTAATAAGCCTGTTATAATTGCTGCTTTAATCATTCCACATATTGCAAGTTTTGTAACGGCTATGACTCCTCCTATTGCAGTGGATAATATCACCCCAAACAAAGTGTTATTTATCCTCTTATTTTTAGGAGAGCTTTTTTTGAAATTCTTCTCTAAATTTCCAAGTGTGATGGATTGTTCTGCTTCCTCTCTGCATCATTTCCAGATTTTCTCACGCCTTCTCTCAAACTCTTCCTTACAATCTTGCAGCAGCATCTCCAGCTCCTTCTTCTTCTCATTACTCGTCTCCACACTCATCCTCTCCCTAATGTTTCTTTTCTGTACTTATCTGCCCATTCCTCTGTTTTGAGTGGGGTTCCTTTCTCCAGTTAAAATCTGATCTCAGCTTCTACTGTTTCATATACCACATTGGTGTAGTGGCCTCCTCCGTTCTCCCTCACCATCTGCTCAATTTTCTCCAGGAGCTCAGTGACCTGGGTTCTGTCCTCCCACTCCATGTTGTTGAAAGCATGACACTTCTGGACAAAGTGCTTCAGATTATTCTCACCTTGTTCAATATACTCTTCAAGCATCCTGCCCTTCAGTTTGTCCGCACAGGTGAAAAGGATCATGGTATACTTGGACGCTTCTTCTCCAAAAATGCCCTGTATGAGCTTCATTGTCTTTTTCTCTTCCTCTGTGAATCGTCCCAACTCTGTCACAAGAAGAATAGCATGAGGTCCTGGGGAAGACAAGGAAAAACACTTGATAATTTCATGCTTTATTTCCATGTGAGAAAAGCTTTTGCCAAACAGGCTAGGTGTATCAACCACAGTGACTTGTCTTCCATCCAGTTCTGCTGTTCTCTTCTGACACTCCTGTGTTACTGAGAAGGACATGATATAGGATAGTTTAGAATCATAATTCACCATCTACCCACCTCCCGACACCACCACAGACAACCCAGAAGTGAATTCATTCCTGTGTCCTTCAATCGAGGAACACAAATTTCGGTTACTAGAAAAGAAACTGACCTTGACAAATGACCTTGTTCTCAGGCTTGAAGGACTGAAGCGTACCCCTGACCTGATGCGATTTAATAGAGACTAGACTTTGGTTTCAGCTTTAAAATATTTAATTAAGTAATTAAATACAGTATCTTGCCAAAGTATTTATACCTTTCCATGGATGTTCTGTTTTGTTTTCTTGTTTGATTACAATAAAATATCAAAATGTGAAATTCTCAAACTAGTGTTATGGCTTTAGGTGAGTGAGAAGGGTCTCTTAGTTTCACATAAAGTTTGTGACACTTGGAAGGGTAAACACTTCAAACTTCAAAGGAGAGTGGATGTGTGCTGAGGTCTGGGGGGTCCCTTGAGCAGAAACAATTGTAATGTTTGTCTTAGTATACCTGGGTATGTTGTGGGTTAACGATTGCAAAGGAGCAAGACAGAAACAGACAACATAAGATCACATTGAGAGCACAGAGAAAAAGAGAAGGAGGAAGAAACAAAGAAAAGCAAGGAGAAAAGAGGAATCTACAGGAGTTGGGACTTGAAGCTTGTACCAGGTGAGAGCCCCTACTTCATGATCATCCAGGAAAAAACCTGATTGGAGCTAAGTACTTGAACCTTGTTAGAGAGAGCGTATGCTATACCTGTATGAAATTTCAATTTCTATTTTTTCCAAGTTTGATCTGCATGACTGTTGCTATTCTAGGCCCCACACCTAAAGAAATGGTGTGAGTACCTTGGCATGGCATAAAATTCTTAGTGATTGTAATGGATTAGACCCATCACCCACTTTGGAGTACAAAACCTAGATGTGATTTTTAAACTGAAAATATATTGTTTGTAAACCTTACCAGGAAAGCAACATCTGATTGTTTCTTAATAATAATAATAATAATAATAATAATGGCAGTGTGTGTTTAGCCGATGGTTTAAGACATTATTGCCTTGTCTTTAGAATAGCATCTAAACTGAGATCTAGGTAATTTAAATCCATGACCGCAGTATTTTACAAACCTGCTACTGTACTTAAATTGCCGTCTCTCAGAAAAAAAAATGTGTTTACTGCAATGTTTTAACAATTTCCTTTAGTTCTTATAACCACACCAATAGATTTATCGGAACGGCAACCAGACACCACAGGCACTTATTCTCAAACTTATTTTGATCTTTTCTGAGGTAGATGAGGTTTTAAAGTAGTGATTTTAGTTAAAAACACTTTTCAATTATAGATATGGTACTCGTGATTTTAAAATGTTTGATTTTACAACTTTTTTCCCTCTTTTTGATTAACTTTTTTCCGAATTAAAACTTTTCCAGTTTTCAAGCAGGGGTCTTTCTCATTGCACAATGTATCTTTTTTACAGTACGTCATAAATGTAGATACAGAAAGCAGCAGAAACATATCAGCCAGTCCTTCATTTCCTCCTTTCTACCGTTTCAACTTATAATCAAGTTGGTAACAAATGTAATGTAGCAAAGAGCTAGATCGTTGTGGCAAAGCAGGCGTTAGAAAAATTCCGCAGGGGCTGCTGATCTCATTTAGAACCACATTCTTCGGATTCTCACGGGGAAATGACTGAATTGGCTGCACCTGGAGACTCTAGCTCCCTATAAAAGCAGCTCCTTGGCTGGGCAGCCTTTGTCCTTTCATGGACCCCTCACGGTTTAGTAAGATAGTGAGATATTTGTTTTTGTTAGGCTTAACAAATCAGAGAAGGTTTATAGCGGGATAATATTGGTAGCAGTCTCGGTCGTTTTCCGGGTCGGGACGCCGGTAAGAAAGAAGACGGTTAATGAGCGTACCTGGCCAACCGGAATCGACCGAGAGGGGTTATTGCCACTGCTATCCAGGAAAGATGGGTTATGGTTTATGTGGAGACCCTTTCCACGCTATCAGAAAGCGGGTTCTTTCAGAGTTCTCTTCTGTAGAAGATCAGACAGTCTAGATGTGACGCATTTGGGTTAATCGGGGGATGCATTAAGAGGAATGTGCTACACAATACAAACTGTTTTCTGTCGCTCATATTCAAAAGATTCTGACGGCAATCCCATTATGACTTTAACAGATAAGCCCTAGTTTCATCCCTCTATCATCCAGTATTAGCCAATTATTGGAGAGGCTATCTATCCCATAAGTACAGTGGCACAGGGCAGGACTGGTCTCTGTGCTGGTCCATCACAGGGTGTTTACAGACAATATAGAGACTACAGCTACGAAAATGCATGCATTCATTAAGTTATAACGGTAACCCAAGCAGCTGTTAATTACACATTTTACTTATACAGTACTTGTGTGCCTTATGGGTGTTGAGCAAAAACCTGCTTGTTTTGTTGCAGGGGTCTTCAGATGGTATCAGACTACCTGCTCTGTTGATGTACTGTATGACCCTGCCCCCTTGAAAAACCTCTTACCCAGGCTGTGTTCCACTCACTTGCTGCCTTTTTGCTGCTAGTTCTCTGTAATGCAAAATTGTATTTGGTAGCACAGTAAACTAAGATGCAGGAATATAATTATTTTATAACTTCAAGTAAAATTGCAAATTTAGTTTATTTCAGGCCACTGCTCTGGCTTTTTAACATGTTCTAAAGTATTTTTTAACAGTGTGGCTTATGCTTGCCATTAGTAATACAGAACAGACATTCACAGTGTACAGTATCTGTTTTTATTATTTTCCTTCTTCTAACTGGAGATAGGTAACCAGAAATATGTGGAAGCTGGTATTTTTTTTATCTATATTATATTTTGCAAGCATTTCTCTGTTATAAAAGCTCATTTATTATACATGAGAATCTTGTTAAATCAGTTTTATTTTTCAGTGCTACTTGCAATGTTGTTTAAATGTTATGTATACATTTTTACACACAACCTAGAGTTGTGGATGTAAGTACTGGAATCTTTTATCTGTCAGTGTACCTCTTGCACATTATTAAACATTCATCCTGGAAGTGACAGCTAGTGTTTCAGTGGTAATTTAACATGCAGGCTGCCCATGTTTATAATGTCTATATTCAGGATTTGAACTTCTTTGTACGAATTACTGCTCATGCTGGCTGTAATACTGAACAAATACATGAAAATGAAGTATGAAAACTCAAATCAAACAACATCTTCAGTCATCTTCAGGAAAGTGTTAGGGTAACCCAAGAAAATCATAAGCAAACTTGTATACATGATCATATCTTGTCCCAGGTGGTATTTACAGAAATTTGAAGCTAAAGGTATTAGCAATACTATACCAGATAATACCCCATAGTGCAGAAAATATTAAAACATAATACTCCTTAGACATCTTAAAAAAGGGATGTGTATATAGTATCGATAAGCAAAATTATTTCCTAACTAGTTCTAGGTTGCTAAGAATGCACCATTGGTACATTGGTAGACAAAATTCAATTGTCTTGGCTCCCTGGAGAATTTCAAATACTGCTAATTAAAAACTAAGGATAGGAACAGTTAGGTGAGCCTGATAGTTATGTTGTAAAACTGCAAGATGACCCATTATTAGAGTGTGTCTGTTGCTTGCTGGGTTAAGCTCTGGGGTCCCCTGCGTCTCTGTACTGGATAAAGCTGGTAAAGAAAATGGATGGATAGATTGTCTATCAGTAAAGAGTCAGTTTCTTTTTATCCAGACTGTCTCATTGACGGACAGCCCTCGCTCCCTCAAGAGTTATATACAGACTTGGATCTTAAGCCAGTCGAAATACGCAGATTATAAAACAGTCTGACATGATCAGCTGTAGTTCAAGTGTGATTGTTAGGTGTTCTCCTGTGATTTGCTGAGTAAACCTTGTAGCTTGGGGTTACTGAATGGTAATCCTACCTTGCAAGATAGAACATGCACTGATCTGGGGGCCGGCACTTCAGTTCTGTTCATCTCAATAAGGGTATATGTCAAGGTTCACAACACAAACCGCCTTCAAGACGTAATGCACAATGAAACACCTTTTCAGCCTTCAGGTTAGGGATTGAGGGCCCTGCCTCTGAACTGTAATGTTGTAACTGTAAGCAATGTTGAGACATTTTGGTACAGTAGTGCAACATCACCACTGCACTGTGACCTCTGAGAGAGACAATACTTTAGTTGCTTCTGACTCTATATCAACAGCATCAAAAAATCCAGACGGACAGAGCATCAGCAACATGCAGAGCTGAGTCAAACACAACCAAGCAGGAGATGTTCTTCCTTTCCTCCGTTCATTGTAAGACCTCCTGCAGACACGCTATAGCTTCCACGCTGGCAGAGAACAGATGTATTTGTGCTCGGGCCCAAGGCTGCAGCTCTGTGGGGTCCACCTCCCCTTTCCCCGCATCAGTCCACATCTGCGGCCCGGCCGGTCCTGGGGCAAGGGGCTGTGCAGCTTGAGGCTTGTAAAAGACACCGGGCGGCCGTTGGTCCATGTCCAGTTCCCTGTCACCCCCATGTCTGTCAGCCCTGCAACATCAGATCACACATTTACAGCCATATTCAAATTAATCTGGAATTGCAGATTTATTTTTATTGTGCAATTGGGAAGCCCCATTTGTTTTAAGATTGAGCTCTCCATGCAGAGATCTATACATGCTTGGGAGAGAATGGGACAAATACCCCAGCTCCTTGGACAGGCCCAACCTTGGAGCTGTTAATGATTTGACAGGCTGCCTAAAATAGCCACAGCACTTGGGCGGCAATTGTGTGCCACTGCTTGGGCAATCCTATGCGGTCATCTAGTGACGCCTCCGTCCTGTCACCCAAGGGAGACCGCAGAGCATCCTGGCGTGAGCCATCAGAAACCCCCACAAGTTTTTTTTTTTATTATTTGCACCCAGGAGGAAATCCATCAATCCATTTTCCCCACAGCTTCATCCCATTCAGGGTCCTGGGGGAGCCGGAGCCTATCCCGGCAAGCAATGGGTGCAAGGTGGAGTGATGTTCATCGCAGGGCACACACAGACACACAGTCCAGTTTTCCCAGAAGCCAATTAACCTACAGTACCAGCGTGGTTTTGGACAGTGGAAGGAAACCAGAGCAATTGGTAAAATTGGCAAATCGAATACTAACCTATCCAGAACGGCTGTTTCCCAACAAACTTCCAAAGCCACTTCATATCTTTCTTGGAGTGAATGCTTGCTAGATGACTTTGCCTTTGGAGAAAAATAACAGGCAGCAGAATATTATTTTGCATCTCAGGGTGTATCTCTCATACAGTATAGGACATAAAATAAGTCATATGGTCTATTTAAACAATAAGGCTTAAGACCTACAGAAAGACCAACAGCTGACAAAAATTAAAGTGACATCCTACAGTATATTTTTAAATACATTTTCTGTATTCTATTTTTTTAAAGCAAAACATGAAACTCTATGTACTGTAGACTTGAAGTACTTTTAAAAATACTTCAGCTTTGGCCTTGAACTAGACTGGCACAATAGTAGAAGGTGTAATTGCATCATCATTACCATCTTGGTTATGAACTTGCTTAAGAATTTTATGAGTTTTAAAGTTTCTTTTATATACTGTGTCTTATTGATCTGTTGAATACTAATTATTTCATTCATTATTTCTAATGATGAATTAAACAAATTCACAAAGCTTAAGTTGTGAATGTATGGATTATCTCCTGCTGTTTCTGAAAGTACTTTTGAAAGTATTGCTACTGTATGTAACACAACCATATTTAAAAATTAAATTGACTGGTTAACCAACTAATGCGAATACATTAAGTGATTTTCTTCATGAAAAGCAATCATAATAAAAGCTGTTGATAAGACATATTATGGGGGTTTTGATATTTGTATGTATACGTTAAAATGAACATGCTTGAAAAATACATTTTGATCCTTGGGGAAAAAAACCCTTGAATTTTATTTACCATATCCCATACAAGCCCTGTTAATTACAATAAAACATTGCCACAGACTGTCTGGGCTGTATGATAAATGGCTAGAGTTTATAACCAAGCCATTTGAGCTCTGGTTCCATCCATTCATTTTCAGAAAGCCAATCATTCCTGGTAAGAGTCTGTGCATGGAGTCCTGGTTGTTGTAATAAAATCACAGAGACTCCAGATCATGAGAGTGTCTCTATATACAGTATTTATTTCTGGATTAAATGTAGATATGAATGAACTGTACTCATACTTCATTGTGCAGTCTTGTTCTGCTTTCTCCCAGCTGGCAGTGCTTGAGCTTGAGGTGTAGCACTGCTTCCTATGCAGGGTCCATTCTGGAGGGCATCGGGACCCAGTGGTCAACTGAGACATCAAACAGAGAGAGAGAGATGGATATTGAGAGGGGGGTTTTAAAATTTGGCTTCACATCAAGGTTGCATCTCATACCATCCATAGACAGGGTGGTGCAGAAGGCACACAGAAGCTATAGGAACTGCTCTCCCAGAAGCTGCCATAAGCCTAGAGTTTATTTTCAAATTTCTCTCGATGGTGATAGACAGCTGTTTCTAAAATGGGACAAGCAATCTAAACTATTGCTTGGCTCTGTAGAAATTAAGCCCTTTCAGGTGTTCTTGCTCTTTGGTATTGGCCTTGTCTTAAAAAAACCTACTGAAGCTGTCAAACTAATCTTCCTATGTCATTAAGAATACTTAACGTTGGCAATATGCAATGATTTTTTTCACTAGGGATAATACTCAAATTAAACACACTGAAAGGATTATGGAGTATTTAGGTTAAAATTTGGTTTAACCTGCTTGGCTGAGGACTAACCTCCTCGCCACTGCACCCCCACGCAGAGTGCAGCTGTTAATATGGAGGCGGGATACAATATGGGATGTACCTGTGTAGGATGAGATGGTACAGTATGCGAGGGAGAGAAGGGAATTATGTGTAGTATTTAAGTGAGGGAATGACTTCAGGAGTGATTACAAATTACTGACAGCAGAGTGTGATTGAACTTGTTTGTTGTTATCCATCCCAACATCTTATAAACTCCATATCTTATATGTAGAGATGTTATTGAATGTAGTCTATATGCAGTGTCTCATCTGCTAATTAGTTTTTGATCATTGCAGTGGTCTAACCATTGGTCGGACACCTCAAATACCATGGTATTGAGATTTACTCTTCTTTACATGCTATTATAGTTAACAGTTTTACAGATTTAATAGTTTTGAGGAAGCATTTTGTCAAATGTTTTCAAACTTCAAACTTGTGTGACCCTAATAGAAATGACTGCGAGTCTTTGCTAGTTTTTTTTTCCTTTGCTTAATGTCATCCCTTTTATCACCTATTGGGTAATTGGGACTTAGTGAATATTACAATACTGGCCAGCTCCAGATATTAATGGCTGCAGTCCATTAAGGTCTCTTAACTCGACCTCTTTTGAGCCCTTACCTCTGCCTTCCTGGCTCGGCCTGTGAGAGGGTGAGGAGGAGAGTCTCCCTGAAGAACCTCCTTTCCTCTGCTCTCTGTGGGGAGTAGGGGGGGAGGCCATGCCCAGATAGGGCTTGCCTGCAACTCAGAATGGGTGGGAGGCATCTCCGGGACTGGAACCCTTGTCTCCTCCATTCTAAGGGGAATGATGCCATGAAACTGCATCCAAAAACAAAATAAACATGTCAAAGCTGGGTACCAATCCAGCACAGTCTGAGGAAGGAAGAGTGAGGGGCAAACTGGTAATATCATTCATCCCAACACATTGAACAATTTACAAGAGAAGAATTCCAAGGCAATGCTTTTCCTGAGTAGCTGACTTCTGTTCTGTATTGTTAGGCCACTGCTTAAGTTAAAGACCCTTCTTACCATATTCCCAACCCTTCCATCCATTTTCCATCACTGCTTAGTCCAGTACAGGGTTGCAGTGAGCTTGAGCCTAACTCTTAACTCTTCCTTATGTTTTAATCGGTAACTGTTGATAAAGTAAAAATCAGCCAAATGATGATGAAAATCTAATATTCAGAACTTGGTACAAGTAAAAAAAGAAATCTAAAATAAATTACCTGATGGCTGCAAAAACCCATAACAAACAATAGCTACCATACCAATGCAACAAATAATAATTGCTTACACTTATATAGCACTTTTCTGGACACTCCACTCAAAGCGCTTTACAGGTAATGGGGACTCCCCTCATCCACCACCAATGTGCAGCATCCACCTGGATGATGTGACGGCAGCTATAGTGTGCTAGAACGCTCACCACATATCAGCTATCAGTGGGGAGGAGAGCAGAGTAATGACGCCAATTCAAATATGGGGATTATTAGGAGGCCATGATTGGTAAGGGCCAATGGGAAATGTGGCCAGGACACCGGGGTTACACCCCTACTCTTTTCGAGAAACACCCTGGGATGTTTAATTACCACAGAGAGTCAGGACCTTGGTTTTACGTCACATCCAAAGGACGGCACCTGTTTATAGTATAGTGTCCCTGTCACTATACTGGGGCATTAGGACCCACATGCACCGCAGGGTGAGCGCCCCCTGCTGGCCCCACTAACACTTCTTCCAGCAGGAACCTTAGTTTTTCCCAGGAGGTCTCCCATCCAGGTACTGACCAGGCTCACACCTGCTTAGCTTCAGTGGGCTGCCAGTTGTGAGTTACAGAGTGATATGGCTGCTGGGTCACAAAGCACATCTAATGGTAAGCACCCTGATGGAGGGAAAGAAACCTGATTTTTGTCTTGTTTGGATGGCCAGCTATGTTTGGTTTTATTTCCTTTTTAAGTTTTGAATTGTCAGCTGCCAATCACAACAGCCTTCCTATGAACCTAACCTAGAAGGCATGGAGACAGCTGGTCTACATCCCTCACAGTGGGTGATGTTCTCTCTTGTTTTGTTTCAATCTGCAAGCACAACGTCCAAACAGCTGAGCTCCGATGTCAGATGGAGGCCTGCTGCAGCCTACACGGACAGTGTCGCAAGCCCCCAGACATCTGTGGGCTCAGTGTTGTGCAGCAGAGTCAGGCCAACTTTGAAGCCACCAAGACCAATGGTGTCCCCTCTTAGGGAATCTCCATCATAGCCTGCTAGTGGCACACCCAAGATCTTTACTGATTACTGGGCTCCAGGGTTTTAAAAATCAAAGTGCATGCAAATTCCAAAATGGAGTCATTTTATCAAATCTACCCTAATGTCTTTCTCATTCTATTATTCTATAGAAACGCTTAGTTCTCATACAGGACATTTCTTAGTTATTAAATCGCATACAGATTTGTCCTGCATACCAGTTTCATTCCCTTCATTGCTATAATTCCTACGACCTCCATAATCTTTATATTTAAAAACTGATCTCACCGTCCAAATTGTCTGTCTGTTTTTCATCTTCATTTCTGGGGGATAAATCTTGAATTTAAACACAGAGGAAACAAAACAACTATTAAACACTTTTTAATAAAAAAGCTTCTTTGGGTGTTTTACAACAATAGATACAAAATTAAAGTCTTGTTTTAGTATCACTTAGTTCATGCCTTTTTCTAAGCTACTGTACAAAAAATTATCCAAACATCAAAAACTAGCTGTATAAAAGTACAGTACATTGCGTATTTCTGAAGCACCGTCTGCCATTTACATTCCTTATAGTGATGGAAAAACATTAGATTCAAGGGAATGCTAAACTCATTTTTTAATCAAGGTTTAATGATAAATCCATCCATCCATGTTCTTACCTCTTTGAATTCAGGGTTGCGGGAGAGTCAGGGCCTATCCCAGCAACCAACAGGCGTAAGGCAGGGTACAACCCGTATGGGACACCAGTCCATTGCAGGGCAGAAACTCAGACACACAAACACTCACACCAGGGCCAAGTTTCCTGGAAGCCAATTAACCTATCAGTATGTCCTTGGACAGAGGGAAGAAACTGGAGAATCTAGAAGAACCCCTTGCAAACGTGGGGAGAACATAGAAACTCCATGGAGATGGCAGCTTAGGAAATTGAACCCAGGGCCCCAGTGCTGTAAGCCAGCAATGCTAACCACTGCACCACCATGCTGCCCACTAGATGTAAAATGAAAAAAAAAAAGTATTGGCAATCTTGTCTCTTAGGCCTATGGGGTCTTTCAGGGATCTAGCACTTGTTCCACCCTGGTCCAAATAACTTCATTGTGTTCTGGTTACTCAGTTACTTAATTGATCCATTTACTAGCTTAACGCGACCTTTTTTATAATTTCCAGTATCTATAAAGATGCAGGTTATAATTTATTCCACACCCTTGTGCTGCCGCTGCTCCCACTGATGCGCAGATGCTCTCTCTGCGTGGAGAGCTGGCCCGGAATTTCGCCCTCGCTGTAGTCCGCAAAGCGATGAGCGTCGGGGACGTCGCCACGGGGTTGGGGGGGGAAACGCTTCCAAGGGACCTCTCCCTCCAGTGTGGGTCTCTTCTCTCTTCCGGAAACGGATTCGTCGTCCTCCCCAGGCAGAAAGAGCACAGGAGGGCCTTTAATCTCTCTTTCCTCCTCCTCCTCCTCCTCCGGGTGGAGCTCCTCAGGGTCACAGCTCCCTGACAAACACACTCATTCAGTTCCACATCTCAGTGCAGTGAGGGGCTTCACACAACAGGGTTTCACAACTCTGGCGCTGATGTCTGCTTTGAGCTCTTACCTGCAGCACTGCACTATTTGATTGTATTTCCTTAACTGGACCATTTTAAAAGTCGTTTTCAATTCTTACAGTCTAAGGCAAGTTTAATGATTTGTATCGACCCTTTGCCAGGAAATGTGTTTCCGAGTTTCCCTCATTTAGGAAGTGAGCAACTGCACTGAAGACTTCCTTTTACACAGTGTTTGCTACAGACTTTGCTAAGAGCAATTTACACTTGTCAGTGTACAATTAACTGGCAAGCTATTGAAATTAACAGCTACAGTGGAGCAGCAATTTTGCAAGTGACAAGCAGACTCCACATGGTCCTGTTTGCTAAATGTCTGAGTATTAATGCACTAAAAAATGTTTCCCTCAGTAACCAAACACAGGGAGCAAGAAAGAAGAATTATCTCTTAAACAAAGCATCTCAGCACTGTGTTCAAAGTGTTGAAGAGCTCATCAGGAGGAGAGGCAAGAAGATTATAGGGTGTTCTGAAGAGCAGGGATACTGTAGTAAACTCATGACAGTAGCAGTATTCAAAGATGTTACAGGAATAAAACCACAGAGTGCAGGAACCTGACCCTCTGCTTCCCATATACTCAAGTTTTTACCAACTGCAGTTTTTCCATCCACAGGGGTTTTCAGGAACATACAGTATTGTGAGATTGGTGGGGTTGAATACTTAACACAGGCACTGTATAAATAAATAACTGTAACATAATACTAACAAATGAACATTCTCACAATATGGAAGATACATTTAAGTTTATTTTAGGTATTTCATGAAGGATCTCAGAGTATCACCTCCAAGAATATGGTTGAGTACTGTATTTCGTTGTAGTCTCACGCTCTGTGTAAAGTGCCTCCTGTCCTGAGTATTAAATGTATTCACCATTATTTCCATTTGTATCAGTTTAGATGTTTCATGCTCAAGCTACACCTTCAATTTGTTTAAATTAAGTTAGGACTTCTTCCCATACAAAACTAATTTTTGGCACTTGTCTGACCAGGAGCACTACTTCCTGTTTCAAGCGTACCTCCTCTGGGATCCACTATCTCCACAGTGGCCCTGTTCTTCTGACCCAAGACTGCGTTCTTTGGTGCCCTCAAGAGGATCTGAAACTTCTCATGACTCTCCTCCAGCCCGTCGTCCCGCAAGAAGATGTTCCAGGATTTTGTGTTGACTCCTGCAGAAAAGCAGGCAGGCAGAAGATTAGAGCTTAGATCTCATATTTCTATTTCACAGTCCTGTAGTGTTCGTTTATTATAAAACTACTAGATACCTACTGTAGATCATGATAATGTCTTATCTTGACCATTTTACAGAAATCTCTTCCTTGATTCTAAAAATCAGTCATTTTTTTGCAAAAATATCTTACATGTCATTATTTCAGAACTCAAATTATTGGGACAATTTTTGCTAATTTGATTGCATTCATTATCTAAATGGAATATAAAATTGTTCGAAATCAGGGTGGGACAGCATGAAAGACTTAAATACTGTGGCACTTGAGGTGTTCCATGTGATCTTCTTCCTTGCAAGGTTGAACAGGTTCAGCTGTGGGTTTCGTAGCTGCAAACTGAGATGTGAAAAACGCAGAACTGGCAGCTTGGCTGTCATGTGAAAAACAGACTGGCTTGTACCAGAGTAAGCAGCAGTTTGTGGGCCTTGAGAAGAACCCAAGTGCGGGCGGAATAGGCAAACGAGCAGGCACAGGCCAGCATGGTAAATGGGCAGACAAAAAACCAGTCCCGATACATATAGTCTGAATCATGACACGGAAACCCAGCACATAAGGGAAATCTACAAATGGGGTCGAGGCAATCAAGCAAAGTTTGTTATTGTGTAAATTGCAGTTCACAAGCATGAGGGCAAATCCAGGAGACAAGATCAAGACGAAGCAAGGTCAAGAATCTAGAAACAGCACAAGCAGAGAACTCAAGATTGGAGAACAAAGCGAGGAATCGGAGCAAGGCTCCATTATGTGAACAGATCCCGAAGGAAAGTGCATGGAGATTTTAAATCTGATCCATCTGAGACGGGAGTGGTTGTAAATTGGGCACAGGTGGAACAGGGTTCCTGTCTGGCTGCGTAACCATGGACTGATGCGTGCATAGTCTCCACCAGTTGCCATTGTAACAATAACTTGTTATTGAGCATGGCAATCTCATCCAATCTCCTGATCTCATCCCAGTCCCATGACAATCTAATCCAAACTGAGTGTGTATCAGAGTAATTGGTGATTAAAAGTTAATAAATATATTACAGTATGTGTTTGTTTGCATGTCTATATGAGCTATGGCAGTGTCTGCCACAGCTTTTATGATTTTGGGTCATATCTATATACACAGGTAGAAGCTGTTGCTCCCTGCGGCTGAGGTGGGTACTGATAAGGACAGGTTTGCACTCACCTGGGTCAAACTGGATCAGAGAGGCTGAGCTGTGAGTGAAGTCCCGGCCCACTTTGGCTGTACCTTCCTCTGCCTGAACCAGAACACAAATGCTGTCCTGAATTCCTTGCCATTTTAAGGGTTTTCAGTTGCATGGAGATATTAAAGTTATTGGTATTACTTAAGTTACTACAAAAAAACAAACACATGCATATTAAATTCCATATGCACTGCTTTAGACTAGAATTGATGGTGTTTTTTCATTGAACAGACCCTGCAAGCTACAGGCAAAAAACCAAAAGCACAGGAAAGGATGCTTAAATGCCAGGGATGCAGCTCTAGTTTGTTTAAAGAATTTCCTTAGTTGTTAAGACAACTGCACACAGTTGTATTCTATAAGCTTAAAGGCTTAGAAAACATTAGTATTTTTCTTGAAATGCCTGGACCTAAATGTCTTATTAATAATAATACTAATTAATAATGTTATTAATAATAAGGTTATTTCATCAAGATTGCTCAAGTGACCATTGGACGGATAATTTTAAAATAAATAAAACATTTATCCTTGAAACCTTGCTGGTGTTTTTGCATTGGGAAAGACCCAGTAAACATCTGGCAAAAAAAACCCATTGTCATCCAGTGCAGTGTTATAACTGATGGCCAGCAGGTGTATTGGTCCACTCACCTGAATGCCAACATATGAAGGCTCTCCACTGGTGCCAGTGCGGACAATCTGGACAGAGAAGGTGCCCACGTTTTCACAAACACGGAAACACGTGGCGGCCAGCTCAACCCGAGACCACTGGAAAGACAGCCTGCGTGGAGAAGAATCCAATTTAAAGAATAACGAAACCTACTGAACGTCGGAGCAGTACACAAAAAGAAAGGGGTTTATGAAGATGCTAAAGACCTACAGGACATGGGACACCTTCACAGGACAATTGTTGACTGTATTAAAATTATCCATCATAGTTTATGGGTCATTTTCATGGGTCAAATTTCTTATGTAAAATGAGCTCACACTTCAGGTAATATGGAATTTCCGGCTGGATCACTGACTTTGAACTCGAAGCTGTCACTGGTGACTTCGATAGCTGGGTTGATGATGTAGCGAATGGCACGCTGGTTCAGATCCTTCTGAGTGAAGCGCCCTTGGACATACCCACCTGCTCAAGGGAGTGAAAAGATATTACACCCTGTAAACCTGTCCTCACACGCTCCAGTTTCAGGAAGATTTTATTCACAGGTGTGCAGATGCAAGAGGCTAGCAAGAGCAACTTAAGTTTCCCAGTGTGCAATGATAACCTCAATTTTGCAAAAGCATTACTTTTTGTAGGCAAACAGCAGGACAATATTTAGTTAAATTAAAAGATGCTGGGATTTAGTTCAAAAATGAAAATTGAAATATACATTTATTGTTATTAATATACAGAATAATAAATATACTGTTATTATTCTGTTATTGATAATGTTAATAAACTCAGTTTTCTTCAGAAGTGTAACAATGAACTTAGATGAAAAAATAATAAATATGTTTAAAATCTACATGGCTTTATATTGTTATTGCTTTTGACATTGTTTTTATAAATATTAAAACACTACTTCTATTATAGCTGTAATGATGAAATAACAATGACAATCAAACCCCAGAGAGGAAAGGGCAAAACCGAGTTGGAGAACTGACTTTTGCCATTTCAGTCGAGCAGAACTCCAGAATGTGAAACAATGAAGGACCTGTGAGCGCGTTCTCCAGGTATCCAAAGAAAGGTGGGCGGAGGATTGTGAACTCCAGCTCCTGGTCCTCGCTGTCGGGGTCTGAGGCCTTCAGGTGGCGGGAGGAGATGCAGATTCCATGACGACCATCCTTGAGGTTCTCCACCGTGCTGGGGGTCTCCTTGGAGACCACTCTGGGCGCCGCCTTGTCAATGAGATCCACCTGAAATACACCACAGTCATGGGACGACCCAAAGCAGGGATAAACAAAATCCAAATTTGGCGGAGGAAGGTTTGTAGAGTTGTAGTAGAGTAGTTTATTGCCATATGTACAGTACACGTACATTGGAATTCTTAATCGCGCTGATCTCTCGGGACATACACAGTACAACAGACAACACCACACAATGTAGATGATAGGAACAATAAATATGTTGTGGAAAAATAAATTCGCACTGTAGTAGTGAGACCAAGAGAAAAAAAATGGTAGACTACAGTATGTAAAAAGTGCGTAGTGCGGATGTGTATTAAGGCACTGCAGTTAGCTGTTGAGGATGCATACTGCAGTGGGATAGAAGCTGGTCTTGAGTTTAGTGTTCCTCACTTTAACAGTGCGGTATCGCTTGCCAGAGGGTAGGGGGGGAGAACAGTTTGTGGCCAGTTTGCTATTAATTCAGCTAAATCCGAATAGTTCATTTTCAGTGCTGGAGGTTTTGCATGAGAAAATAAGGAAGGTTATAAGCGAGAGGAGGCCTTTTGTTTCATCTTGCCTATTTGGGGGTTAGTAATGAACTGACCCCCAGATCTCACCCAGCAGTTTCTTCAAAGAAGCCAGGGTATCCGCTTCAACAACATGGCTGAGTAGCGTGTTCCATCCTCCCACAACCCTTTAGGTACGAAAGTGCCTCCTGTTCTCAGTTTTAAATGCACTTCCATGTACAGTAGTTGCCACTTGTGTCCCCTGGTTCCTGTTTCACTGTTCATTCTGAAGAAATTGGCAGTGTTGACTTTGTCATTGGCTTTGAGGATTTTGATTACTTGTTTTCAGGTCCCCTTGTAATATTATCTGATCAAGACTAAAAAGGTTCAGTTCCTTCAGCCTTTCAGTGTAGGACATTCCTTTAAGTCCCTGAATGAACAGTATCTAGTTATATTTTATGGAGAACAAACACAGCTTCAGCATTGTATTATATACATGAAATAAGTATTTAAATTGCATTGTCATTCCAATACACATGAACTATCTGCTCTGTTCTCTGCAGTCAGTGACCACTAGAGGGCGTGCTCATTCTAGTACAGTACATACCACACAGGTTCTGTGTTCTGCATCCAGTCGTTGTGACCACTAGAGGGCGCACTCATGTTATCCCATGCTACTGTACTGCGGCATAGGGATCATTAAGTGATCGACTGCGTACCAGGAAGGAAGACCAAAACATATTCACGTACAACTTTCATAATCCACTGACCGCGTCTGTTATTCAATTTCAGTGCTAGCCTTGTCTTTCCCACCAAACACATTACCTATACATATAAACACACAGTGTACAGTGTATATATATATATGTTTGAGAGTAGATTTAACTGCAATTATGTGCAAATAAATGAATGAAAAATGAAATGTTTTTAAATTTTTCACAAAGTTCCATGTTTTTATTAAATCTTTTGACCCATGTGCACAACATAAATCTACCTTTCCTTTCTCAGTATGGGCATACAGAAGTTCAGCCTCATCTGTTCATGTTCTAACACATACCTAGTTAATTGTTCTTCTAAAATGTCACAATAAAACAAAAATCAATATCAGTTATCAATATGTGTGACAAATGGTTTATGTCACATACGTGATCACAGAAAACTGGGTTTGAAAATGGGTTTTTCAAAGTTTGAGCAGCCTAGATCCACTTACTAGTACTGTATCAGCTTCTGCATATGCCACTGTATTTAGGCCAGACAGGTGGTCAAGCTCATACTTGGACCATAATACAAGTTAGGCTGATGATTTTCAGGCATTTACAGAATCAGTTTTGGACACCTGCTTCTATTGAGCTGTAGGACAGCCAGCATTACAATCAGTTGTAATTAAATGAATCTAATTGACTAGGATGAGTGTGAATTTTTGGTGGTGTTTAAAAACACATACAGGTATAACACTGAAAAACCAGGAGTAGGACCAGAGTGAATCAAGGGTATTACTGTACATACAAACAAAAAGGCCTACAGTACAAGAAAAAGTTACTGAGGACATTATTGAGGACATTACTGAGTGTAATGAGTATCAAAATGTAAAATCTGTGCGTGAGGAGGATTGATTCTAATGTATTTTATTTGCAGTTGTCCTGTGTTCTTTCTTACTGAAAACGCAAAGCAAAGCAGACATTTATGCATTGGTTTTGTTCTTTTGCACTTTAAAGATACTGAGAACGCAGAAGGATAAGGTGCTTCAGTTCTGATCTGAACTTAAACTTAATAGTTTAAGACATCTATTCAGTACAGCATGCCAAAATTAAAACAAACTAGTTTGCAATTTACTTTCACAATGTACTGTATTCGAAGCTCATTTGATTTTTGGAATCCATTTCTAGTGGAGCAGTAAGATCTACATGAAATATCTTGGAAACTAGACTTTTCTGTTTCATGGTCCTTATTAAGATCACGTCAAGAAAATATAATGGGTTAAAGCAAAGTGACACTCCTGTTTCCATAGTGCTACTAAATTTAATATCACTTTGGGGTTTCTAACTTTATCTTAATAGCAAGAGATCCTTATTAAATTAATAATTGTAATTATAATTATTAATGTAATGTTAGTGATAAAGCTAATGCTATGATACAAATACTATAAGCTATTTTATAGTTTAATAACTTATTTCTGAAAAAACAATTAAATGGTATGAGTTTGACTGACAATATTACTTATCATAAGAGTCTTCTCACTGAAAATGTCCTCATCTAAATTATCCACCCTTTTCTGGTACAATTAACATTCTCTTAAATGACTATAAAACCCATTCTTACTTTCATGAGTAACACAGCTCCCCAAAAGGCTTGATCACTTCACAGATATACGACTTATGTGATATTTAACAATATCAACTAAAGAAAGAACTTTGTGTTTTTAAAACGAAACTTACAACAAAAAAAAAAAACAACCCACCAGGACATTTTCGGAAATAAGACCTCAAAGTTCAGGAAGGCAGCCAGGGATTACAGTAAGCTAAAACTTTAACGTGCTGCGCCCCACAGTAAAAGCATGTGAATCCAACCAAGTGACAATTTGTATCCTGCAGGGGGCTAGCAGAAACTTTCCTGGGCCGACTGGCTTCACCTGGGCAGACAAACACACCTTCCTCAGAGGCTTGTCTTCCGGCTGCTGGCCAGCACGTTAGCTGAGCCGCTGACAGCTCAGCAGAATTTTAAAGTGGGCATGTCACAGGGGGAAAGGAGGACAACGTACCAGGCAACCTGGCCAAGATTCGTTTCCGCATGCTGCCACCTTCGGCGGCCGATCTTAATTAACTCTTGCCTTTCCTGCCAGCACGGGCAATTCTTCATTGCTACCTTTCTTCCTTCCACAGCTTTTCTTTACCCTCCACCAGTTTGGGTTCTAACAGGTACCGTCCGGTAACGTTCCAATCAATGCCTGCTGATGCAGAAACAATGATGCATGCATTCTTGCTGTCTATTAGTGGTGCACTGCACCTGCCAGAACAAAAACGCACTGGCCACGTGTCTACCTGGAACTGAAGTATTTTTAAAACCAGATCATGCTTTGGTAAGACCCTATTAAGAATATAGCAAATACTGAATATAGAACATTGAATAGCAAATATAGAATGTTGTAGCCTGCAAAAAAATTGAGGTTACTGTGTTCCATAAGCTCTGCTTTTGCAAAGAGCATAGAGAAGAGAGACCAGAAGTCCTCCATCTAAAATGGACATGGACAGATGAGAAGAAATGCATTTCCTCTGTTTTGAACTGTGGAAAATTCTGAACAGACTAGGGGAGTGTTCAACATGTGCTGCACTAAAGTACTGACAAAGGACAGATGGGCTACTTCAGGCTGAATAATGAAACAAGAACCCTAGGACTCAACTGTAGTTTAAGCAGAAGTGCGTTTAAGGTTGGAAATACTATGTACCACAGTAAGTGTAGTGGGTACGGGCAACAATATGCTTGACCATGAGTCTGAAGCCCTGGGAGACCTCAAGAAAAGTCTGCAAAAACTCCTCAGATTCAGCTGCAAAATTTCAAACAAGCATGATGGCTTGAATGTCTTCTTCTGTGTTTTAACCACTCCTAGTACCTTCAGTCCTGTTTAGTGATACACAATATATAATTCAGGTGGGTAGCTGCGTCAGCATGTGTAGGCTGCAAAGGAACAAGTAATAGGTTTATTCCATGCTGAAAAAAAGAAGAAAGAACACAACGTTTCGGCCGTGGAGCCTTCTTCAGGTGTCTGAAGAAGGCTCCACGGCCGAAACGTTGTGTTCTTTCTTCTTTTTTTCAGCATGGAATAAACCTATTACTTGTTCCTTCACAATATATAATGATCTTTTTCATCTTAGAAAATGTACATATTTCATTTTTGGTAGTTCTACCTAATCTGTTAACCATGATTATATTTTATAAAATGTAGTACAGCACCAATCTGTGATCATGCAGTTGTAAATGGACTAAATTAAGCACTTTGAGAACCTATGATAAAAAAAACATGAAATAAAATCATTCTGTTGATTGCTCAATCAAATGAATGACTGCTAACATTAACAGAGACATGCTGTACCTGTATAGTGAAGGCAATGGGCTCTTTTCTCAGCTGCCCATAAAGGAGAAAACCATCATTGGTCCCATCAGAAGCCGTGAGCAAGATCTTGTCAATCACTGCTGGTCCTCCACTGTGCTGGTAGGTCACATCCAGGTGGTTGATGTCAGCCTGTGTGAAAGAAGCCTGGGAAAGGGGCTTTCCCTTCAGGAAAAGCCTGCCATGCTGAGGAAGCTGGGCCATGGAAAAGGTGAGATTTTGTACCGCAGTGTCTGGGTCACGGAGCTCCAGAATGTCTTGCGAGATGGTCACCGTGGCACCCTCCAGCACCCGGATGCCTCCTTTGAGAAGCAATGTTGGAGGAATGCGATCCGTGTGTTCGATGATGAAGGCCAGGGAGCCGTTCTTAGAGGTCCTTCCATTGCTAATCACAAAGCTGTTCGCAATCATACAAAGCACAGCAACATTTCCATTAAGTATATTGTGATGTAGTAAATCGGCTTGTCTAGAAACACGCCCAGGATAATCTCTGTCCCCACCCAGACTGTTTAGCCCAAAAACTGTTCTTCATTCAAAAAACAAAACAACCCCTATTCCGGATGAGTCAGAATGAGCTCTCCAATGAAAGACTGCTAGAAATTTGGGTTACATCGAGATTGTCAGTTGCTCAACGATGATGAGCTAATAATGTGTATTTCACAAAGCCACATGTTTTTTCTTCTAAGCTACTTAATTTAATATCTAAGTTTTCTGAGAGTTTGTCACTAGCTTGGCTGTGTCCAGGAGCTTTATTCCAACTGTAACGCACAACTCTTTATAATTAACCTAAATGCATCTTCTTGACCGCGTTAAATGCAAAAGAACAACTCTCAGTTAATAGGAAGCAAAAATGGTGCAGGTAAGGTCAATTAAAGGCTCTGTCTAACTTTAGATGTTTCATTTAATGAAATCCAAGGAGCTTGACATGGGCTTGAGAGTCTCACTATTAAACCAAATGGCCAACTGCTATTGTGAGCCACTTAATTTGCTTTGTGAAACAGCAGAAAGTTGCAGAAGTTCTGAGGGGAAGATATTCTCCAAAGCATCTCTTTCATACAATGTTGTAACTATCTTTGCCATTATCTTGCTGTAACACTGTTGCACTGACTTCGTGCTTGGTAAATCCTGTCTGTCATTGTGTTGTTACTGTATGTTGGGAGTGTGCTGTAAAATGCATTTCCCCAAATGGGACAACAGAGCTTGAATTGAATCTGTCGACTCCACTGTGCTAAACCCTGTCGATATACCATATCACCTGAAGAGGTGTCACACTTCAACACAAAGCAATTTAGGTATCATTTCAGCTCAGGTCTCACCTGTAAGCCCTATGTTAGTTATCCATGAATAACATACTATACTAGCACTTAAAAATGATGGATAAACTCAGTACTTACTGAATTACTTACTGAGCCTAGCTACTGTACTTACTGAATTTATTCCATTTAGTTACTAATAATTAATACATACGATGCATGTTTCACTAGTAATGTTTGCTACAGAACGTATGAGATATGTAATGTACTAGCACTCAACAATGTGATTCAGTAATTAGTAATGTGGCATACAAGTGACTCATAAGAAAAGTGTTGCAGAATTTATCAAATTAAACAACCGATGCAGTAGAGGAAGATCAGACTTAGACACAAACAGAAAGAAAGAATGTGGAGACTTCACCAGCAGTATACAGTAAAAGAGAATTAAGCAGTGACAGAGCAGGCCAGCCACAGAGAGCATCCTACAGAGGTTTTCAGGGTGACAGCTTTTCTTTTCTGTTCCTACAACACAGTAGTAGACAGAGTAAGAACAACGAATCTTCGCTTCTCTTTCCAGATTGCAAGGTTTGTGTATCTTGTCGCCATTAAATTACACCTGCTCAGGGAAGCCGACATCGATTGCAGGAGTGACAATAAAAAAACAACTGAAAAGAGCACAGCGTAGCTGCCTGCCAATCCAATCTGCCTCTCACACATGTTTTCTCCAGACTGGCTCGTGTGCCTGCAGCTGATAAGTATACACACGAACCGCTGAGAAGGAGACCTTGTTTTCAGCCAAACCGGTGAAACAGCTGGTGACGTGTCCCACATTTCTGGGTAATTATGTGGTGGGATCCCTCTAAAAACCTTTTTTTTGGAACCCAACATGCACTGAAATGCCAGGAGTTATTATTTGGTTAATAATCTCCATTTATCATCCCCTGTCAATGCAAAGAAAAGGGGGGGGAAAAAAAACCCTTCTGCCTTCTTTGGCCAAATCATGTTGTCTGAGTTGATAAAACCCTAAGCTAATTTTTATGCACTGGTGTTGCATCAGTTTGACAACAATCTGTCAGTCTGTTTTGCAACCCAGAACTTCATTTGAAGGTTTGTTTCATCAGTCTTGATGGGGTCTGGCTTCAAAACACAACCCAGGTAGCAGAATACCTGTTTTTATTCAGTATGTCACCTTTATCAAGTTTTTTGTCAAATATATAAACAAGCTAAAACCTTCGGATACTAAGCTCTGCTCTAAGCATACACTTTTGGTGCACATCATGAAGAATTTGGAATACTGTAGTTCTTGTACTGTACATATAAAAAAACCTATACATGTAACTGCAACATATGCTTATCCTCAGGAAAAAGAAACTTTTTTGTATCATGTGCAATGACATTTTATTAAACAGACGTGCTATAGGAAAATTTATTATGGTGATTAACAATCGTTATCAGCATCGATTAACAGGGGCCTACTGTCAACGACACTGCACTGCCCTTTGGTCACTGCACATCTGTAATGCATGCTTGGCACCAAGGTACAGTACAGAGGTTGTCCTTTGGGAATTGATAGGCCTTATTGTCACTACCAATTGGTGTTAATTAGCATTCTGTAAAACATCAATTTGACAGTAAAACTAATAAGTATACAAATGTACTGTATACATGTTCATTTATATGTATAATGACTTTTGTACAATGTAACCTATTGCAAAGCATATCTTTTATTGTGTTATCATTGTCAGATTTTAACATATGTTTTTTCATTTTTCAAAGGAACTCAAGTGTGCTATATAATGTATACTGTATAGTATGCCCAGTGTCAGACATTGAGTACTGCTCACAACGAAATAGTATACAGTATATATTGAATCTGGCACAAATATCAAATGCTTTGATTTTTAAGTGGTCAGATGTCAAGTCTCTGCCTCCAGGTCGCCTAAACTTATTTTTAGAAGTTAACAGAACTGTTCAGCATTGCATTGTGTGATCATATCAGCTACAGAGGACTGCACACGTTGTAGCTTTGTCTGCCTGAAACACTACAGGGAATTAATAGCCATGAGATGCAAAATTAAATTAATGTTAAACTGACAACTTGCATGTTCAAAAAAATATTTTCTAGCCAATCATGTGAATGTGGAAGGAACACAGTCCAGCTCAGGAGATATCTGCTGGTCTTTACTCCCGAGTATGTTTGATGGGATCACTGTAATCCCATTACATCCCACCCCAGCTGGCCTTCCCAGTCAACCTAACCAGTTACAGAAACCCAGCCAAGACATGTGCACACGTTTCATGGCCTCTCACAAATTGGCACAGATCTATTCTCCTCATATTTCATGCCTCGCACAGATTTTAATGGAAGACATACTGGAAATGTGTGTTTTTCCCGTCATACATGGCTTTAACCCCCCAGTCCTAATGCTTTGTGTCAAGCCAAATTTTCTTTTTTGACATGCTCCAGTTTTTTTTTCTATCGAGGGAATTTAAAGTCATGAGGCAACACATACCAAGCACACAAAGAGCCAGACAGTCGGTGAATGACTCCTGATCAACACATTGGGCCGTGAGAAATAGGCATATTGAGGAGAGGAGCACTGCATCTTTGCCAGCCTCCTGCCTGCCTGATGAAACAGCCTGATCCCTCCTGACCTGGGCTGAAATAAAGCCAGCTCTTTGGGTGACAAAAGAGCTCCCTTTGCTCAAGTCACAAGATGATGGGTCAGGCGTACAGATTCAGATTTGTATTTCATTGCGTTCTACTGTAGCTTCTACAGCATGGAAAACACACCTTCTTTCGTAATGCCACCCCTCCTCTTTCCACCCATCTTCCTCTTTTCCCTCCTCTTCCCACTCATTAACAAAACTACGCATTCCCTCTCAAAACCAGGGCATTTCCATTATCGATCATGCTTCCCTTGTCAACAGATTACCGGAGAATTTCAATTTAGCCCTGAAGTGGGACATGTATATATCTCACTTATCCAGCATTGCAATATCACCACTTAACCACATTGTGGAAGGTGTTGCTGGGGTCTGTTAATTTTGCCTTCAACAAATGTTACGCTTAGATGCCATAAATCTGACTTGCTTTAGCAGCCCCAGTGACATAAAGGTACTGTACATAACAGAAGACAGGAACAACACCCACAAACAGGATAAAGCAGATCAATGTCTGCTGCATATCAAAGGACAGAACCTAGAGCAGGACAGAGCAGGACAAGCAGTAATTACATATCAAAGAACAGGACAAGCACCCATATTGTGAAACAAACATCTTTCTGCCTGTATATAAGACCTGGGAAACCCTTGCAGTTTGTCTGTTCTGTGGGGAAGACCTAGTGTGCATTGGTGTGCTTATTGAGCTCAATAAAACTGAATCAACACAAGACTGTGTCCTGCTCCTCTGATGAAGAATTTCCCACAACAGCCCATTAAGAAGCGTTTGATAATTTAGCATGCTGGTCATAGAGGTTTAGAAAGATTATCATGATTGTACCATATGCTGACCCTTTTCTGTTTTTTGTGTAGTTGTACTGTACGTGATCCTTTCTCACTACAAGTATGGGTTTAATTGTTATGTACGATATGCATGTAGGAGAATAAAAAAAGCCCTTCATCAAGAGCAAATTAAGAAATTGCAATTTAACTTGTCAGAGAAATACAGAAAACATTCATAATATAAATAGAAATATTTAGGAAAGGCAACAACAAATCTCAGATTTCATCTTGTTGTGTTGATGGTCCAGTAAAAAAGGCCTTCTATTTAAATGCTATTTTTTCCTTCTACTGTGTATTTGAAAATAATTACAAAAATAAAGCATAATTAACCATTGATGATGTACTGTAAATTAGTAAAATTCAATGTGACCATGCAGCTCATCGCCTGCTACAAGCAGTGATTTACAAAAAAAGTGAAAGGTTTATTCCCTGCTGTTAAGAAAAGAGACACAATGTAGCAGCTGTGGAGCCTTCTTCAGTTATGAAAGGCTCTACAGCCAAAACGTTGTGCTCTTTTCTTTTTAGCAATGAATAAACCTTTGCCTGTTCCTTCCTTTTGCAGCCTATGCATACTGACACAGGAACGTACCTGTGATTTTAAAAAGCGTAGCGAGTGTGAAGAAATATAGCGTGCCCATCAGGGGCTTCGTATTTCAGTATTTCAAATCTCAAACTGTAATTTCTTTTCTGTACTTCCCTCTGTAAAGGGATCATCTGGCTCTGCCTTGCAGACTCCCCGTAGCCCTGCAGCTCGCCCTCTGCCCCCAGCTCACCTGAAGGAATCCTGTCCATCCTCATGGCTGTTGTCGTGCACGTAGCACACTTTCTGAGCTGCTATGTCCAACTGGCTGAACGTGGCGATGGGCAGGCCGGGATAATTGATGGACTCTATGTGACCACGCACAGGTGGCACAGATACGGCATACAGCAGCTCCTCCACTTTGCCGGTGCCATCTGTTGCTAGGAGAACATCTGTCGTCAAGGTCACCCTGTCACCCTCAGTTAGAGTTACAGGTTTGGTGAGGAGAACAATGTCACCTAGGAGAGAGAGAGAGGAGGGAGACTGTGGGCTTATCAATTCTGGATTGGTGCTGTATCATACGACTTAAGAGAAGGCTATAGTTCCAAAACAAGGAGTTGGTGCAGCATAAAGACAGTACCATCATAACAAATGGTGGAGGGAATAAGGGACAAATACAACTCACTAAACATATAACTCACTGTGCATTATGTTGCACTAATACACTGCGAGTTGTGCACACTGTACACAGTGTACTAATTTTAATTAATTGAAGAGTACTTTCCTCTGAGTACACAATATCAGATTGTTGGAAAGTTTTATGTGATTTATGTCAATTAGCAACAGCACAGTTACATTTTAAACAAGCAGGTATAAGACCATGATCTGTCTGAAGCTGCACTGTTCACATACTTATTGTGGTCCAGTTCAGCGAAATTGAAAAAAGGTGTTCTGGAATTGTGAGTGTACTGTAAGTGGCATCTTGGTGTTACTTTACGTGTTACTTGCTATAGGAACAAGTATTGATATATTCATCCAACCGTTTTCCAAACTCTTTATCCAACACAAGGTTGTGGGACAGCCAGAGCATATCCCAGCAAGCAAGGGGCGTAAAACAAGACAGGTTACACCCTGGATGGGATGTCTGTCCATTGAAGGGTATGCACAGACAAACCCCTACAGTATCAGTATGTCTTTGGACTGCAGAAGGAAACTAGAACACCTGGAGGAAACCACCATGAAAATGCGGGAACATATTACCATGTACAGTAAGTAGCGCCACAGCAATTGAACCCAGGGCTTCAGTGTTGCAAGGCAGCAATGCTAACCACTGCATCATGATGCAGCTCAATATTTTTTGTGAATTGTGAGACAAAAGAATTGTGTATCACTGGCCTAAGTGACATGGATAAAAACTATGACTTCCTAAAACTTCATAAAATTGTAAAGTGGTTCATTATGTTTGTGCTAAGATAAACATGAAATCAATATCCTGTAATTGTGTGAAGTATTGACTCAAAGATGAATGAATCAAAGATGAATAAACCTCCACACGAAGTATTAATGACACGTATGGAGCACAGGAACCAGAAAGTGGAAAAGCACAAATGATCAGGCAGAGGTCAGACAGTTATCATGGTGTTGGCTGCGGTTTCAACTGTGAATGTCCTCTATTGTTTGTACCTATGGTGACCTTAACATTTCTTGTTTAGAAGTACTGTAGATGCTTAACTGATCTAAGCAGGTCTGGATTCTCTACAATACTAACATTATTATGGCTTGGCTTCAGCCTCCAGGCCATATTAAAGGATGGAAATTGCAAAGGGGAAACAGTTTCTGGGGCTAAGATAGAAAGCACCACATGCCAGACCTCTCACACCCCACCTTTGTCAATGTCCCGCAGAGAGATGAAGACACTGTGGGCAGGGCTTTCATTGTCCAGGTCAGTCAGGTAGAAGCGGAAGCTGTCATGACCTTTGGCCCCCAGGATAGTTGTGTGCAGGTACCACAAGCGGTTCATCTCCACATCTTCCTGAGTGAAATTCATGCCAGGCTGCAGTAAAGCCCAACCCCCTGCTATCTGGACAACAGAATGGGGCAAGTGCCCATTTCTCAGAATTTGGAAATACTAATTTTTGCTTTTTTTGCTTCAAGGTGTAATAACAAACTATTCATATAGCTGTAAAAACAGACTGTTAGTCAAAACAACTTTGCCCTATGAAGGAACATGAGAGAGGAAGACAAAACAAGCACATCCAGTGAGATTTGTTTTCACACTGCAAACAGCAGGCTGCAGTATCTGTCGGAATATGGATGCAGCTCTGTCTTGGAAGCACCACAGGCAAGGAGGGAATACGTGACTTAGTTCAATCAAATCCAAAATCAACTAATGTGCAATGAATTCAAACTTCAATCTGCCAAGAAAGAGTGTGTTGAAAATTCACCCAAGACATGCATTACCAACCTACTGTATCTGTTGTAAGTGTCCAGCAAGGGAACAAAGGACACGGAAAATGATTAAGGAGGAAGACCTGACCTTAAGTTGCAGCTGACCAAACTTGGGGCAGGAATTCAGGACATAGTAGAGCCTGTCGCTGGGGGTGTCCTTGTCTTCGGCTTCCAGAACCACGCTGGAAATCACCTTGTTCTCTGCTGCGTTCACCTCAAGACCTGTATTCCTGGAGCAGAAAGTATAAACAGAGCTAACAGTCCATAACAGCAAGATTCCTGTTAATAAACACACCAGCAACAATTCTGTTTTCTGGTGGCACTGTGCTCCTCCAAACACTGAAACAGAACCAGTACCACTCTCCTCCCTGTTGTCCCACTTGCTCATTAGCTTCAATCTGTTACAGTGAGACAGATCGGTTGAGTTTTCAGCCTTTCAATTTGCTGACTGTATGCTCAGTAGCATACTGTAACTGGGTTGCTACTGTACTTGGTCTAATATAGATATATTATCCCAGCTCGCTAACCTTACAGAATACCTGTGATGGTAGATAGTTTGAGCTGGATTATACCTGGACAACTACAATCTACTTAGCAGCCAGTCTGGACTTTTAAGGCAGGATTTGACTGTACAGTAGATGTTGACTAATAGACTTTCTCTATTTCTAGACAGCGAAAAGCTTTGCTTCTACTGAAGAATTTGAGAAGTTATTGGGAAAAACCATACAGGAGAATCATTGCAGAAATGTTTGTCTCAAATCATCTGCTTTATGCTGAACTAGAAGAGGACATTTTAGAATGAAAGGATGCAATATTAATAACTTATGTAATGTCGCATTTATATTATAGTTGTGTGATTTTTCCATTCCAGCTGTTTTCACAATCTTAATAACAAACACATAAAGAGACAACATACTTTAGCTCTAAAACAATAATTAAATCTGACTTCACACTCATACTTAATATACAGATAATTACAAAATATACAGCACAAATCTTGAATGTAATTAATGTAATATGAACGTTACTTCAGTAGTTCTATCAAACCCCATTTAACACAGGGAACCCCACTTTGTAATGAGGAATGAGCCAAGGAGCTGTTGCAAGGGTGAAGATGGGATGGTGGGGGATGAAAAACTAAAATAAACAAAGTCAGCAATAAGTGTAATATCTGTGGAGAAAACTAGGGTTTGAGAGTCCAAAACATGCGAATAAGAATTTTAAACTCCATGAATGACTTCTAGCCTGTGATATATACATATAACACATTAATATGTGTTTGTCAGATTCCATTATAGACAGAACCAGTTAACGTATTGCCAAGAGTACAAAGGACAGACCAGAACTGTTGCACTGAGACATTTAATTTAGCTGTGTAATGAACTAAAATGACTCCATAAAGAAAAGAAAAACATCCATCCACCAACCATGACTTAATTGATATAATCCACTGCCACCCCGTTGAGAGCAAACTGCTAACTATTGTTAGAGTACTGTAGATATAGCTGAAGTAGATATGGCACAACCAAACAGCAAGGACAACAGCCCTGCCAGTTTGTTTCGCATGAGAAGAAGCTGCCTCAGCCTACATCTTGAAAGGCAGGTCCACCTTGTCAGCACAATCCGCAAGGAAGTGAAGCAGGCGAGCGGTGTCTGCCAAAAACACGCATCATTTCTGCTCTCCTGGAGCTTACACGACGCCTACTGCCAAGCGGTGACCCAAAACTCCTGATCTAAGGAAAACAGAAATGCGCAGAGCTGCACCTGGAGATTTGACTGAAATACAACAAATTCCCAGTCAGAGGACTTTTCCTTGCGTGTGCACAACACAGGTTATGTAGCCCTCCCCCCTCTCAGATCTCCCCTTTACATTTTTGGCTTGGTATTTTGTCCCAGGGCGTGCTTACTTCAACAGCCTGGGCTTTTCATCGTTGACTGGTATGATGTGGACATGCACTGTCCCTTGGACTGTGTGTTTGCCATCTGTCAGCTGAACGGCGAAGCTGTCCTTGAGGGTTTCTGTGTCATCGTGCATGTAGACGATCTTCATTCCTGCAGAGAAAGAGGGGAGGCAGGGGGTGGGGATAGGAGCAGAGACAGTTGCCACTCTGTGAGAATTCTCCAAAGTTCAAAGCTAAGAAAAAAAGTGGATTTGGGGTCTGAAATGCCCAAGTCTGAGCTCACTCTTCACAAATCACATTTCCTTACAGTATATGTAAACATGTCATTATCTGAGAACATCACTGGATATGGCCATCATAACAAAAATCTAAAACAAAATCACAAAATATCACCAGCATCACAAAAACATCAAATTAACAAACATGTCATTATTTATAAATGGCAGTTGCTGAATAAGGGGATGGTATTGTTTTATTTGTATGGTTCTGGCAGTTAAAACAACATATGGTGCACCTAAAATTAATACCACACCATATTTGAAAACACTTAAACTGAAATCATGGGAAATCCACTGTAAATCACTGAGGTCAAGCATCAACAAGAAGAATGAGGGCAGAGAAAATACAATTGTAATCTTGCATCCTGTGTTGCTGTTCTTTTATTCAGTTATGTGGTTTAAAGCATACAGTATTTAAATTATAAAGAATTATTTGATTCCGTTTGTAGATAGGTTTTTGTTAATATAGATGTCCTTGTTTTCTGACAGGTCATACTGGATGATGTGGTTAAGGAAGGGAGAGATCAGGAAGAGTGAGAGAATGAAGCAAGGTAGAAATGTGACTGTTAAGCTGTAAAAACAAAATATTCGTCTCTTGTCCGGTTCTCATCCTTGCATTGTTCAACCCCCAATTCACGAGCTCTACAGTTCCACAAAGCACAGGGAGAGAACTGCAAAACCACCCTGCAAATATAATAAAGCAAAACAAAAGTGCCACAATACAGTGGTGAGCATTGCTGCCTCACAACACTCAGGCCCCAGATTCAATTGTTAAGGTATCAAGTTTGAAGTTTGTACTGGATGTTTTCTCCATGTTTGCATAGGTTTCCTCTGAGCGCTCCAGTATCCTTCCACTGTCCATAGACATACTGGTAGATTACTTGGCTTTTCAGGAAAACTGGGGCTAGTGTGTCTGCCCTGCGATTGACTGGTGTCCCATCCAGGGTGTATCCTGCCTTGTGTCCATTGCTTGCCAGGATAGGCTCCTGCGAGCTTGTATTGGATAAAACTGCTAGATAATTGATGGAAAAGCAAATACAAATTCCAATCACACCACACTGTACCAAAAGACTACAATACACTTGACATAACAGGGGTAAAGTAATGTCTAGTGTCTCAAGTCAAAAAGGACTCTCAAGATCTGTGCACAATTTTAACATTTCCAGAAATACCCTAAATGTCCAAAGCTATCTAATAATTTGAAGAGAGCTGATCAAATGACCTGAGGAAAAGCAGCTCAACACCACAGGCACTGTGTGACCTTTGTTTCCAACATCTGGTAGAGGAAATATCTGGACTCTACTGACAGAAAGAGCAAAGAAGGGAAATCTGTTTTATTTCTGAGGCTGATGAGATTACATAGTGAACTTAAAGTAAAAAGACTAAAGAGACTTAAAAGTGTCTTCAGAGGATAAACCAAAGATGAGACTAATAACTGATCTAGCTTAGTGTACTCCTCTTTCTATGTATAGTTATAATTTACATTTGCAACAGGATTCAGAGACTATGAACGTATCTGTTAGGCTCCATTCGGAGTATTGCTTGCCATGCTGCATAAAGGTCATTGCTGTCCTGGAATCAGCTCAGAGAAGAGCAACAAGTTACATTTCACCACTTCAGGATCCTTCAGAAATAGCTGGATGAGATCTTCAAATCATTAAGCTGCTAGTGCTTGCTTACTAAAAATCTGCTAAGAGGAAAATGTGCCTAATTGACTGAGCTAGTAAGTGGCTTTTCTTGTGTTCTGATTTTCGATTCTCCATACTGTAGGTCAAGTAAGACCGTTGTCAAGAACACAATGCAAGATAGAAACATGCTATTTATCCGAGGAACTGGCCCAACACAGACTGACCTTGGCGGAGCTGCTGTAAGGTGAAAGAGTGAATCAGTAGATCCTGGTCTAGCATGCCAGAGCCCATCTGTTTATAGCGGCTCATCTGGAGCCCGTAAATGCCATTCAGGATTGTCCCGTAGGCTGGACGGACGAGGACGGAGAAGGTCAGGGTATCAGGGGGAGCATCTAAATCCACAGCATCCAAGACTGCCGGACTCAGCTCACTCATCCCTCCCTCTGTCACCTAGAAGGAGCACCACAGGAAAACACCCCTTGAGTCAACTTTGTTCAGTCTCATCAAGATGGGAAGACGTACTGTAGCTGCTCCTGTTCCTGGAGGAGCTGCTATGCCTTTTGGTTTGCAGTTTTCTACAGGATGTTACTTTAAGCCCCAAAGTTATTATGTGTCTAATTAAGCCTATAATGGACTTACAGTATGTAGTGGTTCATGTTGTGGGTTCAAATCCTAGGTGAGACACTGTCCCAGGTTGTACTCTTGAGACAGACAATTCAGCCAAACTGCTCCAGTAAAATCACCACTTGTATAGATTAACGCAAATATAAGAGACTCTGAGTAAAAGCTTCAGCCCAATTAAAAAAAGTAAAAAATTGTAATAATCCTGCAGGCACACTAGCCCTCCAGGACCAGCACTGAGCACCAATGACTAAGAATGAAGGAAGAGAACAATATTGTAACCTTAATGAAAAGGGATCAGGTAAAAAAAACGGGTCTGACTGCTCAGCCTTGCTGTGCCACAAAGTAGAGGAAATCCAGCGGCACAGTGGATATAATGAAAGCTACAGTACCTTGAAAGAAGAGCAGCCTTGATACAGAATGCAATATTAATATAACAGATGTGAAAAGATAACAGAATGCAGCGCATTTGAAAAATCCTTTTAAATCACAGGTCAAATGATGAAGAAACACATTTTAAAACTTTACTCATTATAGTTGACATACAGTACTTGTATTAGTATATATGTCAAACATATCATAAGTGCTCAGAATATATAAATGCATATATTTTTGTAATGTATCATTATATCATCAAATGTGTTTCAACACGTTTCAGTTTTTTTGACACCTGTTGGGACTAAACTAATCTTTATTCCTTTCCTTATCAAAACAGAGGATCATAAGAGACTTTTGTATAATAGATTGGCATACTTTGAAACATTTGTCAACAAAGGCACCATGATAAATCAATAAAATAATATTAAAACAAAAATAGTTGTGCTATTTTAATACAAACACAAGGACATTGGGAAATAAAATTGGGTTCCATTCACCCAGGAGGAGAAATAGGAACATGTTTTAAGAGCTACTTATCGAATTGCTGTATTTCAGTGCAGTTTGCACACGGTCCAGATTAATACTTTAAATATTAATAATCACTGTGGAGACAGCTACTCACTGTGAGGTTCCTGAGAAGAAGGCTAGGGACCTCGTCGTTGGTGGGGTTAATGATGATGTAGAAAGGGACGGATGTGGACCTGTGCACCCCGTCACTAACAGTCACCATGAAGTAGTCGGCGGTGGGTTCGACACCTTGATGCTGGGCCTGAATGTAGTTGATGTAGCCAGACGTCAGGTGCCACAAGCTGAAAGAGACTGGACACAGATGCTCACTCATCAGTCACACACGTCATTGAGCTACAACAGAAAGTTAGGTTCAGGGATCAGGGATGGGGGAAAGTTTAGGCCTGGGGTTATTTCCAGAGCCCTGGGCAGTCTTTAGGGCCTGCAGGTACTCTTGAAGAGAATTTTAAGTGGACAAATATGGAGCAGACAAAAAAGCCACTGGTGCTGATCATGTGAACCTCATTCAGGTTTTTAACAACTTGTGGTCCATCCTTCTTATTCTACTTTGTCTATGTCTGGCAGCAAAACACCCAATAATCTGCCATTTACTCAACCACTTATTTTCACATTTTCACTGTGGTTACTGTCATTCTAAAGTCCCAAAATTGTTGCAGTACAGAAAAAGCATTAATGAACATATACAGTAGCAGTACTGGCATCTCAGAACCACACTAATCTGTTAAAGTTCTGTATTCTACTTAGAAAGTTAAAATAAACAATATTTTATAAGTATTGGTGAAGCTAAAAACTTTTCAGAACTTATTTGGCATATTTTATGTATTTGACGCATATTTTTCAATTAAACTCCTCACTGGGGAGTGTCCGTCACAAACAGTGGATCGTACCAGAAATGTTCTATGGTTGTGGCCCTGTGAAATTCTCAGATTAATCTGAATGGCTCGCATTTGTTCCTTAGAGGGGCAATTGTGAAACTGAAAACATCACCGGATATGGCCATCATAAAAAAACACAAAAAACAACCATGTCATTATGTGGAATAAAAACACAAAATATCACCATTATCACAAAAACATCAAGTTAACAAACATGTTGTTATTTCCAGGCTATTTAGGGAGTAATGTAAACTTCAACAATAACTGTGTTGATTACTGACTCTTGTGATCACTTTCACTGGAACGGTTTCAGTAATGCTGTTGTCATGTAACCGTGTGAGTTGGCCATTCACCAGGAATGGCTGCCGGTTGTGCTTACCCACACGGAGGCCTGCATTACTCTTCTCATGTCCTGGCGAGGGCAGAGTGTTCTCCAGGAAGCCGTGTCGAGGGGGAGCCTCCAGGTGAAAAATCAGATCCTCGAACGGAGTGTCCAGGTCAGAGGCGTTCAGGACCTCTGGAGAAAGGCAGGCCGAAGACCCCTCCTCCACAACAAACATGCCCCCTGCCAAAATAAGCCCTTCAGATTTCTGTCTGTTAAAGAATGGAAAAAGCTCAAATCTGATCCCTTCATAATTTAATAACTGTCTTGAAGACTTTCTTGGAGTGTGTGCATGACACTCTAGAAAATGAACCTTTTTAAAGCACTCTATGTATTTGTTAACAACAGTGATGTTTTAAGCTTAAAACTCTTCAGACCACACAAAAATTGATCAGAACGAGTTGGTAAATGTAGACACATTCCTATCTGAAGGGAAGGAAGAGACAGGCGATCTCAGTGGCAGTATGGATGACATATAGTGCTGCTCTAGAGATGGACACGGCATTTCCATGGGCAGTATAGCAGCAGATGGGACGAGAGATGTGTAAATGACCTCAATCGGTTATTCCATTTCACTGACTGTCACAGACAGAAATCTATCAGAGTGCTCCAAAACTAGGTTTTCCTACTGTACTTTCCCTCCATAATATGTAAGGGGTTTTAGGCTGATGTAGTTAACACTTAGAAAACTGGCTGCCTTTGTCATTGATAATTTATTCAGCCGAATAAAAACATTAACTTAAAAACACTCTGATTTTTTTTTCCAAAAGTAGTACAGTACGTACAGTACTGTATTCTCCTGTACCCTTAGATAAGCTACCTAAAACATGAACAATTCTGAATACTAAGAATCTAATTTGAAATGTAATCTGATTTTGAGATTTTAAACTCATGGGAAAATGTATCACTGCAGAAGTCCTGTGCTGAATAAGTAGAAGACAGAGCCAGGAAGGGTAAATAATGAATCTGCATTAAAGGCAACTGAATACCTTGAAGTTCATTCAAGAACTGGCTGATAAGGCTCAGCTCTTCACTAAGTGTGGACTGGGAAGTGGAAGCGGTGATCGTAACTCTCGGCTTCCCCTGAGTGTTAGGGAGACAGATACCCTGTCAGATCTCCCTTGTTGTGAGCTTCGGTGCCAGGCCAGGACATTCAGCCCCTCTCCCCTGCTCGGCTCGGAGCTCTCTCCCAGCTCAGCACCTCCTGGCAGGGGGCCAGGCTGCTGCCACCTGGGTGCTGATAAAGCCATCATGTCCATGCTCATTGGCATCTGCTCCCATTTACTGCGCTGATAAATAATGAATGGAGAATATGGCACTAATGGGGTTGGGGTGGTTCAAGCTCCTCAACAAGGAGAAAAATTAATGACCGTCAATCTGGGGGAGAAGAGATAAACTAACCATCCGTGAAAAGGAACCAGATTGTTTTCCCCCCACTACTTATTTTGCTTTCAGTAAATACTCTTACGACTGTCTTTATTCAATGCAAATTAATTAGAAGATTACATTTTGCTCAAACTGTGGTAGAAAGCACACTTTGAAAACAAATTAGTGCATTGTTAAGGAGAGCTCCTGGGCATTGTTAGTTTTTTTCTTCATAATAAGGCTCTTTTTCTTCAGTGGGTGTCCTGGCCTCTGCCTCTTAGCTCTGGCACTCCCTGTGTGTAATCCCACCCAGCTGTGGGCTCACCCGAGACAGGGCTTCTCCAGCACAGTAGCAGCCGTGTCCCCAGTGCTCACAGCCATCTGTTTTCCATTGATAACTGCATTTGATTTTTTTTTTACTGCTGATATAACACAAAATCTCTCTGAGCTGAGACATATCCCTTCCTGTCTCAATAATAAGAATACAATGCACGCTTAACTGGCTCTCCCGTTGAAGGGAATTGAGCCCAGTGAATAAAGGGGAGTTCTGCCTAGTTAGTGACGGGATAGCAACCGGGGTCCCATCTACTCATTTGAAAACACAGATATTTTTTGTTCTTTTGTTTTGTGGCTGTTGTTCAGGGCTTTATTTTTTTGGTCAAGGATAATTCCTCTGGGAAAGGGATTAAGCTTATTGGTGAAAGCTGGTGTTTTCCTATTTCTGCTGCATATATTTTAAGACTTCTTTTGAGAGTATATATTACATGAATCGGTCATCCATCAATTTTCTAACTTCTTTATCTAACTTCTTTATCCTTTTACAAAGGGTCAAGGGGGAGCTAGAGCATATCCCACCAGGCAACAGGCTCAAGGCAGGATAGAACTTGGGTAGGACGCCATTCCATCACAGGGTGCATGTACGCACACGCACGCACGCACGCCAGCCAAGGACAGTTTTCCCAGAAGTCAATTAACCTACTAGTATTTAGGTTGAATTTGGGGTTGGACACTGGAGCACCAGGAGAAATACCACATGCAGATGAGCAGAACATCCCCGTACAAACTCCTCACATATTGCACACCAGTCATTGAACCATGGGCACCAGTTCAGGGAAGCAACAATGCTAATCACTGTGCCACCATGTTGCCCCTAACAGGACATTTTCTTACTTTAAATTTTTACTGGATTAATGGGGCAGAAAACTGGAGAAAATGGTTAAATGGCATTATGATAAAATCACATTATTAGATTTTAATCAGTGCATTAGAGTGGTACAAATTGCCATCATCAACATCCACCATTTCATTTGTATGGATTTTTGTTAGTTAAAATATTAACTAAAAGATCCAGGCTACTTGAAAGCTTAGCTTAAAACAACTAAGATGAGAGCCGTATCTGCAAAACAACTGCAAAGGCAAAACATTAGGTACAAAGCAAAAAATGAACAACAGAAATGGAGACATAATTAAATACTAGATCCATCAGGATGCACATGCTGGGAGCATCTTTTTTTATCATAGGGGCACCTTCTATATTCCATATCTGAAATACACTTATTTAGATTATCCTCAAATACTTTATATCAGCTTTCTTTCAGTGTGCACATGAAACAAATACCTCTGTATATTTTCTCCAGGTGCAGTTGTTTCCTCCCACTATTCAAATACATTTCCAGGTTAACTGACACCTCTGCATCAATGGTTCTCATCAGCGGTCCTGAAGGAATTCTAATTTTCTATTCCAGCAGAGCTTTAAAGTGCTAATAGATGAGTTAATTGATCTGCTTGCTTGTTTAGTCTTTTATTTACCTTGTTTCTTCAATTACTCCTGAGCATTAGAAATTATCCTTGAAAATGGCTGTGTTAACAAACACCTTCATTTTACAGGACTTTATGCCGCCTTCCTCAACTTGCAACATTAGTTCTAACTAAGTAGATCTTACTAGTCGATCAGATGATGATGAACAGACAGAAGTGGGAGACCTTTCCACACTAAGAGTTTTTTCCTTCTGCAGTGGTCCAGTTGGTTGCATTTCAGACAGTATGAATAAAGGCAATTCTAAAACTCAAATTGGTACAGGGTTGCTACCCATTAAAAATCTCAATTGCCCTTTTAAGAATTGAAAGTAAATTTACAAATATTTTCCCCCAAAAAACCCTGAAATCTGTACTTTGATTAATAACTTGACTGGAGCACAAACCAGAAAAACAGGATCAGGGTTTGGGGATCACTATTTATTTTTTTAAATGTATTTGCTTTTTGAATGTGAATTTCTACAAGGTTTGCTAATCCTCCTATTTTGGCAAACATAACTGTTTCACCAACTAAAATGGAGTCTAGATCATTTATAGAACTTAGGAACCACAGTGGTTCTAGTACAGATTCTCCTGGTACTCCACCAATTACATCACCCCACCTTGAACGCTCTTTTGGAGAGATCAGCTGAGAGAAACTTACCCACAGCAATTGCAGGGGGCTGGTTGTTAACGGGGAGGACAGTGATGTTGAGATCATAGACCGGAAGTGAGCCATGCAAGGGTACTGGGGGAGGACGGGCATCTTCCTGACAGCAGCTGTCCAGCGTTCCTGCCTCTCCATCGGACACAATCAAGGTGATGATGTCTGAACGCGAGTTGGGTCCGATCTCACCACCTGAATAGAAACAGCAATTTCACTACTTCCTTTGAAATTGAATCAGAAACTTCTTGATGAAAGCAATAAAAAACATTCATGGGGCTGATGGTGCCCATTACTATGAAGACAGTTTTAAAACATCACATCAACTTGGGCGGTCTTGTAAGTTAAAGGTGTGCTTAAAATCCAATTATGCTAAATTGTTATACAATTTTGTAGATTCCTAAAAGTAAAATATTGGTTAAACCAAAATCTGATTACTTTAAGTTGAAACATGTTAAATTTTAAAGCTAACACTGAAGTGAGCCAATGAGTTCAAATTGGAATACTTTAATTTCAATATTTCAATTCAGTAAACCATTACTTCAGTGGAGTCCAGATTTAACGGACAAAATCTGGTAAAGGGAGGTTTTGTCTGCAAAAGGGACTTCTGTGGTGTTAAACTGTGATCTGCAGTCAATACACTGGCTGAACACATGAAACTGAATTACAAATGCAGTGATTGCTTTGGCAATTTTGTAAACGAAACTGTATAGTGAATAAAAGAACCTTTGAGTGAATCTTGAGTGCACCCATAAAGATAGAACATTCCATAAGAAATGTAGTAAATTAATCCAAGATGAAGGCATCCTGTTATCCAAACCATGCAAAGCCAACAAAATTAGCAAAAACTAACTGTAACACTCACTCACACCGGACCATCTGGATTCACTCTAGAGTTACCACAGCAACCAATGCAACTCAACTACCACACCTGGTAATTCACCAGTTACCATAATTACATGATATGGTAGAAGATCAATCCCACCTGCAAGTAATTAAGATTCACTTCCCTCACTCAACACTGTGTATTGAAGATCAGTATCCATGTTTGTTCCTTTGCTTAGTCTTAGAGCTTTGTTTAGAATCATGGCATTCTTTCTATTTGCTCTAGTTTACTTTCAGTTCTTGACTTTGTTTAGTTTGACTTTGCCTCTGGATTTCCTTGTGCATTCTACCATCTACTGCTGGCTACGAACTTGATATGTTTTCCCTTGGACTTACTTTTGGAAATCCAAAAGTATTACTTTTTCTAAGTGCTCTCCTGGTTCCTGATCTCGCCTGCCTTTTAACTTTGTTTGCTGGATTTGCCCTGGAGTGTTTGCTCAATATGATCCTGTCGTCTGCCTTGTCTTCTTCACCTGCACCTGGGCCCATAGACGCAGCCCACAGCTGCACACTAACAAAGTAAAATGGATTTACCCTGCTTTAACAACAACATGATCACACATATCGTGGGTGCTTGAATGCACAAGAGCTGGTGCCTATGATTAACAGAATGTCTGGGAGTCTGAAAGAAGATCTGTCCTGTGACCTAAGAAAAACAAGAGGAATGGAAAGGTTAACAGCTACCTGTGTGCACATAGGAAATCAAGCCTTGCAGGACATCTAGCTGTGAGAACTTGTCCACTGTGACTTCTCCCTTTTTCACCACGCCATGGGTGGGTGTGCGACCCAGCATGTAGGTGAGCCTGCTATCGTCACTGTCAGCATCTGTGGCATACAGGTACTCTGCTGTGATCACCACCCGGCCCCCTTCTGCACATTCCAGCCCTGACATCAGTCCAGCTTGCAGCGCAGGTGGCTCATCGTTCACAGGGAGGATCTGTGAGAGTACCAGAACAGCTAATTTGTTAAGGGCATCTACATGATTCTGTACAAGAACAATAGGATATCCAATTCCATAAGAGCATGAATAAAACATCTGATTCTGTAAGAGTAACAGCAGAATACCTGTTTCTGTATTAGAATCAACAGGACACCTGAAGAGTCTGGAACATTTTGTCACCTCTAAAATAATTTACCATTTAAAATTTGGAGGGCTTATTACAAGCAGGTTTCTATGAATGTTTGTTGCCTTGAGCTGGTCACAATGTCCCCAGAGCCCTGCTCATATTGTTCAGATTGCTAAACCAAAATGTCTGAAAAAGGCCAGTTATAGCTATGTAAAATGGTTGACTAAAAGCGATCCTGTGTTAAGTACTAGCTTTGTATATTTTTGAACAGCGTTTTGAGCGGGCTAAATTGGAAGAAACTTCCACTTATACATACTAGCAATGAAAGTGTGACAATATTTGTATCTCTCACAGGAATTCTTTGTTACTGTCTGACAAATCTACATTCTTGCTCAACTATAACAAGTACTTCAGCTAGTGTTTTATAACTTTACCTGCACTGCCAGAGTCCCATTGGCAGAGTTAAAGCCATCAGTCACAGTGAAACCTATCCTATCTTCAAGTGTTTCAGAGTCATCATGAAGGTACCTGCCACAAAAAGCAGGGAAGCATGCTGTAGCATTACAGTGTATAATGTAGCATTATTGTGTATTCCTATGTACAATCCATGTGCAATGCTTTAATTTATGGCTCTGTTAACACAATCTCACACAGTTTTTATATACTAAATCGAACCTTCAATATGGACAGTAAATGAATAATCCAATACAAAGCACCTCCTTGTTAACAACTCCTGCCCCTAACCCAAGATGAGAATATTAAGGTTCCCACTGTGTGTCTTCAAGGGCTTGTGGGAAAATGGCTCTGTGCTGTATTTCATGTTTCGAGCTCTGGGCTTCTGCAGCAGGGTAACTTTGCTCCTGAGTGTGTGTGTGTATCTGTGGAACTCAAACACTGATCCCCGCTGCTCAGCAATTCGGAGGAGCCGTTCTCACTGGAGTCGGAGGCTTCGCAGGTCCTGCAGAGTGAAGAAATCCCCCTCCAGCAAGGTCCGCCCCTGCAGATCGACCCGCCCGTGCCAGGGCCCTGCTCTCAGCTGCACCCTGAGCTCGCTGTCCCGAGAGTCCACGTCCGTCACCAGCAGGCCGTCCTCGGTGATGAAACTGCCTGCACCCTCCTCCACCTTCATCCGATTGGTGAATATCTGCAATAAAGGGACAGCGTTCAGGCACATTATTCATTATTAAAGTTCATTTTCAGATTCCAGAGAAATAAAGCCTCCTTCTTGCATTGTGTTATTGATGCATACTGTATGCACAATTAGAAAATCTTGAATTTAACACTACAGTCATGTATTCTTTGCTCTAAGAAACAGCAAAATGAGGAGCAACAGAGTCAGCAGGATTCACTGACATGATGAAGCCCTGTTTCTCTCACAGTCATTAAAGAGGGAGCTGCACATTTTATTAATTCTGTCTTATTCATTCCTAATTTCAGTCTTCATCTTTCAGTTCCAGAGATTTAGAAAGAGACAGTCTCACTTCATATCACGAATACCACTTACTGTACATGATGATTTTCAGAAGTCCAAAACCCTCTGCATATCTGACTAGCAGGAGTCTTTACTTCAGCAGTACAGCATGATCAAGACTTTTGTCCTTAGAGACCCTGTGTTGCATTTAATTATGACATTTAATGTGTGTTTGATCCCACAAAAAATCTTCTTTACTGACACAAAGACAGTGGTTCTCAGCCCTGCTCCTGGAGGAACACTATGTCTGCTGCTTTTTGTTCCAGCTGAGCTCTCAATCTCTAGTACTGATTTATGACTTAATTGATATGCTTTCTTGTTTAGATTTTTATTTAACTTGTTGCTTCTGTCAGTTCTGAGTGTCAAAAATACCCAACTTCAAGGGTACTGTTTCCAGCAACTTCATCTTACAGCCTTACTGTATATGGTGCCTATTCTCAACTACACGTCATTTAAACAGCTGTTACTAGTTGATTGATGATAATGATGATGAACAGACATAAGCGGGAAAGATGCTGTTTGAGACATATCCAAACTGAGAACTTTTTCCTTCTGCAAAAGTCCATTTGATTACATTTCGGGCAACTCTGAAAGTAAAAATACTTTTTTAAAGATTTAACACAAATTACGAACCCCATTTGACCTTTTAAGAGCTGAAATCAAATTTCTAAAAACAAACATGCTCCAAACAGACAAAATAAATTTAATAGCCTGTGAGTAAGAACTCAGCTGGAGTTAAAACTAGGAGACACAGCAGGACCAAAGCTGGGAACCAGTGGTCCATGCTCTAAAGAGGAGACATCAGCTAGAGATTCATCACTAGAGCACAGCTGGAGCAATCATTGTTGCATTTTTGTGGAAGAGGTCAAAGGTTACAACCAACGGATAAACCAAGCCCCTTGCATTAAAAAACATAGTGGATGACAAAAGAATAATATGCACTGGACCTTTTTTTCCAAAAAAATGGAATTGACAGTCAAGTTCTTTTAAATGCTCAAGTTGGAATTACATATTGCTAATAATTCGGATTTATGGTTGCAGTCCCTCTGCAGGAGAGCAAGGACATGTCCACTGGCACACCCACACTGTCAGAGAGATCACTCACTGATGTCACTGCACACTCACAGGCATCTGGAGGTCACTGGCGTTTCTGTTGTGCCAAAAGGGTAGCAAGCCAATTACCCATGGATCCCTTTAATTCTACTGGTGACATGAGGTCTCACTTCTCTGTGTTGTGGGGATAAATCTGTTGTGTAAAGTTATCAGAATTAAGTGCAGGCCCAAAAATCGTCACTAAAAGAAAGAAGATAAAAGAAAGAAGGCACTGCTCTCACTTGAATTCAGTAAAACATTAAACTTTGATTATTTCACATTTTAGAAAAGATTTTTAGTTCTTTTTGTTCACACCTAAGTACTTTGCAAAGTGTCTTCATCTGTGAATACTTAGTTTTCTGGAATGTCCTTAAACTTAATTTAATTTAAATTTAATGTGTCCTATTTCATTTCCTTGAACTTTATATAATGAAAAGGAAAATAGTTATATAGCAGGTTAAATTTAAGTTTAGATTAAACATATCTAGCAATATGGACATGTTTCTTACACTATATTCTTCAGAAATCCTCTACTTGCTCTTTGAATTCTCTTGTGTTCTATGCAATATGAGGATTTGGCAGGCAGCTGCTGGCAGTGTATCACACAGCTGAATGCCAAGAATTTCAATGTGTAGAGAGTAGGAGAAATGTGGCTCGCCCCCTCCATCAGCAGTATTACCACCTTGTGACATGATCTCAGCAGCTAAGCAAGGCTGGGCCTGGGCAGTGCTGGGATAGGAAACCTTAAGGAAAGCAGGTTTGCTGCTGTAAGTGGTGTGGGTCAAACTGTAGGTGGCACTGTTCCCTCTGAACAAGTAATTTCAAGAAAATTCCCAAGTATGGTGGCTACAGACACTGCTGCAAGACATACCATTCTTCTTGTGGTACTGTTAGAGTGGTAGTGTTAAAACTATTTTTCTTTTCACTAACTATCCTAATGCCTGTGGGTCCCTTTAATTCGGTTGGTGAAGTACTATCTGACTTCTCTGTGTTGTGGGGCTACTTGCACATTGTTGCTGTAATGCGTCACTGCCAGGCGGATTTTGCATTTTAGCAGTGAGTGAAGCGGGTGCCCTCTTGCATCTCTTGGGATGAAAAGCACCATACAGTATATATTCAGAGTTAATACTATGATTATGGTTACCTCAGGTGCCTGGTTGTCCACAGGTGTGACTGTGATGTTGAAGACGAGCCCTGTCAGAGAGCCCCCCTGCTCATCACTCACAGAGAAGACAAACTGCACGAGGATAGGTTCAGTGCCAATGTCCCTCAGAGGAGGCATGTAGCCCACCTTCAGGTGATTCACTGCATGCTAGAGACAGGACAGTAGGAGCAAAGCAGACAGAATCAAGCTCTAAAGAAGCAGGTCATCCTACCATCAAATGAAAAGAAAGTACAATTGAGGATAAGTTCTCAATCTTGAAGGAAATTCCCAGTCCTGCAGGTTTTCCATGTTTTCAATTTTAAATTGGTCATGTAACACCAATCATCAGTCAGCAGCCACATCACCCTGTAGCTCTCAACTGGCTACACACTGAAGCAAGGTTGCACCTGGTCAGTACCTGGATGGGAGATCTTCTGGGAAGCTATGGTAGCTGCTGGAAGTGGTGTTAGTGGGACAAGTGGGGGGCGCCCACCCTGTGGTCTGTGTGGGTCCTAATGCCCTGATATAGTTGCAGGGACTATACTTAGTGGGTGCAGTCTTTCGGATGAGATGTTAAACTGAGGTCCTGACTCTCAGTGGTCATTAAAGATCCCCGGGCATTTCTCGATAAGAGTAGGGAGTTATCCTGGTGTCCGGGCCACTTTTCCCCCTCGGCAGTTACCGTGACCTCCAGATTGTCCCCATGTATGATTAGCTTGCACTTGTCCAGGGTGTACCCTGCCTCGCACTCGTTGCTTGCCAGGTAGGCTCAGGCTTCCCTGCGACACCGTATGGCATAAAGCGATTTGGCAAATGACATGACATGTTACATTTGCGAATAAAAGTTAAACTGGAATGATGATGGTTTAACTGGATCAATTTAATCCAGCTTTAAGCTGCTGATGATTTAAAGAGAGCTAAAAAACCTGTTAAGCTCAGCCCCAGGACACTGGAGTGGGAAAACCCTGCTTTAGAAATATTAGCTACCACTCGACAGTAAGTGGAAATGTGGAGCATGATCTTGGCATGATCATAGCATAAACGTGGAGAGAAGTAGTTCAAGTAGGTAGCTGTGTCAGCATGTGTAGGCTGTTGTTTCTTTTCTTCTCTGTTCAGCATGGAATAAACCTTTACTTGTTCTTTAAATGTGGAGAGGTATCACTGATGTTCAAATGTCCCAATAAGCTAAAAATAACTACTAATGAATACTAACGATCTTTTGTAGACAGTACCTGAGTGAAAGACTTCAGCACCGGAACAGACAAATCCTTCTTCATTTTGTTCATGCTGTCTGTATAGAACAGTCTGCCTGCATCATGGAGCCTGCAACATGAAAGAAAGTCAATTCAGATCTCATTCCTTCTACTATGATGGTGTAAGAAACAAAATGGAATATATTCAAAACCCTACTTTTTTCAAAGTTGATAAAAGGCCCTTCTGGAAATTTTCCACAGTATTTTTAAAACAATATAGTTTGCATATGAGACTTGGTCATTGGACCCATCTTGCAAATGTAGTACTTTGGTATGTAAATCAATCTGAAAATTATATCCAGCTGTTTCTTGAAGAAGCCTGGAGTTTGGGCTTCAACCATGTGGCTGGGAAGCCTTTTCCAGATCCCACAACTCTTTGTGTAAAGAGTGCTTCTGTGCCTCACAAATAACTCAAATGGCAAAGGCAGTCTCCTGAATTTAGGCAGAGTGCTCCAATCCAAGTGTTGTGGGTCTGTGTCTGGTTCATGTTGCTAGCCAGGCTGTTGTACACAACTGGCTGAGCATAGCTGACTTAGGAGAGCAATAATCGGTCAGGGCTCTTTTGGCTCTAATCAAACACGGCACCCTCTCTGGCTTCAGTCTTGTAGTGATGCGGTGACTCTCTTCCAATTGGCTCTGAATTTGTGTTACCTTGTGGCTTGTTAAAGGAAGGTGAGGGTCAGAGGGGTCTCCTTTCTATCCTCTCTGAGGTCATGAGGATCATAGTCGTCGAAGGAATGAAGATACTATACCAGGGAACTAATTGTGGAGATTTCACCATTACAATAGCACTTATCTGTGCTTTACCAGACTTTAATCTGCTTTTACCATGATATTTCACTTTAAGGGTGCACACTACTGATTGGAGGACTTTGATAAATAAGGTACCATATATCCCTTCAGTGTTAAAAAGTACAAAATGATATAGCTCAGACCAAAAGGTCTCACACAAAAAGCACACTAACTTTATTTTCCACAGCTGTGTAAGAATTTCAAACTTTAAACATAACTGGCACTCCCAAAAGACTTGGTAAAGAAGCACAGCATACCCTGGTGTGGTGGGAGAGAAGCACGGCTTGGTCACCAAGTACATGAGGTCGGTGTCAGGAGACTCAAGGTCCCTGAAGTGCAGGTGGTTCTTGGTGATGTAGGCAATGTCGGTTTCCTTGACTGTTATTGCGCGCACACTTCCGGAGACTTCTACAGGCAGCTGGTCCTTCACTGGGGAGATGTGAATCACCACAGTCTTGTCGTTGAGGAAAAAATAACATTTGGATCAAGAAAATTGGGAATTCTGTGAAGGAGAAATATTTACCTTTCCATAGTAAAAAAAGAAATAACTCACATGTTTGTGGGACAGATTGGGGGGCTGATGACTGTCAGAGAGAGTGAACTCAAAGGAGTCCTCAAAAACCTCCTCTCCCAGGTGTCGGTAATAAATGTACCCCTGAAATAGGTCTCTTTGTAGAAAACTCTTCACTGGGACACCTGTGTGTAAAAAACAAACAAACAAACTTTACGGTCAAGAAAAAATGTTTTCCAGGAGATAGGCCAGATTTCTGCTCAAACATTATTTCTATTCATCAGAATCTTTGAGATATATCCCAAATGCTTCCAAAATGAAGTTTCTTAGCCTACAGTATCGATGAGGGATATTTCCAAGCTTTCAGTGTACCAAAATTGTTTTTCTACTGAATTTGGAAAGGCTTTCACCATTTCACCCCTGTTGCACAAATTGATCAAAAAAGTTTAAAAATAATAGATTGTGTCCCTCTGGTTCTTTACGCATTCCTTGTGCAAAGGCACAGATTAGCTAACTATTTCCTGCATTGGTGTATAAAAAAGGAAATGAGACAGGTCACAGCTTCCTGGCTTTGGCACTGTTCACAGCAATGAAAAAACTGCAGTGTATTGGGGGTCTTTGGTTGTGGGCTTGAATCCCAGGAGGGGCACTGCTGTCAGACTTGAACATGTTGCTCCAGCAGAATGAGTTTATAAATGTAAGACACTTCCAATAAAAGTGTCAGACAAGTAAATGCCTACATTGAGCCAAGTTAAAACAAGCCAAGTTATTTTTTCTTTAACTGTGTTGCTAAAGACTGTCATTAGAAAGCACAGTGTACTGGCCTGACTGATGGGGAGAAAGCTTCTTGATGACCTCTCCTGCCATAGGCAGGCTGGTGAGTTGGTAGAGGATGTAGTCGTCACTAGAGTCGAGGTCGGAGGCCAGCAGCATGTACTCTTCTACCAGCACGGTGCCGCCCTCCTCCACCTCGAAGGCCACATTGTTGATGAGGAAGGGTGGCGTGTCATCCTTGGGGAGGATGTTGATGGGGAACTTGTGTCTCAGGCTGTGGCGCCCATCAGAGATGCGGAAGACGATATAGTCTTTGGTGGTGTCGCTGTCTGAATGGTGGTACTTCACCACACCATCCCTGATGTCCTGCACCTTGAACATGAACCCTTTTCCTCCTGATAGGAGAGAAGAAGGACTGAAAACCTGGCAGTGGATGATGAATTGTATTAGAGTTCCTTATTTCCTGGTCCTTTCAATGTTGGGATTTCATGTCTGCCAAGCTCTTACAGACGTTTTCATAGAAATGTTTAAATTAACTTTTTTTTTTCTTGAAAAAGCCAACTTACATCCTTTTCAGCATTTATATAATTGGACAAAGCTACAAATTAACACTGCTTCTGGCACAAGTCATTTCAATGTGCTGGTGCCAGTGACTGGAACAGTCTGCAGAATGAGATGAAAATGTTCACTGCTGTATCTGAAGGTGCTGTCAGTTGTGTGAACTCACCTTCTCTGCCTGTCTCTTGCACTTGCTGACACTCAATATCATACAGTATACTCTTCTGTTATATTACATTACAGTTATTTACTTCTGTTGTATACACTATTCTTTCTTTCACTACTTTCTCTTCTGTGCAGCGTGATTTAAGTCTCTGAATTGGCTCAATATTATTATCATCAGTTCCTTGTTTCAATCTTTATATTTATATATTGCTGTAATTTCAGGTAAAGGCACCCTGAAAATAAATCACTGGGCCCATACAGAATTGAGTTACCATTTTATTATTCCATTAAGAGTGACTTGCACCTGTGTCTGAGTGAGGGTGATAACTTTCTAAGGGCAGCCTAAACAGCTGTAGAGGAGCAACACTTTCTAAATAATCTGAGGACAGACTGAATGGGGTTCTGTCTTTTAAATTCTTTGCTAGGATTTCACATAATACAGATTTTATTAAACTGAAGGCTGTATTCAACAATTGGTTCAAATAATTGATCATATATTTCAATCAAGGTCCAATTTACCTAAGTAATTAAGTGCTCAGCTAGAATGGATAAGGGAAGAGGCAGCTATACAGGATCAGGATTGAGAGGTCTTGGTAGCATAACAGTGTACTCCTGTCAACACATCTGCTTCATAGACTTCAGTGAAAGGGGGAAACTCACATTGCTTGAACAGTAATGAAGTAATTCTGTGTTCAAATCACTGAAAAGAAAATTGCAAAAAATACAGAAAGAATAAATCTGATTTGCACAAAATGTAATTGACAATACTGTGTTAAGGAAATCAATGATGTCATATAGAAGACCTTTTTAATTCTGCATTTTTTATTTAATTTTGTATGTACGGATGGAATTTTGTTATGTTAATTTTGTTAAAAGCTGGAAAACACTAGACATTCTTCATTAGAGCTAACTGTGTTACAAATAGAAAAAATAAAAAGACATAATAGAAAAATACTAAGGTGAAATGCATAAGGCCTCCACAGAAATGTATTCATTAGGTATTATTAGGAGTGTTGTACATTTTCTGTCCATTATGCCATTCTTTTTAGGCTGATCATACAGAATTTAATATTCCAAGAAATATACAGTATTCTCATAAACAGACTTCCAAGAATTGTATGACAAAGTTATTGAATTGAATGCAATTTTCATATAAGAGGAGTTTTCAAATAATTTCTGTTGCAAAAACACATTTTTACTGGTGTGATGTTAAATGTACAGATTAAGGTATGTTAAAATTAGCACATCAATTAAGACATCGTACTGCACAGCAGCAAAGCTCTTGATATGAGAGAAAACATTTTATATATCAGTTTTATTAATATGGAATTTGCTCAGTTAGATTTGTTTCAAAAATGGCATCCTGTCTTTTTGTATTCTCAGTCAAACCTGCATTAACTAGATTGCTTTGTATGTAGTGGGCATTTGCTTTTGAAATTGAATTGTGCTGGAAACAAAACACAAAAGTTTTGTGGTAGCCTACAGGCAACAGCTACTGTAACTATCCCCAGTCTGTCCTCCCTATTGGTGTAATGGACTCTTTCCCAAGCTAGTGAATTTCAGCCCAATATGAGAGTGGGCCCCACTGTGTGCCAGGGAGACAGAAGGTTAAGGTCATCAGACAGCTTGAGAGATATATGGTCTCACAGTAAACCTAATTAGTAACTTTACCAAGGGAAACAGTTACAAGTCCATGGAAAACTTGGTAATTGGGCCCAAAGGTGGCTATGGGCATCAGGCCCAAAATATGCTTAGTGCAGGTACCCAACTCAGAGGACATTTTATGGAGGGAACAACAGATTTCCATTTGGCTAAAGGCATTGGACCATCTAGTGGAGAGTCGCATAACATAGGAGTCTCAACATTACAGGGCCTGAGTATCAATTCCCAGTCTGACTGAAGTTCTCTTGAGTGTGTTTGTAGCCAGGCCTCATCTGTCCAGGATATAAGCACACAGGTGTCTTTTGAAGAGAAAAGCTCCTTGAAGCCAAAACTGTGAAATATTTTGATGCGGTCACATGCCAGCAAGTTTTAAAAACATAATGAGCAGTTAAATGAAATGTGGTGCCAATGGATCTGGCATTCAAGAACATACTGACGATGGTCGTACTAAATGTAAAACATGATTTGGGGTGGAAGGCTGTTTGCAGGACTTGAGGACACCTACTCAGGAAAATGATAAGAGCTTGTAAACTTTACAACACATTAAGATGAAAAATCACTACAAATTAGTACATTGTACTACTGCAAACAGGGGGGGCTACTAGGACAGATCTTTTGTTTGATCTTTCTTTTACAGAATCTGCTTTCCTAGCTTTCTCCTCCCTTGCGATTCTCTTCCTTATTTCTCTTTCTATTTTTATTCTTCTGTCTGTGTGTATTTGTTAGAATTTGTTCAGCTGAACAAAATCGAAAATATTCACACAATAGTTTTAAAATGATTTAAATGCTATCATATCCTTAAAAAATGTTTTCTGAGCAAAGAATTGAATATCCATGGTCAGTTAAAAAAATGCCAGTTATTTTTCTGTATTTCACCATTAAAGGATTTTAATAATAGAGCCTGTCTTGAACCAAAGTATTTTTGACAATAAATAATGTCTTAAAATGAATGTATCAGTACATCTTTCTTTAAACTCTGCATCAGGCTGTATTTTGTATAATAGAACAATTTAGATCACGTATTCTTCTCATGTTGGCGAAATGTTCCAGACAGTATTAAACAATATTTTACTGTCAAAACGAGAAACGTAACTTCAAGTAAAAAAAAAAGAAACATTGTCAATCAACCACATGAGAATACCCCCTTGTCTCTCAGCATCGCAGTTCTAAAAAAAAGCGCACATCTTGCATCTTCCCATGTGCAAATGGCATAAGTCTTAACAATCTGTTTCATTCAGGGGCTTTGCAAACAAAGCATGGCTGCGGTGTGCACTGATGTGGAACAACAGACGTCATCCAAAAAATGTCTTGCAAAAGGCCCCTGGCAGACCACTGACAACATGTTTTACACCTGATTAGTAAACATACGCAGCCACCTTGCATATGTTTCATAAACTGCAGACATAACTGATGGCAAGCAAGTCTAAAACAGTCATGCAGATACCCCGACACATGCTTGAAGGTCAAGGTCACTGCCAAAATTCAGAAAAGGCAACAACAGGGGTTATTGCAAAATGTTCTTTGTATGCTACTCATAGTTGTCATAATTTAAATAGCTGTACTATACAGTACCTTACCTCATCTGAGAGTTTAGAGGTCAGTTTTTCACCATTAAAATCTCTGCTTTGTACTGACACTGACACAGGGGTAACCCACCCTGCATAGTGCATGGAGCAGAGATCCGTGCCTCTAAGAGAGGCCTATGGGATGTGTATATCTACACACATTTACAGTCTACAGACACTTTAAAATGTATTATAGCTGCATAACAGATATTGCTTACAAGGACACATCATTAGGTTGCTAGAACATCACATATTTTCAGGTGAGAGTGAAGTATCTTTATCACTCTTTAACAGTAACAGGTTTGTATGAAGTTTTGGTCAAAGATTCTTGGTGAATAATTACACCTCAAAGAGACCAATTTATTCTGACTACAAAACTCCTAAAACAAAACTTTCCCGTTCACAGAATTGCAGAGTGGTAGAGCTTTTGGAATCAAATCCCAACCTGGAGAGTACAAAGGTTTCTAAATCTGTTTAACAAAGAGCTCTCTACACAGTAGCTCCCCTTACCTCGTACACTGAGGCGCCCATGTAGAGGTCCATCCACAGCCACCAGATAGACAGCATTAATGTTGTCATTGTCCACAATTTGCAAGTTCTCCCAGGTAATTGGCCTCGACTGACCCTCTAACAAATCCAGCCCTGGAGAAATTAAAAGAGCTTCACTTTATTTGTTAATTATTACATCAAGAAACTGACAAAATATTGACGAGACTCAGGACATTTTAATGTACTGAGCCTATAACAGGCAGCTTTCTTTGTGTATCCCATACAATAGTTTCATATGAGATATAAATGATTATTCTGCGGACTGATGTTATGACCAGCTTAAAAGTAAAACAAATAACTTGTTTTTTTGTTCTTGCAAGGGCTTAACTCCTCCTGCACTTTAGAACTGGGGTTCTAAACAACTCCAACAACATCCTAGAATTGAATGCTTTGTGAATGTTTGGAATATTTGGTTAGATAGGCTTAACCCGGTTGGTTAATGGGTAGCTTCCTGGCCACAGACTGAGGAGAACCAAACCCCATTCAGACTGAGTGAACCAAGCGGTAGCTGCAAGGTGAAGATGGAGGAGTGGGATGGAGGAGTAATGCTTGAGATGAATGCGAAGGGAGACATTTGAGTTCAGTATATACGCAGTAGCTAGTTTCATAATGATGGTGATTAGGTGAGATTGACTTCTTGTTATTTCTCCTGAACTTCAGTTAATAACTTCCTTGAACACCCTAGGAGTTTAAATGGTAAAGACTGCTATTTAGAGTACAGATTGGGATCTATAGTTAAGAGACTCCTGCTTCATATTAGGACTACGTGATCAGCCAACAGTGACAGTTTAACGGGATTTCTCTGGGCATGTTACAGTGACCCCAGTGTCTCACCAGGAAGCTGTGAGCTTGTGTTGCTGTCAGTGAGAACTTTCCCCTTCTGCTTGCAGAGTGGGGTTCATAGTGTGAAGAAAACAGTGCAATGGAATAGTACAAAGACGAGAAAAGGATATGAAGTGAGATCTGTATCAAACAGGAAAAGCTATGACAGCGTATCAATACTACATTTCTTTTCATAACCGGTGTCGTTTCCACAAAATGGTTTCAACTCTGGACCTTGAATAAATGACACATATGGCAATGCAGCTATTTAAAGAAAGGTGGGAACGTTTTAAAGAATTGTGGGATAAGTCTTTGAGAACATTAGGTTTTAAAGAGGAGCTCAGTATATACTCTTAAGCCTTTATATCTAATTGCACTATAAACTAAAAACTATGCGTTTTTATGGAAAGGTGGCAAAACACCACAGTGCAGAGAACTGTCAGGAAGCTGAGGAGGCATGTGTACAGTATGTCACATTATATTGCAATAGCACCTCAACCTTTGCCATTATAGTTCAGGTGGGTAGCTGCGTCAGCATGCGTAGGCTGCAAAGGAACAAGTAATAGGTTTATTCCATACTGAAAAAAAAGGAAAAAAGAAAACACAACGTTTCGGCTGTGGAGCCTTCTTCAGGTGTCATTATAGTTCAAACAGCTAGTACCATTAAAAAGGGTCTTACAGTATAGTACTTGCAAGGGGGAGTAGTAAAAATAATGATGTCTATGTGGTCATAGAACCCCGGTGGCTGTCATTTGATCATGTGATTTACCCATATTCCAGGAGACTCGTGGGGCATTGGTCTCTGCTACTCGAAGCGAGAAGTGAACCATGATTGAAGGGCTCCTTGCGAAGAAACCATCAATGGCCTCAAACTCAACCTGTAGAAAAAGTGCAGAAAGGTGTTGGTCAAGCTGTCAGCCTGTGCCCAGAGTGCCCAATAAAGGCAGGGTGTTCAGTTTTTAAAGATAGTGAACTGCTCAGTGCCCTTAATATTTGATTAAAAAAAACACCCTTTGGTAGCTGCTTAAATAAATAAAATTAATTCCAGTGATTTTACTTTAGTCGCTTTATGTCATTTTTGATGAGGAATTGATTTGTCATGTTTTTGATTTTAATCGCAATGGACTGAAAGGTCAGACTTAATATGAACGAGCCTTATTAAAGGTTTTATTTGATGTTTTTTTCACCTGGACCCTTCCTCTCAATGAATCTTTTCGTAATTACTGTTCATCACCTGATGTGTTGTTATAGTTATTACTATGTTCGTCTGAAACGTTTATCAAAATCACCATTCATTTATGCCATTGTTTATATTATTGAAGCAGTTTGGATGTCATTTGCTCAAGGGTACTGCACAGCAATATCCCACCCAAGTGTCAGGGTGCTGTCCCCCCAACAAAGGTTGAGGGGGGCAGTGTCACAAAAAAAGTGCCCCGATTGGACAAGGAACACCCGCAAAAAATGGATTCTGAAAAACTGTAATAGAAATAATAAGTTCTTTCAAAAAACTGGAAAATTTTGGAGAAAAAAAGTTTTCAAGGGAAAGAATTGCTTCAAGGATACCCTTTTGTTCCAAAAAATTGTCCACAAAAATGAACAAGAAAAAGTTGGTTTCAAGAATGCTGCAAAGATAATTCATAAATCACAATTCACAGTTCACCACTGTTTGGGTTTAACTCTTCCGTCTACAGGTAATTTATGACAAGTTCAAATACAACTCTTTCCTTTCCTTCCCTGACTGACTGCAGTTAAGGGTTTTAAATCCCTTTTTCCCACCATGATGTAAGGTATCATCATCTCCATATTCCATATTCCAGATGTTGCCATAATAGTACAACAACCACCGTGATTATTTTCCTCTAAGCAAGGGAAATACTTTAGGTGTTCTTCTGTTATTGAAGTATATTTATATAAAGTATTTAGGGATAAGAGCCAATTTGTCATACCAAGGCTTGAGCCCACAACACTTTGGTTATAAATCCAGAGTTGTCTATTCTAGTTGTGACTCACTGCTACACAGTTATGTATTGCGTGTACACTGATAAAGAACATGCTATTCCAGTATTCTGTCTCAAGATTAAACCGACACCAATCTCTCCTTTCATTTACTGTAGGTCACTCTACACAAATTGAAAAACTTACAACTTACTTTGGTCAAATATGTATAATACGTCATTTTAAATTCCCTCTCAGTTTTCCTATTACATGTTCATTAAGGATGTTGTAAATACCCTAGCTGATTGAAAAGAGGTTTGTTTGATGCATTTGGTCTCTCACTTCATAGCACTCTACCTCGTAGTTCCTCCGGTCTGTGTGACTGCTGTTGGGTGGCTGGTAGGCGATCTTCATCTCATTCAGGTCTGGCCAGCTGAAGGAGGTCACAGGCTTGGTGTGATCATCAAGGTGGGTGATGTAACCTTCAGCAGGAGGCTTGGTGACATTGAAGACCAGGCCGGACTGGGGAGTTTCGTCATCCTCTGCATCCAGCGCGGCAGTGGTCATGGGAGTGAGAATGAATTGGTCAACCTCCAGGATGAATGTGGACATGAAGGCCGCTCGGGGAGGCTGGTTCTGCATGGCACCCCGGATCACCACTGGGATCCAAAAACTCTCTGTCTGGCCAGGTCAAGAAAGGAAAACCAGGAGATGCATTAGTTGTGTAAGCACTGCATTTTAAGACGGCGAATTTCCAGTTTGATAATTCAGTCAAACCCCAAGTAAGAAGGAAAAGTGGCGTGATTCAGATTAGTGAGCTTTATAGCAGTAATTCACTTGGCTGAGGAGAACAACAACCTGTCCACAACGAAGGGGCTGAGAGAATCTGTTCCCTGCCCCTCCCGATAATGCAGGATAAGCCAGGGAGCTACTGCAAGAGCAGAGATGTGAAAAAGACACTCACAAGTGAGGAAACATAGTGCCCTGATATTATGCTGCTTATGTAGGAGTGAAGTCCGAGAGTCATGAGATGAAATCCAAAAGCAGGCAAGGGGGACAGGCAGAATAGTGTTCACAGCAGACAACAGGAACAGGCAAAACACAGTCCAGAGTTCTAGCTTAATGAAGAAAGGTTCATGGTTCTGGGGAGACACTGTAGTGAAACACAGGGAGAATCCAAAGGCATAGTCATAGGCGAACAAGCAGGGTCAAAAGCTGAGTAAACACAGAAGAATGTAACAAGGATGGGGGTAATCTGGGAACAAAGCAGAGACAAAGTGAGTTAGACATGGGAACTAGAGGACTAGAGACTTGGGAGGCTCTTTGTAAATTCTATAACGGAGCCCATTTCACTGCCAGAACAGATCTTAAATAACCCTGCTCCACCTGTGACAGGAGTGCTAGTAAACTGTGCATAAGTCAAACAGGCAGATTCACAGGACTCCCATCTTTACCTCCAGCAGGGCCCTAGTGGCTTGGTCTCGGAGCTCCACACGGAGAGGGATGTAGTCAACTTCTGGAGATGGTGGATTTAGGTGCTGGTACTTCAATCCCATTTGCAGGAAGTCCTCACAGTTGGCCTTCAGAAAACGCACCTCCTTGGTGCTAGGCAGACAGGCTTTGTTGCCAGGGCAGAGCAGTCCTGTCTGTCTACCTACAGCAACAGTGTTTTGGGAAGGAAGGATGAAAAACAGATGTATGGAAGGTTGTTATATTTTTCAGTGCAGTTTTGTGGCTTTTCTATGATTCATAGCCACAATAGTAATACTTGCTTAATCTTGCTATTCATTATCAGAAACCTGCTTATTCCTGCTGAGAGCTAAAGCAACCCAGAGCCTATCCAGGAAGTAAAAGCTTTGACTACACCCTGTAAAGAAGACCACTCTAACGGAGGGCAGGTGCATACACAAGGGCAATCTATAGACATTTATAGACTCCACTTAACCTATACAGTTTGTCTGAGCGGCAGAAGGAAACCTGGTGAACCCAGGCATCCTACTGTAGGTCAGATTAGAACCTAGGACAAAAATCTATGAGACACAAGATTCACAGGACTTAATAGTATTTCAGGATACTGTAATTAACTTGCGGTTATCCACACATGAATGTCTTTATAACACATCCAACTAGTTTCAAATAAGTGCTCAGTTTGTTTATAGGACAAACATTTGTTTAGAGGACAGTTAAGCCATTAAATCACACAAGAGTGAGACCACAGAAAGTCTGTCAAATCAAAAGAGAGCAGCAGTAAAACTGTTTAACTAGTAAAATAGAATGAAAAATAAATCAAGGAAATACTGATAAAGAAATCCCGTAGGTTTTGTCATGGTTCCACAGCAGCTACAACATGTGTACTGTGCAACCAAATTTCAGTCTTTTTGATCTTGGGTTCAATGTAAATAGCAAAGAGAACTGAAACAATTTCACTGGGAAGACTTCCAAGTCCAACCACATTAAAAGAATCTAACCACATTAAAGCATTACCAAACCTTTAAAATTGATCCATCATTAGCTGGTCCAATTATAATATTTCCTTGCCACACAAAGAGAATACAGTATGAATACATATGTAGAACAGGTGAACACATTTTGACTCCCTGCTTTTTCTACGTTCAGCCCTTTTTTAATGGTTACGTGTGTTCTGTTAAGTAAAAACATCTAAATCCCATCAGTGGTTGTACTATATATTTGTACAGAATCTACATACTGTATACTGCATCACGTCGCCAGTATCGTTAGAGACATTTATTCCCTGTGAAGGGTGATCAAAAGCACAGTATGAAAACCATCACTCTTTCTCCCTTAAAAATCAAATACACATTTAAAATTTAGTCACTGGTGCTATTTTTTGGAACCTGAAACTTGAAAATTGCAGACAATCCTGCAAAGAAAATCCTACAAAGAAAGCAATGCAGCAGTTTTATGCAAAGGCTTAATGTCTATTAGAAAAGACATTTATAATAGTCAACATATTTTGCTGGCACTTTACCTCTGTTACTCTTCATTAAACTTAAATTAGTCTTCTGTAATAGAATGCTCAATTCGTTTCTGTTTGACAGCTAAACACTGTTTAGGCAACTGACTGGCACACAGGAGACATTATGAAATTGGAAAAAATCTGCAGCTGAAATACTGGGCAATGATCTTCTGTTTCTTGAGTCTGAGAACCTGAATGAAATACTGCTCAGCAAGCGAGTTATTCTGACCCTCAAGAAAGAAATACAATATTTAGCTAGTATTCCACTTCTGCATGTGAACTGCAAATGAAACATTATGGGAGGCAGACCACGATCCACAGAAACAGAAGACAGGTAGGCTTTTGGTAGGTATAAGACAAATCCAGTGGAGGCAGAAAGGAGAAAAGAAGGTCGAATGAATCCTTAAAAGCACAACACTAATCCTTATTAAAGCATAACTTAAAGTTTCACACCAAATCTCTTTATACCATGGAAAACACAATAGGGATACTGGTGTGTTGGAATGAGTTCTTTGGGATACTGGTGTGTTGGAATGAGTTGCACCTCAACCAACTCACAGGCTGCAGGGACCCAGGTTTGATTCCCAACTCAGGCCTCTGTGTGGAGTTTTAATGTTTTTGAGGGGTGCTCCAGGTTCTTCCCACAAACGTGCTGTCCTGCACCATGGCCCTGTGATACATTGGTGTCCAATCCAGAGGAGAGCAGCTGTGTGCTCTCAGTTCAGCCTTGCATTGTGTGCTGTTAGATAAGTTCCATCTTGCCTGGACCCTCACCAAGATAAGCTGTATACTCTCATAATGGGTGGATGTAGGGGTCAAAAATAAGAACATAAAAACAATTACAGATGTAAGGAGGTTATTCGGCCCATCTACTGTAGCTTGTTTGGTAGTTAGCAGTTAATGAATCCAAGGATTTTGTCCAGTCAGTTCTTTGAAGAAGCAGTGGTACTTACTTCAACAACATGGTTGGGTAACTCGTACCATTGTGCCCTCTGCATTTCAATGTTCATTCTGAGGAATTTTAACTGAGCTGACTTTATCAATGCCTTGAGGATTTTGAAATTTTGTTAAAGTGCTTGATTTATTTCTGCTGTAATAACAAAACAGACTGACCATTTTCATTGAAAACATTTTTTATGATTTTTTCATGAAACATGGACATAGTTGTTAAAACATTGGCATAAAGCCTGGTTTAAAAGATGGAAACAGTGAAGACACAGGATTATTTTGTCACTGCAACTATGTACTGTAATAAAAATATGAACCATTTGCAAAAGCATCTGCAGCTGTCACTGCAAACAAGTGGAGTGTATTTTGATTAGAAATGTATGTAGTTACATTTCAGCAAAGAATGGCCACCCTTAAAAGAAAATAAATTTTAAGCTAATAGCAGTGGTTCAAGGTTGTATAAATATGTATTTGACTCCACAAGACTGTTTTCTCACTGGCTATGTGTGTAAGTCCAAAAAGTCCAGGAAGAGCATCACATGTTACTTTTTTAAATGAATGGATGTACACAAAGCAGAACTAACTATAACCTTCTTGAAATTAGAGGCTTGCAGTCACGTCAGCTATCTAGCTGATAAAATTACTCAGATTTTTCACCTGTATACTAAAATAATAAAGAAGTGATGCTACACAAGAATGCCTTTAAACCAAGCAAATCTAGGGTCAGCATAATAGGTACATCTCACCTCTCCTGAGCGCCTGGCTCGGACCAGAAGGTGATACCACATCCTCTTTGCTTGTCTTGGCTGTATCCTCAGTGACGAGCTGTCCCTGAGCTGGAACATTGGTCTCAGACGTTATTAACCTCACGGTGCAGATGGTATCCGGAACGTGCCGGAAGGTTGCCACCTGACTGTCCAAGGGGTTCGACACGCCGTAGAATTCAGGTACTTCCAAAGGAAACTTTCCAAGCTGGATGAGACTACTATTGGGTTCAACCACTCTCACCTTCAACAGAAATGAGTCCATGGTGGTCTCTGACTCAGCAAACCTTGGACACGAAAAACAGGTCCTGTTACTCAAACTCCCACTGGCACTATGCAGATTACCTGACTATTCTAGTCTGAAACTGTGTTCATTCAATCAGAAAAGATGTATTTTTTTTAACCTTGTGTACCCTGAATACAGACATCATAACGTAGAGACATGACCCACCTGTAGACTCGTAACATGACGCTGTCCTCCTCCAGCAGCGGAGAGCCATTGTGGATGTACCGCACTTCATTGGGTAAGAAATGGCAGTCAAACACCTAACAGGCAGCGTAGTAAGACAGTTGGCCAGTGGAGAAGGAAATGAAACGCAACAAGTAAATCCTAGCAATCAATGCATTGCTTTGAATGCCTCATAACAAATTGTCATGTTTTATCTACGATCCTTTTTTGTACTGCTTAATCCAATTCAGGGACATGGGGGAGCCAGGGTCTATCACAGCAAGCAACAGGCACAAAGGAGAATGCAGTTCTATACAAGCGTTTGGGCACCTGTGGTCAAATTGCACGTTTCACAGAACCTATAAGTGAGAAGTTAACACGATCTCTGCAGAGCACAAACTTAAACATAACATATTTCTGCACATTTTAATGCACAAGTACTATTTATTTTTTTAATTTAACAGATTGTAAAAAAAAATGGATTGACTTGTTAGGCTTTAAATTAAGCCAGATGTAGACAATTCCAGAGTTGAATACATACACTGACCCTCCTAACGTCTCAGGATGTTGTGCCTACTCTCAACAACCATGGGCTCCTCTAAGCAGCTGATTGAAAATAAAAATAATTGAGCCTTACAAAGCAAAGGAAGGCTATAAAAGATATTTAAATGCTTCTAGCTTGGAATTTCCACTGTCAGAAACATAATTAAGAAATGGAAGTTAAGGGCAATGGTTGAAGTCAAAGCAAGATCTGGTAGACCCCTTCTGTGGTAGAACTACTCGTAAACTTGTCAGATATGCAAAGCAGAACCATTACTGTATATCACTGCAAAGGACCTGCAGAAAGGCTAGGCTGACACCAGAGTAGTGGTCCATAGGCCCAGAATGCAGTGTTGCTTACACAAAAATGATTTGCATGGAAGAGCTGTCAGAAGGAAATCTTTCCTACATCCTCCTAACAAAAGGCAATATCTAAAGTATGCAAAACAATATTTAGATAAGACAGAAACTTTTTGCAGCAAAGTGCTGTGGACTGCTGAAACAAAAATCGAACTTTTTGGCCACAACCACAAAATATACATTTAGAAAAAAACAGGTGAAGCGTTTGAAGAAAATATACAGTACACCTTGCCAACAGTTACACACAGGGATGGATCTACTATGCTTCGGGATTGTGTGGCACCCAGTGGCACAGGAAATATTGTGCGGGTGGAAGAAAGAATGGATTCAATTACTATTAATCTATCCTAGAAGCTAATGTCTCAGAGTCAGTGAAGAAATTGAGAAGAGGTTGGATAATTCAGCAAGACAATGATCCAAAGCATATCTCAAAATCAACCATGAAGTACTTACAGGGACAAAAGATTAAAGTTTTTTTGAATGGCCTTCAAAGTCCCCATACTCGAATATTATTGAAAATCTTGGGGGGGGGGAGATCTCAAACATAATAATAATAATAATAATTCCTTGCCCTGTGATGGACTGGCGCCCCATCCAGCAGGTACCCTGCCTTGCGCTAGTTGCTTGCCGGGTAGGCTCCGGCTTCCCGTGACACTGTATATATAAAGCGGTTTGGCAAATAACATGACAATAATGATTGGTAAAGGCCAATGGGAAATTTGGCCAGGACGCTGGAGTAAACCTACTCTTTTCTAGGAATGCCCTGGAATTTTTTTAGATCACAAGAGTCAGGACATCGGTTTTACATCCCATCTGAAGTGCTGTAAAGCTTCTTTTTACGGTATAGTGTCCCCATCACCATTGGGGCATTAGGATCCACATAGACCGCAGGGTGAGCGCCCCCTGCTGGCCCCACTAACACCTCTTCCAGCAGCAACCTTAGCTTTCCCAGGAGGTCTCCCATCCACAGCTGTTGAGCTTCAGTGGGTTGCCAGTTGTGAGCTGCAGGGTGATATGACTGGCGGCTAACTGAACTGAACCCAGGGCCGCAGAGCTGTGAAGCAGCAAAGTTAACCACTGCGCCACCATGTCACCCTATCTACCATCCATTTTATCTGAAACTGCTTTTCCTGTTATCTCAAGTCAAATATTGCTTACAGAATGCGTTATTCTGGCAGGGAAGATTTCACTCCCAGCAACAAATGAAACCACCATATTTTGAAGCATAATAATGTTAATAATAAAAAATAAAGATTAGACATAATAAAGAATAGGATGGTTAAACATTTAGCTGCAGCATTCATACTTTCAAACTTTTCACTTCAGTTGAAATGCTACCCTTTTTACTCACTCCATATCAATTTCACGTCTTTCCATTATATTTCAGAGATGGGGAAAAAAGACCTCTTTCCTGATTTGCTGCAGATCTGAAGCTTTAAATTTGTAGAATTATATTGTCAGGAAATTTTAAAGCCACAATCAGTAAAATGCTGGAAATCACATAGTAAAATCTTTATAGTCACAGGGGGCATGCAAGAACCTAAGTTTCACTGCTTGGAGTGACTGTACTTTTAACATGCTGTATCTTATCGCTGCACCTTAAACAGGTATAAGGTGAAGTAAGCTTAAGGACAGCCTTCTAGAGCTCAATAAAGTGTTAATTTGCACTCATTAGACTTGGTGGGGGGAGCATTTTTCAAAGACCCGAAAAGCAGAGAACAACCTTCTCAGCCCCCAAGCTACCTTGGAATGAATACTGTGTGTTTGGGTGTTTTAGTATTAACACTGCTCCCGAAGTATTAGCAATACTCTTGTATTGTATTGTATGTATTGTACTATTATTATATAATTCGTTACATTGTGGCTGTGTTGTGTGTGTTAAGCTGCTGTTGCACTGCAATTTCCCTCACGGGATCAATAAAGTATCTATCTATCTATCTATCTATCTATCTATCTATCTAATATTGGTGATGAAGACTCACCTGAGGAGTCAGCCTCCCAGCTCTCTGGGTTATTGGCTCATTCAGCACAACCTCCACCTTGCAGGTGTCCAGATGTTTGGGGATGTTGAACTGCAGCTCCTTGTCTGTAACATACACTGCCTGCCCTCTGCCCACCTGGACCCCTGAATTCCGTCGAATGAGGACCTGGGCCATGGCAGTCAAAGGGACAGTCCACACAATGAACCCCAGCCCTAAGAAGGCAACTGTCTTCATGTCTAGATTCCACTAGACACTAGAAATCCCGTAATGATAGGGCTGAGGATGGCCAGATGATGTGCTTCCACCAGAGAATACTGTCTTCTGTTTAGGAAGTGTAATGTAGCTTTGGAAGGTCACCAGAAAGTAATATCTCCAGTTTTTGTTTTTGTCTTATTTCTCCTTAAAGGCACCATAGAAAACTATTCTTGCATTGTCAACCTCTTTGCCTCTTTGGCTTTTTCAGAGGCTGATATCCTCCAATTACCAGCTCAAGGCTTGACCTCCGCTGTTGCCTGGAAGATAGAACACACAAGCGCGATAACATCCAGCTGAATGCATTGGTTTAAGAAAATACATTTAAATCAAAATGGCTTTCACCACCTCTCTGACTAAAGCACAATAATTCATTGGCTCTCGTGAGTATAGATGTCATTCACTGAAATATTCTAGACACTTAACCAATAGTGCTCAATTTACTGTAGCAAAAAGTTTAATGCTTGCTGTCTCAAAATATCCCAGGGAATGTGAGTCCATATTGTTGCCCTACAGTCATTGCTGGAAAAGGCTGGAAGATTGTTGTGCTGGGGGTCCCAGCAGGAAATATTTGGGATTTTATATTAGAAGAATTGTTTTAGCCTCTTGCATTCCCTTTCTCATTCTATGGATATCTGCAATTGCACTTAAATTAGTGTGTAATGTATGGAAATACATTCATGTAGCCCTTGATATTTACTATAGAAGTCTTTTTTAATTATGGGCATTCTTTCTGTCCCATGGTTCCTCTTCCCTGTGACAAAAAAGTAACATCACCTGTGAAAAGAGATACATGTCTTTCCCCTGTATGTTTAGCAAGCTGTCACTTTAAAGTGTTGCTTTACCCACATACTTCATACACAGCTGCTATACTGATTTTGATTTCTTTAATTCTGAAGTTCTGAAGTAATGACAGGGTAGGACCGTCGCCATTGTACTTTATGTTTTTTGTATTTTACATGAAAGGAAAAAGTTAAATACAAAACCCTGACCATGGGTTGAAGGCATCGTGTGACTGATCAAAGCAGAATGCAAATAGAAGCTGACATGACACATCATATCTGGACCGACATTAGGTCTGCGCCACTGAGCTTCCCCACGTGAGAGAACAACCACCTTAGCAGGCGGCCCATGTGAAAATGTCTATTAAACCAGGTTTCCAAATGTGAAATCCGGGGCAGGAATAGCAGGAGAAATGAGAACAAACATGAAGGAGCTTTATTAATGCTGCTTTGTTGCTCTAATCATCAGGTAATGTTGCTCAATGCAGAGCTCACAAAACACAAAAATCTATCTTTGCTAACTAAAGGAGTTAACTTGTAGTTCGTACATTGTTGGAAGTTGAATGTGTAAGAACTCCTACGGTAGCTTTTTGTAAGTCAGTTCTTACCTACTGTGAATGGCTGACGTCAGAATATCAAGACATCCCATAAGCTTCTGCATTAGTTAAGGCAAACAAAAAAAACAACGTATGGTTTAATGTGTTTAATTGTTATTCATTAATCATGATGTGGTCACTGAAACATTTATTTAAATAACAAATTGCTAACTAATCTTTAAAATCCATCTTTTTTTCTATTTGTTTCTGGAAATGTGTAGCTTAACACCCTGTTTACAATGACATATTTAAGTTAACAGTGTTCAGCATACAGGTGGTATTTGATTTCCATCTGTTAAATACAGGTTATCGCTCTTGCCCTGGAATCATCTATAGGGGCTGGATTTAGGGTCCTCATTCTGTCCAAATGCTAACCACATTTCTTGTCTTGTGGGTGTCTAGAAGAAGATGCTCTGCTATGCTGCTGAAACTGATACACCGGTTTCTTTCAATATAGGCTAGATGAGATGAGTAGATTAATTAGCTAATACCAACTACAAGAGCTGGATGGGCCCAATGACCTCTTCTTTCGGGTATCCTTTGTTATTTTTATAATTTTTTTGTACATTTAAAGTCCAATACTGTATGAGTAAAAAAATATCTTATTTATTGGAAAGAACTTAATAAGTCCCCAAGTAAACAATATTTTGGCTATTCTCAAGAATAATGATTAAGTATTACACTACTCCAGCAAGTGCAGCAAAAACTGTAGCTGTTAGGAAGGGAAAAAACAATTTTTATCCTTACAGACAGAATGTAATATACTTATAAGGATGGATGAATTGTGGTAATGAATATAAGTGAGTTCTTACAACTTTACCTGGCAAAAGTTAACTATGACACCTTGACCAGCTCTAATAAAGGTATAACAACAATCCAAGTTGGCTACAGTAGCTGACGTTTTATATGCAAAAGACAGAATTAAAAGTCTCTTTAGACAGTTCAGCCCCTATGGAAAGTGGTAATTAATATTTGTTCCCATAATACAGTATATACTACATAAATTGCTTTTGAGTAGTGAGGCCAAATCCTAATTTATTAACATAATCAATTTAAGTAATTGTGAATTTGATGATTTAGAGTTAAACATATCTTGACCAAACAGAAAAAAAAACTTTCTTTCCATGTACCACAGATTTTTTGCTTAAACATAAATTGCTACAAATTGTAGAGAATCAGTTTTTGGTAACGATTCCTTAAATAGTCTTACACCTCACTGTTATTGTCTGCCTGCTCCTTAAATTTTTATGCAACTGTTTCTTAGAGGTATTTTAAATTTCTTCCTCATAATTACTGGAAACATAGACCTCAAAAAGCCTACTCTGCAAGCAAACACCTTTGGCTTGTTATTATCCTTAAAATTAAGACATTGAAGAAACAGCAATTAGATGACTGCCAGCTTTTAAAAGGTTTTTGGACACAATGTTCTTTTGGAAAAGACGCTGTGCAGAGGTTTGCTGCCAAAAGTACACAGCTGACGTGAGCCGAGTTCTTGTCTCATACCTGCAGCTGGAGTCCTGCTTGGCCTTTTCCTCAGCAGTGGCGACGATTTAGAACTGCGTTCTGCCAGTGTGTCCCTTTTGAAACTAGAAATGAGTATGCACCCCCCCCAGCACCTCTGAATACAAACAAGGCGACAAAAGAAAAGTAAAGTTCCAGCCCTCAGTTTCTGCCCCCTGCACCAGCTTTAAGAAAAAGTGACTGAAAGGAAAAAAAAAGAAGAAAACGCTTAGCCTCGAAACACAGGAAATGTGCTGAACAGATCAAGAGCTCTCTATCGCTCTCCTGTGCTCACAACCACAGATGTTCTGTATTCCCCAAAGATGGCAATTCCCACACACCCCAAAGCAGATTCCATGTGGAAACCAAAAGGAAAAAAAAAAACTTGGTGGTTGCTATTAGATACGTATTCTCAAAGGACAAAGAAAAAGTCCTGCAGCAGACCTGTGTGTGTCAGAGAAGCGGTGAGTTTTGTAGTATCCCCTAGTTGGAGTGATGGGAAAAGGGTGTTGTACTAGAAAAAGAAAACATAAAGGGCTCGTGGGGGCACACACACACACACACCCCCTCTCTCTCTCTCATGCACACATACACAAGTGATCCAACAGACATTACCTTCCAAAATGCCCTGAGGTGACCTGAAGGACAAAAGACATAAATCACCCCCACTGGGAGGCTCTTTTCAGCTCATTGTGCAGAACTGCACTCGTCACCTTTGGCTGCTTCCTTTCATGTCCACCACCACTTCTGCAGCCTCGCTGTGGTGAAGAGCCACAACAGTGCTGATGAGCTGTCAGTAGGTTGCGTCTGCAGGGGGTTTCAATGTTTTTTTTTTTCTAAAAGCAAAATCTAATTGAACTTAAAAAGTTTAAAGGAAGAAATCTGGTGTATTTTGTTGTTTTATTCACCTCAACAGTGGTTTGGAGAAAGTGCCAGAGTTTATATGAAGTTAAGAAAAGTGGACTAGACTGTTGTCTTATTTCACATGACGACTGCCTCTGCAGCATCTTTGGTGTAGCTGTTAAAGAAGAGGTTATTCTCTTTTCCTGCTCGGTTCCCCTGTTGATCCTCATGTCTCCTTGTTGAAGCCTCCCTGAAAACCAATCTCTTTGCAGATGTTAAAGCTGTGTGTGTCACTCGTGGCACCATTCAGTCTCACCTCAAACAATTGCAGGAGAGGATTGCAGCTGCTCTGCCATCTTTCAAGACAGAAAGTAAGAGGGTAGATATCCTGCAGACTGCACAGTGCAAGGAAAACAACAGCATCATACAGATGGAAAAGTACTGTACGTAAGCCAGTTTATATCACCATTTGGATGATAGAAGCCAGCAATCAGGTTTACTTATTGTTGACTTGCCAGAGGACACCAAGGATGATAATTCTATTAACTTGTTATAAAACTTTTTACCAAAATGGCTACCTTCACAGGCCTCCAACAAGCTCTTTTAAGTCATGAAGATACATGGGATTTACAAGTTCCAGTACTCAGAGGCCTCATAACTTCATCTTTACACTGATTCACTATACCAATCAGCAACTCATCCTTAACATGGCCAAAAATTGTGATGCAGCGCCTCAGCCTGAGAGAGATTCATTCTGTCCTTCCCAAATTATTTTGAAAATGTTTTCTAAAAAAGAAAATGTTTGCCCAATTGAAGAACTCAAAAGGCTCTTTTTTATAAATATTATCTATGGTGGCCAGTCCAGTCTATTCTACAAAGTACATGGAAAGTATAGTCTCCAGACTGCTGAGAAACCATGTCTATCTTGTAGACTACACCTACAGTACTGCTTTATTTCTAGACAGTGTTGTTAATACACATTTTCTTTATTATTCACAGTTGCCATAAGAACAATTAATACCATTTAATTAATAACACTGAGATGCAGGTTAAACAATTTTCTTTTCCTCTAAAACACGCTCAAACACTGGTGAATCCATTTCAAAACGTGCACACTGTTTATAAGCAAGACAATAGTGGTGAGTACCGGATGAAGATTACTTACAATCCTCTCTGTCACTCATGCACTCAAGATGCACTGTACTTGGTACCTGCCTACATTCATTTGGAGTGTCTTGTGACAGAGAACCTTTGGATCTGTGTGCTAATATGCTTGAGATTTAATTGAGCCACTGAGTCCTTTTTAAAGATGATTCGTAAGCTACTATAAATTTTCAGGTATGACGGTCAAACTGCGTCCAAAAAAATACAGTATTTGTATTTTTATATTTTACAAATACAGGTTGGGTAGAGACTTAAACCCATAATTTGCGCTTTGTTTCATTCATTTGCTGCAATTGTCCTTAAGGAAAAAAACTATGGCAATAATAGATATTTGCCAGTGCAAAAACTGTGATAATGTGGTCAGATTGTGAAAATGTGGCCTTTTCTCATCTTTTAAAATTTATAATTACCCTCAATTTTTGTGTGCGCTTTCCTCATTATGTTGAGTTTGTATTAAAACAATATATATCTACTGACAGTCTTTAAGGTCAAAAGTAAATAAAACAGTATTTTTTTTTTATTTGCTGTACCTACTGCATGTGTCTTCTGAAATGTGGTGAAAAATAGTTCAATGACAAAGTCCTGATAAATACTGTATGTATTAAACAGACCACAAAACCAAAAAAAAGAACACCTTTTCTGCCAGTGTTGGGTTTTTCTGCACATTTTTAAGAAAATGAATAAAAAACAAAACTGGAATGTGGAACAATTCTGTTATGCCTTTGTCATGACAGCTGAAACAGAACTCTGCATACCAGTCCTGGATACCCCAGGGGAAGTGTGTGCTACAGTTAGCTTACATCCACATTCAAGTGCGATGTGTGTTTGAACTGAGTGCATTTGTTCACAGGGAGCAATGGTTCAGCACTATAGGAGCAGCAGCCCTGCATGAGCACTGAGTGCAGATTCAGAACCTGTCCATACCTGCCCCCCTGAGCCAACAGCCACTGAGCAATCAGGTGTTAACAATTACTGGAGAATGTCCTATTTCAAGCACTGGCAGGCTGAGAGGTTGCTTACTGGCAGCAACGTATGATCACATCCTCCCTGAGAACAATTAATAGATTAAATCAGTTCCAGCTACATTTTATCTTCCCAAATTCCTATTGGCATGTCATAGCATGTAGCACATGGACACCATGCTTTCCCCCCTTTTTATACAGAGCTGTGAGTCTCCATTTTATTCCTGGGCTCAGTTCTACTCTCATGATGTTCTCCTAAACAGAGGGCATACAGTATGTACAGGAGTTGGCTTCTGATTAGGCAGTACAACAGTGCAATAAAAGTTTAAAATTTTCCTGATGGGCTACAGTGTCCTTTAGTTTACATTACATCAGCTCTATTAAGAATAAGAGCAGTTTTTGTTTTTAATTTTTAAAATTGAAAGTTTAAAAACAGTGGATTTTATATGAAGGGAGTCAGTCCTTTAGGTAAAACAAATCCACACTTCAGTTTAGGGCTTGCAAATGGGTTTTAGAAACATCCACCCACCTTCTAACTGCTTCTTTCAATTCAGGGTAGTGGGGGAGCCAGAGCCAACCCTGGCATCGGGTTCAAGGCAGGACACACCTTGGACTGCAGTCCATCACAGGACAGACAGACACAAAGACACGAACAGAGATACACACATACAGTATTCACATCAGGGCCAAATTTCCCAGAAGCCTCCATGCTTTTGGGTTGTAGAAGGAAACCAGAGCACCCAGAGGAAACCCTCGCGAACACAGGGAGATCATTCAAACTCGATGCAGGTACGAGCCCAGATCTGGAATTGATCAAGGCCCCACTGCACCTCCATACTCTCCATTTAGAGACATTTTGGAGATAAAATATATTTTTAACATTTTATACAGGGATAAATTAAATGGTAGGTTGCGAACCCATAATCTCAATCACACCCTAGTGCTAGGGCTTTGTAATATCGTTAACGTGTTTATAGAAGTTAAAATGGCCCCCTAAACTACAGCTTGACCAACAAACCTGCATACAGCAAAATTAATCCTTTGCTTAAAAACCAGTTAAGGCTGTGTTTTGCTTGGAAGCACATTTGGTTGAGCTCATTTTCCCAGGGGTCAGATTGCCACACTGAGAATGGAAGTGGGCACTTGGTTCCTATTTGAGAATGCACTATGCAACAGGTTGAACACAGGCAGGGCACTTGGACAGACATGAGACTCCTTTCCCAAACATGTACATATACAATAGGCTCAGCAGTTGCATCTTCCTAGGGAGAAAAGTGCTAAAGGACAATGGATACTACTGCCATACTGAACATGCACACAAACTGTAATCAAGGGATAGTAGGACACCTGGAAGGAGGTTAGAAATGGATGCTAGGATGGACAAGTGTTCAATGATATCTGAAGATATATACTGTAATTGAAAAACAAGCTTAGTTTAACAGAAAGCAACTTTTACTAGGCTGCACCAAGTTAGTCAACTGTACCTCACTCAAGGATACAAAATTAGTGTATAACCTTGTTTTATTGACCAGGTGGCAATACTTACAGTAGCATTCAAAGGTTTGAAAAAACCATGAGCAGCACAAGAAGAAATAAAGATACACTTACCTTTTCAAACATGAAAAGTGAATCCAGTCACTACAGAGACGAAAAATGGACAACATTTTTCTCAACCACTGCTTTTCTATACTTCCCAGGCTTTTGAATGGATCCTAATAAAATTTGAAACATTCTCTCCCACAAACTATACATTGCATTTTTGTTAATTATAACTTCTATATTTTAACTACATTGCAATACCTCATTAAAAACATCTTAATATGCTATTTCAAACCATTCATTTCAATCAACTGATAGAAATCTGTTGATTTAACAAAATAACAATCAGACCTCCCCTGTTATTCCTCCCATCTGTATTGTATGTACAGTACCTCACACTGTTCTGAAATATCATTTAGCACTTAAAAACACAAACTGTGAATCTTATGCGAAAATCTACCATACCATTTTTGCTCTCTGACCTTCAAGCTTTTTACTATTTCTATTTTTTTGGTAATATTCCATAAGACACTTTAAGTTTTGAAGCAGTTTTCAGAAGCAGTGATAAACCACAGAGACATGACAGATTTCTCTTTTGTTCCTCTCTGGATGGACAATTCCACTATGTTTAATATAGCACAACTATCCTCTGTGGAGAGATCTGGAACCAAACCTAATGGCCAGACGTCATAGTGTACAACTAAAGGAAACAGCAAGGTAACCAGTGTGTGTGACAGTGCTCTGAACTTGGCATGGTCCAGCCTGGGATGTCAGGATGAGTTACTGCTGCCCAGTGACAACTGTGGGCTTGGATCCTGAGTCCCTGGGCTTCAGGAGGATCAAGCGCGTACAGTATACAAAAAAAATGCTTGAGGCTCTGCACTGGCACCTGGTCGTTGCAACAAGAATTAAATTAGAGAAGCAAATTTAGGCTCTGCATAGAAGACATGGAATACTGCAAAGCAAAGTGTAGCAAATGCTACACTATACAGTATATGGCATAAACAGCCTAAAATAACAGCACATAACCTTACAAGACAAATGATACAAAAACATACAAAACATACAAATCTAGGCTGTCAAGATGCTTACATCGTATACAGTACATCTAGAAAATCCAGAATCCTATTCCTACTAATCTGTGGGACCAAATTATGGACCAAATTTACAGGCCACAAAGAAATAAAAACTGCATCCTAATAAATGAATCCTAAAATAGATCCAAATTTCCTTTTTTGCAATGTGAGTGCCCAAAATTGAGTGGGAATCTTCCTATTCCAAAAATGCATCACCCAGCTAAGAGAGGATACTTTTAGACTAGGGATTCCACAACACAAGAAATCACAATTCCCTAAAATAAGTAAAACAATAAGTCTCAAAATAATGTTCAGATTATTTAGCCAGAATCCTGTCACCAAGATTGATCAAAACAAGGCTTTCTTACCGGGCACAAGATTGAGAATGAGGAGGGTAACAATGATGTTCCTTCTTCTCTTTGTGTCTATTTGGTTTCTGTTTCTTCCTGTTTTCATGGTCTTTTCTCTCCCTTGCCTCTTTATTTATACTGTGCTCTGTTGCTGCTGAATGTTTATCTTTTATTGTGGTTTTAATAATTTTCCGTGAAGGTAATTAACAAGAGCAATCATCAGAAACATACTGTGTTTACCTGGCTCTTTGCCCCCCTCCTGCCAGGCAACCACCTCAAACAGCACCCATTGTTTTAGCTTTCTGAGTGAGGCTTTGAGTAGTGCCATAAGCATATGGCCTATGGACTGCAAAAGTTGAGCTCGATTATTGTTTTTACCAAGAGACATTATTAAGTGGAGAGATCAATGAAGGGGTTAAGGCAATATAACGGATATCTTCTTGTACAGTATCTATATTTCAGAGTCCCTATAGACTTGTTATTCAAAGTCCCCAGTTTGAGAGGAAACAGCTTATCACTTACAGAGTGTTTGTCCATCTTGATTCTCCTTAATTACAGATTTATCAAGAGCATATCCCATGGGCAGTGTTCTGACAATCATACTGTCCAATATTTTGTTATACTGTATATCTAATTATCTTTGTTTAACAAAATTGCACTAATATGGATGAAAAGCGATCCTGCACAATGAAAGTCACCTTAATTTATGTGATTCATGTATTACACAAGGGTTTCAGCTTCTGTTCCGGAGAGTTGCTTAATCTCACAAGTGTTTATTATGTTTTTCAATTTGATGCCTCATAAACCCTATTTAGATATCGCTAGTTGAAAAGCCTTAACAACTCACTTAAGACAAACAGTGATATCCATTAATAATAATAAAATCTGTTTCCTGGTATAAATAGCTTTTTAGTGAAAATAACTGAAAGTTATTCTTAAATTTAAAGTAAAGAACGCTTAGAAATGATTTTTCTTAATCTTCTGGTATAATAATGAGAAAATCTGTTACTTTTTCCTCTAAGGTAAAGTTACATGATTTTTTAATTTCAAATAAATCAATTGCATTATTGTATAGTGCCTTTCGATATAGAGGCACAGTCACCTTGATGCTTAAGCTAAATAAAATAGTTACCACAGTAAAATGACAAAAAATACATTTTTGAAACTGGTTGAATCTCTAATCTTGGCAAAAAAAATTCTTTGTAAAATATTGGACCAAAAACCTGGATTTTGTTATCATGAATTGAGCTGAATGTTGTGGATATTTGCAAATATGTGAATGGCAACAGTAAAAGAAATCTTCCTGAAATACTTTAACTTTTAAGAAAAACTTAAAAGTTGAAGAATACTGTATACTGCTGCTGTTAGTGAATAATTGGACAGGAAACAAAAGTAAAACGCTCCTGAGACTAATTAAAAGTTACAGAAACAGTCATTTGAGAAGTAAACATCAATTCAAACTTTTACTCTAAAAATGAAATGAAACATCTGTAACCCAAAAAATACAGCTTTTAAATAAGTGTGCAGCTATAAAAAAAATCAATTGTGCTCAAAAAACATGTTCAAATTAAAAATATGGCCTAAAGAATTAGTGACTCAGATTAAACATTTTTGAAGAACTTGTAGGACTCAAAGCTAAACCAAACATGGTTCTGAACAGAAAACTAAAATAACACATTAAAAAATTACAGAGATACGTTCTTGCACATAGGAAGAAAGCACAAGCAAAATTTGACAAGGAATTTATTTTGGCTAATGAGAAATCCATCCTTTGGATCGTATGTCTGGGTTGAATTTAACTGTTTATAGATCCATGTCTTAGTATTTCAGAGAAGTGGAAACTTACAGAACAATATAATTTTCCTAGATATCACAGATTCCATAATTAAGGTGTGTCCATATTGATTTTCATTTACTGCAGTTTTAAATAAAGACAGAATCTAAGAATTGATTTATTGTTGGTCATTATTTACACCATTAACCAATCACAAAAAATAATGTACTCAAGAAATAAAGAACGAATCTCTATTCAGACTGTAATGTCTCACAAATACACACTCACGTACAGTAATTGCTGGCACAGAAAAGAGTCAATTAAATTACTTCAGTTTTTCTTAGTTCATTTAATTTAAAAATATTTAAAACAGTTTCGTTGGAAATTCCAACAGTAGCCAACATTCAATACAAATCGTGAAACATCTGACTGTAAAAGCTTTCATTTACATGAGCAATTTAACAATTAAGTTGATGTAAAAGGAGTTAAACCATCTTAAATCCTAAAGGAGCTCAGAGGCTCAGAGGAAATGAAGGACAGTCAGGCACATTTCAAATGTTTGTATTTCAAAAAAGGTTTCCACAAGAAAAATGAACAAGCTCCCTCACTTGAATTTCTTTATGGCTATTCCTCTCCTGCTTTAGTACTTTGGGGTATACTGCATGTACAGTAAGGGTTTCAAAATTTATAAAGAAAGCAAATTGGGTGCATATTAACTCCCATTCTCCTGTATCTTCTCCTCCAGTTAAAGAAAGCCTATCTCTCCATATAGACTTCAAGGATTTCAGTTGTACTAGTGTATCACTTAGACACTGTAGATTGCGTTTTGCTCCTATAATTACATAAGTAATTATAGCTGGGCGTTTAGTAGAAAGAAAGACGTGGCTATTCTCCTTGTTCACATAATCATCATAAGCTCTTTACAGGTAATCTTCCTTTCTTCAGGTGGGTAGCTGCGTCAGCATGCGTAGGCTGCAAAGGAACAAGTAATAGGTTTATTCCATGCTGAAAAAAAGAAGAAAGAGAACACAACGTTTCGGCCGTGGAGCCTTCTTCACTGGAGAAAGGAATTTATTCCCCTTACTTGGGAGTAATAAAGGGATTCACATTTTAATACATGGCTTATTTTTATTTTCCTATTTGCATCTATATCACCCTGCAACTCACAACTGGCAACCCATTGAAGCTCAGCAGGTGTGAGCCTGGTCACTAACTGGATGGGAGACCTCCTGGGAAAAACTAAGGTTTCTGCTGGAAGCGGTGTTAGAGGGGCCAGCAGGGGCCGCTCACCCTGTGGCCTGTGTGGGTTCTTATGCCCCAGTATAGTGACGGGGACACTATTATGTAAAAAGGCACCGTCCATCGGATGAGACGTGAAACTTAGGTCCTGACTCTCTGTGGTCATTACAAATCCCAGGGCGTTTCTCGAAAAGAGTAGGGGTGTAACCCCGGGGTCCTGGCCAAATTTCCCATAGGGCCTGACCAATCATAGCCTCCTAATTATCCCCATCTATGAACTGGCTTCATTACTCTGCTCTCCTCCCCACTGAGAGCTGGTGTGTGGTGAGCGTTCTGGCGCACAATGACTCCCATCGCATCACCAGTTGGATGCTGCACATTGGTGGTGGTGGAGGGGAGTCCCCATTACCTGTAGAGCGCTTTGAGTGGAGTGTCCAGAAAAGCGCTATATAAGTGTAAGCAATTATTATTATTATTATCTCCATTCTGCAAATTTGTGCCTACATCAAACCATGGACGATTAAGTTATTCGCACACCTTTTACAAAAACTGCTAAATGTTATGGGCAAATCACAAAATTTGTCTCAAGACTAATTACAGTATGCTTTTTCTTTTACAGGCTTCAAACAAAATGTAGCTGCTTTTATTATTTTGAACAGGGGTTTGGGTATTACAGATGAAAAGGGTTCCTGGAACAATATTTGGAATAATGTAAACATCATCCAATTATTTGTTTACAATCCAATGTATTAGTGTGGTACAGGGACTTTGGTGCATGCTATCATTAAACATTTATCCCTAATACTAGTGTGTACATTCTTTCCATGATGCTCTATAGGTTCCTTTTGTGTCAGGTGTCAAGTTTAGGTGAGGTTTTGAAAACATTTTTCTTTCTCTTTTTCCTCTTTTGTCAAATGTGACAGTTTTTACTACCTTCTACTACCAAATACTACCTAGAAGTGAGTTCTCTCCGGACATTTGCAAAGCCCATGATGGTCCTGATGTAGCTTTTGCAGGATAGTTTGCATGGGAGATGGCAAAAACTTAATACTGCCTTTTACTTGCAACTGTATCTGGGTAGGGTGCAGTATGTTGTTTGCTTCTCGGAGAATTCCACATTTCCTCACATCATAGGAATCAGGAATTACTGCTCAAGTATCGATCTTAAAATAAGCCTTGCTACTATCCATAGATAACTTTAACAGTCCGTGGCCTGTCTGAATCATTGATACTTAGTGTGGTCAGGAATGCATGTGTTACAGGACACATAATTTGCAGGGCATCACTGTATTGGGGTGTGGGGATTCCCGGTTCTTGTACAGTAATCAATTCTTTTCAGCTTGTTTCAATGGCTGGACTCTATGGTTGTTTTTCTTTGTCCCTCTATTTTTTATTTTCTTCAAACTCTTCTTTTAATATTTAACAGCATCAATGTGAGAGCTACAACAGTTCCATTGGAAATTATTTTCTTCATGTTTCCCCTTGGAATTTTTTTTTCTTGTTGCTCATAGATGGCTTTGCTTCCTTAAGCTACATATGCTGCCTTTTCTTGCATTAAATAAGCATCTGTAGGTTTTTAGAGCCCTTCTTCTCTCAGGCTCACAGTTTGTCTGTCTTTACCCCAACCCTCCATACTGTATCTGCAGTGATGTGATGAGCAGTAATGCTCAGTGATAGAACTATCTACCACTGCTCCAGCTTCTGAATACATTTTGCTCTTTTAAAAGTTACATTTCTCCTCATTAGGAAACGTGCTCCCAATTTTTTTTCTGTTTTACCACGTTGTGTGCTCTCAAGTCATCTGTGGAGAGGTTGAGGATAGACACCACATCATCCGTGGCCTCTCCCATAGAATAAACCAAAGCATTTCCTTGTATTTTTCTGGCTGTAAGTCAAGATCAGAGACTATTCCAAAGCTTTTAAATCACCTTATACGTTTTGGTCATTCTGCTGTTTTTTAAATCCAATCTCACTCTGTCAATATTTTATACTACAGTCTCTTTTCTAAGGAAATAAAGAATAATCACTTCAGAGTCATGAGCACTATGAATGCCAGTGCTTATTAACAACCACCATCGTAATGTTCGGGAGGGATGACAACAGCCAAGTTCAATCAGACATGGCTGTCAGTAATTAGCAATCACCACTGATTCATTTTCTCTCCTAAACACTATAAATGCTATATGTGATCCCCGTCTGTCTCTCACATACTGTACATCTTTTTGCATCTCACCTCCACCTTTGCAGCTGCCCCTGGGTCACTCCTCACTCTGTTTTGGGGTCCTGGCCTCCTCGTTCTGCGGCCAGTAGTCAGCTCTCAGCCAAGCAGGTTAATCCAAATTTTCAATAAACACTCCATAATCCTTTCAGGACACTTAATTCTTGGGTGTTGTTATTCCTAATGAAAAATGGTATGTTTTTCCTCTTACCACTAGATGCCACTCTACATGTATAGCTACCTCTACACTATTAATTTCAATTTGTAGTCCTATCTGGTATGAATTAAGGAAGGCATTGAACTATGGCTTTTGTCACTCACAGAACTGGACGTACCATGAGAATTTATCTTCTCTGTACATGTGTGTATGATAAAATATTTTGAACTGTCTTTACTTGTGACAGAAAGTTAAACGAAGCAGAGCTATTATCAAAGCGCACAGCTGTGACAATGCTGATGGCATGAATTCCTCATTGAATAGAACTAAATAAACCTGACTAAATAAAGATGTGGACTCTAAACTGAGATATGATCTTTATTGTGCCCATATCCTGAATAATTGAAGGACCTCACCAAAGTTTACGGAGAAAGAGGGTTCCTTTTTTGATTCCACTCCAAATAAGTAACGCGCTTGGCAAATCTGTGTTGAACTGTGTGTAATGAACTGGTAATGTCCTGTCTTGTTATCATTATTATACGATCATCATAGACCATCTACTTTCTGACAGTTTCAAGAGACAGCAGAAATCAGCAAAATATCAGATACTATAAAATTGTCAGAAATAAACGGATGAATCAGCCCCTTTTACATGAGACCTACAGTATATTAACAAGTCAAAACTGGGAACAGTCCGTGCAGGCAAGGAAACAAGCAGTGTGATAGATAATGCAACTGATACAAAACACTGATAAAATAAAATAACGATACTTGCATTATAAAATGCACAATTATGTTTGTGCATATAAAGGTACTGCACGAAAAGCACATTGCATTACAACAGTGAAGATTGTTAATCAGTTTTTAAGGTGTTGTACAAAACTGGATGTTCTGTAAACATTCCTATGCAGCATGCTAGTTTGTATTTTTTCACTCCTTTGAGCACTTTAAAATACATTGTGATAACTTGTAAGTTTCCATAGTAAACCATAAAGTGGTTAAAGTGTTTTTTTTTTAAATGCAGCCAGACAGCCCCACATGCATTCACAGAAGCATTAAACAGAAGCCCTGTTTAAACATCACCCAGTACGCAGTAAGTGCTCAGTGATTAGTAAAGCAGATTTCAGGATCTATGCTGGGAAGCTGATGGCGGGGAAATGTCAGTCCTAATTAATCTGCCACCATGTCAGATTAGGAATGTGTTGAGGCATATTTAACAAGAAGCTGTCACAAAACACCGCCACTTGTTTTTCACTTAAGCCAAGCTGCTATCTCAAATTAATCTCTGATCTCCTATTATCCTGATTTCCAAGGTGTTTGCTAACAGGGGACCTAAATTACAATTCAATTAACAGTGCATCTTTGATTTGCATGCAGTCGAGTGCGGGGCAAGTCAGATACTAATTTAGAGAGTCAAAACACTTTTTGTCCATTTGCTGTGGCAGTTTTTGCAGTGCAGATCTGACTTATCTTATTGCAATATGGGTGAATGCTGGCGCTTTCTTAAAGGTAGTTTTGCTACGGAAAATCTCTCAAAATATTTTTAAATCAGAAATGTTCAATTCAATACATTTATACATATCTATTGCTTTCATATTGAAAAATGCTCAAGTGTTTTAGAGTTCAGGGACTAACATTACAGTATGTCAACATTTTGTTTTGGGTGGTTTAATGTCCATAATGCCCAGTGAGGCATTTTACTATCCACAGTTCAAACTGTTTTTTCAAAGCCCCTCCGAGTGACTCATCTGCGCAGCCAAAACAACTGCAGCAACAGGCTGGTCCCCTGATGCATACTGTAGGTGTGAGCACTCATCATTACCCTCCAGTATAGGTTCGCTCAATGCTGAGAGGCATGTGACAGCAAAGCAGTGGACTGTGGGATACAACTTTCTGTCTCTTGGCAGAGGACTGGCACAGTTCTGAGCAGTCTCTGGAACCCACAGCTGGTCTGCTCTTTTATCCAATACTTCCCAAACAACAAGATCACCCAAGAAGAAAATGCATTTAGGAACGTTTATTGAGGAATTAGGCATCCAAAGTGTTGCCTTCACTTATCTGGCTCAGGAAGTTAGGACAAGGAAGTCAGGACCCAGGAGAGAGAGGTTAACACCTCTGTGTGTATGCACAGGTGGAGAAGGAGTGGAAGAGAGATGCAGAAAGACGAGTATGAGCAAGAGACAGGGTCTTGCTATGGCAATTGTTGTTTTTTCAGGAGGTGATGTCATGATCGATTATGAGTTAGAGTAGTAGAGGTCAGGAAGACAGTGGTTCTGTCATTCTTCCAAACTCTTATTAAAAACACGATTTAATCATATCTCATTGGGCAACAACACATAGCTAACATATACTGGCCTGGTAAGCTAACTTGTACACCTCACTGATCCTCAGCAGGCAAACACCAACAAACAGCAGTATGCATACACTCTCCTTTAACAAGTTCCTTTATTAGCAATTCATTGAAATACAGTGCTTGATTGTCAAAATGCCAATGTGCTGTTTCCTTTTTATTTAGTGATTTATGACTGTGAACTTTCTTTATTCTGTTCTTCACAAACTTCAGCAATGAAATGAATTGAACACATTAAAATTAATTGAAGGAATACTTAGATTAATCAGTTAGATTAATTTAACAGATATAACCATGAAATGAACTGGTGATATGCACAACTGACAGAACAAAACTATGAGTTGAAGTGTGCTTTTCGCCACATCACAATTAAAGCACATACAGTACAACATGCTGAAATTTTTATATATAAGAAATCTTATTGTGTCTCTACTAATATCGCACACAAAATACAAATAATTAAAGCAGAAGCAACATTCGCTGTGAATAACAGTTTCATGGTGAAAAGTCTCAAGGCTCTTCTGTAAATAACATTAGCATTCTCTGAAGACTTAAGGGTTTTGAAAATGCCTGAGCTGTACATATTGGAGCATTATGGCAAACCAAATTATTATTCTTTTGGAAGAGTGGAAAAAAAGTCACTAGCACATTATTTGGTTAATAAAGAATAAAATACTCTGCTCATCTGAACTTTCATGGGTTTTTTTTTGCACAATGTCACTGTTACAGTACAGGACATCGCCAAACTCATATTTTGATTTCACTGGCATTTACTCTCTGCATGTTGTTTGATCTATTTTGACTTAAAGCCTTTCAGTTATGACTCTAGAAACATGCAAGCATGGCACAAGATTGGCAACATGCCTTCCTTAGCCCACAGGGCCCTGACACACTTACACTTGAACTTGAATTTGTTTGAAGTTTATTTTTTTATGGAGCCTTGATGAAATTTTTAAAAACAAAACAACTGAAAAGTGAAGTGAATTTTTCAGTGAGTTTGAACATGGAGCCCTGTGTTACAGTTGATGCCTACGGAAAGCTGGACACATCCATTAACATGTCAGCAGGGAAAGAAATTTAGCTGTGTCCACATATAGAAAATGCAGGTTTCTAATTTAAAGACATAAAGTGACATGAATAGTATTCATAATCATTCCATTGTAGTCAAAATCCCAGCAAAACTCTTTGTTTATTTCACCACACAGTGGTGACTGTTAGCATGTCCTGTAGCCAGCTGTGCCACCTAAAGCTTTAAGCTTTTAGGATCCTTTTTCCTTGTACAGAGGGTCAGATCTCCCAGAAACACCACTGTATCCACAGACCAGCACAAGCCAAGTATTTCAGTAATTATTGTTTTATTCCTATGCTCACAATAACAGAAAGGGTTGCATTAAAAAGTAAAAAAGATCTTTCTTTCTTAAAAAGAAATAGGAGCACCTAACACAACACATTAACACAGGAAGCTCAGCAAGTTGTTCTGGGGTCATATGGTCAACCATAGATATTTTTCTTAAAAAGTAGTAATGGAAATATGAGCACAAAGACACATCTCTGTATAAGGTCTGGACAGGATGACATAGATCCAGACATAACAAAATATATCCAAGTATACAGTATGTGTTTGCCTCTTTTGGGATGAAGACAGAGATTCAAATGATTTTCTATGATTTGAATTCTAATTCCGCTACAATTACTGACAAGTGACAGAGAGCAGCTGTCACTGTTTTTAAAAAAAGCAGGGAATGGGCAAATCGAGTGATCTAAGGAGAATTATATAAGGAAAAAACTTTTTTGTGTGTTCCACATTACTGTTGAATTCAGGTCCTGTGCCCACCTCCTTATTTCTCTTTAAATATCTCACAGACATACACTGCTGTGCCTCTAGAATGTCTACAGACCCTTGAACGTTTTTCACATTTTGTTGTGCCAGAGTTTCATGCATTTAAATTAGGATTTTTTCCTCTCTTCTCTATTATCTACACCAAACTCCACACTTTCAAAGGGAATTTTTCTTATTGGGAAATATACATATTAAAAATACCACATCAATTGTATATCAATTGGGTACGTCTCCACTACCCTGAGTTGATACTTAGTAGAAGGACCCTTTTGCAGCAAATACCGTCAATCTGTGGGGATAGGTCTCTAACTTTGCATACTTTGATTTTGTGATATTTTACCATCCTTCTTTACAAAACTGTTCAATATCTGTCAAGTTTCTTGGGAAGCTTTGATGGACAGCAATCTTCACGTCAAGACACAAATTTTCAATTGGATTTAGTATGGGGCTCTGACTGGGCCAGTCAAGGACATTTATATCTTTTTGTCCTTAGCCACTCCAGTGTAGCTTTGGCTGCATGCTTCAAGTCATTATCATGCTGGATGATGAACATCTGTCCCAGATTCGGCTTTCTTGCAGCAGGCAGTGGGTTTTTCTCAAGGTCTTTTCTGTCCTTCGCACCATTCATTTTCCCTTCTACCCTAACACGTAGCCCAATCCTTGTTGATGACAATTCATCCCCCTAACTTGATACCACCACCTTGCTTTACAGTTACAATGGTGTTCTGCGAGTGATGTGCTGTGTTTGCACCAAAAATAATGCTTTGCATTTTGCAATTTGAGTTTTGCCTGACCACACAACATTCTGCCCCATATTTACAGTGACACTTAAATGATTTGTTTCTGTTTATGTCAGTAAGGAACTCATGCTTGCTATCCTGCCATGCGGGCCAGGTTTGTGGAGCACTTGGGGTATTGTTATCAAATGTACACTTGCTAGTTAACTTGGCAATTGTTACACCTGAGCTAATTTAGGATTGCTGTTATAAGGTGAGTGAATGCTTATCCAGCCAAGTTCTTTCAGCTTTTATTTCTTAATTAATGTTCTCAAAATGTAATGATTGTTTTTCTTAACTTGTAAAGTAGGATAATTGCTGTTTTAATGTAATTTAATTCTACCATTCAGTCTGTTCCTCCTGTTTGCTGCAGCAGTTAACAGCTACAGTAGAAACTGGCATTATATTGAGGTGACAAGATAACTCAGGAACTCAGGAAAACATAAAGCTTTTAAATCTGATAAGTGCTGTAGAATTAAGCTGGGTTAACTAGAGATAAAAGGTTCTGAGAACTTGAGATAATTAACTTGTGATCAAGACAAAAAGGGAAAAATGATTATAGGAGGCCTTAACGGAACAAGTCACCAATCCCATTTAAAACTGCAAACTGCTTTTAAGACTCAGTTGCTGGCTACAGCTCCTGTACTTCATGTGCTCTTTGCTTTACCCCTCTCCAGCCCAACTTCTAAAAGAGTTAACCTTAACTGTAGAACTAGAATCAAATCCTGTTGAATACCGTACTCTCCAGGTACAGTAGGTTTTGCTGGTGGGCAGCCAGGACTAATTGGTAGTATCAAAAACTGAGGATCTGTCAGATGTAATGAGAGGCAGCGAGGTTCATATTTCATTTCCTCATCCTGAACAGTAGGGAGGCAGGGAGATGATGCATTGAAGACATTTGCCGGCAACGGTTCTTCCGGTAGGGGTGGTGCCTGCTTGTGCGCATCTGTGTGGGTGCTCCTTGAGAAAGCTAATGGGAGTTGATGACCTGCACTGGGGGCAAGGAGCCGCAGTAAGTTGACATTATGCAAATCACCCAGCTTTGATGAAAAGCATCCCAGACCAGTCAATAATGTTTAGACTTTGCAAAGGGCAGAACTCCCTGGGAGAAATAACACACATTAGCTGCACAGGGAGAACGGAGATGCTAAGGGACTGGCGAAATGTGTGTGTGTGTGGTGGTGGTGCGGGGGGAAGCTGCAGTGCCCTAACAAGCAAAACTGGCAACACCTCTAGCACAATACATTATCATATTTCCACGTAATTAGTTTGTTTTTCCACTTGAAATGAGAAACCGGTTCGACGTAGCAGCCGCTGCCTCAGGGAGCACTAGATCTTTTGTGCACTCTTCTTTGCTCGACTCCCCCCCCCCCCTCCAGCCCACTCCCCTTCTCATAAACGCACACATTTTAATACCCCGGCTTTCAAAAAATTACCCAAGATTGGATCAGTTAGGAAATAGAAGTTTGGAAAATTATAGATCTCATGAATATTGCATGGGCCGACACTGTAAATGAAAGCGGTTCAGAGATGCGAGAGGAAGTGCGGTGGGCAGACAAAAGCAGATGACTACTGGCAGTTCGCTTTTTAATCAGAGCCCTCAGAGGCCAGAGGGGTCCAGCGTTCTTCGCTTCCCATGCTTTACAGACGAGGTACCTGTTAGAAAATACGATGTGCTGTGCAAAACGCTTGCTTTGTGACGAATACCAATTAAAACATACCAGTGCATTGCATTTGCCGCGAAAATAACCATGCCATTGTGTTGTTGGTTTAGAATCTGCTCAATACCTTAAGGGCTCTAAAGACAGTCCCGACTTATGATCACATCCGGTGCATACATTTCTTGACCATGACCCAAGAGATGCTCAGGGTGTTTAGCCTGATCTGCGCCTTTGCACAACTTGCACAACCCAGAAATTCTTTGAAAAGTCCTTGGTGCCAATGGTTGAGTCTTTGCTTTGAAATGCACTACCTAGCAGAGGGAACCTAGAGGAACTGCATCTGTTGAATTTAGCTGCCGTGCAACGTGGGACTGCTGGTGTATAATGTTTGCAATACTTCACGCAGGAGGGGATAGTACAGTGGTTGATGAAATGGGTCTCCTCTTACAGTATATCAAAAGTGCTTTGGGAGCCTTTGGGAAAGGCAAATTTGGCAAAGAGTTATTTAATGACATTAATGTAAGATAAAGATGTCAACAAATTAGTAATAGTCCCAATTTCACAGACCCGTTTTTAAATCTCGGTAACAAAATAAATTAATGGGCGGTATTGCAAAATTTCCGTTAGTGAAAGTATAACTGCCATTGTTGTTGCAATTCTCTGGTCTCGCCCTGGGGCGAACGTTTGCGCAAATTGTGATGGGAAGCAGCCCTTCCTGCTCACTAGTCACTGTAAAGACTAATGTAATGTGATGTATGACTGAATAACTACAGGTTGTGCAGCAGATATTTCACTTCAGAAACGTTCCAACGTGATCTGCATACAGAGTTAACAAGTAAATAGTATCTTTCAGCAAAATTGTCCCAAAGTCAAGAGCAATATTCATAATGGAATAAAACAAAGGTACTCACAATCCTGCTTGTTTACAGTGTATCTGGACTGCTTCACCTCACCAGAAGTTCTGTTGCATTGCTCTGAATCGCAGAATATGGTGCTGTGCATACCTGGAAATTTGATCTATTTTGTCATGTAAATTGGAGGTATTTTGCTTTACTGAACACATTTTACTTTCATTGTGTTTTGAAATCCTCTCATCAATGAAGATTCTTTCTAACCCCAAAATATAAAAACAGCATTGCAATTCCCCTTTAATGATCATGACTGTTATACAATTTGGAATCAAAACGTCTTGTGTATTAAAGAGACAGTTTGCAGGTTCCAAGACACCATGATCTCTAAAGCAAGTCCTAGACATTACCTCCTTCATGTAATAAACTGAGACATAGGCAGAAAGATGAGGCTGCAAGCTCTGTGATAGATGTGGCAAAAGGGTTTAATATAAAGAATTTAATGTGAAAAGGCTGGATCTTCTCATGAAAGGCAAAGGTTTCAAACATGGATCCTCACCTGCTGTGCTGCATTTTTTTATCTGTGGGAAAATACAGTGAATCTTCATATTCGACTACTCAAAGGCCTTCAGTTGCTAAATGTGAAACATAGAAGATAGAATATGATGTTTTTAGGCTTTTGTACAATGTATCACATGCATATACAGTAGTATTCCCAACTGGCCCCACAGTAAATATCTTAATGCTTTCAGACAGGATGGGTTTCCATCATACCTTTAAATTAAAACACAACATGGAGTTAACCTCTACTTGTTCCTTTGAATGGATGCTGTTGCTCATCTATCACTAAACAGCACTGTTATATTGGTATGTAAAAAAAGACTTAAGGCTTTTAAAATATGATGTATTTTCACTGTTTTGTTTTATTTGCTATAAAAAGGGACTGCTGGTACATACTGTTTGCAATACTTCAGACTGGAGGGGACTGTACTTCAGTAGTGGATGAAGTGGGACTCCTCTTATATAAAAAGTGAGTTGGGAGCCTTTGGGAAAGGAAAAATTGGTAAAGAATTATTTAATCAATCTATGTTATTGCCTTTATTTTACAGTTACCTATGTTATACATTTGTTTTGCTCTCTGTTATTTCTTACAGTTCTCATTCGCACAGGCTCTTTGCTTTGATCAGGCCATCTGTTCACTAGAAGCTATGGATGATAAAAAGAGAATAAATGGACGATGTACAGTAATTCTGTTTAGTTAACATGTTAACATGTTTCAACTTAGTGACAATATGCCATACTCATCATGTCTAAAGGTGCCCAATTGACATGTGGCCAGTTGGTAACACTCCACAGTTCTTCTATACTTGACTGTTTTGTCTTCAAAATAAGACTCTTCCCTCACAACACATTATAATCCATGCAAAATATCATTTTACATGGATTATAATGTCATTGGACAATACAGTCACATTACTCCTCCACTGACTTCCTTGTTACTTTGTATCTCATAGTACTAAAAACGCTCTTTCTTCTTTTACACTTGCTAATGTGCTGGTGCATAGCTATCCTTGACCAAATCAATAATAAGAAATGATATCACCCTAAAGAGCTTTACTCTTTGATATCAATAGTAATTCACAAGGAGTGACAGCAGCCGAAGACTGTGTGACAGTAGGATCATTAATGAATTTTGTGAAAACTTTGGTTTAGCCTGCTTGGCTGAGGGCCAAACTCCCAGTCATAGAACTGGGAGGCTGGGACCCCCATGCTTGGAGAAAAGGCGACCAAGGGGCCGGACACAAAGGTGGAGATGGGGTGGAGGAGGCATACGAAAACAAGCGAGGAAGAGAACAGGTGACGTGTGGTATATATGGAAACTGAGGTGATTACGTCAGGATTAGTTGTGCTGAGTTTAATTAGTTAATTAATTCAGCTGATTTCATCCCTCCTGAATTTTCTTTAGAACTCCATAAAATGGATAAACAATGAATAACAGACTCTGATGTGAAAGAATATCTTCAGTTAGTTGCCTTTGCTTTTAAACACTGCTCCTGGCCAGAAACCCAGCTGAGGTAAAGTAAAAAGCGCAAACCTATGTTAGCATATGACCCAGAAATATTCAGAAAAAAAAATGGAGAAACAAAATAAATGTCATCACATTGATTGGCAGGTCTTGTGGTCTCTTTAAAAATGTTAATGTAGAGGGCCTGGGAAAGGAATATTGCTCTGTATTTGCTCCATTAATTGCATGAGCTTATAATTTTTCTCAGCGTTCCCCAGGGGCGAACAACTTATTGGAAGCAGACCCAAATATTATTCTGCCGTGAGAAGCATCTCTTATTTTTTGTTTTTGGTTTGTCAGGAGCCGTTTTGAAAGGCATCAGCCCTTGTCAACTCGGGGTCAGAACCGAAAGATTGACCAGCGGCACAAGAGGGATGTCGTTTCCACTGTCTGCTCAAGCAAGGAAAGAAGTTACATTAGATTAAGAAAAGGCTGTGGGACAGCACTTGGCGAGATTCCTAGGATAATTCTACACTCAAAGGAGGAGTTTCTTTCTGTGCCTTCCTATAACTGTTTTTTGCTAACTGCACATGCTAAAAATCAGTGTGCCACAGAATTCAGCGTTGCTTTTTGTTATTTCTAATTACATTATTTGTTATCTGGTATCCAGTTATGTCCCAAATAACCCAACTCTATCTGGTCTCATAAAGAATTTCATCCTCCTCTTCCATGCACACATGTTACTGAACTTCATTTCTCTGGTCAGGAGACTGGCAAGGGTTTTGATTCAAGTGCTCATATTCTTCAAAGGTTTTGTTAAAACCCACCAAAATGAGCCAGACCAGTATCATCAGCGAACTGATAACCGCAGGTCATAAGTGGAAATTAAGAGCAGGTGTAGGCAGGATTGTGAAAAGGAAGCTCTGAGCTCTGGAAAATTTCAAGAAGTGGTCGGGATGAGATTCTGGTATCAATTAGGTGCTAACAGCCAAATGAGCAAGATGGCTCAGATGGCCTCAACCTGGTTTCAGACCCTTCTTTTGTTTAAACGTTTAATTGTCCTACCAAAGCACATTCCATCGCTGAATGGGGACATGCAGGGAAGCCTGTCAGAGTTTCTCAGTACCATTTTTCAATAAATTCTTCATCTTGGTTTTGCACTAATTTCTCCCTTTCTCTCTCCATTGCATATCCATACCCTTCCAGACAAAAACACTTGGACATATGCTCAGCGACTGTAACATTATCTCTCTCTCCTACAGATCATCATATCACTTTCAATAGCCACTTATCCAGTTCAGGTCATCCCAATACTGGGAAGCACTGGGTGCAAGGTGTGATATGTCCCTCAGAGGATGTACACAGACACACAGTGCCAATTTTTACAGAGGCCAGTTAGGCTACCAGCATATTGTATCTTTTGACTGTAGGAGGAAACCAGAGGAAATCCACAATACCACGGGGAGAACATACAAACTCCATGCAGATAGCACCCCAGAATTGAACCCAGGGCCCCAGCACTGCAAGGGACCATACTAACCACGATGCTACCATGTCACCCCTTTCCTATAGATATCTAGTTTTATTCTCCAAAGACAAATATAAAGAAATCAGATTTTTTAAAATACACTTACAGTTCATTACACAATCAGAATGCTAGAAAATATCATTCAAGTAGAGCATTTTCAGCATGGAATAAACCTTTACTTGTTCCTTCGCAGCCTGTGCATGCTGACGCAGCTACCTAGTTCTAGTAATTATATTCTAACTGATCATTTGTTTAAAAAGAGAATTTAATCATACGTCATACATCATACCATTTCCTTCTTCCTCAGGAATCAATTGTAAATCACCACAAATAAGGTTGCCCATCCCTGTTTTGCACAAAAAAAAATGTTATTAATAGTCCATTAACATAAAATGTTTATTAACAGGCGATTGCTGATTTTTATGAGCATATGTAGAAGTGCATACACAATATTAATAATACATTTCCAGTAGTATATACCGTAATAACCTCAGATGTATTCATGACGGCGGATCAGGTGGGCTGAGTGTCAGAGGTAAAGAATGTCATTCAACATGGACAGAGCTATTTGTAGATTTACAGTATCCTGGTGGGCAGAACACAACATGAGGTGGCAATTGGCTCTTGGGTCCTGAGTTTGATTCTGGACTGGGAAGGTTCTCTGCAGAGCTTGTATGTTCCCCCTATATGTCTGTGTGTTCACGACATTGCCCGACGTTGTGCTCATGGGTCGAGGATGACACTCCAGGATGTCACAGCCTTTAAGGGATGAGTGGGGGGTGGGGAGGGTGGATGGATATTCTCCAGTACTGACTTCATGCTAAATAGTTGATGACAAAGCACGTGGCATGACTTACAGGGATGAACCATTTTTTTGTACAATTTACTAACATTCACTAACACCCTTCATGACTTCTACTTCAAAGCCTCATTGAACTGAACAAGTGAAGTTTAATTCCACTTTGAAACGAGAAGAAAAATGATGTTTTGGCTGTTGAATCTACCTCGAGTGTGAGCGCTGAACGGAGTTGATTATCGAACTGTGACTGGAGATCCTTTGGAACTAAATCGTGCTTGTCCTCTAAATAATGCCGATTTTTTAAAAATCCCACCTGTGGTTTCTAAATATCTTAAAATGCTCAGGTTTTCCGCCTCCTCAAGCACTAGACTTCTTGAGTCAACTTCTTACAATGAGATAAAGGATTTTTCCAGTATAAAATTATTAATATAGAGAGCACCAAGATGGTTTAATGACAAATACTGCTTCTAGATGGACAACTTGAAAATAAGAGATTAGATTCCCAATGTTTAAATGTATTTTTTGTTAAAATGTTAACAATAAATTTTATGTTAATCGAAAGATTTCCTAGTTTTAAGATAAAGATACAAACCTTTCTTTCCCTGCTTTTCAAAGTCCTTAAATACCTGGTT